>NC_138348.1:74972331-76172331 GCF_046562875.1 Panthera onca
TTTCTTCCCATTAACTCTTTATTCTGTAGAGCATGGAATTCTTGTCAAAGCTGTCACTTACTAGCTATTTAACTTCTGGTTTTTGAGTCTCAGTTTCTTCATCTGTAAAATGAAGAGAAAAATTTCTGCCCCCAAAGACCATGAAGATTAAATCAACTGACATAGATGAGAGAGATTTGCCATCTAGAAGACATTGTGAAAATATAAAATAAGCTTATTATTAATAAGAGGCCAGGTTGAGGAACCAGGGAAAGCTTTCAAGCAGATTTTCAACATGCTTTATTTAAAAAAAATTGTTTAAATAAATGTAATTCATTTATTTACTTATTTTGAGAAAGAGTGCAAGAGAGAGAGAGTGAGAGAGAGCAGGGGAGGGGAAGAGGGAGAGAGAGAATCCCAAGCAGGCTCCATGCTGTCAGAGCAGAGCCCAATACAGGATTTGATTCCATGAACTGTGAGATTGTGACCTGAGCCAAAATCAAGAGTGGGATGCTTAACTGATGAAGCTACCCGGGCGGCCCTCAACATGCTTTAGAAAGAGTTCTCTGGTAGCACATAAAACATGCCCGAGAAAGGGAACGCTGGGATAGAGAGACCAATGTGGTTTGTTGGAGCAGTAGAGGTGAATGGTCACGAAGGACATTGGCACTGGCTATGGACCAAAGGATTCTCCATGTGAGAGAGAGTGTGGAGAAGAAGGCAGCAATGGTGACCCCGAAATTGTAGTCTGAGTGGCTGGGAAGACAAGGATGACATTAACCACAGTGGGTAATTTGTGTATTTGTTTGTCAGTGTTTATTGAGTGCACGTTTCTTCGCAGGCATTGGTCTTGGGGCCTGGGGTATATCCATGAACTCTGCACCAACGTTCCCTGTTCTCATGGGCGTACATTCTGGAGGGGTGTCGTGGATCTTTGCCAGCTGCTAAAATGAGGTATCCATAGCCCAATCCAAGGATGAGCTTGAGTCAACATGATCTGAAATGCAGACTGTGTGTCTGTCTATATGAAAGAGGCTTCATGTCTAGGAAAGTTCTCTGAAACTATAAGAAATTTTTTCTTTCTTACTTTTCATTACAGGAAATTTCAAACATTGGCCCTGGGGATTAGTATAATGAACTCTCATGTACCTATCATTCAGCTTTAATAATTATCAACCTACAGCCAATTCATTGACTCTCATGCAATTTCCTTCCCCCGTTGCTCTGCCCCGATTTATTTTAAAGTAATTTTCAGATATTGTTTCTTTTTATTCATAAATATTAAGTATTCTAATACGTATCTCCAAAAGATTAGGATTTTAAAGGGGCACCTGGGTGGCTCGGTTGATTGAGTGGCCGACTTTGGCTCAGGTCATGATCTCGTGGTCCGTGGCTTCGAGCCCCGCATCAGGCTCTGCGCTGACAGCTCAGAGCCTGCTTCAGACTCTGTCTCCCTCTCTGTCTGCCCTTCCCCTGCTCACAGTGTGTCTGTCTCTCTCTCTCTCAAAAATAAACATTAAAGAAATTTTTTTAGAAAGACTTTAGATACATAATCACCATACCATTGTTATACCAAAAAAATGAACAATAATTCTTCAGTGTGCTAAGATGAACTACTCTGAGGTTGCTGATGTGAATATTTAGAGGAAAGAGTTTGTGTAATCGACTATACCTTTTAGGAGTCCTCCCACCAAAAGCAAGGATCAACTCAAAACAATGTAGCTGGAACCCTGTGTGCTGTTTATATCTTGCTGCAGGGAAGAGGCTGATCAACAAGTAAAGGAATAAGTGGGTAGATCATTGCAGTTACTAGTAAGTGCCAGGAGGAAAATGAAGCAGGGTGGTGTGGTGGTGCTCGCGGGAAGGGGTGTGCTCCTCTCCTAGGAATGTGGCATCCATTGATTCAGGGAGAAGGATCGGTGAGAGCAAAGACCCTGCCGATGAGAGGGCTGGTGAGGCTGGAATGTGGGAAGAGATGGGGATACTGGTAGGAAATGTGAGGTCAGATCACGCAGTCACGGGAAGGAGCGTGGGGTTTTTATCCTGGGTGGGAAAGACCCTGAGGGCTCTGAGTGGGAGAGTTAGCTGATTTGTTAAGAAAATCTAGCCCAGGCCGTTGTATGGAAAACGGATTGGAAGCAGGCCATGGGGGCTGCCAGGTGGAAAAACGATGGCAGCAGGGAGACAAATCAAAGGCACCTGCAGCTGTCATCCTATATCTTGTAGGGTAGTAGAAACAAACGGAAGAATTGGATGAATATGGGAGAGATTCTTAGAAGGAGATGAAAGAGAACCAGCAGGTTTGGAGATGGCAAAGCTCATTTTTAAAGCATTCAGGATAAGGTGCCGATGCACTGGTTTGAGATATGGTGTGAAGATATTTGAGGGCACCCATCAGAATGGCTGGGTTCACCCTGCACAGTTGCACTCAGGGACCTGGCCTCCAGCCAGCCTTTCCGGTGAGCTCACACACACAGCACAATGTGCCAGGCAGTAATGATGCAGTGAGGCCCGTCCATCCCCCACCCCCTTCATAGAAAAAAAAAAAAAAAAGAAAGAAAGAAAAAACTTCCTTCATGAAAAAAAAAATCTGACCCAACTACTGCCTCAAGGAAGGTCTTCCTCCTCGATTTGGGGGGAAGTTTTTATGCATCTTGTAGATTTTGGATAAAATGAGCAGAAATAAAAGTGGGGAACACTGGAGGCAGGTTTGGTTCTAGTTTATTCCTTCCAATGTCCCCATCCTACCCAGAGTCTCCCTCGGTGTTGAGGAGGGGGCAGTGAGGGATGGCGATGAGACGAGAAGGGGAGCGTGATGGTAGCTGTTTCAGTATTTCACTGTAGTTAGTCATTTCCATTATGAGGTCAAATCATTGTCCTGGGTTCCATTTTTGTTCCCGCTGCCTCAGTTCTACTTGGTCTCAATTCGCTCTTCCTATCATTTGTTTATCTCCTAAAACACTAAAACGATTTTTTTTCTAATCTCTAGTTTCTCATTTCTGTGTTGTATAACACTTGTCCTTTTTAGAGTCGATATTCAACATTTTTCTTGACTTTGGTTCTGTATTCCTTGAAACAACTGTTAGTGTCAGGTGTTTTCGTTTAGAATATCCTAAAGCTGTACACTTAGACAAAAGATTGCATCTATATCTACCATTCCAACTCTTTGCTCTATTAACAGTGACTAAGTGCAAAGCTGTATTGTGTTTTAGGAACAAAAGATCCTCATAACTTCATCTTTAGGTTTCCTCACGTTTGAGATAAACACACAGTAGATCATTTGTATATACCAGTTTCTTGAAGAACACAAAACATTTGTTTCCCCCCTAGGGAAACCATTTAAGAGCCAATTAAATTATGAAACAGTTATTTTTTAATGTAATTATATATTCTTAAGCAAATGTAAACTTATGTAGCTGTTGCACGCGCAATGTAATTTAATGATAAACAGTGCTGCAGAGCCTGATGCGGGTCTCAAACCCACAAACCGGGAGATCATGACCCAAGCAGAAACCAAGAGTGGACGGACGCTCAACCGAGTGAGCCACCCAGGCACGTTCAAGGAGCAATTTAAACACTTACTGTATGTTCCATTCTAGTTACGACACTAAAGGGGCTAAAAGAGGAAGAAGAAGGTACAGTCCATTATCAAACTGTTTCAGTCTAACAGAGGGAGAAAGTATGTATTTATTAGAAACTAATATGGAGCCAAAAAAGGTATAAAAGAAAGGTGGAGTGGAGTATAGAGAGAGGCAGATGTAAATGAGAAAGAAAGTCAGCCCCCTGTAAGGACACTTGAGGAGTAGCCCCTTACTCCCCCAGCCCTAACATCTCACCTTCACCTTAGCCACAGGATTCTGTCTTTTTCAGGAAGCATCCGTTTTATTGGGAAAGGAGCGGTATAGTTTTAGCCACCATATTTCCTAAAGCAAAGAATCTGGACAGATGGTGTGACAATGAATGTTTTCTCCTGAATCCTCAAAAGTATTCATACAAAGGGGCGCCTGGGTGGCTCAGTCGGTTGTGTCCAACTTCAGCTCAGGTCATGATCTCGTGGTCTGTGAGTTCAAGCCCTGCGTCGGTCTCTGTGCTGACAGCTCAGAGCCCAGAGCCTGTTTCGGATTCTGTGTCTCCCTCTCTCTCTGACCCTCCTCCATTCAAGCTCTGTCTCTGTCTCAAAAATAATTAAACGTTTAAAAAAAAATTTTTTTAAGTATTCATATGAAAAGATTTACAAAGCCATAACAATTAGATCACATTTGATTATCCAATTAACAAATTTTCTTTACTGACAAAAGATATAATTAGGTGTACTGGAAAATCTGGGACGGATGTTTTCTCATATATTTGCTGCATCCCTAATCCCAGGCCTTGGCAAGACTGGCAAGATTTGGCCTGTTCTCTTGAGAAAGGGGACCTAAACTGAGTCCCCTAAAAATTATCATTGGGGGTGCCTGGGTGGCTCAGTCCTCAGCCGTTTAAGTGTCCGACTCCTGATTTAGGCTCAAGTCATGGTCTCATGGTTTGTGAATTCGAGCCCCACATCAGGCTGTGCACTGATGGTGGAGAGCCTGTTTGGGATTCTCTCTCTCCCTCCCTCTCTGCCCCTGCCCCGCTGGCATGCTCTCTCAAAATAAGTAAACATAAACACTTATTTTTTTTTTTAATTTGAAAATTATAAATGAGTTTCTGGACTAAATCGGCTGATTCACAGAACTGTGGGCTGTTCGTTTCTAACGTAGACTTGGCTTAGAACAACCTGTAATTGGGAACTCTCTGCCATGGTTTACTGATACAGACCTACTAAGGTATTTTTGAAATATTTCCTCTACTTTCATGGCCATTGGTATTTCAGAAGATTGAGGACCAGCCAGGGCCCCAGGAGGCCCTCCAGGATTTGTCCAGGCCTTGGGGAGGGGTTACTTCGCCTGGACAATAGCAGGGAATGGGGAGGGAAAGAGCATTAGAATGGACTTTAAACAGCGAGGCTTCCTATAGGATTTATTCCATTCATTCCAGTCCATCGGAATGAGGGGACACCTGCCCCACTTTGGCACCAGTGCCACCAGGAGCTAAGAAGGAAGAACTCAGTGAAGTGGGCTCCCAGATGCAAATGCTTACGGGGAGCAGGCAGATAAGACCCAGAAATCATGGACAGGTGCAAGGAGCACATGACATCCTGTCTCTTTTACCTACCTTCGTTTGGGTGTTTAATTAATTAATTAATTTCTGTTTTAAGGTTTATTTATTTTTGAGAGAAGCCGGGGGGAGGGTCAGAGAGAGAGGGAGACACAGAATCGGAAGCAGGCTCCAGGCTCAGAGCCGTCAGCACAGAGCCTGATGCGGGACTCAAACTCATGGACCGTGAGACCGTGACCTGAGCCCAAGTTGGACACTTAACCCACTGAGCCACCCAGGCGCCCCTAATTTTATATTTATTATAAGGAAACAGTAACAAGAAGAGTTGCCGATGACACTTAGTTTACTTTGGTATCAAGAACACAAAAGACAGTGGTGATCCCCCTGCAGAGAGCAGGCCTGATGTGAGGTACAACCAGGGTGGCGCCCCAATAAGCTCTCACCAGAGTCAGGCCAGGCAAAGACGACTCTCCATTTTTTCAAGAGAAGTCGGACATCAATATTTTTATTCATATTTCCAACTTCGGACATTCCATTAAAATATTTAGAAAATACCTTCTGAGCCATAATTCTGCAGTCAGTTAAAACCCGTTTCATTCCGGGGCGCCTGGGTGGCTCAGTTGGTGAAGCGGGGGACTGTAGCTCAGGTCATCATCTTGCAGTTTGTGGGTTTGAGCCCTGTGTCGCATTCTGTACTGACAGCATGGAGCCTGCTTTGGATTCTCTGTCTCCCCCTCTCTCTGCCCATCCCCTGCTCTCACTATCTCTCTCTCTCTCTCTCTCTCTCATTAATGATAATAATAATAATAAATACATTAAAAAATAATAATAAAATAAAATAAAATAATAATAATAAATACATTTTAAAAAATAATAAAATTTATTATAAATTTTATTATAAATTTATTATAAATATAATAAAAATAATATTAAAAAAAATAATAATAAATACATTTTAAAAAAACCTGGTTTGGGGGTGCCTGGGTGGCTCAATCAGTTAAGTGTCTGACTTTGGCTCAGGTTGTGATCTCGCGGCTTGTGAGTTCGAGCCCCGCATCAGGCTCTGTGCTGACAGCTCAGAACCTGGAGCCTGCTTCGGATTCTGTGTCTTTCTCTCTTTGTCCCTTCCCAGCTCACACTCTGTCTCTCTCTCTCTAAAAAACAAATAAACATTAAAAAAATTAAAAAACAAAACAAACCTGGGTTCATTCCCTGAAGAAATGGACCCTACCTCTTAGTAAGCTGCCATATTCCTGGATGGATAAAACACACTAACTTGAGCATGAAATGAGAATATCTGTGGTATATAAAGGGTATTTAATATGTGTCCAACCCCTTCCTCTCCTTCCCATTATAAAACAATATTTGTGTGGTAGAAAAAAAAAAAACCATGATAGGGTTTCCATCTCTTTCTTACTCCTTTCTGAGAAGGGTGAATCCCTTCCTCCAGTTGGAGAACAGGCAAGAAAAAAAAAAACACTTGAGTCTTTGCTGATGAGGGGGATGGGAGGGAAGTGAGCAGAGGCCTACATTTCTGTGCTCCAGAATGGACTCACAGACAGAAGAGTCTGGAGAAGAAGAGAAAGGTTGGAGCAAAGGGGAAAGGATGACTATAGAGAGAGATTCAGGGCATTTGCTTAAGGGAAAGCAACTTTAGGAAAAGAGAAGGGAAGAATTTAAAGGAACCTTAAAATATTCCACCATGTAGTATATATATAACCCTCTGCTCTGTACACACGAGACCTAAAACAGACAAAAACATAAGTCAGAACCAAGAGTGCCCCTCAACGTATTTGTAGTCAGATCTGTGTTTGCTCTGAGAAGAGAATGAGGCAGTCAGGTTGGGTCACCTTAGGCTGTGCCACAAAGAACAGTCATGACTAAAGGTGACAAAGGTGTGCTGACCTCATTTTACCAGCCGAGGACAGGAGGTCTGACAACGGGATAAGGTATTTTGATCATAAAGGAATGTCATAGAAAATCCAGGTCTTAAGACCGGCTATTATGGCAAGAAAAAAAGGCTCACTGAAAAGTGGGGAGGTGAGGGCAGAGGCGGTGGCCAGTGATGGAGGAGGAGGTAAGGGTGCATGGTGCCTCCAGGCCCAGGCCAGCAGGTGCATGGTGGGGGGGGGTCAGCAGAGGCTTTATGCCGGGAATATATTTTCTTTTCAAGTTAGAAGTGGGACCTGGGTTGTCATTAGCCGTAATTTATCTTTAGAGCTACTTGAGGCTACAAGCTTTTCCTTCACTCTTAGTGTGTCAAAGCAGGTAAGACCCTGAACATCACGTCCAACATAGTCGCTCCAAGGTTTGGAATTTAGAAGCATTTTTATGTGTGCAGTGGGCAGCATTTTTATGTGTACCAGTGAATTTGTAACTTCACTGGTTATCCTTTTTCGTGCTTGTAGAATGTGGGTCTGGACATTCAATGCAGGAGCTAGCCTGCTCTGCTGAGTCTGTTATCTTGTGAGCTTGGCTCATCCCAAACTCACAAGGTTGGATCCTGAGGAGATGTTTTTGAACGCGGGGTGGGTCACCTATCTCAGTGTGCTCATAAAGGTGAGAAAGGGAAGGAAGAGCGGAGGGCTCTGGAAATCTGGTTTCGCCCCTGGTGTCCCCACTGGCTCTCAATTCCTAATCTCCAGGGCAGGTCAACTAATCTCCAGGGACCTCAGTGTAAAATGAGAATGTTCCTGTCTTTGCATCTAAGGATAGAATGAGACATAGATGTAAAAGCCCTCTAAAATGTAATAATACCCCCAGTTTACTTAGTGCTAACTTACGAGCCAGGCACTATATTGCTTCATTTCATCCTCTAATGGAAGCAATATTAGCCCTATTTTACACATGAGGAAACTGAGTAACAGGGAGATTAAGCAGCTTGCCCAGGGCCACACATCTGATAGTCTGACTTCAGAGTTAACTACCTCATGGTAGATCTCAGAGATATTATCCACAGGCAGACAGTCATGGTCAGGAGGAATCAGACTAACCTGGTTCTTAGCTCTCTGGCCTTGGCAAAGTTAGTTAATGTCTCTGTGCCTCAGTTTCCTCATCTGTAAAATATGGATAATGAATTTCTCCACCTCAGAGGACTGTTTTTAGGTAATGCATAGGAAGTCATCACACATTATCCAGATATGTCCAACAAAAAACTGTTAATAGATGAAGCCCTGGCCAGGGAACATGGATGCAGAGGGAAAAAGAAGAGGTGTGGTAGAGGGTCACCATGGGAGGTCTGGGGACCCCACAAAAGCGCCAAACTTGTTTTGATTTCTCCTAATGCCGAAGGTAGGTGCTGGGTGCCAGAAGGATCCTGTGTAAAGGAATGGAGTCCGGGACTGATGGGCCACAGGCATGTGTTAGATGAAACAGCAGGCAATGAATTCTCAGGAACTTCAGCCAAGTGCTCATGTACTTCTCTGATGCCTGGGCCCTGGACGGAGAGTCCAGCCTCCTCCGAGGTTAGACCATTTTGCACATCTAGCCGTCCATGCCCTCAGTGATGGATTTGAGGGAGTCTGAGGGAGTCAACTAATTGACTGGTGAGTGGCAGTCCTCTGTCTCCTGCTTTTGATGGAACAGGTGATGACAGGCCCTTACAAACAAGCTGGATATCCATGTTCAATCTGTATCTTCAGTGACTCACAAAGCTTGGCTGGGATGGGTGGCTTTTGGGCCAAAGATATAGACGTTCCCACAGGGCACTTTTGAGAACTCCTTCTCCAAGCATAGAAACAGACTCTAATCCACAATAAAGAAGCTTCAGCATGGCTGTGGACATTAGTTTAGGGACCAGGCCAAGCCAGGCCCTGGCAAATTAACTTGGGAGGAAAAAAAAAAAAAAGCTCAATTCTAGTTAAACGACCACAAGAAGAACCTAGAATGGATCACTCATATTTAAAATTCTGCCCTAGGCTGAGATTACTACTCACTGGCATTGGAGACAAAAAGTACAACATTACTGGCTGAGGCCCTTGTGGGCTGATAGCGGCCAGTCTCTGGGGAAGAGGCCTGGGCTGATAACATCATCTCTGCAGGGCAGAATATTCTTTGGTAATGAAAGTGCTCCCAAGACACAGGAGGCTGGTTACACATCCCAGCCAGCTGAGGCTCCAGGACCATCTGGTAGCACCTTTTCCCTGAGAGACAGAGTCGGCATTGGTCCCCGGGCCCTATTGTTCTTTCCAGTGTCTCCCTTCCCAAATAGCTTGTCTTTGGACTGATTTCCCTATGACTAGGTCCCCTTGTCCCCAGCTTTTAAGAACAAGCATGAAGATCCCCGAATAAATTTCCTTCTGTAACAGTTAAAACCATCAACATTGGTGTAGCTCTTCCCCTTGAAGCTTTCTGCTTATGATTTGTAGCTTATAGCTATTTATCTTTTCTAGGAAAGTATACTGTTCTGGTAAACATTAATCCATAAACAAAGAACTTCTAATAGAGCCAAAAATTAAACAACTTTAACTCTATGTATTTTTCCCCATAAATAACCTATTCTGGACAGTGTACGATAATAGAGAGGCACTGACCTGGTGTTCCGCAGACTCTGAGGGAAGGGTCAGCCCCTTCTGCTTGAACATTGAACTGTTAGGTTAGATTCAAGTCTGAAATGACCAGGGCAATAACTCTTGCTCTGAGGTTTGCCCTGAAGGGAACAGAAGAGTCAGAAAAGGTAAAGATCATGCAACCATCAGTGGAGACAGAGCATTTGCATCTTTGACCCTGTCCTGCCCCACTAGGTCCTTGGATCCCCCTACTGGTCTCTGCCGTGGGGGTGTGCTGGGTACCAGGAGGAAGACTGGCTGGAAGGTGGGGTTTTTTGTTGTTCGTTTTTACTCTTTTGTGGTACAATATCTCTCTTTCCAGACTATTCTTCACTTCAGGAAAAGAGTAGGACATCTTCCCATTGCTAGGCAGCGGTATATATATCTTGTAAGTGATCTATATAAAACCCATCTTTTTTAAAACTGACAGAACCATTTTCTCCCAGAGTTCACCCTGCGTGACATCATCAAGCTTTCCCATCCTTCTCTTGGGGTGGAGAAGGATTCAGAGGTTGTAATACTCCCTATGCCAGAGCAAGACCACCCGCACCAGGTGTTGGAATAAGCCTAGATTCTAATTTTAGCTCTGAGATCCACTAGCTGGGCAACATCAGGCAGATTTCTTAACCTCTCTGGATCTCAGTTCCTTCACCATGCACAGTAACAGTATCCATCTCATAGAGATGTGAGGGTTCAATGAAAAGTCCATATGTCTCATGTGTCTAGCACACAATAAACACTCACTTTTGGCTGTGGCTGCTGTTCTTGTTTACAGTAATATTAAAAGGGCAAGTGGCTGTTTCAGCCATGTTGCAAACTGATTACCTGCGGAAAATTTTGATTATGTTCTTTGTATATTTCATACGGTGGGAGCAAAAACCGTTATGCATTCAATAAAAGAAATGGATTCTGTTAGACAGCTGGTTTACAGACTCATCTTGGCCACTCATCAGCCACCAACCTTGGCAAGTGACTTATCTCTGAGAGCCCGTTCCTGTCTTTTCCAGCTGGACCAATCATACCTGCCTCCCGGGCCTCACGGAGCTTTACAAAGGGGACATGAGATGGTGTTTGTAAAGTGGTTTGGAAAAGGTTTCAAGTACTATCCAGATTGAAAGGTATTATTGTTGGGATGTGAGATGCTGAGCTCCTGCGAGCATATTTTGATTTGCATTTGGACTTGGGGGCAAGTGTAGGGAACACCAGTCCTGCTCATTTTTGTCACACTAGGACTCTCGGTAGGTGTCAACATGTTGATTTATTTTGTTGAGAAACCAGCGAGGAATCTTGAACCTCTCTCCTTTGTTTCTCTCCCCTTCCTCCTCCAGGGTTTGATTTTTCTTCCCATATAGTTTCATTTCACTGTTGGCAGCCACTGTTGGTTTCACCTATTGTGAATCGAATCCTCTCACGTTAAGAGGCCATCAGCGGGGCGCCTGGGTGGCTCAGTTGGTTAAGTGTCCGACTTCAGCTCAGGTCACGATCTCACGGTCCGTGAGTTCGAGCCCCGCGTTGGGCTCTGGGCTGATGGCCCAGAGCCTGGAGCCTGCTTCCGGTTCTGTGTCTCCCTCTCTCTCTGCCCCTCCCCTGTTCATGCTCCGTCTCTCTCTGTCTCAAAAATAAATAAACGTTAAAAAAAAATTAAAAAAAAAAAAAAGAGGCCATCAGCTTGGAACACCGAAGCCATCTCTTCTAATGCTTGAAACAGTCAGCGTGGGAACTGCTTTCTGTGGCAGACATCCTCTCTGTATTAGAAGGGAAGCCTGCAAAGTAGGGCAGGGTGCAGATGTCCGACAAACCCCTCCATGGATTTCACCACATGGGGACAAGTCCAGAGTCCTCAAGGTGGCTTTGAGGCCTACCTAGACCAGTTCCTGCCCACTTCTCTGGCCCAGCCTAGCCTCCCAGCCCTGAGTTCACTCCTTCTGGGATGTCTTCTTAGTTTCTGGAATGTAATAACCCTCTCTCTCTTTTTTTTTTTTTTTAATTTTTTTTAAGTTTATTTATTTTTGAGAGAGACAGCACTAGCAGGGGAGGGGAAGAGAGAGAGAAGGAGAGAGACATAAAATCTGAAACAGGCTCCAGCCTCTGAGCTGTCAGCACAGAGCCTGACGTGGGGCTTGAACTCATGAGCTGTGAGATCATGACCTGAGCTGAGGTCAGAGATTTAACTGACTGAGCCACCCAGGTGCCCATAACCCTCTCTCTTAAATCAGGGACCCCACTCCATCCCTTGGGCGTCCTAGCTTCAACCTCTGCACCATCATGACCTCTCTCTCTAGATTTGCTGTAGTCTGTCTTGTTGATAGTGGGGTGGATTCTGTTTTGGCTGAGGATGTGTGAGTCCTGGGGCATTTTTACCCTCCCTGGCAACAACCCTCCTTCTTCCCTTTCCCTCCCCTTTTAAGTAGACTATTTTTAATTTTTATTTATTTATTTATTATTTTAGAAGGTGGGGAAGAGGAGCAGAGGGAGAGAGAGAGAGAATCCTAAGCAGAATCTTCTTAGAGAAAATCCTTAGAGAATCCTAAGCCCCAACAAGGGGCTCCATCCAACAACCCTGGGAACATGACCTAAGCAGAAATCAAGAGTCAGACACTCAGCTGACTGAGCCACCCAGGCACCTCATAAGTAGACTATTTTTTAGACCAGTTTAAGTTTCACAGCAAAATTCAGGGGAAAGTACAAAGAGTTCCCATACATCTCCTGCACATACATAGCCTCCCCCGTTACCAATATCCCCTGCCCCCCAAAAGTGGTACATTTGTTGCAGTTGATGAACCGACATTGATACCTGATTATCACTCAAAGTCCATGCTTTACATTAGGGTTCACTCTTGGTGTTGTATGCGTTTGAGCAAAAGTGCAATGACACCAATTCACCACTGTAGTATCATACAGAATAGATTCACTGCCCTAAACATCCTTTGTGCTCTGCCTATTCTCTCTATCTCCCCGAATCCCTGGCAACCACTGATCTTTTTACTATTGCCATAGTTTTGCATTTTGCAGACTATAGAATATTCTATATTATATGGTTGGAATCAAATAGTATGTAACCTTGTTAGATTGTCTTCTTTCACTTAGGAATATGCATTGAAGGTTCTTCCATGTCTTTTTGTGGCTTGATAACTCTTTTCTTTTTAGTGAGGAATAATATTCCATTGTCCCTATATAACGAAGTTTATTTATCCATTAAGCTACTGAAGGATACCTTGTTGCTTTCAATTTCTGAAATTATGAATAAAGCTGCTATAAATATCCATGCACAGGTTTTAGTATAGAGATAACTTTTCAACTCCTTTGGGTAAATACCTAACAGTGTGATCGCTGTATTGTATGGCAATAACGTGCTTAGTTTTGTAAGAAACCATCAAACTGTCTTCCGAAGTAGCAGTACCTTCCCCTGCTTTCTAAGTACCAGCCTGGTCAGCTGTGCCAGGATATAATACTGACTTCTTAAGCAGAGAGCACCCCAATTCCTGGTGCCCAAAGATCTCTGATACACTGTTGTGAATATGTGCATAATCACATCCCAGGGCAGTCCAGGGTCATTTCCCGTTTCAGACTCAATTAACCAAATGTGTGTTATTGATGTGCTGAACTGGGGCAGTTTATCTTGTATTCAACTCATCTATTGTCGTGAGGGCTGCTCAAAGCTGAAGTGCCACGTTATGTTTGCTCCCTATGTGTCTGTAAGAACAAGGAGAGCTTGGTTATCCTCTCTTTGGAAATGGCTGGTGACATTCACACCATCCTGCTGTCTCTTCTTTTTCCTCTTTCCCGCAGCTCTCTTGCCCACTGGTCGTTCCTCTTCATTCACTGGGATTTGCTCCCTGACTCAGTTTCCCTTTTCTCTCACTGCCACAATACCCACCCTTGACCTTGCCATTTCCAGTGAACTTTCCCTCGCATTCTTCCAGCCACCAACTCCAATCATCACACTCGGAGCCCTCACTTCAAACAGAATCTGTACTCTTAAGAAATCTCAAGCAAGTGTCAGTCAAGCCCAACACCACAAGCTGTTTTCTTTTTCAGATTCACCTACAATTCTTTGAATTCCCTCCACTTCCCTGATCCCCTCTTTCTCAGCCTCCTCCTGTTTTCTCAGCATCTCTCATTTAATGTAGATCCTAGGCTTTGTCTTCCTGTCATGACTTGAACTTCCTTCAGTTATTTACTCTGGCTGGCCAACCCCAATCCCTGCTGAAATTCCCCCTGCCCCTTCCTTGCCTGTCCCCAGCAGATCCAGGTTGCTGATGGACAATCTACCCCACGAGGCTGACTGGCTTCATTTAAAGCCATGATCTTAAGCTGCACAGGAGTTTACTCTCTCTCCTGACACATTTGCCATGCTCCTAGTTAGTGTACCTATTTTCTGAAATGACATTTCATACCTTCTCCTGTCTTCAAACCTCTCATATTCTCCCCGCCCTCCCCCAGTCCTGCCTAATGAGGTAGCCTCAAACTCCTTGAGATTAGAGCAGCCAGAGTGCAACTCCCTCACTTGCTCACAGCAGTCTAGAAACACTTGGGAACTTACCCCTGGCTTCTGCTTCCTTTCTACCACAGGGGAGGGGCCTCTCCATGCTAGCAAGAATATTCATTCATTCCTTGGGCTCTGGCTGTTCTCCAACTATCACATCCTTCTCCTGAATCATCATACCAGCACTGCCTCCCTCTTCACTGAATTCTCCCTTTTGTTTTTCGTTCTTGGAGGTCGGGACAGGATGGAAGTGGGAGAGTATGATTTACAGAAAATAACACATTTTTTTAAATTACTGTTTTTTATTTATTTTTGAGACAGAGAGAGACAGAGTGGAGGAGGGGAAGGGCAGAGAGAGAGGGAGACACAGAATCCGAAGCAGGCTCCAGGCTCCGAGCTGATGGCACAGAGCCTGATGCGGGGCTCAAACCCATGAACCATGAGATCATGGCCTGAGCCGAAGTCGATGCTTAACCGACTGAGCCACCCAGGCGCCCCACAGAAAATAACACATATTGTATTCACATGAAATACCACGCACATGACATCCCAGAAATTTATTCTACACTCTGTCCCAGTCGATCCTCACCCCCCCGCCCCCCCCCCCCCGCCATAGGCAACCATTGCTCTAATTTCTATCACCATAGATTAATGTTTCCCATATTTTGACTTCATATAAATGAATTGTAGAGTGTGTACTCCTTTGTGTCTGGCTTCTTTTGCTTCATAGAATATTTCTGAGATTAATCCATGTTGTGTATATCCGTAGTTTTTATTGTGGAGTGGTAGGCTATGTATGAATATACAATGTGTTGACCCATTCACGGGCATTTGGGCTGTTTCCAGGTTTGGGCTACCATAAATAAGGCTGCTCTGGACATTCTGGCACAAGTCTTTTTTGCGGACATATGTTTTATTCTCATTTCGTTTCTGGTCAGAGGATGGATTACGTCTAACTCCATAAGGAGCCACCAAACAGCTCTTCCAAGTGGCTGTACCATTTTGTATTCTCGTGGAAGCAGTGTGTCCAGGCACATCGCCTCCTCCTCATATTTAAAATTCTCATTTTGGTTTTAATGATTCTGATGATGTGAAAAGTGCTTAGGACAGCACTTGGCATAAAATGTACCCTCAGAGAGGGTACCGTTTCACTACTGTTATTATCAGAGTAAGTGCTCAAACGTTTTAAATAAAGAGCATCTAAGTTCCTTGTTTCCAGGAGTCACCTTTCACTCTATGTTGTCGTTGTTATTCTAAACCCTCCCAAACCACATAATAATAACCTCCAGTATTGACCATACATCCGTGTAAGTATTGTCATAATTAAATAAATGTTCATACATCAATAGATGTCTTGGTTTATAAAAAGGACAGGGCAGAGACGTCATCAATATCTCCCAGGATAAACAACAAGTGCTCAATAAATAGCACAGGTTTGTTTTTCTCCTGTAGCTGCCTGGAGCAACCCTCTACCCTACTCTGTCCTGGGATCTGTCCCCATACGCTGGGGAGGGACTATGTTCTCTTTGGAGCTGTACAGCCCCATGGGGACTGCAAACCTTGCCCTTCTGACAACAGGTGGGCAGGTCCCCACCACCAGCACCTTCTCCAGTCTGCAAGCCTAGGTGTCCCTTCCTGGGCACAGCTTCTCTTGGGGGTTGAGGGAGGAAGGAATCTGGGATCTGGGCGTGGAGGTGCACTCAGGGACTGAGACCTGGGCTGGGCCAGGCACAGTTGGGCTCTGGGTCTCAGTTGCTCCGGAGCCAGCCACCGAGGAAGGCGCTCCTTTGGGCAAGCCTGCACCCTAAGTCGTCCTCCAGTTCCTACATTCTCTCCGCCCCCTGCCCACGCTTAATGATTTCCTCTGGGTCCCTCCCTAACAGGCCTCCTCCCTCGCCCGCGCAGCCTGGACACAGAGGGGAGGGCGAGAACTGCAGGCGCGGCACCGCGCTCCCTGAGGCGACGGCGGGTGGCGCGGTGGCTGGCGCGCGCGGCGCGGGAGGGTCCAGGATGCCTGAGAACGTCTCCTACGCCAACTGCTGCGAGGCGGGCGAGCTGGCCATGCGCCCGGACTGGCCGGGGACGGGCCGCGCGCGGCCCTCGGGGACCGCCCGTCCTCTCTGGGAGGCGCCCGCGCTGTCTACCGTGCTTATCGTCACTACCGCGGTGGACGTTGTGGGCAACCTCCTGGTCATCCTCTCCGTGCTCAGGAACCGCAGGCTCCGGAACGCAGGTGAGCGCCACGCCCGCTGCTGGGGCTGGCGTCTGGTCTCGACCCTGACCCCGCCATCCGCCTCTTTGCGCGTCCTCAGTCCCGGGCGCCCCGTTCCCTATTCTCTAACCTAGTCCCCAAGTTTGCTCCTCGGCTCAAAAGTTAGGGTGAGTTCCTGCCCTTCCCCGACGCGAGGCGCTGGCGTCCGCCTCTCGCAGCTGCCGGAGGGCACTTGGCGGACCTGTGCCAGCGTGAACTGCACAAAGTTTTTCTGGCGCACTTGTTGGCACGGCGCCGGCGCTGTGGGAACGCACGTGTCTGGAGGCTGCTGTCATCCGGGGTGCTCCAATTTGTGCGGCTCCAGATGGTGCCCCTATCTGGCCACAGAAATCTCAGGATCTTTGACACCTCTCTCCCTCCCCTGCCGAGCACAGGGGTTCACAAAGCAGGTGTCAAGAAGATGAATGAATTCAAGGAAGCGCTCGGGTGAGCTTTGGGTTAGAAACTTCTCTCCAGTTCGCCGAAGACCCATTTCCAGCCAAGAGAGTGCAGATGCAGAAATCTGCAGGGTCTGCTTGGGTGGGAACTACTTTGCTTTGAGATAATGGGGTCCTTTCTGAAGACAGAGAATTCGTGGGATTCGGTGAAGATTAAAACGATGATTTGGCAAAATAGGGTTGCAGTCCTGAAAGTATTTTTCCCTTCTGCCCACTCTCATTTCAGTGTTTCCACTCCGGGGCTCTACAAGGGCAGGGATGAGGGAGGGAGTCTCTGAACTCTGATCCTGAGAGATCATTGGAGCATGCTGAGCACCTCAGCCTGCGAAGAAGTTCAAAGCCCTGTTTGTCAATTTGTAACTTCCTAGTTTGGGCTTAAGGGCCCTTCAAATATTAGAGTGAATTAAAATTAAAAAGCAACAGCAAGAAAGCCAAGTATGTAGTTTAACTGTGCTTTTCTAGGGAGCCAGACCATTCAGAAAGGCCAGTTGTAAATGGGTATATATATTTTGTGCGGATCTGTGACTCCAGTGTTTTTACCTAAAGAACAAACAAAAAATAAAATTAGGAGCTACTGTTCATAATATGGGAAACAACACTGTTAAGTAGAAACACGCTTTCTAACGCCATCATTTCAGTAGTGGTGGTTAGTATTATCTGGAATACCTTTTTCAAGACATTATTACGTGCTCTGAGTAAAAGCTATATATTATGAAAGGGCAGGTTGTGGTTAGAAAGTGGTATTTGAAATTTTTTGATCACATTGTCCCTTTGCGGGAACCACAAACATGCTTCCCCGGCACAGAGGGGCAGGAGGGAGGTGGGGCTGGGTCCTCCAGGTTCCGACACAGGCGACTTCTCTCCCTGACTAACCAGGTGTTTAGAGATAGCCTGGAGGGCTGTGCTTCCCTGGTGAATAATCTGGGCAGCCTGCTAAGGAAAAGGAGACTTGGGGGGGAGCGGGGGAACTGCTTTTTTTCTTAACCTGAAGACAGGCATCTTCTCCCTTCCTCCATTCCGAGGGGCGGGGAGGGGGGGGGCGCTCCCGGAAGCCTTACTGATTTGGGAGTGTGGCCGGGGTGTGTAATGAGCTTGTGACTTGCTGGCACATCCCCTGTTCCTACTTCCTGTTGAGTTCACTACAGCCCAGCACCAGGAACAAATTTTGACACTATAGCTAAATGACGTTAATTCCTGACACACTGGTGGCTGCTCTAGTCATGCAATTCAACCAGCTTTGATTTGACCATTGCATTTATTGACGAGGGTCATGAAAAAGCATACCATTGACTTCAGTTAAACCCTAGCAGGGTGAGATCTGAAAAGGTGCTTAAAAACTGTCAGCACTTGGGGCGCCTGGGTGGCTCAGTCGGTTGAGCATCCGACTTTGGCTCAGGTCATGATCTCACAGTTTGTGGGTTCAAGCCCCGCATCAGGCTCTGTGCTGACTGCTTGCTCAGAGCCTGGAGCCTGCTTCAGATTCTGTCTCCTTCTCTCTCTGCCCCTCCCCCACTCACGCTTTGTCTCACTCTGTTTCTCAAAAATAAATAAAATGTAAAAAAAAAAAAAAATCTTAAAAAAAACTGTCAGCACTTGGAATTTTCACTCATTCCACTAGGAATCAAGTCTCCTCTACTGAGAGTTTGGAGTGACCTTACGAAACACTCATGTCAGACCTTTCTGTAATTAAGTTTGGTTCCTTAATTCACTGGTGTTGAGAAGATAGGACTGTGGCAATGAGAACACTCAGAGGTCCCATAACCAAGGCACACAGCCCATATTAAGATCATAGAACCTTTCTTAGCAGACAGACGCCAGTATCCTTTACTTGACTATTACAGATGCAGTTCCTCTTTCCATTCCTTTTGTAAAAAATGTTTATTTATTTATTTTTGAGAGAGCCAGAGAGAGAGCCTGAGTGGGGGAGGAGCAGAGAGAGGGGGACAGAGAATCCCAAGCAGACTTTGCACCATCAGCATCAGCGCAGAGCTGGGTTGTGGGGCTTGAACTCAGGAGTTGTGAGATCATGACCTGAGCTGAAACCATGAGTCGGATGCTTAACCGACTCAGCCACTCAGGTGCCCCAGTTCCTCTTGTCATTCCCAACAGGGATGATCCTGGTGGCAGGTAAGTGGTTAGATTAATTGTCCTTTTTTCCTGGAACTACCCTATCTGTGGCTTCTGTTGCTGCATGCATTGGGTCGATCTTTTCAGAGATAGCAGTAAAGAGAGGGAGGGATGGAGGGAAGATGGGAGACAGATGTGGGGCATAGACCCACCTTGGAAGGGAAGACCAGGTGTTTGGTTCACTCTTTTTTTTTTTTTTTTTTTTTTTTTTACATGGCACTGGGTTGGCAGTTGACAATTCTCAGTGTGTGCTTCCTGGGGACCTACCATATTTGGGGCTTTCCTGACAGCATCTGAGGACATGTTCTGTGCCTGCCACGGCCATGCTTGCCCTGGTCTAGACTTAGCCAACAATAATCTCTGCATTTTTGATTTTTATCTCTTCCTTTCCCTGCTTTTCTGGAACCTTCCCCCATCAAGTTCTTTCTCTCTTATTTGTGTTTTCAATGTCTATCATAGACATACACATACACACACACACACACACACACACACACACACACACAGGCACACAGGTATACACACAAATAGGCACACATACCCAAGGGTCTCTGGTGTTTAAAAAAAAGTGGCTCCTGGGTGACTCAGTCAGTGAAGCATCTGACTCTTGATCTCAGCTCAGGTCATGATTTCACCGTTCATGAGATCAAGCCCCGTGTCCAGCTCTACACTGACGTGTAGAGCCTGCTTGGGATTCTCTCTCTCTCTCTCTCTCTCTCTCTCTCTCTCTCTCTCTCCCCCTCTGTCAAAATAAATAAATAAAATAATAAGATAAAACTGAATTTCCAAAAAAAGAAAAAGAAAAGAATCTTCCCTTGATTGTATGTCTGCTTCTAAGTTCATTGCTATTCTCTGTCCCGTCACAACCAGACATCAATTTCCACCCGCTGACTACCTCACTGCTCCCCATCTCCTCCTCAGTGTTCTGCAGCCTGGCCTCAGAAATGCCCCTCTGTGCAAATATCTGTCATCGAGGCCTACTCCTTCCTTGAAAACCTTCTTTCCTTGGCTTACCAGATGCCAGTGTTTGGACCTCCTTCTCTTCTCCCAGACACCTGATCCCTGGGAGTCATTCTTTCATTCCCCAAGTCCCCATGAGTTTTGCCTTATAATATCTCTCAATATTCCCCTTTCCTGCCCTCCCTACTCCTACTGCCCTACCTTACACACTCACCATCGCTTGAGGAAACTATCCATAGGGTCCAGTCAGCCTTCCCTGCTCAGTCCTGCAGTGGCTCTTGCCACCAGTGGAGTCACTGCCATCCGTTACTGCCTTGGGTCTATACCACAGGTGACTCGGGAACGCGGCTCACACAGCCCTTCTCCAGGGGCTAGCCCCCGCTAATGCAACAGCCTCTTCTCTCCTCTCATCGCACTTGTGAACTACAACCATTCCCACACAGTCCACGCGTGCTATGCACTGCCTCATCTCGGGGAGCTCCCTGCCTCTTTCTGCTAGTGAATGTCCCGGTGCGGTTGTTGACGTTGCTTATTAATAGCAAGAAAGGCGTGGGGAGCAGACTCTGGACAAGGACCTGTGTGTTCGGCAACCAAGTCCTCCATGGAGAGGGAGTGGGGACTCTGTCTCCCTCTTCGGGCTTCCACGGGCCCTCCCCAGACAGCTCCTGCCTCGCTGTCCTGTTGTTGGTCTTTCTCTCTCCCTGTGGGACTATGAGTTTGTTGAAGGCTGAGACTTTTAGTCCATTTCTGTCCACAGAGCTGAGGGCATACTAAGGACTGAATACGGGTGTTGAAACAAGTTGAAAATGGACACGACAACGGAAGGCAACGGGTCAGAAGGAATTAATCGTGCTTCACGAGGTGGGGCAGGCTCATTACGGCACTCAGAACTGCACATGCAATCAGTGGAGTTCTTACGGAACTGAACTGCTTTGAACACTAAAAGGGTACAGTACACCTCACTCTTGTCCTTGAAAGCTGAGTGGCACCTCTACACAAAGGTGTGCCTGCTCCACTTGCTCCTGTGTGGCCGGCCGCCTCCAGCCATGCCTGGGCTGCCCCAAACTGTGCCTCAGTGGCTCCTTAGGGAGTTTGCCCCTTGCTGGTCTGGGCTGCCTGTGGAATGTGAGCCTCCTGCCGTTACCTTCACTGTCCAGTCGGCCACACGGAAGAGAGCTGAGAGACTCATGTCCTTAGTGTCATGTTGAGATGATCTCCATTAAGAGAGGTGAAAGCACGACAAGCATCAGTTACTCCTGGCCCGTAGGCACAGTAGCTGATTTCCCAGGTGACAGTCAGCAGCCGTGGGCTGACAATGGATTCTTGTGCTGCGTCTGAGTTAGAGGCTGTTGGGGAAGACAGTTTGGTGATATGTAAGGAGAAAGGATGTGAAATGTTTGACGTTGGGATTGCCCAGGAAAACATGGAGGACTTGGTTGCCGAACACACAGGTCCTTGTCCAGAGTCTGCTCTGTCCTCCAGGCACCCAGTGATGCTCAGCCTGTACCATCTTTTTCCAGGGACAGAGACTGCATTGCAGGCTTCCTGATGGGAATTTCCAGCCCGGCAGGGGTTTTGCATGCCCAGTTAGACGGGAGCAGAGCCCGCCTTCTCCTCCCACTTGTTGACTGAGGGTGTAAATGATGAATGAATAGATAGGCTGGCTTCACGCAAAAGCTCTTGGGAGGCTTGGAGGAAATGCTTAGTAGACCCACAGTCCCTGTGCACTCCAGGTGTTATAGGTGAGGTGGATTCCACTCGGTCCAGGCATCATCCTACCACCACCAACCACTCATGGAGACGCGCCACTTGGTGACAGGTGTCCTTTGACCTGCTCAGCCCGTGGGGTTTGCAGTGCTTATCCGCTGAAGACCAAACTGGGCTAGTTTGGACTCTCTCCCTGATGTTGCCTGAGCTCTCCAACTTCAGGTTTCTGCTCTGAATACTTTCTTATCTCTTCACCAAGCAAAGACAAACACATTTTAAATCCCATAATTATGTCTTTAGCTGAACAATCAAGAAAGCTCATAATCCTCTTTAATTCCCTCTCTGTAGCTCTCAGTAGCCCAGGGGCATGGAGACTTCTGTGTTCGACTGACTTTTTATTTTTTTCCCCGTAAGTTGGGTTCTGTGTTTAGCATGATATATCACAAAATTCTGAAGATACCAGTGCCACTATTAGGTCTTACAATTTAAAATACTTATTGCTGAAAGAGTAGAATTTGGGGAGTTGAGAAGTAGAGTCCCCAGTGCTGAGGGAGTTTTCATCCTGGGGTCAGTGTCCTACCTTCTATGCTGTCCTTCCTGAGCTGTGACTTCTCATATCTTATCTCCAGGAATTATAGTCCAAGATTGTAGTTGAGAGTCTCTTTCTTGTTTTTTTCTATGCAACTAATAATAATATAAAAACAACAGTAATAAATTAGAGCTAATATTACTGTGTGCTTATTATGTGCCAGATAAAAGTCTCTCCCATTTAAAAGAGACAGAAAAGGAAAAAGACTCTGTACATCCCCCCCATCAAGGGGATATCCCTTGGCAAAGACCCTTCCATTTCTTTCCTTGTCTTGAAGCCAGAGCTGATTGGGAGAGCCAGCTACAGTGCAAAAGTTTATTCTCCAACATTTGACAGAATTTGCCCTTGCTAATGTCACCTCCTAATGGCCAGGTTAAATGGGCACACTTTCCTGTTCTTTCTCACCTTGGTGGATGACCAAGAAACTACACCATTGCCCTTGACATTTCTTTTTCCTGATTCCCTCCAGTGCCCCTTCTTTGTCACTCTTTCTGTTAGGGCTATTGGCAGTTCACATAATCTTAGTGTCAGTTTCTTGAAATGGAAACCATGCTGTCAACTTTAAAGGATTCTTGTGATAGACAATTCAGCCAATTTATGTAAAGGCACATTATAAACTCCAAGGTGCTATACAAATTTTTGCTTTGTTGTTAGTATTAAGTGTAAGTGAAGTAATAAAATGGTACCATAAGAGTCTCCAGATATCTCTATTGATGATTATGGAAGAATATTTTGTAACAAGAATCTCATTTTTTAAAAAATAGATGTTTATGCTCTTGGCATAAGAAGAAAAGGAAAAAGAATACATTTTCTTCTTTTAAGTGGTTGAAGTACCCCCATCATGTTTTTGTTTACACTATTAGCTTGCCTAACAGTCCTTTTCTTTTTTAATTAAACCAAAGTTACATTTCAACTTAGCCCTTAGATGCATCCACACTCTCTAAGATTTTCGTAAATAATGTCATTTTAGTGGAAAACAATCTCTGCCACCAAAGAATTTGGGAACCAAATTAGGAGCTTACATTAATGTAAAAGCCATTTGTTTGTAAGGAAATCAAGTTTTTTGTTTTTTTTTTAAGATTTTATTTTTAAGTAATCTCTATACCCAATGAAGGGCATGAACCCACAACTCCTCGAGCAAGAGTCACATGCTTTACTGACTGAGCCAGCCAGGTGCCCGAGGAAATCAAGTTTTTGATAAATGATCTGCTCAGTGATTTCAGATGCTTATCCCCAGAAAGGAACTGATAAAAATAGTTCAGTTTAGTTTAGAGATGATTATTATTTCCTCTGCCCTTTCCCGTACAAATCCCATTGGAAGAAAACAGCCATTCTAGGAAGGAGGCAGGCCTGTTGCAAGGGTCTTTGTAATTTTATTCAACTCCTTGGTGAACTTTCCTTTCTGACCAGCCCCATCTCCTGCCACTGCCCCCGTCCTCAGGCCACCTGAGTACTTCCTCACTGCTCCCTTAGCCTGGCCTCCCTCCCAGCTCTCACCACACTGACTGGCTGCTGTTTTTGTGTCTGTTTCCCCAATAGCCCTGTTGGCCTCTCAACAGCAGGGGCCATGTCTTTGACCCACACACGGTAGTACTCAATAGACGTATGTTTGAATAGGTAAGGGATAGAAGATGACCCCGAGGCACAAAAGTTTAACCCTGTTAGAAATGATAGACGATCTGTTTATTTCCCTATTTTAACCTTTCTATGTCTTGGTTTTTTATTTATTTAATTGGCTTCTCTGAGACCATGAGCTTTGTGTGGGGAGGGAATGTGTCTTTCTTGTTCACCATGCCTCCCTCGGCCCTGGCAAAGGCAGAGCTGGTGCCTGGTAGCTACTCAGAAATATTTACTGAGAAAATGATTCCATGACTATTTGTTTCTACATTGGCTTTTAGCTCAATGACCGAGGACAATTTAAATCCAACAAACTCTTTTTTGGGGCATGCAGGGTGGGCACAGGGAGGAGGGATGCAGGGGGCGCACAGGAGGAGGGGCAAGGGATGGAGATAGCTTTACCTTCTGGAATTTTCCTATCTGATGAAGACTAGATAGCTCGACGACGTCTGCTGGCTTTCTTCCCCCCCCCCCCCCCCGGATTACCAGATCCTTGTTAAGTAGATTTCCCAGGAAAAAGGACAGAGGAAGCGAGGAGGGAGGGGATTGTGGTGGTTGTGTGTGAGGGATGTGCTCTGTGTATGAATATGAAAAGGGAATCCCGTATTAGTGAGCAAAGCCCTGTTTTGAAGGCTGTCTCCACTAATACACCCTGTCTGATGGAGCCAGATGGAAATAAATCACGCCAGGACTTGTGATGTAAATATTCATTAGAAGCCCATGCACTGGGGGATGAGCAGTGTTGTGTGCACCCTGATTGATTTCTCACCTGTCTAGGGGAAGAAATGGATAGAGAACTAGATCTCCCTTGAGTATCCTCCAGAGAGGACCTGGCTTCCTACAGATGGGAGACAAAACAAGAATTTCATTTGCCTAATTTGGAATTGTGTCAAGAAATCTGGGAGATAGTCTGATGTCTGGGCAGATGAACCTACAGCGGGAACTGGTTGATTTCAGCCTTTTAGGAACAGCCGGAGCAATAGGGGAGAGTAATTGAATCACTGACTACGTGGAGTTGAATGTGTTCTTCCCACTATTTACAAGCTGTTTGCCAGCCTCTGGGGCATTATTAGGGGATGAGCCACATTAACACGGCAGAGCTTCACTGGTTTTCGGGGAAAACAGCTGGCTGAGCTGGCACCAGCTCCCAGCAGCCCTTGACTTTCTCCGCACGTGCTTGCAAGTGCCAAAAGCTTGTTTGCTGCTCAATCAGGATCCCAGAGGGCCCTGCAGAGACCAATATTCCTATGTTGGAAAGAAGTGATTTTCTTCACAGAAACAGCCAAGTGGAATGCATGGGAAGAGAAGGAAGGAGGGCCTCAGAAGAAAAGGAGAGAGCCCATGAAGGAACAGTCACGGAGAGAGAAATTCAGTAACTTGCCCAACCTCAAAGCGACAGAGCTGAAATTACCCATGTCATTCCGGCTTCCAGCACCACCTCCAAGTGTCAAAAAGACACTTAAAATTCTGGGAAGAGACAAGGGCTCCTGATTCAGCTGAGAACAAGAACTTTGAAAGAAGAAATACCTCGCCATCTTGGAGCCAGGTGAGGTCTGAGCAGGAGAGCCAGAGACTGAAGTCCACCAGTGGAGACAGCAAACATGACTGGGAATTGAATGGAAAAGCAGGAGACCCACTCCACACCTCAAGCAGGTCCTCAGATGTGCATTTCCTGCCTGGCCATACCCAGCAGGAAGAATGTGACAGGGTTTTATCCCAATTTTATCCCATTAAGATGCCTAATTGTCCAAACGATGTTACATCAGTTACATCCTATCTCCCTTGGGCCCTCACATAGGTCTGACTCAGGAGTGGTTAGGTCCTGACGAGTCCCAGGAAGCTAACAGGCTTCTTTTCTATTGGTTCTGAGTGAGGTTGACTACATGCCTCTAAGGCCAGAATAGGCACTTCAAGAAGACTGCCTGGGGGCACCTGGGTGACTCAGGCATCTGACTTCGGCTCAGGTCAAGATCTCACCATTCCTGAGTTTGAGCCCAGTGTCAGGCTCTGTGCTGACAGCTCAGAGCCTGGAGCCTATTTCAGATTCTGTCTCCCTCTCTCTCTGCCCCTCCCCCACTCGTGTTCTCTCTCTCTCTCTCTCTCTCTCTCTCTCTCTCTCAAAAATAAATAAACGTTAAAAAAATTAAAAAAAAAAAAAAAGGCTGCCTGGGGGTCTTCTGTGTTCCCACCCCCATCTGGAGCGCATCCTGTGGAAACTTCTTTGAGACGTGGTAAATGTGCACGGGGAACGGGCTGGAAACAGCCCTTTCTCTACCTTGGGGGTTTGTAACTGTAATTGTGGAGTCTACCTTACCTGAGGGTCTGACTCATAAGGATCCCCAGCCAGATGACTCTGAGCCTCCCTTTTTCTGTACCCCCTTGAAGCCAGACCACAGCCAGACCTTTCTCTGATGGCTGCACCTTTTGGACCCTGCCTGATGCTTTGGACCCCTGAGGTGGTCACATCAGCCTCTGCCACATACAGAACACATTCATGGTGGCACCGGAGCCAGTGTCCTTGCCTCCTTGGGGAGTCCCTCCTGCACACGTATTCGAATCATCTGCCCTCTGTGTTCAGCTGCTCTAGGGCCGGCAGCTTGCACTCCACCATGTGGTAAGAGGCTAGAAGGCTTGAAAGATGACGTCTAATGCCCACTGCATTCCTAAGGGTCTCTATGGCTGGAGAGGATATCATCTTCTGAGCATGTAGTTGGTGCTCCAACAGTGCACCCGGTGAATGAAACAAGTGGCATCAGGGATCGAGCCTCTCATGTTCTGAGCTTCATGTCGGCCCAACTTTCAGATTCTTGGTGTTTTATTCGTGAGTCAGTGTTTGTTTTAGAATGCAAATGTTTTAGCCATAGAAATGAGTTCTTTTGGATGTAGCCCCGTCTCTTCCCTAGGATTCTGGCCCAGAACACGTCCAAAGCATATTAATCAATGGCTGCTGTAGTTTCCAGAGGTTCTCCTGTCTACGGAGCTTGGTGACGCCAGAGAACACTCCATTCAGCAAAGGGAGGCGGCTCAGGCTACTTTCTAAGTGTCTTTAATTCAGTTTTCTAAATGTGAACTGCATTTGGCAGGTGGGATAGAAGAAAGTTTGCAAGAGGAAGAACCAAGTACTCTGGTATTCCCCTGTGTTGCCTCGCCTGGGGCCTACGCTCCCAGCCACATGGCCATGTCGGCAGACGCCCGGCCTGGTGGCATGGAGTCCAGTCCTTTCTTCTTTTGCATATAAAAGCCAGGGAAGTGGATTCACTACCACCCCTCCCTGCCCACACGCCACCTTCCTATAAATCTCTCTGATAGTCTCCTTTTGCGTCTTCTCCCGACTGGTCAACAGGCTACTCTCTAAATGTCGTTAATTCAATTTTCCTGATGTTTGGATCCTCGTCCCTGGGAATCCTTGTTGGAGTTTAAACGATGCCAAGCCCCCGAGCATCTGTGCCTCTCATGAAAATTGTCATCGTTTGTGAGCACCCACTGTGTCCCCAAGCACTTGGCACCATTATTTAATTCTACAGCTATAGTGGAAAGTAGGTATCATTATTCCCATTCTGCGAATGAGAAAGATGAGGCCTGGAGCGCCGGCGTAACTTGCCTCAGTCACACAGTGAGCAGCAGAGATGCTGTGTGAGCCCTGAACGCCGTGCCTCCAAAAGCCACTGTTCCATCCCCAGTACTAATAGTTAGCTCAGTAGCTTTTAAGTAACTGTTTAAGGTAACTGGATAAAGGGTAGGATATTCGACAGAAGAGAAATTGTGGGGTCTCTTGCTGACTCTTGCTCCCTATTTCCTGTTCCAGGTAATCTGTTCTTGGTGAGCCTGGCATCAGCTGACCTGGTGGTGGCCTTGTACCCCTACCCGCTAATCCTCGTGGCCATCTTCCATGACGGCTGGGCCCTGGGGGAGGAGCACTGCAAGGCCAGTGGCTTCGTGCTGGGCCTGAGTGTCATCGGCTCTGTCTTCAACATCACTGCCATCGCCATTAACCGCTACTGCTACATCTGTCACAGCATGGCCTACCACCGGATCTACCGGCACTGGCACACCGCCGTCTACATCTGCCTCACCTGGCTGCTCACTCTGGTGGCCTTGGTGCCCAACTTTTTCGTGGGGTCCCTGGAGTACGACCCACGCATCTACTCCTGCACCTTCATCCAGACGGCCAGCACACAGTACACAGTGGCAGTGGTAGTCATTCACTTCCTCCTCCCCATTGCTGTTGTGTCCTTCTGCTACCTGCGCATCTGGGTGCTGGTGCTCCAGTCCCACAGGAAGGCCAAGCTGGAGACCAAGCTGCGCCTGAGGCCCAGCGATGTCCGGAGCTTCCTAACCATGTTCGTGGTGTTTGTGATCTTCGCTATCTGCTGGGCCCCGCTGAACTGCATTGGCCTTGCTGTGGCCATCGATCCAGAAGGAATAGCTCCCCAGGTCCCGGAGGGGCTCTTTGTCACCAGCTACTACCTGGCTTACTTCAACAGCTGCCTTAATGCCATAGTCTACGGGCTCCTGAACCAGAACTTCCGTAGGGAATACAAGAAGATTGTCTCAGCCCTCTGGAACCCTGGGCGCTGCTTCCGGGATGCTTCCAAGGGCAGCCAGTCCACAGGGCCTCAGAGCCAAACTCCACCTGTCGTTAATGCCCAGCATCCTGTCCAGGTAGACACTCTCTAGACTGGATCACTGACCGGGCGACAGGTTCATTAAATGATGGGGGTGGATCTGCTCCGTGGGTGAGATCAGGCAGCCTGCTGGGCTATGCCATCCTGTTCACGTGACAGCACATGGCTTGTGGAACTTCATCCTGTGGACAAGAAGACCATCGGCACCCTTGGTTCGGGCTAGTCAGAGGATGCCTATAGGCACTGGGGGCCACATCCAAGTGAGCTCGGCATCGGCCCTGGCAGACACTCTCACTGCACCGGAGGCTTGAGGCACACATCAACCAAGGAAGGGACAGAATGAGGATGGGCTTGGGACAGAAGAAGCCAATTGCTTCCTATGAGCTGTCCTCTTCTCCCACTTTGGCCTCCTTTCTGGTTTCTCTCTGTTCCCCAAAGGGCAGTAAGAATGGATACCTTCCTGTTGGCATTGAGGAGGGCACCTGTCGGGATGAGCACTAGGTGTTGTGTGGAAACCAGTTTGACAATAAATTATATATATATGTATGTGTATATATATATATACACACACACACATATATATGTGACATATATACTGATATATATACACACACAAACACACACACACACATATGGGAACATACCTCAACATAGTAAAGGCCATCTATGAACCCCCCCCCCCCCCAATAAAAAAGAAAAGAAAAAGCTCTGTAGTGCTAGGAGCTAGGTAGCTCTGCAGGGCTGCAGGGGGCTGGCGCGTCCAGAGGGCAAGTGTTCTGCACGCGCCCCCACTGACTCCCTGCGTATACGTGCACGTGCACACACACATACACACCACCGTATATACACCGCACGCACCACCACCTCAGCCACACCATGCACATACCTCAAGCACACACACACCCCCTCCTCAGGCATCTGGAGCATGTAGCCGGCCTGGCTTCCTTTCCCGGTTCCACCGGGCTCAAGTTGTGTGACTTGGGGCAAGCTCCTGACCTCTGTATTCCTCGGTTTATTCACCGGACAATGGAGATCGTGCCAGTACCTGTCTCCCAGGGCTGTTGTGAGGGTTCCTTGGGATAATACAGCCAAAGAGCTGAGGACAGTGCCTGACGCATGGCGATCATTCAGTAAACACTAACTATTATTATTATTATTACTACTACTATTACCTGAAATGAAAGATAATCTTGAAGGAGAGGAGAGGAGACAAAGACCGGAAGTGGAGGCAAGTGAGTGGGGGAGGCGTGAATGGAGGTGGGGCAAGGGCTCCTCACTTCCTGTTTTAGCATGTCTGCCTACAGGCTTTGTATTTGCAGACACTTCAGGTCTTAGCACCAATTTGGCTTCCTTCCTTTGAATTTGGCCTCCTTCTTCGGTTCCACAAACATGACCGACTACTCTGGGGCCAGGTCCAGCAGGAGAAAAAAAAGGCGTGTTGCCTGCCCTCTTGGAGGTCACAGTCTGCTAATGAACAGTATCAGCTGGTACTTAGCGGGTGCTTGCTTTGTATCAGGCACTATATGCACTCTCTCACTGAATCCTTAGAAAATTCTTTGAGGACATATCATTATCTATATTTAGTAAGCGACTAAAACTCAAAGAAGTGAAATGATTTCCTGAGTTTCCTTGGACAGAGTCCAAGTCTGTCTGACAGCAGTATCCCGTTTCCTTCCCCACCCCTGTCCATACCTTAGAAGGTGTGGCAGGAAAAAGTGGGGTAAGTACCCCAAGGACATAAGTTGCGCGGGGGGGTTCCAAGGAGAGAGAAAAGTTACCTCAACCAGCTGGCAGCTTTGCAGACCAAAGAGCCCAGAATGCTGACGTCTCAGCATTATTCTGGATGTTTTGCCTTCCCTTGTCATGTGAGGAATCAGTTTGGGTGCTGTGGCTACTCATCTAGTTACCTGGGAGCTTGTGAAACATTCAAGTGCTCTTAGCTCCACCAAAACCATTTTGAGTGTGGGGTGTGGGGAAGAGCCCCGTAATCTGATTCGGACCCCGGAGGTCCTCTACCAAACTGTTAGGAATGCAGGTGTTTCAGCCCCGGTTGCCTACCTATTGGGATCCCGTTGCTGGGTGCGGAGAGTCCTGTCCAGGGAGGCCTCCCAGTTCAGACCTCAGTCTGAGAGTGAAACACAAGGGACCTACGGCTTCTCGCTGAGCTGCAGCCACTCTTCTTGGTTCTGTGCAGAGCCTGAGCTCATCAGACCAGGCATGTGTTCTGTTCTCTCTGCCTCCTCTCCCCAGGCACCAACTATAGGGATTTGCCCTTCGCTCTTGACTTAGAGGCAATGGGTGTCCCCCACTGCTCCTCTTATTTCTATCTTTTAACTCTGAGCTGAATGCATGGTAAAGTCTCAATAAATACGGATTGAAGAAACAAAAGTTCTCTTCAGTTTTCTGGGCCCACAGATGTTACCTGATTTGCCAGTTCTGACAGTTTGCTAACCGGGACCTTTTCTTGTTTCCATAGGTTTTGGTGATGATCCAGGAACCAAGAGAATGAAAGGGTATAGAGAAAACCCAGGATACTGGGGCCATCTGTGTGCTCATGTGGAATGGCCTCAAGCTACACACCCTGATCTTAAATAAAGACAATTTTGCTGCAAAAGTGTGGGAACTCTATCCATCCTCCACCACCTTGCTGTAAATGTCTATTTAGGAACTTGGATTTATTTTTTAAAAAATCTTTCCATAAAGATAACTATTGGCCCACGTAATTTAACTTGTGAATTTTATCAAATATTTAATAAAGAAATAATACTAACCTTACATATACTCAGAAAATAGAGGAAGAAAAAACATTTCTCAGTGTATTTTGTGAAATCAGCATAACACTTCCTTATAGCATTGCAATTTCATTTAAACAAAAGAAAAATTACATACAAGAAAAGAAAAATTATGTCCCTCCTGAACAGAGATGCAAAAATTCGTAACGATATATTAGCAAATTGGTTCCAAAAATATACAAGAAGGATTCTGCATCATGACCAAGGTGGTCCCCCAAGAATATAAGGTTAATTTTACATTTGAAAATCAATGTAATTTGTAATTTTAACAGAATAAGAGAGAAAATTATGTCAATACATGCAAAAAAATCATTTTACACAATTGAACATTCATTCATGACAAAAATTTTTTTTTTTGGAAAACCAGGAATAGGAGTAAATTTCCTCAAGCTGGTAAAGAGTATCTTTGAAAAAACTACAAATGATAACATATTTAATAGTGAAATCATTTAATGTTTTTTCCCTGAATTGAAACAAAGATGTATGCTCCCACCATTTCTTTCAATATTTTACTGGAAGCCTTAGCTTTATAATAAGTTAGAAAAAGAAACAAAGGACACACATGTTATTAAGAAAAAATAAAAAGTAAAACTCTCATTCTCAGATTACATGATCCTATATGTAGAAAACCGTATAAAATCTTTAAAACAAACAAACAAACAAACAAACAAACAAGGGACACCTGGGTAATTCAGTAGATTAAGCAGCTGACTCTTGATTTCAGCTCAGGTCATGATCTCATGGTTCATGAGATCAAGCCCTCTGACGGGCTCTGCACTGACCGTGCAGAACCTGCTTAGGATTCCCTCTCTCCCACTTTGCCTTTCCCCACTCATGCTTTCTGTCTCTCTGTCTCTCTCAAAATAAAGTTAAAAAAAATAAACAAAACAAAATAAAGCTACCAGAATTAGTAAGTGAATTTAGTAAGGTCATAGGATGCAGGGTAAATTTTTAAAAACCTATAGCTGATCTTAAAGTGAAAAAAATAAATAAAAACAATACCACAAAAATGATCAAATATAGAATTAACCAAAAGATGTACAAAGTCCTTATGCTGAAAACTCCAAAAGACTGCAGAGAGAAAGTAAAGAAGACCAAAATCAATGGAGAGATATACCATATTCGTGGATTCGAAAAATATTAAAATATCTACTTTCCTAAATTCATCTATGGAGTCAATGAAATCCTAATCAAAATTCTAGCAAGATTTTTCTTTTTAAAAATTTTTATTACATTTATTTATCTTTGAGAGACAGAGTGAGACAGAGCCCAAGTGGGGGAGGGCAGAGAGAGAAGAAACAGAATCCAAAGCAGGCTCCAGGCTCTGAGCAAGCATTCAGCACAGAACCCAACGTGGGGCTCGAACCCACACCACCAACTGTGAGATCATGACCTGAGCCAAAGTCAGACACCTAACCGACTGAGCCACCCAGGCAAGATTTTTTGAAGATTTTGGCACTCTGATTATAGAAAACCTATATAAATGCAAGTGATGTGGAATAACCAAAATAATCTTGAAGAGAACAGATTTGGAGAACTAACAAGATCTGATTTCAAGATGTATTCTAAAGCTACATTATAAGAAGCAGTGTGGTTTTGGCATAAGGATAAGCAAATAAATCAATACGACAGAATAGAGTCAAGAAATAAATCCATACATATATGGTAAACTGATTTTTTTTTAAAAATTTTTTTTCTTTTCAACGTTTTTTTATTTATTTTTGGGACAGAGAGAGACAGAGCATGAACGGGGGAGGGGCAGAGAGAGAGGGAGACACAGAATCGGAAACAGGCTCCAGGCTTCGAGCCATCAGCCCAGAGCCTGACGCGGGGCTCGAACTCACAGACCGCGAGATCGTGACCTGGCTGAAGTCGGACGCTTAACCGACTGCGCCACCCAGGCGCCCCTGGTAAACTGATTTTTAACCAAATCACCAAGCCAACTCAATAGGAAAGTAGACTAGTTTTAACAAATGGTGCTGGAAAAACTGGATATCAAAAGGAGGGAGGCAAAAAACCTCTTCAATCCCTCCCTTAGTTCATACACATAAATAATTCAAAATAGATTATAGCCTTAAATATAGAAGACATAATGATAAATATTCTAGAAGACTACACAGGAGAATGTCTTCATGCCCTTGTAGTAAGCAAAGATTTCTTAGCTGAGATATAAAAGCACTAACAAGGGGTGCCTGGGTAGATCAGTTGGTTAAGTGTCTGAGTCTTGATTTTAGCTCAAGGTCGTGAGATCAAGCCCTGCAATGGACTCTATGCTGGGCATAGAGCCTGCTTGAGATTCTCTTCCTCTCCCTTTGCCCCTCCCATGCTTGTACTCTCTCTCTCTCAAAAATAAAATAAAATGACATAAAATTAAATTAAATTTTAATTTAATTTAATTTAATTTAATTTAATTTAATTTTTTTATGGTAAAGGGAAGATTTTGTTTGGTTGATTAAGTCTTGCAGTAGATAGGATTCAAACCTCTTGGAAAAGTCAAATGTCTCCATGAAAATGTAATCAACAATCTCCTACATCAAGTGTCTGGATATGATGTATAGGATGTTTTAACTTACTAATATTCACAGATAGGACATAACAGTAGAAAGAAAGATTTTTTTCATAAAGGCATTTTAAGAGTAAATGTGTAAATAAAAGGCTGATCACTAGACTATACAGTATATGAATTTTTGGAAGGTTTCACAGACAAACATCATGATTTGCTTTGTGGCTTGGATTGCATAATTTAATTTAATTTAATTTAAAAAGGAACCATAGTCTTCATCATGGTACATAAGACCTTATTGAAATTAATTTTTTCTGTTCATCAAAAGATACTGTTAAAAAAAATAAATAGCTTGGGAAATATATCCACAATACATTTATCTGACAGAGGAGTTGTATCCAGAATACATAAAGAATAGATACAATTCAACAACAAAAAGATGATCAACTCAAAAAAAATGGACAAAATAATGAATCTTGACTTGAACCTCATTACACAAAAATTAAGTCAAAATTGATGACAGATTTAAATATAAAATGTAAAACTATTTTTGGAAAACAATAGAAAATATTTGAGATGTAGAGCTAAGTAACAAGTTCTTAGACTTGACAACAAAAGCACAATCCACAAAAGAAAAAAAATGGATAAATTGGACCCATCAACATGAAAAAGGTTTGCTCTGTAACAGATCTTGTTAAGAGGATAAAAAGATAAGCTACGGACTGGGACAAAATATTTGCAAACCACACACCTGACAAAGGATTAGTATTGAGAACATATAGGAAGAACTTTCAAAACTCAAGAGCAAAAGACTAAACATTTCAATTGAAACATAGAAAAAAACCAGAAAATTCACTGAAGAGGATATACAGATGGCATATAAGCACCTGAAAAAAAAAAGTTCAACATCATTAGCCATCAGAGCAATGAAACTGAAGCCACAATTATATATCAGCACATACCTATCAGAATAGTAACTAGTGAACACCCAATGTCGGTGCATGTGCAGAGAAACTGGATCCCTTATAAACTGCTAGTGGGAATGTAAAATGATACCACCACTCTGGAAAACAGATTACATTTCCTTAGAAACAAGCCACGCAATTACCATATGACCCAGAAAAAAACCTATACGAGAATGATCATTTAGCTTTAGTCATAATAATGAAAAATGGTAAACAACCCAGATGTCTTTCAGCAGGTAAACTGTTAAACAAACTATCGTACATCCACACCATGGAATACCACTTATTTAAAAAAAAGAAGAAGAAACAAACTATTGATACAAGCAACAACTTAGATGACTCTCCAGGGAATTATGAGTGAAAAAAATCATCCCAAAAGATTATGGACTCTATAATTCCATTTCTACAATATTTTTCAAATGACAAGGTTTATAATTGGAGATAGGTTAGCGGTTGCAGAGTTTAGGGATGGGTGGATATGGTTATGAAAGAGCCACACGAGGGCTCCTTGTGATGATGGAACTGTTCCGGATCTTGACTGATGGTGAACACGGAAATACGGTATATACGTGTTATAAAATCATGTATAACTAATACATATGCACAAATGAGTATATGGACAAAGGGGTAAATCTGAATGTGATGACGGTAGCAATGGTGGTAACTGGCTGTGATATTGTACTACGGTTTTAATTTTTTTTTTAATGTTTATTTATTTTTGAGAAAGACAGAGACTGAATGTGAGTGGGTTAGGGGCGGAGAGAAAGGGAGACACAGAATCCAAAGCAGTCTCCAGGCTCTGAGCTGTCGGTGCAGAGCCCGACGTGGGGCTCAAACCCACGAGCTATGAGATCATGACCTGAGCCGAAGTTGGACACTCAACCGACTGAGCCACCCAGGCGCCCCATGTACTACAGTTTTACAAGGTGTTACCCGTTGGGGTACACTAGGTGAAAGGTACACAGAATGTCTGTATTATTTCTTACAACTGCATGTGAGTCTACAATTATCTCAAAATAAAAAGTTTACCTAAAAAAATGGGTGAAAGATTTGAATAGTCACTTTGCAATCGAAGATATGTGAATGGCCTACAAAAACAAGAAAAAATGGGGATGCCTGGGTGGCTCAGTTGGTTAAGTGTCCAACTCTTGATTTCAGCTCAGTTCATGATCTCACAGTCATGGGATTGAGCCCTGCCATCAGGCTCTGTGCTGAGCCTGGAGCCTGCTTAGGATTCTCTCTCTCTCCCTCTCTCTCTGCCCCTCCCCCACTTGTGCTGTCTCTCTCCTGTTCTCTCTCTCTCAAAATAAATCAAAACATTTTAAAAAAACAAGAAAAAAAAGGTCAGTATTAATCATGATGGCAATGTAAATTTAAGCCATAATTACGTCAATGTTTATACTTTTGAGAGTGGCTAAAATCCAAAAGCCTGGAAGTGTCTAAAGTCGATAAGGAAGTAGAGCTCCTGAAACTCTCATATATTATAGGATGGAGTGTGAAATTAAATATTGGAGGACATGTTGACAGTTTCTTGCAAGCATACATTATTATACATAGCTTTCATTACAAACATTTTTTTTTAAATGTCTATTTAATTTTGAGAGACAGAGAGAGTGTGAGCAGGAAACACAGAATCCGAAGCAGGCTCCAGGCTCTGAGCTGTCAGCACAGAGCCAGACGTGGGGCTCGAGCCCACGAACCATGAGATCGTGACCCAAGCCGAAGTCAGACGCTTAACCGACTGAGCCACCCAGGTGCCCCCTTTCATTTTTTATTATAAATAGTCTTATGACTCAGCTATTCTCCTAGGTATTTATGCAAAATAAATGAAAGCTTACATCTGTACAAAGACTTGCGCATAAATGTCTACAGCAGCTTTATTTACAATTACCAAAAACATAGCAGCCCAAAAGTTCATTGATAGAAGATGAATGAGCAAGTGACAAGTTTTATATTTTTCTAAATGGTCTCCTAAGAAGGTACATGTTTATTCTAATAAGAATGGTTCAAAACAATTCGGGAGTTGCTTTGGGAAACTGTAGCACTTTGTTTTTTCTTTCTTTTGGTGAGTGTTTTCAAAGTTGTTACATTTCTGTCTTTTGATGATCGATTGAAATTTCGGAAGCAGTGAAAAAAAAATCATTCAAAGAGAAATAGGGTGTGTCTGTTTGTTAAAAGAAGAGGAGTAATTTTCAATCCTTGCTGCACATTAGCATCACCCGAGAAGTTAGAAAAACTTGTGAATGCCCAGCTATGCTGATTTAATTGCCTTATGGTGAGCTAGGCATTGGTTTGGGTTTTTAAGCTCCCCAGCGAATCTAAAGTGCAGACAGAGTTGAAAACTAAGGCTGGAATTGAAGTTGATTTTGTTATAAACTTACAGCCTGACTTCTAATGATAGATCCCAAAGAGGAATTTGCACACATCCCTGAGACCACAGGCTTGTAGGAGCAAGTATACAGTGTCTCAAGAGCACCAATGTGAAGAATAACGCACATTTGAATGTCTACGTTTTAGTAGTTTCCTAACAAATGAAGACATGGCAGAGGGACAGTAAATGTGAAAGATGTATCGACTCGCCAATTACCTTAGCAATAAGTTCAGATGGTTAAATATAAAACTTTCAAGAATGCATTTCCGTTCTAGAACAGATTAAGGATTACAATTCTTTATCTTTCCAGTTTGGGACACTGAAAAAGCCTATAACTATAATACAGTTCTCTGCTTCTCTTTGGAAAATCTTACGGTGACAAGTTATAATCTGAAATCTGAAAAATGATCTGAAATATACTCATAGAGCATCAGTGCACTTTCTTTTATAGCAGTAAGGTATAAGCTTGGTGATCAGCAAGCCACTTGAAATGCTCTTGGAGGAGACCAAACTGTACATGATGGCTGACCCCACCCTGAAGCTAGGTCAACGAAGAGTCTGGCTAAACAAAGCGGTCTGCCAATGACCTACTTCAGGTGGCCAGTGTGCACGGCCAAGGCACAGGCCGGGCCAGAGAGAGGGACGGTGGCATTGATTTGCCACATGCCAAGTCAGCTACACTCAGAGATTTTTTCACAGACTGCTTTACCTTTTTTTGAAGAAGGAGGTACAGATGGGAGTCACACGTGGTCCCTGCCCTCTGAGAAGCTCAAGGTCCTGGGGAAGAGACATCAAAACAAGGAAAAAACTCTTCTAGGTTTGCCTGCTAAACCCCTAATAACTTGGTTTCTAACACATCTGTGGTAGAGAGAGTCAGTGATGGTGAGGGAGAGGAGGAAGAAGACCACAGCAATAGATGCAAAGTCAATTATCATTGTTTGAGTTCCGGCTGAAGGGTAGATCCTATGGGAGGGCTTTAAACTCATCATCACCTTTATTATTTCCATGAGTTAGGGGTTGTTATTGCCATTTTATGGATGCAGAAACAGAAGCTCAAGTTCAGTAACTTGCTTAAATGTCTACTTGAATCCAGGCTAACTGAGTTCATGTGGGAGAATCTGGGACTCTCTCCAAGTCTCAGTTTCCCCATCTATGAAACAAGAACAATTACATCTGCCCAATACCACGGGAGCTGGTGTAAGACTAGACTCATTAGCCATCAATCCATTAAGAGGTAGCAGGTGACTCCTGAAAATAAACTCTGTATCGTGGGAAGCCCCACTGTGTAAATGTTTCCTAATATACCTATTTGTTTGACAGGTACACCAATACTGGTATTCATTTAGATTGCCTCCAGGCAAGCATTTTTTCCTTCAAAATATTCTTAACTTTGCTTTATTATCAAATCAGAGTATCTCTATGGGAGCTCTTTCTTCCCAGGAACCCCCAATCAGGGACTAATTGCTTTTCAATAGCACAGTAACACATTTTTCTAATTGCATATGGAAGCTTAAAAACAGAAACTTCTTTTTGGAGAGAGAGGGGGGAACAGAGAGAGAAGAAGAGGGACAGAGTGGGAGGAAAAGAGAGAATCCCAAGCAGGCTCCATGCTTAGTGCAGAGCTGGATGCAGGGCCCAATCCCAAGACCCTAAGATCATGACCTGAGCCAAAACCAAAAGTCGGACGCCCAACCAAGTGAGCCACCAGGTCCCCCCAAAAGCAGAACCTTCTTAATGCTTGCCCAAACTGCAATTTCCAAATCAAGTTCTGTATCTCCATTGCCCCACAGGCTGAGCCTGCACACTGCTGTTGATGAACACATTCTAAGGAAGGCTTTACTTCAGTAGGGAAATCCATCTTGACATGGGGCAAGAAAATTCCCATGTTTCTTTGGCTATTTCTCTTCCTTAGGATGGATTGCAAATCACATCATTTTCTTCTTTACTTGCAAAAAGAAACTATAGCTCACTCCAGGGCTGGCATGACCCACTAGGTATGGCGATAGCAATTCAGCATACACAGCCAGCATCACTCATATGAACAAAGCCCCACCTGGGGAGAAGAAAATAAGTGAGTTTTACTTTCAGGTCTCAAAGATGCCTGCCTGCCAAGGCTCTTTCCCCCTCCCCTCCCCTCCCTTCCCTTCCCCTCCCCTCCCCTTCTCTTCCCCTCCCCTTCCCTTCCTCTCCATTCCTTTCCCTTCCTCTCCATTCCCTTCCTTTCCCCACCCCTCCCCTCCCTTCCCTTCCCCACCCCTCCCCTCCCTTCCCTTCCCTTCCCCTCCCCTCCCCTCCCCTCCCCTCCCCTCCCTTCCCTTCCCTTCCCCTCCCCTCCCTTCCCCTCCCCTCCCTTCCCCTCCCCTCCCCTCCCCTGCCCTCCCTTCCCTTCCCTTCCCCTCCCCTCCCTTCCCCTGCCCTCCCTTTCCTTCCCTTCCCCTCCCCTCCCCTTTCCTTCCTTTTCTTTTCTTAAGTAGGTTCCGTGCCCAGCACAGAGCCCAGTGTGGGGCATGTACTCAGGGCCACGAGAGATTGTGACCCTGAGGTCAAGAGACAGATGCACACAGGCACTCCCGGGACAAGGCTTTCTGAGAGCAGCCCTGGTTTGCAGGCTCAGTAAGTCTTACCACCTTGCAAAACACATGCTCTTTCTCCTTAGCTGCGATGGCCGGTTTCAGTAGGATGACCATGTATTTTTGGCGATGAAAGAAGGAACCGTTAAGGATTGTGTAAAGATTATGTCCAAATCAGACTATCCAAGGCAAAGTGGGCCTTCCCTAGGTTTAGGGAAGACCTGCTGATAGGAGGAAAGGCAGCAAGAAAATGAGATGACAGGTCTGTCAGAACCAGAAACGGTCACATTAGCTTCTGTGTACAGGAAGTCCAATGCCTGCAAGAGAAATGGAAGAGTTCAGCCCATTGATGGTTTAAACTGAAGTACTTCTCTAAATGCCTACCACAACCCCCCACACACCCGGCGAGGCTTGCTGTGAACCTTCAATGCAGTAATGTTTGTCGAGTGCTTAGTTGAGCCTGACCCAGAGAAAGTGTTCATCATGGTGGCCAAAGGCAGTGGAAGAGAAAGGACAGCCTGAGTAGCTGTGGGAGTGGTAGGACGGTGGTGTTGCTGTGCCGTGTGGGAGGAAGTGTGAATGCAAGGCCTCTCCAAGGGGCTAGAAGGTCAGCATGAGCAACCTGGTCCCCTGAGGAAGGAGCAGGAACAAAAGGATGGGGGCGAGTTGCTATGGAGTAAGGTGGAGGTACATGGGACCCTCTGCGGTTTGGGTTTGCAAATTTAGCTCCCCATGGGCAGCATGGGATGTGGATCAAACACACCTGAAATTAAATACTGACCTGCTGCTTCCTAGCTGTGAGAACTTAGCATCATTATCTAAATTTTCTGACACCACGACTGCCCCCCCCCTCCAGGGGCTCCTTATTTGTGACACGCAGAGGATAGAAGCCACCTCTAATGGTCCCAGGGAGGACTGAATGACTGCATGTGGTTAAGTGGCTGGCACAAAGTACTTGCTCAGCAAAGTAGTTGTCGCAACCCCAGGATTTCACATATAATGAGGGGGAAACTGCAGTAGGCAAGATTGAAAGAAAACACACATGCTTCATACTCTTTCTTGAAACCAGGTTGTTGTTGGTTTGTTTTTTAATGTTTATTTTTGAGAGAGAGAGAGAGCACACAAGCTGGGGAGGGGCAGAGAGAGTGGGGGGCAGGGCACAGATGATCTGAAGCAGGCTCTGTGCTGACAGCAGCGAGTACCCACAAACTGTGAGATCATGACCTAAGCAGAGGTCTGACGCTTGACCAACCAAGCCACCGGGCACCGCTGTTGTTTTCAATACATTGAGCACAATGCTTAGAAAGCCACTTGTAAAGAAAACAACATCAAAAGTACACTAAACCCTAAGCATCATGCATTGATCTCTATTTTAGACTTATTCACACAGAGTGTGCCTTTGTAACTTACACCCTTCAACTTGAAGGCCAGGCCCTGTCCATGGTGTCCTCGAGCTCTGCAGTTTCACTACATGTGAAGGCCTGTGGCCAAACCCCAGGGTGACGTCTGAAGGCGTGATGGGTCCTCGTGGACACACAGGACAGTGCAGGAGCTGGAAGTGTGGGGAGGGTCAGGCCCTAGCAGAGGTTACTTCCTGGAGTCCAACAGTTGTGTGATGGGGGGGGTGACGTGACCCAAGTTATATGTTGACAAGATTACTCTGGATGCAGCAGGTAGGAAGCGTGGCAGGGAGAGCCCAGAGGATGGGGGTCATTTAAAGACTTTAATTCCAGGGTGGCTGGAATTCTACCTGGGTGGCTCAGTCGGTTGAGTGTCGGACTTTGGCTCAGGTCGTGATCTTGCGGTTTGTGCAGAACCCGCTTTGGATCCTCTGTCCCCCTCTCGCGGCCCCTCCCCCACTCGTGCTCTCCACCCCCCCAAAAATATGAAAATAAAAAGACTTTAATTTCAGGAAAAATACAGAGAAAACTCTACTTGCAGTGGTAGCAGTATAAAGAGAAAGCAGGTGGTCAAAGCCAGCAACATGGCAGTGATAAAAGCTACAGATTTCAAATAGGTTATATCAACTTAATAGTTCATTCTCCCACCTGGCTGTGTCACCATGGCTCGGGACAACCCACCTTCAGGCTTCAGGTCCTGTTATCTTCCACCCTGTCCCAAGTGCCAACCCGGAAAACTGATGTACCTGCCTCCTTTTGGCTTCCCTGTAGAACAGTGAACTGAGACCACCCACGTCTACACAGCCTCATTGTTTGTTCTGTGAAAATGTTTGCCCAGGAAGACAAGGGCTTACGTCAATATCTCATTTCACTGTGTGCCTCAGGAAATCCCAATCAACTGATAAAACGGTTGGTCTTATCTAGGCAAACGGCTCCGCTATGGGAACAATACGCTTTGTTCATCTGCTCAGACAGCTTCTTCGTAGACAAGTTTCCTTGTCAGGAATTGCTCATTCCTATAACGTCACAAAATTTGTCACCCCAAATTAGTTACCCATCATCAAAGCCTACCCTAAACCACTTAAACCCAGACCCCCAAACCTTGCAGATGCCCTCCCCGACCTCCCCCTTCTGAGTTACTTCCAAGACTGTCAATAGGAACTCTCCCTTCCAGCGGCCAGCCTAATGAACCTAACTTGGGCCAAGAGGCTTTGTGGGAACCTTCTGCAGCACCGTGGGGCATCAAGCCAAACCGAGCAACTTGGGGGCCCCAACCACACACCATTCCTCCTGTTTTGGCTGCACTGCCCGCTTGAACCCCGCCATTGTCAGAGGCTGTGGTCACGCATGTTCATATATGTTTCCCTCGAGCTGTGAGACTTCTCCCTTCTCTGAACACCCCCTCCCCCGGCCCCACACACATGCTCTTCGTGTTACTTACTTTCCTCTTTCTCAATTTTGAGCTGTTTGTGCATTTTTTTTTTCTGTTTGTTTGTGGTACCATCTGTATTTCAGGTGAGGATGCCAATACTGTGCCTTGCACGTGACTGGGACACAACAAGCTCATTCTAAAACTGTTCTTAAAGATTCCCAAAGCACTTAAGGTGAACAAGTCAAAGGAAATGTAAAATCTAAATTTTTCTCCCTTAAAGCAAAATTCAAAGAGTAAGATCTCTCTTATAATTTAGAGTTGTATTTGACCTTACAAAACAGGCTCCTTCTAGTTCTTTTCAGAGTGCTTGACGATTATGTTTTGGTCTCTTTCGTGCTGTTCACACACATAGTCTCGCGCACACACACCCTCACATCAAAGCGTGTCAGCTGCCGTGCACCGGGATTGTCCTTTCTTGTTGTGACAACCGTCTTCTTTCTCTCTTGTCTTCTGTACCTTCTATTGGGTGTTTTGAGATATTTATCTGCTCTTTCCCTTATCATAAATCCTACTAGAAACATGTCCCAGGCACTGTGCTGGGTCCTCTATGCATGTAGTGGGGATCCTGCCCGAGGGGAGCCCAGGTCTGGATGTGCTGCTTAGGGAGAACAGGTGTCAGCACACCACCAGTATCTAGACAGATTCCTTATTTTGCACAAGCACCCTGTTTCTCATTACAGCTTAGTTATAAACAGATGAAGACTGATGGATCGGTTCGTGATGGAAGCAAGATAGCATTACGGGACGACAAACCTGGAGAGAAAAGTCATCGAAAGGAAGTACAATGAGTCAGACACGGTGGGACAGACTCAGTAAGAGTGCCTGTGTGCCGGTGACAGGGAGGAGGGGAACCAACCCTAGATATCCTTGGCCTCGTGGTGGCAGCCGGCTATGTACATCTTAAGACCTGAGTAAGATAAATACGAACAAACAAACATGCCCAAAGCTCTCTTACCTTGCCACATTTCACTCTAGTGACAAGGTTCCCCTCTTCCACGTTGTCACCATAACAACCACATCCTATAACAAGTGACAGAACCATCATCAGGAAAGACGGAAGAACCAAATGCACCCAATGACTCCCGTTCAATTTAGCCTCGAATTTCCTGTGTCATTCTGTTTCTGTGAGCGTTAGTATCCTGAGATACATGATAACCTGCCTGTGAATCACTGACAACTTTCCAGCTGAATATGAGCTTTATTCTACATGTTACCACAAGATCAGGGGAGTTTCTTTGACCCTCTGCAAATATTAACTGATCAACTTGATATTAAGTGAATATAAAATATAAATTTGGATGAAGACAAAGTGAAAATTTCTAAGACAATAGGAAATGCAGAGGGACAGTGGGTATATCCCAGGGGAAATAGGGATGAACGCTTTCTTTCTCTCTCTCTCTTTTTTAATGTTCATTTATTTTTGAGAGAGAGAGAGAGAGTGCATGAGCTGGGGAGGGGCAGAGAGAGAGAAGGGGACAGAGGATCCGGTGGAGGCTCTGCATTGATAGCAGCAAGCCTGATGCGGGGCTCAAACTCACGAACTGTGAGATCATGACCTGAGATGAAGTTGGAGGCTCAACCAACTGAGCCACCCAGGCACCCCAGTAAGAACTCTTTCCAAGCATCTTGGCTTCCAGACTTCTGCTGTAGGGAACACCCTCTACCCCAGTCTAATTGGAAACCCTTTACAAGAGTACTTGAAGAGTACTGTTGACCTGACCAGTTACCCTCATACCACAATTAGAGTCATTGCTTGGAACTGGTTGGACCTAAAATTATGTTTTGGATCTCAACAGGGTGGATGGCCCCTCTCAAAACTTTAGTCGGGAGAAGATTAAGTTGGACTCTTGATTTTGACTCAGGTCACAATCCCAGGGTCGAGGGATCTAGCCCCACATCGGGCTCCACACTTAGCATGGAGCCGGCTCGGGATTCTCCCTCTCTCTCTCTCTCTGTCTCTCCCCCTCTGTCCCTCTCCCCCTCTTACTCTATCTCTCAAATAAAAAATAAAAAATAAAAACAAATGAAATGTAACCCAAGATTAAGTCTCCCTTATCTTAATGACTCAAAAAATATTCTTTAGAAATTTATTTGTAAGCAACTTTTACTGCCCAATGTTCTGTTTATGCACATACTGTTGCCTGGTCCACCCCATTATCAATAAAAATCTCTTAATAGGCTGCCAGTGCATGTGTGGGTTAATTATTTTGTCTTTTTAAAATAATGAATCATTATTAATGTGACTTGAAGGGACAACAACATGGCTATTTAACCCATTACATGACCTGCAAACACCTCTTTCTCAATCTATCTACAGATCATATCAGTAAATACAGATGAATACAGTATAGATTCACTGTATACATAGATACATCACTTTATACATAGATATATCACTACATATATCTACCCATCTCACAATAGCCCAGATGTTGTAACAACCTCTCGAATGTCTCTGTGATTCTCCCCTCATTCTCTTTTTCTCTGTTTTTCATACTCCAACCAAAGTGATTTTCTGAAAATGTAAAAACGGTAATTTCATCTTCCTGTGAAAATCATTCTGTGACTCTTTATTGATGAAGTTCAAGACAGCTTCCTGATTTTTTTGTTTTCTTGTCTCTCCAACGGGCATCATCTGCTGCTCCATCTCCCTCTTCCTCTCTCCCCCAGCCCATGGGAGTCCTCGCCGTTGCCTCAGTGCTCCAGGCTGACTCATGGCCTGCACCCATGTCCGTGCTGGCTGTGCTGGACCACCTGGCCTGCCGTCTGCTACCTGGTGAGCTCCTGTCCACCCTTTAGAACCCATTCTGTGTCCCCTAATGAGGTTGTAAATTGTTTGGGGACAGGGTGTGCGTCTAGTTTTATCTTTCTTGTGCTTAGTACAGTATACATGGTATATAATAATTGTGCAATATGTGTAAACTGATGAGTGAATGAGTGGAACTCTTGAGGATCTTTCAATAGACTATAGGGAACCTGGAGAACAAACCCTTTAGGTTGTCCTCAAATTTTAGATTCACGTAATTTCTTTTCCTTATGAACTCCTAAAGCTAATGTAGAACCCAAAGGACCAGTGTTAAAGAAAGCCACTTCCAAAGCCTCTTTTAAAAATTTTTGTCGAACACTAAACTTGTATTCATTAGTATGAAGCAAATATAAATTAAGAGCAACCATTCTCTCTTAATAGAGTGTGAGCCATTTAATCTTGGGTTCACATAAAGCTCACTGCAGTCATATGTAAGTAGATCAATGGACCAGAAACAAGTCCAAGGACAGAGGCATATATATTTAGAATTTAGAATACAAAATCTCTTATTACAAGTAAGGAAACAACAGTGTATTTAGTAAATTGTAAGTAAGTAAGATTTCTCACTCATACCATGTACAAATATGAATTACAGAACTAAACATACAACAAAACTATACCTAGAGGAAATGAACATTTTTTATAATTTGGGATGGGGAAGGCTTTTCTAAGAATAACATGAAATCCAGAAGCCTTAGAGGAAAATCTTGGCAGATTTAACTACATAAAAATTTAAAACCATTGTTTGGTTAAAATGTATTACGAATAAAGTTTAAAAAGCAAACAACAGATTGGGAGAAAATATTTGCAACACATTTAAAAAAAGAATAATATCTAAATTATGGTTTATAAGAAAGTTACAATATAAAAATGTAAAAAAAAAGGTCAAATAGACAATGCACAGAGGAAGAAATAGAAATGACTATTAAGCATTTGGAACAATATTCAGTCAAAAGTTAAAAAAAAAATACCAATTAATGAGATACCATTTTCACTCACTAAATTGGTGAACTGATAAAGGTGGAAAGTACTCAATATTGGCAAGGATATGGACATTGTCATTCACTATTGTAAAATGCAAGTTTTTATAAAATATTTGTGAAATAATTTTTTTACTGCTTATTAAAATTTTATACATGTATGCCTAATGATTTAACTTGTGGAAGTATCTGTAGCATTTGATGTAATAATGTATACTACCTTCTTATTTGGAGTGCTGGAAAATTGGATTCAGGTTTAGTATATATCAACAGAATTATGGTAACATAGAAAACTGTACCTACAAACTATGGGATACTGTGTTGGCGTTCAAAAGCATAGATAGATTTATATACTAACGTGGATTGTTACATAGAATGAAGTGAAAACAACAGACTGAAGATCCCCCCATATTATATCTTCTATGTACATATGTATGTTCATCTATTTATAATGTGTATATACATAATACAAAGTCTAAAGAGACATTTACCCAATTTTTACCTTTGCAGAAAGGGATGGATTGTAATTGTGGGGAGATTCTTCATGTTTGACTTTATCTACTTCTTTATTATTTTTTTTCTTTCCAACGTGAACATGTCTTATTTGCAAGAATAACAGTTAAAGATAAAAAACTTTTGTAAGTGTACCACTAGCTAGGACTCTTGTGATCTATCATGATATCACTGAACAAAGATGGCTTAACCACAGCGAAAGAAGGCGGACAGAACAGGGTCTGGATGAACTCTTCAAGGCTACTGGTGCTCACGGGGGGGCAGGGCGAGGCAGACTTTGTTGCATCAATAAGACTGGGAAGAAGTACACTCAATACCTAGAACCAAGTATTCAGGGACAATGGTGAGAGGAATAGGTCATGGCTAAGAGCCAGTGTCCACAATCCCAGAGGTTTACAGGATAGCCTCACCCCAGGTGGCAGACTAGGACAGGAAACTCGAATGTGGTTGGCGGTAGGAATCAGAGGACCAGGCAAAGGCCTCGAGTGCAGGGGATGGACCTCAGCCCCTAGGCTGGACCACAGGAAATAGCAAGAACAAAAGAGAACCTCCAGAGCACTCATCAACCTGAGTCAGAGGGCATGACAAGGCCACAGCTACAGACCCATCAAGAGAAAGGCAGGGGCGCCTGGGTTGTTCAGTCGGTTAAGCCTCTGACTTCAGCTCAGGTCATCATCTCATGGTTCATGGCTTTGAGCCCCATGTCCGGCTCTGTGCTGACAGCTCGGAGCCTGGAGTCTGCTTCAGATTCTGTATCTCCATCTCTCTCTGCCCCTCCCACACTCACGCTCTGTCTCTATCTCTCAAAAATGAATAAACGTTAAAAAATTAAAAAAAAAAAAAAAGAAAGAAAGGCAGGCCCCAGTTTTAGAACAGTGGTAATTTTACATTTTAGAACAGTATCCATTTTACATAATAAATCATGACCACTGACCAGTGTGTGGGGCAGGCATGGCCAGGCCTACATCTGAGTGTCACATGTTCTGAACTCTGGGAAAGAAGGCTGTGGAGAGGGCACACAGGCAAGTGTTGGTGCCATTCAGGGTAACTGAGAAAGTGCTGCAGACCTTGGCCTCTTAGGTGGCTCTCTTAAGTTGTACAGTCAGTCAGAACGTGTTGGTCTAGATTGTGGATCAAACACAGGACTCTGCAACACGATCTGAAGAAATATGAGAAATAGTGCTGACTCAAACTGAGGGTTTCTAGAATTCCTGATAAATATTCCTCAGAAAAGTCTTCTTATTTTGTGGGCCGTTAGGACTTGAGAGATGGGTCACACATCTCCACTTGAGGTCTAAGCCCGTCGATCTTGACGGTTCTCTCTCCTGAACTTTCTGGAAGCCAGTATTTACCTATAATTGATGGAGTAGCAAGCAAAAGGAAGAGACATCAGTGCTGTCTTAGATTTATGACCTCTTTTTTCACTCAAGGTAAGGACTCCAGAACTCAGAATACTATATTCTTATCTGATGCACAGGACTAGATTAAATGTTGAACTACATGATCGATGAAGCTGAATTAATTAACGTCAGCCCTCAAATAAATTGCTTATGATGAGAAACAATGAAATTTAGGGAAGTAGATGTGATACATCATTATTCCTCTTCATTTAACCCAGCTGAGAGGTGGGCCAGAGGAAGACGCATCACATCAATGAGAAAAATGGGCAGACCTGGTGATCCATTTACCTTCATTTCCTTCTCAGAGTTGTGAGAAATTGTTCTCATGAACCTAAAGTTCATATTTAGTGTACAAACAATCTCCATGCTTTCATTTAAAGGCAATCTGGCTTGTTCTGTCTGGCGATAATATACCCTTCATTTTAGCAACACAAATTTGCATGGAAAATTGGGGAAAGTTTTCAATGGCTGGAATGTTAAAGCTTTAACATATATCTGGTTAAGTCCTGGATGAGATAAGCTCCCCTGAAACCTGGAACACATGACATCACGGGATTCAGTTTTCTTCCAACTTGGCTCACGTGCATTCAGAAGTCAAAGCCAGACCATCCCCAGGAAGCACAGAGTCTTGTCTGATGATCAAGTCCTCGGTTCTTTCCTAGTCACCATCTCCCTGTTCTCTGCGAGGAACGGGTGCTCAGTGGCCAAGCAGAGAAACATCCTGACTTAGAGAGATTCCAGGGTGCAAGGCATCACCCAGGTATGTCAGAGAGGAGAAATTCCTTCAGAATGCAAAATTGTAGTTTGCCGATCCTGTCACCAACTGATATGCAACCAAAATATTTTTTAAATTCATTAAACGAATACACATGTGCTAGGTTGGGTGTTGAGGACACCATAGTGAGTAAGTCAGGATTCCAGTCCTGGAGAGATTAATGGTCAGGACGGTAGACACCTGAACAAATAATGGACAAGGTGCAATAACAGAGAAAAATCAAAGTGCTGTGGGAACATTTCATATGCTTGTGGGAGGTGGAGATGTCCTCCCAGAAAGAATGCCTTCAGGCAGTGCTCAGATTAGATAGGTCACTGGTCAGAGGGAGAAGGGTGTGTGAGACAGATGGAAATGCAAAGGAAAGGCATAGAAGCCTGGAATATATAGGCCGATTCTAGGCCTATCAGATTGTCAATGATTAAAAAATGTATATGATACTGTGTGGGCAACAGTGTTGGAAACAAGCCCCTTCACGTTTGCTGGTACAAGCCCTATTGAGAACAACTGGGCAGATCGCTCACGACCACGAATGCACCTATGCGTAATTTAGCAATTTCTCCTTTAGGAAATTGTCCTAGGGATACACTCATGCAAACTGTAACAGGTCAATCACTGTAGCATAGTTTGTGATAGCAAACTATGGGAAACAGTTTAAGTGTATGTCACAGGGAACCGGGGAAATAAACTTCGGCATAGTTTCACAATGCTACACTACGGTGTCATAAAAGAATGAGAAGGCTCTTGGGGTGCCTGAGTGGTTCAGTTGGTTAAGCAAATGACTCGATCTCAGCTCAGGTCATGATGTCATGATTTGTGAGACGGAGCCCCGTGTCGGGCTCTGTGCTGACAATGCAGAGTCTGCTTGGGATCCTCTCTCTCCCTCTATCTCGGCCCCTCCCCCACTTGCGCATGCTCTCTCTCTCTCTCAATAAAAATAAATAAACATCAAAAAAATAAAAATTAATAAAAATTAAAGAGAAGGCTTTTTATAATTTGTGTTGGAATGATCTCTAAGACATATTACTAAGGAAAAGCACAAACTATAGAACAGCAGGTATGGAAGACTACTATTTATATAAATAAAGTGGACAAAATAAATAATAAATATAAACATTCAGTAATGTATGCATATAATATTTCTGAAAAGGCATAGGAAACTTATAAATGTGTTGCCTCAGAGAGAAACTGGGAGGAATGCTCCTCTCCCTCCCCCTTCTCCCTCTCCTTCTCCTTCTTTGTGTGTGTGGTGAGAACACTTAAGATCTATCCTCTTAGCAAATTTCATGTGTGTAAAACAGGATTGTTAATTATAGTCACATTTATGTATGAGAGATTTCCAGAAGTATTCATTGTGCATAACTGAAGCTCTGTACCCTATGACCAACATGTCCCCATTTCCTCCTCCCCTTAACCACCATCCTACTCTCTATTTCAATGAGTTTGATTATTTTAGGTTCCATATAAAAGTGAGATTGTGCAATATTTGTCTCCCTGTGTCTGGTTTACTACACCTAGATTCATCATTGTTATCCCAAATGGTAAGGTTTCCTTCTTTTTTTTAGGCCAAATAATATCCTGTTGTGTATGTATACCATATTTTCCTTATCTATTAATCCATCAACAGACATTTACATTGTTTCGATATCTTGACTGGTATGAGTAGGCTGCTGTGAATGTGAGAATACAGCTATATCCTTGATGCCCTGATTTCATTTTCTTGATATATATAAATATATATATATATATATATATATATATATATATATATCCTTCCATGGCTTTAAAGTGTATGGTTTATTTAGCAAGTAGTCTACTGCAGGTGAGGCTGTGGGAGATGAGCCCAAAAAGGTTGGAAGTAAAGGGCTTGTTACCCCAACTTAAGAAGAGAGGCCTACTGGAGCGGCGTGTAGTGTTCAGGACATTGGCCTTGGTGGCAGACAGACCTAGCTTTAGAATCCCACCCAGCACTTCCTGGCTGCCTGTGGAACAGCACCTGGCCCAGTTCTGGCCACAGTAGGCTCTCGATAAATCCCTCTCTTCCCTTCGTTTTCCTTTCTTCTTTCTACTACGTCCTGGTTTAGCTGGATAGTAGGGTGTTCACTGAGGCCGATTTGAAGAGGGGGGCATTTACCTCTATGGCGCCCAGTGCTTTTCCAAGCCCTTTTTCTATATTAGAAGAGGCAGTTAAAAAACGAGAACTGTTGTTTTAATTATTTGTTCACCAGGGGACATATTACCACAGTTTCATGCATCTCAGAGGGAGGTCTCATGAATCAATATGGCACAGAGAAAACAAAGTGAAAATGGAATTAAATGTGAGAGGGTAATTCTGAACACAGAAGTGCACTCAGATTAGCTCAGGCAATTCCATTTCCCACGGCCCTCACCATCAGGAAAATATCATTACTCTGTACTTGACTTCCTTCCCGGAATGACTAAGTGGATGAACAAGGCTCAGGTTGTCATGCAAGCAGTTTATCATCATGGTAGAAAAGAGGACAATTTGGTTCAGAATAGTGTGCTTTCTAAGGGACAAGGAGACCGGAGCCAGGTGTCAGGAGCCAGAGCCCTTGGTGGCAGGACCTGAGGACAACAGGAACAGAAGCCCCTAACACCACCCTGAGAGGGGAATGACAAGGGGTGAGAGTCCCCAGGATTTACTCATTTATTCTGGCAGGAAGTAATAGTTTGGTCTCTACATTTTTATAAATTAGAAAGTGCCTCTCTACTTCTCTGATTTTCTTTCCCTTTTGGTTTGTTCTTTCATTTACACAACATATATTCATTAAATGCCTATTATTTGTTCAACATTGTGTAAGGCAATCAGAAGACATAGAAAAATAAGACAGTTCCCATCCTCAAGGGACACTTGAGAGTCCAGAATATCTCTCAGTATCAGCATCAAATATGCACACACAAGCAGACACACACACATAGCTGTTGTTGCTAGGAGCTTGCTAGTGTAAAAGTACAATAAAACCTTCAGTTTTTCTCTGGAGAAATCATCCCGGGCCTTGACATGTGATAATAGTGAATCCAAGACTTGGTATGTATACCAGACTACCTGAACTAAGTGGCCAAACTTAGCATGACTGATGACAGAACAAACTGACAGGATGCACCTCTTCGTACAATTCAATAGGAAATACACCTTGTCTGCATCTAGTTAGAAGGAAACAGCCAGACAAACCCAGAACGTGGGCATCCCACAAGACAACTGGCCTGGTCTTTCCAAAAATGGCAATGTCAAATGTGGTAGCTAGCTTCCAAGATGGCCCCCAATAATCCTAGCCTCCTTGTGCTCATGCTCTTGTGTAGTTCCCTCCCACATTGGACAGAGTATTGCAGAATTAACTGTGCATGGCTTCTGAGGGTAGGTCATAAAAGACACTGTGGCTTCTGATTTATACCTTCCTAGATCAGTTGCTCTGGAGGAAGTTAATCATCATGACCTGAGAAGAATGCGTAGATATTCCTATGGAGAGGTCTTTTGGCAAGGAACTGTCCTACCAGCCATTAGAACTATCTTGTCCGCCATGTGAGTAAGCCATCTTGGAAGTGATTCCCCAGCCTCAAACAAACCTTCAGATAATTGAATTCTCAAGTGAAATATTGACCACCACATGTCAGACCCCAAATCCGAAGTGTACAACTAAGTCATTTTCAAAACCCCAATCCATAGCAACTACAAGATAACAAATGTTTGGAGTTGTTTTCATTCACTAAGTTTTGTGGTTATACAGCAATTTATTTTTTTATTATACAGCAATAGATGACTAGTACATCACGAAAGAAAATAAAAGGCAAAGAATTAAAGGAGACTAAAGGAATAAGACAACCAAAGATAAGACATAGCTTTTCACTGAATCCTGGAAAGGTGGCGGGGTACAGCTAGCAAGATATTTGGAGAATGATTGGGGAAATTTGGGTAACATTGAATCAATGTTAAAGTTTTGGGGTGTGATAATCACATTGTGGTTAAGCAGGTGAATGATTTTGTTCTTAGGAAATGTAAGCTAGAATAGTTAGGTGAATTGTCATGACCTTTGTAGTATTCAATACTTTCCAATAGAAATTTATAGAAAGCGGGACGCCTGGGTGGCTCAGTCAGTTGAGCGTCCAACTTCGGCTCAGGTCAGGATCTTGCAATTTGTGAGTTTGAGCCCTGTGTAGGGCTCTGTGCTGACAGCTCAGCGCCTGATCTGTGTCTCCTTCTCTCTGCCCCTTCCCTGCTCATGCTCCATCTCTCTCTGTCTCTCGAAAATGAATAAACATTAAAAAAATAAAAAAAAAAAAAGAAATTTATAGAAAGGGATAAAGCAAATGTGATGAAATGAATTTTGGTGAAGGTTATGTATTTATTGTTCTATATCTTTGATTTTTTAATACATTTTAATATGTTCAAGATAAAAATTTGGGAGGAGATGTACATACAACTTAAGCCAGTAATTACCTTCCAAGAAATCATCCTAGTGATGTAACTAGAGATAAGCACAAAGATGTAACTGTAAGAATTTTATTATCTTTTTTATAGTAGTCAAAATGTAATTTTCACATGCATATTTTTGTGCTATTCTTTACATGTTTAGCTCTACTTTAAATATGCCCCCCCCAAATTAAGAAATTCATTTATCAATTCTCTAAATATTCACCAATAGAAGACTCATTAAGTTACATCAATACTATGGAATACTATCTCACCATCAAAAATGATGTTGGAAATTAACATTATCAATATTTTTTAAGAACCCGGTCAAGTGAATAAAAAGCACAATAAATCAGCAGGAATAGCATGATCTTATTTTTAGAAAATGTGTGTGTTGAAAAATATGTAGAAGGGTAATTCCACAAGAAATTCCACCAGGGGGCTATTTCTGGGTCATGCAAAGTGCATATTTTTTCCTTCTTCTACTTGTCTGCATTTCCTAATTTTCTTCAAAAAATGTGACTTTGTTATAAGGCAAAAAAAAAAAAAAAAAGATTTATCATTGTTTTGAAAAGATGGAAGTTCTGTTTCATTTTGGTGTCCTATCCTCGTACACAAACTGGCTGCTACTCTCACAAGAAAGAAGGTTAACTTCTTTCATGTCAAGGACGCAAAGCGTAGACCTAAAGGGAACCTTGATGAAGTTAAAAAGAAAAGTCCAGTTTCCCCAACAAATTGACATACACGTGAGTCCACCAACCCTAATGAGTAGAGTTTCTTCTCCATAGTTAAGCTGGACAGTTCAATCCAAGGGTGACCCTGTGCCCTTGCCCCAGACACTGCTGTCTCAAGGGTCCCCTTTTTGGGATTCCTAGTGAGGTCACTACATTTATCCTACTTTCACCCCCTCTGTAGCTCCTCCTGGAAGGCCCTCATCCTGGCGACCCCTCTCCAGGTCTGCTGTAATTCCTGGCTCCTCCTCGATTGCACACTGTCCTTGTCAGTGCCATTGGCTTTCACTGCTGCTACTGCCCTCTCCCGAAGACTACAGGGTCCTCTCTCCCCCTTTCTCAGAAAGGAAAAAAAAAATCACTGTCCCCAAGGCTCAGAGTCAGACCTCATTCACACCAGCTATTTCCCAGCTACTTCTCAGCCCAGGAGCTGAGACAAGAAGGGCTCTGAATCACTGAGACCCCCAGGCCTCGTGCTGAGATACATCCGTAGCAGGTTGTAAAGGCTGCAAAACTGACAATGCCCCTCACTTTGCCCAGTCCATGGGGAACTTGCCTCTCAATTCTAAGTTGTGGTCCAAGTTTCCAGCCACTGGAGGCACACGCAGATTCCCTGGGGTTAACATCCCTGACCTCCTGTGTGTAGTTCAGGCCTGAGAGCTTTGGAGTTGTCAAAATGCCTTCACATACACTGTCACATTTGGTCATCACAACTACTATGAGATCAGGTACTCCCATTTGAGAGAGGAGGCACTCTGGGCTCAGCAAGTGATGGTAATGAGACCCTCCTTGAAGGAGCCTGCAGGTACAGAAGGAGTATGGACTTTTCAGGTGGACCTGGGTGCGAATCCTGACTTTGACATCTATTCACCACTGGGCACTGGGTAAGCTGTTTCATCATCTAAGTCTCAGAGTTTCCCGAGCAGTCAAATGAAGATAAAAGTATTTGGCTAATGGGGTTGTGATGAAGATTACTGGAAAAGGGTAGGTGCTCAGTAACTTTTAGCTTTCACCCTGCAGGTCAGAGTTCTGGCTACACCATACAGTTTCTCTTAACAGAAACATTCCAGCCCCTTCCAGCCCAGGGAATACCACTCTCATTTTTTATGAGATATGTTAATGACAGAATAGTTCATTGCTGGGAAATGCAGTCACAGTTTGTATTCCTATGAACGGCTCCTTAATTCTAGCACAAGCATATGCTGCTGCGGCTTGTTCGCAGCAGAAGTCACCTGGATGCCAGGGGCCCAGCTGTGTGGACCATTAGCCCAGCTGCCAAGCTGTGGGATGTCAAGAGCAGAGGCAAGGCTGACTTTGAAGCGGGCAGGCGCAGGCTTGTCATCCATCAGAGAGCAGCTGAAGGAAGACAAGCAGGGCTCCAACAGGTTCTCTGTCTCACTCAGGTCCTGGAATACTGCTCATGCCACCATTAAATTACTGTGCATTTGCATAGGTTATTTCCCAAGGGGAATTCAGAGAGACCACCTACTCTGCACTTGGGGGTCCTGGGAGGTCTGTGAGGAGGCCTTCTGCGGGATGGGCAGGTGATGGGAGGGCCTTGCAAGTGGACACATCCCCCAAGGTTTGCTCCTCGTCCCTTCCTGGTGGTGAGGGGGAGGGGGAGGCCGCTGGCTGGGCCTGCAATGACCCAGGTCTGGGTTCAACTGGCCTGTAGAACAGCATGTGGGGTGGAGAGGCGACCAGTAGATGCAACCTTCTGCAGGCTTCCGGGTCAGAGCCCAGTTGCAGTCTGAGCCTAATCTATAAATCAGATGAGAATGGATAAGGGGTTAAAAAGCAAGCAGGTGGGGAATTTCAGAGAGCTGATGTGTGATGGCTCAGTGGATAGAGGGAAGAGGAGCTTGGAGAAATTGAGCCAGAATTCAGAGATGAGCTGTAACTTTTTAAGGGTCAAGACTGAGCCATGACCAGTTAAGGAATCCAAAAGAAAGAGCATTATTTATTTTTATGATTCCAGGGTGGTTCCTGATACATGGTCGCTACTCACCAAATTCTGTTAAATGAATGGATTCGTTTAGTGAAGCCAAAGAAGAAACATTATGTTTCTCCTGAGACCTGGTGAAAGGAGCTGCTGTGGGAAACTCTCGTCCCTCCTAGCCTCTGCAGGTATAAAGAAAGAAAGTCAAGAGGTTATTTTTAGTCTTTTCTCTACACATTGGGGGCTGTCGTTAATCTTCCCAGATAAAAGAATAATCTAAAATATCTCTAGTCCTCACCAAAGATAAGTTCTCACTTCTTTAAAGTAGCGCCAGAATTCTCCTAAGATACGCTCCAAGCAGTGAAGAGCTGGATTTAGGAAAAACAGAATACTTCCCACTTGCTGCCTGGGGGCTGTAAATTACTGTGTAGGATCATGGGCTCTGCCACAGGAACGTTGCCATGCAACCGCTGCTAGAGGAGAAAAACCACCAGCTCATGTTGTTGGGACGGTGTAAGGTCATACGGGGGATTTTGCTTTTGACCAAAACCTCCCAGTTTCCTCATGGGATCTGCTTTGGCTAAAAAGGTGTGCACAAAGTCAACCGTCAAAGTCCGGCACAGACAGATTTGTAGAGAAAGCTATTCCCAAGGCTTTTCCTCCCTGAATTTTTGCAATCGATTTTTGTTTATTTATTTGTTATTTGTTTTAACCAAGTTCAAAATCAAAAAATAAAACCACATCATGTTATTGTATTAGATCTGACTCATCTCCAGCCTGCCTAATCTTTTGTGATCCAAAGTATGCAATAAAATATGCAACATTTATTGAGTGTCTACTCCATGCCAGGTGCTTTGTGGATTGGCTTTAATTTCATACCAAGCCTGAAAGTGAGTGTTCTTAACATCTTCATTTCACAGGTTATGAAAGCAAGGCTCATCAACGGCTCGCCCAAGATAACATGCTAGTACGTGGGTGGAGAGAGGGAGTTTGACACCAGTATATTTCACTCCCAGCCCATGCCTTGTCCAGATTATAACATACCGCATTAGCCACTTTGATGTAGATGCCTTTGAGGTCTTCACTGAAGCCCCTAAGGGAGATGCTGAGCCTGGGGCCAGGGCCTGGGACTGAGCACAGCCCTGCCACTCTGAATTTTCTCTGGGTCACCGTCTTGGCCTAAGGCACAGTCTGAATGTCCCTGGTGCTTTGCTATTAGTACAGATTTCTCCATGCTGACTCCAAAGGGTATCATGGCACTTCATGTAGGGTCTTGCCCAAACGGAGGTCGCTATGCCACCTACCTTCCTTATCCATTGATTCAAATATTAGATTTGTTCACCATGACTTGTTACTTAAAGAAACCCTGCTAAAACCTATCATCAGGTTTCCTCTTCCAGGTTTATATCCCCTGCTTCTCTCTCTCTTCCTTATCTTGTTTCACTAAGGATTTGAGGTGTCTTATAGGGAAAACCAATAACATAACAGTAAAGCACAAATAAGCACTGTTAAGCAGGACCATGGAGTTTTAAATCAGAATGGGAAGACCTACCGGGGTAGAAAATACAATCCAATTATGCAGACTGTAAAGGTTTTCATACTTGATCTGGTTGAGCCTGAAGCTATTTGAGACAGGCCATGACAAAATTCTTATCACAGTGGGAAAAAAAGGTTCTTTCTGGGTACTCAGGAGGGAAAAAAGCTTTGTTTAGTATTTAGTTTTACAAGAAAATGTTCACACTCTTGTTTTGTTCAGAGTACTAAAAACAAATATGCTTTCATTCGACTCTTTCCAGAATCTCGCTTGGAATTGACCTCATCCTTACCTGTTGGAGGCTTGCATAATCTATTTTCTTCCTCTTTATAAAAAAAAAATGGAATTAATTCATCTGGTGTCTAGTGCTTTAAACAACTTCTCCAAGTCTGCAAAGAGACTTCAGGTGCTCCTTAAAATCAAGGGGGACATTTCCTATAAAAGAAAAGACATTGGTTCTTCTTACTGAAAAGGATTGTATGCGTGGGTTATACATGCATTCTACAAATCTGAGTACCTACTATGTGTGGAATTAAAGGATAAGCACAAACTTTGTATTAGTCTTTGAAAATACTGAAGGAAATTATGTGACCTTCATATTTTATAGAGGAAATAATTTATTGCTTAGATTGGAAACACTGCAAACTCTGCTTCTCTTTCAGTTGTGAAATGTAACACATGTGACAGAGTGCATAAAGTATACAGGCAGGACTGAGTTATAATTATGAGGCAAATATCCATGTAACTACTACTCTAGTCAAGAAAAAAAATCTTGGGGCGCCGGGGTGGCTCAGTCAGCTGAGTGTTCAGCTCTTGATTTCGGCTCAGGTCATGGTCTTAAAATTCATGAGTTCAAGACCCCGCATCTGGCTCTGCATTGACAGCAGGGAGCCTGCTTGGGGTTCTCCCTCTCCCACTCTCTCTCTGCTCCTTCCTTGCTCATGCATGCACGAGCTCTCTCTCCCTCCCTCCCTCTCTCTCAAAATAAATTTAACGTTTTTAAAAAAGGAAAAAAAATTTGTCAACACTCCAGAAGCTCCCCGCGTGCCCATTCTCCATCACAGATATCTCCACCCAAAAAGTTAACTACTACATTAGATTGTGTAATAATTATTTCCTTGCTTTTATCATTTTTTGACCAATGTTTATAACCTAAATAACATTACTCAGCTTTGCCTCTTTGAATCTACTGTAAAGGAATCATGCTGTGTGTCTTCTTTCATGCCATGATCATCCGTACATCCTGGTGCCCAAGTGTGCATATTTTGCTAGAGTTTATGACCAGGAGCAGAGCTGTGGGGTCTTAGGTTGTGTGCATCTTCAAATTTGCTGAATAGTATCCAGTTGTTTTCAAAGAAGTGATGCCAGTTTTTACTTCCTCGCCTGGCCACCGTTTGGTAGTGTGAGATATTTTAATTTTGTCAGTCAGAAAGATAGGCAATGTTATCTCCTTAATTTGCATTTCCCTAATAACTAACATGTTGAGTGCTTTTTTTTTTTTTAACGTTTATTTATTTTTGAGACAGAGAGAGACAGAGCATGAACGGGGGAGGGTCAGAGAGAGAGGGAGACACAGAATCTGAAACAGGCTCCAGGCTCTGAGTGGTCAGCACAGAGCCCGACGCGGCTCGAACTCACGGACCGCGAGATCATGACCAGAGCCAAAGTCGGACGCTTAACCGACTGAACCACCCAGGCGCCCCTGTTGAGTGTTTTTTTATATGCTTATTATGCATTTGGATCTTCTCTTTTGTAAACTACCTTTTGAGGATTTTTATCTAGTCTTTTCTCTTTTCTTATTGATTTGTAGGAGTTTGCCATATATTCTGCATGCTAGTATGTTATTGGTTTTATGTGATAAGAATATCTTTTTCCTCTCTTTGGTTTACCTTTTTATTCTCTTTATGGTGTGCCGTGTTTTTGGCTTTTTCTTTTTCCTGTTTATTGTTGTTCTTGTGGTGGTGGTGGTTTGTTGTGTTTGCCTTTGGAGGAATAGAAGTTCTTCATTTGCTGTGGTCCAATTTTTCAAACTTTTCCTTTATTATTACTTTTTTCACCTCTTGAAAGAATCATCCTATATTCTTTAGAATCTTGCTTTCCCTGTGGAATCAACTTTGCGCAGGGTATAAGGAAGGAGTGCAACCCCATATTTATTCATATCAATATCTTGCTGTCTCAGCAGCATTTATCGTACAGACTGACCTTGCCCCTTGAACCTTCAGTGCCTCTTCTGTGGTATCAATGTTGCTCTGCCCACATATTAATAGATTTATTTCAGAGCTCTGTACTCTGTTTTACTGTTCGATTTATCTATCGCTGCACTAAACCACATTTTCTTAAATATTGTAGCTTTAAAATTAGCCTTGATTTCTGGTAGATCAAATTCCCTACACTGTTCTTGACCATTTTGGGCTCTCAGCAGTTTCCATAAAAATCTTAGAATCATCTTGTTGAATCCTACAAAAATCTTGTTAGGACTTTGGAATTACAAAAATCTCTAGACAAATTTATGGAAAAATTTACATGGTAGCAATACTGAGTCTTTGAATGTATGATTATTCAATGTACTTAGGTTTATTTTCTTTCAGTAACATCCATTCTTTCCTCTGTAAGTTCTTGAACATAATTTATTAGCTGTTTTTATTTTTTCAAGACATTTCATTTTTCTGAATAAGGAAACCCAGAAAGTTCTGCTCCCTGTGTCCTTTGTACCTGGGACAGACACACATGAGCTGGGCCACCCACCAGACTTACTTACATGAGATTTCAATTTATTTATTTATTTTTAGGAGATACAGAATGAACAAGACAGGGAAGACTCTTGATTTTGCAGAGCTGACATTCTCCAGCAAGGGTTGGCAAACTACAGGCTGCAGGCCAAATCTGCTCTCTCTGCCCTTGTCAGCTGCCCGGACATGCACGCACAGAGTGACCTTGGAAGTCCCATGTGAACATGGCGTCTCTCTGCTTGGACCCTTGGTTAACAGAAAGGAGACACCCCCCGTGAAGGCAAAGCAAAATTCTATTCTGTTATGTTGTTTACAGTTTAGTAGTGTGGACACACACAGTGTGTGGGTTCCAGATGGCAGATGATATCATGATACACTGCGTGGGACAGATGCAGGGAGGGGGGCAGCAGCAAGCAACAGTTTTTGGGGGGACACAGTGATGAACATGTGTGAGACACTGGAACTGGTGGACGACAGGGAGATCTGTCGGGAGCTCAGGTGAGAGTTTCTGGCTGGAGAAAATTGATCCAGAGCTGTCGTTATTCTGGAGATAATTAAAGCCATTGGCAAGCAGGAAGGCCCACAGAGCAGGTGAATGTTTCCTCTCCAGACACAGAGCTGACGTGCAGCGTCCTATTGTGGTGTCCTGGCACTTTAATTCTGCAAGGGCTATCTATTCCGGAAAATGTTTTTTGCTGCCCTCTGAACTGTACTCGAAGGTACGTATCTCCTTTGGAAACGTGGAGTGACTCTTCCCTTTCCTTAGCAGGGCCTGAGCAAGCAGGTGCAGTGATAGCCTCTGACTCACATCGCAGCTGGTGAGCACCAATGAAAACAGCTGCCTTCAAACACGAGGAGACGCATAACCCGGCATTTAGCTGTGCTGCCCGGTGGAGAGAGGGAATCGGGCTCGGACGTCAACCAAACTCGTGGAGATATTCTTCTTCCCAGGGGGGCCGGGGCGGCGGGGGAGTTCTGCTGTTGGGCCGTTGGGCTGAGTGACACTGTGAGGGAAACACTTTTCTGATGGATAAACGCGGTTAACCTGCAAATGGATTTATACCATATTGTTAATACTGAAGTATTTGGAAACAAATCACCGTGTCGAAAAAATATACTGGATTTTCTAGAAGTATAAGGTTTTCACAAAGTCAAACTCAAAGTTCTCAGCACTGACCTGTGATGATTCCGGCCCCTGCTGGTGGTACAAATACGTTCCTCCCTGTTCCTATACCACTACAAAATTTAAGTGTTCCAAAAGAGAGAATAGTCCTTAAACCCAACAAAACATCCCATCAGCATACTTATCAGTCATTTTAGACATGATTTTTAGAATGAAAGGCCTTGTGTCTATAGATCCTGACATAGAAATCCATGAATGAGATTACTGTGGGAAGGCTTCTAATAACTCCCAAGAGTCATTTCTGCTACTCTAAGTACTGTTTTCATCAGCTTTTGGGGGGAAGGAGTAGTGATTTTTATTAATATGTTTTGTCAACAGTATGTAGGGGTAACTCAACAGGAGAGGGTAGCATCCTTTGATTCAAAAATAAATAAATAAATAAACGGATAAAGGTTTGCCGGCACTACCATGGGTAGAGTAGTTCTAAGGGTGCATCCTAGGGGAATGACCTTGTTATCAGGATCATAAGTTGTATCAAAAGTCAGATAGTGCAATGTCAGTCTCCCCTGCAGCATTTAAGAAAGAAGCTCTCTGCATGGGCTGTGTCTCTGGACCTTAGAGCACAACTCCAATAGGATTCAAATCTTCAGAAAGAAAACTGAAGCCAAACAAACCCCTGGGCGGTGGGGGGGGAATCTTATCTGGGGACATTAGAATGAGGGGCACTTTGCGGCCTTCAACTTGCTCAGATGCTTCCTTATTCCTCAGGCCATGGTAGAGGAGTCCTTTTCTGACATCCTAAGTAAGACTCACAAAGATATAGATGGTTTGGGTGGGAACTAACCTGGTGTTTGGAAGGAAAGATGTGCCTCTCAATGTAGGTTTCATGTTTGCCTTCGTGGGGCTAACTGGAGCCCAATTCTTTTCTCTCCACTTTAGAGGCCACATGCCCATCTCATAACCCCACTGCATCCCCCCGATTGATTCCTGCACCTCACCTCACCTGGGCCTCACAGCAATCTGAAGCAAATATTCTGGGAGTGAATACGGTGATAGTTCTTATGTGGTTGAATAATGCATGGTAGGAAAGAGTGGGAAGTTTTTCACTCCATCGGATTATACCTACCATACAAGGTTAAGTGAAAACATTTTGTGTTTGAAGGTCAGTAGGAAAATATGTTTACATTGGCTATGTATACTTAAAAACATTTTTTAAATGTTTATTTATTTTTGAGAGAGAGACACAGTGTGAATGCGGGAGGGGCAGAGAGAGAGAGAGAGGGAGACACAGAATCCAAAGCAGGCTCCAGGTTCTGAGCTGTCAGCACAGAGCCTGATGTGGGGCCCAAACCCGTGAACTTTGAGATCATGAGCTGAGCCGAAGCCGGACCCTTAACCAACGGAGCGACCCAGGCGCCCATGTATACTTTTTCTTTTCTTAAAGAAAACGTGTTTTTTGACTCATATTCCTGTCTTCTATATAATGCTTATGGTTAGTGTATGAATATACGAGAAGCTGTAATAAAAATGGGGAAACAGTTGCCAACACCACCTCTAATCCTTCTCTAGCTGCACAAAAATGTGTAAGTTGGTAAGCCTGCTAAGAGTTGGAAATTGTGACACAGACATGTGTTTTTGGAAATTTATATATATAATGTATGTGTGTAGATTGTAAGATCGGTGTACTAGGACTGAAACAAAAAACAAAGAACCAAAAAAACCCAGCCACTTTACTGTTAACATAGCATGGCTGTCATTCGTCTTATTTATTTATTTATTTATTTATTTATTTATTTATTTATTTTGACAGAGAGAGAGAACAAGCATGTATGAGTGGGGGAGGGGCAGAAAGCGAGGGAGACAGAATCCCAAGCAGGCTCCACACTGTCAGCGCACAGCCTGAAACAGGGCTCAAACTCACAAACTGTGAGATCATGACTTGAGCTGAACCAAGAGTAGGACACTTAACTTCCTGAGCCACTCAGGTACCCCCTGTCTTGAAGGAAGTGTATAGGTGCTTAAAACAATAGAATTGAAGTTAGAAAGACAGATTTTTAGGAAGATGGCAGGTGATGTTAAAATGACAATGTTAATGTTAATGACAATGTTAAATAGCCAAAGTATGGAAAGAGCCCAAATGTCCATCAACAGATGAATGGAAAAAGAAGATGTGATATATATATATAGAAGATGTGTGTGTGTGTGTATATATATAGATATACACATATACACACACACACACACACACACACACACACACAATGAAATATTACTCGGCAATCAAAAAGAATGAAAGAATGAAGGGGCACCTGGGTGGTTCAGTTGGTTAAGGGTCCAATTTTGGCTCAGGTTATGTTCTCGTGGTTCATGGGTTCAAGCCCTACGTCAGGCCCTGTGCTGACAGCTCAGAGCCTGGAGCCTGTTTCGGATTCTGTGTCTCCCTCTCTCTCTGCCCCTCCCTGGCTCATACTCTCTTTCTCAAAAAATAAATGAACATTTAAAAAATGTAAAAAAAAAAAAAAAAAAAGAATGAAATCTTGCCATTTACAGCAACATGGATGGAACTAGAGGGTATTATGCTGCGTGAAATTAATCAGAGAAAGACAAATAGCATGACTTTACTTATATGTGGGATTTAAGAGACAAAACAGATGAACGTAGGGAAAGGAAGCAAAAATAATATAAAAACAGGGAATGAGACAAAACATTAAAGACTCTTAAATATAGAGAAGTAACTGAGGGTTGCTGGTGGGGGATGGGCTAAATGGGCAAGGGGCATTAAAGAAGACACTTGTTGGGATGAGCACTGGGTGTTATACGTGGGGGATGAGTCACTGGATTCTACTCCTAAAATCATTATTGCACTATATGCTAACTAACTTGGATGAAAATTAAAAAATAAAAATAAATAATAATAACGAAAGGACAACGTTTAGGAAGTGTGTGTCCAACAGCCCTGAGGATTTGGCTGAGGCCCAGCTGCTGGCTCCTTGATCTTATTTTATGTTTTGCTCCCCTAGAGCCCTCAGTTCCCAGAACAAAGAGGGTGTCTCTGAATCATACAGATCATTCTTCAGACCGATACAGCCTGTAGTGGCACCAACCGCCAGGGCTTGGCCAGCCTTCCTGAGACCCTGGGGACACGGTCTATACAGTCCCCATGGAGAAAGCAGCTGAGACACAGGGTGCTGAAAACATGCAGGAAGTGTGGCAGGGGGTCCAAAGTAGTGAAGAGTAATGATGGTGAAGCTCAAACGATTTTCCTTTTTAAAGAAACTGAGAATTCCTATGTGAAATTTTTATAGTGTTGAATATAATCAGGAATTCTGTTCTCTAAAGCAGATGCTGTCTTTTACGGAACCCGTCGGGAGTTTTCAGAGACTCGTTGGCAGAACAGAGCCTAGAAGTTTATACCCAACTCCAGTTGTCAAGAGAAGGTAAACAGCCACTGTCCTCTCAGAAGCCAGAACGCCGTGAGGTTCCTTGTTGCAGTCACATCTTGTTGGTTTTAGATTATGAAAATATCATGATGGTGGTTAAGAGTAAGAGGAGAAGGGGCATAGAAATTTTAAATCTGTTCTTTGTCCTCAGGTGAATCATTAAATGTAGCCACAGAGACATGCATTAAAGTCATTAATAATCACACACAGGGGCGCCTGGGTGGTTCGGTCAGTTAAGCATCGACTCTTGATTTCGGCTCAGGCCATGATCTCACGATCCTGAGAACAAGCCCCTGCATCGGGCTCTGTGCTGACAGCACAGAGCCTGCTTGGATTCTCTCTCTCTCTCCCTCTCTCTCTGCCCCTCCCTGAGCTTTCATGCTCTCTCTCTCTCTTTCAAAACAAGCATTAAAAAAATTTCTTTACATAATCGCACACATGTGGCCACTTTGAAATTTCTTTTCCACCTTTTTCTTTGCCCCCACAGTCTTCCTCACAAATAATGGCCCACTGCTGCACAGCAAACCTTGAGGGTTCATTTTCCCTTTTTGCAATAAGTAAACCTGGGTCCTCTTACCTGTCAAAATTAACTTTGCTGCTCTTCCCAGCGTTCAGTGTCATACCATTATTTTGAACATTGTCATGTCTTAGAGCTGTAACACTTGGGGCCTGCAGAAATAAATGCTAAGTGTGGTGCCCAGGCACCGCGTCACTACAATGTTCACCTGGGTCGAGTACCTACGGATGAATTCTCCTTGAGATGCTGAGGATCTCAGGGCCACACGTCAAAGCCATCTGCTCTCCAATTCCTGTCGCGGGAGAGCCAAGTCTAAAGATGATTTGCTCTAGTCCATGTGGGGCGTTTGGCATTCTTCCAACATCTCTGAATTTTCAAGGGGACACGCCTTGATAGTTACTGACCGCAGACTTCTCACTGAAATGGATATTGGAAGGATTGGGCCATCATTCAAATGTACCCCTCCAGCAGCAATCTTATTAATATGCTGGGGGTTCAAAGCAAATACTCTTTTTTTTTTTTAATTTTTTTTTTTTTAACGTTTATTTATTTTTGAGACACAGAGAGACTGAGCATGAACGGGGGAGGGTCAGAGAGAGATAGGGAGACACAGAATCTGAAACAGGCTCCAGGCTCTGAGCTGTCAGCACAGAGCCTGACACGGGGCTTGAACTCACGAACTGCGAGATCATGACCTGAGCTGAAGTTGGACGCTTAACCGACTGAGCCACCCAGGCGCCCCAGCAAATACTCTTTAAAGCAACAGTCCTCAATATACTGTGTTTACTGTCTAATCATTTCACTCCAGCCTCCTGCTTACGGTGGAGATGGTGAACTCAATCGTCACAGAGCTCTGAGGGAATGCCTTATGCGTTGAAAATGGCAAACTTCAGGGGCGCCTGCGTGGTTCAGTCTGTTAAGTGACTAACTCTTAATTTCAGCTCAGGTCATGATCTCACGATTGTGAGATCGAGCCCCCTGTTGGGCTCTGTGCCTACAGCGCACAGTTTGCTTGGGATTCTCTCTGTCCCTTGCTCTCTGACCCTCCCCCCACCTCAAAATAAGTGAATAAACAAATATTTAAGAAATTTAAAAAAATGCCAAACTTCACAAATCTCGGGAGCTTTACCTGTCACTTCGAGCACTGCATTTACTCCAGCAGTATCCTACAGTACACCAAGTCCCTTCTATGGCTTTATATGCCTAGAGGGGTGGGTTGGTTGATCTTAGCTTGGGTGCAAAGAGCAAATATTAGCTTTCCACCCCTCCTCAGGAGCAGGCTAGAAAAACATGTCCATTACGGTAAATACTATTTGGCTTTTTTCAGATCAAAGTTTGATAGGCAGCGATACACTTTAATTCTGGGAAAAACTGTGTGTGTATGTGTGAGATAAAACTAGTGGGACAGAGAGTTAGGATGTTATCAGAAGTTTCTTAGCAAATTGTCTGGAGCTGGCAGTCTTTACACAGTAAGCATCTCACCTTTCCCACTCATCTGATCTATGGATCTGCAATATTAAATGTGGCAAGGCAGGGGCTCTGTGAGCACGTCGATATGGACCATAGTGAGCGTCAAAAAAGGCCTCACCAAATATGTCATGCTAGCTACCGTCACAATCCTTAAACTTACTTGAAGTGTGTTCTGACCAGGGCAAGAAAAACTACCTGTCAAAACCATCACAAGATACGTAGTTCTTTTTATCACCTGCCTAAGACAAATTACAGACACCTACATGGGCCAGATCGGTATACTCCAACCATGTGTGTTTCCTTCTGGAAGCTTCCATGGTGCTGCCTGGTTGTCCCTGCAGAGGCCTCTGGCTGAGGTAGATACACTTGAGACTCCTCAACATATTGATTCCTTGACAAAGTCCCACTGAGAGCAGGTGTCTGAACCCAGTTGGCTGCTTCTGAAGGTCTCAAGGAGGTGCTCATTCTGGGACGCCAAAAGGAAGGTAATCTTGCAGCAATCTGTGGTCACACACTTCTGCACTGTGCAGACTCAGCCATGCCTGATGGCATGCTACGGGATCTGAACCTATTGAAATTACTTACATGGGCATCCCCCAAACAAAGAAAAATACAAATAATTTAGTTCTGATCATCTTGGAAATTGCCCTGGATGCACTGAAGGATAAAATACTTCTATCAACCCGACCAGGTCTGCATTTTACTTATTTTTATTATTTTTAGTGTTTATTTATTTTTGAAAGAGCACAAGTCAGGGAGGGGCAGAGAGAAAGGGGGACAGAGGATTGGAAGCGGGTTCTAAGCTGACAGCAGCGAGCCTGATGTGGGGCTTGAACTCGCGAACCACAAGATCACGACCTGAGCTGAAGTCAGATGCCCAACCGACTGAGCCAACCAGGTGCCCCCAGATTTGCATTTTAAACAAAAGTGGGTGCTGACTGAAACTATAATAAATAAGATTCCTTAACTGTTAGCATGTTCTGTTATTTCCCTGGTTCTGAGAATTCTGACCAGTTGTTAGCAGAATATAATAAGAAGTTGTATCTGGTGAAATGCCATCAGATGGAACAAATGAAGAATATACTTCTACTTCCTCTTCAGAGGAAAATATGATTATTATCTGTGTATACCATCTAGACATGTGCTGGTCAGTGCAGTAGCCACTAGCCACATAGGGCTACTGAGTGCTTGAAATGTGGCTGGTCCAAAGTGAGATGTGCTGTAAGTGTAAAATACACACCAGATTTCAAAAATATAGATTTTTAAAAGTATAAAATGCCCCACTAATGAATTTTTATATTTATTGTATGTTCAACTAATATTTGGGGTATATTTTTAAATTAGACGATACCATTACACTTAATCACCTGTTTCTGCTTTAAACATTTGTTTTCTTCTTTTTGCTTTTAAAATATGACCCTTAGCAAATTTTAAATTACAAATATTGCTTGCATTTGCATCTCACATTAAATTTTGCTGCACAGCACCAATAAAGAAATTTCATCCTGCTCTGATTGAAAAGCAGGGGGAAGAGACACTCAGAAGCTGTGTTCTAATACCTGGCTGGTCTAACAGTGTGGTCAGAAAGAGGAGACGCTTAGACTTGTCTTTCCCAAGGGCCAGTGTACCTCCTGCCCGGCTTTGCATGGCAGGAGCACCACACACGGCTTACATGTGCGGAAACCTCGGACGATGTGAATTGATGCTGCAGAGAAAAGTCTGTGCTTCTGCTGAATTAGATGCAGCAGCGTAAGCAACGTGAACCAAGTACGCTGGGAGGTCAGAGGAGGGTGATGGGAGTGCATCCTGTATGTTAGCACTGACCTGGACTGCTTTGCCATGCGACCTGGCACAGACAGGCCCCTGTCCAAGGTGGGGACATTTCCAACACGGCTTTATCATCCGACAAATTCCATTGTTTGTCCTGAGGAAACACGGAGGCATGGAAGGATGGGCGGCTTCCCAAATGCTCAGCTGGGGAATCTGAGGAATTAAAAATGATTCTGATGTGGAATGAGTATAGCTGCTAATGTAAGAAAAGCCTGACATTCTACAAAAGGAAAGAGTGAATCTTTATGCATCCTGATTTTCTTCTTTTAAAACAAAGTGAAATAAGTTTCTTAGTTTATTAACATGGGGGAATATGTGAGCATGAGAAAAGGGCTAAAAATCACCCATAAGGAAACACAGGCAAAATACCCTGAGTCAGCTTATGACTGACCGGTTAGAATCTCCTTTATTACGATGGTTGATGGAACTCCTGTCTGGAGGTAGACGTCTGTAGGGAGTGGAAGATGGGCAGTGGTGGTCTATTTTTGCACTCAAACCACTTGTTCTATTTAAAAATAAATAACGATTCTGTTATTCAGACAGAGGAAGATGCAATATATATTTTACATTCTGGGCAATAAAAGATAATCCCTGCCAATGATAGTATAAGAAATAAACATTGTTAAAAACAAGTGTGATACAGCCACGTGTTGCGGATTGTGAAATATTCCTAGTCTGAAATGTTAACTTCAGAATGCTTGAACACAGATTATGAAGTCTTTGGGGAAGCTATCATTTAGGCAAGTGTCCAAATAAGTGAAAAAAACAAATTTACCAGTTGCTTTACAGAAATGAGCTTGCAGGGGCCAAAATTTGCAATCATTTTAATATGAAAAGCTGATTAACCATAACACATCAGATTAAAAAAAAAAAAAAAACTACAAACCACAATGACCCTCAAAAAAAGGAGGGAGGGAGAAAGTTCTTTACAGATATAAAGTTAATGAATATCAAAGGAATAACGAAATTAGAGTCAGCGGTTTGCAGACTCCATTATAAAAACTGATTCAGGGGGCGCCTGGGTGGCTCAGTCGGTTAAGCATCCCACTTCAGCTCAGGTCATGATCTCGTGAGTTCAAGCCCGGCGTCGGGCTCTGTGCTGACAGCTCAGAGCCTGGAGCCTGCTTGGGATTCTGTGTCTCCCTCTCTCTCTCTGACCCTCCCCCATTCATGCTTTGTCTTCTCTGTCTCAAAAATGAATAAACGTTAAAAAAAAAATTAAAAAAAAAACTGATTCAGGCAAGCATCAGCAGTGGTTGCTCAAATAAGTACGTGAAATTTGGTTGAGGAACAGGAAATCTGCGTGGTGCTGAAATATCAGCCCACAGATTTCTCCCAAATGTAAAGAAGAAAATACGCCTTTGTAATGAAGGAATCTGATGATTGCCCCCTTAATCAAATGATAAAACTTACTAACCACGGGATGCCATGGCACCCTGGGCATGAAATGTGAAGTGTACAATTTGAAGATTGCAGCACTGTCTGTGAAGCATTCTGGCCAAAAACGTTTATGTCCAATGAAGCCTAGAACTACACTATCCAATCCTGCCCTATGTGGCTATTGAGCAAAATTGAGATGAGGCTAGTCTGATCTGAGATGTGCCACAATGTAAAATACTGGATTTTGAAGACTTTAGATAAGAGTGTAAAATATCTCATATTGATTACATGTTAAAATGATAGTATTTTGGATACACTAGGTTAAATGAAACATATTATTAAAATTAATTTCATCTGCTTATTTTGCTTTTTTAAAGGAGTAGCCTGAACATTTTCACAGTTGTATCAAACTTCAATACTTCAAGAATCTTACCTAATTAAAAACTGGAGAAATTGGCTTTTATGTCATTCTCCCCACCAGTGCTTGAACAGACCTGGACATAGATGATCACTGTAATTAAGTAACAGCTCAATACTGGTCCCTTAAGGGTGGCAAATGTTGCTTTGGCTGATGGGTCAGGCTCACCTTTAATTAAGAGATGGAGTTATTGACTAGGCCCCCAGAAGCTCCTCCATTAAAATCTTCCTTCCTGATTTCACAAGACAGGAAGAACAGATCCTCATTCTGATAAACCTTTATCATTGCCAGTTACATAGAGTTCAAGGGGGGGAGGAGCAGGAGCAGATATTCCTGTGGGCTGTGCTTTGTCACAGATGCTTTTCCTCAATGCACATATGTGTGTGCTGTCTCAGAGATGTCCCTCTGACATGGTTCATTTATTGGGCTGTAGCATATTTAAAGGCCATCGTCACTATTTGTGATGTGTGTGTGTGTGTGTGCACAAAACATACTGAGAAAAATCCATGGAGTGATGGTGTGGCCCTCCATGGGAGTTCTCTACAGCTTAGTATCACCTTCTCCTTTTGCTGATGCATTGTTTGAGTCTTTTTTCCTTTTTATATAAAGTTCCCTCCTAAGTTTCCTCTTACATTCTGTACAAGTCCCATCCCCCTTTGATCAATTTGTTTACTGAACACAGTCTTTTAGCAATTCCTCAATCCCACATTCACAGTCATACTTTCTAACTGTCCTGTGAGGCCTAAAAATAACATTCCTTTCTAAAGAGATACAATCTTTCTAAATAAGCCAAGGAAGCTTCTCCCCATGTTGACTCAATCACCCTTGAGGCTCCATTAAATTATATTAATCCCAAACCAACATGAGTCCTCTCTTGCCTTTCTATAGTTTTCAATTCCTGTCCTCTTTTTAGAAAACCATCTGTTTCTCTTAAATAGACTCATCGCTCAGGAGTCACAGGTGCATCTTCACAATGAAAATGAGAAAGACAGTTTGTCTATTCAGCACTGACCAGGGGCTCCTAGTCGGTGCAGCAAGGCAAGGGAAATATATGCAGTGTAAAGACCATAAAGGGAGAAGTAAAGCTTTCATTATCACAGATGAAATAATTCTTTATAAAAATCCCAAATGCATATATGATTAGACAAGTTATCAGAACTAAGTAGTGATTTTAGCATGGTCCCTGAACACAGGACAGTATACAAAAATTAATTGTTTTTCTATGCACCAGCAATGAACAGTTGGGAAATGAAAATGCCATTTACAATAGCATTGAAACCCACCAACTAAATAGGAATAAATCTAACGAAAGGTACGCAATACCACTGTACTGAAAACTATTGACCGATACTGAAAGAAATTTCTTAAAAAAATTTTTTTAAAAAAATGTTTGTTTATTTTTGACAGAGAGAGAAAGACAGAGCATGAGCGGGGGAGGGGCAGAGAGAAAGGGAGACAGAATGGGAAGCAGGCTCCAAGCTGTCAGCACAGAGCCTGACACAGGGCTTGAACTCACAGACCGTGAGATCATGACCTGAGCCAAAGTCGGGCGCTCAACCCACTGAGCCCCCCAGGCACCCCAAGAAATTTCTATTTCTAAATCAGTGGAGAGATTCTCTCCAAAAAGGGGAGAGTAAGATATGGCTGTTCTTTACATATATAAAGTTAATGAAAATAAAAGAAATAATGGATTTAGAACCAGTAGTTTCCAGCTCCCATTACAATAATTGCTGCAGGCATCAGCAATGGTTGCTAAAATCAGGAGGTGAGGTTTGTTTGGGGAACAGGATGTTTGCATAGTGCCAAAGTATCAGCAAATGGGAAGATTTCAATATTGTTAAGATGCTAATTATCTTCAAATTGATCTGTAGATTCAATACAACCTCTGTCAAAATCTCAGCAGGTGTTTTATTGAAAATTTAAAAGCTGATTTTACAGTATTTAGGGAAATGCAGAGATCTAGAATTGCCAAGAATTCTTTAGAAAAAAAAAAAAGAAGAACAGGGAAAGATAAAGGACTTACCTACCACCTTTCAAAGCTCATTATAAAGCTATAATAATTAAACAGTATGTATCGTACGAGGATAGACAAATAGACCAGTGGAATAGACCAGAATGGAATAGAGAGTTCAGAAACAAATCTATCCTTACACAGTCACTTTATAATAGACACTGCTGCAATTCAGGAGGAAATATGTTCCTTCAAATAAATGTTCCTGGATCTTTGATCTCTTCTTTACACTTACACAAAAATTAATTTCATATGGATCATAGTCCTAAATGTTAAAAATTTAAAAAATAAAAAATTTAGAAGGAAATAACTTCATGACCTCAGGGTAGACAGAATCTTCTTAAATAATACATAAGAGGACTAAGCGCAGAAGAAAAGATTTATTAGTGCAACATCCTTACCGTTAAGAACTTCTGTTTCTTAAAAAAAAAACAAAACACTATTAAAATGAAAAGTCTTGATGAGGAGTAAAAGCAGAAAAATGTTCACCTCTAGCCAGGAAGGCTAATTTATAGCCTACATAGTGTTGATAAAGATCAAATATGTACTGGTTGCTACATTTTTTTTAATGTTTATTTATTTTTGAGAGAGAGAGAGAGGAAGAGAGAGAGAGAGAGAGAAGGAGCCAGAGAATCTGAAGCAGGCTCGGCATTGTCAGCACAGAGCCCAATATGGGGCTTGAACTCACAACCATGAGATCTTGACCTGAGCCGAAATCAAGAGTCAGATGCTTAACCGACTGAGCCACCCAGGTGCTCCTGGTTGCTACATTCTTAAAGGGTCTCATGACTGCTGGTACAGCTCACCAATAGTTAATATCAAAGTGAATGATAAGCACCAGAGAAATCGTGAGAAAGTAGTTTTACAAGTAGAAATTCTAAGACATTTATGATTTAATACTCTCTGCACATCCCCTCCCCTGTGAGCACTAAGTCTAGAACCACCTGCTTCACACAGTGTAAGTATATCTCTTCCTGCCCACAGGTCCTGTCCCTGTGTTGCTTAAATAAACGTACTAAGTTGCACCATAAAACATCTTCAGAATTCTATCCTGGGGTGTCTGCTTGGCTCAGTTGGTAGAGCATGTGCCTCTTGATCTCAGGGTTTTGAGTTCAAGCTCCAAGTTGGGTATGGAGCCTACTCAGAAAGAAAAAGAAAAAAAAAAAAAAGAATTCTTTCTTGACCATCTCACTCAATGATCCTGGGAGAAGGTATTTGCAATAACGATATCCAACCAAAGATTTATATCAGAATACATAAAGAACTTCTAGGAGTCAATAAGGAGAAGACTAACACCTCAATATAAAAAATGGGCCAAGACATAGGCTCTTCACAAGAAGAGGTGTCCAGATGGCCAATGAGCATGAAAAAAGACTCAGCTCCGTGACTTTTCAGAGAAATGCACATTAAAGTGACAAGGTACAACTATGCATCCACCGCGATAACTAAAACAAACCCGAGAATTTCAACTGTTGATGAAGACGTGGAGCAACTGGAACACTCATATTTCCCCGAACTGGAAACAATACACATGTTCATCATCAGGGAAAAGGATAATTGTATACATTCATCCCGTGGAATACGACGTAGTGAAGAAAAAAACAAAGAGGTGCTACACACCACGCGGATGAATCTCACAAACACTCTGCGGGAGGAAACAAGCCAAACTGAAAACAACGCGCAATGGGATTCCGTTTAGGTGACGTTCAAGCACAGGTGAAATTAATAAACGCTTAGAGCGGTCAGAACAACGGCACTGCTTGCAGGAGGGGGGATTGACTGCGAAAAGAACAGTGGAATTTCACTGAGAGCTGAAAATGTTTTATGTCTCGATCTAGATGGTGGTTGCATGAACATTTACATGTGAAATAATCCAATAAGCTATACACTTAAGATTAGTGCATTTTACTGTGATCTTTGTACCTGCTATACAAAATATTTTCTTAAAGCAATAAAAATCTACATGGTGGAGTTGGCGCCTACTAGAGGAAATTTTTGCAAATGCAGGAACATTTTAAAAATTGTCTTCATTTTGCCATAGCTCTCCAGAAATACAATCCTTCTAAAGTCAGAACAAACTCATTTGTTTTTGAAACAAACATAAGCCTCATGGCCATCTAATTGAGGCATTTCCCAAATGCCTTGGAGATTGTCTACATGGACAGCTTCTATCTTAAAAGGATCACATTTTTGTTGTGGCCTAAATGCGATGGCAAATACTGCCTGCAAAAAAAAAAAATGCCTTTTGGCATTTTGCCTTTATTTTCCTTTATTTCTTGCCAGCAGCACCTCAGTTTTGCTTAGTGTCTACCAGTTCTCATTCTGACTTCTGAGAAGGGGATTCCATTTCCTGCTCCAGGTAAAGCTTGGTTCTGTGAATTATGGCAAATTCCCATTCCCTTGGCCGGGTCTGGTGTAGGAGTATGTGATATAGATCAGTTCCATCATGTGCAAGGAGAGAAGTGCTCTGTGTGTGTGTGCATGCGTGCATGTGTGCGTGTGTCTGTGTGCGTGCGTGCACATGTGTGCATGCGTGTGTTTGTGTTGGAGAGGTGATTCTGAGAAATGTTTATTGTTCCTAAGGAGACCCCAGAAGGGAGTTCATTTCTGCCTCCGGATGCTGTTTCTGGGACTGAGTGCAACTTAGAGCTGTTAATAGCAATGTTGATGAGACCCAGTCCTGAAAGAAAACCGATGGGGATGATGTGGATGTAAGGTCTCCAAGCCCTTTATGACCTTAAAGTTTATGTCATGTCTCCTGTTCTACCTCTGGACTTTTGCTCAACTGACTGAGGTTTTTTATTATTGGCAGCCAAAGTCGCTAGTTGACAATGAGAACTATCTGCCATTTTAGATTAGTCTCTTCGGGTGTTTGTCATTAGATTCCAGCCAAACTAGCCATTTTAAGTGCCTCAAACTTTATTTTTGTTCTGCCTTTCACCTCAGGACGTTTGCATATGTTTTGGCTTTTGCCTGGAATATTCTCCACCCTCCCTCACCCCTTTTACTACTTAGCACCTACTCATCCTTCAGATATCAGCCCAAGCATCATTTCCCCAGAGAAAGATCCCCGATTCCTCAGACTAGGTCAGGCGGATCCTCTTTTCTCTCACCCGGTATAGTCCTTCATTCACCTCATCATGTCCCAATTTTCACACAGGATATTGCATTTCAAAACATGTGAGCCTTGTTCAGGTTGTAGTCGTGCACATAAAGGACCGTGTCCTATGGGTGAACCATGAGGTGTCCAGCAACATACTCTTTTCATATTTGACCTGTTTCCTTGCCCTAAAATTGTTCCAATTATTACTTCAAGGGCTGAGATGAGTTTTGTCAGAGCCCTCACAGACACTAAGCCAATCAATCACCTCTAGTGCACTTGATACTGTTACAGTTTGATTGGACGTGAACATGAATTCTTTTTTTTTTTAATGTTTATTTATTTTTGAGAGAGAGTGCACTTGAGCAGGGAGGGGCAGAGGGAGAGGGAGACAGAGGATCTGCGCTGAGAAAGGATAGTCCGATGTGGGGCTCGAACTCATGAACTGTGAGATCATGACCTGAGCGAAAGCCGGAAGCTTAACCGACTCAGCCACCCAGGTGTCCCTGAACATAAGTTCTTTATAGCGTTGAGCCCTTGTATCAAGATTCCCCAGGGGCGCCTCGGTGGCTCAGTCAGTTAAGTGTCTGACTTCTGATTTTTTTTTTTTTATTAAAAAAAAATTTTTTTTTAACCTTTTATTTATTTTTGAGACAGGGAGAGACAGAGCATGAACAGGGGAGGGTCAGAGAGAGGGAGACACAGAATCTGAAACAGGCTCCAGGCTCTGAGCTGTCAGCACAGAGCCCGACGCGGGGCTCGAACTCACAGACCGCGAGATCATGACCCGAGCCAAAGTCGGCCGCTCAACCGACTGAGCCACCCAGGCGCCCCCGACTTCTGATTTCTGCTCAGGTCATGATCTCACAGTTGATGAGGTCAAGCCCTGTGTTGGGGTCTGTGCTGACAGTGTGGAGCCTGCTTGGGATTCTCTCCCTTGCTCTTTGCCCCTCCCCCACTTGCACACGCAGTTCCTCTCTCTCTCTCTCTCTCTCTTTCTCTCTCTCTCTCAACGTAAATAAATAAACTTAAAAAAAAATAGATTCCCCAGACTTGTGCATCTTCCTGGAGCCTCACAGCAGACCTCTGCCCAAAGGGTAGCTGAGGCACCACTTGGTGGGGTTAGCAACCTGACTGTTTGCTGATCACAGGCCATAAGCCAATGGATGGAACTGGCACTTTGACAGAGCCCTGAGTCTGCGCCTCCGGAGGGGCTTCTCTGCACAGCTAGAAGAGCAGCTCTGTGAGACCTGAAACAGGCAGGGCAGCGTTTTTCTCTTTTCAGCTTGCTACAGGACTTCCTCGAGTCTGTGACTTTCACCTCTGTTCTACATTCAGCCACTTCCTCTCAGGCCATGACTCCATTTTCTTCTGAAACTGGCCCTCTCTAGTATCTCAAACTGCACCCCTTCCTAATTAAACACAACTTCTGACTTTCCCCTACTCTGGTTCTCTTCCTCCCTCAAAACACGCGTAGGTCCCCCAGGGAACTGGCCCACGTTCCCCCCATCCCCCCTTCTCCTTCTCCTTCCCCTCCTCTCCTGCCTGTGAGGTATGTGGAGTGTGCATGAATTGCAGATGTTGACTTGTTGATTGAGAGACTCATTTGCTGATTTAAAAAAAGTATTTAACAAATACAAATACAGGGGCGCCTGAGTGGCTTAGTTGGTTAAGCGTCCGACTTCAGCTCAGATCATGATCTTGTGGTTTGTGAGTTCGAGCCTCGCGTCGGGTTCTGTGCTGACAACTCAGAGCCTGGAGCCTGCTTCAGAATCTTTGTCTCCCTCTTTCTCTGCCCCTGCCCCGCTCACTCTCTCTCTCTCTCTCAAAAACAGACAAACATTAAAAAAATAAAAATAATAGACCAGAAGAGAGAAAATGTTTACAAATTATGTTTGTTTTTAGGATGGTTCTACTATAAGTAAATAAAACCAAACTTAAGATGGCTTTAAAAAAAGAAATAAAAATAAAAACTAAGCAAAAAATAGTAAATGCACCATTCAGCGCTCTGTTAACATGGTCAAACCAGTTTTATATGCGGACAGTTTCCAACCGTGGCTTCCAGGTGTTGGGTTGTCTTCCCTGTGGAGTGGAATACAGAGGCCTGGAGGGCTCGATTCGCAACACAAACGGGCCCTGGCGAGTTCATCAGCTGAGCCAGAATTTCATTTTGTGCAAAGACAAAGATGAAAAAGAAACTCGTGCTAGAAACTGCACTACAGGTCAGTCTGCCTTCAGCCTCCGGAGTATTGGGAGAGACTGCCGGTCAGGAGGAATGTCAGAATATGTATTCTCGGTGTGTCCTTGGAGAAAAAAAGACTGTATGAGCAAATTACATGAATTTCCTCGTTGGTACCCCAAATCTGTAGTTCAGTCATTTTTAGAAGAAAGGAAATTTTGCTGTATTTACAAACGCGGAAACTGTTCTTGCCTCTGGAACCCCAGAGGCTATTATTAAAATGATAAATTCCCAGCCTAGTCAAGTAAAATGACACACTGGGTCACGATAAGGAACGTCTTTTCTGAATAATGCATAACACAAACTTGTTTACTCCTGACTCTGGTGGCAAGACTGGGTTTTTTTCTTCTTCCTGGGTTTAAGTGCTGTCTGTTCTCTGGGGAAGACTTTGTCCTACACTCCTGAAGATATTTTAATTCAATACTTTCTTGAATCCTGTGGTTCCCTTGAGGAATCAGCCTTTGTACCAAGAACTCCCCAGGACCCTGAACAGTCAAGGTGACACGGAGACCCAAGTTTGGCCCCCTTGGTCTTGCGCCAGACCTAGCCTCACGCTGGCCTCTGCCCCTTTCTGAAGTGCTGCAGAAGGGTGGTGATGATGCTTAGTCAGCATGCAAGTGTGGTCAGTGTGAAATGCAGTGTAGATGGAAGGCACGCTGGTACTCCTCCAGGGCAAGCGCACTGCCCCGGGGATGATTAGAGTCTAGTAGCTGCTTTGTATGGAACAAGGACACTGGTGTTCTTAGCTCCTTTTCTGCTTTAGATACAGTGCTCCACCCCCACTTCTGCAGCCACTGGGCCCGACTGAACCCCCACAAGGGCAACCACGGTAAGCCACTACGGTGTGACAGACACTGGGGGGATACATGGTTCCTTCGTTCAAGGAGCTTAGAGTGTAGCTGAGGAACGAAGATACACGTATGTGTAAAGTTTATGGCGGGTGGAATACAATTGATTAAAGCCTTTGCCTGGTATATTAGTTAGCGAGAGCTGCCTTCACAAAGTACCACAGACTGGGTGATTTAAACAAGAGAAATTGACACTGTCACAACGCATTTTATGACCTCATTGTAACTGAAGCATGTCTTTAAAGACACTGCCTCCAAATAGAGTCACATTCTGAGAAACTGGAGGTGAGACCTCAACATAAGAATTCTCGGGGGTACACGATTCATCCTACAACACTTGGTTTCCAAATGTTATATAATCTCTAAAGAAATTGTCTAATTGCAGCTCTTCCTTGGGTGTCTAACAGGCATCTAAACCTAACTTATCTAAAACCCAGCCCCTACTCCTCTGCCCTGCTTCCCCATTTCTGCTCACCCGTGAGTCTCTATCTTTGCGATAGATGGTACCACTCACCCCCATTTACTATCCTCTCGGTGGACCTGATTACATCTGAAGTTTTGCTTTCATTTTCTTATGTGCTTTTTGCCCGAATCCCTGAACTAGAATGTCTGATGCATACTAGGCACTAGACACATGTTTGCTTGAATGAATTGTCAAAATAGTTAAATAGCTAGTATGTGCACAGAGAGGGAGATCTCCGTGGGCTGGGGAAGGGATGGTAGGGTCCATGCAGGGGGTTGCTGGAGCTGGCTTCAACCAGCTCACAAGCACCAATTGTCAAATTTTCAGTTGTTAAATATAGACGTTATTAAAAATTAAGTTAAGGGGCGCCTGGGTGGCTCAGTCGCTTGGGCATCCGACTTTGGCTCAGGTCATGGTATCAGCTCGTGAGTTCGAGCCCCATGTCAGGCTCTGTGCTGATAGCTCGGAGCCTGGAGCCTGCTTTAGATTCTGTGTCTCCCTCTCTCTCTGCCCCTAACCCACTCGCATTCTGTCTCCATCTCTCTCAAAAATAAATGACCATTAAAAAAAATTAAGTTAAATAAAGTTACAGCTAAACTATACTGAAAATAAAGGTGATAAATACTTGACTCAGCGTTTCTTAGTTCATTCTCTTTTACTATTATCTATGCTCTGTAGGTTGCTTAACTTTATTGTATCTGATGATAGAAATAATTTAGATTATTTCTAATAATAATATGTACAACTGCTCGTCTCTTCCAACTATTCATCCAGTGACATCACTGGTAGATTGAAATTGGCCATAGTGGGAATGTTTACTCTATGGAAATCAGTAAATGCCACAAATCAGTTTGCCTGCTTGCTTGTGTGTGTGTGTGTGTGTGTGTGTGTGTGTGTTCCTGGAAAGCTGTGAAATATTTACCAGCACACTATAGCTTCCTTGTAACAGGCATCCGTAAAGCATGGTGAAGATCCATATGTAGAGGGATGGGAGGAAGATTCTAGGCAGTAGCCCGGGAATAAACAAAGGTCCAAAAGAAGCAATAGTATACATGTTTGGAGTGTGTGTGTGTGTGTGTGTGTGTGTGTGTGTGTTGGTAGGAATTGAGGGAAGATGGGGAATGGAACCACCCTAGCCGGGCCCACAGTACTAGGCTCAGAGATTTGGATTTGAGTTCTATAAGCAATGGAACACCACTAAGAAATTTTTGGTAGGCATGTGATGTGATAAAGTGGATAGTAAATGCTGAGGGAACAGCCAAAGAACAGAATGAAAGGGGGTACTTTTAGTACAGGAAACACTCTTCAGGGTCACCTGGGTGGCTCAGTCATTAAGCGTCCGACTTCGGCTCAGGTCATGATCTCACAGTTTGTGGATTCGAGCCCCAAGTCGGGCTCTGTGCTAACAGCTCAGAGCCTGGAGCCTTCTTCGGATTCTGTGTCTCCCTCTCTCTCTGCCCCTCCCCGACTCGTGCTCTGTCTCTCTCTCCATCTCTCTTTGTCTCTCTCTCTCAAAAATAAATAAACATTAATTTTTTTAAAAAAAGAAAACACTCTTCATAGTTCTTTCTATGCTTTACCAAGTCTGTAAAGAATCTACACAGTCATTCCAAATGTGTGAGCGAAGGTGCTCCCCAGGGAGGAAAATTATTCTTTGAGCTAAAACTTCTCCAGATCTTTGTGAACTGAATGAAATCAAACTAAGGCTGCCTTTAGGCTGTAGATTGAGAACGCCTTCTCTGTGAAGAGACAAAACTCATGGAAAAACTAGAATCAAAATGTGGGACAAAAATCATGAATTTCATAACATTTCAACGTGATTAACTGTTCACAAGACAAAAGTCACCATGACTTTTGCTGCCAATAAATCTGTGAATATAACCCCTCCACTGACCTGAAAAGGTGAGCTATGGTTTTCAGTATATTTACTGAGGGGGTGTATGTGTGTGGTTTTTTTCCACAGTGGAAGCTCATTAGCAGCAGCTGAAAATAATTAGAGGGCTAATTAAAACAGTAATGAGGTGACTAAGCATGAATGATATGGTCCTCATTGTTACCCATTCAATGATGCTCTTTGTGTCTCATTTGTGATTGGGGAACAGCATGTGCTCTGCTCAATACAAAAGGGTCCTGCCATTTTTGTTATAAAAACATCACAATCATGCACCCAGAAAGAAATTGCTGGAAGAAGGTAAACCTGCTGCCTCTCCCTTTCCATAAAGTGAATGTTACATCTGACAATGGGAGGGGTACCTGGGCCCTAATGGCCAATATTCTCATTTTGATATGAAGACGGGCCCATATGGAAAGATAACAAACAAGTTAAAAGCTAACGGAAGAACACAAAGACCTTAAAAATGACACAAGTGTATTTTTGAAAGGAAAAAGAAGACATAAAAGCTTTAATAAGCAACGTGAACACCTTTGGAAGGACATGTTCAATCTCAAAATAATGAGAAACTGAGAAACTTTTTTTCATTACTTTTCAGTTGAGCCCATTCGGTAATATTGAAATGGCCTGGTAAAAAGTGATGATATTGCAAATATTGTTTTTCTGAAAATGATGAGTGTAGTAGAGAAAATTACACCATGAGTTTGAATTTCAAAACCAGTGTTCACATATACATTTCTATAAAAACCTGCCAGAAAATTTGATGGTGATGATGAAGGGGATGTCCCTATTGAGATGTCCAAGGAAATGTATAGAATATGACCTAAAGACAGAAACCTACCTGTTGTAAGACTCATTCAAAACCAGTCAACACATGGCCGAAAGGGAACTCTGATGGAAATCCCAACTAATAACCTCACTTGAGTTTAGCCAGATATGCCCAGTAATTAATCTACCACAAGTGTTTTGAGTCTTATATTGTCTTGACAAGCAGAGAAATCCCTGATGAATGGTCAGTTTAACCTATCTAAGCTAGTTCAGAAGACCTGACAGATTAGGAAGACTGTAATCTGCTCTCCACTATCCCTCTCTCAGCCACAGGCAGACACTGTGCCTAATCGCACTTCCTGCCTCTTGTTCAGCCCCACTTGTTTTCCCCATGGCTCTCAGTAAAAGCTTTGTCACATCTCAGGCTGGCCATGAGACAACTCTTTGGTTGCTTCCCATTCCTTGACAATTGTCAGCCAGTAGGCACACAAGGCTCTCTCTTCCTGGGCGCTTCTCTCACATTGCCTTCTGACGTCTTCCCTTCTGTTTCTTTTACCCAGCCAGAGCAAAACTACGGCAAGCTGCAGTTTTTAGAAGAACTTTGTTCTTTCATGCTTTTACATACCTAATACTCTGTTCAGAAAGGCTTCTCCCTTGGGGCACCTGGGCGTCTCAGTCAGTTAGGCGTCCAACTCTTGACTGCAGCTCAGGTCATGATCTCATGGTCCGTGAGGTCCATGAGTTCGAGCCCTGCATCAGGCTCTGCACTGATAGTGTGGAGACTGCTTGGGATTCTCTCTCTCTCTCTCTCTCTCTCTCTGCCCCTCCCTCACTTGCTCTCTCTCTCAAAGTAAATTTAAGAAAAAAGAAAAGAGAAGAGAAGAGAAGAAAAGAAAAGAAAAGAAAAGAAAAGAAAAAGGAAAAGAAAGGCTTCTCCCTTACTTTTTCTCATGCAAACTCCTATTCATACTACAACACTCAGCTCAAGTAACATCTCTTCAAGCTTTCCCTTATTTTACCCTGTCTCTAGTTTGAATTCTCAAATACCTAACTCTCCTTGTGTTTTCTGTCTCTGGCCCTAGATTGTTGGAGACTTGAGATCTTTCAAAATTCAACAAATATTTATTGAGTGCCTACTATCAGCCAGGAATTACTCTAGGTGCTGAGGATACAGCCATGAATAAAGTAAAACCCTGTCCTCACAGAGTCTCCATTTTAGGGGGGAAAGGCAGGTTAGAGCAAACAACTACGTAGTGTTTCCTAACATTAGTCAACAAAGATCTAGGAATTTTAGATTCAGAAAAGAAGCAAGATAAAACCTTTAAGAGTTACACCCTAAATTAACATCAGGATACCTTTTCCAATGACCCTATTTTCATTGTGAGGAAACCAAAGGCAGAGAGACGTGTGGGGCTTTGTTGGAAGGAAGTCACATAGTTTATTGGTGGCAAAGCTGGATCCTCACCCCCTTTCCCTGACTCCTGGTTGAGTGTTGTCTCAGTTCTTCTAAAACATGACAACTCTCAGGCAACTCATTTACGGTACAACCTTGACTGTGATCGAATCTTTTTCTGCCTTTCAGCTTTATTGAGATATAATTGACATATAACATTGTGCCTGTTTAAGGCATACAACAGGGTGATTTGATATTTACGTGTTGCAAAGTGATGACCCCTGTGGCATTAGCTAATACTTTTACCAATGTCACATTATTACCATTTCTTTTTGGGGGTGAGAAGATTTAATATCTACTCTTTTAGGAACTTTCAAGTATATGATACAGGATTATAAGTGACTATGACCATGTTCTACATTAGATCACTAGAACTTATTAATCATATAGCTGGAAGTTTGTGTTCTTTGATCAAAATCTCCCTATTTTGCCCCTCCCCAGCCTTTGGTCACCACCTCTCCATCACCTTTGGTAATCTCTGTTTCTATGAGTTTGGCTTTTTATTGGATTCCACATTTAATTGATATCATGGTATTTGTCTTTCTCTGCCTGACTTGTTTCAGTTAGCATAAAGCCCTTAAGTTTTGTCCATTTTTATTTGCATTTTGTTGCAAATGGCAGGATTACCTTCTTTCTTGTGGCTGAATAATACTCCATTGTATATATATATATATATATATATATATATATATATATATATATACTGCATCTCCTTTATTCATTTGTTCATTGTTGGGCACTGAGGTTGTTTCCATATCTTGGCTATTGTGAATGATGCTGCACTGAACAAGGGGGTGGATATAAACTCAAGTCAAAGTGGATTAAAGACTTGAACATAAGACCTGAAACAATAAAATTCCTAAAAGAAAACATAGGGAATAATCTTCTTGACATTGGTCTCGGTGATGATTTTTTGGATGTGACATCAAAAGCAAAGGCAACAAAAACAAAAATAAACAAACAAGGCTGAGTCTTTTTAATACTAACTGTGTAAGCTTATTTGCATGAGTTCAAGTATGCAGACCAAAGCCCAGCTGATTTGCCAAGCTACAGTTTAGCTAGAATGACTGGCTTTCTGTTAAGGCCACTGCTCTAGAAGGTCACCTAGTTTCTAGAGGAGAAACTAATCTAGAAGCTAGCACTCTGAAAAGGTAGGTGTGTTTGCAGTGTCTACCCTCACCATCTGAGCTTTCTCTGACTTCAGAAAAATGCTGACTGACATGACAGATAAGTCAGGGATATATCTTGTAGGGATCTCTTTTTCCTCATAATAATGACAGGTGGTTGTGAGAGATTTCTTGTAGAAATGCAAACTGAAAGGAGACTCATACTTGGCATTTCCTTTCTGACTCAGTGATTTACAGCATCTCTGTGAGGGTTTGGATGTGCAACTTAGTAATAAAGGTAGAGAAGGAGACAAGCTCTCAGGGTGCCTCGCTGGCTTAGTTGGTGGAGGATGTGACTCTTGGATCTCAGGATAGTGAGTTCCAGCCCCACACTGAGTATAGAGATTACTTAAAAAAAATAAAATCTTTGGGGTGCCTGGGTGGCTCAGCTGGTTGAGCAACTGACTCTTGATTTTGGCTCAGGTCAGGATCTCACGGTTGTGAGATCAAGCCCTGTGTCTGGCTCTGTGCTAAGCGTGGAGCCTGCTTAAGAGTCTCTCCCTCTCTCTCTCTCTCTGCCCCTTACCCAAGGGGCTACCCTCTCTCTCTCTGCCCCTTACCCAAGGGGCTGCCCTCTCTATCTCTCTGCCTCTTAACCAAAGGAATGCCCTCCTTTCTCTACTCATTGAGCCAAATGTATTCATCCTTCCAGGACTCCTTCTTCACAGTGTGCCCAGACTAGTCTTTGCTAAGCCTTCCTCCCTCTGAATTCTTCATAGTTCTTAGAGCATAATTTTTGTTTTTATTTAAAACGAGGCGTCTTCACCTCAGCACTGTTCACTGTTTTGACCAGATAATTCTTTGCTGTCCTGTGCCTCGTAGGATGTTTAGCAGCATCCTTGGCCTCTGTCCACTAGATGCCGGAGCACCGTTCCCAAGTCGTGACAAAAATCTTTCCAGGCATTTCTGAATGTCCCATGGGGAACAGATTCATACTGGATGGAGAAGCATTGATTTAAACTCTTAGGGGCACCTGGCTGGCTCAGTCAGTAGAGTGTGCAACGCTTGATCTCAGAGTTGTGAGTTCAAGCCCCATGTTGGGTGTAGAGATTACTTAAAATAAGATCTTTAAAAAATAAATAAAATGAAACAAACTCTCTTCCCTTTATTGGTAACAACAGCAACAATAGTACAATGGGAGTTTATGTACTAGGTCCTTTGCCAAGCACTTTACATAGACTGTCACTCTTGATCCTTAGTTAAGGAATATCAGATACAGAATACTAGCCCCATTTTATGTATGAGAACACTGAGGCTAACTTGCCCAAGGTCACAGAGCTAAAAAGTGACGGGGCGGGGATGCCAAGCAGTCGTTTTGACTTTAAGGCCGTTACTTGTAACCACTGTTTTATACAGCCTGGTCTCCCTTCCTGCCAGCATCCCCCAACCACGCGTCTTCTGGCCCCTGGCAGTGGCAGTTTATTCCAGAAGCAGCAGCTTTTCCAACACTCACAGAGCCAACTTCTTGCACCACCTCAGATTCCAGCACCAGTCAGTCAGTGCCCATTCCTCACACATGTGGGTCTCAGATTCTTGGGGCCCCTTTGCTAAGCTCAGAAACGCCAGGATCAGCTGAGTGGTGCCCCCTCATCAGAGATCTGAATTACTGTTCAGGCTTCTAAATTTTAATAATCCCAACCTCTTCCCTTCGTTTCCCCAGCTCTAGGCAGTAGCTGCTTCCCGCATTTGCTACCTCTGTGATACCTTATCGTTCTCTTTCTGACTTTTAGTTACCTAGTTAACAATTCCTGATGCCTTGCTAACAACTCTTTATATAAAACCCTATTATAAAAAAAAACTGGTGTGGTTGCTATATCTTGACTGGACCCTGATCAATACAGATGCTCCCTAGTCCTTATCAAAGTTCATTGCTAAATATGCCCAGAAGAAAAAGCAGAACAGAGCATATTTATTCTTCATAACTCAGATGATTATCATATATATTCAGAGCTTTGAACGTACCTCCTGGATTTGTAACATTTATCAAGAATGTTAACATATCTGATTATTTTGTGTGTATGATGAAATCACAGAGGGAAATAAAATAGAGACTCTGGTACAAGCAATGATGGAAGTGATTTATCATCTAATTTTATCCTGCTTTTCATGTGGGGCCTCTGAATGAATATGCAGACAACAGGCGAACGCAATATACTGAAGAGGGCAACTGAATCTGTATGAAATGAACTTTAAAGAAAGGTACGTTTCATATAGCAATAAGCTACTGGTAAGAAATTAAATGGAATAGAAGCATGGGAGTTCCTTGGGGGAGCTTTGGATCAGCACACTAGGGAATTTCTTTAAGAAAAGAGATCAATGGGGAAGAGTCTAGGATGATAAATCCCACCAGTCCATTTTGATTAACAAACGCTTAACAAATGTGATAGGATGTGAACGTTAATGAGTTTTAGTCATGGAAAGAGCACACTTCATGCTTATATCCCCAGTGTGGCAGTTTTAATATCTTTTCCAGGTACTGTGCTGTGCCTCCGGAAGGTCCGAGGGCTTCAGTCACACAGTTTTTGTAATAATCCCCAACTTGATTCAAAAGGCAAAACATGCCCAAAACATCCTAAATTATCTTGAGTCATTTTTATGTTAGCTGCTCCCAAGGGTTTCCATAAGCTCCCTGTAGGACTAAGAATCATGTGTCAGAGAACCCGAGGCTTACACAGAAAGCCAGCTTCCTGAGGGGTGACCTCAGCCCCTCTGTCTTGAGTCTCAGGATCCCCGCAGCTCTGGCAGAGATTATATACCCATCAGGGGCCATTTGCTGCTCCAACAACTAAGACTCCCACAGGGACCCTGTTTCTCTGAAAAAGAACCACTTCTCAGTGGATGAGCCAAGGTTTCCCCCCACGTCTTCTCAATATTTCCATAATATTTATTCTTCTCCTTTAGAGTGTGACATTCACTAGGTTTCACTGTTCACAAATTGACAATTCTCAGGGATATATCTGGGGTTCTATACTAAGGACAAAAGTCTGTCCTTTACTGGACAGTAAACCTGTGTTTACTTGAATTTTCTGCACAGATTCTAACAAGATTTATTAAATAAACAGATAAAAATCATGGTCTAAAAGAAAGGGCCCGGGGATCTCATACTAATACTATTACCAGTTAGCTCTGGAGACCATCTAATCTGCCTCAATCATCTCAGTTGTAACGTGGGAGAAACAATATTTTTAAAGTCCTGAGCTCCTCTTTGGAGAAATGGCTGATTCTAGATCTGGAGCAGGAAATTAGATAAGCCTGTAACACTTCATAGTACCAGAAAATAAGAAAGTAGTCAAACACACACACACACACACACACACACACACACACACACAAACTACATTGTTGGGATATGTCAAAGGGGCATAGGAACCAACTGAAAGTATTCTCAATGCGTTTGAGGAGCAAAATAAGTAGGAAGGTATTACAAACCCAAAGTATACATAAATAGCCAGGAGTCCATAATGATATAAATAAATAATTGCACAAATAAATAAAGGAGAAGATATGAATCTGCCTTGCATGCAAATTTCAAATAACTTATGTAGATAACTCTAGCCTCAGGATGGAGGGCCTGACTCCTTCCTTCTTAAGTGTGGGTTGCATGGAGTACCATCAGGAAAGGGAGAAAACAAAAGAGTAACTTTGTAGTTGAAAACTTGACAAACTGTACCTCAGTCAATGTCGAGGTCAATATCAACAGTGATAAATCATGCTGATAGTACATACCCTTGATTTTATGTGATGAAAATGGCAATTTACCTCCGTCATCTGCCTTCTAGGAGTGAATTACCCCAGGCTAATCATGAGGAAAATGCCAGACAAATTCTGATAGAAGAGCATCCTAAAATGGACTCGAGTAGCAGTACTCCCCCAAACTGTCAAGGTCATCAAAAACAAGGAAAGTCTGGGAAACTCTCACAACCAACAGGAAACTGAGATATGACAAATAAATGTACTGTGGTGTCCTGGGTGGGATTTAGCACAGAAAAGACATAAGTAAACCTAAGGAAATGTGAATAAATCATGCAGTTTAGTTAGTAACAAAGTATCAATATTATTTCATTAATTATAACATACTATAAGATGTTAAGAGAAATTGGGTAAGGAAGTACATAGGAATTCTGTGTGCTATCTTCTCAATTTTTCCATAAACCTAAAACTGTGCTTTAAAAAAGCCTATTTAAGACAGTAGAAAATTTTCAGAAATCCCCTAGGCACCCACTCACACACACATCCTGCCTTCCTGAAATTCAGTGAAGGTGTGGAATAAGGAAATTGACATGTCTTACTTTTTTGTATTAAGTTAAAGAGGTCAAAACTGTGTGGCAAACATTGTTAATCTGCACCCAATATCCTTTCCTCTTCCCTTATTTACCAACAAACACTCAGTTTTGTTTGGAAAGGAATGTCAAGACGCTCAGTTAGAAATATTTATTTCTCTAGGCTCCCTTGCCTCTAGGAGTGGCCATGTGGCCACATTCTGGCTAATGAGATATAAGTGAATGTGAGGCTCTCAGAAAGCTTGTTACAAAGTTCATGCATCTTTTGCCTTTTATCCTTAACCCTTTGTCCTCTCTACTTCTTCCTTCCGGGAACACAGACACATACCTAGAGATGAAGTATCTGTCTTTGAAAGATGAGGAAACAAGCCACACACTAAGGACAGTAGGACAAAAAGCTGGCAAGAGCCTGGACTCCTGTTGTCACGAAGCTGCCCCACCCATGATGCTCTCCCCAACTCCAGATCCCTTTTCATGTGAAAACAAGCAAACAAAACTTTTTTTTTTTTTTTAATGGAGAGGGGACAGGACTATTTGGATAAGTTGTGTCCCTGTTGCATGCAACCAGATATCTGTCAAAATGAGGGTGTGGTTCTGATCATATTAAATGAATTGGTCAGTTCACTTCAGCCCAACAAACAAACAAACAAACAAAAACCCGTCAACTAAATGTACAAAACAAATTTTTTGTGTGAGCACTGCCCTGAGAAGTTATACACACTTTTTTTATTTCAGTCTTTGGCCATATTGTGTGGGGTTGGTTGTGAGCCAGCACTGAGGGATTGTATTTGACCTTCCAGGATTGATGAGGGGGTGAGAAGGTCCAGCCCAGAGCACCATACAATCATCAGTGGCTTCTTCCATTCTTCCATTCTAACAGCCTTACAATGGGTCTTTTTTCTTTTCTTTTTTTTTTTTTTTGAGAGAGAGAGAGAGAGAGAGAGAGCAAGAGTGCGACCAGAGAAGGGGCAGAGGAAGAGGGAAAAGAAGGAGAGAGAGAATCCCAAGCAGGCTCCATGTCAAATGCGGAACCCAACACAGGGCTTGATCCCATAACCCTGAGACCATGGCCTGAGCCAAAATCAAGAGTTGGGCACTCAACTGAATGGGCTACCCAGGCGCCCATGAGCTACTTTCAAATCCTTTGAAGAAATAGGTGGAGTATAACTACCTTTTTTCTACGTAGTTTGGTTAAAATTACATAAAAATTCGAGGTGGCTGTGTCTGTCTTGAAGGATTATTTCAAAATAATAGGAACTGTTCTTACTACTCTGTGAAACTTCCTTTTTATGCCATCTGTTCTTTCATGGTTGTCATTCAGGAGACAGCGTCGCAAACTTCTCCAGAAGTGATGAAGTGAGCTGGTTGGGAGTTTCCCTGCAGAGTTGTGCTCCGAGATTTTTATGTGATTTTTCTGGAGAACAAGCAGCTACTAACATCAATAAATGGCACTTATTTTCCCAACTCAGGAATGAATCAAATACATTGCTGTTGTTCATGATCAAACTGTGAAATACTCTTTCAAATATTTCTTGGTCTTCTTGTATGGTTGTTTTTTTTATTATTATTCGCAGTTTTATATTTGAAACAAGATTATGGTAATCCAAGCTTTGAAATTCTCTAAGGGCCTTGACACAGCCAAATAAATGCCTTAAACAAACAAGCTTTAAAGCTCATAGTTAGAAAGGTAGAGAAGTGGAATCACACATTTCCCCGAGAAACTAAAAGGTAGTGGCTACGAATACAGAATCATCTTTGTGTTCCTTCTCGTAGGAAGTTAGTAGTTTGGTTTCCAGACAAGTGTAATGATTATAACATTTATTGTTTTTTCATTGCCAGCCATTGTGCTAAGAACTTTGCAAAGCTGGTTCAAACTTCATTCAAAGTACTTAGTTCATACAGATTCTATGCTCTACCGGCCTTAGTGAGTGGTGCCAAGCAGCTGAGTCAAAGCTGGAGGTCAGAACGCATTTGCTGATCTCAAGTAGGACTGAACCCGCTACACCATTTCCAGTCACACAGACACTCAGCCCTCATGCCTTCCTTCTGCTCAACGCAAAGCTTGAACTGGCTTTATTAAAAAATCTGCCCTTATCTGTGTTTGACTAGATGTCAAGAATTGTAGAACCTTTTTTAATAGTTGTAAGAAGCCATTAATACGTTGTGTATATTATCAATTACTTTAGATGTAACAGAACTTCAACCGAATTTATTGGACTTTTTTTTTTTCTCTGTCTTTGTCTCTCTTCCCCTTTCTCTCGATTTCTCCCTTTCATTTCTTGCCCAAAGCTGAACTCATTGTTCTTTGACACCATAAGAAACTCAAAATCATTCTAGTATTTTATTTTATCTTATTTTTAAATTTTTATTTCACAGAAAGAGAGAGAGGGTGGCACCTGGGTGTCTCAGTCGGTTGAGCGCCTGACTTTGGCTCAGGTCATGATCTCGCCATCTGTGGGTTCGAGCCCCACATTGGGCTCTGTGTTGACAGCTCAGGGCCTGGAGCCTGCTTGGGATTCTGTGTCTCCCTCTCTCTACTCTTCCTTCTCATGCTCTGTCTCTCTCTCTCTCTCTCTCTCTCTCTCTCAAAAATAAACATTAAAAAATTAAAAGAAAAAAACCCGAAAACCAGAAAGAGAGAGAGAGACAGTGGGGGAGAGGGGCAGAGAGAGTCTCAAGCAGGCTCCACACCTAGCGTGGAGCCTGCTGCAGGGCCCAATCCCATGACCCTGGGATCATGACCTGAACCAAAATCAAGAGTCAGTTGCTTACCAGATGTCTAACCGACAGAGCCAACCAGGTGCCCCAATTCTGGTATTTTAGCTAAACCACCATTTTGTTATCTCTGGCCTATACTGGTTCAACATAGATATGCTCTGGTAATCTTTAAAAATCTAAACCAAAGAGCACCTGGGTGGCTCAATTTGTTGAGCGTCCAGCTCTTGATTTAGGCCCAGGTCATGATCTTGTGGTTCCTGGGATCACGCCCTGCATTAGTCTCTGAACTGCTTGGGATTCTCTCTTTCCTTCTCTCTCTGCCCCTCCCTTCCTTGTGCGCTCTCTCTCTCTCTCTTCCTCTCTCTCAAAATAAATAAATAAACTTTCAAAAAATCTAAAGCAACACAAAGTTTTGTTTATTCTTTTTTTTCTTTTTTCTTTTTTAAAGGTTTGTGTATTCTTAAACAGAGTTAAATTACCCAATTGAACAAGCAAAGGCCTGGAGAAGAATTTTGAGAAATTCACATAGTTAGTAGATGACAGATGTGTAATTCAAACCCAGATCAGCCTGACTACAAAACCTATGTTTCTGGCCAAAAAAGCAAAACCTACATTTTACAGAGTTTATCATTTGTAAATGTATCATTTATCCTTTTACATTTATCATTTTACCAATGGGATGATAACAATAAATAACAACACTGAGAGCTAATACCTATCACACTAATGATTTAAATATGTTAATTAATTTAATTCTCACACCAACCCCATGTGGTAGGTGCTATGATTTTCTCCATTACACAGATAAAGTGGCTAATGCACAAAGATGAGATTAAATACCTTTCCTAAGGTCACAGAGCAAGGGGTAAACTGTGGATAGTGGATAGTAGGGCCCAGACTGTAACCACAGTGTAATATATCTTGCAACAATTCATTTATATCAGCAATAACCAACTGGGAAATGTTATAACAGTAACACAGCTATCATTTAGATGAATTAATCCAAGAAAGAATTATAAGATAACTATGGAGAAAACTCCTAGAAATAATTCTGTTTTTAAAAAATCTCAAAAATGACTAAGATGAGAAATAGTTTACATTCACGGGTGCTACCCCACAGGGCTGTGGTGAGGATCGAATGAGCTCCTACTTGTAAAGCCCCCAGACATAGGAAGTGCCCAATAGTATTAGCATAGATAGCAAACTCACCACTTAGTGGTAGTGTGACCTTGGAGAACAAATGATTCTCTCTGAGCTTCGATCTCCTCATCCAAGAGGGATCAGTAACCAATGTCTTATTGCTGCAATGAGAATTTGATGAGCTAACAAGTCAGACCAGACTTGCCCAGAGCCTGGTCCATGGGAGGGACTCTACTGAGGTTGTTTGCCTTCCTTCTCTGGAAAAATACAGTCTCATTTTTCTTCTGAATCTGCTTATCCAGTATTCCCTGGGTTTTGAGATTTTAGGCACCAACAGTTTCTTCTTTGTTTGTGTATTCGTTTCCCAGGGCTTTCATAACCAAGTGCCACAGAGTGGGTGACTTAAACCACAGACATCCATCATCTCACAGGCAACAGCTCTGGAATCTGGGCGTCCGCAGGTTGGTTTCTTAGGAGGGCTTGGAGGGAAATCTGGTCCAAGCCACTCTTCTAGCCTCTGGCATTCCCTGCTTGCACATGTCCTTATGTAAAGACAGTCATATGGAACTCGTACCCACCCTAATAATCTCATTTAAATTTGATTACCTCCCTAAAGGCCTTATTTCCAAATAAGGTCACATTCTGAGATCCTGGAGGTTAAGACTTAAGCATCTTTTGTGGGGGGACACAGCTCAACCCATGAAAGTTTGCTAAGCTTTTTTTATGTTTATTTTTGAGAGAAAGAGAGACAGAGTGGAGGGGTGGGGGCAGAGAGAGGGAGATACAGAATTGGAACCAGGCTTCAGACTCTGAGCTGTCAGCACAGAGCCTGACGCCGGGCTGGAACTCGTGAACTGAGAGATCATGACCTGAGCCGAAGTTGGACACTTAACTGACTGAGCCACCCAGGTGCCCCTGTAGGTTTTTGGTTTTGATTGTTTTAATATGAGAAACTGATGTAAAGTTGACAGGTATTTTTGTTTTGATTTTTTGCCAAGCCATTTTAAATATAACATAACTGGTGTCTATTAATTTCATCATTGTATTTAAAATCTATTTAATGCCTAAACATATTATCTCTCCAAGCAGCATCCATTTGGGCAATATCCTTTACAAAAGGCATCTGAGATGGAAAAGTGGGGGACACAATGCTGTATGGGTTCTGGGCCATTTTCTTCACTAAAATCAGACAGGTCCTGTGTTTATTTCACGTACAGGGTGGGAGTTCTGAGAAAGATTGAAAGATTTTATTAGACAATCTGGATGTTTGCTACTAAAACAACAACCTCTTGACCGCCACTGCTCTAGGATACTTGTAGGAAACTCACTAAATTCTTCTTGAGTAATTTGTCCTGTGTTTCTCCTCACATTACGCCATTCATGTATTAGTAAGTGCTATAAATTGAATGTTAGTGTCTCCCTCAAATTCGTAAGTAAAAGCCCTAACCCTTCGTGTGATGGTCTCTGGAGATGAGGACTTTGGGAGGCAATTAGGTCATGTCGGTGAACAGAATTAGTGCCCTGATAAGAAGAGACACAAGAGAGGTGATCTCTCTCTCCACCTTGTGAGGACACAGCAAGAAGACACCTGTTTTGCAAACCAGGAAAAGAGCTCTGACCAGGCACCAAGTCTCCTGGTCTCCAAGTCTACCTTCATCTTGGGCTTGTCAGTCTTCAGAAGCATGATGAAGCCACCCAATCTCCAATATCTTAGTAAAACAGCCTGAACTAAGGGCAGTAATCCCAAAGAAGAGTTTGCCTTTAGTGTCCTTGCTAATGCATTAGTAACGTCAGCATATCCTGCTTAGCGCATTTCTTCCATCTTTGCCAATGTTTTATCCCAATGAAATAATTTCAAGTTCTTCAGTTAATCTCTTGGCCAAGCCATAGGAGGGCTGACTTACCAGCCAGCTCCAAATCAGGAAACAGCGATTTAGTAGTAGTCGGATTTTCTATACCAAAGAAAACAGTCATCACTTATGCACCTCTGTCTGTCTCTGTTTCTTTTTCTCTTTCTCTTTCTTTCTCAGTATTTTATACCGATAGTTAACACACAGTGTTATATTAGTTTCAGGTGGACAATATAGTGATTCAACACTTGCATACATCACCCAGTGCTCATCACGACAAGTGCTCTCCTTAATGCCCATTACCTGTTTCACCCATCCCTCTACCCACCTCCCCCCATGGTGGCCATCAGTTTGTCCTTTGTCGTTAAGAGTCTGTTTCTTGCTTGTTCTCACTCTCTTTTTTTCCCCTTTATTCCTTTGTTTTGTTTCTTAAATTCCGCATATGACTGAAACCATATACTTCTTTTTCTCTTATTTTGCTTAGCATTATACTCTTAAGCCCCATCCACGTTGTTCCAAATGGCAAGATTTCATTCTTTTCTTATGGCTGAGTAATATTCCATTATATATATACATTACAACTTCCTTTTTCCACTTATCAACTGATGGACACTTGGGCTGCTTCTATGTCTTTGTTATTGTAAATAATGCTGCAATAAATGTAGGGGTTCGTGTATCCTTTTGAATTAGTGTTTTCGTATTTTTTTGGCAAATAGCCAGTAGTGTGATTGTTGGATCATAGTGTAGTTCTATATTTAATTTTCTGAGGAACTTCCACCCTGTCCTCCACAGTGGCTGCCCCAGTTTGCATTCCTACCAACAGTGCAAGAGGGTTCCCGTTCCTCCACATTCTCGCCAACACCTTTTGTTTCTTGTGTTTTTGGATTTAGCCATTCTCACAAGTGTGAGATGATATCTCACTGTAGTTTTAATTTGCATTCCCCTGATTATGAGTGATGTTGAGCATCCTTTTATGTGCCTGATGATCCTCTGTACATCTTCTTTGGAGAAATGCCTGTTCATGTCTTCTGCCCACATTTTAACAGGATTATTTGTTGGTCTTTCTTTTTTCTTTTCTTTTCTTTTCTTTTCTTTCTTTCTTTTTTTTTCTTTTTTTGGTGTTGAGCTGTGTAAGTTCTTCACATATTTTGGATACTAACTCTTTATCAGATATGTCATTTGCAAATACCTTCTCCCATTCAGTAGGTTGTCTTTTAGTTCTCTTGGTTGTTTCCTTTGCTGTGCAGAAGGTTTTTATTTTGATGTGTTCCCAGTACTTTATTTTTGCTTTTATTTCCCTTGCCTCAGGAGACATGTATCTAGAAAAATGCTGCTATGGAAAATGTCAAAAAAAATTACTGCCTGTGCTCTCTTCTAGGATTTATATGATTTCAGGACTCACATGTAGGTCTTTTATCTATTTTGAGTTTATTTTTGTATATGGTGTAAGACAGTGGCCCAGTTTTATTCTTTTGCATGTAGCTGCCCAGTGCTCCCAACATTATTTGTTGAAGAGGTTGTTTTTTTCCCCCTTTGCGTAATCATGCCTCTTTTTTCAAAGATAAATTGACCATATAATCAATGGTTTGTTTCTGGGCTCTTTATCCCGTTCCATTCATCTATGTGTCTATTTTTGTGCCAGGACCATATTGTTTGGATTATTATAGCTTTCTTGTATAACTTTAAATCTGGAATTGTGGTATCTCTACTTTTTTTTTTTTTTTGAGAGACTGAGACAGAGCGTGAGTGTGGGAGGGGTAGAGAGAGAGGGAGACACAGCATCTGAAGCAGGATCCAGGCTCCGAGCTGTCAGTACAGAGCCTGATGCAGGGCTCAAACCCACGAACTGTGAGACCGTGACCTGAGCAGAAGTCGGATGCTTAAGTGACTGAGCACCCAGGCACCCCTGTTTTTCTTTTTCGAGGTTGTTTTGGCTATTTAGGGTCCTTTGTGGTTCTGTACAAATTTTAGGATTACTTATTCCAGTTCTGTGACAAATTCGGTTTGTAATTTGATAGAGATTGCATTAAATCTGTAGATTGTTTTGGGTAATATAGATATTTTAACAATATTTGTTCTTCTAATCCATAAGCATGGAATATCTCTCTGTGTTGTCTTCAATTTCCTTCTTCAATGTTTTATAGTTTTCAGAGTACAGTACTTTATTATACAGTATTTATTATTATACAGTATTTTATTATTTTTGGTGCAAGTATAAATGGTATTGGTTTCTTAATTTCTTTTTCTGTTGCTTCATTATTAGTGTATAGAAATGCAACAGATTTTGAATCCTGCAAACTTATTGAATTCATTTATCAGTTCTAGTAGTTTTTTGGTGAAATCTTTAGAGTTTTCTATGCATAATATCATGTCATCTGCAAATAGTGAAAGCTTTATTTTTCGCTTTTGTTTCCTTACCAATTTGGGTGGCTTTTCTTTTTCTTACTCTATTGCTATGTCTAGGACTTTCAGTACTGTGTTGAATAAAAGTGGTATGAGTGGACATCTGTGTCTTGTTTCTGCTCTTAGGGGGAGAGTTCTCAGTTTTTTCACCTTTAAGTATGATGTTACCTGTGAGATTTTCATATATGACCTTTATAATGTTGAGATATGTACCCTCTAAACCAATTTTGTTGAGGGTTTTTCATCATGAATGGATGTTGTACTTTGTCAAATGCTTTTGTCTGCATCTATTGAAATGATCGTATGGTTTTTATCCTTTCTCTTATTGATGTGATATATCACATTGATTGATTTGTTAATATTGAACCACCCTTGCATCCTGGGAATAAATCCCACTTGGTCATAGTGAATGAATTTTTTTAAAAATGCGTTGTTGAATTCAGTTTACTAATATTTTGTTGAGATTTGCACCTATATCCATCAGAGATATTGGCCTGTTGTTCTCTATTTTTTAGTCTCTTTATCAGGTTTTGGTATCAGGGTAATGCAGTCCTCATAGAATGAATTTGGAAGTTTCCTTCCTCTTCTATATTTTGAAATAGTTTGATTCTTCTTTAAATGTTTAGTAGAATCCACCTGTGAAGCCATCTAGTCCTGGATTTTTGTTTGCTGGGAGTTTTTTGATTAGTGATTCAATTTCATTGCTGGTAATTTGTCTGTTCAAATTTTCTATTTCTTCCTGGTTCAACTTTGGGAGGTTATATGTTTCTAGAAATTTATCCATTTCTTCTAGGTTGTCCAATTTGTTGGTGTATAATTTTTTGTAATATTCTCTTATCCTTTTTATTTCCATGGTGTCAGTTGTTATTTCTCTTCTTTCATTTCTGATGTTGTTTTTTGGAGTCCTCTCTCTCTCTCTCTCTCTCACTCCCCATGTGTGTGTGTTTTTATGAGTCTGGCTAGAGGCTTATCAAAGAACCTGCTCCTTGTTGCATTAGTCTGTTCTATTGGATTTTTTTTAAGCTTCTATATCATTTATTTCTGCTCTAATCTCTATTATGTCCTGCTTTCTGCTGGGTTTGTGTTCTGTTTTCTCTTCTTTTTCTAGCTCCTTTAGGTATAAGGTTAAGCTGTTTATTTGAAATTTTTCTTGCTTCTGGAAGTTGGATGGTATTGCTATAAACTTCCCTCTTAGAACTGCTTTTGCTGCTGCATCCCAAACATTTTGGATAATTGTGCTCTCGTTTTCATTTGTCTCCATATTTTTTTTTCCACTTTGATTTCTTGGTTGACTCATTCATTGTTTAGTAGCATGTTATTTAACCTCCATGTATTTGTGCTCTTTTCAGATTCTTTTCTTGTGGTTGATTTCCAATTTCATACCATTGTGGTCAGAAAAGATGCATGGTGTGACTTTGGTCTTTTTCAATTTGTTGAGACTGGTTTTGTGACCTAATATATGATCCATTCTGGAGAATATTCTATTTGCATTTGAAAAGAATGTGTATTCTGCTGCCTTAGGATGGAATGCTCCAAATATATCTGTTACGTCCATCTGGTCCAGTGTGTCATTCAAAGCCACTGTTTCCTTATTGATTTTCTGTTTGCATGCTCTATACCTTGATGTAAGTGGAGTGTTAAAATCCCCTACTATTGTTACATTATTATTGATTGCATTCTTTGTGTTGTTATTAACTGCTTTAAGTATTTGGGTGCCTTCATGTTGGGTGCGTAAACATTTACAATTTTTATATCTTCTTGTTGTATTGTCCCTTGAATGATTGTATAGTATTCTTTTTTGTCCCTAATTAAAGACTTTGTTTTAAAGTCTGTCTGATATTGCTACACTGGCTTTCTTTTCACATCCATTTGTGTGGCATCCATCCCCTCACTTTCAATCTGCACATATCTTTAGGTCTGAAATGAGTTTCTTATTGGTAGCATATAGATGGATCTTCTTTTTTAATCCATTCCATCACCCCTTGTCTTTTGATAGAAACATTTAGTCCATTTACCTTCAAAGTAACTATTGATAGGTATGCATTTATTACCATTTTATTACTTGTTTTAGCAGTTATTCTCTGTTCTTTTCTTCTCTTGCTCTCTTCTCTCAGGATTAGTTGGATTTTTTTTTTTTTGGTGATATGTTTGGATTCGTTTCTCATTATTCTTTGCACATCTATTACTGGTTTTTGCTTTGTGGTGACAGTTCAGTTTGTATATAACATCTTCTGTATATAGCAGTGTGTATGAAGTTGATAGTCACTTAAATTTGAACATATTCTTTACATTTTAGGTATGTGGTGTTGTACTTCACACATTTTGTTTTGAGTCCCTTGACTGATTTTTACAGATATGCTTATTTTTACTGCTTTTGTGCTTCCTACTTTCCTTACTCTTGCTTATGGTCTTTCCTTTCCACTCAGAGAATCTTATTTAACATTTTTTGTAGGGCAGATTGATAGGTCATGAATTCTTTTAGCTTTTGTTTGCCTGAGAAACTATTTAGCTCTCCTTCTATTCTGAATGATAGCCTTGTTGTATAGAATATTCTTGATTGAAAAAATTATTTCCTGTCAGCATTTTGAATATATCATGCCATTCCCTTCTGGCCTACAAAATATCTGCTGAAAAATCCGCTTATAAGCTTATGAGTTTTCCCTTGTATGTGACTGTTTTCTTTTCTCTTGCTGCTTTTAAAATTCTCTATCACTACTGTTTTCCCATCTTAATTACTATGTCTTGGTGTGGACCTCCTTAGTGGATTTCGCTGGAGGATCTCTGTGCCTCCTGGATCTGATTTTCTATTTTCTTATGCAGATTTGGGAAGTTTTCTGCTATTATTTCTTCAAATAAGTTTTTTCCTCCCTTTTCTTTCTCTTCTTCTGGGATCCCTATAATGCAAATGCTATTATGTTTGATAGTGTCCTTGACTTCTCGGAGTATATTCTCATTTTATTTATTTATTTATTTATTTATTTATTTATTTATTTTAAAGTTTATTTATTTATTTTGAGAAAGAGGGAGAGAGAGTGGGGAGGGACAGAGAGAGAGGGAGACTGAGTATTCCAAGCAGGCTCTGTGCTATGAGTGTGGAGCTGGACATGGGCCTGGATCTCAAGAATCATGAGATCATGACCTGAGCAGAAACCAAGAGATGCTTAACTGACTGAGCCACCCAGGTGTCCCTTTTTTGGTATTTATTTATTTACTTATTTTAAAAGTTTATTTATTTATTTTGAGAGAGAGTGAGAGAGCTGGGGAGGGGTAGGGAGAAAGGGAGAGAGTTGAGGTATATTCTCATTTTGCATAATTTTTTTTTTCTCTCACCTCAGTTGGATTACTTTCCATTACTCTGTCCTCCAGGTCACTGATTTGTTTTTCTGCTTCATCTAGTCTCCTGTTTATTCCATCTAGTGTATTTTTAATTTCAATTATTGTGATCTTTGTCGGTGATTGGTTCTTTTTTATATCATTGTTAAGAGTCTCAATGATGTTCTCCACACTTAAGTCCAGTGAGTTTCTTTATGATCATTACTTTATTATTTAAAAAAATTTTTTTAAATGTTTATTTATTTTTGTGAGAGAGACAAAGCGAGAAGAAGGTAGGGGCAGAGAGAGAGGGAGACACAGAATCCGAAGCAGGCCCCAGGCTCCGAGCTGTCAGCACAGAGCCCAACACAGGGCTCGAACTCACAAACCAGAGATCGTGACCTGAGCCAAAGTCGGACACTCAACCGACTGAGCCACCCAGGTGCCCCTATGATCATTACTTTAAATTCTCTATCAGGTATATTACTTATATCCTTTTTGTTTAGGTCTCTTGCTATGATTTTGTCTTGTTCTCTCATTTGGGACATATTCCTCTGTCTCCTTATTTTGTCTGTCTGTGTCTGATTCTGTGTGTTAAGAAAGACAGCTACATCTCCTGTGCTTGAAAGTGATGGCCTTATGAAGAAGAACTCCCATAGTGTCCTTTGTTCACCAGAATCTTGCGCTTCAGCGGTGTCTCCTATATTTCATGCATGTGCCCTGCTATTATGACTGAGCTACTTTTCCATTCAGTCCAGTCATTTGCAATGGCTCTCTTTGCCTGTTGTTGGCCATGTTGAGTCCCGGTGGGCCAGTCTGGGGCCACCTTGAGCTTGCGTTGAGTCAGAGCAGGCGTTTGCCAGACACAGTGGTACCAGGCTACAGGGTGCTTTCCCTGCATCATCCCCTGAGAAGCTTTCATTGTTGGGCAGGGCCCGTGGTCTGGCCAGTTGTCTGCCTCTAGTCTAGTGCTGTGTCCTCCATGTGACTGGTGTGTGCGGTTATCTTTCCCTCCCCTCAAAGCAGGAGTTACTTTCGAGTGGTGCTGGCCACTGTAGGTGCTGTTTGCACACTGCCAGGCCTGTGGCATCACCCTCTATGGGCTCTGGCCAAGGGAGTATCGGACAGGGCAGATTCACTGAAGCACAGGATGGAGAACAGGGTAGGGGGCCATGGTGCTAGAAAGTTTTGAGCACTGCTGTCCTCTGCAGGAAGGGTTCTGCAGCACTGGGACTGGGGCAGGTTACCCAGAGGTGTGGATTGCTGAAAGCACAGCATGAGGGGTGTGGTGGTTGTGCTAGCAAGTAAGGTAGTGAGTCCTGCAGATGGGGGCCATGGGAGGGAAATGGTGCCTGCCAGTTCCTTTGTTCCCAGAGGAGCTCCCCAGCGATTTCTGTCCCTCTAGACATGCTCTGAGATAGTAAATACTTCGTCCTCGGTGTGCCCCAGGTGCCTTTCAAACTGCCGCTTCCATGCTGTATCTCTGTGGGCTGTTTGTTGTGCTGTTTCTTTAAGGATGGGGATACAGTTTTCTCCAGCCCACCAGCTCTCCCAGAACTGAGCTGCTGATTTTTTTTTTTTTTAATTCCAGGTTTTAAGTCCCACTGGCTGTAAGAACTCGCAGCATTTGGCCCTTCTCATTTTCAAAGCCAAATATTATGGGGATTCATCTTCCTTGTAGGCGTCCCCAGTGTGGGGGGTTATTTCTCTCCCCTCCCTGAGCCCACAGTGTCCCTCCCGCCTTCAGACAGTCTCACGAGTACCTTTAGCTGCCAACCACGTCTCTGTCCTCCCTACCCTCTTCTCCACATTTAGTTGTGGAGTTTCTTTTTCCAGTCTTTAGGTCATTTTCTGGGTTATTTACCCTGATGTGAGTGTTATCTAGTTGTATCCATGGAACCAGGTGAGTTTTGGGGTCCTCCATTCCACCATCTTTCCCAGAAACCATACATTTCCCATTTCCCATACTTTGTATTGAACTTTGAAACTTTCCAGCAAAATGTATCCCCAAAGGGTCAGTTCATTTGACTCTAATTTCATGTTGAAAGTTTCTTTTTTTTAAAATATGAAATTTACTGTCAAATTGGTTTCCATACAACACCCAGTGCTCATCTCAACAGGTGCCCTCCTCAATGCCCATCACCCACTTTCCCCACTTTTCCACCCCCATCAACCCTCAGTTTATTCTCAGTCTTTAAGAGTCTCTTATTGTTTGGCTCCCTCCCTCTCTAACTTTTTTTTTTCCTTCCCATCCCCCATGGCCTTCTGTTAAGTTTCTCAGGATCCACATAAGAGTGAAAACATATGGTATCTGTCTTTCTCTGTATGACTTATTTCACTTAGCATCACACTCTCCAGTTCCATCCACGTTGCTACAAAAGGCCAGATCTCATTCTTTCTCATTGCCAAGTAGTATTCCATTGTGTATATAAACCAGATTGAAAGTTTCATAAACAAGCATTGTTTTAGATCATTTGCCTTCAAAAATAAATGATGACTCTTTTCTCCCCCGCTTATTTTTCTTCTTTCTACTGGTAACTATTATTCACTTATGCTCCATTTGAGTTTTCTTCACCTGGAAAAAATATCAGCTACTCGATTCCAAGAGGCAGTGGGCTTAAGATATCTATTTAGTATCCTTTGATGTTAATGATATTGCTAGCTACACAGTAAAAATGTTGTAATTTAGCAGTGCCTGGGTAGCTCAGTCGGTTGAGCATCCAACTTCAGCTCAGGTCATGATCTCGCGGTTCATGAGTTCAAGCCCCACATCAGGCTCTGTGCTAACAGCTCAGAGCCTGGAGCCTGGAGCCTGGAGCCTGCTTCAGATTGTGTCTCCCTCTCTCTCCGCCCCTCTCCTATTCATGCTCGCTCTCTCTCTCTCAAAAATAATCATCAAGAAAAAAAGAAATGCTGTAATTGAATAGTCTGTAGCATTTAATTAAGAAATAAAGTGTAATGAAATGTGGTTTATAATATTCATTAAACATGCTCTACAGAGTCTAGTTGGTCTTCTGATATATATTTTCATCTCATAATACATGTCTTTTTAATGAACTCCAGCCCCAGAAGATGTTTGTCAAACTTTTTTTTTTTTTTTTCAAATCTAAATACCCAATGAAACAGCATTTTATTAAATGGCTGCACCCTTGAATAAAATTCGAGCTTCTGGGGCGCCTGGGTGACTCAGTCAGTTAAGCGTCTGACTTCAGCTCAGGTCATGATCTCACAGTTAGTGAGTTCAAGCCCCCCCTCCGGCTCTGTGCTGACAGCTCAGTGTGGAACCTGCTTCAGATTCTGTGACCCTCTCTCTCTGCCCCTCCCCCTCTCGCACTCTGTCTCTCTCTCAAAAATAGATAAACAGTAAAAAATTATAAAAGTGACTGAGATTTCATATGGTACAGATGCTAGGCAGGCTTTTGTGATAAAGTGAAATTTGTATCTGGACTTAGTCTGAAATTTACATCTGAACCCCAGTTTCAATGCATATTAGTTTGATCTTGGGGAACTCATTTAGACTCTGTCAGTTATCTTTCATATAAAATGATTATAGCAGTACTCATCTTACACAGGTGATGTAAACATTAAATTATACACAGAATGGGACAAATATTTGCAAATCACATATCTGATAAGTGACATGTGTCCAGGATATATAAAGAACGCTTACAACTCGAAAAATGAAAACACACATCTACAAAAATTTGTACGTGAGTGTCCACAGCAGCATTATTTGTAAGAGCCAGAAAGTGCAAACAAACTAAATGTTATTCAACTGATGAAAAGATACACTGGGCACCTGGGTGGCTCAGTCAGTTGGGCATCCAGATCTTGATCTCGACTGCTCGGGTCATAAGTGCAAACAAACTAAATGTTATTCAACTGATGAAAAGATACACTGGGCACCTGGGTGGCTCAGTCAGTTGGGCATCCAGATCTTGATCTCGACTGCTCGGGTCATGATCTCATGGTTCCTACGATGCCCCCCCCCCTCCCCCCCCCCCGCCCCATTGGTGGGCTCGGAGCTAACAGTGTGGAGACTGCTTGGGGATTTTCTCTCCCTCTCTCTGCCCCTGCCCCACTCACGCTCTCTTTCTCTCTTAAAATAAATAAAGTGAATTAATAAAAAAAGATAGACAAAATGTGGTACATCCATAAAATAGAATATTATTCAGCTGTACAAAGTAATGAAGTGCTGATCCATACTACAATGTGAGTGAAAACTTGGAAACATTATGCTAAGTGAAAGAAGTCAGACACAAAAGACCACCTATTGTTAAGACTTCATTTATATGACATGTCAGGAAAAGGCAAATTCACGAAAAAAAGTTGATTTGTAATTGCCAAGTCTTGGTTGGGAAGGAGAATTTGAAAAGGAATGGGAGTGACTGCTTAAAAGGATAAGGTTTCTTTAGGTGGGGACCAAAATGTTCTAAAATTAGATTGTGATATTGGTTGTGCAGCCTTGTGAATATACTAAAGTCCCTGAATTTTATCCTGTAAGCAGAGGAACTTTATGGTATGTGAATTACATCTTAATAAGGCTATTTAAAAAGAATAAAATTAAATAGCATTTTTAAAGACTGTACAGACTGGAAAGCACATAACAGGCATGCAGTGTATTTCAGTTCCTTTCCCCTGGGCTATCATAAACCACGTTGGTTTTATTGATGTAGAATACTTTTCTCCTATTTTGTTAATTTCTGTTCTCCTCATTATTTCTTTTCTTCTATTTCTTTAGTTTGTTTACTTTTTAGAGAGATAAAGAGTGCCAGTGAGGGAGGAGCACAGGGAGAGAGAGACGGGGAGAGAGACAGAGGGAGGGAGAGGGAGACAGTACGAGTGAGGAAGGGACAGAGAGAGAGAGAGAGAGAGAGAGAGAGAGAATCTTAAGCAGGCTCCATGTTCAATGAGGAGCCAGACACAGAGCTCAATCCCATGACCCTGAGATCATGATCTGAGCCGAAATCAAGAGTCTGAGACTCAACTAACTGAGCCACCCAGGTGCCCCAATTTCTTTAGTTTTAATTTGCAGTTCTTTCCCCAAAATATAAGTTGAAATCTGAGCTCATTAATTTTCAGCTTTTCTTCTTTTCAAACATATGCATTTAAGAAATATTTTTCTTCAAGCATTGCATTAGCTATTATCCCATTTTTTAGTATGTACAATTTTTATAATGTGATTCAAAATATCCCTAATTTACCATTTGACATCCTCTTAAATGTTTGGGAATATATTTATTCCTATCAGAACATAAAAGAAATTTTCTATTATATTTTCTTACTGACTTTTAGCCTGATTGCATTGTGGTCAGAAAATACAGTATATATCTTGATTCTGAGACCATTTCTGACCTGTATGTGCGTATGGTGGTGGGGTTCCTTCTCCATCACCAAGCATTTCTCTGGATACAAGCTGGGTGTCTTACAATTCAGCTCAGTTCTGACGCTATGTACCTGGGGGTGGCATCAGGTGACACAGGTTAAGGGTTCCATCCTACAAGCCTAGGTTGTTACCTGCACTTCTGACCAATTCCCCAAACCTCCTCCTTGGGTTTGATTAATTTTCTAGAATGAGCGGTTCATAGAACTCAGAGAAACTTTTTACTTACTAGATCGCCAGTGTATGATAAAAGGGTGTAACCCAGGAACAGACAGATGAAGAAATGCATGGGGCAGAGTATGGGAAGTGGGTACAGAGCTTTCATGCCCTCTCCAGGCACACCACTCTCCCCAAATCTCCACGAATTCACCATCCCAGGAGCTCTGTGAACCCTGTCTTTCCGGGCTTTTATGTAGGGTTTTTTTACATTGGCATGTTGATTACATCATAGACCATTGGTGGTTGATCAATCTCCAGCCTCTCCCCCCTCTTGGAGGTCAGGGGTAAGACCGAAAACTCCAATCCTCTAATCCTGTGGTTGGCTCCAGCAACCAGCCTCCATCCTTAGGTACTTTCCAAAAGTCACTTCGATAACGTAACAGACATCTTTTATCATTCTCAACTCTTAGGAAATCCCCTGGGCTTCAGAAGCAGAGTTTCCAGGAACCCTGGAGGAAGAACATATATCACAATATTGCAGGATGACTTCCACTGTAAAGTTTGTTGCAACTTGCTGTATTACTCATTAGAAGATCTATCTGCAGCTGTGATGTGCAATGTTCCAGATATGTCCATGAAGTCATTTATCATGTTCAAATCTTTGATAGTCTTAGCAATTAGTGTGTAATTATTCTGTTACTGAGAGAGGTATTCTAAATCTTCCATCATAATTGTGAATTTATCAATTTCTGCTTGTAGTTCTATCAGTGTTTGCTTTATATATTTTGAGGCCATGTTATATCATCCATACAAATTTAGAGTTTTTACATTCTACCTGTAAACCGAACCTTCTATCACTATGAAATGTCTCTCTTTCATCTCTAGTAATGCTTGCAGTCTTAAAATCTATTTTGTCTGAAATTAGCATAGCCACATCTTTTTTCTGTTTTTTTTGTTTGTTGTTGTGTTCAACTTTCTGCCTCCATGCATGAAGCTATGCCACTGGGAAGTAGCATGTGTTTGAATTGTTTCTTTAATGTCTGATTTTTTTTTTTTTTTGCCTTTTTGTTAGTCTACTTATATTCAGTGTACTTACTGATATATTCAAATTTATATCTATCCCATATATATTTGTGCACACATAGGCATGTATTTTTTATTTGTTCCACCTATTCAATGTTACTTCTTTTTATTTTTCTTTTTTTAAAATTCATTATTTTTTATAATTCTTCTGATTTCCTATGTTCATTTAGAAGTAATATACTCTTTTACTAGTCTCTCAGAAACTATACTAGGAATCCTTGAATTATCAAGGATCAAGTTATCTTCTTGATAAGTTATCTTCTTGATCAAGTTATCTTCTTCCCCAATAAAGCAAGAAGCTTAAAATAATTTAACTTTATTTACCCTCTCCCAACTTGTGTGCTTTTGCTGATGTAGATGGTATTATATGTTTAAACTTTTTCTATCAATTCTCCTTTCTCCTTCCCCTCTCTCTTTCCTTCCCTCCCTTTTAGCCTTCATCTCTATTCTCTAACACATGGTTATTTGTCACAGTATGTTACTATTATTATTACTTTATTCAAACAATGTTCATTTATATTTACTGATATATTTGCCTTTTTCCATTGCTCATTATTTATTCCAGCATTTGCAAACTTCATGTAGGGATAATATTCTTTTTGCCTATAGAGTCTGCTGATGATGATTTCTTTCCATTTTGTATATCTGAAATGCCTTTAAGTCACTTTCATTCTTAAAGGAAATTTTTGTTAGGTATAGAATGCTGGCTGACAGCTTTTCTTTCTGCCAAATTGCCTGTTTTGACTTTCAGTGTTTTTTTTTTTTGAGAAGTCAACTCACAGTCTTGGGCCCACTAATTCTCTGCTTTGGCAACTCCTCATTGCCTTCAGGAGATGACTTTATTTTCACAACTCTTTTTAATTAAGAAAATTCTTTTTTCTTTTTAAATGTTTATTCAACTTAGAGAGAGAGGGAAAGAGAAAGAGAGAGAGAAGGGGAGGGGCAGACAGAGAGGGAGACAGACAATCCAAAGCAGGCTCCATGCTATCAGCGCAAAGCCCAACGTGGGGCTCAAACCCACAAACCGTGAGATCATGACCCCAGCCAAAGTTGGACGCTCCACTGACTGAGCCACCCAAGTGCCCCAGATGACTCTTGAATTGTATGTTTGTTTCCTGCTTCTGGATGGGGCTGCTGGTCTACTGATATTGCATCCTGCCCCAAAGCAGAGGTCCTTTTTAAGTGGTCATGTCACTTTTTACAGTTCCCAGGTCTTGGCTGAAAGTTTCAAACTTGTCTTTATCTTTGTGAACGTAATAAGCATGGCTTATGGTAAAGGTTGCATCAAATAAATAAGGTTGTCTGGAGTCACTGCCTGTCTGTCTCTGTTGTCTATTGTTTCTGCTGCTGTTTGTTCTCATTGTCTCATGTTCTCGAATGCCTGGTTAGCATTGATTTGTGCCAGGCATAGTATTTGAAAAAACCATTTTGAGTCATATTTTACAGCCTAGAATTGTGTTATCTTCCTCCAGAGGAGATTTTTGTTTGCTTCTGACAGGTGCTAAGTGACCTTAGTAATCAGGATCGTCTTAATCCAGTTCCAAAGACTAAGATATCTTTGTCGTCCAGTTATTTGGATTTGGTGTTCAATCCCTGCAAGGGTTGGTTTGCTTCTTTCTTATTTGTATGCTTGTGGAATTTTCCTAACTGGATTCAGAAAGGGACATAAATCCTTTCCAGTGAAAGAAATAAGATATAAAACCTAAAAGCTATCAGTAGCAGTATCTCCTGCCATGTAGAAAAAGCCATTTCCACCAGAAAATGAGGTTGACGTGAAGTCAGCAACATAGTAATCATAATAATAGCTAATACTTGTACGGTGTTTGCTACAGACTTGTCTGTTTAAAGCACTACTGACATCAACGCATTTATTCTAACCCCAACCTCGAGAGGAAGATGGCAAGTCCTGGTCTTGTTTGAGACCCCTGCCCTAGATGCTCCGAGTGTTCAGCCGGACTCCTGCCCTTCTTGTCAGAGTCAGAGAGATTGAAAGGCGAGTTTCCTCATCTCACAGCCTTATGTTTGCTCAGATGTTATAAGCTGCCTCAGGAGTGACGTCCCCCCATCCCCACCCCATCCCTTGTCCCATCTCTGAGTCTTACGGCTGCCAGCTCTATCTTTCTTGTAAAAATAGCATTGCTTGCCAACCTCTTCATTTCTGTCTGTCGATCTAGCTGCTACTGACTGGCAGACACTGCTGCAAAGCTTTCCTGAGAGCACACTCAGAGACCTTGTTGCGCTAGATTTGTTTGTGTTGAACAGTTCAGCGGTCCTGTCTTACACAACGCCCCCAGAAAGGCACTTTATAATCACATGCATTGCACATAAAACATTATACTAATCATAAATGAATTTATAAAGGGAAGAAATCCCTCACAATCCCAGTATCTTGACAGTTCTTGCACTTTCTCTGTCATTCTTATAAACACTTTTTAAAACATGGCTGCCGTCATTCCACAGGCGCATTAACTGTGCTTTACAATGAATTCGTATTTCTCAAGTTACTGATTAGGAGCCCCCAGAAAAAAAGTGGTGGGTACGTAGCAAAGAGCCGTAAGAACTGTTCCTTCTCCAGGGTGGATTAAAGAAAGAGGGGAGGGGAAGCCTCCAAAGGCACCAAAACTCGCCCAGTCTCCATCATCTGTCAGGAGCCTAACTTCCTTCACCCGGTATGTAACCGTCAGTCTGGCCCAAGCAGCACAAAGCTGTGGCACACTCATACCCATGTAGTTTTTCACTCCATTTCATATTTTATTTTGGAACAAAGCAGGATATAAATAACTATCTTATCTAATTGTTTTTAATTAATAAGAGAATGAGTCCCATTTAGAAGTTGACATTCAGAAGGTTACATGATTCGCGCTTGTTATGAATGGCAAACCCAGTGTCTGATGCCTGGACCGAAAGACAAAAAAGCATGCTGTTTAACCACTAGCACTTCCTTGGCCCCCAGAGTAGACTCCCTCAGAGTGCGCCCAGACAGGGCTGTCAGATTTAGCAAAGAAAAATATAGATCACCCAGTCAAATTTGAATTTATAGAAATAAGAACAAGTAGATATAGATATAGAATATAGAATAATATAATTCTGTATATTATATATAACATATATATTATATATAATTCTATATATATTTATATCTATAATTCTATATATTATATATAACATATATGTTATATATAATATAATAATAATTCTATATAGAATATAGAATAAGAAGTTTGTTTTTAGTATAAGTATGCCCTAAATATCGCATGACAACCTTATCCCCTTAGCCCATATCGAAAAGATAGGCCAAAGTGACCACATTTGTTCCAGGAGAAGCCACCCTGGCCGCACAGCTAGCTGCTCATTCTCTGGCTTTCTATAACTAACTAACGGCATAGGAAGTGTGGGCAGAGAGGGTCTTGAGCGTGGGAGCTGGGATCAGAGGCAGCACCATGGTGCACCAAGCTGTATCCAAGCTGAATCTATGGGAGTGTAAAAAATGCTTTTGCAGAAAGGAGCAGGAGTGCAGAGAGAACTCAGGGTAAGAGGTCATGAGGTCACAGAGAGCAAGGCAGAGAGGGCAGCTGCCCAGCAACTTACCAGACCCCACAAGGCACAGTTGTGTATGTTACACTAGGGGCCAGAAGATTCCTCTTTATTTACACTAACTTGAGAGAGTTCCTGTTCCTTGCAAGCCGAGTCCGGACTTGACCTCCTCCCTGGCTCATGGGAGTCCATGCCTGGTGGCATGGCTCAGATTTCTTGGGGGTCTGAAAGGTGGGAGCCTCCACGGGCTTTGTGATGGAGTGTGGTAGGCACTGTGTGCATGTGGGTGCCATGTGGGGAACACCATCTGCTTCCTTCCTGCTCACCCTTCTAGAAACTTAAAGTTCAGGGGACTCGGACCTGCAGACCAGATTCTTCAGACAGACAGAAGAGGACCAAGACAACACAAAAGGTCAGGGAACTTTCTGGAATGTGCCGAGAAGTAGACCCCAGGAGTCATTTATCAATCCACCTCTATAGGCCCAATCACACGCATATACACTCACACATGCATGCACTTACACAAGCACACATGCACACACAATGCACACCTAAGTGTTACACACTCCCACATGCACACTGGCACACATGTACACACTTACACACGTATACAAACACAGGTGCACATGCCAGCACATGTTCCAGCCATTCTTTCCCCTCCTTTCTTTCGAGTTTATTAACATCCTCATATATGTTATATTATATATATATAATACATATATTATATATATATAATATATATAAGTGCCTTCCCCAGGGTGCCTGGGTGGCTCAGTCGGTTAAGCCTCTGACTTCAGCTCGGGTCATGAGCTCACGGTTAGTGAGTTCAAGCCCCACGTGGGGGCCTGTGCTGACAGCACGGAGCCTGCTTGGACCCTTTGTCCCTCCCTCTCTCTCTGTTCTTCCCCCGCCCTCCTCAAAATTAAAGAAATATTAAAAATAATGCCTTCCCCAAGGTCAGCTCAGGACTTCTTTCCCCAGGTCAGGGTATTGCCACTTAGCATAAGCACTTCTCTGACCACTGAGATCTACTTAGGAGCTTCTTTGGTACAAAGAGGCAGGATCTCAAGTTATTTTCCCTCTGTCCAAGGAATGCAAATCATCCAACACAGAGCATGGAAGCCCCAGGAGCACAACGCTCTGTTCTTCCTAACTTTCATCCAAGGTGCTTAAAGCCCCAGGGAAAACTACCCCACCAGGGGAGAAGTTCATACTCAGGGAATGATTTCAGATCTGACTCCTAAAACTGAAGATTTTGCTCTCTACCTGAAAATAAATGGACCTTCACACTAGTGACTGCCCTCAGCTCTAGGAAGAAATGCCCACAAAACTCACAGCTAGTATCATTCTATTTATACTCAGGGCTTCACTCAGTCACTCCTAGATCTACGATCTCCCTTAACCTCACAGTTTCCATACAGCCGACTTAGTGGACATGTATGGGGGTCCACACGACACCTGTTGTAGACCCTCCCTCTTGCTTAGAGTACCCAGGTTTCTACTCCTGCCCTTGCAGACCCTACGCTTGAAGAGACTAGCCTCCAGGACATAGTGAGCCTGGATAACAAGGTCTGAGCAGCACATGCTCTGTGAGACTCTCTGCATCATGTTCATTTGCACATGATCTAATCGAGCCCAGTCCGGATTCCTGCTGCAATGCTGGGGCAGAAGCAGGTTCCCTGGAAAGGCTCACATCCTGGGACTTCTAGGCCATCGCAGGCCAAAATGAAGGTGTCCAGGAGGCCTCCCCATGGGCATTTTCCCCATGGGCTTTGTGCAGATATAACTCACATACCATCGATTTCATCCATTGACAGCATACGATTCCAAGGCTGTTAGTATATTCACAGAGTTATGAAACCATCCGTTCAATTTTAGAGCATTTGCATTTCCCCAAAATAAACCTCTCATACCCCCGCCCAGGGTTCTCCATCCCCACAAATCAGGGCAACTGCTACTTTCTTTTCTGTGAGTTTGCCTGTCCTGGATACTTCATACTAGAGGAATCATACAATATGTGACTTTTTATAAATAGCAACAAATGGTAACGAACAATAACAAAAGTTTAGGCACCAAAGAACAAGAAGTCCTTAATGTTTGCAGAACTGACATGAATTTTTATTTTAAATCCCATTTTACCAAAGCTGGCTGAAAACTTTCATCAACTTAAAAAAAATTTTTTTTTTACATTTATTCATTTTTGAGAGACAGAGAGAGACAGAGCACAAGCAGGGGAGGGGCAGAGAGAGAGGGAGACAGAATCTGAAGCAGGCTCCAGGCTCCGAGCTGTCAGCACAGAGCCCGAAGCGGGGCTAGAACTCACAAACCGTGAGATCATGACCTGAGCCACCCAGGCGCCCCACTTTCATCAACTTTAAAGTACACACCCTTCACGTGGAAATCTTGTTAAAATGAAGATTCCAATTCAGTAGATCTGGGGTGGAACCTGAGATTCCACATTTCTAGTAAGCTCTCAGGCGATGCTGCCGTGACGTCTGGCCCACAGCTGGAGATGTGAGGACCCACAGGGGTTCTGGTCTAAGATGACTAGCCCTGAATCCATTTTCTCCACAGACACAGCAGTCTACACCTATTATAGAGCAATGACTCCAAAGAAGAACTGAGGGCTGACCAAACAGCTTCTGCACAACAAAAGACAGAGACCACATAGAGAAGGGAGAAAGACGTGCCAGGTGAGGAAGAGAACCAGCCCCTGACACGCTAACTGCAGTGGAAAGGGATAGTACTGAGGGTCTGGGAGTAGATTCGTCCATCCTCAAAAAAAGATGAGCTTTGAAAGGGCAACTAGAATACAAAGAACTGGCTCCCCCAAACAGTGGGGGCCTGCTAGAACTCTCTATAGGGCAGGAGGGGCTGGCGAGCGCGAGGTTTCTGCTCCCTTTCCACCTTAATAACGTGAATTGGAGCAGGGTTCCAGGGCCCTCACCCCGGAACCAGCCCTGATGCCCTGGGGCACAGAAAAAGCAACTAGGATATAGAGGAACTAGCCCCAGAATCCTGCCAGCGGCTGGGGAGCAGCTAGAACTCTCTGTGGGGTGGAGGCACTGGCGAACTCCACGGTTTACATTCCCCCTCCACTTGGATAGCAAGACGGGAGCAGGGTTCCAGGCATCAGAGCCCCTGCTGCCTCAGTGGGCCCCAGGCCCCCGGCCCGCCCCAGCTCACCCCATCCCACCAAGGTGACTTCAGCACAGTGTACATCAGGACACCCCTGCTCAGCACTCACTACAGCTCCAGCGGTTGCACCAAGGTGACAAGTGCAAAGCACCTGGCACACTCCAGGCCCACACCTCCTGGGCGCCAGCTGCCCCCACAGGGTGCCTGCCTTCTGCACAAAGCACCCTCAGGAACCCTGGTCGGTGGCTGCCACAGTTCCAGCCACCCCACAAGGGCACGCTTTCTGCTGAGAACCCCTGGCCCACACCCACTGCAGCTTGAGCTGTCCTGCCAGGGTGCCCTCTGTGCAGAGGGGGGTCCCACACAGGCATGGGCTCCCCATTATCAACAATCGATGAACCTGCGTTGCCACATCGCCATCACACAAAGTCCATGTTTACATTACTGCTCACTCTCTGTGTTGTGCGTTCTGTGGGTTTTGCAACTGTGTAAAGGACGTGTATCCGTCATTGTGATATCATGCAAGGTTAAAAATCCTCTGAGCTCTGCTATTCTTCTCCCCCAACCCCCAGACCCTGGCAACCACTGATCTTTTTACTGTCTCCATAGTTTGGCCTTTTCCAGAATGTCACATGGTTGAAATCCCACAGTATATAGCCTTTCAGACTGGCTTCTTTCACTTAGTGACATGCATTTAAAGTTTCTCCATGTCTTTTCATGGCTTGACAGCTCATTTCGTTTTGTTGTTATTGTTGTTGTTGTTAAGTTTATTAATTTTGAGAGAGAGAGAGAGAGAGTTGGGGAGGGGCAGAGAGAGAGGGAGAGAATCCCAAGAGAATCCCATTCCCAATGCAGGGCTCGAACTCATGAACCATGAGATCATGACCTGAGCCTAAGCCCAGAGCTGGACGTGTAACCAACTTACCCACCCAGGTGCCCATTTTAGTGCCAAACAATCCTCTATTGTCTGCATGTTCCACAGGTTATTTATCTATTCCCCTACTGGTGGACATCTTGGTTGCAAGATTCGGCATTTTTCATGTCTATAACTGTACGTGCACACCCAGGAGAGAAAGAAACACAATGGCTGCTGCTGTGGGGAGCGCTGAGAAGCGGGGAGAGGGACTCTGGGGGAGTTCCCATGTGGTATCTCTGTGCTGTCGGTGGAGTCAGAGGCACGTCTGCCTGAGAGGCACAAACAGACAATTCAGTTCAGTTCTGCTCACAGGAGAGGGGGCTCCTTTTCCAGCATATCTTGTTCTTGCTCTTCCTGCTGGATGACATACCCGCCCATCCCCGCCTCCCACAAGTGACAGACACCATGGGAAGAAGGAGGGTCCGGAGAATCAGTTCCTCACGCAGGCTGCAAGAACCTGGTCTTTACTGGCCTCCTTGACCCTCCTAGTGAGAATGGCGGGTTGATGAGTAATAGTGAAGCTTTCTTCATCACAGCTGGGCTCAGTTTTCCAAAAGTAGACATGGCTCCCCATTAGTTCCCTGGCAAGTAGGTGAGTAGTAGAGCTGTGAAGGAAAGGAGATTGTTTCTCAAAATTTTCCCACCTCCAGGGGCCTGGGTGGCTCAGTCGGTTAAGCGTCTGACTCTTGGTTTTGGCTCAGGTCATGATCTTGCGGCTTCATGGATTCAAGCCCCACATCACGCTCTGTGCTGGCAGAGTGGAGCCTGCTTGAGATCCCCCCCCCCCCCCTTGTACTGTCTCTGTCTCTCTCAAAATAAATAAATAAACTCAAAAAAAGTTTCCCACCTCTCTCCCTGTTTCACCTCTTGGTACAGCTGCCTAGGACTCAGAAACCACATCTTTGTCCTTCCCCAGGTCCTTCTATCAAAATGTCCAATGTCTTCTGCATTTTACCTGGGTGTTAGAAAAGAATTAATTGGTTTACCAGTCATTGATGCACCACTAAGTCCCTCTAAGAAGTTAGAGTTTTTAGAGAGGATATTTAACAATCCAGAAAAATCTTAAATGTTTATTTTTTTTTTCAACTTCTTATGTCTCCTTTCTTTTAACCCTTTGGTCAACAAACATTCTGAGTACCTACCATACGCTAAGGTGCTCTAGGCGCTAAGAATATACATAGGTGCATATGTAGGGGCAAGATGCAAATCTTGTCGAAACAGATCATTCTGGTAGAGAAGGTAGTGGTGGGATTCAGGCAGTGGAAATTAAGGTGACAAGGTTTGGAGTTCTGTTTTGGTACGATTCTACAGTTGTGGCAAAGAGAATAAACTTTTGTCTGAACTCTAAAAAGAACTTCATGTAGCTTGCGACCTTGTATGTCGGGAAAGCAGGAGACGCGGCTGCTTAGACAGTGATGCCTTTAGGATATCCAAGCCCAAGAAGTAAAGCATTTCCCAGCTCTGCCTTCCCCACTTGGCTTTCTCACCAGCTGAGCTAAAAAACTGTGCCTTGATCTTAACTCTTACAGCCCTCCCACTCATGTGTGAAGTCTAAGGAAGTTCTGCGTACAATCTTATTTAACAGTAGGATTTTTAAGAGTATTAAATGCAAGAAGATAATGCTACTCAGCATGGTTCTGGGCACATAGTAAGGACATAAATAAAAGCTGGCTGAGCAAGTTACTGTTTGAAAATTAGGGGTGGGGCACCTGGGTGGCTCAGTCGGTAAAGCAGCAGACTTCAGCTCAGGTCATGATCTCGAGGTCTGTGAGTTCGAGCCCCGCGTCGGGCTCTGTGCTGACGGCTCAGAGCCTGGAGCCTGTTTCGGATTCTGTGTCTCCCTCTCTCTCTGACCCTCCCCTGTTCATGCTTTGTCTCTCTCTGTCTCAAAAATAAATAAATGTTTAAAAAAAAAAAAAGAAAATTAGGGGCACCTGGGTTAAGGGGCACAGTGGGTTAAGTGTCTGACCTTGGTTCAGGTCATGATCTCACCATTCGTGAGTCCTAGCCCTGCATCGGGCTCTGTGCTGACAGCTCAGAGCCCAGAGCTTGCTTCAGATTCTGTGTCTCGCTCTCTCTCTGCCCCGCTCCCCACCTTCTCAAAAATAAATAAACATTAAAAATTAAAAAAAAAAGAAAAGAAAATTAAAATGCATGGGACTTGCATTGCAGACATAAGAATAAATTCCTAAAGCAAGTAAGTCAACTGCATGTCAATAGTTGAAGGAAACCGCTTCTCAGATGCCCCTGAATATCCTCTTATGCTACTTGCGTTAAACCAGACTGGCTCGCCTTCCCAGTCATCTTCCTGGGCTCACCTTCCCATTTATCTTCCTGGGCTCACCTTCCCAGTCATCTTCCTGGGCTTCTATGGCTTGACTCACTGACATGGGAGAGCATGCTTTTTCATTACAGGGGGACATAAGTGATGGGAATAATCCATATCTTAAATCCCCATTTTCATTTGCTACAGTGTATGCTCTTTGTAAGCAAAACATATTTACCACATTTGCATTTCGTTAATAGTTAACTGAATTTCTATTTGTTGCCTTAGATAACCAGAATGAGTGATATTTACAATATCATCCTCATGATTATTAAAACGTATCTGTTTTATGTGTTTAAAAAAAAAAATTTAAATACAAGCTATGAAAGAGATGTGATTTCCCAGAGGGGAGTGTGGGGGAAAGATGAGTGAAATAGTTAATGGGGATTAAGGAGGGCACTGGCCCTGGTGAGCATTGGGTGATGTATAGAATCGTTGAATTGTACACCTGAAACTAATATAACATTGTGTGTTACCTATACCGGAATTAAAATTAAAATTAAAGAAAGAGATGTGATTTCTTTCTGTGTACTTTCAGCAAATAGGTTCTTTATTCTGCCTTCCATAATTGTGCCAAGGCAGCATTATAGTTTTTATTACTGTATAGAAAACCTTAAGATTTGGGAAGGAGTGAGAAATTACTGAATATCCTTTCAATGAAAGGCCGAAGGCTCCAGAATTAATTCCATATAGAGGTGACTCTATCTAGGCTTTTACAACTCTGTAGAGGTAGAAGTTAACTTAGTAGCCAACTGACAGCACGGCAAAAATTCCTGTCTACAAGAATGTAAATTAATGTAAATATCCACTGGAATAAAACTGACTATTGCTGTATGCGCAAAACGAGTTTTGCAATTCATTTCAACATTTATTTGCTGCATTATAATTTGTGCATACAATGAGTTAAAATCTTTGACATATGCTCGTTTTCTCTCTGAAAGTCATGATTCTTATTAATCCTTGAAAATTACCCTTTGACGTCCCATTTAATCTGCACAAATTTTCAGTTAGTAATTGTACTGAATTGTGAATTCAGCAAGTTAGTAAGATGTGGAATAGAAATGTGACCTTTTGCCGTTTTGGTTGACCTAGCAAGACAGGCAGGAAATATTTAGAACTTGAAAGCTGGAAGATGCTGGCCTAAAATCCAACCCAGGTAGTAACAAGTTCCTTTCACCCAAATTTCCAATTTATTTGATAGTAATTCATGGGCTTGTCTGTTCCGCCTGTTGAGAGTGGTTAACAGGTAAGTAGGCAGCAATTGTCACGGGGAGCTAGAAAGAGTTTACATAACAAAAAGCCACTCGAATGTGAGTGAGACTTCAGTGAGTATTTAAATAAGTACAAGATGTTGGGGGGGGGGAGGGGGGAGACAAAAATCAACTATAAGCTAAGCTTGGGTAAAAAACATTTCATGGCAAATCGCAAAATGGCTTTTACCATACAAAAAGATTTATTGCGCTTCAAAAAAGAAGACCACAAAAGGCTAACCAGGTTCTCACCAGATTTACAGCAAGCTCTACTCTGATAAACTGATGGTGGTCAGTGTCCAGAGGAGATATTTCCTAGAGCAGTAGAGCACACTGGATAGGTTGCCAAACAAGGTTCAATGCAGAAATCTCGCTGTAACACAGCCCATCACAGTACGTCGGCCAGAATGAGGGAACAGGAAGTATTTATTGAATGAAGAACAAATGAACAACCTGGTGACCATCCTCAGAAGTCGGAGCCTCATGATCAGATCTGCAAGCCATGGCACGCATCGACCATGGTTTGGACGGCTATGTGCTTCATGCATCCACCCATGTCTGCTAATTTCCAGGGTAGTGGTGATAACGCGATATGAATTGGCTTAAAAGTGCTGAGGTTATTGTAGTGTTTTGCTATTTGCATTTTCCCTATGGATAAACGTAAGAGTATGGCGACTGTAATGAGGTGGCCTCATTATAATTTTAAAAGAGGAATGTCTTGCTCAAAAAAGTCTGATATTATTATTATTTCTTCAAATATTCTGAGCCCTACTCTTCCTTCTTTCCTTTTGGGTCTCTGTTATACAAATGTTAAATCTATTGTTCCACCAGCCTCTGAAGTTCTGTTCACTTCTTTTCCATCTCTTTTCTTTCCATTGTTCAGATTCGTCATTTCTGTTCTATCATCACGTTCCCTGATTCTTTCCTCTGTCGTATTCATTCTGCTATCGAGTCCATCCAGTGAGTTTTCCAAACGTCAGTTATTATGTTTTTCCGTTCTAAAATTTCCATTTTGTTCCCCTATACTTTCTATTTCTTTGCTGAGGCTGTTTTCTCTATTGTTTCAAGCATGGTCGTAATTGCTTATTTTATGGCAGCTGGTTAAAAATCCGTGTTAGCTAATGCCAATATCTGTAATATCTCAGTGTGGCGTTTGTTGACTGTCTTTTCTAATTCAAGTTGAGATGGTTCTTGGTTTGACAAGGGATTTTTGTTGCATCCGAGACAGTTTGGATATTATGTTGTGAGATCCTGGATCCTATTTTTCTTTTTTGCAGGCAGTCATCGTGTTTAGGTGTAGCAGACAGGTCTAGATGGGGCTGGAAGTTCAGTTCCCTGTTCAGTCCCACTAATACCTCCTGGTGAAACTGCAGCATTAACTCTCACTGCCTCATTGCCTTTGGCAAAGGGTGGAGGTTCTGCTCCCCATTGGGCCTTTCTGATGGGGTTGGGGGTGGAGGGATCTAGAATGTTAACTGGCTGTACCTTGTTCAGTCTCAGGTTCCCTGGTGGGGAAAGCAGAGTGCCTTTGGGTAAATTCTGTTATATCTCTTATTTTTTCACTTGTATTTCCCATTTTCTTATACTCTTTTGCTTCATGATCGGGGAGATTTATTTGACTTTAGCAATCCTTCTGATGAATTACTTTATTTCGGCAATAATTTTTAATTTATTTTATTCTTTGTCATTTTTCACAACACCTTATTCTCGGTTTGTAGCAGCAGTATTTTATCAAGTCTTCCTAAGTAACACTGACTAGATTTTTTTTAAGTATAATCTGTTCTCAGAATTAGGTCTATTTCTTCTGGGCTCATTCCACCCCCCCACCCCCACCTGTTTGCTTATGTTGGCCTTCCTCTTCCATCTTGATGATTTCCTCATTTGTCTGATGATTGGTTGTCCACTCATATTTAAGAATGATTATTGGAGGTAGATGGGGTGCGTTTCTTTGCCATTGTATAGGAGATCCATTTTTCTAATAAGTGTCTCCTTATTATTCTAATAAGTGTCTCCTGGTAGCTCTGTGTATGTGGCCGGGGCATTTGAGAAGGACAGTAACCTGAGAAATGACCTGAGAAGATTGACTTTTGGGCTCTTGGGAAAGAATCTGGCTATTTGGCTTGCTTACCAAGTACCAGAATGAAGAGGACTAGACTGCGGCAACAATATCCCTTCCAGGGAGTTTCTTCTATTTATTTAAGAAAATTCTTTCTCTATCTTTCTTTCTGTGTGTGTGTCTATGCATGTGTATGTGTGTGTGTGTATCCTAGATGCGGTAGCCAGATTGAAATAACATAGAAATTCTCATTGCAAAGCTCACTTTGTACTCTTCTCTGGAGGTCTTAATTAGCAATAAAATGTTACAAAAATCTTAATTGTCTAAATAATCCTCGAATTTAGGGAGATGTGGGACTGTTTGGTCTTCCTTTGTTATAGCCAAAAAGATTTTCGGCATATGTTTTCAAGGATCTGAACTTTGGTTCAGAATGTCCTTAATAATGAAAACCCTTTAAGATTTTAAGAAGTAATTAACTCAATCCTCTTGCTCTGGGCTGAAATCTTTAAACCTTTTGTGGACATTTTAAGATTATGCATTCCCTCTCCCAGTAAAACATTTCCATACCTATTACACTATTGGGAATTTCTCTTTTACATCTGACCTGCTCCACTTTGAGCCTGTCTCCTTTCTTTTGTCTCCTGACATTTTTAGGGAGGGTAGAACAGCCTGGAAGCATTCACATAATTACCTAAAGAAGTTACTACTTCATTGTCTGACTTTTGAAAAATGCCAAAAGCTATTATCATTAAAGTTGAATAATGTCATAAGATGATAATTAATTTGATCCTTAACCGTTCAGTGTCATTTCCCTCCACAAAGAAGCAATCAAATATAATATGTACTATATTAGTTGGGAGCCTGGGGTTTCATGTTGGTCAGACCTGGGTTTTCATCCTGGCTTCACCACTTACTAGCATTGTCTCCTGCGGTTACTCGCTTAACTGTCTTAGGACTCAGTTTCCTCTTTTGTGACGTGGGATAGTAATGCTGTCTCGCTTATATGGCTGTGAGATTTAAACAGCATATTGCCTATAAAAAGGGCCCCACACATAGAAGTTACCCCAAAACTATGTGTTTTTCATTTCTTAACTACAGGAGACCCATTTTATTAAAACTGAGCAATGAAATATTGTATAATTGGTAATTACCCTTATGAATTAGCTACGAGAGAATTTGTCATTCTCGTTGCTCCACGTGGCCAAATTTGAAAGCAATAATGGGGATTTTGCTTATTTATTTATTTAAAAAATATTTCTTTAAATCCGGAAGCAGAGAGAATGCGTTGAATGTCTCTCTAAAGTTTAAGCAATTTTTATTCTCAATTACTTCTGGCTTTGCTCATTTCACAGAAGTCAAGTGACCTTAAGTCTTACTGTGCCTCACTGTGAAAGACCTTCAGACAGTGACGCTTGTGGGGTGGCAACTGTCAGCTACCATTGGCAAAATGGTTATCAGAAGTAATTTGAATAATTCTAGAATATGTTTTTCTCCGCATTGGACGTCCACTAATGGAGTCCAGTAGAGAGGCAAAGTAGCCGTAGAGAGCTGGCAAGCAAGATATAAATCCAAGGGATGAGACAGCACTATAATCAGACTGCCAAAGGACACCAATTCTCAGGGGTGAGAAGCTGTTGAAAGCAAGGACGAGGCTCTCCATCTCTTTCTGCTAGTCCCACTCTGTTAGGCTACCTACCTTGGACACCAAAGGATGACACGGAACCTTTCAGAAATAAAGGAATATAATCGGCATAAACAAAAAATGATCACACAATGACCTCTCACATTTGTTGTTCCTGCAATTGTGAGCAGATAACTAAGCTAAAAAGTCTACTAAAAGATTGTTAGGGGACACAAGATTATTCTAAAATTTGTATGGAAAAGTAAAGGCACTAAAATAGCTAGAACAATTTTGTACAAGAGAAATAAAATTGTAGAAATCAGTATATCAAGTTTCAAGATGTATTCTTTTTTTTTTTAATCATTTATTTATTTTTGAGAGAGCACAAGGGCAGAGAGAGGAGGACAGAGAACCCGAAGTGGGCCCTGTGCTGACAGTCTGACAGCAGCGAGTCTAATGTAGGGCTCGAACTCATGACCCCGAGATCATGAACTGAACCAAAGTTGGACGCTCAACTGACTGAGCCACCCGGGTGCCCCTCAAGATATATTCTATAGCTGCAATAGTTAGGGCAATGTGTGTGTTAGTGGAGGAATAGACTCATAGATTAGTGGAACAGAATAGAGAGCCCAGACATACACCTACAGATAACCCCAAGTGATTTTTAGCAAAGGTGCAAACGCAATTCAATGGAGGAAAGATAGGCTTTTCATGAAATGGTGCCAGAGCAATTGAACATCCATGGAGGGGGGAAAGGAACCTTAGTGTCACACCTTAGGCAAAAACTAACTCAACATGGATCATGGACTTAAACGTAAAATATAAAAATATAAAACTTTTTTTTTAAGTAGGAGAAGGTCCTTAGGGTTTAGGTCTAGGCAAGGAGTTCTTGGATCTGAAACCAGAAGCATGATCTATAAAATAAAAGATTTATAAATAGGACTTCATCAAAATAAAAACTCTGCTCTGCAAAATACTACTCTGTTATAGGATGAAAAAGCAACATACAGTCTGGGGAAAAAAATAGGTGCAAACCACATAGGGTTAATCTGTGATTTGGTGAGGTCTGCACTCTGTTAGCTTTTTTCTTGGTTTGGTAGTTTTTTTGTTTTTACCTATTATCTCCAGAGCCTTTTATTCTCATACTGTACTAAACTGTGCTTTTTACTTAAAAATATGAAGCTTTTGGTATTTACTTATATCATAATTACATATTTAATGCTCTTGTAATTTCAGGAAATTATTTCTCCTTAAGCAAGCATGGAGATTCAAAATGGCAAGTTTAATTATTGACTGTATCTTTTTAATGAAAAATGATAGTGTGTTCCATTCAGTTCTCAGTACTGCAGTATCATTCTCTACCTCTGCTCCGCCATTCACCAAATGTTTCTTACTACATTGCTGTGTTCAGAAGGGACTTTTAAAATTAGTTCAGTGGCTGCATTCCATGGATGATGCTCGCTTGGTTCTGACCCCTAAGGTTTCAAGAGAAAAGGTGCATGGTAAATTTCAGAAGTGAAATATAATTCCATATTCTCCCCATTGCTGATGTTTCTTCTCTCTTTGTGTGAATGGGAAAAGCTGAACAGACTGAATTCCTTTCACCTTTTTTATAACAGCAGTTAATCTTCCATCATTGCCTCCTTTTAGGTTCCCATGTTGAGGCCCCTCAGTCCTGATCGCAGTGCTAATGAGATCAGCAGCCCAGCTGTTTCCATGTCTCATATGAGTCAATTATCTCCATTAAGGGAATGGGGAGGAATGTGTGAGAAGAAATTTTGTCCTAAATGTGCGGATTGCATATCTGATTCTCTCTGATGTTGATCACCGAGCTGAAACTGACAATGTGTGGAGCGCTCAGTCCAAAAACATGGCTACCAACTTCTCCATCTTCTTTACCAAGATACCTGTTAGAACAGCAGAGTGTGACTGTGCTTTCTCAGGTGTCTGCAGTTTAACCCGATTTGAAATCCTTAAACTCAGAATTGCTTGAATGCATTGTGCTGTGTTTTAAAAATTCACATGCTTTCTGGATCTTATAGCATAATTGTTTTGGTTTGTTTGTTAGTGTAAAATACTACTTTCTGTTACTCATCTCCAGCTGAGACTTGCTAGATGCTTACCATTCTCATTTCATCTTTCTGGGCATACAGAATGCCTCTACAGTAAAACCTTGGATTAAAAGTAACGTGTTCTGCAAGTGTTCCGCAAGACAGCAAACATTTCTAATAAATTTAAACTTGATAAATGAGAGATAGCTTGCAATAGGAGTAGTACGTGGTGCTGAACATCACATGATCACAACTGAGCCAATGATTCTTCTCTCTCTCTCACTGCGGGATTGTGGGTGATCGTCTCTCATGCTTAGGTCGTGGTGTTTGGCAGAAATCAGTAATTTTTCAGAATGCTGGAAGGTGCCCACAACTGGCACTAGTGTATTTTTTGTCCCTTCAAAGCACCTATGGACACCTTTGCTTTTTTGTACAAGAGTAAGCTTGGGAATGCTTTGCTTTATTGTAGGTCAGACTGCCTGCTGATATAGACCTTTTCCTCTGCTGCCTTATTGCCAGTTACATTAAATACAGTATATGACAAGAGTTTATTAATACTGTACTGTAGTCAACATCTATGCGAGTATATACAATGGCCCCCATGCAGAAAGAGATTCCAATGAGCCAATAGATAACAGCGATTCCATTAGTGATAGTGAAAATCGTCCTACACAATAACCCTCCTCTCTCTGGTCTCCCTCACACCAGCCATGAAGGTTTGCAAAGGTAAGTGCAGGTCAATTTGCTTATTTTTCTTTATATTTTCTTTATTATTTTGTATTAATATTACAGTATTGTAATCATTTTTACATGAATATTTTTGGGTTGTGGAATGACTCATCTGAGTTTCCATTTTTTTTTAATGGGGAAATTCACTTTGATACACAAGTACTTTGGATTACAAGCATGTTTCTGGAACGAATTATGCTCTCCAATCAAGGTTTTACTGTATTTCCAAGCCTTTCTTGCAATGAGTAACATAGGGCCAATTGATTAGGTTCTGGGTGATGGGATGTGGGTGGCAGTGATATACGCCTCTTGTAGGCCTGGCCACAAAACTCCATACACAGTAGCCCATGCTTTTTTCTTTCCCTTCCAGGGTTACCATGGAGGTTATGTGTTTAGTATGGTAGTGACACAAGATGTAATCAGCCAGGATCCCAGTATCTCCACCTGGAGGAGAGGGGCCCAATGTACAACACTTCGTGACTTGGGCAAGAAATAAACTTTTATCATGTGAAGTCACTAAGACTTAGGGGTAGTTTGTTATAGCAGCTGTATTACTTGTACTGACTAATGCACCATCAGAGCAATATTTTCCTACTAGCTGTACTCATCAAGATGTAGTTTCATGGACTCAATTTTGAAACGGACTGATTATCAGATTTAGTATCTAGATCACCTCTCTCTTCTTTCTTGCTGTCATAATATTTCTAGACCTCAGGCTCATAAAAATATGTGGATACCAAAAATAGTTGTCCTTTTATTTTTTTTTCCCCTCAAAGTTCAGTGAGCTCTGTTAGGGTAATCGTGAGAGAAGATGTCCAGAATACTGTCCAAAAATGCAATATCGGGGGCCCAGTTTGGGTTGAAATTTTGGCAGGCAAATCTTCCTGCCAAGAGGAAAATCTGTGTATCATTTGGCAGATTTAAAGGGTTTCTGACCTGTTGTCATCCTGCTAGTGTCTTCGTTTTTATTGAGAATGGTTACCAGTGATGCAATTTATCTTATGCTAATATGATCATTTCCATACGTTATATACTTGTCCCCTCTTGTTCACGAGTTCACTTTCCAGTGTTTCAGTTACCCACAATCTAGCATGATCTGGAAGCAGGTGACCCTCCTGACATATGATCAGAAGGTCAGAGTAGCCTAGCACTACATCACCATGCCCACATCACCCACCTCATCTCAACACAAAGGCATCATCACAAGAAAGGTGAGTACAGTACAATAAAATCTTTTGAGAGAGAGAACCTACAGTATTTTGTTGTAATTGTTCTATTTTACCATTAGCTATTGTTAATCTTTTACTGTGTCTATCTTATAAGTTAAACTTTATCATGTATGTGCACATATAGAAAAAAAAACAGTATATATAGGGTTCATTACCTTTCATGGTTTCAGGCATCCATTGGGGTCTTGCAATGTATCTTCCATGGATAAGGAGTGGGGGAACTATTGTATTTTAAGAGTCTTAAAAGATTCAATCCTCAGGGGCATCTGGGGGGCTCAGTTGGTTAAACGTCCGACTCTTGATTTCAGCCCAAGTCGGGATTTCATGGTGGTGAGATCGAGCCCCTATTGGGCTTCGGGCTGGGCATAAAGCCTCCTTGGGCTCTGCCCTGCCCCCGCTTGCATGTGCACTCTCTCTTTCGCTCTCTCAAAATATATAAGTAAACTTAAAAGAAAAAAGATCCAATCATCTCCATATTGGTCTTCATCAAATTCAAATCCTAGGATTTGTAACACTCCCTCCCTTGTACCAGTTCTCAATATTTATTTCCAATTCTCCATGGCCTTGGCAAGAAAAAAAAAAACCCTTGAGGATTCTCTTTTGTCACCGTCAGGCTTTACGTACCTTAGACAATTCCCTCGGCCACTCATTCCACCAACAATCTCTCACCAGAGTTTCTCAAATTTTTGTTATCCCCAAACTACTTAATGGTTTCCTCAGTGTACTCTTGGGCCATTAATTCTAAGTGAATAGAAAGACACAGAAGTATTTAAATTATAAAAGCGGAACATAATATTAATGGTAAAAATAATTGCTTCATGTCAGTGGAAGAGGGATGATCTCATTGCTAACCTCTCACTAAGCTTTGGCTCAATTAATTCAAACATTCACTTCTATATGAGGTATGTTTCTCCACTGTCTCTCCATTGCTACTAAATTGGGGGATTAAAATTAAAATTATAGATGATGGGGAATTTCAGCAAGTGTGTGATGGCCCCATCTGATAATTCTGGATATTCACGTCAAATATGCACCCAGAACTAATAGAGAGACTTAGTAAGTGGTGCCTTGAAAACTCTTACGCCCACAGGGGGATCAAAACCTGGCAGTTTGGGTCCAGTTATGGGGAGTGACAAATAAATTCCTAATCCACTCTTTGCAGTGCATTCTGTTGAACAATTCTTTATGTCTTCTTGCAGCATCCTGATGTGGCTTTTCAACATACCTAAGATTTCTTCGCTTTCTTTTTTCTAGTGAGAAAGCGACCGCGACGTTTGTACCGCAGCTTGTTTTGTTTTGTTTTAATCCTGACACTGTATCTTCATCATTGAAAACTGGCAACAATTCATCCCTGCAGTGATAAATTCAGGCTTGTCAGGATAATGGAGGATATCGCTGAAAGAGCCCACATATTTGAAATGATTGAAATGGTCATCGTTGGCATTAACGATGTCATGAAAGAATTTCCCCATCCCATAGTTCACAGCTCCTGAGAGCACATGTCCCTCTGCCAGCCAGCATTTGTCAGTAGGGAAAAGCAGTGTCTTCTAATCACTCTAATCTATCTATTCCTTGGCAGAATGGGCTAAAAATATGCACAGGCAACAACTACAAGCTGATCATACTATAATTGTCACTATTTTCTTAAACATAAAATTGCAATCAGGAGGCTCTATGGTAGATGGCTAATTAACTTCTGAAAACCAAGCAAGGGTACGGATTTGCATTTAGAGGCCACTCTCCTAATCTTGTAAGAATCTGGGCCTCTGTCAGAATTGAGCACAACACATGTCCAGTCTACATAATGGCTCCCAAATAACTTAAAAATCCCTTCTCCCGTGTGGCTTTTCTGTATTGTAATAACCAAAAGTCACTGAGCACGTCCTTCATATATGTACTACACAGCATTAGCTGAACGGTGACATCGCTCCCGGAATACCTGTTTGATGAGGACCTTCCACATCATACACCACTGATATTATGTGATTTCCGACACTTTTGTTATTTACTTATTTATTTATTTACTTATTTATTTCTCTGTTTGTTTATAGAGTGTGCAAGTGGAGGAGAGGGGCAGAGGGAGAGAGAGCATCTTAAGTAGGCTCTACACTCATACAAGCATATCCTAAAGAAGGCGACCTGAACTATATGAGAGTAATCTCGAGGCCTCTTGTCTTTTCCTAGTGGCAAAATCCATCACTTTTGTACTGAAAATTCTGATGGTGGTCCTAGAGCACACTCTGCTTTCTGTGCAAATAATAGACATGGGTGAGGTCTCATGAAAGACACTGTATGGAACAATGGATCTTCAGTTAATTCCAATTTCCAGATATCCATTACTTCTTATTTTCACTTTGCATTTCTAGCTATTTCTACAAAACAATCGTCTTAACAGTCCCTTTCCCCAACACTTATAGATTCCCACTCTTTTTTTTTCTTTTCTTTTCAAATTTTTATTTAAATTCTAGTTAGTTAACATACAGTGCAATATTGGTTTCAGGAGTAGAATTCAGGAGTTCATCACTTACATACAACACCCAGTGCTCATCAGAACAAGCACTCTCCTTAATGCCCATCGCCCATCTAGCCCATCCCCTACCCACATCTCTCCATCAACCCTGAGTTTGTTCTCAATCTTTAAGAGTCTCTTATGGTTTGTTTTTCTCTCTCTCTCTCTTTTTCCCCTCCTCCCATATGCTCATCTGTTTTGTTTCTTAAATTCCACATGAGTGAAATCACATGGTATTTGTCCTTTGCTAACTGACTTATGTCACTTAGCATAATACACTCTAGCTCCATCCACATTGTTACAAATGGCAAGATTTCATTATTTTGATGGCTGAGTCATATATGCATATATATATATATATATATATATATATATATATATATATATATATGCATGCTACATCTTCTTTATCCATTCATCAGTCAATGGACATTTGGACTCTCTCCATAATTTGGCTACTGTTGATAATGCTGCCACAAACATTGGGATGCATGTACCCCTTTGTAGATTCCCATTCTTGATTTTTACTGGGGTGTATTTATGGCATATACTGTGACGCGCTTGACAATAGGTAGCTTCTCAGAATAGCCAAAGAATACTCTCCTTTGTGAGAGGATCCCCAAAAACTACCGAATGCATGACTCTTCCACAAGCACGGAACTTTTAGGCATCAAAAGTTCAGGAAAGTACTCTCAGATATCAAGACTAGATGTCATACGTTAGACAGATACTTCTTTTTATACTTTTTTAGACAGAAATGGACTACTTGCATTGTAGGTCATATGTAATTTTTTAAACAATGGGTAGAAAGTGTAACCTCTGTTTTTTTCCTACAAAACTCAATATGTTTATGTATAACATGAAGACATCAAAGCTTATGAGGAGGAGTTTTCAGCTTTTTCTTTCTTATTAGACTTCACGTGGTCTACCAGGAGGTCCTGAATATGTTAAGGTTTGACAGATTCATAGGATTTTCTATAAGACACTCAGAATTGGGGGTCTTTGCTTATAATATTGCAGCCTGCTGGGTTAGCATACAGAAGAGGGTTGGTGACAGTCATTAAACAAATAGGCATGGGGTACAGGGGACAGTATAACAAGTGTGACTTTGCCCCTGTGCTTGGAGATGTAATTACGTGCCAGAGCTCTAATATGGGCTTTTTGTTGTTATTTTTTCAATTCATACATTCATTCAACAAATATTTTTTAGGCATCTACGATGTGCCCAGCCCTCCTCTAGGCACTGGATTTTCAGTAGTGAAGACAACTGACAAAATCACCTCCTTCGTGGAGCTTATCCTCTCCATGGGTGGACAGAAAAGAAGCCAAACAATGAACATATGTAGCATCCTTGTAGAACTCCCAGTGTAGTGGAGAGACACAGAAACTGGATTGTCAAACCATGTGGAAGGTGTGATAATAAACCCAAGGTCATTTGCTAGCGTGAAAGAAGACACAACTCACTCTGAACAGGGGAGAGGAGAGGATGGATAGGAAGGCTCGCTGATAGAAGGGATGTGTCAGCTGAGCCTTACCAATAGCTAAGGGTTGCCCAGAAAAACACAGGGGTGGAAGTAGAAGGAAATCATATCAGCGCGACGTGATGGACTTGTGCAGGTGGAAACCGAATATGCGCTGTTTGTGGGGCAACCAGCATGTGGGCGTTACTGTAACTTGTAGGGGAGGCAGGGAGTGAGAACTGCCGGTGAGCCACGTTGAGGAGCGTGGTCTTTGCATAGCTGAGATTGGGGAAGGAGAGAAGATTTAAGGTAGGAGAGTGGCGATATCCAATTTCCTAGTACCTATTCTTTTGCCCTTTAGAGCACTGTGAGAAGCTGGAGCTATAAAGATACAGGAGACCCTGTGGCTCTGTGATCTGAAGGCACTCCTTCTGCACTGTTTAGTTATTTGTCTGCGTTCTTGTTCAGCTCTAGACCTGCTCAGCCTGATCCACACTCGACCCTCCTTTCCTCTCGGCTTAGTGCAAGTTAGGCAGGGTGTGTGTAGGGGGCAGGGGGAGTTCTGGGTCCAGTTCTCATCCTTTAGCCCAGATCAAGATCCAGGAGGGAGGGAAATGAAATTACTCCCTAATTCCTTGGCGAGACTAATGTATCAGCTTTCGTTTGAGGAGCATTCTGTCATCTGGTACCAATGAGTCCTGTGCTTCATGGCACCAGAAAACTCTGAAGACCAGAAGACCTGATTCCCTCCCACCATTTTAAGCCTTCAAACAAATCTACACTTAAAAGGAAACTTCAAATCAAACCAGTCCTTTGACATGTGAACCACACCAATTTATGTGCAAAATTTTGAGGCCATGTTGCATATGTTAGAACCACCATTCTAAATCTTTTGCATTAAAAAAAAAACTAAAATTAATTTTACAAAGTGGTCATATTTGATGTTTTCCTTCAGCAAGTAGCCCATGGGGCTTTTCGTTGCATCTGTACCTTGTTCTATCCCTACTGTATGTTTATTGTCCTTGTCCTCCCGTTCCTTCTGTTGCTGGCTAAGAGCATGTACTCCTACTAAGGTTTTATAACTTTATTCCTCTTTATTTCTCTCACAGTCCTTCCTTTACTATTCATTTAAAAATAGTAACCCATCTTTTTTCCTAACACTATGGTTCCAATTTCTGTGTATCTCGTCTCGGTTCAAAAGCATTATTTTTACAGAGCTGCAATTAAAAATTAATTTTATGTATGTATTCTTTCCAAAATTATTCATCTTTGGTATGACAATAGTGTAATTAATACAATCTGCATTGTATTCTAGGTGAATATATCACAATTTATGATTTCCTTATTGTTGAACATTTAGGTTGTTGCCAAGTTCTCACAACTAAAGCATTAGTAATGCTGCTGTTTCTCTTCTGATGAACTATGGCCTGCCCTTACATTAGGTTCACAAGAGCAGGATTATTATTAAAGGTATAACTATCTTCATGATCTTTGATACGGTGAGCAAAGCGTATTAAAAGTGTGAGTGATACATATTCTTGACCTAAGAGAATGGGACATTAAACCACGGAGGCAGCATCGCCAGACTGTTCATTCTGTGTTCACTCTGTAGGAAGCTCAGGTCATGGTTTGAGTGTGTTCATTTTTCATCAACTTCTGCTCTCAAATCTTGGAGGCACATGATATCAACTTCCAACGCCGAAGATCACACATGACAAAGATTTAACCACAAAGACTGATTAAAATGTTATTATGAGAATATGAGTGCCATTTTCAGCTTATGACACTTGTCAATATCACTTAAGCTTATAAAAGCCAAATTCATTTAAAAAGGCATTTGCAAGCAAAATAATTGTATTTTATTGAAAATTCAGAAGAGTTACAGTACTTTAAGACAGTTTTCTTCATATAATAAAGAAAAATAAGTTAAAAGAAAAAGAACTCAAGTGCAACGATAACTTAAGTTTTCAAACTAACAAAATCATTTTGAAAAACAAAAATCCACAGCTTAATTTATTCACGATATAAGCATGTAATTTCCTATCTGTTATCAAGAAAACTCTAATGGAATAATTTCTGGAGTGATCTTTCAACGAATGCATTATCTTTCTGGACCCAATTTAAATGGTATATTCATATTAGTATCTAATTCACATAGATTACTGGTGTATGTGTGTGTGTGTGTGTGTGTGTGTGTGTGTGTGTGTGTGTATGTAAGGACTAGCTAATTTTAATATGAAATTTTAAGAATGAGAGTTGTCATTTATCAGAGGGCAATAAATAGCATTTCTAGTCATTTCTTAAGCATGTTTTCCTATCTTCTAGGTGGAAATCAGCCACTTTCATTAAGGCATTTAGCCCAGTGAGCACTAGTGGCATAAACAAGATAGTCCATAAGAAAGCATCACTTATTACAGTTGGCCACGTCATGTTAGGAAGTGTCTTATTTCACCTTTTAGATCAAAGTTCTCAAATTTCCTTATGAAGGAGGAGGCTAGGTAATCCAAAATGAACAAAAAATACTCATTAAAAAAAAACAAAACTCATTTTACATGATCAACGGTATTTTTGCCAATTTTTTTTATTTCTCAACAGAAAATATTCATTGAGCCACGGGTATGATTTTAAAATTATTATTTCCATTATCTTTATTCTGTACACTGTCCTTTTTAAATAAAGAAAGAACTGAGGTGAAAACCTAATGTGGCTGTATACTATCATACACAAATGTACTTCAGAGGCTGGGCTGACATCTACAGTGACCAAGTGCCCCAGGTAAGCTAGAGGCAGACCTGCACTTCGCCACAGCTAGAAATGGCACTAATGCGGAACTTTAATTAATAGTCCAGTTAATATTTTTATAGTGCTTTGCAGTCAGACAGCTTTCCTGTAACTATTCTGAAAATACTGAATGAAATTAGGCCCTGTTAGGAAATTTACAACATGCACATTGCATAAAATGCCTATAAAAATGTTAATTTAAGTGCACTGCTTAGGTGGGAGGCAGAAATGGTTTTAATAAAGGAGAATCCAGCAAGGACAGAATTAAAACATGATGTGGCATTTGCTAATACATTGCACTCTTTTATTTGATAACATAATACCAACTGGTCTTTACCTAGGGAAAACAAGCCCCAATTCTTATTTATTGTGCAGAAATCTGACCATGTGGGGAAAAGAAGAGCCTCCGATACGAAAGGTCTGAAAGCCAGCGTTCTGACAAGTGGACTCTGGAGCTGGGAAAACCCTTTCGAACGTAGGGTGCTGATGATGACTGGCTTAGAGCAGAGGTCAGCAGAGGTGAGTAAAGCTCTCCTTTCTCTCCCCTACCTCAGTGGTGGAAAGGCCTCTCAGGCACCTGACTCACTTTCAGAGAGGAGGGTTTTTTACTGCAGTGGCGGGTGAAATGCTGAAGTCGCCCTAGCCATCATGTAACGGACCTAGACATCAAGTACACAATTTGACAGGTGCAACCACTCTCATTTTTCCAGGCCCCCAAATAAAAGCAACAGCTGTTCTAATCAAAATATCTTCTCCAAAAATCTTTTGAAACGTTGTAACTTGTTAAAACTAAATTTTCAGAGGAAAAATATGACACTGATTTTTTCGCAAAAAATATGCTTCATCAAAAATCCTTAAAGAAGAGTGCATATATCCTTTACATCTAAATAGTTTCTTGTTAAGAATTGGGACTAGTCTCTCCCTTTTTAGCCCCTCTTTCACCATCTCGACTTTCCTCTCATATTTAAAGTGTCGATCACTTAGTGAACTAAGTACTGGATGTCGATTCAGCACTCGCTACATAAGGAAGCCTGGCTGATAATGCACTCAACATTCTGTTCATGCTAAAATTCATTTATTGCTATAATCAACTATTCGAAATTCACTGAATTTGATGAATAAGGAAAATAAACAGGTCAAAGTATAAAAATAAAATTTCATGCATAGACTAGAAATATCTGAAGATACCTGGCAAAGTAATAGTACTTTCTATTAAATAATGGTTTTCAAGTCATTTTATACCAAGTTCTACATTTCTTTTAAAAAAACCTAATTTATTCTTAGAAACACAACTATGTAACAGTTTCAATGACAATTACTTTTCCTGTAACTTCTTCCACATTCTCTCAGTGTGACTGAAAGCTCAACATAATAGATTTGATACAAAAGTGTCACAAAAAATTATCGGTGATATCTAATGTAAGTGTTTAAAAAAAGTTTGATTCTTACGAATTTGTACAAAAATAAAGCTTCTGAGACTTTGTTAGAATTGTACTTGATGACTCATTAATGATGTAAAGCAAAAAAATACTTGAGCTAAGTTCACATTTACATATAAAAATACAGAATACATATACTACAGTGATCTTGACGATATCTTGTAGTATTACAAATTACCAGCCTGATTAAAAATGTCTTAATGTATGAATTTTTTTAAAAAAATCAAGATTCCTAATGTTTTAAACTTAAAAGTTTTCATCCATGTCAACTGAGCTTGTTTTCATTAATAACTGGGCTTGACAAATATGAATACAAGGTATTTCTCTGCAAGAAACCTGGAGTATCTCAATATTTAGTAGACAGTCTATTATTGCCTTGATTTTTCCTCAGTATAAATTTATGTTTTTTGTTAATTCTGCCCATTCAGACTGATAAAAGGCTATAATCAGGAAAGCCACAGGCTGGAAATAATACACAAATCCTGTATTTTGTCAGATACCTATTTTCTGCCATTAAGAAAAACGGTGCCTACAATCCCTAGAAAGAGAAGAAATAATGAGAGTTCCAGCCACAGACAGAATAGCTGGGCACCTCCAACTCACCAGCAGTTAAACCAGAAAGTGCTTTCTATTCTCTAAAACAAACAAACAAACAAACACTTTCTTTCTCTTGTTTAGGTTTATGTACCGGTAAGGCATCCTTTTTAGAGTTCTCTGATTTTATGCTCAGGTCACATATATTACTAAAAGATTGGCTTTCTGAGCTTTAAAATATAATTATGTAGATGCAACACTAAAGGCTAAACTGAACATACTTTATTTTTCTTGGATGTGATGTGAAAAATAAAAAATCTTGGACTGGGGTAAAAAGATCAGATTCTCTTGCTTGATCTCAAAGCTAAGTGGTCTTGACCAAGTTACTTACCCTTTCTGGACATCAAGGGAATTGTGTTGGATAACCCTTAAAGTCTCTTCCAAATGTGACTGAGACACTAAATCAGGATCTCCACAGCACCTCATGATTTTCATTGTGCAGGTCAACCACCATCATAGAATGGTGTAGAACAATTCTGGTTTAGAGATTTCTGATGCTTACATTAGAGTTTTCTATCCTTGCAAGGGCGATTCGTAAGTATTTGGCCTTCTAATAAAAACACAATTGAGATATTTTTACATTATACACAAAGTACACTTTGACATTCACCGAGATGGTCTGAAGATTTTTGTGAACTATGTCCTTCTCTGATTCTCTTATTGTTGGAACTTTGTTCTCTCCTCAGCTGGGTGGGGAAAGAGGAGCATGGGCGTAAAAGAGAATCTTGGTTAGAGTATTTCTGATTGAATGAAGAATAATGGAAGTCTTTTTATTCTTTAATTCTTCTACATTTTAATTTATAGTATTTTCAAAACTAACATTTTTTGAAATTATTAATACTCAAAACAAAGAATCTGTCATAGTTTACCACTACTGGTAAAGAATTACAGTTTACTACTGAAATGTCATTATTGTGCCAAAAGAAAAGAGAGTTTGGCTCTAACTTTAGACATATGGCAATGGACTCTACCAGTTCTTATTTTAATCATTTTCAGAACTGGGACAAAAGGAGAAGACTCATAATTCTGCTTCCACTATTTCAACCCAGACATAAAGCATGTTGAATTCAAATTTAGAGGAGGACTTTGTGGAGTGCCAGCTCTAACTTTGGGAGTAGGATAAATAATTTCTTCAACTGTTACATATGTACCTAAGAAGAAACCAACAACACCAGTGAATGCTATAGAAATATTTTTCAGGATCATCCATATATTGTAGTGTTCCTTAGAAAATGTAAGAATTTCAACCAGAGGTGGCAGGATCAGAGCCAATGTGCTGCTGCTCACAGCTCCAACGAAGGAAATCACAATGTCTAAGCGAGGAATCAGAATTGCTCCAGCACCTAGAAAATGAAAATACATATTTTCTTTATTTAAATATATACTGCTTAAATGAGCACTAAATGTAGATACATAAAACCTTGGATTGCAAGTAACTTGTTCTGCGAGCGTTCTGCAAGACAAGCAAACATTTCTAGTAAATTTTAACTTGATAAACGGGCGACGTCTTGCAATACGAGTAGTACATGACACGGAATGTCACATGATCCCAACCGAGCCGATGGTTCTTGAAATTCACTTTGATATACAAGTGCTTTGGATGACAAGCATGTTTCCAGAATGCATTACGCTCGCAAACCAAGGTTTTACTGTATTTTCAATACTTCAAAATTAATGCAAGTAGGCACTAACTAAATTGCTGCCTGTTGAAGACTCTGTCACACACACAAGGAAACCAAAACAGTGAGTGACATTTCTTGAACGGTGACTTTTCAACAGATTTTCTTACGTAAACAACTTTCATAACTTTTCTACTCTACTTTCTTTTATAACTTTTCTAAATTATTTCAAAATGAAAAATGAAAACAAAATAATGTACTACTACTACTGTTGACAGGATTTTCTTCCAAACTACTGGCAAATTTCTGAAAGTTCTGATCTTGCACTTTCTTGACCTCACTTACCCTCATCATAACAAAGGTATCAACAGAAGGTCTGTAAAAACTAAGACCCCTATTCCTGCTTCAAAATGTCCTAAAATGGTTCACTGAACGGCTTGCTGAGGGTCTGGAGCAGCTAGACAATGGAGTCTGCTCACACGTACCCCGTGACAGCCATGTCAGCCCTGCCACCACGGAGGACTCCACCCCCAGAGTCCCAGCTTTGAGGACCCCATCGAGGTCTGTGCCGGCTCTCCCTAACTTGTCTCCTAAAGCTCCATTTTTTTTTATCCCTCTCTTTATTTTTAAGTTTATGTACTTTTGCTTTCCTCATTTCTAGTCTCTCTGTCTCCTGCCAACCTTTCTGTGGTGTGTATATAATTTAACTTGGGCTCTTTGCAATGAAGTCTTCAGGGTGCAGCCTACTAGTTTCTCCACTTCTTAATTTTTAGGTTATGGGTGTTTTTTTTCCTTCCCCTATTCTTTTTGTGGCTCTCAATGTTTTCCCGGAGGACATGGGATTAGTTTGGAACCACTAGGTTTCTCGGAAATATCTGTTATTTCCTATTTAAATTCTTTTGAAATCTAAAACCAAAAATTATTTTGAAATTATAAACCTAGCCTCACACCTAGAGGACTGAAGTGTAGCAAAGTTTCTTAAATAAGATAAATGACTTGGAAGAAGCTGAAACTCTAAACTGGAAATGCTTCATAGAGTAGATTCCTTGTGGAATGGACGCTTGCTACATTCTCTTAACATTTTTCTCAAGGGCACTATAAGCATAACTCCCAAACACAATTAGGACCTCGCAAATTTCAGTGACTACATCCGTTTCATGGAGACACATTTCTACCTATTTATAGCAGACGGCAGTATAACAGACTGGCTGGATAAGCGTGACCAGAACAGAGCCATCGGAAGAGGCTTTCTTTTTGGAATTCATCTTTCCTCATTAATGTTTTTCAATAATCCAGCTGTTACTAGGAAAAATCAAGTGAAATATGGCTGAAAAAGCATGTGGACGAACACTATAGGTTTTTAAAATCTATTCAGACATTTATCAAACACTTTTGATCATGAAATTTATCAATTAGCTGAAGTCATCCTTTAAATGTTATATAATTGGGGCGCCTGGGTGGCACAGTCGGTTAAGCGTCCAACTCTTGATCTCGGCTCAGGTCATGATCTCACAGCTGGTGAGTTTAAGCCCCACATCGGGCTCTGTGCTGATGGCATAGAGCCTGCTTGGGATTCTGTCTCTCCTTCTCTCTGCCCCTCTCCGCTGGTTTGTTCCCTCCCTCTCTCTCTCAAAACTCCTTAAAATAAATGTTATATAATCAGTAGATACACGCTAGTAAAAAATGGCTTGAAGTTTTATTTTATAATGCTATTAGTAGACAAGGAAGATAAATATGTACACTTTAGGCAAAATCAATATATAAACACTCAAAATCACAGAAACAAAGGACAGTCTAGAATATGGGCAATTTATTCATTACAAATATTTACTATAGGATTACTGTAAATAGGCTGCCCTATGTCCTTTATAGACAGGTATTATGAGTAGATCTACTAAAAACCAATTAAGCTTATTCACTATTTGCCAAAACTACAGTATAGAGAAAAAGAAAGTATCGTTAAGGCACAAAGTTTCCTCTCATAAAAAAAAAAAAATCCTATTTTAAGTCCATTCTTGACAACTGTAGGGTGAAAAAAGATGTATCAGAGAAAAAAACAAAATACTTGGTATTTAACAACAAAACTGTAAGAAATACTCCAGCACATAAATTTTAATCACACAAATAATTAATGGTACTCCCCAGATACCTCCTGACTCTAAGATAGAATATGAGGTTACGAAATCGTATCTTTCCTCACCTGAAGTGGCACCTAACTTAAATGAAAGATTTTAGTGTATCTTCTCTAGTATTCTACAAATTAGTAAGATTTCTATTTTTTGGTGCTTTGTAGTCATAATCTCCTAAAACCAGAAAGCATGCTCCCAAAGCCAAAAACTTTCCAAAATAAAAATAGTAGAAAGATCAATGAATTGGATAATAACAAAAATAAAGAGTATTTAGCATATTTTACAGATTCAAGTCAAACATGGAATCAAAACATTGGTCTCCATGTTCATTACAATTCAAAACTTAACAGGTTCTTTCTAGAGATGTGCTCTTAAAGTAAAAAGTATCTGTTGTAGTCGATGGTGGCCACTGGCCAGCTTCTACTCACTCTTCTCCCTCACCTGTGAGAAGCCTCTATAGCAAGTAAGGTGCCTACAGGCAACAGCTAGGATGAGTCTGACCCATCTTTCCAAGCTTTTGAGTTACACTAAGAAGATACTTTGAAATGATGCTTCAAATGCTAAATAGAGCCTTGGACAAACCAATGCAACCCAAGCTGATAAGCCCACTACTTTGAAGGCCAATCCTACAAACCCAGATTCGGTACTTGGAAAGGATTATGGAACACTGATAGGTTATTCAATTTTCAAAGCACCTCCAGCTGAGCCTCCACTCTCACTGCTAGTGGTGAACAGCCTGCTCTGTGGACACGATGAGGTCCCATCAGCTGTGTACACATTCATCAGCGAGGAGCCTGCCCCAAAAGCTTGTCAAGTGCTCTAGAGAACAGATGAAAAACAGTCCTGCCATGAATATCAACTGGCCTTTACCAGGAGGTGCCCAAGACTCAAACGAAGTTCAGCGTCCAATGATGTGTCCCAATGAAGTAGAAGGGAACACTGCCTGGTCTGTGTTCTCTTTGTCCAAAGCATGCTGTAAATATAGCCCTCATATACCGTTCAATAGCTTTCACTATTTTTAACTAAAAGACAGAAGCAGGAAAGAAAACTGGCAACTCTCTGTGCCATGAACTCAGCTCTTGAGAAAAAGCCCGTGGCTTCTGGGAATAAAGTCATGGTAGCGGATATGCAGTGTGCTCTGTGCTTCAGCAGACAGGCAGCTTCCACATAACAATGGCAGCCAATGTGCAGAAATGGATGGAGTTCTCAAAATATCAGAAGTGTTAAATCCCGTTAATGTTTTCCTCAAGCTCCTTCAAGTGAACTTCAGTAATTTTTTTTTAAAGTTTTTTTTTAACGTTTATTTATTTTTTAGACAGAGAGAGACAGAGCATGAACAGGGGAGGGTCAGAGAGAGGGAGACACAGAATCCGAAACAGGCTCCAGGCTCTGAGCTGTCAGCATAGAGCCTGACGTGGGGCTCGAACTCATGGACCGCGAGATCATGACCTGAGCCGAAGTCGGCCGCTTAACCAACTGAGCCACCCAGGCGCCCCAAACTTCAGTAATTTTAAAAGGAGATATACTCTCAGAACTTATAGTCTTACATCTATATTAAAAGGACTTTTACTGAAATCAGTCTTTTTATGTAGTAGTCAAAATATCAATAAAAACAATGTGTAAGAAATATTTCAAATGACTTAAAATAATTTTTTCCTACTGAATGTTTTATTAGTCATTGGAGTAAGGGCTTACTGAATTCATTCCTCAGCGTGATTTCTGATGATTATTGTTGATACAATTCACTTAAATGATTACTTTGGAAAACAGGTTTCATCTCTTCTTCCCAGCTTTGCTTCTTCTTTACATCTAGGCATAAGATCCACCCCAAATTGCTCACTGCAATTTATAGAGTTGCCTCGAATTTCTAGCTCTCTCGTTTCTCTCACCTTGAATGGGCCAAGATGGTTTTCTTCCACAGAAAGCTGACCCATTTCTAATGGGTCATTCTAGGTCTAGGCAACCCCATTAGTTAGTTCAGTGTTATGGTCATCTTATATTTGTGGTTACAATAATAATGGTGACAATAATAAATGCTGGCTACTTTGTTAATATCCTTGAACTCTATAAAAATGCCATTAAGGAAATCTTATCTTCATTTCAAAGTTGAGGAAAGAGGGGTTTAAAGATGCTATGTAACTTGCCTAAAGACACCAGCAGGTGAGTGGTAGGTTTCAACCATCAGGTCAGTATGACCCCAAAACTCATGCTATTTCTAGTATATCACTGTACCACAATCAAGTTTCTTCTCCACAGGTCTCCATTTTTAATGCTTTCTGGTGGAGGCATTTTACATTGTGAAACCTTAATACAAGATTATATATTCCTTCAAATAATATAAATTAGCCACTGAAATAATTAAAGACCCAAACAAAATAAAACCCATTTCTATAGGTAGTCTTAGAGAATCAAACTGTTAAATACACAAAAGTTAGTGGAAATAAAAAACCTGAGGAAAATGAAAACCGATGTAAAATGTGTATGAACAATATAAGGAGTCCCTTATGCATCTGATTTAGATATATTTTAATCACCATTGATGTAGTTTTCAAAATAATAATTTGAGTAGTTCTTTTAAGTATGATAGGATCTGGTTTGTGTTTTTCTTATATAGTGGTAGAACAACAGAATTTTAACCCAAAAAGTATCTCAGCGAGGTGAATGAATTGTTTTTAACATATTAAAAAATATAACTTAAGTAGCTTAATTATAAGCAATTCAACAAGAATAATTATGATATAAATATGTAGTAATACTTACATGTAATACTAACCAAGAGGGACCTGACTGCAAATTCACAGATTTGTTTCCATTTAGCATGAAATTTGGATGTGATCACAGGGATGATGATCTCTGCCGGAACATAGAACTGAATTGAATATGTCACAAAGATGCCAAAGGAATATAGAATTTTCACTGATTGATATAACCTGTTAAAAGAATATTTCAAAATTCAGTTGATTCTTTTCCCCTCAGATTTACTCACGTATAAGTGACAAAACTGTAATAAAGTGTAAAACATGACTTAAGTATACATTGTGAAAAGAGTCCCGTAATTGAGTTCCATCAACACATCCGTCACCTCACATGTTTGTCTTTTTTCTTTCTTTTTGGTGAGAACACTTCGGTTCTACTCTCAGCAAATTTCAGTTAAACGCTACAGTATTATCAACTATAGTTACCACATTATACATTAGAACTTCTTCATCTTACAAGTAAAAGTTTGTACCCTTTTGTCAGACTCTTTTTCCCTATCCACCACCCCCTAGGAATCTGGCTTTCTTCCTTTTACCTTTAATGTTAGATAGGTAAGAAATTAACACAAACGTAGGCCAGTATCTTACTAATTAAATGCTTTTATCAAAAAAAAAAAAAAAGCTAGCTGATCTCTACTAAATTTCTAGATGACGTATGGACAGTTCATTTTGACAAGCCTAGAGAACTTGAATGTGGCAATGCAAAGATTTCAGAATATTGCTGGAAATATTTCATTTTAGGCTAAGCCAATGTTTAAAAAAAAATTTTTAACATCTATTTTTGAGAGAAAGAGACAGAGTGCAAGCTGGGGAGGGCCAGGGAGAGAGGGAGACACACAATCTAAAGCAGGCTCCAGGCTCTGAGCTGTCAGCATAGAGCTCGACGTGGGGCCCAAACTCCCAAACCGTGAGAACATGACCTGAGCCAAAGTCAGCCACTTAATCGACTGAGCCACCCAGGCACCCCTAAGCCAATGTTTTAAAGGCTAGGCTGAGTCTCATGAAGAGCTAATGTCTTTTCTTAACTTTCTTTTAAAAACTGAGCATACTGTTTGTCTTTGATATCTTCTTGATCTATATATAGAAGAAAAACTTCACATTGAACTTTGAGTTATGCTTCTCCTTGCTTAAAAATCTTGGTATGTATGTCATTAGTTGCAGAAATGTCATCATTCTTAGGTCCACAAGGAGGGCATCTAAATGGTTTCAACTTGCAAAGTCCTCTAGATTACACAGGGATTCCACCTATATAAAAGTTACATTAATAGGGAAATAGAGTTATTAGGCTGGTTGATGCCCAGTGCTTCAAAACAGCACCGCAAGTTTTAGTTTTATAAGTATCTTTAGAATTTCTACATTGTAGATGGTGTCTTGTCGAAATCAGTATACATATCCCTATAGAGACTTTGGTTAACTACCTTTTGGCTGGACAAAGAACACTTTTTAAATGTTGATAATGGCACACAGAGAAAACTAGAATCATAGGACTCAGAACATTATAGAATCTACTCTCTTAGGTTACAGATAATAAAATTATGTGTTGTGGTTTTTTGAAATTTTGAATATTTTGCAACAATTAAAATAAAAAAAAAAAACCAATTGCTCTTGTATTCTTTAAAGAAAACAAACAAACTGGAGAGGAGACCATGGATAGAAAGTGCCGCAGCATTAACACACGTCCTCTTTAGGCAGAAACATCATTGATAGCCCCGATCTTCCCTTTAGAGCTCTGCTTTCCCACCTGCAAGGCCTACGCACAGGGGAGAGTGTTTCTTCCTTAGGAGAAAAAATACAATCATTTTAAAGGGATATAAAATATTCCACTTTTGGTACAGAAAGTCCTAAATATTAATTAGGCTTTAAGCTTATTTCTGATGTCTTAAGACTTATAGTAAAGATTATCAACAGTTCTCTAAACTGTGGCCAAGCAAGAGGGAATTCATAAGTCTCCTTCTATAATATATGCATCATAGGAAGTTAAGAGGAAAGAAAAACAGCTGAGTAGGAATAGCTTTGAAAATACTGCAAACAACATAATTAAAGAAAGAAGGAACTCCTTAGGGCTAGCAACAATAAAATCTTAATATTAAATGCTTTCAGGATATATTTCTCAGCTTGAGGCTTGAGATTTAAATATAAACGGTCAAATTACTGCAATGTACAGAATAAAGACTCCTGCTTCATTTACTCTGATATATAATTATAGACAATTAAATAAATATTCTTACCAGTTTATTATTAGAACATTCCTTTTGTTCTAGTAATCTTTTAACTTATATGTTTTTAACAATATATTTTAAAATACATCTATGCATATAGGTATAATTACTTTTCTATTGATTTAAAACAAGTTATACAGGCTAAGGATCTGGTTATTATTAATGCCAGTCAATAACACTGATTATATGCAAATATTATCATTTGGTATTACACAGAGTACAAATGGGAAATAAAATGACATGAACCTTTTAAAGGCTAGTATACTTCCAATTATCAACCATAGAAGAGTAATTATAGAAATAAGAGTGTTTAAGAAAAGCACTGCAGTCTTTTAAAATCAATTGTTCCATTTTTACTTCTTTTCTGTTTTAAGAATCTACCAGTTTTTGTTTGACATCTATATTTTCAATCACCCTAAACTTTTTCTCTCATCATCTTTTCTACAGGGATTACCAACCTTTGTTCTTAATTTGGTTGTAAGCAGGCATCTACGTACTAAGTTTTAGAAATGAAGAGTTGAAAGAACAATCTACTCTTAAACTGTATGTCCAAAGGACAAAAAACTTTCTTAAAGTTATAGGAAGTTGTTTTGAAGATACAGAAGAATGTAAACAACTTTTAAATAACATTTAATGCACATTAAAAATTACCATGAAACTCACTGCCAAAGTTCTTGAAAGTTAGAGACCATGTTTTATTCTTCTCTGTATATTCTTAGCAGGTGGCAGATACTCATTAAGGAAATATTAATAATAAAAAATGGGTATGGATAGGTAGTTCTTAGAAACTATATTTATTCAATATCACAAATAAAAATACTTCAAAGAATAAAATAATTATTGCTTGAAAAAACACTATACTGGTAGCAAAGAAATTTAATATCTTAGTAAAAAACATAAGTGTGTGTTTTAAATAATTACTTTGCAGTCAATATATGAAATCTATGAAATCAGATTATGGGGCAACTAAATGTTCCAATGAAAACATTAGTTTTAAAAGCACAGCATTTCAAAATTTGCAATGCTTCTACTCTTTTCCCCACATTGGCTAATAAATCAAAACTCACCCTAAATTTACAGATACAAATATCTTAAAATTTTTGAAAAGCCAACCTGGGATATAAGCTGCCGACTGACTGTCTTTCTCTCAAGGCTGACTACAAAGCTACTCCTGGGATAACTATGATAATTCACTTGCCATCCCAGACCCTTGGTGATACTCAGGTTAAGAATCTGAGCTTAGTTCTGGGGCGCCTGGGTGGCTCAGTCAGTTGAGTGTCCAACTTCGGCTCAGGTCATGGTCTCACTGTCCATGGGTTCAAGCCCCGCGTTGGGCTCTGTGCTGACAGCTCAGAGTCTGGAGCCTGCTTCGGATTCTGTGTCTCCCTCTCTCTCTGTCCTTCACCTGCTTGTGCTCTGTCCCTCTCTCTCTCAAAAATAAACATTAAAAAATATTTAAAAAAAGGAATCTGAGCTTAGTTCCGTTAAGAAGAGACAAGTCTGAGGACTAGCTACAACCCTTACCAAGAACCTCACCTCATGCTAAGGTGAAAACTAAGACAAGGGTTATTTACTCTTCACAACTAGATTGAATAATGTAAACCACTCAACTTTTAGAGCATATTCACTAAACTAAGTATCACGAGGAAGAGATTTTTCATCTGTTCACCACTAGTTCCTGGAACAATACCTAGTACATAAAAGGCATACAATTAAGTATCTGTGAGATGCCCTTCATTTTGAATTTAATATTATTAATAACAGTCATTCTGATGAGGAAAGTCAGAGGCAGTTTGGGCAGGCCAGGATGCCCAGTTACAGGCAACTTTAATATTGCAAAAAGATAATTAAATTTGTCACAGAATTTTGACACCCATTAAAACAAAAGTGTAATGAGGGAAAAAAAAAGAATTTGTGAGGGAGAGGACAGAGGGATTAGTCTGGGATATATGAATCTTATTTTTCCAGTTTTCTTAAATTTATTTCTCTTACTGCTTTTTTATCGTGCCCTTTGGTGAGTCCATTCCTGCCTAAATATTTTCGCTGTAGGTAACAAGCTCCTCAGAGTTCAAACCGTTGATTGCCTGGTAGGATCCATTAAGACATGGCTTGATTACCTGCCATTACTTGTCAGCTTTATTTCCCAGAATATTCATGTTCATAGCTTGGGTATGCTACAAACATGGGCTTAGACTTGGGGTTTGTTCTCTTTGGGGAGGAAAAGTACCAGTTCAATTATCTTAATAAATCAAAATGCCTGCCTTATGCCTTCCCTGTTCTTCTGTATTTTTTAAAAATGTTTATTTATTTACTTTTGAGAGAGAGAGAGAGAGAGAACATGAACAGGCGAAGGGCAGAGAGAAAGAGAGAGAGAGAATCCTAAGCAGGTTCCACTCTGTCGGCACAGAGCCTGATAAGGGGCTCGATCTCACAAACCATGAGATCATGACCTGAGCTGAAATCAAGAGTTGGATGATTAACCTACTGAGCCACCCAGGTGCCCCAATTATTCTTCACTATTTTTTTAACTGAATTTTTCCTATCCAATACATGCTTCAGAAAGAATGCCACATGCGGGACAGCAGAAGCACCTTACTGCTTCTCAATATTTGTTTGTATGAAAACCTAACACCCTTGATATTTAGTGGAAGTGCTATGTGTGTTGAATGAATGAGTAACATGTGAATTTATTCTAGGCCAGGATTTTTCAAACTCTAATCAGGAACCATTAAAGGGGCTATGATATCAATTGGGTGAGTTGAGTTGTGAATAGGTTTTTTCCTAATACATAGACTGGAATAGAAAATATCAGGGGACACTGTATGCAGAATATACGTGTCTTTATTTAGCCTTATTACTTATTTCAGTTATTTACATGTGTGTGGGTGGTGTGTACCACAAAAACGCATATACACACAGACGCACATACACTTATTTCTATGATGGTTTTTCTATAAAACATTTTCCTTTCTTACTATAGGTTATAGTTTGAAAAGTTAAAAAGCCACCAACTGGAACCAAATAAGAAGGCACGGTAACTGTGCTGGGGAAAAGGTGAAGGGGTATGGAACAGACCTCGTGTTTCAGGCTAGTAAAAAGCAAGCAACATAACAAAAGTGAACAAAGGAAACCACAACAAAAAGAAAGATGTTTGTTCCTATGATGTATATACCATCACTCAGAAGGACACAGTAAGACAGAACCCACATAAATACTCTGTGCTATTTTAAGTCCTCTTGTGAACTTGTTCTACCACCATTGATGCTCAAATCTCCACACCTTCCCTTACAACATTGACTAGAAATCTTCACCTGCTGGCTTACATTCCAGAAATTGCTATTAGAGGAGGTAGAGAAACATGTAATCTAGGAAGATTTTACAATGAATATGGCATCCATGCTCCAACATAAATACTGTTCGTCTGCCAAATTCCACATTCCAGTATTTTCTTCAGGCTAATTTCATGCACACTTTTCCTATTTAGGACCTCCTTGATGGTAAGAAGAGTCTATAAGTTAAAGTAGTACATAGCAATTTATGTCAACCCCTGGGACCACGGTGTGAAGCACAGAATCTACATAAAGTGATATGAAAAATTCTTCATACCGATCCAGACAAAAAGAAACATCCTTTTATGGCCTGTGTAATGTTATCACGGTGGCTTCATTTGTATAGTGTTTTTAAATCAAAAGGTTATTTCCTCTTGGTTATTTTGCTTGCAACTGCACTGTGCCTTTGCTCTTCAGAGGACACATTCCTTCCTGGTGGCAGTGTGCTGGGGGTTCTCAGAGGATGGGTTAAACACAGTGGGTCGCCCTGAAGTACCAGTTTCAAAGGTTTTTTTGAGGGAAAACTATTTTTACAAAAAGCAACATCAAGATTATGATTATGTAAACAGAGAAGGAGCTGATACTATGCTTGAGGCAGGCTACTTGGGCAAGTCTATTCTCAAGACTCCCAAGGGAACACTTTTGTCTTTTTCTCTCCACTGTTTATTGGGTGATGTTAGTGGAAGTCTTGGAAAAACACTGCTAAAACATCACTCAACTAGGACTAGTAGTGGTGCCTTAGTTATATTATCAGGTAACATGGGAAATGCTATTAAACCTAGATTCCTATTTAGCAATCATTTACTAAGGGCCTCTTAAATGCTGAGCAATGTGCTAGATCACGGAGATACATCATCAGCCTAAAAGATGAAGGGTTCCTGCCCTTACAGTGCTTATATTTTAGCTCAATTATCATCTTTAAGACACATTCTTTGCTTAAAAATCTAAATGCGATCCACTGAACAATACAACTCATAACTAGTTTTAAAAGATGTCACCTCAAACAATAAATAGTTAATAACCTGGAGCCTCTCTAATTCATACTTTCTTTATCCCGGGGCTGCTTTCTAATGCAATATTTTCTTGTAGGAATACCCATTATGAATTCTGACGATGTAAGTCACATGACATCAAAAGCCCATTACAGCTCCTCATAGCTAGCAGCTACGGGTTCCCTAGGTTCTTACGACAGCCATCCGCTTTTATACCGACAGTAATGAGTACACTGCACATTCTCGGACTTCCTAGGCCTGTATCGTCCTAAGCACAGGGAAGGAAAGGAAAAGACTCATACAGAGCACAACAAGAAAGAAATCTTAGATATAATCCCATGATCATTCCGGTCCAAACTCCTCCTTTTACAGAAGACTATCACTATAACAAGACAAGCATCTCCTCAGCAGTCTTTCTCAGTCTTGGCTATTATCTTAACTGTCCCAGCTGCAGAGACCGTAACGAAATGGACAGTAGGCCACACGAGGCTTATCTCCACAAGGAGAAGGAACTACCTAACACAAGTTCTCTAAAGGTGAATAGCATATCTTCACTTGCTGTCTGTTTTCTCCCAGATCTTTGTTTCTTAGGATACGTGTAACTAGCCTTTCTTCTAAATGAAAAGTGGGTGACTTAGCTAAGCTTTCTTGAATAGAAATGATGATGCAATGGTCCCTTTTTAATCAAGACTTGCAACTAATTCTGTTCTAAGGGTAAAGCCATAGCAATTAGGGATAAGGTGAGAGCAGGAAGGGGATGTGGAAAAAGGGAAGGACTAAGTAGAACTATTGCAGGGACAGTATCGCTCCCACAGGATTTAGTGAATACCAGAAGCATTCCCTACTCATCTTTCCCACTGTTCCTTCACCATGCTCTTAACTCTCTGGGGACAGGAACATCTGAACTTGATGTGCGTGCTCCCACTTCAGTCCCTTCTCTCTGGGAAGAATTCTGAGATTGTTTCCACCTATATTTTAGTTTTGACATTGAAAGTCGCCAATTTTATTTATAAAAATTCTTAACAGTTATTTATCTTTTTTTGAGAGAGACAGAGTGAGCAAGCATAAGCAGGGGAGAGGCACAGAGAGGGAGACAGAAGATCTGAAGCAGGTTCTGCACCATGAGCACAGGGCTTGATGTGAGGCTCGCACTCTCGATCATGAGACCATGACCTGAGCTGAAATCATGAGTCAACCACTTAACTGACTAAGCCACCCAGGCACCCCTGTATAAAATTATTCTTAAGATTTATTCTAAATATTATTCTAAGTGCGGAAAGATATCACTGTTTTCATTATATGGTATCTGAAAAGAGGACCTATGATACCATAATTTTTAGCCTGATTCTTATATTAAGCTGTTTAAGCTCCTAGTCCATATTAAATTGTTACAAAAAGAGGCGTATTTGGAGGAAACAAAATTATATAATCAACTATAATGTAGGTTAATGAAATAAATGCTTAAAATTATATATCTTGTTTGTAGTCCTGTCTCTAGCCTGAAACAAACGTATAACATTTGAAACAACATGCTTCCATCTTGAAATATTTATAAAATGGGTCATGGCTAAAGCAGAACTATAATTTTAAAAAATAAACACACTGCATGTGTGTCCCTTGTGCAGCCTGGAAACTATTCTAGGTATATTCTTTCTACCACAAATGGCTTCCTATATGCATTTGGTCTTACAACATTTTCAACTCCAATAAAAACCCAGGACTTGTCTACTGAATGGTAGACAAACTCCCAAACTACAAACAGAAAGCCAGAGTATATAATATTTTAAAACATTTCAGGTTTCACAGACTTCTATCCAAGCAGCCTGAGCAGTGTGACATTAATTAAATCAGCAATTTAAAATTTAGTCTTTGTATTTATAACTAAGGAGTTATCTTCCATTTTATAAATAAGGGTGCAATACCTTTTTAAAATCTCCAGGGACCAATCTCTGGAAGAAGGAAAAATCCTATATAATTCTTCATTTTGCAAAATATGGTTCTAATATTAAGATAATATTAAGATGCACCATATTATATTTTTATAATGTGTCCTACTTATGCTCTGAAAGGACTTGGGGTACATACAAGATGAAAGCTTACCAGTAAAATAGTGAGGGTCATAAGTGATGGGTTATTTTATCAGGAACCCAGAGTGTTGGATTTGTTGGCATCAAGTACATGTATTACAATTTTTATTATAGTGAGTCCATATTAAAAGAATCCATGTTTTACTTTGATATTTTACTCAAATTTGGGATATCCTATAATTTTTAATCTTTTCAAAGAATCTCAAAAGGACCTATAAAATACTAGATGGTCTCTGAAGATTATGAAATCACAATAAAATAAGAAATCACAAATAAGGTTATACAAATAAGGAATCACAAAAAAATTTTAAATGTTTAAACCATAAATCCAAAAATACATCTTTGTCATCAAACATTGGTAAGCTATATTTATAGAGTATACAAGCTAGGATTAACAAAATCAGGTCCACCTACCACACATCCTGGGGAAGATTTAAAGTTATGCTGCCTTTAATTTCATCACGGAAACACATATATCCTAAAGTAGCTAATGTTACATACAAAGTTGTAACAATTCCCATGCCAATATTCAATGCTTGGGGGAAGCGTTTTGATTCTTTCATTTGATTTTCCAGTGGAAGGACCTACAAAGAGAATGTAGGTAATACAAGTCATTTAAAATGATCTGTCTTATATATACACAAGTATACATATATACTTGTCTTACATATACACAAATTAATCTTTCTATAGTTTATATGCAAATTTTATTTCCTTTTAAAAAACACATAATAAATTACTGAATATTTTTCTTGGTGTTATATATATTATTTACACTACAGATTTTTACATCCTTAAAAAGGTCTGAAATCAGCTCTTACTAAGCAAACCTGTCAGGTTTTTGTAAGTAACTTCTTATTTTGGAATAACTTCAGATTTACAGAAAAGTTGCAAAGACAAACAAAAAACTCCCATACACCCCTGACCAGTTTCCCCTCATGTTAACATTTTATACTACCAAAGTACATTTGTTACAACTAAGAACCAACATTGGTACATTATTAAACTCCAAATTTTTATTTGGATTTCATTAGTATCTCCACTAATGTCCTTTTTCCGTTCCAGGGTCCCTTCCAGGATGTCACACTGCATTTTGTCACCATATCTCCTGTCTCCTTAGTCTTCTCTTAACTGTGATGGATTCTCAATCCTTTATCATTGTTCATCACCTTGACAGTTTTGAGGAGTACTGATTAGATATTTGGTATAATTTCTCTCTACTGGGGCCTGTCTGATGTTGCCTGATGTTTGTACACTGGGATTATAGATTTTAGAATAAGATACCACAGAGGTGAAATGCCCTTCTCATCACACATACTATCAACATGATTTATCACCGGTGAAATTCACTTTGATCACTTGGTTACGGCAGTGTTTGCCAGGTTTCTCTGCTTGTAAAGGTCTTTTCTTCTTTCTCATCATACTCTGCTTGTTGGAAGCCAAGTCACTAAATGCGGCCCATAATTCAGGGACTGGGGGGGATTAAGCTACACCTCCCGGAGAGGAATACCTACATAAGTGATTTGGGAATCCCTCTATGTACAAATTTACTTAATTGCTCATTTATATTAGTATGCATTCATGTATATTGTCTTATACTTTGGGTATGAATCCAAAGCATTTATTTATTTTGTTGCTCATATTGTTCCAGCTTTGGTCATTGTGAATCCCATCAGGTTCTCGTATTCCTTGTAGTCCTTTGACATGCCTCTGTTCTTTTGTTTTCTGAGCACTTCCATACTTTTTGGCACTACAAAACGCTCCAGACTCATCTTGAATTTCCTGGTTTCAGCCCCAGAATCAGCCATTTCTCCAAAGAAATTTCGTTCTTTTGTTGTAGAATGGTACTTAGAAATCAAGATCTGGGTGCTGAGCGGGCTTGTAGTGACTGTGTATCTCTGCTAACAGGACTTCTTATCTGATGGTGCTAGGAAATACATGTGTGCATACTAACCTATGTATATTCATGTCATAACTGCTTCTGTATCCATGTGTATCTACTGTGTGTCAATTTTGTGAGATGAGTAAGTTATGTTTATTATGTAAAAAAACCTTTAAAAAAAAAAGGAAAAAAAGGCTAATTGAAGAGTTAAGCTACTTTAGGCAATTCTTCAGAGGTTCCGGCCAGGTGATCTGATCATACAGTAAAAGACACTAAGAAATAATAACAGCAATTATTTACCAAGTACTTACGATTTACCATTTTTTAATTGAGATAAAATTGGCATAGAATACTGTATTAGTTTCAGATGTACAACATAATAATTTGACATCTGTATACACTGCAAAGTGATCACCACATGTCTAGTTATCATCCATCATCATACAAAATTACAATTTTTTTTATAATAAGAACTTTAAAGATTTATTCTCTTGGCAACTTTCAAATATGCAATAAAGTATTACTGCCTATAGTTGCCATGCAAAATTTACAAACCTTTAGCTAGACTCACCAGTTAAAAAAGAGAGAGAGCACAATTAAATAAAATCAGAAATGAAAGAGAAGTTACAACTGATACTACAGAAATACAAAGGGTCATAAGAGACTACAATGGACAATTATATGCCAATAAACTGAAGTAGGATAAATTCCTTGAAATATATAATTCCAAGACTGAATCATGAAGACATAGAAAATCTGAATAGAAAGATTACTAGTAAGGAGACTGAATCAGTAATCAAAAAAACTTCTAACAAACAACAGTCCAGGACCAGATGACTTCACAAGCAAATTCTACCGAACATTCAAATAAGATTTAATACCTATCCTTCTCAACTTCTTCCAGAAAACTGAAGACGAGGGAATACTTCCAAACTCACTTTACGAGGCCAGCATTACCCTAATATCAAAACTAGACAAGGACACCAAAAAAAAAAAAAAAAAAAAGAAAGAAAAAGAAAGAAAATTATAAGCAATATCCCTGATGAACACAAATGTAAAAATCCTCAACAAAATATTAGCAAACCAAATTCAATAATACATTAAAAGGATCATACACCACAATCAAGTGGGATTTACTCCCAGGATGCAAGGAGGATTCAGCATCTACAAATGAATCAACATGATACACCAAATTAACAAAATGAAGGAAAAAAATCAAATGACCATCACCACAGATGCAGAAAAAGCATCTACAAAATTCAATATCCATCCATGATAAAAACACTCTACAAAGTATGTACACAGGCAACATTACTCAACATAATAAAGGCCACATATGACAGGCCCACAGCTAGTACCAACTCAACAATAAAAAGCTGAAACTTCTCTTCTAAGATCAGGAAAAGTCAAGGATGGCCATGCTCACCCTTTTGTTCACTTTAAGAGCTCCTTCAATTCCAAAAGACAACCCTGCCAGGTAGAGTACTCCTGGTTATAAGTTCTTGGTTTGTTTGTTTTTTTTCCTTTCAGCACTCTGAATATATCATGCCACTACCTTCTGTTCTGCAAAGTTTCTGCTGAAAAATCAGCTAACAGCCTTATGGGGGTTCCCTTGTACGTAACAAGTTGTTTTTCTCTTGCTGCTTTAAAAATTCTCTCTTTGACTTTTGACATTTTAATTACAATGTGTCTTTGTATGGGTCTCTTTGGGTTCATCTTATTTGGAACTATCTGTAGACCTACATGTCTGTTTCCTTCTCCAGGTTAGGGAATTTTCCAGCCGTTACTTCTTTGTTAGTTTTTATGCCTCTTTTTTCTCTCTCCTCCTTCGAGGATTCCTATAATGCAAATGTTATTCTCCCTGATGTTATCCCACAGGTTCCTTAAGCTTTACTTTTTCAAAGTTTTTTTTTTTTTTTTCTTTTTCTTTTTCCTGCTCCGTCTGGGTGAATTGCATTGCCCTGTCTTCGAGGTCACTGATGAGTTCTGCTTCATCTGGTCTGCTGCTAAACCCCTCTAGTATATTTTGCAGCTCAGTTAGCACATTCTTCAGCTTTGTGACTTCTGTTTGGCACTTATATTTTCTCTCTTTGTTGAAGTTCTCACTGTGTCAATCTATTCTTCTCCCAAATTCCATCAGCATCTTTACGACCATGACTTCAAACTCTTACCCACTAATAGATTACTTATCTCTATTTCAGTAAGGTCTTTTTCAGAAGTTCTGTCTTGTTCCTTCATTTGGAACACATTCCTCCATCTCATTTTTCCTGACTTTTTGTGTTTGTTTCTGTGTATTAACTGAAACAGCTACATCTCCCAGTCCTGAAGGAGTGACCTTGTGTAGGAGATGAACTTCATCATTCAACCTTGACCTAGGTCTTGGCTGTCTCTTGAACCTTTGTGACTGTCTAAGCAGACTGATTTAATCTTGAGAAGTTACAGTTGTTGAGGGCGTGCCAAGACCTGCCAGTGTTCCAGTGTGGGGATTTTAGTCAGTACCAAATTTCAGAACAGTTGAAAGCCAGATTCCTGGGCAGCAGCGTTTAAAGTACGGAAATATACAGTCTGTAGGGCTATAATTGTTAACCCTGCTGGCCTCTAGAGTAGGAGATCTGGAGGGGCCCCCTGGATAACAGTTGCAAAAATTGAGGCTTCAGACAACACTCTAAGCTCCTTTCTGGGAGGTATCACCAGGCTGTAGCAAGGCCAAGGGAGAGCACAGGACGGTGTCTCCCTGTGTTCCTTCAGAGTGCTTTGGTAGCCTCAAGATGCATGGCAAACCTGAAGCCTGTCCCTCAGGTTAAAGCTTCAGAACTTGTAAATAAGCCTTTTTTGCTGACAAACTGGAGTACATTTCAGTCAACTGTCTGTACAGCACCCTGGGCATGGGAGCCTGCCAAGAACAGTCTTTCCCATTGTTACAGTCCCATGGGGCCCTGGAACATAAAACCTCCTAGCCACCAGGGCCAGGGATCAAGGGGTGTCCCCTGTGTGGACTACACTTGCCCACAGCCTTAGTATGGCAGGGGAATAGCACTGGGGGCAGGGCACACCCACCATTGTTAGCAAGGCAGAGGGAGGCTGCTGTGTTTGTGAGTGTCCTCCTATGCCAGCATCACAGAGGGAGACTGCCAAAATGGTGCCCACCAGTGCCTCCATCCCCAGGGAAAGTCCCAACATGTCCCTGCCTCTCCAGATTCTTTTAAGATTCACAAATGAAATCTCCTCCACATATGGCCTAGGCACTTTTCAAACTGCAGCTTTTATGCTAGGTTCTGGGGCAAGTGAGTCCATATGCGAGCCCTTTAAAAAGGAGTTTCTCAGATCCTACAGTCCTTTGGATCCCACAGATGTAAGCCCCACTGGGGACTTGTCTCTCCAGTGCAGGTCTGAAGGGTTAGGATGCCTGATGTGGGTCACAAACCCCTTGCTCTTCAGATAAAAGCTCCCTATACTGGGTTGCCGCACTGGGGATGGGGTTTTTGGTGAGACCACATCTCTGTCTCCCTCATCTGTCTTGATGGGGCCCTTTTATCCTCTGTTGTGGAGGAACTCTTCAGCTAGCATTCAGTTCTTCTTCAGGGGGATTATTCCATATGTAGCTGTTGACGTGATGTGTCCTTGGGAAGGGGGGAGTTCCGGATCTTCCTACACTGCCATCTTGGACCAGCCCCTGCCAGGTATTTTTCTAGATGCTTCGAATGCAGCATCTCATGTGGTCCTCAAAATAACACTATGAGATAATAACTCTAGTAATATCTCCACTTTTGAGGTGATAGGTCCATATGGGAATATTAACTGGTTAACAGAAGAGAGAATAATTTGGATGCTGTAAAGATCATCCAGACCTGAAATAAAGGGCTACAGTCAAGAATGGTGCCGGTGTGGCTAGAAAAGGAGAAAGGGAAGGAAATTCACATTTAGATAGGCTCCTTCACATTAGATAGCATTTGGGTGTTTCAAATGTATTTTCATTTATGGGGAAACAGGAAAGAAAAACAGACATGCCTTCATTACTGATGGAATGGGGGAACCAGGGGCAAAGTGAAAGGAACTGTTCCAATGTTTCAAGCTTGAGCAACTGCAAAAAAAAAAACCTGAAAGTAACAGGACATGAGAAAGTGAAGCTGGTTTTAGATAAGACAGTCTATGTAGTACTCTGGAGTTGCTGAACTTAAGATGTCAGAGGAACAACTTAACTGGAAATGTCCAATAGTTAACTAGAGCTTGCTGGTTAAAGACATAAGTGAAAACCTGCAGTTATTTCTGTAACAGTGATAAGTGGAACTGTAAGAATATGTGAGAATTCTCTAAAGGAGAATTCAGAGAGACAAGGAACGCAAGCAAGATGCTGTAAAATTGTCTTTTAGATCTATTTCATCTGTAGTTCGCATAGATGTATAAGTGGTTTTGCTCCTATACCAAACCATCTGACAATGGAACATAAGCTGCAGAGCAGAAAGCAATCTTCTATTTTCCCCAAATCTACACATTTCAGGCTTTAAATAGACTGGAAACATCTTGAATGGAAATATTTAAGATCTTAGAATCCTCAGGGTACTTGTATTTCTTGGTATTAGCTTTATGATATTATCATTTCTCAAAACAAATATGACATGTGCAAATCTAAAGGGAGAATTTATATTTGATTCTTCTATGTAATGGCAACTTTGTAACAATTTCAATCCACTTCAAATCATCTAGTCTATAAAATATGATGTTTGGGGCTTGTCTGAATGTAACTTGGGCTTGGCAGAGTAGATGGAATACAGATAAAACAAAGTCGGCCATGGGTTGGTTTTTAAAGCTGGGTGATGCTTATACAAGAGTTCATCATACTATTCTCAAGATTTTGTATCAGGCTTGAAATTTTCCTTAATAAAACATTAAAAATCATCTAAACTAAACTATAATTCAAGTCTACCCTATCAAACTGCAAATAGTGTTCTGGTAATGAAGAAAATAGAAACAAAAAAGAAAAGTGCATTTTAAATGTAGTTTGACTACATAAATCTTTGTGTTAACTTAAAATTTTTATGAACAATAATAAAGAACAAATCCTTACCACTCCTATGCCTTCAAAAGCAAACACAGCAGTACCAAAAAAAAGTGGGTATTTTTTCCAACCAGCCACTATTGGAAGATTGTGGGGATTTGGCATATTCTGGAGAAAGAAAGAAAAAAACAAGAGAAGTTACATCTTTACTTATTTTAAACAATGTAAAACGTGACATCATGGACAATGTAAACAATGTAAAACGTGAAAGCGTGACATCATATACTTCTGAGCTTCACAATAACAAATGTATGTTATAAAAGTGAATAGTTCTTTCAATAAACACTTTAAGCACCTATGTTAAATGTAGCCAAGCTGTTAGAATTTCACTGCCAAAAGCCATTGTTTCCCTCATGCCCACACATTCCATCTGAGCTCAATGCTCCCGATTACCTGTTTCCACCTTCAAGTCCCAGGCTGTTCACACTGGGTATGGCTCCTGGCACAACAGGAAATAACATAAGCATACTCAGTCTGAACTGAGTGCCATATAGTCAGTTATCAACCACTGCTCATGGTGTCTAGCGAAATTCATTTTCTACTCGGTTTTGCTCTTTCCATCTCCAAGTCACCTGGTTCCTGATTTTGGCTTTCTACCTCATAACTCTGCTGCTTCCTCGTACAGGTCTCCTTCTTGATGCAGTGTCTTACACTTTAACCAGCCAGTTGCCATTACTCTTATTATTCATACATACTCCTTGACCCTGGCTTTGATTACTCAGCCCCAACCCACAGCCTTGTTCCAACTTTTGCCATCCGGAGACTCACAAACTGTACATCTTGTTCAAGATCTCTGGTTCCACAACGACTATATCTTCCAGCTATCCCAAGTCTGCTTCCCACTCTGTTTACCATCCTGTGTTCTCTGCCCTCCTTAATTGGAAGTGGAATTCAAGACCAAGAAAAGAGGATGAAAAAAATAACCTGAAGTGTAAAAGCACATGGATAATTTGGGTAATAAAGAGGTCTAGAATATCAGAAGTGTAGGGAGACTTGTGTGATATAATGGTTATCCATGATGGAAAATACAAGTTATGGTCAAAATGAAAGGGATATTTAAGTGTTTGGGTCATCTGAGAATACCTAACTGTTATTCAAGACTCACACTGTTCCCTCTACCTAAGGAACCACCTTTTCTGCTCCACTAATTCTTACATGTTCAGGTAAGGGGTCGTGAACTACAGAAAGCCTTATGAGATGTTCCTGCCTGTTCCCTTCCATCTCATGTACAATAAGAAAATGTCTACAGGTTTTAGAATTCAGGGCAGGGGGAATGAAACAGACCCATCATAACAGAGTTTGTGATAAATTGCCAATGGAGGTTTTAGGACAATTGCAACAGCAATATACAAAATGGATTGGCTCAGGAAAGACTAGAGCAGGCATTCTTGACCTTTTCTGAGTCCTCAGCCCCTTAGAGATGAAAGCTATACACTGCTCAGTAGAAGAATGCATATATACATACAGAGATGCTAAATCTTGCAAATAATTTTAAGGGATTTGCAGATCCCCTGAATCCCATCAACCGATGTTTTTTTAAGAATAGTCCTTGTAGGGTTAGGATCCCCAGACTTCAGACAATGAAATCAACTGAGGCTGCCTACTTCAGACAGACAGGCTACAGATTAGTAGAGTGGCAGTGAATGGAAGTGGTAGCAGCAAAAACAGGTTCAGAAGTCAAAGAAAATTATAAAATTACATCTCGAGACTGGTTCAAATCTTACAAGAATAAAGAAAACACTAGTGAGTTCTTTGATTCCTGTTACACAGTGTACTGAGGCATTCCTAAATCTTACAACTCAATAGGGTAGGTATCACTATCTTCTGCAGCAGCGTTACAAAGCCCAGAAACAGATTTACCAAGATTCAAAACCAGGCCTGAAGACAAAGCCTGCGCTCTGTGTCACACACTTTGCCAGCTGAGCAGGAGCCCCAAGTTTACTGATTATCTCCCGTGTGCCACATGACGAAGTAGGGGTCTTCACACATCATTACTTTTACCTCCAAAGTGAACAAAGAATTAGTTATAAGAACCATAGGTTAAAAACGGTTAAAAACATGTTATACTTACCCCAACGACATACTGATAAATTATCACAAGACTGACAGCCATGGAAAGGTTGGCGAGGAATGAAAGCACAAACAGATTCTTTAGCTCACGAATGAAGACCAAAAGAATTATAAATGGAAGAAAGCAAAGCATATATATCCTTAGGTCAATACTTCTTCTCTCACATGGATTTGATGAATTGGTACTATTCAAAAGTAACACTTTACTCTCCAGGAATCCTTCATGAACCTACATAGGATTACCAGGAGAATAAGGAAGAGGGGGAGAAAAAAACTTTCATCAACTTATAAGTGACAAAATATCAAGAAATTACCTATACACTCTATGATAATTCCTTTACAATAAATGTTTATATTTTTTCAAGATATTCTAGCTTCCTAGAAATACATATTTATCAAATTTAAGGATAATTAAAATAGGATAATTCTTCTTTGCAAAACAACTTCTTTTATCATACTGTAAAAATAAAGTTCACTAGAAAATTATGAGGATTAATTTACCAATTTATTTTGAAGCTTTGTACTCATGATTCCAGCAAAGGCTCAACCTGCTTCTGAGATAATCAAAAGTGGATGTATACTTGCCTAGAATGACCATATTCTACTCCAGATATCCTACTCTGACTTACTCTCTTCAGAGAAGGTAACAAGCTCATATACCTCTTAGAAATGTACAGTAGTCAAGATAAAGTTTAGAAATCATAGCCTAACTTTAAAGCTGTTTTATAAAACAACTGTTTATAAATTATCATCACTATCAAAGGGGTGCCTGGCTGGCTCAGGCAGTTAGAGCATATGACTCTTGATCTTAGGGTTGAGTTCAGGTTCCATGTTGGGTATAGATATTACTTAAAAATAAAATCTTTTAAATAAATAAATAATCATCACTATCAATACATGCATGGCCATGTGCTAGATGTAGATAAATTTTTGCTAGAGCAAAAAACTTCAATAAATCAATTTTACCTTCAAATTAATTCAGCCACTTCTATATACCAACATTCAGTGTTCAAGAGTTACAGTAATTTATAGGTTCCACATATTAAAACTTGTCTCATTCAATTAATCACATAATCCAACTTACTAAAACAAAAATGAAATTATGCAGGACTCTACAAACACTCTTACAAACTCACAGCAGAGGTATATAATATTATAATTTAAATGCTAGGGAAAATCTATTTGCCCACAAACACTCTACACCCTCCTTTGAACACAATGACATTATCAAGTCTCTAGATACTTAAATTCTTAAGAACAAGATCCTATAATAATAATAGGGAGCATTTTTTGAGTACTGAACTAAATATATACAACATCTCATCTAATCCTCAAAACAACTGTCTGAGATGGCTAGTAATATTAATGTCAACTTATAGTTGAGGAAACTGAGGTTTAAAGAAGGGCCTTAAAAAAAACCTTACATAATATCAAGCCAGTAAGTGGTAGTTCTAGGATCCAAACCCGGCAGGAGACACTAGAATTTAGCTTATGACCGCTGCATGTTAACTGGACCAAAATACTGTAATTCGGAAAGGGGAGGCCCCTTGCTCAACTAGCCACCTGCCCTCTACTTTGACATCTCTCTCTCTAAATATAATAAGTATTAAGAGGCCCATTAAGTCAGAAGTTTAGAACAAAATTATAATATGATTAACAATTCAACTGTTTCCTATATACTATATAGAAACAAAATTATATAGAAGTATAATTCTATACTTCTAATTTGTGATAAACAATGTTTAGTATCACTACAAATGTACACATCACCTTAAACTGCAGGCAATGTATTTACTAGTTTTAAGTTAGATAGGCAATTTGTAACTTGTACTGGACTAACAAACTCTCAGGTTATACCATGAACCATTTAAGAAATGCATACCTCACATGTATCTTGTAATTGGCCATCAAAACTTTGTATTTTAATTTTTTTTTTTTTTTTTGAGAGAGAGAGAGAGAGAGGGAGAGAGTGCGCGCAAGCAGGGGAGGAGCAGAGAGAGAGGGAGACACAGAACCCAAAACAGGCTCTAGGCTCTGAGCTGTCAGCACAGAATGTGATGCGGGCCTCAAACCCACAGACCATGAGACCACGACCTGACCCAAACTCAGTCGCTCAATCAACTGAGCCACCCAGGCGCCCCCAAAACTTTCTATTTGAGGATCTGAAATTAGAAGCAAAATTGGTAATTCACATTACTTGGCTTTTAAAAACATATTTTATTTGTTGACTCATTTTCCCAGTAACAAAATTATTTACAGCCAAATGCTTCTGTATCAAAGAAGTACCACCCATAATCAGATTAGATAATGATCAACATTAAGCTCTAACAAGGATACCTGGCAAGAGAAAATCAGTTATATAATCAATTTTAAAAAGGGTTGTTTGAATGGTGAGATGGCTGGGAACATGAAATTAATTCTACCACAAATATCTCATAATAATTTAGTATTCTTTGCCAGAAAAATGATTATAAAAATCATCAGGATTAAAAAATAAAATAAAGTGTAGATACATACCCAGAGCAAGATTCAGGTAAACATTTGAGTCCTTTGGTGCCCTCTAGAGACAGATATTGGCTATCTAATAGGACTTCCTATGATCTCACATGTTTACCAAAATGCAAAACACTGAAATAAATATTATAAAATAAAATTACTAAATTCAGTTGTTTCCATTTAAAGCTTAAATTTACTAAAATCTACTACTTATTAATTTTCAATGATTCAGTAATTTAATGGTTAAAATTCCAAAGGTAGATTATGTTCTTCAGCAAAGTTAAAATAAATACAAAATTAAAAAGCCTTAACACCCTATATTTGTGTACTGCTTTACATTTTGCAAAGGCTTTCACAAACCTTTTGTCACTTGAGCCTCATGATAAGTTTAGGAGGAACAATGGGAGATTTTGTTATTATTCCCATTTTACATATAAGGAAACTGAGGCTTGACCAGGGATAAGGAGATCTTGACCAATGTGTGATTTAAAACTGAGAGAGAAGCAATTTGAATGTGGATATTCTGTCTTTAAAATACACGGTCTTAAGTATCACTATATCTTTTTTTCTCTTGATATCCCTTCCTCACTCTTCATTCCCAAAAACACTATTTTATCTACCTGAAATGTTCTAGAGTATCTTCGAGTAGGAACAGAGGGGAGCTACAATAACCACGATGGATTAAATCATTGGAGGTACTATCCATTCATTTTCTCCTGCCAATTGTCCACAATGACTTAATGGGACCAAAAACAGTCCTGTGGCAGTCAGAGTAGGAGGTTCACACATCTGTATGGCAACTAACCCCTTACTTCTCTGATCTGATAAAATACGGCAACTTTGATTTTATGTAGATTAATGTGGTAATAAACTTACAGTTTTTAACTCTAACAATAGTAATTGGTAACGTATAATCAACCAGTGTGTCTACTCTTGGAGACTGCTATAAAATGTGAGAGAACAGATCTGCAGAGAGTGAACATCTCTGATGTGACTGTTTCAATAACCATCTGTCTGCTCTGCTGAGGTGAAGTGTTCACCATTGCTTTCAACTTTTCTCAAGTCTGCGTATCTTTTACCATGTTGCTTTTTATAACTCAAAGGACTTTCAATGTTCCACCTATAGCAGGCATTCTTCTCCCAGAGAGTCACTTTTTCTGCCTGGCCTTCTTAGAACATGTGCAAATGAGTTAAATTCTTCCATTCAACTTTGGAAGCAACTGATAATATTTCATAGGAGAAAGTCACCAACCCTAAGCTTATATGCATTTACATACTCTATGTCATGTGCACACACACGCACAACTAAAATCAGACAAGGTCCTGTCCAGTGATGAACAATTAATGTAATGGGTGGCACCAGTGTGTCATAGACCTAGTTCTCAGTTTAATCTGCATGACTTAGGGCACACTGCTCATGCTTTGTGAGATTTAGTTTACACATTCAAAAAATGAGCATTGTACATGACAGAGTAGTGGTAAAAACTAAATGAAAAACTAAATGAAAAATGCAATACTTTATTAATATAAGATTATTAGGCATTGTTAGCATTATTCTTAAATTCACATCAAGTTTGTGGTGGCTCTCTTAGAACATAATAGAAAAGATATATGACTACCATGTTGTATAATCCTGGAAAAGGATCATTTTTCATCGTATTCTACATAAATGACTGGTAAGATGGTATGTCTTATCAGTTCTTGACAACAGATAGTCTCTTGACTGAGTCAGTAGTCAAAAGAATATGCAACTTGTGGAATTAAATACTTGTAAGTCAAAAAGCACACTGTCTAATGAGTAATGCTAATGAAAGCATCTACTCTCCCATTTGTAAGGAAGGGTTGACTCCGTGAGCCTTTCCAACATTAAAAATCTAAGCTAGGGGCTTTAGCAAATTATGGCCCAAACACCAGATCCAGCCTACCACCTAAATTCTTGAAATAAAGTTTTAATGGAATATTGCCATATATATTTGTTACTATCATTATTGTCTATGGCTAAGTCAAGAAGACCATACGACCTGCAAAACTGGAAATACTTATTATCTGGACCTTTCCAGAAAATTTGTCATTCCTGGTCTAAATATAAAATGAAGCATACTTTATACTTGAAAAAGTGAGTCAAATACATACTTATATATCTACATATAGGTTCTTTAGAAAACATATTCATATCATTTTGCATTAAAATACCTACAAGTACTGTATCTTACTATGTAAGATGTCTACTATTGTACAATGCACATATGGATAGTTAATAAATGTTATTGATTAAAATAATGATTAAAGCAGAACAGGGTGTAATGTACTCGTTACAAGTTAAAGCGCATAAAGAAATGTATTTTGGCGTTGTTTTGATAGGGGAGCTTCTTTATTTCAGTGCTTTGCATGTTTGTTCAAATTGACAGTCTCTACCAAGACTGCAAACCACTTCCTTTCAAAGTGAATCCTTAAAATATGGAGAGAATTACAGAACACTACACATTTTTGACATGGTATCTTTTTAGACAATAGCAATAATTACTGGATTTTAGTAATGCCCTCTTTTTACTTCACTTTTTAGGTTGCTGGCTAAACCATATATGTTTACTTATAAAAAATTAATTTAAAAATATGCTTCCAAAACATCTGTGTATCTGCTTTTGAGACCTAAATTTCAAGTATGTAAGAATCCGTCAAATTATGTCCAGTTCTGATCTGACATAACAAACATTATTGATATACAATGGCAAGAAAAGTAAAATCAACAACAGCAGCAGAAAATCCAACTTACAAAAAAGAAGACTAAAGGAAAATTTACAAAGGAACATGCTTTATGAAAGCAACACATTTTCATATTCAGCATGGTTTACTCAAAGGAAATATGATGCCAAAACTATGGAATGGGAAGAAACTGATCTCCATAACTGAAGAGAAATACTTACTTGTTTTACATTTTCAGCTAAGAAGACAATATAAACACTACAGAATCCCAGCTGTGTTATCACCAGAAAAAAGTCAACCACACTCCTGAAAAGAGATACCCACAAATAAGTATCAATAAGAGCTGCTGATATATTAATACATTTTTCTCTTTTTAAACTATTTGAAAACATTTTATCATAGCTTATATTCTTGTCATTTCCTTAAATAAAATAAGTAAATAAAATTTACTTCCTCAAAGACCACACATTTGCTATCAGTATATGAACTAGTGAAGTATTACTCACCAAAAGGATGTTCCATTCAGCTAAAAGGCCAACATTTCCCTATCATTTATTTCTGAAATTCAACAGTCTGACTATATGCTTATAAAATGATTTCATGAAAAAATTTCATCTTTTAGATCAAGCCTATCTCCTCTACTTCTTGAGCTTTTTCTGATTAACCCAGTGTATTTCCCAGCTTTCTTGGCTTCATGTCATTTGCAAATGTGATGAGTGAGCATGCTCTCCACTATCCAAATCACTAATAAGAACATGAAATGGGAGAGGACTGGGGGTGTGGACCTAAATCATAAACCAAAGACTTATCCAGTAGCTTAGCTCTGAGTAAGCTCCAGTAGTATCTCTTAATGAGATAACTTAAGAAAATTCCAGCTACAGGGGCACCTGGGTGGCTCAGTCGGTTAAGCATCTGACTCTTGATTTTGGCTCAGGTCATGATCTCAGGGTTCATGAGATGGAGCTCTCCATCGGGCTCCGCACTAACAGGGGTGCAAGCTGCTTGGGATTCTCTCTGTCCCTCTCCCTCTCCCACTCATGATCTCTTTCAAAATAAATGAACAAACATTAAAAAGAGAGAGAGAGAGAGAGAGAGAGAGAGAAAGAATTCCAGCTACATAAAATAGTGTACAAAGTGAGAAAGGGATGCCACCAGTTAAATTTGCATAGTTTGGGTATTGTGTTTAATCAAGTTATAAATCTGCCTGCATATTATTAATATGCAGCCCATACGTCTCTATTTTGTCCAGGGAATGATGAGTAACTACAATAGCATTCACCTACTAATTCATTGTAGTGTTTGCTTGACAATCAATGTCAAGTTGTCAAACAATCTGGTCTACAAGTCTACAGACCTTCCTTCTCTCATTTGAAATTGGATGGGTCCTTGCTTATTTTCATTCTTGCCATAAGTATAGCTCTCATGGTTCTTCAGGGATCTCCTTATTGTAAAGAATCTTACTACCCTGAAATGAATTCAAGTTTCTTCTTTCTGATGAATTACGTTTAATTATGTTTAAGTATTCCCTTAAGATCTTTTCATCCACCTTGGATTTTACATCTTACCAACAATCATTCCAGCCACATCTACCTGAAAGTCATTCTTCTTGACAGAAAAAATAGACAAAGCTGTCTCTACTCTGGGGCAGAACAAGGAAGAAGATAGGATTCTGGGGCAAATCCTAGGGCTTTTAGTCTGCTTTCCTCCTTCTTCTACTTGGCATATCAAGAACTCTGAGAAGCTCAAATAAATCGAACTTCCTGCAAATTCCCAGAAAGGTAATATTTAACCATAAACTCTACTAGCACTCCACTGTTCTTTTCCTTCTTTTAATTTCCACAGCACATATCATTTGTACCACTGTCAGCATTTTGTTGATTACCTATGCCTATTTTTCCAGTCCTGTTTTCAGCTGGCTTTGATCAGCCATGTCTACCAATGATGAAGTTACATTTAAATGATAAGATAGCAAAATAAGATTATGCTAAAATACACACTTCAAATGTTCTATGAGCATGAAAGCCAAACACCACAATTTTATCTAAAATAATGAGACTGCAACATTTTTCTTGCTTTTTCTCCTTTCCTCAAAAAAAAAATATTAACATGACTAGATCATAGGTTAGCCAGATGCTTTATAAATACCATTTTATTTAAAATACTATGATAATCCTGGGGCGCCTGGGTGGCTCAGTCAGCTAAGCATCTGACTTCGGCTCAGGTCATGATCTCACGGCTGTGGGTTCGAGCCCCTCACTGGTCTCTGTGCAGGCAGCTCAGAGCCTGGAGCCTGCTTCAGATTCTGGGTCTCCCTCTCTCTCTGCCCCTCCCCTGCTCACACTCTGTGTCTCTCTCCTTCAAAAATAAATAAACATTAAAAAAAAAAATTTTAAATACTATGATAATCCTATGAAGTATCACCATAAACTCATCTGATAACGTGAAAACTAAAACAAAATGATAAATCATTTGACTCAGTTCATAAAACTGAAAAATGGCAGAGTTGAGATTTGAACCCAAGCCTGTCTAACTCTAAAGATTATGTTTATCCCCCCAGCTTTATCACGCTTCTATTCACGTATCCTGTCAACTTAAAACACTTGAAAAGTAATGTGATTTTGATAACCAGATACTAGAAACATAGTAAGTGCTTACCGTCCCCATGCTGCTTGCTTCTGAAGACAACTCCAAGGACTTACTTCCATAGCAAAACTCACAGTGTCACTATAACCCAATGTTGACTTTTTAAACCTGCAATTTAAGGACGTACATGCACATGAAAAAGGCAAATTTTAAGTTGGTCCGTAAATCCAACCCTTGAAAAGAACATCAAATACATAGAAAATAATAAATGTAAGGGTATACACTGACAGAGGAGCTTTTGAGATTTCAAGATCTGCACACCCTAAGATAGGTCTCATGAAATTTTAAGTCTTTTTACTAATATATTAGCTTTTATCTACTGTTAAAGTTTATAAATTTGGAGAAGTCATATGACATAAATATTTGTGCTTCACTGATTTAAATATTTAAATTACCTAAAAACATCAACTACATTGTTCAAGCCTAAATTATTCATTCTTAGAAGAGCATTATTTTATGCATCTGCACAGGGCTTTACAACATATTTACACATAAACTATCTTATCTAATACTTAGCCCCATGAGGTAGCTATTATTTCCCTATGTTCTCTTTCCCACTTTTTTTCAAGTATCATTATTTAAAGGTGATAAATGACTTGCTCAAAGTTTTAAGAACATTTAACAACAACAAAAAGAGTTAAAATCAGAATATTAGTTTATTAGAATAGGCAATATTTATTTTTAAAAAAGTCCACTGTGCAGTAGAAGCATTTCATGATACAAAAATAAAGAAAAAGAATATTATTTTATTGACTATTTACCAACCCACATATCAGCAAAGAACACCAAAGGCACTATACCCTAAAATGAAATCCAAACAAATTAAGGACCATTACTCTATAACTAAAAGTAGTGCTGGGGCCTCCATTTCCTCCAGGTCTTTCCTGATTTTTTTTATTCATATGAAAAGAAATCATTCCATTTCACTACTAAGGTTATCATTTAAGAGGAATAAATATATTCTGACCAGATTTCAATCACAGGAAATATCTTTTTACATATTTATTATTTTAGACTTGTCTATATAACAGGTTAGAGAAAATCAATTATTAGTTGTAAAGCACAGTTAAGACTATCTAATGTTTTAAATCAATACATAGCTTTAAAATAAATAAAATACACTTAACAAATTTACATTTACCTCTGACACAGAAAGTGACTGCACCGTACCAAAATGTGCATACAGTGAACAGAAATAATTCCTATAAATACGAGGCTGATTGGTCCAAGCTGTGGGGGGAAAATGTATAAGGTTTAAATATTTAAGTTTAACAGAAATTAAATTGCCTTATAAGGAATGAGCCAATGGACTACTCTTTTGTGGAAACAAATTTTGTTGGGCAAAATAATTAGTCATTTGCATGAAGGAAAATTCATAAACTTGATACTGAAAGAATTTCAGCAATACTTACAACAAGGACATAGGACTTCATCTCATCAGCTTGCCTATCCAAACCCATGAATACAGAGCATAGCTATGCAATAAGCTAGGATAGCATACATCACAGTTAACCTCAGATGGCAAGTCTATGACCATCTGTCCCACCATTATAATTAAATGCAACTATGAATCACTATCTGAATGACCAGAAAGCACTATGCCAATCTGGGATGGTGCTTGTTGAGCACTTACTTTGTGTGAGGAAGTATGCCAAGAAAAAGATTATTTAAGAAAGTGGTACATAAAAAATTACAAGTATTTGTTTACTAAAATCAAAGTAATGCCTGGGTTATTGAGAACCCAACAAAATATTGTCAAAACTTATTTTTATAATCAGAAATTTATACGTCTCTCTAAATTAGGGTGGACAACATCAACTGCAGGGAAAGGTGGCAGTTAAAACTGTTCTTAGAAAACTGGTAAGGGTTTAAGACTCTGAAAAAAGGTTAAATATAATTTCATTACTTCATAGGTGAATTCTCCCTTCCTGAGAGTCTCTGCAATTACAATAATTGGTTATAATAATACTTTACATATTTGTTTTCAAAACATATTGTTATTCCTTTTCTTAACTGTTAACTCTTTAAATCTGAAAACTAGATTTCATTCTCCATTTTAAAAACTGTAAAATTTCACCAATACAAACAAGCTACTCTATAAATACATCTCTTGATATGAGTACACTGCTTAAATCTCTGAAAAATCCAAAAGAATAATAAGATATAACCATACTTGGAAAAATCAAATACTATTTTAGGATCTTTCTGTCAAATGCTATAAATAAATAAGCAGAGATTAAAAGAGTAATTAATTCTCATTTTTTATTAAATGTTACTATTATTGTTCACCCAATATTATCAATACAAACTCACTGTCACCTGAACAGATTATGTGTGAACAGGCCAGAAGTTAGCCTGCAATTTTGCTGTAATCAAGACTGATAACTGTAATTTAGCTAGAGGTCACGAAGAGAAGTCTTACCACTATGCCTGCGTTTTTTATTGCCAGTGGAAGCCCTAAAAGGCCAGTTCCAATATTTCCTTTAAGAAGATGCATAAGAGTTTGCACAAACCTGAAAAGTAAAAGTTGTAAGATTTAAACATTTTAGGAAAAAGCTAATAAAATCCACATGATCATTGTTTTAGCATTGGAAGGGAACCGAAAATTAATCTAGGCAAAGAATCAAATAGCATTCCACTCAACCAGAAGTTGAATTGGCCAGAGATCATATTTGGTTCAAGTCTTATCTTTGCCATTTAAAAGCAGAACATGGAAAATTATTATGGAGATTAAATTAGATATTTGAGTGAAAATATTTTTGTACATATTAAAGAAATACAGAAAAGGTAATTTTCTCCTAAGATTCTTTGCTGCTATGACATTCAGAACAATACCGAAGATTATATATGGCTAGGCTGATAAGACAAAGCAATTTATTGACACTGACTACTGTCATCATGGTATATGTGATCTATGATTATCAACCTAACAGGGGCTTAATTAAAAGAAAAATCACACAAGTTTTAAAACTATGCGTATCATCAGGTAAGATAAATACTAATTAACATTTAGACACTGAGTACTCCCTAAGGTATTTCACCTAAGTTTCCAGGAGGCATTTGAAGGAAGTCTCTTGACCAAGAAAAAATAAACTAGGAAGAATAGCCCAAATTTTAAACTTATAAAACAAACATGCTTGCCTAATTTTTTTTTTAGTTCATACTGTTCTTTTATGATCACTTAAAATGTAACTTTGCTTAACAGTTAAATTACTATTACCGTAAGAACTTACTCACATCTATTAATGATGACAAAATAACAAAAAAGGGTTCTAAAAGGTTCCACTGCTTTCTTACCACCACTTTGTTTCACATCATTAACTCAGCATAAAAAAAGTGTTTACTACCCTTAACCGCCTAATTCCTAACTCCTATTTCAGAAGCCACTGCTCTTAAAATTTCTATTCCTTTCAATCAGATCTCCCTTCTTGCAGGATGCATAGCATTTAACAAGTATTGCGACAATACATATCAATTGCAGCAATTCCCACACATGGCTCTGTATTTTAGATGTATTTCTTCTTCCCCAAACAGACTATAAACACCTTGAGGGTGGGGACAATATCTGACTCATCCGTGTGTCTTCTGTAGTATCTAGAAAAGTGCTTTACCTATAGATTACAAAATAGACCCTGAATGAAAAGAAAAGGACACATATAACCCGTAATACTTACGAAATACCCTCTTGATCATCAAGCTGGTAATGCTTCTGAACAGGCAGCAGCTCTTGCTCGTGCTCTTCATCTGATGTCCCATCAAAATTCTGCTCATTTATTAAGGGCCTCATTACATCCATATCTTTAAAAAGAAAAGCAAAGTGCTTCACTATGATTTTAAAAACTGAGTTAAAGTGGTAATAAATCAATTTTTAAAACAAGGACATACCGCTTGTACTCATCTTTACTATTTCCACTCTGACTTAATTCACATAAATACTTTTGAGTTTTAGTATATTTAAAAAACAACTGGACTTATTTGCTGGATATTCTGTTTGGACTAAGCAGTGCAGAGTGAAAAGCTTAAGTATTCAATGCAAAACTTTTTCTGCTTTGTCCACATGAGGTTTATAGCAAATGATCCCAGAACTATGAGATGAAAAAAAATGTAAATAATCAAATGATTTTGTGTCTCTTCTCTTCAAATCATATTATATCATAAATAGCAATCATATTTTTAAATACTTTAAGTTATAAAGCCATTCCAATTTTTAAAATTTAGTATCAAAATGTACTCTTATATCTAACAGTTTTTAGCATGACTGAGAATGACAACTCTAGAACAAGATTTTTTAAATAAAGTTTATTTATTTATTCTGAGAGAGAGGGAAAGACAGCATGTACATGCACACACAGGAGAGGCGGGAGAGAGAGGGAGAATTCCAAGCAGGCTCCATATGCTGTCAGCGCAGAGCCTGACGCAGGGCTGGAACTCACAGACCATGAGATTATGACCTGAGCTGAAATCAAGAGTCAGACACTTTGAGCCACCCAGATGCCCCTGAAGTATAGGATAGTTAAAAGAAATGAAAAGTTGCTTCCTTCAAATAAACACAATAAACCTATGAAACAGAGAACTGGGGTAACATAAATAATTTAGTTAGGAATGACGGTCATATAATTTTTTTAAGTTTTTTTATTTTGGAATAATTTAAAACTTACATTAAATTTGCAAGAATGGTACCAAAAAAAAAAAACCCTCATATGTATCCTTTCCAGACTTACCAATTTTTAACATTTTGCCATGTTTGCCTTTTGTTGCTCAAATGTTTATCACTTTTTATGAACTATCTGAGAGAAGGTTACATATATCAAAGCCCCTTACCCTAAAGTTAGCATGTATTCTCTAGGAACAAGAAGACGTTCTTGAATATTCACATTACAGTTATTAAACTCAGTTTAATATTGGTGCAATACTTTAAAGACATATATATAATTGGTAATATTAAATGCTTGCTGTCCGTCCTCTGCCAAAGTGTTCTCAATCATTCCTTGGCTGGAAGAAGTTCATTCTTTTGTGTATCACACTGTGTATCACAATGACACGTAGGACTTGAGAAAACACAAATTGATGTACCTCGCCCCAAAGCTTCTGATTCAGCAGGCCTGGGGTGAGTCTGAGAATATGCATTTCTAAGTTCCCAGGTGATTCTGAAGTTTCTGGTCTGGGAACCACACTTTGAGAACCACTGCTCTACTACATTCTCTAGGAAGAGCTCCTGGACACAGTATTTCCTAAGTTCTAGCATGCTTTAAACTGCTTTTCCACAGCCTTGCTATGAAGGACAGCTTGACAGAACACCTCTGGCTTACACTTTATATCTTTGAGTTTCTTGAAAATGCTGCTCCACTCTTGCCTTGCTTTATAGGCTACTCTAGAGAAGTCTGATGACAAACTAATTTTCTGAGCCATTACATACTTTGTCCCTTTTGCTTGAGGTCCTGAGGAATTTTTGCCTTTAAGATCTAATGGTTTTACTATGATATGTCTTCAGTCTAAGCATTTTGAGTCAATTTTCCCAGGGACACGGTGGGCTTTTTCGATTATGTAGATTTTGGCTTTCTTATTTCTGGACATTTTTCTTGGATTAATATCTGTTTAGTTCAAATATTTTGTTTTTCTTCTTTAGAGATTCCAATTATATGTCAAATCTCCTTTGCCTGTCTTCCATTTCAACCACTTTTTCTTTGACCCTTTTGATGTCTTTAACTCATTTAAATTCTTCTTTGAAATTCAATGACTCTATTAAATTTTCATTTCAATATGTTCTCCCTTGGACACCTTGTACTCTATTATTTATTTATGATTTTTCCTATTGCTAGGCATTTCATGGACAGGGATCCTAATTTGAAAGTAGTGCCTTCTGTTAGCAGGATGAAGTTCAGTTTATTTAATGGATGATGTTCACTGACTGGGGTTATAGGGAGCAACTGGTATCTTTCTGGTTCTCTTTCATTTCTGAAGGATATTTAGTCCCCTACCTGCCCCCCTGCCCCTTACTTCCTTCTTTTTTTTCACCTCCAGGTATCAGAGGGACATCTAGATTGCTCCTTTTATCTCCTTCTCCTCCAGAAGCAATGTTTTGCCAAGGTTACTATACTTCTAGACCTCCTAATCCCCTCTCCTCTTTTCCAGAGATTCTAAAGAACCCTCCCCACTTTCACTGCTTGCAGCAGCAACAGGTACTCTGAATTTTGCTGTTTATTTTTCTGCTTATAGAAAATTTGAGGTTTGTGGTATCTTGGTCTCCTACTAATGCTAAAAGAGTAACTTCATGAATGGTTTACGTGTGCTCCTTTTTGAATTAACAGGTTTTTAAGGGAGGACATGTAGAGAGACTAGGATTTAGGCAGCCTTCATTATCCCAGTACCAAATGGAACTCATTACAACAGTTTTTCATAAGAGTAAAGTTATACTTTAAGATACTGGAAGATGCGTTAGCTTTGTAATATATATTTTTGTAATACATTTTGAAATCAGGAAGTATGATCACGTTGTTCTTCTTTTTCAAGATTGTTTTGGGTATTGGGGATTTTTTTGTAATGAAAATAGTATGATATTAGCATAAAGCTAGGCTTATAGACCACTGAAACTAAATGGAGAACCCAGAAATAAATCTATGCATATATCGTCAACTGATCTTTGGCAATGGTGCCAGGAATACACAATGGGGAAAATCTCTTCAACAAATAGTCGTGGGAAAACTGAATATACACATGCACAAGAAGGAAAGTGGATCTTTATCTCAATCCATACACAAAAATCAATTTAAAATATATTAAAGACCTAAATACTTGAAAAAGCCTCAGACATTGGTTTTGGCAATGATTTCATGGATATGACACCAGAAGCACAGGCAACAAAAGCAAAAATAGGCAAGAGGGCCTACCTACATCAAATTAAAAAGCTTCTATACAAGAAAAGAAATAGTCAACATAGTGAAAAGCCAACCTACAGAATGGGAAAGAATATTTGCCAACTTTGCAAACTATATATTTGATAAAGGGCTAATTTCCACAATATATAAGAAACTCCTACAACTCAAGAGCAAAAAACCTAGAGATCAGATTAGTAAATTGGCTAAAGATTTGAACAAAGATGATACACAAATGGCCAATGGATTCATGAAAAGATGTTCAATGTCACTAATCATCAGAAAAATGAAAATTAAAACCACAATGAATGTCACTTTACACCTATTAGGGTGGTCATTATAAAAACAAATAAAAAGGTGGGGCACCGGGATGGCTTAGTAGGTTAAGCGTCCAACTCTTGATTTCAGCTCAAGCCATGATATCATGTTTCATTGGACTGACCTCCACATCGGGCTCTGTGCTGACAGCATGGAGCCTGATTGGGATTCTCTTCCTCTCGCTCTCTCTGTCTCTCTCTCTCTCCCTCCCCCTCTGCCCTCCCTGCTCATGCTCATTCTCTCTCTCAAAATAAACTTAAAAAAAAAAAAAGGCAACAAATATTGGTGAGGATGTGGCAAAACTGGAACCCTTCTACACAGTTGGTAGGAATGCAAAATGTTATAGTTGTGAAGGAAAACAGTACAGAGATTCCTCAAAAAATTAAAAACGGAATTACCATATGACTCAGTCCCACTTCTGAGAATTTACCCATAAGCACTGAAATCAGGAGCTTGAAGAGATGTTAATACTCCCGTGCTCAGGTTAGTGCTACTCACAACAGCCAGCATGTGGAAACATGCACTGACAGAGAAATGGATAAAGAAAATAGGATATATACACACAATGGAATATTATTTAGCCTTAAAAAAGAAATTCTTTAATATGCAAAACATGGGTGGACCTTGAAGACATTATGCTAAATGAAATAGGCTAGTCACAGTTCAAATACCACCCAATTCCACCTATTTATGGAATTTAAAATAGCCGAACTCATAGAAACAAAGACGAGAGTGGTAGTTGCCAGCCAGTGTGGAGGGGAAAACAGGGAGTTGCTAACCAACATGTATGAAATTTCAGTTATGCAAGGTAAGTGAGTTCTAGAGACCTGACATGCAACATTGTGCCTATGGATTACAATACTATACTGTACACTTAAAAATCTGTTAAGAAGACAGATCTCATGGTAAATGTTTATATAACATAATTAAAAAAAAAGATATTGGAAAGTGCTTGAAAATAGCCTACTCTTCAGTAATTTAAATATTCCTCCTCTAATAATGTTACTAGTATGTGTAAAATAAGATCAATGAATTAGTAAACATTCTAAACGCATAGAATCTAAATTAATGAGGATTTTCTATGATAGGAATTCCCTAACTTTGCCTTTGGGTAGTTTTTCTAACCCTTCAATCTTCAGGACATTCTCCACAGACTATTTTGCAGGATTTCCTAGTTTCTTGTTCTTCAGTATCAAAAGTGGCTCAGCTTAAACCTGTGCACCGTGAAAATTTAAGTAAATTGTTTCTCAGTATTAGAGAGCTAATGCTGGGATACCTACCACATCACTTTACTCTGATATCTATTAATATTATAAACTATGTTCATCATTTGTTTGAACAGATCCTATATCTTTTCTGTTATACTCTATACAAAGTAAATTAACACTTTATCTTGTAAAACCACGGTATTAGTTTGTTAGGGCTGCTATAACAAGGTACTACACAGTGGGTGGCTTAAAAAAACAGAAATTTATTATCAATTCTGGAGGCTAGAAGTCTGAAATCAAGGTGTTGGCATGGCTGGTTCCTACTGAGGGCTAGGAGAGAGGGATCTGTTCCAGGCTGTTCTTCTTGGCTTATAGATGGCTATCTTCAAGTTCACAGGGTATTTTCCCTGTATGCATGTCTGTGTCCTAATTTCCCCTTATTATAAGGATACAAGTCATACTGGATTAGTGGACCACCCTACTCCAGTGTGGCCTTTATCTTAACTAATTACATTTACAATGATCCTATTGCCAAGTAAGGTCACATTCTGTGGTACTAAAGGGTTAGGACTTCAATATATGAATTTAATTGACAACAATCATCATTATTCACTGCATTATCTTTAAACAGAAACGTGTTAATATTTTCATTCTAAAATTTACTCCATTGCTCTTGCTGACTCTTAAGTTCATTTGCATTTTTATTCATTCAGCTATTCAAATTGTCATTATTTGAACTAATTTCTTTCTGCCATAGGATGTACTATACATTTTGTGCATTACTAAATACACTATTTAAGTTCTCTATAAAGACAGTTATCACTGCCAATATTTCAAACACTGAACAATCTATTATTTGAAGCATACCTCCCAAGAGATCATAGCAGCCAGCATGCCTGTCAGAAAAAAAGTCAGAAAAAAAAAGTTTTCTCACAACTTGTAAGTTTACTTTTAATGGTATCATCAGATCACTTATTTTTAGTATCTTTTAGTTAAACCTGAATATCTAGAGTTGTTAATATAATCCATAAGTACTCTACTAGTTCTATCATTCACAGAATCAAGTTTTTAAAATAGGATTACAATGTACAGTCAAATTCCCAACTAAAAGTTAGTTGGGCTCACAATTAGTCTTAACAAATTTATACTGCATAGCAACTGTCTTATTTAATTTTGTTTAACACTGTAATGCCTTGTAGTTTAAACTTTTCCCTCATTCTTAAATTCATTATTTCTCAATTTTATGTGGTCTAGGAAACATTAAATATGAGTTACTGTGAAAATAACTTTTCATATATATTTCTTTGCTTTAAATCCATTTGTCTGAACCCTCACCTTTAAAACCTTAATAAAAATTTAATTATCTCAGGAAGCTTCTCAAATAACAGTGAGATTAAAAAGAGCTATTTTTTTAAATCTGAAACTATTTGAGATAAAATTATTCTTAACAGTGTTAGCAATTTAAGAAGTACACGTTTCTAAATTGTTTCTCATCTATCATTAAGGCAATATGACACATATTATTAGTTAAATAACCATATGCTTAAACGTATTTTTAAAAGCTACGCTTAAAAATATAACTCCCTAAGACCTTCTCTGCAGTTTTAGCCTGTATTATTTAGGTAACATTACATAGTAAGAAATATGTATTTGTTAAACTAAGTAAACTAAGAGTAGGTGAAGCAGTCAGGTTTTAGGGCCGATTACATTATCATGATTTTGAATCATGATTTGTTTGTATGAAGTTTGAAAGATACAAGATAGTTACTGAATCTAAAGCACACATTAAAATGCCTTCTGATTGAATGTGCTCATAAAAGAGGTTGCAATCCTTTTTAATTCAGTTTCACAAATATTAACACCCAATATGTGTCGGTATTACTAGATGCTGGGAATTAAGCAATTACTAAAACTAACAAAAATTCTTGCCCTCATGGAGCTCAAATTCTAGTGAAGGAAAGAGACAATAAATAAGTAAAATAGAGAGTATGCTAGTGTTAAATGTTAAGAAGGAAAATAGGGATTGGGAGGGACAGTCTATGGTTTTAGATAGGACAGCCGAATTAGGCCTCACTGAGAAAGTAGGGTTTTAAAGAAGAACTGAAGGAGGACGGGGCGGTGAACAATGTGGTTATCTGGGGGAAGAGCAATTAGGCAGTGGAAACAGCAAAGACAAAGTCTCTGAGGATGCAGAGAGCCTGGTGTGTTCAGGAGAAGGAGGCCAGAGTGAGCAGAGAGGGCAGAGCAAGGGGGGAGTAAGCGAGATCAGAGGTAACAGAGGTAGCAGATGCTACACAGCCTTGCAGACCATCCTGAGTGGCATGAAAGCCACCTAAAGCAGCGTTGTACAACAGAAATATAACATGAGCCACAAACATAATTTAAATGTTCTAGTACTCACATTTTTGAAAAAGGAAACTAACAGGCAAAATTAATTTTAATAATATATCTTATGTAAGCCAATATATTCAAAATACTATCATTGAAAATGTAATCAACAAAAAAAATTACTAACAAGATACTTTACATTTTATTTTTCATACTAAGTCTTGGAAATCCAGTGTGCATTTTACACGTACATCATATTTTAATTTAGACAAACAACATTTCAAATATACGTACGGCTGCAGATTATCACACTGGACAACACAGCAACAGAGTTTGGTGCAGGGGAGTGACCTGATCTGATTTATACTTTAACCAGGGTTCCTGTGGGCCTACCTTCTCACGTGTAAAATGAGAGCAGTAACTTCTCCCTCACAGGGGTTTTATGGTAATGAAATGAGGTAACATTTATGAAGCACAGAGCCTAGTTCTTGGCACAGAGGTAGTCAGTAAACACTAGTGTTCCTCCCCTTCCTACACAATGATATATTAGAAGCAAATCATGCTGCACAGGATTTTAAATGTAAATTTCTGACAAGAAATTTATTAATTAATTTACTATCAACAATTAATAATTTTGAGCATTTATGAGGTGCAAACTGTGTGTAGCCAAAATGTGTTATGCTGGCCAGAAGGAAATAGAGACTAGCAGAAGAAACAAGTACTTAAAAACCTAACACAGTCACGGTAAACGCTTTAACAAAGTTAAGAAAGGTATGGAATAAAATCAGAACACTCAAACAACATAATTAAAAGTTACAAAATTACAATTTATATTATAATTTACTATTATTTGCCAATGTCCTGCTGTAATTTTTGGCCAAGTACTGAACTGGACAGTTCTAAAAAGTGCTATGTGATTACTCTAGGTAAGAGTTAACAATGTCTTATAAAATAAAACACTACTAAGCAATGGATAGCAAACTACCTAAACACAGTTATTTCTATTTACAAATGGAAAAACCATATGAATAAGAAACACCAGCTTCATTCAATATTATATTATATTTATATTTATAATTTATATTTTATATTTATATTTTATTTATAATTTATATTTTATATTTATATTTTATTTATAATTTATATTTTATATTTATATTTATATTATATTTATTTATTATATTTATTTTATATTTTGTTTTATATTTATATTTATTTATATTTTATATATTTAATTTATATTTATATTTATATTATATATTATAATTTATATTTATATTTATATATAAATTTATTTTATATTTATATTATATATTATATTATATTTTATACTTATATTTATATTTATATATTTTATATTTATATTATAATTTACTATTATTTACCAATGTCCTGCTGTAATTTTTGGCCAAGTACTGAACTGGACAGTTCTAAAAAGTGCTATGTGATTACTCTAGGTAAGAGTTAACAATGCCTTATAAAATAAAACACTACTAAGCAATGGATAGCAAACTACCTAAACACAGTTATTTCTATTTACAAATGGAAAAACCACATGAATAAGAAACACCAGCTTCATTCAATATTATACACGATACATAACATACCGTATGTATACATGAATAGGGCAGAAAATTGGAACATTCTTAAATTAGGCAGTACTTGTATGATCTTTTATACTGCCCAGACAATTGTTTCAACCTCAATTTCTTAACCTAAAAATCGACCTAAATTTCTAGTTGTAGTCAGAATTAAAGAAAATCACATTAATTTACCAATATATCTTGAAACCTTAAAAATGTTTATCCTTTCACCTAGTAATTCCAGTTCTGACAAGCCAGTATATAGAAAAAAAGGATTTCTGCACAAAGATGTTGAATGAAACATTATTTATGTTGAAAATTTGGAAACAACCTAAATGTGCAACAATCAGGAAATTGCTAAATTAACTACAGGACCTCCACTTTATAAAGCATTACACTGACATTAAATTATAGTTTTGAAGTCTAAGTAAAACAGGGAAAAGTATATCATGCTGAGTGTGAAAAAGCTGGATAATCACAGTATGAATTCAATGATGTTTTAAAAAGTTAATTTAAAATGAAAGCAAGGAAACACATCAAAAATGGGGAATAAGTTAAGGATAGAGATGGCCAATGGGATCATGAGTACTTTTTACTGTCTTCCTCTGGAAAATGTAGAAAAAAAATAAGAAGAGAGTAATAAACTAGCATTACTTTTATAATAGCAAAATAAATCACTTTTATTTTGACAAAGGACAAACTAAAAATAGAAATAACTTCTTTTAATATAACATAATGTGGTCTTCTAAATCTATAAACTACTATCTATGCAATATGGGAATAGTAACTGTCTTACTCATTTCTGAAGTGGTGAAAATATGCACAGCAAGAAATCTTCCAGAGTTCTCCATTGCCTATGAAATGTAGACCTTAAGCTGTACAAATGGCTACTAACATACCTTAAGAAAATCTGTGTCTTTACATCTCTACCAGTGCCTTTTACATAGCCATCCAATTTTTAAAATCTGGTCATTGTAGAAAATAATATTTTGTCATTGTAGAACATCAGAAAATATATACATAAGCAATATTTTTAAATTAAAATTACCTCACTAGCCAGAAACAACCACTCGTAACATTTTAGAGTGCAAATACATGCAGTCACTCCTGTATGTTCTCCTTCAGTCCCATGGCTTTTAATACCATCTAAATGCTGATGACTTCCAAATTTGTATCTCCAGACCAGATCTCTCACTAGGTCTAGACATAAATCTAATTGCCTACTTACTTAACATCTGCTTGAGTATCCTCACAACATGGCAGCTGGCTTCCCCCCAAGTGAATGATCCAGGAAAGAGAGAGCAAGGCACAATGCCTTTTCAGACCTGGCTTGGAAGTCACATATTATCACTTCCACCATCATCTGTCTGTTGGAAGCAAGTTAGTAAATCCAATCCACACTCCAAGAGAAGGAAATTAAGTCCTCCTCTTGAAGAGACAAACATCAAAGAATCTGGAGACATTCTATAAAACCACCATAACATCTGAGTTGATGGCAATTTCATTCTTCCAAATACTCAGATCCCTGGAGTCATTCCTGTTTCCTGTTTCACTCTCAACCTTCATCTAATCTGTTAGGAAATCATTCTGCTTATACTTTCGAGTATATCCAGAGTGTAACCATTTCTCTCCAAGCCCACGGCTACAACCATACTTCTAGAAAGGACATATCCATCTCTTTCCTGAATTTCAGAAAAGAAGAGTGAGATCAAGCCCCACGTCCACACTGGGAGTACGGAGCTTGCTTGGGATTCTCTCTCTCCTCTCTCTCTGCCCCTCCTCCATGCACACACACACCCTCTCTTTCTCAAAATAAATAAATAAACATTTAAAACATGTATGTGGCAAACATCGTCCCATATTACTTTTAATGACCTATTCAGTATATGGCTATATTGCAATTTACCCAAACAATTTCCTTTAATTGGACATTTAGATAGTTACCAGATTTTCTCAACTATAAATAACGTAGTGAACATTTCCTGACATAAGTATTTGTTACATGACTTATTTCTCTGGGAAATATTTCTAGAAGTAAAATTGCTGGGTCAAAGGATATGTGCATTTTTAACGATAATTACATTACACTGTTCTTACCATCAACGCATGAGAATGCCCATTTCCCCACATCCTAAGAGGCGTTATTAGTGAATTTAAAACAGACAAACTGGGTTTGTATCTGGGTTATGCCTTTAATTAACTTAAAATTACTGTATCTATAAAATGGGGATAGTAATAGCATCTACCTCACCCAATTGTCTTGAAGATTAAAGGAAACAGTGCGTATGTATAGCACTTAGCACACGGCTTGACACAAAGTAAACAATCAATAAAATGCTAAGTTTTTCTACCATTATTAGGACTTGAAAGAAATCACTTGCAAAGTGCCCTGCCCATTATTACAGGAACACCAACCTATTAATTACTATAATGAAGTGCTTCTTTAAAGCTCAACTTAAAAAAAAAAAAATCATTCAGCATCGAATTAAAACTATTCCTAAATATAATTCGTACAACTACAGGAAACAATGACAAGACTACCCCGACCCTTGCTTTTGTTTTCCTTGTGACAGCAGGAAACCATAAACAGTGTTGTACTTGCCCTGTCGCCAAGGAGATAAGAGACCAGAGGAAAACAGGAAAACAAACTTTGGCAATCCAGCTGGCTACAGGTCTCTCCTGTCCAGTTAGGTGAACTCGGCGCGCTCGCCACTCCTCGGTGGCACCCGGTAAATTAAGGATTCACCAAGGACTCAGAACGGGGCTGCTGCGATCGCAAAGCCTTAAAGCATCGCTGGGGGAGACGCGGAGATTCACCGCGCAGGCTCTCGCTTGCCATTGACGTGTTTACACAACGCAGCCCACCCCCAACGCGCGCGCGCGCGCGCGCACACACACACACACACACACACAAACACATATACCCACACACGCACGCCCATTTGACGCCCTTGGTAGGCCGGGCTTTTCGCCGGCCCAGCTCTCCGGTCAGACAACCCGCTCCTGCGCCGGTGCCATCCCGGGGTCAGTCACCTCCCCGAGCCTCAGCTCATCCCACGTTCCACGGAGGTTTGCCCTGCCGGGTTTTCAATTCATACCCGTGCCAGACCCATGACCCCAAGAGCCCCCGACCATTCCAGGAAAGCCACCCGCGACTCTCCAGGGCCACGCGCGTGCGGATGAACGGCAGCCGCGGCCCGGCGCCAGCTCCCGCCTCCCCGGCCGAGGCCAAGCGCCGGCCCGGAGCCCGGGCGCATCCCGAGGGCACGCGGCCTCCGCCCCCGCCGGCACGCAGCACCCACCGAGCTCCTCGCGCCCCGCCGCCTCGGCCGCCGCCGGCGCCGCCGCTTCCATCTCTCGGGGGTCTCCAGGACGCCGCTCCCCCGCCGCTGCGTGGCCGGAGACAGGCGGAGGCCTTCCCGGCCGAGCGCGACCCACGCCCAGCGCCCGCCTCCCGGCCCCCAGGACCCCACCCGCGCGGCGGGGAGCATGCGCAGTGACGCTGCCCGGCCCGCCGCGGTGCTGGCGCGCGAGGGGCCGTCCTGGGGCTCGCCCCGCGCTGCGGACGAGCGGCGCTGGCGGGGGAAGACGCGAGGGAGCGGAGACCAGGCGGAAGAGGGCGGTATAACGGGACACAAGGGGCGGTTTGGAGGTCACTGGCATGGGAGCTCAGAGCTGGCGGGGACCCAGGCCTGTAGTTCCCTGGAGGACTTAAAAGGTGACCACGAACTTAAATTTGAAGGGCCCATCTAATTTGCAAGGCTTCAGCATTCTGTAAGGCACCAGAGAGAATGCAGAGTAGGAGGGGATTGTCCCCTCTCCATGCTGGAGTTCTGACTTATTCCTTGGTTATCCGTCTTCCTATGCCCCTGTTTAGAGATTCAGGATGCACTCAATCTTAGGATTTAATTTAGTCAAATAGTTTCACTTTAAGGATTTTTCAGTGCCCTCCAAAAATATTTGGCGTTAATCTCACGGCTGAAAGAAAATTAAGGTTAAGAATAATTGTACTGATGTGTCAGACACTCTTAAGCACTATTCATAATTCTGATGACAATCCTGTGAGATAATTCTAATGTTTATATCCGTTTTACTGATGAGGGAACTAAGGCCCACAAAGCTAAGTAACTTGTACAAGGACAGGAAACTAATAAATGGCAAAGATGGAATTCTATCTGCAGTCAGAGCTGGGGCTCTCCACCAGTATACAAAGCTGACCTCTCAGGTGCGTACCAATTAATATTTGATCAATCAATAGATGAAGCCAGCTTTTGGTTTGAAAGGAAAATATTTTAATTTTGAAATCGCTTTCATTATCTTTCACTTCATCTTTCTTTAAATTCAGGACACTAGACACTTTTGGTCTTCTCCATTTCAGTGTGGTCTTTTTAGGAAAGCCTTTTTCTGAGAGGTGTCTAGGTTCTAGGACCACTGTTATAGCTACACGGTGGTGGTGTTAAATATTTTTAATTCTGAGGTTATAAAAGTACACAGCTGCATAATATCTATATCTCTCCTCCTGTTGCATCCTTTGTAGGTTTTACTAGTGAAAATGACAGTTTGCCAAAACCATTTATTTTACTACATATCTACCCCCAATCACTCACACACATACGCCTGCAAACCCCGAAGAAAGGTTTGATTTGAAATGTCCCTGACAAGTAACAAAGATGTATGGGAAGGGAGAGAGAGAAGAATTCCATTCTAGGTCATAGCTAGAGGAATAGTCTCTCATCTGCATTGATGGAGCACTAGGTTAGAAATCAGTGGGAGAGAAAATAGGCATCAGACTGGTGATTGCCCAGAAAACCATCCATTGTAATGAGAATACTTGGGGCAGTGTTGTGAAAGAGGAACATTAGTCTTTGAGTGTTAAAAGGGATCAAAGCCATTGTCCTCTAATCTCAGCATCAGGAAAGCAGATCTGGCAGTGCGGAAAGAAAAAAGGCTTGATCTGTGATACAGGCCTGGGCTTCTTTGGAGAAGCCTGGGCTGAGGCAGGCAGCCAGACTCAGTATCTTTGCAAAGTGATGTGGAGATAAGCCAAATGATAGGGATGATAATAAGATTCGAGAGAATTATGGTTTTCACATACCATTACTTGAAGAGATACTTGCTGTCACTTCTGCTCCAGGCCTTATAATTTGGAAGAGGTTATGGGGAAAAACTGTATCAGGATAAAGACATAAAGAATGTAACCATTTGAATGGCAACCCTGGCAATTCCTTTCTTTCCTGTTTTGAACTTCCTGGATTATATCCCAATTATTTCCTCCTTTGTAACCATGGAACTTTGTTTATGTCTCTGTTGTAAGTCTTCTCCCCTTATATTATAATTGCTTGAGTCTCATGCTATGCTGTGAACCCCTGCTGGGGAGAAGCTATATCTTTGTGTCTTTTTCTCAGCAGGGCCTGGCAGAGGGCCCTGCGTGTAGTACTCATGTAGGACTAGGTGTGGCAAGTTGTGGACTAGAGCCTCATAGATACGTGAAAGAAAATATTTAGAAATAGTTAAGGGGCGCGTGGGTGGCTGAGTCGGTTGAGCATCCGACTTCGGCTCAGGTCATGATCTCGCAGTTCATGAGTTCGAGCCCCACATCGGGCTCTGTGCTGACATCTCAGAGCCTGGAACCTGCTTTGGATTCTGTGTCTCCCTCTCTCTCTACCCCTCCCCGGCTTGTACTCTCTCAAAAATAAATAAACATTAAAAAAAGTTAATAAAAAAATGAAATAGTTAATGTATCCAAACACATTTATGGAGCAATTTCCATGTGCCAGGGGTGTACTAGATGCAGGGGCTATAAAGGCAAACAATACTCGTATAGTCCCTGCCATCATGGAGTTCATCGTCTAGTGCAAAAGCATGCAAAAGAAAAGAACTATGCAAAATACTATGTAATTACATTGTTGGTGAAAAAAATAAGGTGTTGTTGAGGAACCTACCTTAGATTGTGTAGGCAGGACAGTGTTGTCTGAGAACATTTAAGCTGACACCTCATGGTAAGAAGGAATCAGCTCGGGGTATGTAGGGAGAAGAGCCGTTCAGGCAGCAAGAACAGCTTTCCCCATTTTATAGATGAAGAAATGGTGTGTTTTTGATATGCTGATGTATACCAAGGAACATCTAGATAGTGGTGTCTATTATACAGCAGTTGGATCTGTAAAGTTTCTTCATATGTAAAATAATTTTACCAACCTCACACGTTGTTGTGAAGATTCAGTGAGATAACGTGTATAAAGCACTGTGCCTGGGTGACTCAATCCATTAAGTGTCTGACTCTTGATCTCAGCTCAGGTCTTGAGCTCAGGATCATGAGTTCAAATCCCACATTGGACTCTGCACTGAGCATGAAGCCTACTTAAAAAAAAAAAAGTTTATAAAGCATTAATACTTGTCTAGTTCGTAGAAAGCATCAAATAGTTACTAAGCCTATTACTTAGGAATGCTTTGTTGTAATGGAGAAAGAGGCCAATTCAAACTAGCTTGAGCCAAAAGGAGAATTTAATGAGGATACTGAGATACCTAGGATAGAGATGTGACTTAGCTCGGAAGCATCTGATCCCGATGCCTCTGACACTTTATCTCCTTCTCCACGAATTGCTTTTCTCTGTGCGTCTGCTTGTGCATCCGTGCTAGTTTTTGCCGCAGAACTCCTTGGCTTCTCAGGTTCACCTGGCAGGAAACATGGTTCCTAAGAATTGTGAATTTCTAGAGCTTGTGGTTTGCATGTCCAGAAAAATACTGGTCTCTTTCTCAGTTTCGAATTAACATTTTCCCAGACAGAAATTGTGATGGGATCATATTGGATCAGGTCCCTACCCCAGACTGGGCAAGTGAGTGGTGGAGAAAGTCATACATCATGGCGGGTATCGATGGAACCATGTGGATGACAGTATGGAAAAGGGAACAGTTTTCAAAAGAAGCTGAGCAGACCTCAGAAACTGAGTAGGTGTCCACCCTACTTTGATTCCCCTCTATGTAAAATATTACTCATTATGTATCTTAAGGCTGTTTTCCTCTCTTATGTTTTCAATGGATATAGAGACAAACTTCTCACCATCTTTTAAATACTATCTGCTTAAGTGACCTCTCTATTCTGTTAATGAACTTAGGAAACATGATGACATAAACATGAGTAAACCTAAAACAAAAATAGAATGTCCTAGAAAAGTGTTTAGGGAACATAAAGTAGAACAAAGAAACAAAAAGAAAAATAAGAAAATTAAAAGATCCACCCAGAAGATCTAAGATCTCAATGAAGAAATTCAAGGACTAAAAGAAAGAAGGAAAAAAAATCAAAGTAATAATACAACACAAATTCTCAAAATTGAAGGACATTTGTTACCTGACCAGTAGGATCCACTGAATGAGCAATACATTAGATGAAAACAGACTTATGCCAAGATATACCATCATAAAATTTTAGAGCACTGAGCATAATAGGAAGATCCTAAAATCTTCCTGAAATGAAAACAAATAAAGTAAAAGGGGAAGGTGCTCACATTCAATTCAATACTGAAATTCAGCAGCAACATCAGAAGCCAGAGGATAATGGAGCATTGCATTACAACTTCTGAAGGAAAACATGTCAAACTTCACATTTTATATCTAGCCAAACTGTCAGTCAAATGAAAGGGTGAAATCAACACATTTTAAGATATATGGGAGCTCAAAAGAGCTTTATATAAGCTCTATGCAGAGTTTTACTCACTTTTCATCTTCCTTTTCTTAGAAAGCAGTAGAGGAATGCTCTATCAAAATTAAGGAGTAAACACAGAAATAAGAGGACTTGGGATCCAAGAAACCAGGGGTTTAACATGGGAGAAAAGAATCTCAAGAGGATGCCAAAGGGAAGTTCCAGTATCACAGTTGTGCAGAAAGTCAAGGAGAGCAGTTGGTCCAAATGGTAGCTGGAGGACGGAAGGCACAAAGAGAGAATAATCCACAAACAAGATTGACAAAAGAAATACAGGGATAGTGCATCATTTTCCTTGGCAGTGAAGAATACATGCAAGCCACAATACTAAAATATCAAAATATGACTCTAACGGAGAGTGGGAGAATGTATTACAACCTGTTTGAAGGTGTGGTTGGAGTGGGGGAGAGATATTCTGTATGAAATCTGTGCAAAAGACTAAATTCTCACTTTTGTAGTTACAAGAACATAGTTTCTAAAACTGAAACATTAATAGTGCTATAAGTATATAAGTAGAAATAAGTAGAAACATGGAGGTAAGTACCAAATGAATCTACCAAAGAAGTTCAAAGTGGTTGCCTCTTGAAAAAGGGGCAAGAACTTGTTTTTTGTTAGAAGTCTTATTTGACTCTTTAAGTACACAATAAAAATAAACATTAAATTTAAAAAAGAAAAAGTCATGGTCCCTGCTAATTTCTAATTTTTATTAAGTCAAATATCCCAAAAGTCATCTATAATGTGAAGTTCACTATTTTTATATTCCTGTGTTTTCCCTATGTGTAGTTCTTTTTAATGCCAATCAGCCCTATGACTAGAGAAAGCAGTTTCAGAACCTACATTTTTAATGAATGGAAAGACTCTGAATAAAGCAGATTTTCTAAATAGTCTTTTGAAATTTTATAGTCAAAATAAGAGGGAACCTTCTTATTAAAGATTACTGGCCCACAAGAATAGATTTAAACATATTAATCTACCCAACCACTACTCCATTCCTCTTTAAAATTATTTATGTGCAAAATTCCATCATCAATCATAAATTATGTCTTTTTTTCATTTGGATTTGGAAAAACTAAATTCTTCATACAATGTGGCATTTATCAAAACCACTGAATTGAAATGTCATTTGTTTCATTAACTGACCTGAAGAAGGTTCTCTAGAGAAGTGTGACACTCCAGAGAAAAAAGAAGTTCAAACTGAAGAACCAATAGACAGAATTACTTTTATTCCCAGACTTACCATACTTAATGTTCATTTCCCCAACATTTTGGAGCAATACACTAAACTTGTACTTGCAACATGTACAGCTGAGCATACAAGACAGTGTTATTGGAAAAATCCTCTGCACAATAAGTAGACTGAAATATATTTATGAGATGTTTCAAAAGGTTATATTTATAAAGCTTTGGACATTTCTTAATGACCTCTTAAATTATCTGCTAGCCAACCCCCAAAGATGGAACTACAATTTGAAACCCGGTCTGTGTATTCTTTCCTTTTATTGTAATACTTATAATTCCTATCTAGGTGCCAGGAAAAATACTATGTACCTGATGATGTTCTCCAGTTGTCTTCCATTTTACCCTCCGGATCTACTTTCCCTCCTTTTCCATTTTGCTCTGGGCCCTGGAAAACTACCCTGTAGAGAATGGTTCAGTGCACTTCCTGAGCTCTGGTCTCCAATTAGGTTTGATGATTGGAGATAGTGGAAGGAGATCAGAAGAGGTCAAATTGGTAAGAAATTCATTCCTCTGGTGCCCTCCTGTTGGTTGCATCCCTCTACGAAAGCCACACCTTCTGTTGAGCAGCCCCCTCTAGGGTTCCTGTAAACACTCCTTCCCATTGCCTGTCCAGGCTTAGAGGCAGGAACACTTCTTCCCACTGCCTGCTTGAAGGCACTACATCATCCCCTGTTGGTTTTCCAAGAAATATGTCTGCCCATCGCCTTGTAAATAGTTCCTTTAATTGACTCCCTCAATTAACAATTTGTGTGACTTTGTGCCATCTGTTTCTTTCTTTTTTTTTTTTAACGTTTATTTATTTTTGGGACAGAGAGAGACAGAGCATGAACGGGGGAGGGGCAGAGAGAGAGGGAGACACAGAATCAGAAGCAGGCTCCAGGCTCTGAGCCATCAGCCCAGAGCCTGACGCGGGGCTCGAACTCACGAACCGCGAGATCGTGACCTGAGCTGAAGTCGGACGCTCAACCGACTGAGCCACCCAGGCGCCCCTGTGCCATCTGTTTCTTAGAGGACCCTTGTAAATGCCCACACATAATCTTATTTATTTCTCTAAAAAAAAAAAAAAAACAAAAAACTCCATTTCACAAATGAAGAAAGTGAGATTAAGAGAAGTTAAGCAAGTTGCTGAAAATCCAATTGTACTATCTCCAGAGAAAATTTATTCAGGCAAAGAAAATCACATCCCCATCCCAGAAAGTTCTCAAAACTTAGAATCTTATGGGGGGCACCTGGGTGGCTCAGTCGGTTGAGCATCCGACTTTGGCTCAGGTCGATCTCGCGGTCCGTGAGTTCGAGCCCCGCGTCGGGCTCTGTGCTGACAGCGCGGAGCCTGGAGCCTGTTTCGGATTCTGTGTCTCCCTCTCTCTCTGACCCTCCCCCATTCATGCTCTGTCTCTCCCTGTCTCAAAAATAAATAAATATTTTTTAAAAAAATAAAAAAAAAAAAAACTTAGAATCTTATGGGCTTTCATTGCCACCTTGATAACTTGTTGGGGATCATTATTTACACAGGCCAATAATGGTCAGTCGGGAAGACAGCAGTCACTGAAGCAGCCATAGCCTTGATTTTGGCCAAACCCTCAGGCCTCTGGCCAAAATTAAGCATGGTACATAGGTCCAACAGAGGGGCCCCTGTCATATTCACTCACTCTGCCTCACCATCTATCATCTCCAGCCCCTTCCCTTTTCTTCAGGGCTAATTGGGAACAGAAGTTTCTGCAGTCCTTCTCCTCCCATCCTCCCTTCCCCTTGTCCAGTCCCTGGAGGGCCCTACTGAGGATATACTGTCTTAGGGCAGGGCCATCAGATTGTAAATTCTCTGGGAAAAATTGTCCATCAAGGCTCCATGTTTCTGCCACTTGGCAGTGGGGCAGGGATGAGGGTTAAAAACGGGGTAAAATGATAAGAGCAGAATTAGGTTAGCTCAGTATAGTCCCCTTAAGTAGATTCTTGTTCACCTTTTCTTGATAGTCATAGGGAAAAGGTAAGACAATAAGAGTTTTCATATCACGGTGGTCCAGTTAATTTTGTTAAAAGTAGTAATAGTAATCAGCGTAACAACAAAATCTAACTTTCACTGAGCCAGTCCCCATGCTAAATGTGGTTCAGCATTACCTCAATCCTGCACGACAACCCTGTAAGGCAGGTGTCAAATGACTTCCTTTTTTAGTTGTGAAAACAGGCTTAGATACACTAAGCAACTTGCCCAAAGTAAAGTTCAGTTGTCACTCTTGAATGTACGCCCTACACCTCTCTGCCTCACAACTGCTTGGCCTGAACTCCTGAGCTGGCAGGTTGTGGATGCCATTCCACACTGCTGACCTCCGGCTGGTGGTGGGATTTAGTCACTACAACACAGTACATGTCTGCCAATCCATTCTCATATAGCTAATCAAAGATGAGGAAAATCATCAGGAAATCAGATATCTGGGCTTCTCTGTTGGGCCTGAACTGTGACATAAATATCAGTCCTGACATATTTAACATTGTCCTCTGAAAATATTGCTCTTTGAAGGGCAATAGAAAAAGTGAGTTATGGCAAGTGCTAAGAAGCACACCCATATTTCGCCACGTTATTTATTCCTCTTGCCATTTAACATCAATGATAAAAAAAAAAAGGCTTTAAAGCTTGTACTTAAGTAAATCCCCAGTGTATTAATAAAGTCTCAAAAGAAAATGAGTGCTTTCAGAAATTTGCTCCTTTCCATTTTAAATATTATGTATCGGTTAAGCATCAACCCACAAGGAAATTATTCAACTAGATTTGTCTTCTGAGGAAAATGGTCGTGCCGAGTATAAAAGTCTCTCTCTCTCTGGATGCTGAGAATTCATGATCCTCACATGTAAGTTTAACTTGGTGAGTCCTCTGTTTCAGGCTTTTAACATCAAGGTTGGTTTGGGGTTTAATTTGACAGGCTGTACCTGTTGGCTTTTGTGTAGCCTACTTTTCATCATAGTTCAAAGAGAGTGTGTGAAAGATTTGCTTATGGTAAGTAGGTCACTGGAGACACATGTTATGCATGAAGAATCCTAAAATTCCTGCTATCTGGAACACTCTCCGTGGTGATTTGAGGGACTTGCTCACAACTTAATAACATTGTTGAATGATACCAGCCTCACTGGAAAGGAACAGAACGATTCCTCATTAGGGAAGTCTGCTAGGAGATGCCAATCCCCAGTGGGCCTCATTAGAGAAAATAAACACAAGCCACATAACCTGCTTTCTGGTAATAAACAGAAGTGGCATGGAAGTTAGAGTGTTCCACTCAGGAGGAAAGAGCAGCTCCAGATAGAGGGTTTCATTCCAGCTCATGCACTCAGAAGTTTGAAAGACAAGAAGTCCTTGGGAAAAGGTACCATTTTAAAAAGAAAATGTCACCAACCTGTCTCCTTGAAGGCCAGGCTGGTAGACAATCACATTATGCTCTAGTTATATGGTACTGTTCCTGTCAATTTTGTTTTTCAGTCATAATAACACATAATTGTTCTTTGTCTGATTTTTCTCTCATGAAAACAGCTAAGCACTTTGACCTGATTTTCTCAATAGACTGCACTCATTTTACAATAAATTAGATCATTGATTGATTCCTTAAAGATGGGCCATTACGTTAAATCAGAGAAGTGAGAAATTGACCAAGGAATAGTTCACTCTGCATAATATAAATGTTCCTTAATTCATCCTCCAGTCCACTCTTTGGACCTCCATTAGTTTTTTTTTGTGTTTTTGTTTTATTATTATTATTTTTAATATGAAGTTTATTGTCAAATTGGTTTCCATACAACACCCATTGCTCATCCCAACAGGTGCCCTCCTCAATGCCCATCACCCACTTTCCCCTCCCTCCCACCTCCCATCAACCCTCAGTTTAGTCTCAGTTTTTAACAGTCTCTTATGGTTTGGATCCCTCCCTCTCTAACTTTTTTTTCCCTTCCCCTCCCCCATGGTCTTCTGTTAAGTTTCTCAGGATCCACATAAGAGTGAAAACATATGGTATCTGTCTTTCTCTGTATGACTTATTTCACTTAGCATCACACTCTCCAGTTCCATCCACGTTGCTACAAAAGGCCACATTTCATTCTTTCTCATTGCCAAGTAGTATTCCTTTGTATATATAAACCACAATTTCTTTCTCCATTCAGCGGTTGATGGACATTTAGGCTCTTTCCATAATTTGGCTATTGTTGAAAGTGCTGCTATAAACATTGGGGTACAAGTGCCCCTATGCATCAGCACTCCTGTATCCCTTGGGTGAATTCCTAGCAGTGCTATTGCTGGGTCATAGGGTAGATCTATTTTTAATTTTTTGAGGAACCTCCACACTGTTTTCCAGAGTGGCTGCACCAGTTTGCATTCCCACCAACAGGGCAAGAGGGTTCCCGTTTCTCCACATACTCGCCAGCATCTACAGTCTCCTGATTTGTTCATTTTAACCACTCTGGCGTGAGGTGGTATTTCAGTGTGGCTTGGATTTGTATTTCTCTGATGAGGAGTGATGTTGAGCATCTTTTTATGTGCCTGTTGGCCATCTGGATGTCTTCTTTAGAGAAGTGTCTATTCATGTCTTCTGCCCATTTCTTCACTGGATTATTTGTTTTTCAGGTGTGGAGTTTGGTGAGTTCTTTATAGAGTTTGGATACTAGCCCTTTGTCCTATATGTCATTTGCAAATATCTTTTCCCATTCCATCAGTTTGCCTTTTAGTTTTGTTGATTGTTTCCTTTGCAGTGCAGAAGCTTTTTATCTTCACGAGGTCCCAATAGTTCATTTTTGCTTTTAATTCATTCCCTTGCCTTTGGAGATGTGTCAAGTAAGAAATTGCTGTAGCTGAGGTCAGAGAGGTTTTTTCCTGCTTTCTCCTCTAGGGTTTTGATGGTTTCCTGTCTCACATTCAGGTCCTTTATCCATTTTGAGTTTATTTTTGTGAATGGTGTAAGAAAGTGGTCTAGTGTCATTCTTCTGAATGTTGCTGTCCAGTTCTCCCAGCACCATTTGTTAAAGAGACTGTCTTTTTTCCACTGGATGTTCTTTCCTGCTTTGTCAAAGATTAGTTGGCCATACTTTTGTGGGTCCAATTCTGGAGTCTCTATTCTATTCCATTGGTCTATGTGTCTGTTTTTGTGCCAATACCATGCTGTCTTGATGATTACAGCTTTGTAGTAGAGGCTAAAGTCTGGAATTGTGATGCCTCCCATTTTGTTTTCTTCTTCAATATTACTTTGGCTATTCAGGGTCTTTTGTGGTTCCATACAAATTTTAGGATTGCTTGTTCTCATTTTGAGAAGAATGCTGGTGCAATTTTGATTGGGATTGCATTGAATGTGTGATTGCTTTGGGTAGTATTGACATTTTAACAATGTTTATTTTTCCAATCCATGAGCACACAATGTTTTTCCATTTCTTTGTATCTTCTTCAGTTTCCTTCATAAGATTTCTATACTTTTCAGTATACAGATCTTTTACATCTTTGGTTAGGTTTATTCCTAGGTATTTTATGCTTCTTGGTGCAATTGTGAATGGGGTCAGTTTCTTTATTTGTCTTTCTGTTGCTTCATTATTAGTGTATAAGAATGGAACTGATTTCTGTACATTAATTTTGTATCCTGCGACTTTGTTGAATTCATGTATCAGTTCTAGCAGATTTTGGTGGAGTCTATCGGGTTTTGCATGTATAATATCATGTCATCTGCAAAAAGTGAAAGCTTGACTTAATCTCTGTCAATTTTGATGCCTTTGATTTCCTTTTGTTGTCTGATTGCTGATGCTAGAACTTCCAACGCTATGTTAAACAACAGCAGTGAGAGTGGACATCCCTGTTGTGTTCCTGACCTCAGGGGGAAAGCTCTCAGTTTTTCCCCCTTGAGGATGATATTAGCTGTGGGCTTTTAATAAGTGGCTTTTATGATGTTTAAGTATGTTCCTTCTATCCCAACTTGCTTGAGGGTTTTTATTGAGAAAGGATGCTGAATTTTGTCAAATGCTTTTTCTGCATCAATTGACAGGATCCTATGGTTCTTATCTTTTCTTTTATTAATGTGATGTATCACATTGATTGATTTGTGAATGTTGAACCAGCCCTGCAACCCAGGAATGAATCCCACTTGATCATGGTGAATAATTCTTTTTATACACTGTTGAATTCAATTTGCTAGTATCCTGTTGAGAATTTTTGCATCCATATTCATCAGGAATGTTGGCCGGTAGTTCTCTTTTTTTGCTGGGTCTCTGTCTGGTTTAGGAATCAAAGTAATGCTGGCTTCATAAAATGAGTCGGGAAGTTTTCCTTCCCTTTCTATGTTTTGGAACAGCTTGAGAAGGATAGGTATTATCTCTGCTTTAAATGTCTGGTAGAATTCCCCAGGGAAGCCATCTGGTCCTGGACTCTTATTTGCTAGGAGATTTTTGATAACTGATTCAATTTCTTCACTGGTTATAGGTCTGTTCAAATTTTCTATTTCTTCCTGTTTGAGTTTTGGAAGTGAGTGGGTGTTTAGGAATTTGTCTATTTCTTCCAGGTTGTCCAGTTTGTTGGCATATAATTTTTCATAGTATTCCCTGATAATTGCTTGTGGTTCTGAGGGATTGGTTGTAATAATCCCATTTTCATTCATGATTTTATCTATTTGGGTCCTCTCCCTTTTTTTTTTTTTTTTTTTTTTTTTTGAGAAACCTGGCTAGGGCTTTATCAATTTTGTTTATTTTTTCAAAAAAACAACTCTTGGTTTCGTTGATCTGCTATACAGTTTTTTTACATTCTATATTGTTTATTTCTGCTCTGATCTTTATTATTTCTCTTCTTCTGCTGGGTTTGAGGTGTTTGCTGTTCTGCTTCTAGTTCCCTTAGGTGTGCTGTTAGATTTTGTATTTGGGATTTTTCTTGTTTCTTGAGATAGGCCTGGATTGTAATCTATTTTCCTCTCAGAACTGCCTTTGCCACATCCCAAAGCATTTGGATTGTTGTATCTTCATTTTCATTTGTTTCCATATATTTTTTTAATTTCTTCTCTAATTGCCTGGTTGACCCATTCATTCTTTAGTAGGGTGTTCTTTAGCCTCCATCGTTTTGGAGGTTTTCCAGACTTTTTCCTGTGCTTGATTTCAAGTTTTATAGCATTGTGGTCTGAAAGTGTGCATGGTATGATCTCAATTCTTTCATACTTATTAAGGGCTATTTTGTGACCCAGCATGTGATCTATCTTGGAGAATGTTCCATGTGCACTTGAGAAGAAAGTATATTCTGTTGCTTTGGGATGCAGAGTTCTAAATATATCTGTGAAGTCCATCTGATCCAATGTATCATTCAGGGCCCTTGTTTCTTTATTGATCCTGTGTCTAGATGATCTATCCATTATTGTAAGTGGAGTATTAAAGTCCCTGCAATTACCACATTCTTATCAATAAGGTTGCTTATGTTTGTGATTAATTGTTTTACATATTTGGGGGCTTCCATGTTCGGCACATAGACATTTATAATTGTTAGCTCTTCCTGATGGATAGACCCTGTAATTATTATATAATGCCCTTCTTCATCTCCTGTTACAGCCTTTAAGTTAAAGTCTAGTTTGTCTGATATAAGTATGGCTACTTCAGCTTTCTTTTGACTTCCAGTAGCATGATAGATAGTTCTCCATCCCCTCACTTTCCATCTGAAGGTGTCCTCATGTCTAAAATGAGTCTCTTATAGACAGCAAATAGATGGGTCTTGGTTTTTTATCCATTCTGATACCCTATGTCTTTTGGTTAGCGCATTTAGTCCATTTACATTCAGTGTTATTGAAAGATATGAGTTTAGAGTCATTGTGACATCTGTAGTTTTCATGCTTGTAGTGATGTCTGTGGTACTTTGTGGTCCTTGCAACATTTCACTCACAGAATCCTCCCCAGGATCACTTGTAGGGATGGTTTAGTGGTGATGAATTCCTTCTGTTTTTGTGTGTTTGGGAAGACCTTTATCTCTTCATCTATTCTGAATGACAGACTTGCTGGATAAAGGATTCTCGGCTGCATAATTTTTTTGTTCATCACTTTGAAGATGTCCTGCCATTCCTTTCTGGCCTGCCAAGTTTCAGTAGATAGGTCTGCTGCTACTCTTATGTGTCTACCTTTGTAAGTTACAGCCTGTTTATCCCTAGCTGCTTTCAGAATTTTCTCTTTATCCTTGTATTTTGCCAGTTTCACTATGATATGTCATACAGAAGATCGATTCAAGTTACGTCTGAAGGGAGTTCTCTGTGCCTCTTGGATTTCAATGCCTTTTTCCTTCCCCAGATCAGGGAAGTTCTCAGCTATGATTTGTTCAAGTACACCTTCAGCCCCTTTCTCTCTCTCTTCTTCTTCTGGAACTCCTATGATATGGATAATGTTCCATTTGATTGCATCACTTAGTTCTCTAATTCTCCCCTCATACTCCTGGATGTTTTTTATCTCTTTTTCTTAGCTTCCTCTTTTTCCATAATTTTATCTTCTAATTCACCTATTCTCTCCTCTGCCTCTTCAATCCGTGCTATGGCCAGCTCCATTTTATTTTGCACCTCATTTATAGCATTTTTTAGCTCCTCATGACTGTTTCTTAGTCCCTTGATCTCTGTAGCAAGAGATTCTCTGCTGTCCTCTATACTTTTTTCAAACCCAGCGATTAATTTTATGACTATTATTCTAAATTCTTGTCCCATTATATTGCTTAAATCTGTTTTGATCAATTCATTAGCTATCACTACTTCCTGGAGTTTCTTTTGAGGAGAATTCTTCTGTTTTGTCATTTTGGGTAGTCCCTACGGTAGCTCCAAACTGCAGGGCACTTCCACTGTGCTATCCAGAGAAACCTGTCTTCATGGGCAAGGCTGCAGTCAGACCCAATGTCTGCCCCCAGCCCAACTCTGGGGCCACAATCAGACTGGTGTGTACCTTATCTTCTCCTCTCCCAGGGGCAGGACTCACTGTGGAGTGGTGTGGCCCCTGTCTGGGCTGCTTGCACACTGCCAGGCTTGTGGTGCTTCTTCGATGGGATCTGGCCACAGGCTTATTAGCCAGGGTGGATCCGCAATTTGCCCAGGGGCAGGAGGGGCTTAGCTCGCTTTGCCATCGGTGGTCCCCTGCGGGAGGGGTCCTGCAGCACCGGGAGGGAGGCAGGCAGACCGTCAGAGGGATGGATCCACAGAAGCACAGCATTGGGAGTTTGCATGGTGCAAGTGAGGTCATTGACGGGAACTGGTTCCCTTTGGAATTTCAGCTGGCAGATGGGAGAGGGAGAAGGCGCTTGCCAGCGCCTTTGTTCCCCCACCGAGCTGAGCTCTGTCTTCCAGGGCTCAACAACTCTCCCTCCTGGCATCCTCTCGCCCTCCCTGCTCTGCAAGGGAAGAGCTGTTGACTTTTAACATTCCAGATGTTAAGTCCCACTGGCTGTCAGAACTCACGGAGTCTGACCCCTCTGCTTTTGCAAGCCAGACTTGGGGGGCTCTGCCTTGCCGGGCGGGCTGCCTCCTCCTCCCCCGTCGCTCCCTCCCACCAGTCCTACCTTCTTCCATGGGTCTCTCCTCTTTGCTTGGCTCCGGAGAGTCTGTTCTGCTCTCCATTAGTTGTATCAAGAGACATTCTACCATCTAACAAGCTTGACCTTATCTTCACTGGAAATCATTCAAATGTGGCTCTTCAAGGAAACGCAAAACAAAGTTATTTGTATCACAACAGTTAGGGTTTTTAAATAACGCTCTAATTTATCTCTTTATTTTCATCTTAATTACCAAAACTTGATCCTAAAATATGCAGCTCCATGGGAAAAATTTACTTGACCTTATATCTACTGGACTTAATGGGACAGAGTGGATGTTCCATTCATAGGGGATGTGTTTTCCACACATGAGAGGGTGCTTCCTGGAGTTGACCATAAATTACAGCCTCATGAACTAAATAGTGTCACTCAACTGCTGCTCATGTTCCACAGCTTGATTTCTTTGGATTTGTCCTGGAATAAATGAAACTTCTAGCCAAAATTAGGCTGAATTCCAGATTGTTATAACTAAGTGATCAAAGAATTTAAAAAAAAATGCTGCTCTCCTATATACTGGGATCCAAACCAGTAGAAGAGCACATTGTTAACTGCTGCTATAGATAGGAATTTATTTCTTCCTTAGAAGACTCTGGAAACACCTTTAACTGTGTTTAAACATCTACCGTCTTTGTAGCTATTTTCTGTTACTGTTGAAAAAGAAATATAAATTGGAAACATTTAAATGAGGTGCTTTACAACAGAACTTTCCACCATGTCAAGAGTAACACACAACCGTATCTTTATGCCTTAAGTGATTGTTCTTCAAGCAAATTGCTATCCCCGTTCCCCTATTTTCCCTCTCTTTTCAGGAATTTGTGTTACTATCATATCTGCTATAGCAGAGATTATTCATTGTCTCTTCCCTTCTTTTATTGACATATAACTTTTAGGGGCGCCTGGGTGGCCAAGTCAGTCAAGCTTCAGACTCTTGATTTCAGCTCAGGTTATGATCCTAGGGTGGTAGGATCAAGCCCCACATTGCATTCCACACTGAGCATGGAGTCTGCTGAGGATTATCTCTCTCTCTCTGTCTCTCTCTCTCTTTCTCTCCCACTCTCCTTCCCTCTCCCTCTGCCCCTCCCCCTGCTCACACACACACACACATACTCTCTCTCTCTCTCTTTCTCTCTAAAATAAAAAAAAAAAAAATACAACTTTTAGCTGTACACGACAGCCTAGTCATTTCTGCTATATGACTAGACTCTGGTCAATGAGACATGATCAAAGAATATGTGCAACATATGAGTCTTGTCCTTGTACCATTAAATAAATGCAGCACTCTAGGGATTGTGAGTCAACAGAACAGAAGGAACCTGGACCCTTGATGATTTCCTAGAGTAAAGCTGCTCATATCATTGTATATTTTTATGTGAGAAAGAAGTGTTATTTAAGTCATTGTATTTTGGATCTGTCACACACAGATAATGAATACAAACTTTCATTTGGATTACAACAGGTTTAGGCTAAATAATATGAAGAAAAGATTACAGACTCTTCCTCAAGTCTGTGTTACCTTAATAGGCAATGTCAGCAGAAACCTTCCTCCATACAAACCCTTTGTGAAATTTTATATGTTCTTATCCAGATCTACAAAGGAAATAAATTTACTCTGCTAGTAAACTCTGAATTCACGGTGATATCTACCAGAATTCTTCCTAGATATATGCCTCATTACTTGGACAGCAAAAGAGTTTGGGCAGTTTTACATTCTATTGACTTACTTCTCAAAATCAGGTCCATGGACAAACATCATTCTCATTTTTCAAACTGTGGAATCTCAGATTCCACCCCATACCTACTGAATCTGAATTCCTATTTTAAAAAGAACACCAGGTAATTAGTGTGCACATTAATATTTGAAAATCTTTGTAATAGGAGATAACATGAAAGAGCATGATGGAATTTCTATTCTATAAAAGTAGTTCTCACCGTGTGGTCCCCAGACCAGCAGCATCAGCATCAGCTGGAAACTTGTTAGTGGTACAAATTCTTCACTAGCTAACATCATATTCAATGATGAAAAGCTAAAGGTTTTTTCTCTAATATCAGGAACAAGACAAGGATGTCTGTTCTTTCCACTTTTATCCAATGGAGTACTGGAAGTCCTACCACAACAATCAGACAAGAAAAAGGAATAACAGACTCCAAATTGGTATGGAAGAAGTAAAACTGTCACTATTTTCAGAAGACATGATACTATATATAGACAACCCTAAAGACCCCACCAAAAAACTATAGAACTAATAAGTGAATTCACTAAAGTTGCAGGATACAAAATCAATTTACAGAAATCTGTTGTGTTTCCATGTACCAATAATGAAATATCAGAAAGAAAAATTAAGAATACAATTTTATTTACAATTGTATCAAAAAGAATAAAATACATAGGAGTAAACTTAGCCAAGTAGAATTTAGTGAGAGACCTATACTCTGAAAACTATAAGACATGGATGAAAGAAATAGAAGATGACACAAATTGAAAGACATACCATGCTCATGGATCAGAAGAATTAATATTGTTAAAATGTCTATATTACCCAAGGCAAGCTACAGAGTCAATGCAAACACTATCAACATTCCAATAGTATTTTTCACATAACTAGAACCAAACAAATCCTATAATTTGTATGGAACTATAAAAGGCCTCAAATAACCAAAGCAATTTTGAGGAAGAAAAACAAAGCTGGAGGTATCACATGGCAGATTAAAAAGTATACTACAAAGCAATAGTGATCGAAATAGTATGCTATTGGCATAAAAATATACACATAGATTAATGAAACAGTTTTGAGAGCCTAGAAATAAACCCTTGCTTATATGGTCAATTAATCTATGACAAAGGAGGCAAGAATATGCAATGGGAAAAAAAAGTCTTTTCAATAAATGGTGTTGGGAAACTGGACAGCTACATGCCAAAGAATAAAAGTGGACAACTGTCTTATACACAAAATAAACTAAAAATGGATTAAAGACCTAAATGTAAGATCTGGAATTATAAAACCCCTAAAAGAAAACATATACAGTTAACTCATACACATTGGCCTTAGCAATATTTTTCTGTATATGTCTCCCAGGCAAGGGAAATGAAATAAAAAAAAATTAGTTGGGACTACAAAAACCAAAAAGGTTTTGCATAGCAAAGGAAACCATCAACAAAACAAAAGGGCAACCTGCTGAATGGGAGAAGATATTTGCAAGGGGTTAATATCCAAAATATATAAAGAACTCATTTAACTCAACACACACACACACACACACATACACACACACACACACACACACACACACACACACACACACACAAACCCCAAATGGTCTGATTAAAAAGAGGGCAGATGACCTGAATAGATATTTTCCCAAAGAAGACATACAGATGTCCAACAGACATATTAAAAGATGCTCAGCATTACTCATCATCAGGGAAATCCAAATCAAAACCACAATAACATATCACCTTACACCAGGCAGAATGGCTACTATCAAAAAGATGAGAAAAAATAAGTGTTGGCAAGGATGTAGAAAAAGGGGATCCCTCGTGCACTGTTGGTGGGGATGTAAATTGGTGGAACCATTCTGGAAAGCATTACGGAAGTTGCTCACAAAAATAAAAATCAAAGTATTGGGGCACGTGGCTGACTCAGTCGGTTGAGCATCTGACTTCAGCTCAGGTCATGATCTCACGGCTTATGAGTTTGAGCCCCATGTCAGGCTCTGTGCTGACAGCTCAGAGCCTGGAGCCTGCTTCAGATTCTGTATCTCCGTCTCTCTCTGTCCCTAACCCACTCACATTCTGTCTCTCTGTCTCTCAAAAATAAATAAACATTAAAAAAAGAAGTAAAAATAAACATAAAAGTATCATGTAATCCAGTAGTTCTACTTCTGGGTGTTTATCCAAAGAAAATGAAAACACATTTGAAAAGATATATGCACCTCTGTGTTTATCACAGAATTATTTACAATCATCAAGATATGGAAGCAACCTAAGTGTCCATTGATACATGAATGGATGAAGAAGATGTGGTATATATATACACAATGGAATATTACTCAGATAAAAAATAAAATAAAATCTTGCCATGTGTGACCACATGAATAGACCAAGAGGGTATTTTACCGAATGAAAGACGTCAGAGACAGGAAGATAAAAACCATATGATTTCACTTATGTGTGTATTCTAAAAAACAAAACAAATGAACAAACAGCAAACAACAAAATTGAAACAGATTCATAAATATAGAGAATAAATTAGTGGTTGCCACACGGGAGCAGGTTGAGGGCATGGGTGAAATAAGTAAAGAAGAGTAAGAGGACAAACTTCCAATTATAAAATAAATAAGTCAAAAGGATTAAAAGTACAACATACAATATATATACTGGGAATATAGTCAATAACATTGTAATAACTTTGTATGATGGCAGAAGATAACTACACATCATGGTGAGCATTTCATAATGTATATAATTGTCAAATCACTGTTTTTTACAGCTGAAGCTAATATATATGCCAACTATACTTCAATCTAAAATATAATAATTTAAAAAAAAGAAAGATTGGGGCCCATTGCAGACCTACTGACTCAGAAACACTGAGGGCATGTCCCAGCAATTTGTATATGAACAAGCCCTCCTGGGTGATTCTGATGCACACAGATGTTTTAAGGCAATATTGCCTGAAATTTATTTTTTGGAATAGTAAGTTCTCTGAAGACAGATGTTATGTGAAAGAGTTCCATGGTCAAATAAGTTTGAGAAACACTGAGTTAAACAAAACTAGATAGTTTAAAGTCCAGAATTCCTCACAGCCTATAACATGTTAATGTGTATGGCTATCTCTAAGAGGGTGATATATTGGGGCACCTGGGTGGCTCAGTTGGTTAAGCATCTGACTTTAGCTCAGGTCATGATCTCATGGTTCATGAATTCTCGCACCACATCAGGCTCTGTGCTGATAGCTTGGAGCCTGGGGCCTGCTTCGAATTCTGTGTCTCCCTCTCTCTCTTCTCCTCCCTTGCTCACACTCTGTCTCTCTCTCTTGAAAATAAACATTTAAAAAATTTTTTAATAAGGGAGATATAGAATGCAGCATTTATTTTTTTTTTCTTTTCAGATATTTATTCAAATAGTTAACATACAATGCAATATTGGTTTCAGGAGTAGAATTCAGTGATTCATCACTTATATACAACACCCAGTGCTTGTTATAATAAGTGCCCGCCTTAATGCCCATCATCCCTCTAGCTCATCCCTCACCCACCTTCTCCATCTACTTTTGGTTTGTTCTCTATCTTTAAGGATCTCTTATGGTTTGTTTCCCTCTCTCTTTTTTTCTTTTTTTTTTTTTTCCCTCTTGCATATGATCATCTGTTTTGTTTCTTAAATTCCACATGTGTGTAAAATCATATAGTATCTGTCTCTCTCTGACTTATTATGCTTATTATGCTTAGCATGATACACTCTAGCTCCATCCACACCATTGCAAAGGACAAGATTTCACTCATTTTGATGGCTGCATAATATTTCAGTGTGTGTGTGTGTGTGTGTGTGTGTGTGTGTGTGTGTGTGTGTGTTGGTTTCAGGAGTAGAATTCAGTGATTCATCACTTACATACAATACCCAGTGCTCATCATAACAAGTGTCCTCCTTAATGCCCAATATCCATCTAGCCCACCCCCCACCCACCTGTGTATATATTAATAATACCACATCTTCTTTATCCATTCATCAGTTGGTGGACATTTGGGTTCTTTCTATAGTTTGACTCTTGTTGATGCTACTGCTATAAACATTGGGGGGCATTTACCCCTTCAAATCTGTATCTTTGCATCCTTTGGGTAAATACCTAGCAGTGCAATTGCTGGATTATAGGGTAGTTTATTTTTAACTTTTTGGGGAATCTCCATACTGTTTTCCAGAGTGGCTGCACCAGTTTGTATTCCCACCAGCAGTGCAAGAGGGTTCCCCTTTCTCTGAATCCTCACCAACACCTGTTTTTTCTTGTGTTGTTAATTTTAGCCATTCTGACAGGTGTGAGGTAGTATCTCATTGTGGTTGTGATTTGTATTTCCCTGATGATGAATGATGTTGAGCATCTTTTTATGTGTCTGTTAGCCATCTGGATGTCTTCTTTGGGAAAATGTCTATTCGTGTCTTCTGGCCATTTCTTAACTGGATTATTTGGCGGGGGGGGGTGTTGAGTTTCATAAGTTCTTTATAGATTTTGGATACTAACCCTTTATCAGATACGTAATTTGCAAATATCTTCTCCCATTCTGTAGGCTGCCTTTTAATTTTGTTGATTGTTTCCTTTACTGTGCATAAGCTTTTTATCTTGATGAAGTCCGAGTAGTTCATGTTTGCTTTTGTTTTCCCTTGCCTCCAGTGACATGTCTAGTAAGAAGTTGCTATGGCTAAAAAAAAAAAAAAAAAAAAAAAAAAAAAAAAAAAAAAAAAAAAAAAAGAAGTTGCTATGGCTGAGGTCAAAGAGATTGCTGCCTGTGTTCTCCTCTAAGATTTTGATGGTTTCCTGTCTTGTATTTAAGTCTCTCATTCATTTTAAATTTATTTTTGTGTTTGGTGTAAGAAAGTGGTCCAGTTTCATTCTTCTGCATGTTGCTGTCTAGTTTTCCCAACACCATTTGTTGAAGAGAGTGTCTTTTTTTCATTAGATATTCTTTCCTGCTTTGTCAAAGATTAATTGACCATATAGTTATGGGTCCATTTCTGGGTTTTCTATTCTGTTCCCTTGATTTGTGTGTTTGTTTTTGTGCCGGTACCATACTGTCTTGATGATAACAGCTTTGCAATACAGCTTGAAGTCCAGAATGGTGATGCCTCCAGCTTTGCTTTTCTTTTTCAGGATTACTTTGGCTATTTGGGGTCTCTTGTGGTTCCATGCAAATTTTAGGATTGTTTGTTCTAGCTCTGTGAAAAATACTGGTTGTATTTTGATAGGGATTGCATTGAATATGTAGATTGCTTTGGGTAATATTGACATTTTAACAATGTTTGTTCTTCCAATCCAGCAGCATGGAATATTTTCCATTTCTTTGTGTCCTCTTCAATTTCTTTCCTAAGTGTTCTATTGTTTTCAGAGTATAGATCTTTTACCTCTTTGGTTAGGTTTATTCCTAGGTATCTTATGCTTTTTGGTGCAGTTGTATATAGGATCAGTTCCTTGATTTCTTTTTCCGCTTAGAATTCAGCATTTAATAAACTCACTTGGCATCAGAACCATTTTTCATGAGTTAACTCTTAGGACAGGTGTTCCATGGACCAAACTTTGGGGAACATTCTTCTATAATTTCTAAAAATCACTGAAATAATTTCAGGCTAAGGATACAGTTTATAAGTTTACATTTAACATGAAAGTTTCCAGAGAAGCCAATTCAAACTTCTGAATCATCATTTCTGTACAGCACTCCTTTCCAGGCATCTGGCAAGTAGAGTCACTAAGATCCTGTTTTCCTCTTTTTCTCACAGCTACTACCATCCTTCTGTCCTAGAATTATAGGGTTTGGCATCCCCTAAACCACATCAATGGCCCATTCAGTTTGAGAATTATCTAATATTTACTCAGCACTTATTCTGTTAGAACAGAATTGTGCTATGTGCTTTCTTTTTTTTTTTTAATTTTTTTTTTTAACGTTTATTTATTTTTGAGACAGAGAGAGACAGCGCGTGAACAGGGGAGGGGCAGAGAGAGAGGGAGACAGAGAATCCGAAACAGGCTCCAGGCTCTAAGCTGTCAGCACAGAGCCCGACGCGGGGCTCGAACTCACAGACCGCGAGATCATGACCTGAGCCGAAGTCAGACACTTAACCGACCGAGCCACCCAGGTGCCCCTGTGCTATGTGCTTTCTTATATGTTATCTCATTTTATCTTCATACCAGCCCAGTGAAATAGATGTTGTTATCAATATTTTACAAATAAACTGTAGCTCAGAGAGGAAATGAATCTCGAAGTTCCATAGTCAGTAAGAACCAGACCCAGGTCCCCAACTTTGATTTGATAGATTTCAAACCTTCTACTCATTCTACCATTTCCACTGCATACTTAAGGCTTCTAGTATCACCCTGTGGGCTAAACTATTGACTGCATGCCCCTATCTTTTTAAGAAGTATGATCTGAATTCCAGATTAGCATAGACCTGGGGAGGGTAATATATTCAGAAATGAAGGAAAAGACCAGGTAAGTTTTGCTAAAGTAAATAGCTCTTCCCTTTGGAACAAAACCAGAACAGTTCTACATATAAAATAAGTCTTTCAAAAATCACTAAGTATTCACTGATAATTGAATCATGTGGTTGGAAGGAAAGACAGTATATGACTTGCATGCCCAATCAATTTGGGTGGACAGAACAATCCCTGTAAAAGAACAACATAAGGTCATATATGCCAAGGGCCAACTGCATTGAACGATTTCTCAATGCTACAGGGGTTAAAAATAAGTAGAGATAGTAAGGAATTTCAGCTCAAATCTCAAAATCTATAGTAGAGAAGGCTGAGCAGTAGTTCTGAAGAAGGATAAAACAATGGGATTTGGAAGACAGTGTGAATGCTTCACAGAGGAGTTCACCTCTTAAGGAGCCTTGATGATAAAGCAGGACTTTGAGAAGCCCTGGGACAGTGACTTGACTGGAAAGTCAAGGAGATGTCTTGTGCAGCAGTGTGACTTCCAAGTTTAGAATCAGCCTCAATTCAGGCAGAACTATGCCTAACCACCGTCACAGGGCCGTATTTACAGGAGAGGCCTGACTCTCCTCAGTCAATGCAAACACGACTTGCTCTTTCAACCGAGAGGCCAGCTCTTACGTGAAGTCATAATGCAGGGATCTATTGGATTCATCCCAAGCAACCACTTCAGAATTGATTCAGCACATCAGAGTATCTCTGTACTTGCTCTCAGGACTCACCCCTTCTCTTTTGTCACTTATCTGGAGTTGAAAGAAGTGGCTGTGACTGACTCCATTCCCAGTGGGGGTAACCCATGCTCTAATAGCTGAGACCCTAGTTTGCCAGAGATAGTCCCAATTGACTCTGTTGTTTCAAGTGTCCCAGGTTATGTGGCTACCCTACTCAAAGCACTGGTTTCCTTCCAACATGGGAGCTTGTGCCCAGAAAGCCACTCTTGTCCCTTATGCCAGCAAGGCAGATCACATCTCGGGTACTATTCATGGAGACATAATGCCATGAGCCAGAAACCTCACTTTCTGGAGTAGTTTGGATTTGGAAAGGCCACTCTCTTTTTATTTATTTATTTTGAGAGAGATTGTGTGTGTGAGTGCAGGGGAGATGGAGGGACAGAGAGAGAGGGAGATAGAGAATCCCAAGGAGGCTCCATGCTGCAAGCATAGAGCCCAATATGGGGCTTGATCTCACGAACTGTGAGATCGTGATCTGAGCCGAAAGGGTTGGACACTTAACCAGCTGAGCCACACAGGGGCCCCAGGCCACTGCTCTTTGCAACTCCTCCTCTTTCTATGAGCATTTAGACAGCTACTTGACTGATAATAATGGCAAATTATCCAGATATTTTTAGTTTTAACAGTACATTATATTTTTAAAGAGTACTGCTAACACATGGTCATGGATTCTGCCCTGAACAACAGCTTGGTCCTAAATATTCAGAGGAAAAGTTGAATACCTGGTGTTGTCACCCAGCAAACTGTTTCCTCTTTACAGTGCTCAGAAACAGCTGGAGAGGTGTGCTAAGCAAATATGAGACATAGATGTTACATTAAGCAAAAAATGAGAGGGTGCAATACAGGATAGGGAAGCAACCCCATGCAACACAGCTGTTCCAAGAGCAAATAGACCTGTGGGCTTGCAAAACTTGTCTGTAACAGGAATGAATACATTAACTTGGCTAAACAGAGAGTGTGTGTTAAGAAAGAGATTTTGCGAGCTAGCAAGGTGTAGAAGAAAAAAACAGAAGTCACTAAGGCCAAAATTAAAAACACCCATCTCAGCATGTACAACAGAGGCAGTGACCTGGTCAGTATTTCTGGTTCTGTGAATGAGGCACTCTTCACCTGATGTGGTCGACCTGATGTCAACTTTACTCTTAGTTCTTATGCTCTGCATTTGGAACAACCTTTTGATTATGGTTAAGCTTCTCTCTTTTATTTTTTAAAATTTTTAAGCATTTTATTTATTTTTGAGAGACATAGAGACAGAGCGCAAGCAAGGGAGGAGCACAGAGAGACAGGGAGACCCAGAATCTGAAGTAGGCTCCAGGCTCCGAGCTGTCAGCACAGAGCCCCACACAGGGCTCGAACTCACGAGCTGTGAGATCGTGACCTGAGCTGAAGTCAGACGCTTAACTGACTGAGCCACCCAGGAGCCCCGTAAAGCTTCTCTCGTAAGGAAGACTGTGTTTTGTCAAATGGAACTTTGCATTCTGTTCCTCTGCAGTAACTTCATCTTGTGAAGGAATTAGTTGGCTTCTGATTTTGATTAGACACTTCATGGAGTTTGGTACTGATCATAAGGACTCCAGCATACTGATAGTAATTTCTTATGGAAATTAATTAACACCCTGTTGGGGCAGATACTGCTAATTGCTTATGCCATGTCCTCGTTTAGTGACACATTGTCACCATTGGTCCATGCTTGGATCTCTTTTATTTACTAATTTTATTACACCATTGACAAATAAAAATAAATTAATAAAAATTAAAAACTACAAATAAGATATACACTGATTTATGTATCTCCCTAGTAAATTTGATTCATGTATGAAACTAATCCTGAGAGATAAGCTTTCTCCCATGAATGGACAGAATTAGGGTTCTTGATCTGTGTGGGTAAATTGAGGTCATAATCCCACCTTGGGAGGCCTGTAAAGGGTCATTAGTGGCCTCTTCCTGGCAGACATGCTCTTGACATCATTGCTTGTTCTCTGTGATAACCAATGTGGACGTGAATGCTTATCTTTCCATACTGCCTGTTTGGATGGATGAAAATTCTGGAACAAGCACAAGTAAAGAAATCCTTGACTTTGGGGCGCCTGGGTGGCTCAGTCGGTTAAGCGGCCGACTTCAGCTCAGGTCATGATCTCACGATCTGTGAGTTCCAGCCCTGCGTCGGAGCGCAGGCTCTGTGCTGACTGCTGGGAGCCTGGAACCTGCTTGGGATTCTGTGTCTCCCTCTCTCTCTGTTCCTTCCCCACTCGCACTCTGTCTCTCTCAAAAATAAAGATTAAAAAAAAAATTTTTTTAAAGAGAAATCTTTGACTTCTATTCTCCTGCTTCTATACCAGGGGAATCAATTATTTAATTTTCAAGGTGCGAAAAAGCTAAAGATAGCTCCCATGTTTAGCTGTGTACAATGAACAATGCTATGCATTTATTTGCATTACCTGCTTGACTCCTGCTGCAATCTGCCTAGCACCCAGGAAGAATAAACTCCTGGTACCTTGGCCATGTGCAGAGTCTATGTCTTGAGCCCTTTGAGTTACCCAGCTGTGACCTCTATTTCCTATGGTGCCCCTGATCTTGGCTCCTCACCCTCCATTCCCAGCCCAGGGATCCAGGTCTGACCCTGATCCTTCTGAATCACTTCAGCTGTGGTTACTCCCACCTGTCAGACTCATCTGGGGATGAGTTGTCTGGGTCCGGGCTGGGCACAGGTGGACAGCAACTGTCTTGGCTGCAGCCCCAGAAGCCAGCACCCCCTCGAGGCTCACCCCAACCCCTCCACAAGGGAATCAAACACCTCACTGGCATACCTCTCTCTGTTCCTCTCACACCTCACGTGGGGCTGACCACCTCTGCGCTCTCCTCTGGGGATCAGGAGGACCGGGTTTTTACTACCTGACATGTATGAAGCAGCCCAGCTTCTCTCTCCTACCTTCTTCTTCATTGGAATAGCCAGCTTCCTGATGCTAGTCCTCAGTGCTCTAATTTTTCTGTTTTAAAATCATCCCAGTGGTGTTTTTTTTTTATTTGCTAGAAAGTGCTTTAGAGAAATGTAGTTCCCTTATAAATATGGTTTATTATTATTATTGTTACTCTGATTGAGATGAGGATAGAATGAGGATGATGCCTGTTCAGTCTGCAGGGCTCTAATGATTTTCTTTGAATGCTGTTTTTGTCCTCTGGAGAGGCCTGCGTGATCAGAGAAAAACAGGAAAGGGACCAAATAACACCATGATCTAGGGTGACTGACTTGTTTTGATTTGCCAAGAACCTTCCCACTTTTAGTATGGGAAATTCCTTATCTTGAGACCCCTCAATCCTGGTCAACTGGGGACAGCAGGCCGCCCATCACCTCTAAAGAAAAAAGCAGTGAGCTTAGAAAGATCATCAGATAGTCTTAGAATTAACACCTTAATCACTCAAAAGTCTTTTTTTTTTTTAAGTTTATTTATTTTGAAAGAGACAGGCAGAGAGCTCAAGTGGGGGAGGGGCTGAGAGAGCAGGGGACAGGAGATCCAAAGCAGGCTCCACACTGACAGGGGAAAGCCCGATGTGGGGCTGGAACCCACAAACTGTGAGATCATGACCTGAGCCGAAGTCAGACGCTTAACTGACTGAGCCACCCAAGCGCCCCTCAAAAGTCTTTTCTAAAGAAAGTTTCTACTTTGTGATCCACTGAAGGATACTACAACAACAACAATTATGAACAACAGCTATAATAATAGCACATTTATTGAGTGATTACTACATTCTGGGCAATGTGATAAACTAATGCAACAATGCTGTGCAATCAATGTCATTATTCCCATTTTCAGATAAAGAAATCCAGAAGTCCCACAGCCAGGCTTTCACTCTCGTATGTTTGATTCCAACGCCCATTCTTTTTATTATTTATGAAGTTAATAATTTATGTTAGGTAAAAGGAGAAAGAGTTGAAAAGGTTGAATATTTGAGTAAAGTCTAGTCCCAGTGCCATTTATCTGGACATTTATCTTGATTTTTCAAGAAACTGACAATTTATTCTGTAAATACAACCAAATAATTACTTTGGTAAACTTAGAAGAGAAGGATACTCCCCTCACACAGATTCCTGTCGTAAATCAACAGAGCACATCATTTTTGATGGTAAACTACTCAGGGCATTCCACTGAATCAGGAAGAAGACAAGTTTATTATCACTGTCGTTATTTAATTTCAGCTTAGAAGTGTTAGAGCCAAAAATATGAATATTTAAAAGATTAAATAAATAAATATTAGCAGAGTGTCAACATAATTACTATTTGCAAACCCTGGTGGTCTACCTGGAAAAGCTATGAATAGCAGACGGAAAACTGCCGGCTCTAATAAGAGACTTTACATGTATATCCAGAAGATACACGATCACGACATTAACCACTGGGAATTTCTAACTGGGGATCATGAGGGAGTTTTATTTTCTTATTTTTCTTGTGTCGCACATGACATGATAGGGATGAGACAGGGGCCAAAAGAATCATCCTGAGAAGTTACCTTGTTCAGCGGTAACTCGCCCTTGTACCACTGACCGAGTGCAGATCTTGTTTGAAGGAAAGGAATATAGGGATCGAGGGCAGCAGCCAGTCCTAGAAGGGAGGCCAGGGAGTTCTGTTGTCTGGGCTGAAGGTGGAATTAGTGGCCCAGAAACAGGGGGCTGCTAGATCCAGAAGGAGACCCGGGAGGAGAAAGCCCACCCTAGCTCAGAGCTCTGTAATTGTTGCAGCACCCTGAAAAACATCAAGCACAAGGGGGCTGCATTGACCGCGATCATACCATTTATCGACAAACTTGGCACATTTCTTGAGACTGGAACAGGACTCTTAATAATTATGCCAGGTGTCAACTCAGACTTCCTGGGTCAACCAACCCACGTGCTTACTCTTGTGAATGTACCTTGGGCCGGTGCTAGGGGCTAGGGTGTGCTTGCCAAGGCTGCTCTGGTGGCTCCTTCTGGTGGTTCCAGCTGACATTGTGGGGTAAGATTCTGAGTGACCATAGGAGTCTCAGCTCCTTTCTCATGGAGATATTGTTTGCCAATGCTTGGGTTGTTGTAAGACTTGGAGACTAGAGCTTGGGCTCCATACTGCAAGGAAGAACTGTAGCACATATATATTCGTATGCAGTAAAACCCTGGTTTGCAAGCATAATTTGTTCCAGAAACATGCTTGTCATCCAAAGCACTTGCATATCAAAGCAAATTTCCCATAAGAAGGAATGGAAACTCAGCTGATTCATTCCACAATCCAAAAAATTCATATAAAAGGATTACAGTACTGTAATATAATACAAATCATAAAGAAAATACAAAATATGAAGAAAAAGAAGCAAATTAACCTGCACTTACCATTGAACACCTTCGTGGCTGGTGTGAGGGAGCCAAGAGAGAGGAGGGTTATTGCGTAGAATAACTTTCACTATCACTAACAGAATCATTGCTACCTATTGGCTCAATGGAATCTTTTTCTTTTTGTGCAACTTTAACCTTTGGGTATGACACTTTCGCCTCCTTTTGAGGATTTCACTGAAATGTGACATTGCACTGTCGCTAAACAGCTGCATTGCTTGCACTGCTACAGCCTTATTCGGGTGGTGCTTTTCTCCAAAATTTTGCGCTGTTCCCCACATTTTACATGTCTCCCTAATCTCATTTGAAGTGAGAGGTTCCTCTCCCTATTTATCCTCCTCCTCTGCAGCAAGGGAGAGAGAGAGAGGGAGGGAGAGAGAGAGACAGAGAAGAACCACTGGCTCAGCTGGGATCATGTGATGTTGGGCATCACATACCACTCATGTTGCAAGGCATCGCTCGTTTATCAAGTTAAAATTTATTGGAAATATTTGCTCGTCTTGTGGAACACTCACAGAACAAGTTACTTGCAATCCAAGGTTTTACTGTATATGGAAGGGCATAGATAAGTACATGCACTTGTGTGTGGATTTATATGCACTTACTGATGGAGATATACTTACCTGTGTTTTTAAACTTTCATCTGAGAACATAGGCCATGTCTCTAATAATAGCACCCTGAATTTCCCTGAGCCACACTGGCCTATGGGTACAAATAAGCCACCTTGCCATTGATTTCCAATTTTCTGTGGCTCATTTTCCCATGTGGTATGATTTCCTAGCCCCTGAGAAGCATCAAGAGATGTCATGTGCTTAACAAGCTCTGCTATCTGAGTTACCCTAGCCGCTGTGTCAGGAGCCAGTACCTTTACTGAGCCTCAAGCAAGCACAGCAGAGTACAATCAGGGTATCAAAGCTGGGCAGCACTAGAAACTATAACTGTGGATAAGTGGATTCCTATAGGGAACAGGTGTGGGAGGGAAACCTTACTTTTTAACCGTATGCCTTTTTGAGTTTTGTCTATGTTCTTGTAGCCTTCTTTCAGGGAGAGAAATAATTTTAAAATGTAAAAAGCTGTATAGGCAGGGGCGCCTGGGTGGCTCAGTCGGTTAAGCATCTGACTTCGGCTCAGGTCATGATCTCACAGTCTGTGAGTTCGAGCCCCGCGTCGGGCTCTGTGCTGACAGCTCAGAGCCTGGAGCCCGTTTCAGATTCTGTGTCTCCCTCTTTCTCTGCCCCTCCCCTGTTCACGCTCTGTCTCTCTCTGTCTCAAAAACAAATAAATGTTAAAAAAAAATTTTTTTTTAAATAAAAAATTTAAAAAAGCTGTCTAGGCAGCTGTGTAGGAGCCTGCTAGAATGGCTCTCTGGTTTCTATGTAACAGTGTGATAGAAAAAAACACGGCAAGCCTGCTATGCGTCAGCATGTTCTAGGCAGCCCAGTCATTTTACTTCTCGGGTTTGCTCAGGTCCAAGGCAAGCCTTCAGGGGTCTGGGGACAGAGTTGTATGCCAGCCACTTGCTCTAATTCCCACTGTCCCCTGATGGTTAAGTCTTTGTGCTGTGGTGATCAAACTCATTCTGCCTGGCTTCTCAGCCTCAAGCCCTGAGAAAAGACTCCGCTGGGTCACTCAGAAACTCACCAGACATTCCCAAGAGAAGCGGACCACCGACAGGGGACCCAAACAAAGATTGACATGAGTCTAAAGAAAAAAAGGTTGTAAAAAAAAAGAAGGTAAACGCTCTGAAAAACGCCAATTAGAACCGACAATTGTTTTTGAAACCCTGTAAAAGGCCCTTGACTAAATTATGAACATGTTTTACCAACTTCCTCTTCTCCTGTGCAGGGCAGTTAAGCCGTGAGCACATATTTATGTAGTTAATGTTATGGTTACAGGAGCTGGGCCGGGGGAGGCTTAGCTCTTCACTGAAGGACACTTCTAAGAAGTGCTATCTCGGGGCCCAGCACATTTATAACAGTGCCTGAACACAGTAAATGCTTAATAAATGTTAGTTCTTTTTATTATTATAGCTGTTTCTATAAATTTACCTGACTTAGTATGTCAAAAACTAAAATCCATTTTAAAAATCTGGAATTTAGTTATCTCGGGAGAGCAACAATGACATCTCAAGGCCATGTATCATAGTCTTAGCAATAATTCCTCTCTCCGGAGTGGCAGGATCTTCTTTTAGAAGGTGCTCAAACACGATTTGTTCAAGGGGAAACAACGATTAAGATAATGCTATGGGCTCTGCTGTCACCTAGTGGAAAATTAGATTATGATAAAACTGTTCTCCGTGACCACCTCATCGTGATAATTGCCAGCTGACTTCCACTGACTCGCGTTGCACAATTCATCACAATCAGTTCCGAACCACAGCCAGAGTCCGGGGTGTCTGTGTTGGTTACCCTCCTCCACCCCCGCCTCCCCACCTTCCCACCCCAGACAGCAAAGAACACGTGATCCTGTGTAGCTGCCTAGTCAGAAACCGGCAGCTGTAGAGAACATTCTTGGCAACCACCAGGCCTCCTGGTCACTGGAACAACGCCAGATGAGGAGAGCAGAGGGTCTGGCACATGCTAAGCCCTTGATGAATAATTGCTGAAAGAATCTTTGCCGCAGTAATTACAAACAGACCCAAACAAACAAACAAAACCACTCACAGTAAAAAAACAAAAGACAAAACACACACACACACACACACACACACACACACACCAAAAAACAAAAGCTACCTCATCACACTTCCCTTTAGTGTTGCTAAAAGTGTTTTCATGTATTATCTTAATTTATTCTCAGAAAAGCCTGTGAAATAGGTCACATCTTCCCATTTTAAACATGAGGAAATTGCTGTCAGGAAGTCAAGCAAAAAATGAAACACACACACACACACACACACACACACACACACACACACAATCAAAGCTGTCATCAGACTCCAAATTCTGAGCTCTACCCACATCAGTACAATGCTTTGCAGGGTCCTGTGGTGGCTAATCAAAGGAGATACTAGGAAAGACGGGAACACTCTGGTCTGTTTTTGAGAGAGGAGAGGAGAGCTGTGTAGGGAAGGAAGGGCCACCAAGCAAGGTTCTGGGGCCTGCAGACCACTGGGCAGGAGGAGAGATTCTTCCCCCTGCTGGGGCAGAGCTGGGCCCACCAAGGTGTCCAGATCCCCTGCTCATTAGTTCCTCTGGGCTCTTGCTAATTCAAGCATCTCCCTTTTCTGCTTTTCCAACCTCCCCCTCTCCTCAGGCCACTCACTTTCACCTTTTTAAAAAAAAACAATTTAGTGTTTATTTTTGAGAGAGAGAGAGAGCAGGGGAGAGGCAGAGAGAGAGACAGACAGACAGAGGATCTGAAGTGGACTCCATGCTGACAGTAGAGAGCTTGACGCGGGACTCAAACTCACGAACCATGAGACCATAACCTGAGCCAAAGTCAGATATTTAACTGAGAGACCCAAATCACTTCCAGCTTTAAAAACAAAAACCAAAACTCTGCCTTCACTCAACTGTTGCTATGGATGCTGTCACATTTTCTCCTACTCTCCAAAATAGGCTTATCAGAAGAGTGTAGTCAGCACATTTCACCCCCCATTAATTACCCTTTCGTGCAGTGCAGCAAGGTTTCATCTCTGACCCCAGTGGAAATTGCTAATTGCACAGGTCACCAAGGACCGCCTAGTTGCCAAATCCAGTGGACTTTGCACATGTCTGTTTTACTCCTAGGGGCATTTCATATTCTTGACTTGCATACCGAGATTCTGTCCTTCCACGTCCTGCCCCTCCCTCCCCAGCTTCCCCTGGGACATGGCTCCCCTGGGTTCTCCCACCATTCACTATTAGGGTCCCTCATAAGTGTCACTCTTTTTTTCCAAGCTCCTCCCAGAACTCTCAAGGAGTAATACCACCTGACAAATCCATTTCTTTAGCCTAGACTTCTCCTCTAAACTCCTGTCTCATGGGACCTCCCTGGGACAACTCAGATGCACTGATTTCAAATTGTGCCTATCTCCATCCCTCAACCAGCTGCCCAAGCCAGGGAACTAAAGGTTATTATTAACAGAAAACAGTAATAGTAAAAAAAAATACTGGGTTTAAAGAGAAAATTATATATATATATATATATATATATATATATATATATATATATATATGCTGGCTAGTTAGGGAGAGGAATTCACCTAAAGACTTAAAAAAAATTGTTTCAGGGGGCACGTGAGTTGCTCAGTCAGTTGAATGTCAGACTCTTGGTTTCAGCTCAGGTCATGATCTCACAGCTCGTGGGTTCAAGCCTCATGTTGGAATTTGCACTGACAGTGTGAATCCTGCTTGGGTTTCTCTCTCCGCCCCCTGTCTTTGCCCCTCCCCCATCTCTCTTTCAAAATAAATAAACTTTATTATAATGTTTATAATGGTGATGCAATAGTATTAGGTAATATTCAGTTCATTTACAATTTTTTTCCCCCACTGTCACAATATCTTTTATAGCCATGTTGAGATTTTCTTTCCTAATTCAGCATCCAATAGAGAATCATTGTTGCATTAGCTCTTTAATGTCCTTTAATCTGGAATGGTCCCCCAGGCTTTCCTCATCTCTTCTGACGTTGATATTTTTGAAAAGCACAGACCAGTCTGTAAACTATATAAATTCAGGTTACACATTTTGGGCAAGAATGTTACCTAGGTGATGTTATATCCTTCTCAGTGTTTCTTCTCAGGAAACATGGCATCAGTTTGTCAGTGATCACTTAGCTACGGTGTTGTCTGCTGTAAAAGTACTTTCTTTCCTCTTGTACTTAAGAATCTAGGAGGAGAGGGACGCCTGGGTGGTTCAGTTGGTTAGGCAACCGACTTCGACTCAGGTCATGATCTCACAGTTTGTGAGTTCGAGCCCCGCGTCAGGTTCTGTGCTTACAGCTCAGAGCCTGGAGCCTGCTTTGGATTCTGTGTCTCTCCCTCTCTCTGTCCCCTCCCCTGCTCACACTCTGTGCCTCTCTGTCTCTCAATAATAAATAAACATTAAAAAAAAATTTAAAAAAAAAAAAAAAAAAAAAGAATCTAGGAGGAGAAATTTTCAGATGTGTAAACATGCTTATCCCCAACAGACTTTCACCTAATGGTTTTAGCATTCCTTGATAATTCTTACCTTAACCAAATATTGCTATGATGGTTAAAAATGGTGACTTTCTGGAGCCCCTGGCTGGCTCAGTTGATTGAGTTTCAGGCTCTTGATTTTGGCTCAGGTCATGATCTCACGGTCATGAGGTTGAGCCCCACTTCAGGCTCTGTGTTGGGCATGGAGCCTACTTGGGGTTCTCTCTCTCCCTCTCTCTCTGCCCCTCCCCCACTCATACTCTCTATCTCTCTCTCAAAATAAATTAATTAATTTTCAAAAATTAAGAATGGTGATTATTCTTTCAACATTTGTTAGTTGATATTCTATTATAAAGAAAAGCTATCCTGTCATCCTTATTATTTGTTTCTTTCTGCCTCACCGCCCCCCCTCCCCCGCTTTTAGTTCATTAAGGACTCATAGATTCTTGTGGGTTTGTTTTCCTCCAGTGTCATAATTCATTTCTGTCGTTATTCCTTATTATTATTTTGCTCAAATTGTGAGTGGTTTGGCTAGTAGAAATCCCTCACTAGCATGCTTCCAAAAGTCAAAACTACACACAAAAATAGCACACTCAGAGAAAATGTCATTCTGTCTACTGTCCTCTCAATGATCACTTGAGGTAAACAATTCTATTAATTTCTGGTTTATCCTTCCTAAGTTTCTTTTTTGCAAGAAATGGAGATATGTGTATGTATTCACGTTTATTCTTCCTTACAGAGCAGGCAGCATACTAAATACGTTCTTCTCCGCCTGTGGAATTTGATCAAGGAAGGCTTTGTACAGAGTACAAGTTGAAACCTCTCCTTGTTCCTAAGGGTGGGAAGCCACGATTGTTGGTTCTTGTGTGAAGAAAAGCAATTTAATAATACTTTTATAAATAAAAAACTTAGGTTGTAGTGCTAGAATTGGGTCCCAACACTCTGTCATTTCATAAGCCCTCCAGATAATTCTTATGTGTGCTAAAGTTTGAGAACCACCGTTCTAGGCTAGTCTAGAGAAAAGGAGAAAGTTGAGAGAACAGCATGTACCTTTCACTGGCTGCTAACTTTTTGCCAAGAACGGGTGTGAACATCTTACATGCGTCTATTTCTCATGCAGCCCTCACATAGTCCCAGCCAGTGGGGCTGTGATCAGTCCAGGTTTATAGGTGGGGCAGCCGTGGTATAGAGAGAATGAGTTCACACAGCTAGTCGGCCGTGAAGACCAGATTTGAAACCTGGGCAGACTGCCTTTGAAACCCATGATCTTAGTCATTCCTCTGTGCTACTTCTCAGCTCAGTGTCAGATAAAAGAACTAAATTTCTCCATAACAGACTAATCGACTGGCTGCCTGGAGGACAGTTAATGAACGCGTCTGGTACCGAGAGAGTTGAGAGGAAACGCTTGGCCAGGAGGAGGTGAAACAAGTCCAGGAAATGATGGCAACCGGGGCTTCGTGAAAAAGCTGAGAATGTCCACAAGTGAAATAATCGTTGTGGCAGGGACAGCAGAGCGTCTTTAAAGTTGGTGCCTTTCACCATTTGATTTCACGTTGCCCCCCATCTTGTGTTTTGCCGCACCCCCTTGCCACCACCCCATATCGTTCAGGAAGACTCTGTTACACATCGTAGCCACCGTTAGTGGTGCTTTAGGCTGGAAGGCAGAGGGGTGGGGTCCAGGCATGCGGAAAGCAGTGCGGAGAAGCCAGCGGCTGCAGAGTCCAGGGCGTGAGCAGGGGTAGAGAATTCACGGGAGGCAAGGACTTAGTATCCAAGTTCTCCCGAAGGGTATTTAGTGAAGCCATGAGACTCACCAGTGGCTTGATTGGGCGTATATCACGTATGGAAAGTAAACGCAAACCACCCATTTTCCAGCCGCAAGCATTGGTGGGGGGAGGCAAAGGTAGAGGGTGAGAGGAAAATGGTATGTGGGCTTCCTAATACCCCTCATTTGGGGCTGGACTGGGCTGACTCACTAGGTCAGTTAGAGTATTACTGCCCTTTCTCACTTAGCTCTCTGGGGCAGGTTTCAATCTCATGGTGTGGTGTGGTCAAGCAGAGGCCCTGACATTTAACTTTCCTGAGAACTTTCAGTTCCCATGTTGAATGGACACTAAGTATAAAGCGAGTGGGTCTTCTGGTGGGTCGGCCATGGCAGGGTGAGGTGACCCTCACAGCAGAGATCGGGAGCAGATTTTCAGGCCAACAGGCTGGAGAGGGAATGTGGCAAAGACCCAAGGTGTGCAGCTCGCAGAGGTATCGGGGAGGCCGAGCCAGCCAGGGATTAATCCCAGGGTCTGACGGAACCAAGAGAAAGACCTGCGTCTGGATGACACCAGCCCCAGTCTTCAGCAGCACACAGGAAGTCAAGAGACGTTTGTCTGGAGACTGAAAGAGGGAGAGGGCACGCAGTGTGAGGACCTCAGCTCTTCCCCTCCGCCTCACATCCTGTACTTCCTCATCTGTTTTGCAGGGAGGAGAGGACAAGCTGAGCATTTTTCTACCACCTTTGAGCATTGCCTGATGGAGAATTGCTTCAAGTATTGGATTGGAAGGAGTTTAAAGGTATTGGACATTTTGGGGCGCCTGGGTGGCTCAGTTGGTTAAGCATCCAACTCTTGCTATTGGATCAGGGCTTAATCTCACGGTTCATGGATTCGAGCCCTGAGCTGGGCTCGGTGCTGAGAGCACAGAGCCTACTGGGATATTCTCTCTGTGTCCCTCTGCCCCTTCCCTGATGCTGCTTGCTCTCTATCAAAATCAATAAATAAATAGATAGATGATAGATAGATAGATAGATAGATAGATAGATAGAAAGATAGATAGAAAGATATACAAACAAACAAGACATTCAGTTAATGTTCCCTCTGGCTAGTAGTTGGGGATTTGTAAGGGCAGGAGGATAGCAACTATAGACAATATGAAACATTTCACTTCTTTTCTGTTAACATAAATTAAATTCTGTGTGGTTGTTTAATTCCTACCTCCCTGACGAGACTGTAAGCCCCCGTGAGCAGGGAATGCCTGTTTTACCCCCTTGCTCTAGCCCCAGTGCATGAGAGCAGGGACTTGTCTGCCCCCATCATCTCTGGTATCTCCAGCGCCTAGAGCACTCCTGGCACATGGTAAGACCTAGATAAATATGTTTTGACTAAATTTTGCTTGTAACTGAGGTTTGGATGATCTAATCGGAAGGAAACGAAGGAATGAGGTGAAAAAGACACCAGCCAGCAATCCCCCCAGCTGTGTGGTTTAGGAGGCAGAGACAATGAGGATTCCACAACATAAAAGGACACCTCTATGGAATCACTATTTCACACATGTTTCGGCATGTAGCACTTAATAAAAATAATATTTTGTGGCTGTATACTACTTTAAAGTTTACAAAGAATGGGGCACCTGGGTGGCTCAGTCAGTTAAGCGTCCGACGTCGGCTCAGGTCACGATCTCATGGTCCATGAATTCGAGCCCTGCGTCTGTGCTAATGGCTCAGAGCCCGGAGCCTACTTTGGATTCTATGTCTCCCTCTCTCCCTGCCCCTTCCCCACTCACATTCTGTCTCTCTCAAAAATAAATAATAAAACATTAAAAAAAATTTAAGTTTACAAAGGACATTCAATATACTATTTGATTCTTTCAACAGTCCTGTAAGATGGTTAAGGTATTTTCATATTTATTCTGTAGGCAGGCTGAGGTTCCAAGAGATTAACCAAATCACCTGAGGTCTAATGCATAGGATACATTGATTCAGGGGAACTGGGGCTAGAACCCAGTTCTTCCTCCTCTCAGTGTATCAAGCCACACTGCAATAATCACAACAGAAGTTTGGAGGAGTTTGGCCAGGACGTTCAGTGAGGAAGGTGCCCTGAGTGCTGGCACGTTATTCCCGTCCAGGGGTGCTTCTCAGAGCTGACCAGTTTAAAGCCCCCTAGAGGGGAGAGATGAAGCGACACTGATGAGGACAATGTCTGTTAAGGCATTCCACGTCCTGTGACAGGTGCATCTGTTCATGCAAGGTGGTTGCTAGAGACTGAATGTCTGTGTCCTCCAGCCCATGCCCTGAAATTCATATGTTGGAGCCCTAATCCCCGGTGTGATACTATTAGGGGTGGGGCCTTGGGAAGGTTGATCGGGTCATGAAGGTGGAGCCCTCATGAGTGGGCCTAGTGCTCTTATAAGACACATAACAGAGAGCATCTCTCTCCCCCTCTCTCCATGTGAGGACAGAGCAAGAAGATGGCCATCTGCAACCCAGGAAGAAGGCCCTCACCAGAACCTGAACCGTGCTGGCACCCTGATCCCAGACTTTCATCCTCCAGAACTGTGAGACGTAGATTTCTGCTGTTTAAGCCACCTCCTCCGTGCCATTTAGTTACAGTAGCCCTCACTGACTGAGTGAGCAGTCAACACGACACTCTTCCAGGGCAATGGGAGGGATGGAGCCCTCCTCTCCAGCCTATCCACGAGGAAGGGAACATGACACAACTTCTCTGTGTCCCCAGAGCTGGGCCATGAAAATGCAGTTCAGTTTTCTTACCTGGCCTGCCACTTTTAGAAAACTTCAGGCCCTTGCTTTGCAGAAGGGCTGGCGGTGGTCTGAGTAAAGGGACCATGAGGGTGGGAGTTCACCAGACTGAAGCCCAGCACCGAAGCAGGGGGTTCGTGTCCGCCCAACCCTGGCACTACCAGGACTGCCCTCACGGGGGCGGTGTAGCCTCAATAAGCAGGTGCTTATCACCCGGCTGCATGGAAAAGGGCATTGCAGTGGCACCGCTTAGCTAGACGCTAGCCTGGGCCCTTTGTCGCTGAGCCCTGGCATTTCTGCCACACGTGCCTCCGGTTATTCATTTACTCATTCATTCCATTTCTTTTCTTTTTTTTTTTTTTTTCCACCTAGCAACTGTGCGTTCAAAGCCTACTATTTGTAGAAGCAGTTCTGTGAAGGGTGTTGGGGATACAGAGATTTTAAAAAAATAATAATTACTTACAATGGTCCAAGACCTCCAGGAGCTCAGTGTTGAGTGAGAGAATGTACAATAGTGAAAACCGCGCAGCCGCGCTAAGTGCATAACTTAGTAGCGGTGAAATGAAGTGCTGTGTGATACAGGACAGAAGCCTTCGGATCGCAGCTTACATGTGGCTTCTGTGGGGATGCCTTCCCGGGCCCGTAGACCAGGTACCTACCCCTGTTCCCCGGTGCGTCAGATCCCTGTACTTCTCTGTTGTAACACTCAGCACACTCGTGTGGTTACTCCTTGTTTAATTGCCTGTCTTTCTTGATAGATGTAACAAACTATTCAGGGGGACAATTTCTGTCTTTTTTCTTACTACATCCCCAGTCCCTATCATAGAAGGTACACAACAAATGCTCATCGAATAAAGACTAACCCAGGTACAGTTGTTCCATGACACCTCAAGTGCAAGAAACATCACGTCTTTATATTTCTAAATCAAATCAAATCTCAACTTATCAAAATTAGCCACACGTCTAATATTTTAAAATTATTTTTTAAAAATATCCTTTCATCTCCTATGGGTCATACCCACATCCCAGAGTTATGAGGGTTATGTAGCTGAGGAAAACAGAGGTGAAAAGCCCTGTGGCCCTCACCCCTGCCATTATGCTGTCCACTGTGGCTCTTGAGCTCTCGTCTTTCGCTGTCAGTTAGGCTTGCTGCTCTCCGGGGGTTCTACCTGTCACAGCCGTCACTCTGGCCCCTCACAGCTGCAACCCCATCTAAGGCCTGCCCTTCTGGAACATTACCTACACGTGGTGTACGGGTGCAAGGCGAGGCCCAGAACACATAGGCATCCCCCCTTCCCAGCCCCTGAGGAGTCAGCTCCAGGGAGGAACCACCCTCCACTTTCCCTCTCCTCCCCACGTGGATAACCATCTGAAGCACCTTTGTGTCTGTCCCTGCTCTCACTTTGGAGGAGGAGAGAAACCTACTTTCCAAATTAATACTCATGAATTATAGCTTCAAAAAGGCAAGGTACCGATTGATTCTCAACAACTCTCCCTGTGTATATGTTCGTTCCGTGAACGAACATGTATTTTTGTAGAGCAGTCTTTCATTAGGACATTCCATACCTCTGTCTTGAGGTCACTGAATTTCTGTAAGTCAACAGGCACCCATTATGTCTGGGCTAGTAACTTCTTTGGACCCCAGAAAAGAATACTTATTTTCTTGCGAGGATTAATGGAGATAATGTCTTTGAATACACTTTGGGAGGTAAGAGTACTATACAAGTACAGAATAGTGTTGGTATTAACAAGTGACTTATGTATTTTACAGCCAGAAGAGAGATGACATGATAAATGACCTCTTTGGGGTCCTTTCCAATTCTCCCTTGATAGGAGGGAGGGAATTATTTTGCTAAAAACTGTCTTTCCACTATCCATTACTTTCGAACATACTGTACTCCCTAAAAAAAAAGTTCACGTATCAGTGTTGACTTCTGTTTCGTTCTTTCTCACTGGGTCCTAATTCAAACCTGCAACTCTGAGGTGCTCAGGCTGAAACCACTTGTGAGGGAAATAGACAAAGGGACTTTACGGGTCCCTTTTACTTCTAAGATTCCATGATTTCTATATGTTAATGATACCAATACTTGATTTCTCATTCATTCATTCATTCATTCATTGGAATAGTATGTAGTTAGCGCTTTGTTTAAGAAACCATCCTAAGCATTTCTTATATTTACAATTGGCTGCAAACATACCTGTTTACTAGTCTGATGACACCTGAAATTTAGCATACTGGATTTAGCTTCTGGTCCTCCCCCGACTCCACAGTCCACTATACATTTTCATTCAGAGCCCCGCTCACTAGCTACTTCACGCTGTTCTCCGTTTTATCTCGGTGTCCTTGGATGCCTTGCTGCTAATGTGCCTCCACTTGTATATCAAGGTTCTTGACTGTTACACTGTTTATTGTGTTTGCATTGGTTGTTAGAGGAGAGCATTCAAAAACTCTGAGATAAAACAGTGAGAAACAGCTTAGAGATAAAAGCAACAGAATAAAACCCCAGTGAGATATAAAATAAAATAAGAGTGTTGATTTCTTGGGGTATGATCTGTTTTTTTCTTTTTCTCTAACTGAAGAAATATCCGTCTTGACCTGGCTAAGCGCAGAGTCAAATCTGGGGCAAATATTCAGGGTTAATGTTCACTTTGACACCGTGTGTGTAGAGAGGGTTGAATTTTGAATAAAGATGGGCCACCAATGTGTTGTTCATGCTGTCCTCCTCTTACATGATCTCCCAAGCCAGTCCCTGCTTCTGTTTCTCTGGAAACTGACTAGCTCCCCCTTTTCTTGAACGTATAAACCCCCAATTTTTATAGTTTGGTTTGAGTGGTCATTTTTACAGTGAACCCTGTTCTCATAGCTTTTATATCCGGGGGACGTATCTGATGTGTGAACTTTGGAACTAGCCCTGGGGAAGACACGATGGCCTCTCTGCCTTCCTGTAAAGCTCGGGAGCAGTGGGCAGCCACACTCCAGCATATGGATTGTGAAAGCAAACATTAGTGCAGATGTAGTAGTAACCATAACAACATGTGCTGAGTCCCCACCACGGAACAGGCGCCGCTAGGCATGCTTAGCAAGTATCACACTTTGACCTCTCATGTGCATTTATGGATGAGAGCCCTGAGCCACAGAGAGGTTCAGTAACCTGCCCGATGTGAAACAGAAGTTAGTAGAACTGGGCTGTCAGTCCAAGGATTCCGGCTGTAGAGTTCACGTGTAACCACTGTGCTATAAAACCTCTCATGCTTTCTGGGTGTTGAACCCATCTGTTTCTGCCTCCTTTGTCACCACCTAATTATGGCCCCACTTGTTTGGGAACTATCTGCTTTCTTCCAACCTTGTTTTGTTTCCCATTTGGAGAACAACTTCATCCCCCCTCACCCACATGCACACGATTGCCAGCTTCTCAAGGAAACAACTCTCCCAGCTCAGCGTGGCCCCTAAGACTTTCCTGGTATGGAACAGCTCTCCGAGGAAGTAAGACCTAATAAATACCTTGGTATTATAGCAAGTGGGAAACGTTATTAGGAAGAACCTTTTTTAGTTAAAAAAAAAAAAAAAAAAAGAACACAAGCCATAAACGGGTAGCTTAATGAATTATCACCCAATGAACATAGCTATGAAACCAGGTCAAGAAATAGAATGTTACCAAGACCCCAGGAGTCCCCCTCATGCCTTCTTCCAAATACCATCCCTCCCTCCTACCCCAAAGTGAAGCACTTCAAACTCTACATTAGCTTTGACTAGTTTTGACTTTTATAGAAATGGAATCATATTTTACACATTCTTTTATATCTGGCTTCTTTTGCTCATTAGTAGCTTGTAAGATTCATTTATGTTGTTTCGTATACCTATGGTTTGTCTACTTTCCTGGATCTATAGCATTTAATTGTAGGAATATACCACAATTATTTGTAAATTCTGTTGTTGATGGACATTGGGGTGTTTCTAGTTTGAAGATATTATGAGTACTGCTATTATATACATTTAAGCACACATCTTTGGTGAACAAGTGCATAATTTGCACTGGGTTTATGCCTGGGAGTGTAAAAGGAGAACTCTTTTTTAAATGCTTTTTAAAATTTATTTATTTTGAGAGAGAGAGAGAGAGAGAGAAGCAGAGAGAGAGGAAGAGAGGGAATCCCAAGCAGGCACCATGCTGTCAGCACAGAGCCTTATGTGGGGCTCAGTCTTACGAACCGTGAGATCATGACCTGAGCTGAGATCAAGAGTCAGATGCTTAGTCAACTGAGTCACCCGGATGCCCCAATGTTTGTTTGTTTGTTTGTTTGTTTGTTTGTTTGTTTGTTTTGAGGGAGAGAGCGAGAGAGAGAGAGAGAGAGAGAGAGCAAGCACATAAGTTGGGGTGGGGGAGGCAGAGAGAGAGAGAAAATCCCAAGCAGGCTCTGCACTGTCAGCGCAGAGCCCAATACGGGGCTCAAACTCACAAACTGTGAGATCGTGACCTGAGCTGAAATCAAGAGTTGTTTGCTTAACCAACTGAGTTACCCAGACACCTCATGTAAAAGCAGAATTTTTAATCCAGGAGGCAGGGGACAGTGAATGGGACATATTTGACAATGAGATCATAGGAAAAACAATTTCGGACTCATAAGGACATTTTCAGGCCATAGCCACTAAGAAATATTCTTTTTTTTTTTTCCATTTAGATTCAGGAAGCTTATAAAACCATGATTCCTGGAGAACAAGAGCTTGTGTAGAAGATGTTCATAGGCAGAGAGAATTTTTTTCAGAGTACATTTATACTCGAGGGATCCTAGCCTGCCATTATGTGGTTTCTGTCATAGTAAAAAGGACTAGAACTAGAGAAATGGAGCCACATGGGTTGGGATGTGTACAATTATAGTTCAGAAGCTTGACATTTCTGCCACAAAGCCTGAAAACCAGCTGGACTGCAGGGAAGCAGTTCATCCAAAGAGACTTGCATGGGTGGAAGCTTGGGAAGATGGTGGCATAGGAGGACCCTGAGCTCACCCGCCCCATGTTTTCAACTAGATATCATCCACATCCAAGTCAACAAACCACAAAGTGACCCAAAGACTGGCAGAACAAACTTCACAACAAATATAGAGAGGAAGCTGTATCTGAAAGGCAAGGGAGGCCAGAGTGGTAGAGGGAGGTTGCCTGCAGGAAGGAGGGAGCTGCACGTGCAGAGGGGGCAAAGAAATGGGCCCTCGCACCAGCAAGCCCACATGGGGAAGACTCATCTCCAGAACGTTTGGCTTTAAAAACCAGAGGGGATGAAATCTGTGACTTTGTAAAACCAGTGGGACCTGGAACTGGGAGTTTTAAGAGTCAACTGACTCAGTACTGGGAGAGCCAGGAAGGCCAGCAATAGCCATCCCTGCCCGTAAACAGCAGCCAGTGCAGAAAGGCAACATAGAAACAGGGGTTTTATACAACGCTGGGGACAAATGGAGACAGATCTGCTTGTTCTGATTTCGGAGCATGTTGGGGGGGCTTCTCCAAAAACGAGGGAGCTGGCAGGCGCCATTTTCCTCCCTCTTCCCTTGGCATAAACACAGATTCCTGTGAGAGGCAGGGCTGTACAGACACTTGCTTCCTAACCTGCTAGCAGTGCACCATGCCTCCGAGTTGTCCAGAGAACTAGCCCACTCCGAGCCTGCTCCTCAGCCCTGGCCTCAGGACAAATCCCGCCGAGCATGTGCCCTGACCAGCTGCCGGGTGCACAGCTGCCTCCATGTGCCACGGGCACATGTACTGCACTGTGCCCAGAGGTGCGCCTCCAGCCGCCATCATGCACCATACCTACCCACATTCCCCCGGCCTCCTTTACACTGCTGCACTGTACCCAGCTGTGGCCCCAGCCGCTGTTGAAAACCAGGCCCAACCACACCCAGCCATTGTCTTGTGCCACGCCTGCCTTATGCCTCTGGCAGCCCCAGCACACGGCCCCCGGCTGGCACAGTGCTTCAGGGGATCCGGCGTAGGACTCGTGGCCCAGCACACATTTTGCTGATACCACCACCCCGCTCCCAAGTTCCCCAGTGGGCATACCCCCTCAGAGCTGGCCTGTGTGGGTCTCACTAACACCACAGAGAGCAAGCACAGCTCAAAACAGGCAGAGAGTCAGTGAAGACAACGGCACGGAAGGGAAAAATGACTCTCAGACACAACAGCGGGGTGAAAGCAACACAAATAGGATACTCTTCTGAAGTTCCAGGTTCTAGTGAACAGGAGACACTGCACTGCAAGATACTCCAGGACCTCTTCTTCATGAAGTCACTATTCTCAAGAGCAGAAGGCACAGCTGACTTTCTTAACACACGGAAACAGACACAGAGAGGCAGACAAAATGAGGAGATAGAGAAATTTATCTCAAAGGAAAGAACAGGACAAGGCCACAGCCAGAGATCCAAGCAAAAAAGAAAAAAAAAAAAGATATAAGTAATATGCCTGATAGAGAATGTAAAGCAGTGATCATAAGGATAATCACAAGACTTGAGAAAAGACTGAAAGACATGAGGGAAATAAACCCTTAACACAGAGATAAGGAATAATATAACAGAGATAAAAGGCACAGTAAACAAAATGAGAAATACACTTTCTAGAATGAACAGCAGGATGGAAGAAGCAGAGGCATGAATTGGCAAACTAGAAGACCAAGAAATACAAAGTAATCAACCTGAACCAAAGAGACTGAAAAGAATTGTGCAAAATGAGAATAGACTTAGGGAATTCAAGGACTCCATCAAACATAATAACATTCATACTATGGGAGTCCCAGAAGAAGAAGGGAGAGAAAGGGGGAAGAAAGTTTATTTGAAGAAATAATAACTGAAAACTTCCCTGATCTGGGGAAGGAAACAAATATCCAGATCCAGGAGGCTATAGAGAACCCCCAACAAAGTCAACAAAAGCAGATACACACCAAGACATATTGTAATTAAATTGGCAAAATATAATAATAAAGAAAAAATTTAAAGCAACAATACAGAAGTCAGTAACTTACAAGGAAAAACCCATAAGACTAGCAAGAGATTTTTCAGTAGAAACTTATCAAGTCAGAAGGAAATGGCATGAAATATTCAAAGTGCCGAGTGGGAAAAATCTGCAGCCCAGAATACTGTATCTATCATTCAGAACAGAAGGAGAGGTAGAGTTTCCCAGGCAAACAAAAACTAAAGGAGTTCATGACCACTAAACCAGCTCTGCAGGAAATATTAAAAGGGACTCTTTTAGTGGGAAGGAGAGACCAAAAGTGAAAGTATAGAGGTAGAAAACACTAAAACAGTAAAAATAAATATTTCTGTAAAAAAATCAGTCAAGGGACTCACAAAAAAGGATATAAATATAACAACATATACCTAAAATGTGGGAGGAGAAGAGAAAAGAATGGGTTCAAACTTAAACAACATTCAACTTAATATAGATTGCTATATGCAGGAGAGGGTATACACAAACCTAATGGTAACCACAAAGCAAAATCCACTAATAAACATGCAAGGTATAAAGAGAAAGAAATCCAAATATATCACTTAAGAAAATCAGCAAAACATGAAAGAAAGACAATAAAGGATCAGAGAAAATCTTCAGAAACAGCCATAAAACAAGTAATAAAATGGCAATAGATGCTATCTATCAATAATTACTTTGAATGTAAATGGACTAAATCCTCCAGTCAAAAGCCCTAGGATGATGGAATGGATAAAAAAACAAGGCACTTCTATATTATGATTACAAGAAACCCATTTTAGACCTAAAGACACCTGCTGGTTGAAAATGAGAGAATGAAGAAACATTTATCACACAAATGGATGCCAAAAGAAAGCCCGAGTAGCAATACTTGCATTGGACAAAGTAGACTTTAAAAAGAGACAAACTGTAACAAGAGACAAAAGAAGAAGATACAACAATTGTAAATACTTATGAACCCAACATGAAAGCACCCAAATAGATAAAACAGTTAATAACAAACATAAAACAACTAATTGATAATAATACAATAATAGTAGGGGACCCATTATACCAATAGACAGATCATCTAACAGAAAATCAACCAGGAAATAATGGCTTTGAATGACACACTGGGCCAGATGGACTTTAACAGATGTATTTAGAACATTCCATCCTAAAGCAACAGAATACACCTTCTTTCAAGTGCACATGCAACATTCTCCAAAATAGATCATGTATTAGCTCACAAAACAAACCTCAACAAATTCAAGAAGATTGAAATCATGCATCTTTTCTGTTATAATGCTATAAAACTAGAAGTCAACCACAAGAAAAAATCTGGAAAGACCACAAATATATGGAGGTTAAATAACATGCAACTAAACAATGAATGGGTCAACCAGGAAATAAAAGAAGAAATAAAAAAATATATGAAAACAAATGAAAATGAAAATACAATGGTCCAAAACCTCTGGAATGCAGTAAAAGTGACTCTGAGAATGAAGTTTATAGCAATGCAGGCCTATCTCAAGAAGCAAGAAAAATCTCAAATAAACAGCCTAACCTTGCACCTAAAGGAGCCGGAACAGGAACAAGAAACAAAACCTAAAGCCAGCATAAAGAGGGAAATAACAAAGAAAAGAGCAGAAATAAATAATAAAGAATCTAAAAAAACTCAATAAAACATATCAATGACAACAGGAGCTAGTTCTTTGAAAAAAAATCAATAAAATTGATAAACCTCTAGCAAGACTTACAAAGAAAAAAAGAGAAAGGACTCAAATAAATAAAATCACAAATGAGAGAGGATAAATAACAACAACACAGAAATACAAAGGATTATAAGAGAATATTATGAAAAACTATATGCCAATAAATTGGACAACCGAGAAGAAATGGATACATTCCTAGAAACATATAACCTACCAAAACTGAAACAGGAAGAAATGGAAAATTCTAACAGACTAATAACCAGCAAAGAAATTGAATCAAAAACCTCCCAACAAACAAAAGTCCAAGACATATGGCTTTACAGGCAAATTCTACCAAATATTTAAAGAAGAGTTAATACCTATTCTTAAAATATTCCAAAAACTAGAAAAGGAAGGAAAACTTCCAAATTCATTCTATGAGGCTAGTATTACCCTGATACCAAAAACCATATAAAGACATCACCAAAAAAAAGAACTACAGTCCAAAATCTCTGATGAACACAGATACAAAAATTCCCAACAAAATACTAGCAAACTGAATTCAACAACACTATTTTTTTTGAGAGATAGAGTGTTCAAGTGAGCGAGCGGCAGAGAGAGAGAGAGAATCCAAGGAGGGGCAGGGAGAAAGAGAGCAGCGGGGCTCACCTGAAGCAGGACTCATGTTTACCCAAAGTGGGGCTCATGTTCACCTGATATGGGGCACAAGCTCACCCAAAGTGAGGCTGGTGCTGGCTTACCCGATGGACTAAACTCATGAACCGTGAGATGATGACCTGAGCCAAAGTCAGATGCTTAACGATTGAGCCACCCAGGAACCCCTGAATTTAACATTAAAAAATATCATTCACCACAAACATGTGGGATTTATTCCTGGGTTGCAAGGATAGTTCGATATTTGTAAATCAATCAGTGTGATATATCACATCAATAACAGAAAAGATAAGAACTATATGATCATTTCAATAGACACTGAAAGCATTTGACAAAGTACAACATCCATTCATGACAAAAAAAAAAAAAAACCCAACAGAGTAGGTTTAGAGGGAACATACCTCAGCATAATAAAGGCTATATATGAAAAATCCACGCTCACATCATATTCAATGGGGAAAAAACTGAGAGCTTTTCTCCTAAGGTCAGGAACAGGACATAGACGTCCACTCTCACCATTTTTATTCAACATAGTACTGGAAGTCCTAACCACAACAATCAGACAACAAAAAAAAATAAAAGGCATCCAAATCAGTAGGGAAGAAGTAAAACTTTCACTATTTGCTGATGACATGATATAATATATATAGAAAACCCAAAACAACTACACCAAAATACTGCTAGAACCTATTACATGAATTCAGTAAAGTTGCAGGATACAAGATCAATGCATTTCTGTATACCAATAATGAAGCAACAGAAAGAGAAATTAAGAAAACCATCCCATTTACTATTACATCCCAAATAATAAGATATCTAGGAATAAACCTAACCAACGAAGTGAAAGATCTGCACTCTGAAAACTGTAAACCACTGATGCAAGAATTTGAAGATGACACAAAGACATTCTATGCTCAAGGATTGGAATAACATTGTTAAAGTGTCTATACTACCCAGAGTAATCTACACATGTAATGTGATCCCTATCAAAATACCAACAACACTTTTTACAGAACCAAAACAAGCAATCCTAAAATTTGTATGGAATCACAAAAGATCCCAAAAGCCAAAGCAATCTTGAAAAAGGAAAGCAAAGCTGGAGTCATCACAATTCTGGACTTTGAGTTATATTACAAAGCTGTAGTGATCAAGACAATATGATACTTGCACAAAAACAGACACATAGTTCAATAGAACAGAATAGAAAATCCAGAAGTAATCCCACAAATAGATAGTTAATCTCCAACAAAGCAGGGAATATTATCCTGTGGGAGACAGTCTGTTCAACAAATAGGAAAACTGGTCACAAACATGCAAAAATAAATTGGACCACTTTTTTACACCATACACAAATTTCAAATGGATTAAAGATCTAAATGTGAGACTTGAAACCATAAAAATCCTAGAAGAGAACACAGGCAGTAATTTCTTGGACATCCGCCATAGCAGTTTCTTTGTAGATATGTCTCCTCAGGCAAGAGAAACAAAATCAAAAATAAACTATTGGGATTATATCAAAATACACACATTGGAGGAAACAAACAACAAAACTAAAAGGCAACCTACTGAATGGAAGGAGATATTTGCATATGACATATCTGATACAGGGTTGGTATCGAAAATATATAAAGAACTTACAAAATTCAACATTCAAAAAACCCCAAATAATCCAATTAAAAATGGGCAGAAGACATGATTATATATTTCTCCAAAGAATACATACAAATGGCCAACAGACACATGAAAAGAGGATCATCATCACTAATCAGGGAAATGCAAATCAAAAAAGATATCATTTCACAGCTATCAGAATAGCTCAAATCACAACACAAGAAACTCCAGGCGTTGGTGAGGATGTAGAGAGAAAGGAACCCTCATGCACAGTTGGTGGGAATGCAAACTGGTACAGCCACTGTGGAAAACAGTATGGAGCTTCCTCAAAAAATTAGAAATAAAACTACCTGATCAAGCAATCGCACTACTGGGTACCTAGTCCAAGAATACAAGGACACTAATTCAAAGGGATATATGCACCCCTATGTTTATAGCAGCATTATACACAATAGCCAAGTTATAGAAGCAACCTAAGTGTCCATTGATTGATGAATGGATAAAGAAGATGTGATATATATATGTATATGTATATGTATATGTATATGTATATGTATATGTATATATCACATCTTCTTTATATACACATACACATACATACAATGGAATATTATGCAGCCATTAAAAAGAATGAAATCTTGACATTTGCAATGACATGCATGGAACAGAAGAGTATAATGCCAAGCAAAATAGAGAAAGACAAGTAACATGATTTCACTCATATGTGGAATTTAAGAAAGAAAACAAGCAAAGGGAAAAAATGAGAGAGAGACAAATCAAGAAACAGATTCTTAACTATAGAGAACAAACTGATGGTTAACAGAGGGGAAGGGTAAGTGGGAATGATTTAAATAGGTGATAGGGATCAAGGAGGGCACTTGCTGTGATGACCACAGGGTGTTGTATGGAATTGTTGAGTCACTATATTGTACACTTGAAACTAAAATAACACGGTATGTTAACTGGAATTAAAATAAAAACTAAAACAGCAAAACAAAACAGACTAACACGGGCTGGGACAGAGCAGTGCTTAGAGTGGAACATAAAAGTACAAACCTAACAGCAGAACGAGAGCAAACCATGGACAAAACTCCAGGCAGGAACCAGCACAGGCAGGATGCTGGGCACCCCAGCTAAGGCACACACCATATTTCTCCCACCAGAATGCAAGTTCCCTTGGGGGCAGGGAAAAGAAAGCAGAGGTAAGAAATGGGAAGAGCAGCACACAGAGGTATTGTATGACATCCCAGGTAGAGCTGTGCCTCAACCAGATGCATCCTGACTTCCCAGTGTCATGAGTAATACAGTTCCAGCTAGGGTTTCTACTGCTTGCATCCAAAAGGATCTTCACTAACAGTGAGATACCTCACGTGTTGGAGAGCCCATGCTCTTACCTCCTATGCTGCACTGCAGGAAGGGGCAGAGTTAGAGATGTATAATTATACATGCCCAGTGCATGTATAAATGCATGTATAAATAACCAGAGCAATTCTGGTTATTTATACATGCCCAGTGCATGTATAAATCGTAGACAAATAATGGCTGCTAGAGAAACAAAAGGGATAACATCCTGAAAGAAAGCTAATGAATTTGGTCCCTCCTAGGTATCTGTGTGGATAAGGATCACTTTGCATTCGAGCCTTTTTATCTGGTGTGGTGAGATTTATGTCCCTTTAATTTATTGGTGTGAAGTTCTCAGTGTGGAGACTAGCATAGAGACATTGCTATGACCAGATGATATAAATCAATGATTCTCAACCTTAATACCACAGACCTGTGCTGAGGGTACTGAAAAATATTGCCTGGGATGCACGAACTGACAAGTATAGTGTCTGGCTAGAAGTAGGTCTCTATAAAGCTTTGTTTCTGAATGAATGAACGAATATGTACATAAAGCATTACTAGTGAAATTGCAAATGAAAAATTTGGCTCATACAGATATATTCTAATGCTTTAGATGATGTTGTGATTAATAAAATAATAAAAAAAATTTCGCTAAAAGGCTTTATTGATCTAATAAAAGCTCTTTCCCCCCATTAATATATCGTCAAGTACCAGCTACTAAAATACCTAATACCTAATTCTTATTTTAAGTTAAAAATGTATCATTATATATGAACACAGATGATAAGTTTCTTGAAGTTAGAAGTCTGTCTCCCAGTGCCTCTACTATAGTGGAGTATGTACTCAAAATTATATAATGAATAAAATACAAGGTGGATAGTAAATCATACTACATGAGAATACTTCTCTCATCACTTAAAATTTATACTTTAAAATGTCATTTTATTGTTAAATAGAGGCCACACCTATACAAGGGCATATATGTACATCTTTACACTTATAAAGTGAACAAACACCCTTTAGTTACTTGTGAGATAAGAAATAGAATATTGCCAAAATTCCAGCTCCTTCCCCTATATGGTCCCTATGATCCCTATGTGATCAGGTATATCCTGATCACAAACCCTTTCTTACCCCTAAAAGTCAGCCATTATCCTAGCTTTAATAATAAGGATATCATTATTTTTAAATCTATATAGGCATCCCTAAATTAAGTAGCTTAATTTTGCCTACTTCTGAACTCCCTAAATAGAACATATTGTATGCATTCTTTTGCCTCTTGCTTTGTGGCTCAGTATTAAGTTTGTATGATTCATCCACACTGTTTTGTACACCTGTAGTTTGTTCTTTACTATTCTTTTTTTATTTTTTGCAGTACAATTCATATTCCATAGTTTGTCTGTATTGCAGTTTATCCATTATCCTGTAGATTGACATCTAAGTGGTTTCTAGTTTCCACTATCACAGTTTTAACAGAAGCATTTAGTTAATTTGTGATTCGTGGAATTGCTGATATGTGCAGGTTTAGATTTACCATTTAATTTTGTTCTTCTGCTGATCTCACCGATCTCTTTATTTTCTCCTTTATGTATTTTTGATTACTTTCTATCATTTCTAATTTTTTCTACAACTAGTTTAGAATATATACCTGCTATTCTGTTCTTTCAGTGGTTCCCTAAACATTATAAAATTTATAGTTAAATTATAAAACTAAAATTAATCAACACTTTGCCCCCCCCTTAGGCATTATTAGAACTGTAGGATATTTTAACCCAATTTTCTTACCCACCTAACTTAGGTGTTATTATTAGCATGAGTTTTAGTTCTTTTTTTGTTGTTATTAACCTAGGAATGTATTATTGTTTAGATAAACTCACTTATTTATCACTTTCTTTGCTCTTCATTTCTTCTAGCTTCTCCATCTGGGATTACTTTTCTTCTGCCTGAAGTACATTGTTTAGAATTGCCTTTAGTGATGTTCTGTTAGTATTAAATCTTATAAGGTTTTCGTGGACTAAAATGTTTATTTCCCCCTCACTTTTGAAAGAAAATTCTAACTGGGTGTATTCCTAGATTTCCAGCTTTAAATATATATATATGTAAATGTAAGTATGTATATAATATGTATAAATATATATGTATATATATTATGTTATATGTTATATATATTATGTTATATATTACATATAATATATTAATTTCTAGAAGTTTCATTTAGTTCTTTTTCAAATAAGAATGTTAGATCACATTTCCCTGGAGATATTTTCAAGTATGTCTTTTATTTCTTTTTTTTTTTTATGTTTATTTACATTTGAGAGAGAAACAGAGTGCAAGCAGGGGAGGAGCCGAGAGAGAGGGAGACAGAATCTGAAGCAAGCTCTAGGCTCTGAGCTGTCAAGACAGAGCTTGATGTGGGGCTCAAACTCATGAACCGTGAGATCATGACCTGAGCTGAAGTCAGATGCTTAGCCAACTGAGCCACCCAGGCACCTGTAAACACGTCTTTTATTTCTTTTAAAATAGCATAGTTGTTTTATTATCTCTATTATCTCTGTAATTTCAATATCTGAAGTCCTTGTGGTCTGTTTCCCTTTTCTGGATCTAACTCAAGAAGCCTTCTTTCCTTAGATGTTTGATTATTTGTGACACTATGCTGGTCATTGTCCTTGAAAAATTATCTGTAGGGGTTTTTTGAGACCTAGAATGATAATGTCTTCCACCAGAGAAGATATGAGCTTGCTTCCATAATGCCTAGGAATGCACCAGTCTGCAATTATTTTATTTTAATTTATTTTATTTTATCATTAATTTTTTTTAGAGAGAGAGAGAGAGAAAGTGTGTGAACAGGGGAGGGGGAGAGAGAGAGAGAGAGAGAGAGAGAGAGAGAGAGAGAGAGAGAATCTTAAGCAGGTGCATAGCCCTATCCAGGACTCAGTCTCATGACTGTGAGATCATGACCTGAGCAGAAGTCAAGAGTCAGATGCTTAACCAACTGAGCCACCCAAGTGCACCAAGCCTGGAGTTAAATTAAACCAAATTCGTGTCTTGGGGTATTTTGTGCCACCTAGAGATAATTAATTTGGGCTGCAAAACCATGTTAAGGTCCATTAATCTGAGACCGTTTTCTCCTGTTCCTGTCCCACATGCACATTCTGATCAGCACCAAGGCAACCTGCCCGTCAGTCCTGTAGGAAGAGTGATGAGAATGGATTTACTCTGGTTTACCCTTATTCTGAAGGTATAACCCTTTGGGATTCTAACTTAATATTGGAGCAGTCTCTTTAGATACCATACTTGGGACAGGCTCTGGGCTTTTGTTGCCACCCCCCTCCCCTTTGTGATACATTAAAAGCGAAGTTCAAGTTTTCATGGATTGCCAAATGTCCTTAAGATAAAAGTGGCATGGGACACCTGTGCAGCTCAGTCGGTAAAATGTCCGACTTCAACTCTTGATTTCAGCTCAGGTCATGATCTCACCGTTTGTGAGATGGAGCCCTGCACCGGGCTCTGTGCTGACAGCTGGAGCCTGCTTGGGATTCTCTCTTCCCCTCTTTCTCTGCCCCTCCTATCCTCCCTCTCCAAAAAATAAAAATAAAAGATAAAAGTGGCTTTTGTGTTTTGTAAACTTGTCTGGGTTCTTGTTTTCTCACAGATTTTGGTCTAATCATTTCATACAGCCTTGTTAGATCTTTAATTATTTTAAACAAGATTTAAAAACCATATCCAGCATTTCTATTGTTTTCAGTATGTAGGTTGGTGTGAATAACCTATCCAGTAGAAGAGATTTCTACAATCACCACAAATTTCTCTCATTCATATGTAAGCCCCTTTGCAATGCGTCTTTGTCAATTTTCCCATCAGGAGATAGACTCTGTTTCTCCTCTCATTGAATCTAGGCATGGCTGTGTCTTGCTTTGGCCAATGAAACATAAAAAAAAAAAAAAAAAGGAATGCAAATAGAGATTTGAAAAAGACTTGTGCCTAAGGACTTGCCCTCTTTTGGCACTCTTGGGAAATCTATGATCACCATCATATGAATGGGCCTAAGCTGATTTGCTGGATATTGAATTCCTTCCATCACCCCTACTAGCAAATAGCCCTCATCAGATGTATAGGTGATCCCAACTGCATGAATGAGCCCAGCCTCTGCCATGTGGAAATGAGAAAGTTATCTCATCTGAGCCCAGTCCAAACTGTTGACCCACAGAACTGGCAGCAAATATTAGCTTTAGGATGACTTGGTATAGAGAAAAAGCTAACTGATATACCCTTTGGTGCCTGAAAGAGAAGTCCCTGAGTACAATTTTTAAAAAGTGTTTAATAGATATACATGATCATTAAAGAAAATTTGGATATAGGAAAAGAAGAAAAATTTAAGAACACTTAACAGAAATAACAATGATGATGTTTTGATTTATCTGTCTGAAGATGTGTCTTTATGTATATGTGTTGTGGGGGATGGGCTGGCAGTTACGGTGTTTATAGGATGACCGTATACAACGAAGTATACACACACCAAAATATAATACACACCTACGCATACGTAGTATAATCTTTAGAACAGCAGATGTTGCCTATGTGATGTCAGAGAACTGTACTGAATTAACTAAAAACAGTTGTTTTAACATGAGGTGGACAAAACCTATACCTGTAAAGATTTCTTCCCTTGATGTATACCCAGGAATCTTTTGGCATCCACTATTTCAACATTATTTTTCAGTCCACTGATGGAAGTCAGTGTCCTTAAGGAGTATTTTTGAGGGAGCTAGCATTGGAAAAAAGGAAAAGATAGTTTCGAGCCTCATTTTCCTTGAGTCTATGAAGAAAACTACTGGGCAACTCCTGATGGAGGAAACTATTCTCAAGATGCCATCTCTGAATAACAAAGGTGCGGATTTTACACCTACAAATTATATATTTAAATCTAGCCTGATAATATAGTGAGGCTTGTTTTCTGTGTGACTCATTTAAATAGTCTTCATTGATCACAACATCAGTTTCTTCAAGTAGCTCTGATAAAGGAAGCCAGTCGAGCATTTTGTTGGCAAGTCAAAAAGGTCCAAAGCTTGAGCTCTGAAAATAGTTCTAGAGTTAAATATACTATATTTCTCCCTCACCTCCACCACCTGTCCTGCTCCCCAGAACATTATTTTTTAAGTAAGCTTCATGCCGAGTATAACCCGATGTGGGATTTGAACTCATAACCCTGAGATCAAGACCTGGACTGAGATCAAGATTCGGACACTTAACAAACTGAGCCACCCAGGTGTCTGCAACATTTTTTAAATGGTATGTTTCCAATAAAAAAAAAATCCAGATTTCAAATATTTTTCTTATAAATCAGAAGCTCTCCCAACACAGAGCCTGAATCATCCCATCTGGCAACAACTGACTGGTTCCTTCCTTAGAGGGGGCACACACCTACAGTTAGCCTGAGCCCCAGCACTCTCTACTGCCTCACTCAGCAGCTCTATATTCATCTTACATTGCATCTCCTGGGCTAAATGTTTAATTAATAAATTAGTAAAATGAACTGTGGCCAGCCATTTGCAATCCTCAGTCCCTCATTCTTCAGGCTGCATCTAGGCCTTTTGCCTTCTCTTCCCCTTCAATATCTGCTCTTAAAGCTAAATTTCCGAATTCTTTTACCCAGATTTCAGTGACATGACAATTTTGGCTCTTGGGAAGCCCAAACACTATGGTTTATACTGAGACCTGCATCTTCTAGAAATAGCACCATCATCTTCTCATGAATTTCAGGGATTTATATTATTCTTTGCATAGGCCAAGAGAGCTATGTGAGTCTGGTCAGTACATTCCCAAAATAAAGGAAACTGAGAGAGTAATTTTTTTAGCTTTAATGTTTACTTCATGTGATCTTTATTTAGATCATTATAATTCCAGGTAATTCTGTTAAAAGAAATCTGACTTTGGCCCCCTGATTATTCCTTGGCCGTTGATGAATCAGGAGAATGGGATTCAGCTTTGTAAATGTTACTATTTTAGAGTTGAGAAGCTATTTCTTAAGCCTCCATCTGGATGAATTATTGGGCGAAGCAGCCCAATCATCATAAAACAGTCTCCTGACCTTTAGCTTTGAAATTGTGTACACAATGCTGAAGAACAAAGAGCTCTTTTTCATCTGCATTTTATATTCAATTTGAATCACACTACTGATAGACTATTTTAAGTACATGATTTGGTTGATGTATTATTTTCTAGTTAATTCAAGTTGCTTCATCTGTGCGTGTTTTATCTCCCTCACGTGGCTAGTGGTTACTTAGTACAGTTCTAGACCATTGATTTTGCTCAGGTCTGTGTAAAAGATCGAAAGTGAGAGAAACTTGAGGGAAGGTCACTGGTAGGAGACGATTGCAATAGTCTAGGTTTGCAGGATCATAGTGATTTTGGCCAAGCTTAAGGCAGTGGGAATGGAAAGAAAGGCATACATTCATTACCTGCTTAAAGGACAATCAATTAGAAAAATCCTTGAGAGTATTACACAAAGCAAAATAAGTCAGTTAGAAAAATACAAATACCACAGGACTTCACACATGTGGAATTAAAGAAACAAACTAAATGAGCAAAGAGAGGGGGATAAATAGAGAGGCAAACCAAGAAACAGACTCAACTATAGAGAACACACAGAGATGGTTACCAGAGGGGAGGTGGGCAGGGGGATGGGTGAAATAAGTGATGGGGATTAAAGAGTGCACCTGTGATGAGCACCGGGTGATGTATGGATTGCTGAAACACTATATTGTACACCTAAAACTAGTATAACACTGTATGTTAACTACACTGCAATTAACATAAAAAATAAGGAAAGAAAAAGAAAAATCCTTGAGAAATGAAGCCAAGAGGAATTTCTTCAAGCACTGAAAGATCTTCAGCAAAAGGTTTTTTTTCTAGAATTCTAGTTCCACAAACTGTTAAAAGAAGGAAAGTTTTGAAAATACTAAGTTTAGGAATCAATTTGTTGCACTTAAGTCATCTCAGAAATTTTAACATGTTAATGTGTTTTGTGAACCTGCCAGAGTGCGATAAATTAGGTCACATTCATCAGATTCCTTTGACTATGGAATTCTTTTTGGTAGGCATCTCATAATATTAGTGTTCTGTGGAACACATTTTGAGGTAAGAGAAGACAACTAATACACTAAGGGCTTACTAATGAAGTGCCAGCCTGGATTCAGAGGAGAGAATTTTCAGATAGCGCTTAAGTAACTTCAGAGAAGGTACTTTCAGTATTGTAGTGGTGCCATGAGACAACACCCAGATGTCCCCTTCGAAGTCAAGGAACTCACTTTTTCAGCTTTGAGGAGTGTTGCCAGTGAAGAGCTTACAAGTGAGGCCCTGTCCAGAAATGGCCCTCAGATGAGGGTAGTAGTTGTCTTACCCAAATATACCGCCCTTCCCGAGGGGTAGCCTGCATCCGATGATAGTTGATATGAAGGTACAAAGGCTCAGCTCCTTGCTTTGATTCGGATTATCTCTGATGAGTCATTGCAGTTCAGAGCTCCCACTGGGGTTGACTGAGGTCTCTGGTATGATGAATTTCCATTAGGTTTCTCCCTTTGTCTTATCTGAGTCAACTTTCAGTCTAAAAAGCCATCAGTGAAAGGAGAGGCCAAGTCCCCATAAGTAAGGAACTTGCAACATTATGGCAAGTGTATGGGAGCAGTGATTCCCCTGATTCTTCCCCCAAAGGGATCTACAGCCATTTATTCAAGCTACCATATACTGAAAGGAGAATATCCAGACAGTTGAAGGACTGGTGGACACTGATTCCAAGTTGACATTGATCTCTGTATGATCAACTGAAGTCTTTTTGCAACTATGTCATAATGGCCCCTTTGTAGAAGTGGGGTTATGTGGAGGTCAAGTAATAAATGGAGTAATGATCTATGTCCTAGTTCATTGTGTGTTCAGTGGCTCCGTGGACCCACCCAGTAATCCCGTAATCATTTCTCCAGTACCCTTGTTACAGTTTTCATGGACATCTTGGTAAACGGCTAAATCTTCATATTTGTTCTTTTGCCTTTAGGGTAATATCTTTTGTAGTGGAGAAAGTCAAATGGTATCCTCCGGAACTTCCATTCTTCCCAGACAAAACTATAAAATCAAAACAATATCACTTCATGGAGGGAATGGCAGAGATTAACACTACCCTTAAAGACTTTCAGAATATAGAGCTGGTAGTCCCTATCGTATCCTTATTCATTTATTTAAAAAAAATTTTTTTAAGTTTATTTATTTTGAGAGAGAAAGAGTGGGGGAGGGGTAGGAGAGAGAGGAAGAAAGAGAGAATCCCAAGCTGGCTCCATGCCCAGTGCAGAGCCTGATGCAAGACTCAGTCTTACAACCACAAGATCATGACCTGAGCTGAAATCAAGAGTCAGACATTTAACCTACTGAGCCATCCAGACACCCCTCCTTATTCATTTAATTCACTAGTCTGGTCCCTATAAAAAACAACCAGATGCTGAAGGATGAAAATGGACTATCACAAACACAACCAAACAGTAGTCCCAGTTTCAGCTGCTGTGTTAGTTATAGTATCTGTGCTAGAAAAGATTAACACGGTATCAGGTACATGGTAAATGGATGTTGATCTAGTGAACGCTTTCTTTTCCACCTCCAACATGAAATAAGATCAGCTGAAATTCTGGTGGGATAGATAACTAAACATTTACAGTCTTGCCACAGAGCTATGTTAACTCTACCACCTTCAGTCATAATATAGTCTGAACGGACTAAAATGACCTAGATGTTTCATGGTACATCATATTACTTTACCACATCTATGATAATCATGTTTATTGAACCAGATAAGCCAGTAATGGTACATCAGAAACTTTGGAAGACTTAGAAAGACATATTTTCACCAGGGAGTAAGATAAACTCTGCAAAGATTCAAGGACTCATATCAGTCAAGTTTTTAGGAGTCCAGTGGTGTGGGCCATGCTGGCACAACCCCTCCAAAGTGAAGCACGAATTATTTCTTGTGCCTCCCACTGTTGAGAAAGAAGTGCAATACCCAGAAGACTTCCTCAGATTCTGAAGGCAACAGCTTCCATACTTGACAATATTGCTCTAACCTATTCGTCAATTAACATGGAAGGCTGCCAGCTCTGAATGGAGACTAGAGTGGGAAATGGCTTTGCAGCTGTTCAGTTTGTGAGACAAGAAGCCCTACAACTTGGGCCATACAACATGGCAGATCTTAGGGATTTTGATGTATCTGGTCATAGAGAGGCCGTGTGAAGTTTATGACAAGCCTCCGTAGGAAAATCACAACAAAGAGCACCAGGGTTCTGGAGCAAGGCATGCCAGAGAACTATACATTATTTGAAAATGAGCCACGATAGAGCCTGGCCATAAGATGAAAGTGTTGATGTGACCAAAACTGTCTATCATGAGCAGAATTCTGCCAGTGTCATCAAGTCATGAAGTGTGGCAGCTCCAGAAGCAATACTCCGAGAGATGGAAGTGGTATATCTGGGACCAGCATGAGCAGAGCCAGTGGGCACAAGTAAACTGAATAATCAGGTCATTCAGACTCCCATGCCATCCACCACTATTGCACTGGTGCCTCTCCTTTAGTTTACATCAAGGTGGGTCTATTATGACCTGTGGATGAAAGGACAAATAGGATTAGCTTGGTTCATTGATAAGCAAACCCAATATATGGGTGAAGCTGAAATTAGACTCTTATTGCCCTGCAGCCCCCATCAAGAATAGCCATAAAAGACACCAGTGAAGGGAAATCCTCCCAAAGAGCAAAGTTTCAGAAAATGTACATTGTCATACACTTAGTATAGAAAGAGAATTGTCCTTAATTAAATGTGTGTGTGTGTGTGTGTGTGTGTGTGTGTGTGTGTGTATGTGCGTGCACGTGCACATACTCATGGGCTAAGGTAAATGTCTTGGTTGGTAAGAGACATAGGAAGGAGAGAAATTAGAAGATCACAGCCCAGAAGAAGTGGGAAAGAGGCATATATATGTCTTAGGGAGTGGGCACAAAGTGTGAAGATGTTTGTGTGATGTGTTAATTCACACCGGAGAGTGAGCATTCACCATGGAAGAGGCACTAAACCACCAAGTAGGCAGAATGACTTGGCCAGCCCAATACTAACTCAATGGGTGCATGACCAGAGAAGCTATGCTTTCAAGGAATAAGGCTACGCATGGGCCCTATAACATGGGTTCCCACTCTCCAATGCCAATAGAGCTACTGTTGTTGTGAAGTGTATAATCTGCCAACAATAGAGATGAGGACTGAGCTCTCAATATTATACTGTTCTCAGAAGAAACTAACCTTCCATTTGATGGCCAAATAACTACATGGGACCTCTTTGACCCTGACACTTCATTTTGACTAGAATTGACATATATTCTGGCTATGGGTTTTTGCTTCCTGCCTGCATGACTTCATCCAACACTATCTGCGGGCTCATGGAATAACTGATCTGTTGACATGGGATCCCACATAATATTGCAGTTGACCAAGGGACCCACTTACAGCAAGGGGTTCATACCAGAAGCCATTAATCCTATTTTATATTGCACCACCCAGAAGATGTTAGCCTGATAGAGCAGTGTAACTGCTCTTGGGAGGCATAATTAGGGCACCAGAATGGAGATGATGTGAGATGAATATGAGGCACATCCTTTACAGCCCAATATATATCCTAAAGCGATGATCATTATAAGGTGCCGTGTTCCCAATATGTAAGCTATGTGGGTCCAGGAACTAAGGAGTGGGAGTAGAGGTAGTCTCGCATATCATCACCCTCATTAGCCCACTTGGGAAATTTGTGCTTCTATCTCCATAAGGCTTAGCAAGGCTAGAAGTTCTGATTCCCAAGTGTAGACTGTTTCTATCAAGGGACAAGTGAGGGTCCCATTAAACTTTAAGCTATGACTGTTATCTAATCTCTTTGGGGTTTTTCCCAGGCCAGTAGGCAAGGAAAGGAGTCACCAACCTGCCAGGGGCAATTGACCCTTATTATTAGGAGGAGAGAGGACTGTTATTATACAATAGGAACAAGAAAGAATATGTTTAGCACCCAGGTGAACCACTATAGTGTTTTGTTATTTTCTTGTTTAATTGTAACAGTAGCCATGGCTGAAGAATTGCATGTTGATCAGGGGATTCAAACCCCAAAGGAATGAGAATCTGAATCACCCCACCAGGCCATCCTCCTAGACCAGCAGAGGTGCTAGCTAGGGTGTGGGGAATTTAGAATGAGCATTAGAGGAGGATTACTAGCAGCCTTATGACCATTTGCAGCTTCAGGGGCTTATCGTTTAGCCCCCTAGCTTTCCTCTTGTCAGTTTCCCCAAGAGAAGAAACCAACTAGAATCCTCAAGTTGTTGTTCCAAGATGGAGTGAATTTATAAGAAGCAAATGGATTCATACAGCACAAGAGATGGACTTGTGTGGATGCTGTGATATGCTACCCACATCCCCTCTTCAGTACTGAGCAGCCATTCCCCACCCCGCACCACCACCCCCACCGCCCACTGCCAGAAGGCCTTCCCCAGGAATCGTCTCTGGTCAAAGGGAGCTGTCTCACTCAAGGTTATGCCCTCTTCCTGGGGACAGCTTTTGTCCTAGTCTATATGGGGAATCAAGGTGTTAGGCCCCTTGCTCAAACAGGATATCTCTAAGAGGCCATCTCAGTGCTAGAACTTCCCAGATAATCAGCTAAGCCTCTGTTGCAACTGCATTACAGTTTATCCTCTCCTTTTGTTTGATCCGGCTTTCCTCATTCGCTGACAGCTGCTGTAACTGAGAGTCCTCCCTGTAAACCACATGCACATAAATCTTAGAGTCTCTTTCCAGGGGAACCAATCCTGTGACAGATGTGAAATGTAAGGGTTCTCTCTACAGCTTAGGCAGCTTGATGTAAATCAAATGTCTGATCACAGTCTGATAATTATGTTACACTAAATCAAGCTGGGTTTAATGGACACTCTATGTCCTTATCAACTTCCTGCTAATGTGGTTGGAACCCTGAGATTTCTCTTCAGTGTGGCAGAAGAGCTGTGTGCTTCAAACGCTAAGAGACTGTAATGTGAATAGGAAGGGGTTTTGGACAAATGTTAGAGGGATCATAGTCCTGAAGCTGTGATCTAAGAAGGATGATTCTTGAATATCAAGGAACTTCTATTAGCTGACAATCCCAACCGGAAAGGTGAGGTGGGTTCCTAAGGTAAGAGGTATGCCAGAAGAGAAGCAGGTTTAAAAAATGCCAAAGATAAATTTTAATTATTTCTTCAAATGGAACAAAGGCTTTTTGAGAAAAACCCCTGTGTCCTATACTTTATATGCTTGTGGTGATCATGCTAGCTTATTACTTTTAAACCAGACTTGGCCAAAATTGTACATTTTTGATGACCTTCACCATATACAACTCCAAACCAAACTTAAAAATTCTCATGATCCAGTAATTCTATTTTTGGTAGACACCCCCCAAAAACTCTTATACATTTGAAAGAATGTTTACAGCAGCGTTCTTCACTGTATCAAAACTCTGAAGCAGCCCAAATACCCTTTAAGAGAAAAATGGATGAATATTTACGTGATGGAATATCGTCACTCCAGCAATAGAACACAACAGTTGAAATGAACTATAGTGACATGCAAATATACGGATGAATTTGGCAACAGAACATTCGATGAAAAAAGGAAGAACTACAGGATTGTGTAAGAGTATAGAAACTACTAAAACATTGTTTGAAAAGGTATTTTTTGGGAATACAGATAGATACAATGAAACACGAAATGCAGGTGAAGCGTTCCTGGGATAGGGAAGTGTCAGGAGACGTTTGGTTAGATGTAGGCTGTTGTCATGGACCTCGATTATGCTGGTGGTGAGTGGGTCTCTGATGGTTGTTATATTATTAAGTAGTTTGGGATCCATAGTAAATCGCTGATGTGACTGTATCATGAACCAAAGATTATGATTAATACAATTGCAATCCCGAAAGGGGAAAACGATAAACCCAAAAGATGATGACCATATCTGATTTCTTCCTGCAATGTTACTCCAATTTTCAGTATGTTATATTCTCCACTGTATTCCCAGAGTACGTGCTCTAAATTGGTCCATCACACCCCATTCTGGACCCTTTTCAGCATGAGGAGGCCAGAAAGCTAAAATCCTTGGACTTCCTTGCACTAGAGCTTCACAAATCAAGTATAGTCAAATGAGGCTTTGATTTAGAACTAAGCCACATGGGAAGAGAGACAAGACGTCACACTGTTGGGGGTCCGTGTGGAGACTGTCATTAGCAGAGACGCAGGCACCTGCTATGTCAGCTTCCTAAATCTGAAGCCTCTTGACCATTGCAGAGGCAACTGCTCCCCGGACCCAGATTCACAGTTCGTTTTGGGAGATTGTTCCTGGAAGTTCAGCCCAGGGGGCAATCCTTCACCTCCCTATGGTGCAATAAACCATAAAATATCCTTTAATAAATCCCAGTCTCTTAAAGTTCCTGAGTAGAAAACTTAATCCTGGCTGATACAATATCCATAACAGAAATTTTCCTATTTCTCTATTAGTAAGATAATATTAAAAGAGAAACAACTGGGGCGCCTGGGTGGCTCGGTCGGTTGAGCGTCCGACTTCGGCTCAGGTCATGATCTCACGGCCAGTGAGTTCGAGCCCCGCGTCGGGCTCTGTGCTGACAGCTCAGAGCCTGGAGCCTGTTTCAGATTCTGTGTTTCCCTCTCTCTCTGCTCCTCCCCTGTTCATGCTCTGTCTCTCTCTGTCTCAAGAATAAATAAATGTTAAAAAAAAATTAAAAAAAAAAAAAAAAGAGAAACAACTGTCACTGATTAGTGTTTTTTTACTCAAAGCTTTCTTCTTACGAAAAAAGACCTAACCTTTCCTGTTCTTCACTTTAAATAGGAGTCATACATATAAATGGGAAATGTGACAGATAAAGGTTTTTTGTATCTCAGAGTTCATCTCATCGGAGCTAGACAATATACGTCTTAGTAATACCAGATTGCTATGCACCGATCATGCTTCTTTATAGTGAAACAATATGGTGCTTCTTGAGTATTGAAATTCTACAAATGGATAAAGGTGTGTGACACCATGATAATTACATAAAATTCAACTTGCTATTAAAGTCACATCTACTCAGATGTTCTTAATACATAATCATTAATGAAGAAGGCTTATTACAATCTCCAAGTGACAGGAAGTGTATGTGATGTGGATACTTAGGTCACTTCTCCAGCAACAAAAGAGACTCAGCAGGGTATCTGTTCATCTTCAAAGAATGGCTTAATCTCAAGGCAGGAGTCCTGCCTCATTATGCAATGTGGCTCTTCTCTGAGACCTTCCTAGATTGGACAGTCTCGGCAAATGACATTTCCTGGGGAGGACCCTTCAGTTCCCCATGTGTTGAATACGTGGCAAAATGACAATCAAGGGCATGAGAAATTATAATAATGTAATTGGAGTAAGACCACTACTTACTTCGGGGTTCATCTTCCTGTGATTGTTTTCTGCTCAGTGTAATTGAGCCATAGTAAAACTATATCGTAGAAGACATTTCATTAGCTGCCACAACTGAGTTTGCAGAAGGGCCAGCCATACCTACAATGGGTATTGAGGGGCATGCAGAAATGTGGGGGGAAGAACAAGAGGGGAAAGATTAGTTACAGCTAATTTCATCTATGTTGAACACTTAACTAGAGGAAGCTCCAACAGAGTTTGAATTCAGATGCACGAAAACCCAACATCGGTGGTAAATCTGATGCATATTTGGGGCTAGAGACTATTGGGCCATGTGCAAGAAGTTCACAGGTAGAAAGAGCCAGAGTGAAGCAAACAGAAGCAGCCCAGACATGAAGAGGAAACATAGCATCAGTCTGCATTCTACTAAGAGAATATCATCTATTCTAAACAATGCCTCAAAACTGTGCATAAACACACATCATCAGGCAACCTGCACAAGGCTTCTGCTTGGATACTGACCGGTCACCACATTAAATAGATAATAATTAACACAATCCCGTTATGATTTTCATAGGCTGTAGGTACTTTTGCCTTCATGGGTCCCTTCTTCCATAAAATATTATATATATATATGTGTATATATATATATATATATATATATATATATATATATACATATATATATAATTTTATATGCATATATATGTATTATGACTGCCTTGCTATAAAGGCAAATATAATCTGGGCTGGATTCATTATTATATATCTATTATCATCATCATCATCATTTTCCCCTGATTTTAAAAGACATTAAAATTAAGACATCTTTATGAGCCCTGAAAGCATCATGGGCCATTTGTGCCTAGTACCTAATGGATAAGTCAGCCCTGTGAATTCCGAATAATTTTGAGGATTAGGTACAGGGACTTTTGTAGAGCAGAGGTTATAATTTCGATCCTCCCTATTCCTTTTAGTACCTCTTCAGTTTTCCTTTTAAGGTAGACTTTAAATTCTTCACATACGTCATTTGAAAATGCACGGTACTTCCTGTTCCAAATGCGTCTGTAATTTGGCTGTCAGTTTTTAAGCGGTTGTCCTTCTCATCTCATGCATTTATTTTCCTGCCTCACTTGAGGAAGTATGTGACTTTGAACTGAGTCACCTTAAAGACATGATTAGCTTTCCAAAATGGGACTGTCTCCTTAGAGTATCAACTGAGGAGAAGTATTCAGAGAAGAGACAGAGAATTCATCAGAGGAAATTGCAAGAGACCCAGGACAAAATTCATAGGGAAAACAGAATATATGTGACCAACTAGTTCCAGATTTGATAAATTTTGACTAAGTGACTTGGCCGTTTTCTGCCATCATAGGATGGCAGAAAGGCCTGGAATAAAATAAGCGGAGGCCACTTAGCACTATTCACAGGGTAAATAAATAGTAAATATCAATATGACTGTTTGTCAGGAATCCTTTATAGTAATAAAATAATTATAATTTTTGTTTCAGTATAGTTTTTAATGTTGATTTTAAGTTATATTCAGTAGTTTAACTTCCTTTTCTTAGTCCTTCACAGGTCAATTAGAGTATACAGCAGAGTTTCTTAATATTTGGGGAGTCTTTGAGAACCTGAAACAATGGTGAGCCTTCCCTCTATAAAAAGAGAAAGAAAGAAAGAAGAAAGAAAGAAAGAAGGAAAGAAAGAAAGGAAGAAAGAAAGGAAGAAAGAAAGAAAGAAAGAAAATGAGAAAAGAAAAAGGCACACACAGATCTCCTGAAGCTAGTCCAGGGATCACCCATTTGAAAAATCTAAATAATTGAACTAATGAAGTATTTAATAAATATATATAGAATTTATTAGAATTTCACACTTTTCCTTTTCATGTGTTTAGAGTATTGACAGAAATCGATCATCTAGTAAACCACAAAGAAAATCTTAATAAATTCCCAGAATAAAAATAAACAGAAAATTTGTCATCCATATTCTTTGATCAGCATACCGTAGAGGTAGAAATTATTGACACAAGTGTGGACCAAAAAAATCTAACATCCTGAAAATTTTAAAACTTTCTCCAAAAACTTTGATCAAAGGAGAACTCAAACCGTACTTACCACTTAGAAAATAGCAGATATAATGCTGTATATCAAACACTTGAGATACGGCCAAAGTTACACCACAGGCAGATTTGTGCTTTTCAATTATTTCATTGTTAAGTAATGATAAATGGAAACAGGTAAATTAAGCATTCAACCCAAGAAATTAGAGGAAGAGAACAGCAGGACAAGCTTAAAGGAAACATAAGGATGGAATTAATAAAAATTTTAAAAGAAATCAATGAATTAGAACACAAAAAATTAATAGAATTTACATTAAATACACACTTTATTTGTATTTGATGAACATTAGTAAATTGCGCTGGCTGTTATCATCCTTAATACGTTCCCGAATGTCTGTCTTTTTATTGTTTCCATTAGTACTGAGGGAATTATGGTTTACATTTTGAAGCTAATAAAAACAGTAACTAATAATTGTAAGCCCTTTAGTGGCTTACAAAACAATGTTCTCTGCATTATCTTACTTAATTTAACACTTACAACAGCCCTGGTGGATAGAGATAAGCATTGATATTATTCCCGTTTTACAGACGGGGAAATTGAGATTGCAAGAAGCTAACAAACTTGCTCTATAGACGATTTCTTTAAATTTTATTTGTGATCATCTAACCCTGGAGAATGAGAAAAGGTAAAACAGAGGTCAGTGTACATTTGGGAATTTTCCTGCTCCTACCATTATTTTGTCCATTACCCCTAGAAAGAGGGGTGTACGCGTGCTGTCGTGTTTAGAATTCAGACAGCAAGTACGTTTGGGCTTAAGACTCTATTAAGAAGCAGATAGTCGGCCCAGGAAAGTGATGTGTTTCATTCACCTTGTCTTCCCGACAGAAACTGTGAGCCAGTAAAAATCAGACCTTTGCTCTTCGGTTGGGTATGAGGAGAAAATAAACCAAGGAGAAAGAATGAGGGTACTTGTGCCTGTAATCAGGATGTTGCAGAGGTGCAAGGCAGGGACCCATGGGCAGCCCCCCAACCCAGTGGACTGTAGCTGGGGGGTGCACAGGAGGAGGGCTCCATTAAAACTCAGCAGTCTTCTTGTCACATCCATCCTGCTTAGGGCATACCCTGAGACACAGACCTTCTTACTTTTGCAGTGCCTCATGGTATAAGACACTAGTCCTGGAAAGATCATGCCATCTGTTTCCATTCACCTCAAAAATAAGAATGTCTGCCCATAAGAATACAAGGACGGTGTATTCTAGAGCCAGGAGTGAAACTGTGTGCCATTAGGCAGCTGGTCCCATTTCTGCTTATTCCTGTTTGTCCATATCGCCCAAATTACAATAACACCCCTTATCTTTTTTAGGTGTCTTCTCTACAGGTCCCTGATCTGATGACAGCCTATGAGTCGGCAGGCAAAATTTTAAAAGCTTGTCTGAAAATCACTTGCACTAAACCAGAAGACATTCTGTCCACCTGCCAGAGATCATACTGTTAACAAAAAGATGTGCTGATTTTGGATCTGATGTTCTTTCCACTTTTCGCCTATCCCTCTACTCCATGAATAATTCCACCTCAGATGCGAAGCCAATCTGACTGTGATTCTCAGAGTCTCTGGTTCCTGCTATTCCCCTCAAATTTCTCATCACTTGTGCTAAATAAAGGGTACTAAAAAGGCTTCCTGTTCCCAAAATATCTTCCCCATGTGCTTCCTCAAGTGCCAAGTTAGAGTCATTTAGAGGCAAATGGAATGTAACTTTTGAGTCTTGAAGCAACAGACAATTTTATAATGGAAAAGACAGATATGATAAAAAAAAAACAATAAATATATGAAAAACAAAAATAAGATAAAAGAAAGCAGAAAATATAAAAACACTTTTTAAAAAATGATAGACACAAGGAAGAATAAGATCTGCTCTCAGTCTGATGGGATAGTTAATATAATAATCAAATTATCATAGTTTTAGAAGGTAACCTGCCAGTACGCACGAAGACCAATCACACATTCACCATAACGACCGACACTGATTTAAATTCTAGAAACCACAGCACAGAGAAGTGCGGGAATCTGCTCAGAATCATACAGCCGGGGAGTGGAGCAGCTGGCATCTCATCCTGGCTGGTCTGACTCCAGAGCCTGTGCTCAGTATGCTCTGTGCCCCTGGTAGTCTTTGGCCCAATCATACTACTCCTAGGCATTCATTCCAAGAAACACATTCAAAACTTGAACAAAAAAAGCCAAATGCACAAAATGTTTGCAGCAGCATATTTGGAACAAAAAACCAGTAATACACTAGATGTAAAAGAGACTCTGAGGCACGAGTAACAGCCACCGTTTACGGAGCAGATATCCTCACATGCCAGGCGCTGTCCTTGTGTCCTTTTATTTAATCCTCGCAGAAGAGCGATCTTCCTCGTTAGCAATGAAGAAACGGAGGCTTAGGAAGGTGAAGTCATCTGTCCAGGTTCATAGAGCAAGTAAGTGACACAGCAACGACTCAAATGCAGGCTGGCTAATTCCAAATTCCCCGCTTTCAACCTCCACTTAGTCTTGTCTCTAAGAGCACTGAGGAGTGCTTGCGTCTTTCCCTGGCCCTGGCCTTACCTAACTAAAAGTACCTCAAGCGGCAAATCCAGGCAGGCGGGGCTTTGGGAAAAGCAGAATTAGAGTCAGGCCAAGCAGGTTCCCTCCACTCCCCAGAGGCAGAGTCAAAGTGGCTCCCCTCTGCCCCAGCAGGGACTCCCTACACCATTTCTGGAATGTTCTACAGGGGACTTGCTCTGTTAGCCAGTGTCTGCAGTGGAAGTCCCTGAGGGTAGGGGCTGGCCAGTGGAGAGGGGAATAATGAGAAGAGAAGAGAAGAGAAGAGAAGAGAAGAGAAGAGAAGAGAAGAGAAGAGAAGGGCATCCTCCCTTCTGAGCCTAAGGGGGTCCATGTCTTCCTATGTCTATACTGTTCTGGATGTACAGGGACATAGAGTTGTCAGATCTAGTGATTAAAAACACAGGATGCCCAAGCGACTTTGAATTTCAGATAAACAGAAATTAATTGCATATTCCATGCAATATTTTATCTGGCAATCCTAACCAGACAGCACATTTATATTTAATAGGAATGGGACTGCCACTTTCAAAAGATCATCCGTACATACGACATTGCTCTGCAGCGTTTTGCCTGCAAGCCTGACTTTCTCACTGGAGGGTCAAGGCTGATGTCTTATTCTTTTTTTTCTTTTTAAAATTTTTTTTTTAACGTTTACTTATTTTTGAGACAGAGAGAGACAGAGCATGAATGGGGGAGGGTCAGAGAGAGGGAGACACAGAATCTGAAACAGGCTCCAGGCTCTGAGCTGTCAGCACAGAGCCCGACACGGGGCTCGAACTCATGGACCGTGAGATCATGACCTGAGCCGAAGTCGGCCGCTTAACCGACTGAGCCACCCAGACACCCCTGATGTCTTATTCTTAAATCCCACTTCTATGCCTAGCAAAGTGCCTGCCACACAATAATCATTCACTAAATTCACACGATAATCATTCACTAAATTCATCTGAACCCTAAGTATAGGTTGAAATGAATGAATAAATGACAGAGGAAGTTATAATTTATAATTATAAAGTAGAATATTTAGAAATGATTTCAAAACCTCTGAAAAGTGACCTCCTCTACCATGTGAGCCAGAAGACAAGAAAAAAAAAAATCAATATCTGAGTTCAAAGGCAGTCAAGCAGGAAGAATCCCCTCTTATTCTGGGGAAGGTCAACCTTTTTGTTCTAGTTAGACCTACAATTAATTAGAGGGGGCCCATCCACATTAAGGAAAGCAATCCACTTGGCTCAGTCTATCAATTTAAATGGTAAATTTATCCAAAAAACACCCTCACAGAAACACCCCAAATCATGTTTGACCGAATATCTGGGCACCCGTGGTTCAGTCAAGTTGACACATAAAATTAACCATCACTTTGTCCCCAAGCAGAATTAGTTGTCCCCTATGGGCTAACGTAACAACACTATGAAAGACAGGAATAGTTAATGAAATGTACAAGCCATTGATCTAGGCACTAAGCACTCACTGATAAGTTATTAGCAGCACTTTAAGTGTTGGCAATTCTTACTCCTCTACTGGCAGAGTCTTCTAGTCTTCTTGACTCTTGGCCCATGCCCCTGTGGTGGCTACATGTCTGTGCCCCCAACTCATTGTGAGTTCCTTCAGAACAGAAACTTAGTGCCTCGTACAAAAGAAGACCCCAGGGCACGTGGGTGGCTCAGTCTGTTGAGCGTCTGACTTTGGCTCAGATCATGATCTCCTGGTTCATCAGTTCGAGCCCAGCATCAGGCTCGTTGCTGTCAGCATGGAGCCCGCTTCAGATCCTGTCTCCCTTTCTCTCTGCCCTTCCCCTGCTCACACTCTCTCTCTCAAAAAACAAAAAAAATTAAAGAAATCAGACGTCAACAGTGGTTGATTTCAAAAATCTGTCCTCTCCTCTGGGCATTGCCTTTTTTTTTTTTTTTTTTTTTACATTTAGTTATTTTTGAGAGACAGAGAGAGACAGAGCACAAGTGGGGGAGGGGCAGAGAGAGACGGCGACACAGAATCCGAAGCAGGCCCCAGGCTCTGAGCTGCCAGCACAGAGCCTGACGTGGGGCTCGAACCCACAAACCGTGAGATCGTGACCTGAGCCGAAGTCGGACACTTAACCGACTGAGCCACCCAGGCACCCCTGGGCATTGCTTTTCTAGATAAAATGCATTTGGGTCAGTTGTCCTCAGTGAGGAGGTACCAGAGTGTTCTGAGCATGCAGGGCAGACAAGCTGCCCCTGCTGCCACATCCTGCCACGGGACGGAAAATCATCATTATTTTATTTATTTAAATTTCAGTTAACATACAGTGCAGTATTGGTTTCAGGAGTAGAATTCAGTGATTGATCACTTACCTACAACACCCAGTGCTCTCATCATTATTTTATAGATGCCACTGCTCACATGATACATACCAACCCCATTTGAGGGCACCTTGCAAAGATATGCTGATTTGTGGGAGACTCTTTGTAGGGTGATTTAGACTTTTGCTTCCTTTGGCCCCCAAATCTCCTCCACTTGTCCACCAGGGGGCTAGAATTTTAATCAATAATTCCACGTTAGAACAATGCCTGTAGGTGTGGTCCATGGACTACCTAAGTCAAAAAGTTTCAGATGATTGTGGGAAATACAGATTCACGAGCCTAAACCCAGACATATCATATCAGAATGTCTGGGGTAGAAATATTTCTTATTTTATTTTATTTTATTTTATTTTATTTTATTTTATTTTATTTTTAAATATATTTTTTAAGTAATCCTTACACCCATGTGGAGCTCGAACCTGCAACCCCAGGATCAAGAGTGGTGTGCTCTACAAACTGAGCCAGCCAGGTGCCCCCCAGAATCTCAGTTTTATTAAGCTTTCAAAAGTGATCCTTATACCACTAAGGTCCAAGACCCATAGCTTTAGGGTTTTAAAAACACTTTCAAATATATTATGTCTTTTAAAACTAGCATCAAAGCTTCTATTAGCCTTGCTACCAGTAGTCTATTACAAACTAAGAAACAGAAACTTGTGTTAATTTCCAAATGCTGCTTTAATAAATTACAACTTGTTCTTTCATGGTTCTGGAAGCCAGAAATCTAAAATCAGTTTCACTGGACTAAAATTAATCTGTCAGCAGGGCTGGTTCCTTCTGGAGGCTCCAGGAGAGTCTACTCCTTGCCTCTTCCAGCTTCTAAATATTTTTTTATGTTTATTTATTTTTGAGAGAGAGAGAGAGAGAGAGAGCGCACAAGTGGGGGAAGGGGCAGAAAGAGAGGGTGATGCAGAATCGAAAGCAGGCTCCAGGCTCTGAGCTGTCAGCACAGAGCCTGATGCGGGGCTTGAACTCGCGTATCTTGAGATCATGACTTGAGCCTAAGTCGGACACTTAACTGACTGAGCCACCCAAGCGCCCCTCCTCCAGCTTCTAGAGACTGCCTTGGCTCATGGCTACATCACTCCAATCTCTCCTTCTGTATCCACATTGACTTCTCCCACTTTATCTTCCTGCCTGCCTCCTGTAAGGATTCCTGTGATTGCACTGGGCAAACCTAGATAATCCAGGATAGTCTCCCCATCTCAAGATCCAAATGTAATCACACCTGCAAAGTTTCTTTTGCAGACTAGGTAATGTGCCCCGGCTCCAGGGATTAGGATGTAGACATCTTTGAGGGCACAAAACAACTGGCTGAGATCCCTAGCTAGTGAATGGCAGAGCGAAGATGCACACTAAAGACTTGTTTTCAGATTGAAGCTACCACATTAAACTATGTTGTCTACAGACACGTTTTTGAGGCTGTTCCCCAAATTAGCTTCAAGTGGAAACTTGAATGGGTTGGGTGCATGAGAGGATAATTCAGAACATAGGAAAGGGTATGCTCAAGTGGAAGGCCACAGTCAGAACCCTGAGCTTCCGTGAGGTGCCTTGCAGAGGGCATCTGGAAGGATAAAGGGGGATGGAGATCCATCCAAAACTGTAGCTAACCTGGGGGCAGGGCTCAGATGCAACGCTACCAGCCTGTGGAACTTTTACATTTACTAGAGACGAACCCTCTGCAGACTCCAAATTGGAGCACTTAAGGATACCCAGGGCTACACAAGAGGGCTTATCGTCTTCCTATTCAAACTGTGGGCCCAGGCCAGTAAAACCAGCAGCACCTTGTTAGCATACAGAAGCTTAGACACCACCCCAGACCCGCTGAATCAGAATCCACATTTTAACAAGATCCCCAGTGACGTGTATGCACGTTGAATTTTGAACAGCATTGGCTTCTGTCACAGCTTATTGCCTCCACGCCCATGGAAAAATAGAGCTGTTTACACCTTTCAGGCTCAGGGCATCGCTATTATCTGAAACCGGTCATTCTTAAAGGGATGCTATGAACTCCACATAGGGTGACTGATGTAAAACACAGAGGAAAGCTCTGAGTCAAAACGCCCTCAAGGTTATCTGCTGTAGACTTGGGGTAGACACTGGGTTCATTAAAAGAAACAATTCCAAGCAAAAGAGGACAAGAGTCAAGGACATTCTTCGAACATAGCCTCTTTTCAATTTAAGAAATCTGGAAAAATTCCAAGTATGATCTTAGAGCTGTCGCCATGCAATGCTGAAAGCTACTGCTAGGTCAGAATAAACTGAAAAGAAATGTAAATGTCACCTGAATATAATATAAGAATGTATGTCATCCAAAGGTTAGCACGTTAGCAGAAGAGCAGATGTAAAATATGAGAAGTAATTATAAAGCTTTATTCAATTATTTCTAGAAAAATCAATTATTTGAAAAGTTATAAATGATCTCTGTTCTAATTTGGCTAAGCCTGACATGGATACATTTATTCATTCAATTAGGCAAACATGTGTTGAATCCCTCCTAGGAGTCAGGCACAGTGGATATAAAGATAAACAATACACAGTATTTGCTCTCAAGAAATTCACAGAACAGGGATGCCTGGGTGGTTCAGTCAGTTAAGCGCCCGACTCCTGAACCTGGCTCAGGTCACTATCTCATGGTTCATGGGATCGAGCCCCAGATTGGGCTCTGTGCTGACAGAGACAGTTCTGTCTCTCCCTCTCTCTGCCCCTCCCCTGCACACACGTGCTCTCTCTCTCTCTCAAGATAAATTAAAACTTAAAAAAAAAAAAAGAAATTCACAGAAGAGACACATATGGTTTTGTTTTTTTTGTTTCTTTGTTTTTTTAAATATGAAATTTATTGTCAGGTTGGTTTCCATACAACACCCAGTGGTCATCCCAACAGATGCCCTCCTCAATGCCCATGACCCACCCTCCCCCCATCCCCCATCAACCCTCAGTTTAGTCTCAGTTTTTAGCAGTCTCTTATGGTTTGCCTCCCTCCCTCTCTAACTTTTTTTTCCTTCCCCTCCCCCATGGTCTTCTGTTAAGTTTCTCAGGATCCACATAAGAGTGAAAACATATGATATCTGTCTTTCTCTGTATGACTTATTTCACTTAGCATCACACTCTCCAGTTCCATCCACGTTGCTACAAAAGGCCACATTTCATTCTTTCTCGTTGCCAAGTAGTATTCCCTTGTATATATAAACCACATCTTTATCCATTCGTTAGTCGATGGACATTTAGGCTCTTTCTACAGTTTGGCTATTGTTGAAAGTGCTGATATAAACATTGGGGTACAAGTGCCCCTGTGCATCAGAACTCCTGTATCCCTTGGGTAAATTCCTAGCAGTGCTATTGCTGGGTCATAGGGTAGATCTATTTGTGATTTTTTGAGGAACCTCCACACTGTTTTTCAGAGTGGCTGTTTGTTTGTTTCTTAAGGTGCAGTGGAGGGTAATAAGTTCAGGGCAGTAAGTATAAGGTATCAAATGTGGGTAGTAAGTATTGGGCAATAATAAGTGTGAGTAATAAGTCAAGATAGCAAGTGCAGGGCAATAGCTACAGGGTAATAAGGCACAATCTGTGACAGAAGCAAAAAGGAAGAAGCAACAGGGTCGCTGAGTAACGTAGAATCAGTAGAAAATACAAAAAGCAGGAAGTAGAAAAATAAAAAAGCGTTTACAGACTCACTGTAGGATTTCACAGTCACACTTTCGCCATGTGCCCTTTGGGACTTTTCCCCATGCACATACATCTTATGTTTACCTCTGATTTATATATAGCCTGAACCATCTGGAATTGTTCCTTTTGTAGATTAAAAATGATTGACTATCAACAGCTTCCGATGGTTCAAACTACCACTTTCAAAAATGTCTGGAGATAACTTATAATAGTAAAATACATAAAATAGGTCACTTTTGAAAAAAATGAGAACAAAATGTACTTGAAACAGCAGGTGTATAAATGGTCCCAGGTATCTGAGATCCATTAATTACTGCCTTTGCCCGCTATACTGTGGCTGCGAGTTTCCTGGCAGCTAATAAAAGGCAGGAAGCCTATTCTGTTATTAAAATTCTCTTTATAATTAAAACAAGCATATGTTGTTCACCTGGAAAAATGAATTTTTCCTCTCAGTGAAACAAAAGTAATTTATTATTTTAAATGATGCTCCTTACATGACTCTCTTCATTGGAGCAAAAACTAGAATACTAAATCTTTACTCAACGGTGGCCTAATTTAATGCTGGGAGAGAGTTTCAAGAAGCGGAAAGTCTGGAAAACAAGTCTCTCAGACTCAGTCTCGGAACCTGCTTCCAGTAAGCTTTTAGCAGGTGTCAGTTAAAAGTCAAATTAGCTCCTAAATTCTCCTGAAGTGCTGGTAATCCACGTCATTAATTAGAGAGCACTTTGTGCATTTTAGGAGTCAAGACTATTGTCAGAGTTAACTTTCTTCTCTGACAATTTATTTAGGAAACTGATTCTTACCCAAGCAAAAAATCATTTCTGTGTTACTTAGGCTTGCTCAGGGAGCAAGGGCCAGAGATGTCCTCAGGTGACTTCTTTGAGGACATGTGGTATTATCAGCCCTAATGAAACCTGGAAGATTGAATGTCTTTCAGTCATTTGGTGTGTCCAGCATTTCTGTGACCTTGCCTCAGCCCTAGTGACATAGTTGTCTTCTTTTACCCTTCCTGGTTTCTGCCAATGCCCATTCACCTAAACCTGTTCTATCTTTACTTCTTTTTTTTTATATTATTTATTTTGAGACTGAGAGTGAGAGAGAGAGCTTGGGAGAGGGGCAGAGAGAGAGGGAGAGAGAAAGAATCCCAAGCAGGCTCCACAGTGCAGGCCTGATTCAGGGCTCGAACTCAAGAACCATGAGATTCCAACCATGCTGGGCTCCAATACCTGAGCCCAAACCAAGAGTCGGACACTTAACCGACTGAGCCACCCAGGCACCTCTCTTTACCTCTTTTATATTCTGTTGCTTCTACCCTTTTTCTCTGTAAGTATCCCATTTCACATGTAGGAAGAGAGGATTTGACTGAGTTATAACCATATGGAGCACCCTTATTGAGCAGAAATGAGGTGACCACACAGGCTATGTGTTAAGAGTAAGGACTCTACAAGCGACTCTTGATCTCAGGGTTGTGAGTTTGAGCCCCACTTTGGGCACGGAGTTTACCTGGAAAAAAAAAGAGTAAGGGCTCTAGAGTCAGAGTCAGGCAGACAGAAAGATCCTGGGTTCAAGTCCCAGTAACTCCACTTACTAGCTTGTGACATTAGACCAGTTACTAAGACTCTCTGAGGGTGTGGGCTGGTCATGAGACACGTGTTTAAAGTTGGATGATTGTTGAGAACTTTTTCAATCCTGTCAGGGTATCTCTATAACTATAGGTGTATTATTATCAAGATGCATTTAATAATATTCTGACCAACCTCATAAGACTGTTGTGAAAATTAAATGAACACCTCAGCATAGTGCTTGACTCACAGTAAGTGCTCATTAAATATTTAGCTATTATTATCATGGTCAGTTCTTGACAATTACTTTTGACTTTGATTTCTGGGTCAATCAATTATGTCCAGAAAACAGAGTCACATGCCCCTACTCCTGGCAACTTTGGATGCAAGGAACTATCTTTTCTTCTCAAGAGACAATAAACATGGCTTGCACTTAGTGTTTTACATATTCTTCAGGAGGACCCCGTTTTTGCATGAAATGGGATGCATTTAGCATCATAAGCCTGGATGATATTGCTTGGGCTTTAAATAATTAAAAACGTTGTTACAAACTGTTTTCCTTGACCATAGAAGGAAAGAACCAGTAGAACAGCATCCTGAGGGACTGGCCAGGATTTATCTCATTTGTGTCTTAATTATTTTCTAAACATAAATCTTGACGCCACGGCCAGATTGGGAGCTTAACATAAAGCTATGTATTTTTATTTCTGCTTATTTCCCCCAATTCCTAGGCAAACAAATAATAGGTTCTCAAAAAGCACTTGTGGCCTGTCTGACTGAAGACAATTGAACATTTACTGAGTGGTAAGTGGAAATCACCTGCATTTTTGGTGTGGTTATTTCTGATGTTGGGAATGCAAACTGCTGCATCCACTCTGAAAAACAGTAAGGAGGTTAAAACTTAAAAATAGAACTACCTTACGGTCCAGCAATTGCACTACTAAGTATTTACCCAAAGGTCACAAAAATACTGATTTGAAGGGACACATGAACCCCAGTGTTTATAGTAGCTTAATCTCCAATAGCCAAATTATGGAAAGAGCCCATCAGTCCATCGACAGATGAATGGATAAAGAAGATGTGGTATATATATACAATGCGGTATATACAGCCATAAAAAAGAACAAAATCTTGCCCTTTGCAATGACATGGAGCTAGAGTGTATTGTGCTAAGTGAAATCAGTCAGAGAAAGACAAATACCCTATGATTTACTCATATGTGGGATTTAAGAAACAAAACAGATGAACATATGGGGAGGGGGGAAAGGAGAGAGGCAAACCATAACAGACTCTTAACTATAGAGAACAAACTTAGGGTTGATGGAGGGACGTGGGTGGGGGGGATGGGTTAAATGGGTGATGGGTATTAAGGAGGGCACTTGTTTATGACTTTCAAGGTCTGACTGGAGGAGAAATTCTCTTGGAGTCTTTTGAAAATTCTGTGCCCTCCTCACTCTATGCCCCCAACTCCACCGCATGTATCATAGTGTGTAGCCAAACTCTACGATTGCTTAGAAAACACAACAAGCCCAGATCACTTCCATTTTTTGTGGCTTCTGCATTAAAAAAAAAAATTTAAGTCAAAAGAAGATTATAAAACACAAAAACAATGCAATGTAACTTTTATTTATAAGAGCAGATTTATACAAATATTAATGAAGGAAATATAAGAAAAATAATTTTAATGGTCAGATAACAGTATTTCTACAATTTAGATTTTTCTCAAAATTATGAAAGGAAAAATATAGTGTGATAACTATATTAACTCACAGTTTACTACAGATGGTGTGGTCTAGCAATTTTTAAGTCGTGTGATCTTTGACAACTTTTTGACTCTTGCCAGGGTGTCTCTACAACTATATGTGTGTTACTATTTGTAAACAGTGTCTTAAGGTCCAGCCCTGACTCCCAGCCAAGAACATAATAATTTCACCAGTTGCTACATGAGTAGCATCTACTTATAGATGCTCCAAAGTCTTGGAGTCTTGGAAGTCTTTTTGCCCAACCCCAATGGCTTTCTTCTCCCTCCTCCCTCCCCACTCTGCCAACATCTGCTTTTAATGTTCAGTGAAAATGAGTCAACAGTTCTGATAATCAGCAGAGTGATCCAAACTTTAATTTTTTTACAGCACATCTATGATTCAACCCCTCCTTGCATTCTAAAAACTATGCAATGCAGAGGGACTGTGCTCCTGTAGGCGCATAGTATAGGAGTCCTTCATACTCCTGAAATAAATCCGAATCCATTTTATCTCCTATTCCAGAAACCTTGCAATCCCGTTTCTTCTACTTCGTTCTCCTCCTCTGTTATCAATCTGACATCAAGCCTTGGCTATTCTTTCTATAAAGTGCTGATTTTTATCTTTTGGGTAATAGACCCCTATAAAATAAAAATAATTGGACAACAGGAACTTTACATTTTGTTGCTTTGTTGCTTTGCTATCTACACAAGTTTAAGTAACGCGTCTGAGGTTTTTAAGGTGTCAAAGCCCGAGTGCTAGAGCTGGTGTTTGAGCCTAGATTTCCTAACTCCAATGCCAATGATGTTAAAACACTATGCTATATACAGTGCCTCCACAGAGAGGTGAGTGAAACCAACCAAATTTACTATCCTTAGAAAAATACATAGGTAAACTATACATAAAGTCTAACTTTGAGTACTAAGAACTGCTAAGGTTTACCCTTGTATCCCCAAATGGATCCATGGTCCCCACATTAAGAGATTTTGCTTTAAAGTATTTCTTGATTTCACTTTCTTCTCCCTATTCCCACTACCATTGCCCATGCCCAGGTTCCTCAAAACACCTCACCTTTTCAATCTCTTCTGCTGCCAACTTAGTCATTTGAAACACTGGTTTCATTATATCATGCACCTGTTGAAAAACATACAGGAGCACCTGGGCGGCTCGGTTGAGCATCCGACTTCAGCTCAGGTCATGATCTCACGGTTCGTGGGTTCGAGTCCCGTGTCGGGCTCTGCGCTGACAGAGCAGAGCCTGCTTGGGATTCTCTCTCTCTGCCTCTCTGTCTGTGTCCTTCCCCAGCTTGCTCTCACACTCTCTCTCTCTCAAAAAAAAAAAAAAAAAAAAAAAAAAAAAAAAAATATATATATATATATATATATATATAGAGAGAGAGAGAGAGAGAGAGAGAGAGGCTATTCTGGAAAAAAAAAACATACAGCAGTGGTGGAGATGAATCTTTACACATTTTTTTCAGTATGAAATTTATTGTCAAATTGGTTTCCATACAGCACCCAGTGCTCATCCCAGAAGGTGCCCTCCTCAATACCCATCACCCACCCTCCCCTCCCTCCCACCCCCCATTAACCCTCAGTTTGTTCTCAGCTTTTTAAGAGTCTCTTATGCTTTGGCTCTCTCCCTCTCTAACCTCTTTTTTTTTTTTCTTCCCCTCCCCCATAGACTTCTGTTAAGTTTCTCAGGATCAACATAAGAGTGAAAACACATGGTATCTGTCTTTCTCCGTATGACTTATTTCACTTAACATAACGCTCTCCAGTTCCATCCACGTTGCTACAAAGGCCATATTTCATTCTTTCTCATTGCCACATAGTATTCCATTGTGTATATAAACCACAATTTCTTTATCCATTCGTCAGTTGATGGACATTTAGGCTCTTTCCATAATTTGGCTATTGTTGAAAGTGCTGCTATAAACATTGGGGTACAAGTGCCCCTAGGCATCAGCACTCCTGTATCCTTTGGGTAAATTCTTAGCAGTGCTATTGCTGGGCCATAGCGTAGGTCTAGTTTTAATTTTTTGAGGAACCTCTACACTGTTTTCCAGAGCGGCTGCACCAGTTTGCATTCCCACCAACAGTCTTTGCACATTTTAATCATTTACTTAACAATTTATAGATGCTATTTTAACTATACTATAAAATCTATGAAAGGCAGGAATAATGTCTGCTTTATTTACCATGATACAGTAATTTGTAAACATACAATAAATATTTGTTACTTGACTAGATATTTGGACACTCTTGTACATGAACAGTGGGAACATAATGTGTAGGGAAATTTGCCAGTGTATTTATATGCATTGAAAAACTGCTGGGGAAACATAAATAATATTAATAGTGGATATCTCTGAGAAGTGGAATTGTGGAAGGCTTTTATTGTCTGGATCATCTGAAAAAAAAAATAGTTCCAGTGTTTTCCCTTAACCTACTCAAACATACCTTTCCCTCCCTTCATTTCTCCCTTCTTTCCTTCCTTCTTTCCTTCCTTCCTTCTCCTCTCCCTTCAGCTTATCTTTTAAAAGGGACTTCACTAACACTGCTTTATGATATATAGAAAAGTTGTTAAGAGAATATATCCTGTGGAGAAAAAGGAACTTTCATGCACTGTTGGTGGGAATACAACTGGTGCAGCCACTGTGGAAAACACTATGAAGTTTCCTCAAAATCTTAAAAATAGAATTACCATATCATCCAGTTTGGGTATTTACCTGAAGAATAAGAAAACGCTAATTCAAAAAGATATATACAACTCTATGTTTATTGCTGCATTATTTACAATAGCCAAATTATTACAATAGCCAAATATATATATATATATATATATATATATATATATATATATAGTTTACCCATTAAAAAAAGAATGAAATCTTGCCATTTGCAACAACACGGATCTAGAGAATATAATGGATCTAGAGAGTATTAACGCTAAGTGAAATAACTCAATCAGAGAAGGGCGAACACCATACAATTTCACGCATATATGGAATTTAGGAAACAAAACAAATGAGCAAAGGAAAAAGAGACAAAAAACCAGACTCTTAACCATTGAGAACAAACATATGGTTACAGAGGGGAGGTGGGGGGGGGGGATGGGTGAAACAGGTGAAGGGGATTAAGAGTACACTTATCACGATGAGCACTGAGTAATGTATAGTGTTGGATCACCATATTGTACACCTGAAACTAATATAACACTGAATTAAAATTTGATTTTATTTATTTATTTTTTTATTTTTTTTTTCAACGTTTTTTATTTATTTTTGGGACAGAGAGAGACAGAGCATGAACGGGGGAGGGGCAGAGAGAGGGAGACACAGAATCTGAAACAGGCTCCAGGCTCCGAGCCATCAGCCCAGAGCCTGACGCGGGGCTCGAACTCACGGACCGCGAGATCGTGACCTGGCTGAAGTCGGACGCTTAACCGACTGCGCCACCCAGGCGCCCCGATTTTATTTTTTTTAAACATTTATTTATTTTTGAGACAGAGAGAGACAGAGCATGAACAGGGGAGGGGCAGAGAGAGAGGGAGACACAGAATCTGAAACAGGCTCCAGGCTCTGAGCGGTCAGCACACAGCCCGCCGCGGGGCTCGAACTCACGGACCGTGAGATCATGACCTGAGCCGAAGTCGGACGCTTAACTGACCGAGCCTCCCAGGCGCCCCTGAATTAAAATTTTAATCAGAGTTCTCGTGACTAGAAGAAAATTTTTTCCTTTTTTTCTTTTCTTTTTATTGTATCTATGAAAAACTGGATGTTAGCTGAACCTATTGCGATAATCATTTCTCAGCATCTATAAATCACACCATCATCCTGTATGCCTTAAATTTATACAGTGATGTATGTCAATTATTTTTCAGTGAAACTGGGGAAGAAAACGTCCTTGAAAATCTAAACTCATCTTCCTAGATTTCCCACTCATCTCTCATTAGAAAACCCTCCTTCCGTTAATTTACCCATCCACCCATACAAACAGTATTTTTTGAGAGCTCATGACTTGCCTGGCACAAACCACGGATTGGGGAAACAGATGCATGAACAATTCATTACACTCCAGTGTGGTTGATGATGCATTTGAGACACATACAAGGGGCTGCGAGGAGCAAAAGAGGGAGTAGCTGACTTTGCCCAGGTGCCAAAGGAAGCAGGGGAAGTATCTGGAAGAGGAAACCATATTTGAACAGGACCTAGGAGAGAGATTTAGTCAGGCAGGAAAGTGGAGAAAAAATATTCTAGGCTGAAGGAGCAGCTCATAAATAATTCCATGAGGCCTGTAGTTTCATGTATTTCGTAAGAAATACGTGTGTGTGTTTTACGTAGGGTGAACGACCATGTGCCTGGATCACAGGAGTCCATAGGCACGAGCGACTATCCAAACACCTTAAGTCCTGTTTCCTCCCATAAGCCTTCCCGGTTGCTCTTGGTATCCTGTGTCCTCTCCCTTCTTGCAGACCCATTGCCCAATTATTTGGCACTTGATTCAAGACTCCTTTTTATCAGCCTCTGATTTTTCTCCCACCTGGTTTATTTCCATCCAACTTAAGAGCAAAGAATATGCCTTATGTTTGTTTCTCTGCTATCTACTTCAGCAACTGATCAATGTACCATGGGGCATAGTAAGTTCTTAAAACTCATGGCTGACCAATAGATGGGTGGCCCTTTCGCTTCTCTGTTCCCAGCCACAAGGCCACCTGAATGGTTAATTCTAATTTTTTTAATGTTTATTTATTTTTGACAGAGAGAGAGAGAGACAGAACATGAGCGGGGGAGGGGCAGAGAGAGAGGGAGACACAGAATCCGAAGCAGGCTCCAGGCTCTGAGCTCTCAGCACAGAGCCCGACGCGGGGCTCGAACTCACAGAGTGTGAGACCATGACCTGAGCCTAAGCCGGACACTCAACTGACTGAGACACCCAGGCACCCCCTGAATGGTTAATTCTAAAGGTGACTGACTAGAGCATTTTGCTATACCACTGGGATAAGTACTGGCATGCAATCACCCCAAACTGTCTTTTGAATCTTCTCTCACAGTAGAAAGGGCAGGTCTACCACTGGTGCAGAACCAGAGTTTCTGTAAATAAGGCCTGCTGTGATCCCATCAGACCTTTCAATACTGACTGAAGAGCTGGCAGTGTTTACTAAACTCCTGAGATCACTAAAGTCTGAAGTAATCTCTTATGCCTCATTAATCTCCAATGTTTGAAGTAATCGCTAATGTATAATAAATCTCTAGTCTCTGAAGGTTTAGATCACACAGATGTGTTGTTTCAGATGAGTAACGACAGACGTGATTTTGTCGTTCGGTCATTGAGCCCACACTTAGGGAACCTGCCATGTTCAAAGCACCGAACTGGATTCTTTTCCTGTGATTCACACTTCTATGTCCTAACTGCTCTATGTCATAGTGAAAAAGGGACTAACTTACAAAAAAGTGGACCAGAAGTTCTATGAATGCAAAGTAAGTGATTATTTTAGTGTTCAGATAGATCAGGGGAACTTGTCCCATTAGTTTAAGGTTAAAGACGAGATTCTTTCATTCCTCCTTCCGTCCTTCCCTCCTTCCTTCAACACGGTCATAGAGAACCTATGATGTATCAGATACTCTGCTTGAAACCAAAGATACAATGATTTAAAAAAAAAAGACGTGAAAGATACAAACTTCCTAATATAAAATCAATAAATTCTGGGGATGTAATGTACAGCATAGTGACTGTAGTTAAAAATACTATGTTGTAGGGGCCCCCGGGTGGCTCAGTCGGTTAAGCATCCGACTTCAGCTCAGGTCATGATCTCACGGTTCATGGGTTCAAGCCCCGCGTTGGGCTCTGTGCTGACAGCTCAGAGCCTGGAACCTACTTCGGATTCTGTGACTCCCTCTCTCTCTGCCTCTCCCCCACTCATGCCCGCACACTCTCTCTCTCTCTTCTCAAAAATAAATGGACATTAAAAAATAATAATAATGCTACATTGTATATTTCAAAGTTGCTAAGAAACGAAATCTAAAAAGTTCTCATCACAAGAAAAAAGTTTCTTAACTACATATGTTGTTCATGATGGATGTTAACTAGAATTATTATGGTGACCATTTCACAAGATATACAAATATCATATCATTACATTGTATACCTAACATACCTTTATGTTGTATACCTAATACTAACATAGTATTTCATGTCAAGTATACCTCAACTTTCAAAAAAAGAGAGACAAGATTCCTGCCCATATGGAGGAGAAATACCTTGTGCATAGAAAGCAGAGTCATCTAGAGCTTTCTACTTATTTGATCTACTGAATACTCATTTTATATCAGGCATTAGTATGGTTAAGATATGTTGTGTGAATTATATATGTCTCTTACTTTAAAGTATGCCTTTTATTTGGATGATGATGATAGTAAGTACTTAGAACATGAGATTCGGATTTAAAAGACGAGTTCTACTCTGTCTTGTATTAGGTATGTAAACTGAGAATATCATTTCCTTCTTTGTCCCTCAGTTTCCCTATCTACAAAACTGGGAGAGTAGGGGTGCCTGGGTAGCTCAGTCAGTGAAGTGTCCAGTTCCTGATTTCAGCTCAGGTCATGATCTCACGGTTATGAGATGGAGCCCTTGTCGGGCTCTGTGCTGACAGCACGGAGCCTGCTTGGGATTCTCTGTCTCCCTCTCTCTCTGCCCCTCCCCTGCTCACATTCCACGTCTCTCGCAAAAAACAAAAACAAAACAAAAAACTGGGAGAGTGGTAAATGTCCAGTTCTTGGGGTTTGGGGAGATCGTATAAGATAACTCCCTACGTCTCTGTGCCTGCCTATCTATCTCCCTGAATTGTCTTTCCTACTTCCCCCTCCTATCTACCTGGTAAACTCCTAGTTATCTTTGAAACCCTAGCTCATGTAGTATCACCTCATGTCAGGAGTCTTTCTCTTTCTATCCCTGATGGTGCCAAGCACTCTCTCTTACCCATGCAGGCTTTTATATTGCAATTGCCACATGATATTGTCATGCAGATAGGAAGAGCCTATGCCTTATTCACCCATTCTGTACCTAGCATAGTGCCTGGCCCATAACCAGTGCTGAAAAGTCGGCTGAGTAAACGAATAAAAAAGATGTTGGAAAAAAGATAGATTTCAAAGCATTAAACGTAAGGTATTATTCCCATCATTATGCTAGTGCAGAGCCACTGAAACCAAAAGGAGACTTGGCATGACTGAACAGTAAATGTGCATTCTATTAAACCTCCGATATTTTACCATTTTTTTAGTAACACAGCATTTTCTAGTGAGTCACCAACTCACTTCTGCAAAAAAAATACAGCAATTTCCTGGGAATAAACATGGTAATAACCAAAATCAAAAGCATGAAGAAAACTCTTGTCCAAAAAGTATACATCTGAGGGGCGCCTGAGTAGCTCAGTTAAGCGTCCGACTTCGGCTCATGTCATGATCTCGCGGTCCGTGAGTTCAAGCCCCACATCAGGCTCTGTGCTGACAGCTCAGAGCCTGGAGCCTGTTTCGGATTCTGTGTCTCCCTCTCTCTCTGACCCTCCCCCGTTCATGCTCCGTCTCTCTCTGTCTCAAAAATAAAGATTAAAAAAAAAGAAAAGTATACATCTGAGAGTTGAACCATAATACAAAGCATCTAGTTTACTTTATAGGGGGCATCAGCCTCTCTTAATTTGAGTCTCCTTAAAAGCTAGAGATATTTCTCTCGTAGTCAGTGCTGAAGCAGGAACCAAAGCCTGTACTTATTTATATCAGAAGGAAAGTAGAGGCCATATATTTTGAAACCAGGCATTTGGCTAAACTTGTTTTAAAGAAATGTGCTTAGCCTGTTGAGAAGGGCACTGGGTGTTGTGTGGAAACCAATTTGACAATGTTATATTTCATATAAAATAAATAAATAAATAAATAAATAAACATAAAAAATTTAAAATAAAAGAAATGTGCTTAGGATTCTCTACCAACACAATCACTGCTAATGTGGTCTGTTCACTGTACCTCTTCCCTAAATGTGAATGTAATGAGGGGTGTCTCATGACTTTCTACTCCATGAGTGCAAAAGAGGGAAACATTCTTTTATGGGTTCAGTTATGTTTTCATTTTTTTGTTGTTGTTTTATTGTGAAACACACACACACACACACATAAGTATGGAAACATATATGTGCAATTTAGCAAAAAAAACCTGCGAGCGCCTGCGTGGCTCAGTCAGTTGGGCGTCCAACTTCGGCTTAGGTCATGATCTCGTGGTTTGTGAGCGGTTTGTGAGTTCAAGCCCCGCACCAGGCTCTGTGCTGACAGCTCAGAGCCTGGAGCCTGCTTCCGATTCTGTGTCTCCCCCTCTCTCCGCCCCTCCCATGCTCATGCTCTGTCTCTCTCTGTCTCTCAATAATAAATAAAAGTTAAAACATTTTTTTTAAACCTGTAAAGTGAAATTGATATAGCCACTACTCAGATAGAAATAGAACATTGCCAAGATTCTAGAAGTGCCCCCACGTATTCCTCTTTCTGGAAGAAACCACCGGCTCCGCTTTTGGGATAATCATTTTCCTACTTTTCCTTGTAGTTTTATTTCGGTAACTATTTTAAAACTTGTTATATCATACAGATTGTGGCAAGATTTATGTACACCAAAATGCGCCATTTAAATAATATGGTTTAGTGAGTTTTGCAAATGTGCATACCTATGTTACAACCATCCCAATCAAAATACAGAATTTCTGGGGCAGCTGGGGGGCTCAGCTGAGCCTCCGACTTTGGCTCAGAGAATGACCTCACAGTTCATGAGTTTGAACCCCACATCGAGTCTCACGTTGGGCTTGCTGCTGTCAGCGCAGAGCCCGCTTCAGATCCTCTGTACCCGTCTTTCTCTGCCCCTCCCCCGCTCGTGCTCTCTCTTGCAAAAATAAATATTAAAAAACATTTAAAAAATACAGAATTTCTATCACCCCATAAAGCTTCTTCTTGTCCCTTTGCAGTAGACCTTCTTAGTCCCAACCCCAGACTACCATTAATCTACTTTCTTTTTTTTTTTTGTATTTTTTTTAAATTTTTTAACGTTTATTTATTTTTGAGACAGAGAGAGACAGAGCATGAACGGGGGAGGGTCAGAGAGAGAGGGAGACACAGAATCTGAAACAGGCTCCAGGCTCTGAGCAGTCAGCACAGAGCCCGATGCGGGGCTCGAACTCACGGGACCGTGAGATCGTGACCTGAGCCGAAGTCGGACGCTCAACTGACTGAGCCACCCAGGCGCCCCATACCATTAATCTACTTTCTATCACTGTAGGTAAGTTTGGCCTCTAACCGTCTTTTATATACGGAACCATACAGTATATACTGGCTTCTTTCACTTAGCATAATGCCTGTCTGATTTTGAACTGTATATAAGCAGAATCGTAATATATGTTATGATTCTTTTGAGTCTAGCTTTTTTGTTTAACATTACATTTATGAAACCCATCCATCAATTTGCATCTACCTATAATTCATTCATTTTAATTGCTGTATATAAACCATTGTATAACTACAGCATAATTTATTTATCCTTTCAATTATTAGAAGGCAGTTGGGATAGTCTATAGTTCCACTGCTGACATGTACTGATTCTGTAAATTGATTTTACATCCAGCTAGCTTGCTAGCCTTCTTATTAAAAATAACAACTCTATAGGTTCTTTTGGAGTTTCAGTGCATATATATATTCATATTATAGGTGGATAATGACAACTTCATCCATAAAATCTCTATTTTGTTTTCATTTTTCTTGTTTGTGTGACTGCTCTCGCAAGGACCTGCAATACAAAGTTAGATAGAAGTGCTGATAGCATATTCTTGTGCTGTTCCTGATCTCAAAGGAAAAGTCTTTCATTTTTTAAATTTTAATGCCAGTATAGCTATCATACAGTGTTATATTAGTTTCAGGTATATAGTATAGTAATTTAACACTTCCATATATCACCTAGTGCTCATCACAAATGCGCTCCTTCACCCATTCCCCTACCCACCTCCCTCTGGTAACCAGCAGTTTGTTCTCTGTGGTTAAGAGTGTTTCTTGGAGCAGCAGAAGGAGAAATCAAGGAATTTATCCCATTTACAGTCGCATCAAAACCCATAAAATACCTAGGAATAAACCTAACCAAAGAGGTAAAAAAAATCTATACACTGAAAACTATAGAAATCTCATGACATTGAAGAAGACACAAAAAAATGAAAAAACTTTCCACACTCACAAATTGGAAGAACAAATATTGTTAAAATGTCGATACTACCCAAAGCGATCTCTATCAAAATAACACCAGTATTCTTCACAGAACTAGAACAAACAATCCTAAAATTTGTATGGAACCAGAAAGGACCCCAAATAGCCAAAGCAATCCTGAAAAAGAAAACCAAAGCTGGAGGCATCACGATTCTGGACTTCCAAGCTGTATTACAAAGCTGTAATCATCAAAACAGTATGGTAGTGGTACAAAAACAGACTCACAGATCAATGGAACAGAATTGAGAACCCACAAATGGACCCACAAATGTATGGCCAACTAATCTTTGACAAAGCAGGAAAGAATATCCAAAGGAATAAAGACAGTGTCTTCAGCAAGTGGTGCTGGGAAAACTGGACAGCGACATGCGGAAGAATGAACCTGGACCACTTTCTTACACCATACACAAAAATAAATTCAAAATGGATGAAAGACCCAAGTGTAAGACAGGAAGCCATCAAAATCCTCAAGGAGAAAGCAGGCAAAAACCTCTTTGATCTTGGCCGAAGCAACTTCTTACTCAATACGTCGCCAGAAGCAAGGGAAACAAAAGCAAAAATGAACTATTGGGACCTCATCAAAATAAAAAGCTTCTGCACGGCAAAGGAAACAATCAGCAAAACTAAAAGGCAATCAATAGAATGGAAGACAATATTTGCAAATGACATAGCAGATAAAGGGTTAGTATTCAACATATATAAGGAATTTACCAAACTCGACATCCAAAAAACAAATAATCCAGTGAAGAAATTGGCAGAAGACATGATTAGATACTTTTCCAAAGAAGACATCCAGATGGCTAACAGACGCATGAAAAGACGCTCAACATTACTCATCATCTGGGAAATACAAATCAAAACCACAATGAGACACCACCTCACACTTGTTAGAATGGCTAACATTAACAGCTCAGGAAACAACAGATGTTGGCAAGGATGCAGAGAAAGAGGAACTCTTTTGCACTGCTGGTGGGAGTGCAAACCGGTGCAGCCACTCTGGAAAACAGTGTGGAGATTCCTCAAAAAATTAAAAATAGAACTACCCTACGACCCAGCAATTGCACTACTAGGTATTTGTTCAAAAGATGAAGGAGTGCTGATTCAATGGGGCACACGCACCCCAATGTTTATAGCAGCACTATCAACAATAGCCAAAGTATGGAAGGACCCCAAATGTCCATCGACTGATGAATAGATAAAGGATATGTGGTATATATATATATATATATATATATATATATATATACATATATATATATGTATATATATATATATATATAAAATGGAATGTTACTCGATGATCAAAAAGAATGAAATCTTGGGGCACCTGGGTGGCTCAGTCGGTTAAGTGTCTGACTTCGGCCCAGGTCATGATATTTCATGGTTTCTGAATTTGAGCCCTGTGTCGGGCTCTGTGCTGTTCTGACAGCTCAAATCCTGGAGCCTGCTTCAGATTCTGTGTCTCCCTCTCTCTCTGCCCCTCCCCTGCTTGCACTCTGTCTCTCTCTCTCTCAAAAATAAATAAACATTAAAAAAATGTTTTAAAGAATGAAATCTTGCCATTTGCAATAACGTGGATGAACTACATTATTACGCTAAGTGAAATAAGTCAGTCAGAGAAAGACAAATATATGACTTCACTCATATGTGGAATTTAAGATGCAAAATAGATGAACATAAGGGAAGAAAAAATAATATAAAACCAGAGAGGGAAACAAACCATAAGAGACTCTTAAATGCAGAGAACAAACTGAGGGTTGCTGGTGGGGTGTTCGGTGAGGGGGTGGGCTAAATGGGTGAGGGGCATTAAGGAGGGCACTTGTTAGGATGACCACTGGGTGTTTTATGTAAGTAATGAATCGTTAAATTTTATTCCTGAAAAATAAAATAAAATAAAATAAAATAAAATAAAATAAAATAAAATAAAATAAAATATAAAATAAAATAAGATTCTGTTTCTTGTTTTGCCCCCCTCTCTCCTTTTTACTTTTGCTCAATCATTTTGTTTCTTAAATTCCACATATGAGTGAGATCATATGTTATTTGTCTTTCCCTGACTGACTTATTTCACTTAGAGTAATACTCTTTAGATTCATCCATGTTGTTGCAAATGGCCAAGATTTCATTCCCTTCTATGGTTGAGTATATATCATATCTTCTTTATCTATTCATCTATCAATGGACACTTGGGCTTCTTCCGTATCTTGGGTACTATAAATAATGCTACTAAAAGCACTAACTATAAGCATAGGGGTTTATATACCTTCGAATTAGTGTTTTCATATTCTTTGGGGAAATACCTGTAGCCTACTGCCTCACAGGGTAGTTCTATTTTTAATCTTTTGAGGAATCGCCATACTGTTTCCCTCAGTGGCTGCACCAGTTTGCATTCCCGCCAACAGCGCATGTGGTTTCTTTATTCTCCACATCCTTGCCAACATTTGTTGTTTTCTTGAGTCAAAGGAAAGGTTTTTTTTAAATTATATTAGGTATGACTATTAGGCCCGATGTTTACTGGAGATTGAGGGGGGATATTATTTATCAGAATATTCTCTGGCAGAATGAAATTCTCTTTTAATCGCAGAAGTTTAGGGGATAAAATTCACAAATGATATAAACTTACTAATAGTTTAGGCATAATTAGAAAATATGCTTTTATGCAACTATTGAACAGATGATCATATGAACTGATATTCTATTATTAAATTAGTATTCTATAAACCAGTCTTCTATCCCTAACATAAACCAATTTGGTAATAGTGTATTATCCATTATATGCTTTCTTTATTTTTGTTTATGTCCAACTTCATGAGTAAATTGGCTTGTAATTTTCTTTTCTCATACTCTCCTTGTCAGGTTTTGGTTTCAAAGCTTTGCTAAGCTCATGAAAGCATAGGAGAGTGTAGTTTTTCAAAAATTTCAACCTCGGGTGAGATTGGATTTATTTTTTCTTTGAATGTTTGGTAGAACTCACCAATGAAGCCATCCAGGTCAGCAATTTCCATTGTGGAAAATGTTTGATCTGACATTGAAATTAAGTTTTTTTACATTATTCCTTTTTGAGTAGGTTTGGTAACATAATTTTTCTAGGAATTGCTTTTTTTTCTAAATTTTTAAATTTATGGGTATGAAGTTCTTCATAGAAATATCTATATTATCATTTATTATCCATAGCATTTTTCGGTGTCCTATACAATTTGATTAAACCTAGTTTGCTCATTGTATTCTACAAATACTCTGAAGTCTTGCTTTTTCCATTTGTTGGTTTATTTGCTTATTTACTGAGACAAGTGAATTAAACTTGTCTACTATGATTGTAGTTTTGTGTATTTCTCTTTGCAGTGCTCCAATTTTAGCTTGCTTGTTTGCTTTTTTGGATGTGTTGATCAGTGTACAAAAATTTATAATTTCTATTATGATTGAAAGTGAATACTTTTATCAATATGAAATCATCCTCTATCTTCAGTAGATGTTTTGCCATAATTTTTTTTTTCTGATATTAACCTGACTGTACTAGCTTCCTTTGGTAGGTAATCTACAAAGAGTATATTTTCAAAACCTTTTATCTTCAGATGTTCTGTACCCATAAGTTTTAGATGTATCCCCTTAAAACAACATATAAAAAAACTCACCTGAATATTTTGCCTTGTAACTGAATCCTTTTGTCCATTTATAGCTAATACAATGACTGATATACTTGAGTTTTAAATATATTTTTAAAATTTTTTAGAGAGAGTGTGAGCAGGGAAGAGAGGCAGAGGGAGAGGGAGAGCAAGAATCTTAAGCAGGTTCCACATTCAGCATGGAGCCCAACAAGTGGATTGATCCCACCACCCTGGGATCATGACTGAGCCAAAATCAAGACCTGAAATCAAGAGCCAGAGGCTCAACCAACTGAGCCACATAGGTGTCCCTGGATTTTAAAATATTCTTTTTCATTTCATGTACATTCTTTATTAATTTTTTTCTCTCCTTTCTTTCTTACTTTTTGTTCATTGACAGAATATTTTTGTTATTTCATTTTTCTCCTAGGAATTTTCAGCTTACACAGTCTGTTTTATTCTGTTCATGGTTAACCTACAACTGTGCCCTCTAATCCAGTAATCACTACTTCAAGTGTGCCTGTTTATATCTTAATGAATTAAAATTAAATAAAACAAAAAACTCAGTTCCTTAGTTACACAAGCTACATTCCTAGTACTCTAAAACTATATGCATCTAGTGGCTACTATGTTGGACCGCATAATGGAACACTTTCATTATCTCAGAAAGTTCTTTGGGATGGAACTACCTTACAGACTGTAGCATATGTACTTATCAAGGGCTAAAGTAAATTGCTACCCTTATTTACATTCTAGATAGTCCAAGGACTTTAGAACACCGTATCTCAACACCCCAATTTGTTTATTATCGTTGCGGCATGTGTTAGTTCATTACAAAATTCTCACTAGGTAGTATTATTATAGTTTTATACAGTCAGTATTCTTTACATATGCCCATTTTTTCACGGTATCTAGTCTTCATTCTTTCTTATGCTGGTGGCCAACTCTATGTTTTTGTTTGCAAATATTCTTATTTTACCCTCATTCTTAAAAGATTGTTCTCCTAGATAACAGTGTTCTAGGTTTTCAGGTTATTAATCGCGAAACATATTTTGCAAACTTTCTATCATCCTGCTGGCATAGTTGCTCAAAATTTGCTGTTTTAAAATATTGAATGTTGAGATGCATAAAACGTAAAAGTCACAAGAAACATGTGAATCTGTGTGCATGCACCCCTAGTGTTTGGGTACTGCTAGAGCTTTAGGCTGCATCAACAACATGGCCCTCAAGGCCTCAACACAAGAGGAGATTTGACGGAAAAGGAGTAGGGCTGAGCCAGCAATCTTTTCTGCTCATAGTTAATATATCTTACTTTTGCAAATTTTACAAGAACGTGTGATCACTTTATCAAAGGACGAAACCACCATTCAATATTTGAAAGAAGGGGCACGTGTGCACGCACGCACACACATGCACACACACACATACACACACACACAGCTAAATGCCTTACTATAGTCAGGCACAGCCTCTCTGAGTAGAGCGAACTGCTGATTTACATAGGGCTTGGGTAAGGGTAGAGTTCTAGTATTGATGATTCTCAGGGGACAAATGAATTGATGGCATCTGTAGAAGCCGTGACTGGGTGAGACTCTTGTTGACTGGTTAACATTCAGAGGCTGTTCATTGGAGTGAGTCTCTAACTGATTTTCAGGAGTAACTGGCTGACTTTCAAAAGGGTATTCACTGAGGGGCACCCGAGGGCTCAATCGGTTAAGCGACCGACTCTTGATGGACTCAGGTCATGATCTCAGGGTCCTGAGATCGAGCCCTGTGTGCTCTGCACTGGGCATGGAACCTGCTTAAGATTCCCTTTCTCTCTCTCTCTCTCCCCCTCTGCCCCTCCCCCTGCTCTCTCTCTTTCTCTGTCTCTAAAAAACTAAAGAATAATAAAAGGATGTTCAATAAGACAAGTTGTCCTTGATGTACTAAACAGGGGTTTAAAACCAGTTTGATGGCTAAGGCTACAGAAGAACCTGTGGGGTTTTTTTTGTTTTTGTTTTTTAGTGTTTGTTTTTAGGAATGTAGGAACCTTACTTTATTTTCAACCTGAAACATTTCTACATTTCTAAGGCCTTTCCTGGGCCTTAGAAAGGGTTGATATCAATGAGAGGTCTTAAAGCTTAAATTTCACTAACTTCATAGTAAATCTACCTCTGAGGCCAGAATCATAACTATTTCACCTTTGCCCCAAGGATGGGAATGTAAACTGGTGCAAGCTACTCTGGAAAACAGTACAAAGTTTCTCAAAAAGTCAAAAGCAGAACTACCCTGTGAGCCAGTAATTGCCCTGCTAGATATTTATCCAAAGAATATAAAGGCTAATTCAAAGGGATACTTTGCACCCCATGTTTATAGCAGCATTATCTACAATAGCCAAACTGTGGAAGCAGCCCAAGTGTCTGTGGACTGATGAATGGATAAAGAAGAAGGGGTACACACACACACACACACACACACACAATGGATACTATTCAGCCATAAAAAAAAAAGAGTGAAGTCTTGCCATTTGCAATGGCACGGATGGAGCTGGAGAGTATAACACTAGGTGAAATAAGTCTGTCAGAGAAGAGGAGGAGCTGAGATGGAGAAGGACCCTAGGCTTGCCTAGTCCCTTGAACACAGCTTAAGAGACACCCCACCAAAGACCATATACAAATGGCAAATAGGCGTATGAAAAGATGCTCCACATATGTCATCAAGGAAATGCAAATTAAAACAGTGATAGGGGCACCTGAGTGGCTCAGTTGGTTAAGCATCTGACTTCGGCTCAGGTCATGATCTCACGGTTTGTGAGTTCGAGCCCCGCATCCGGCTCCAGAGCCTGGAGCCTGAATCCAGAACACTGACAACACTAAATGCTGACAAGGATGTGGGGCAACAGGATCTCGTATTCTTTGCTGGTGGGAATGCCATGCCAATTTGGAAGATTATTTGGAGATTTCTTACGAAAATAAACATACAATACAGCAATCATGTTCCACGGGTATTGACCCGAAGGTATTGAAAACTTCTATCTGCACAAAAATGTGCAACGGATGTTTATGGCGACATTATTCATAATTGCTGAGACTCGGAATGTCCTTCGGCAGATGAATGGCTACCCTGGTACTTCCAGGTATTGGGATATTATTCAGTACTAAAAAGAAATGATCTGTCAAGCCATAAAAAGACAAGGAGGAAACGTAATTGCATATTTCTTAGTGAAATTTAGTGAATTTCATATTTCTTAGTGAATTTAGTAAGGCCACATACTGTACGATTTCAACTGCATGCTATTCCAGAAAAGGTAAAATTATGGAGACAGTAAAAAGATCAGTGGTTGCCAGGGATGGGGAAGTAGAGATATATAGGCAGAGCACAGAGGATTTTTAGGATGCTGAAAATACTCTGTATGATATGACGATGGAATATGTCCTTATACATTTGTCCAAACCCATAGAGTATACAACACAAGCATGAACCCCAAAGTAAACTATGGACTTTGGGTGATTATGATGTGTCAATGTAGATTCATCCTTAGCAAAAAACGTACCAGTCTGGTTAGTGATGTTGATGATGGGAGAGACTATGTATGTGTGGACAGGATTTATGAGAAAGCTCTGTACCTTCCTGTACCTTCAATGTTATTGCAAACCTCAAACTGCTCTAAAACGTAAAATCTTAAAATTAAAAGAAAGAGAGTTCTGGAAATGGATGGTGATGATGATTGCAAAATAGTGTGAATGTACTTAATACCACTGAACTGTACACTTAAAAATGGGTAAGGGGCACCTGGGTGGTTCAGTTGGTTGAACATCTGACTCTTGATTTCAGCTCAGGTCATGATCCCAGGGTTGTGGGATCGAGCCCCTCATCGGGCTCCACAGTGAACATGGAGCCTGCTTAAGATTCTCTCTCCCTCTAAAAAAAAAAAAGATTCTCCCTCCCTCTCCTTCTGCCCCTCTCCCCCACGTTCGATCTCTCCCTTTCTAACATTAAAAAAATGGGTAAGGTGGTATATTTTATATGTATTTTACCACACTAAAAAAAAAATTCTAGAGGGCACCTGTGTAGCTCAGTCAGTTAAGAGTCTGACTTCTGCTCAGGTCATGATCTCGCAGTTCGCGAGTCTGAACATCAGGCTCTGTGCTGACAGCTTGGAGCCTGGAGCCTGCTTCATGATATCTCTCTCTCTCTCTCTCTCTCTCTCTCTCTCTCCCTCAAAATTAAATAAGGAGGGTTGGCTCAAATAACCTAGTTACCTAGTTGACTATTACTACAAATGGAAGCTGGAAACTCACATTTCTATTGAATAACTACTCTGCCAAGGGTGATGCTATGTGCTTTACTTTATTACTTCATATAATTAGTAATCGTTTAAGTAAGAGTTACTTGTTCCTTTGGCAAGCAGCCAGTGCACAGTTACATACTTAGGGTGTAGGCAGGCCTTGTGCTAGGTGCCAGACATCAGCACCAATCAGGTGAACTGATTCAACAGTCAACATCAGCAGCTCAGTTCATGCCTGAGAAAGGCTAACACTCAATGTTCTAGTGCAGAATGCAGATGCCATTACAGAACCGCATGGTAAGAACAGAAGAGGAGGACCTCCCCCTGGCTCCTACGTTCTAGGCTTCCTGCTCAACATTTACATTCCTTATCTCATTTCATTCACCCAGCAACTCTGAGTTAGGAATTACGGTCTCCATTTTACAAAGGATGACCTTAAATCTCAGATTGAATTTGCCTGTGATCGTACAACTGCCAAGAGTCGAGTCGTAGAGCTGAAACGCAAAGACCACACCTGCTTCGCCAAACCCCAAGTCCTCTCCACACGTGGGTTCCCAGAACAGTTCTGGGAACCAAGCTGCCGCAAGGCAGCGTTTCACCATGAATACAGAAACGAAAGCAGTGAAGACAATACGGTGAGTTTTCTGTTTAAAAAAAAAAAAAAAAAACTATATTCCATTAATAGACTGTCCAATATACTACAACTTGCCCCCTTTCATAGTTTGGTACTAAATGTTTTCTTTCTGGGGCACCTGGATGGCTCAGTCTTAATCATCTGACTTGAGCTCAGGTCGTGATCTCACAGTTCATGAGTGTGGGTCCCACATCCAGTGAGCTCAAGGTGAGCTGAAGCCCTGCTTCGGGTGAGCCTCGCTTCTCTCTCCCCCTCTCTCTTTCTCTCTGCCCCTCATGAGATTCTCTCCTCCGCTCTGCCCTGTCTCTCTCTACCCCTCGCTCACTTGCACCTTCTCTCTCTCAAAAAAAAAAAAAAAAAAAAAAAAAAAAAGCTTTTTTTCTCTATTCTGAACTGATCCTCATCATAATAGGTAGTAGTTGTCGCTCTTTTTCAGGATCCCAATATCTAAACTCTCTTATGTTTGGGAAATTCTGCACTTGGTAAATCTTTATGGGAAGCACAGACTTCCTCCAAACCTAGAAACTCACTTTCCCACCTACCTTGCAGGGAGGACATGAGCCCCTGAGCTAGGCTCCACTGATGATAAATTCACCCCAGACTTTGACTTTGAAACCAGTGTTAGGAAGAGGCAAGGACTGCCCAGGCAAGGAAATTCCTTCCCAAATGTCCCCAGGATCCACTCTGGGGATGAATGGCGGCAGTGGTAAAGTATACCTGGTTCCAAGGGCCGTGTGTCAGTGGAGACATCCAGTGGCCCCATTGCTGACGTGAGCAGTTAACCTACAGCATCTACTGTTTAAACTTTTTTTTTTTTAACGTTTATTTATTTTTGAGACAGAGAGAGACAGAGCATGAACGGGGGAGGGGCAGAGAGAGAGGGAGACACAGAATCTGAAACAGGCTCCAGGCTCTGTGCTGTCAGCACAGAGCCCGACACGGGGCTCGAACTCACGGACCGTGAGATCATGACCTGAGCCGAAGTCGGATGCGTAACCGACTGAGCCACCCAGGCGCCCCTAGCATCTACTGTTTAAAGGCACTGGCAGTGGTGTGTTTATTGTATCAGAGGTCTGGGCGGTGTTCTTGTTGGCTTGGCCCAAAGCCTCCAGCCCTGCTGGCCGTTCTGTGAGCCACACAAAATCCTCACCATAAATTCTTTCTTCTTGAAAGCAGCAGGATTCGTTTCTGTTGCTTGCAGCTAAGAAACCCTGTGAGAATAGTTGGGTGTTTGTTTTAATATTCATTCTTGACAATCTAAAAGGTGTCAGTATTATAGCAGTTCCCACCATTTTGGAAAAAAATATTGTTTTATGAAATTAAAAAATATTTGGGAACCACTGCTGTGTATTATAATACTCTAGGTTGTGCACTCAAAGCTCTACCTAATAAACAATTAAACTGACCTAAGTAGAATTGATTTTCTCTTAGACTGGTGTGGTGACTAAACATAACTCTGGATAACCATGCAGTCTGTTTTATTTAGTTGTTAATGTGGCCAGACAGGCAACAAGTCTGTCTTCTTAGCAAACAAACCAGATTGACTATGTGTCTTTCTAATTGCTTTCTCAGCTGCTGTGAAATGTTTGATCTGGTTAACAATACAGATCAGCTCCTCTTTTTAAAAGATTAAAACGGCATGTAATTAATTAACTAATTACTGTATTGATTCATTATATTTACTTACTGAGCACAGCTATAGGTTTTTACCGAGCAAGATGCCCAGCATGCGCAAAAGACACAAAGCTTATGATCTCAATTACAAGCCATTCTTTCCACCTCCCCTGAAACCACCAGTAGTGGGCTGACCACAATGACTTCTGGTCTGGGCTTTTGTAATTGCCCCCCAGCTGGTTTCTTTTCTTCTACCCTTGCTCTTCTCCAATCCATTTTCCATTGAGGAACTAGGGCATTCTTTTAAAACATTAATTGGGTCATAGTACTGCTGTGCTATAAATCCTTCCAAAATCTTCCAATATCCTTACCTTTAAACCCAAAGTTGTTAATCCAACCCGGAAGGCCCCATGCAATCTGCCTATATTTCTAACCGTGTCTCACCTGCCCCCTGCCACATGTCCCAAACGTACTGTCCTCTCAGTTGCTGAAATGCTTTGATCTCTTTCCTGACTCAAGGCCTTTAAACATATGATCCCTTCTGCCTGCAATGTTTTTCTTCCCACTGTTCACCTGGCTCACCCCTACTTTACTTCCTGTTTTAGTTTTTACTTCTTCAGAAGCACCTTCTCCGACCACCCCATTTAAGATAGACCCCTGACTTACTCTTTCAACACATCTGATATTTTATAGCTGACATTTTCTCTCACAGCTCTTATTGCAATCTGTGATTCTATATTCACATGTTTGTTTCTGTTTACTGTCTCCTCCATCCTCGTCTGTAAGCTTTAGAAAGACAGGGACAACTGTCTTGTTTACCACCTGGCACCCAGCATACCTCCTTGCACAGGCTCCTTAGACATTGGTTGAATGGATGAAGGAAGAAATTAGTAAACAAATCCAACGCTTATACAGTTCCATGTAAAAATAGCGTTCTGGACAGGAAATGCTAGAGGTTGCAGAGAAGAGGGAACTCAGAGGAAAGCTACAGAAAGTCTCCTTGGGGAGGCAGCACTGGAGGGAGGCCCCAAAGTTTGAGTAAGATATGAACAGGCTCTGGTGAGGGCGAGACCTCTGGGAGAAGCTTCATTGCGTAAAGAAAGGGAGGTGGCCGGGGGAAAGGTGGCCGCTTAGCAGGAGACAGAGGGATCTCACTCCTGGATAACTGAGTAGTTGGATTTCAATGTTTGGTGAGGCCTGAATCGATTTTTTATGAATCCTATCTCTGGAATAAACACATTTATGGAGTGAATCTACTCAGGATATAAACTGCCAGGTGGGTGGTGTAGGGACGGTGGCAGACATTGGGCATTGGCTTGCTCGATTCCACACCAACTCCTGAAAGGACGGTGCCTGCTACATGCTTGAGCCTGGGGAGCTGAGACTACACACCCAGACCCCATAGATTCCATCAGGCAGACGGCCCCAGGCCAGATTCAGGAGGAAGCGAACTTCACGCACAAGAGTGCACGTTTCTACTGCTACTTTTTGAAAGCCTAGTTGCCAAAGCATGTGTGTTTTTGTTGTTGTTGTTTTGGGTTGGTTTTTTGGTTTTTGGGTTTTTGTTTTTTTTTTTTTTTTGGTCTTCGTTTCTTTTGTTGTTGTTTTGTTTTGGGCTGTTTTGTTTTTGTTTTTTGAGTCAGCCGTAGCAGAGCTCCCAGCGTCTGGTTACTTACGTCCTGGTTATTGAAAGACAAGGCACGGTATACTCCTTGCGCTCATGCAGATCATGGCCAAGTTTCCAGGATGAATACTCCTGGAGAGCCCATGATTTGGGGGTCTCTCTTAACTATTACAAAGTTCAAATGTCACTTTAGAAGGCAAACACAGTGTGAATTCAACATTTTAAATGCTCTCTAAACTTGACTGCTGAAGTCTCGTCGTCCCTTCAATGTCCCTAACGGTGAAGATCGAAAAACGTTTCTCCCACTGACTCGAGTTCACACTTAGGGCCCACATCCCTGCCACGGGAAACATTCACACCCTTTCCCGTCAGGATGGGGTGCTCAAGATTCACAGCACACCAGCATCTTTCTTCCAAATCCTTCCCACCAAACCCTCTCTTAATCTCCACCCTCTACCATTTTAAGTCCTCGGTAGGAGTGATTCACCTCATCAGTCCCCGGACATCACTGCCACTTACTTTGACACTTCTGCAGATTTCTCTGTGTTACATCTCGCTGATCACTTCAGTGGACACATGCATTTCAACACCTTTTTGCACCAGCATTTATGTCTCCCCACCTCTAACTTCTGCCTTCCTCAGAAAACCTTCTTTTGAATGATATCCATCCCATTTTTAGCTCCTTGTGTGGATTCCATCCAGCCCTAAGCCAACTAGAAAAATATTCTCCTGGTCTATTAGTGGTTCAGCATGAATATATATGCCGAATTAGGCCCCTGTTATATCACAGGGCAAGACGCTTTCGTTTCTATTTCACCTGGGAAGGGTGTCATCCTAGTGGTTGCTGGCAGCCTTCTTGTGGTCATGAGAAAAACATCCTAAGAACAATACCCAGCCATTGAGGAAGCAAAGCTGAGACCTGGAGCCCTTAGAGTGCATGGCTTGGATTGCTCTACCTTTAAACTTCTTGCTGTAAGAGACAATAAGGGTCCTTATTATTTTAGCCGATTGGAGTCAGAGTTTCTGTTATTAGCAAGCAAAAGATAGTGATCATCTATAAATTCCCTATGTCAGGTTATAAGTCTTGAACCACTCACTGTGGAAATATTTGATAATGGAAAGCATTTGGTAGTTGAAAACATTTGGAGATGGAAAACAAATGGAAACATGGGTTGATGGGGAACATTAACTGGCATAGTATAGTCATTTGTTTCTTCCTTAGAACGAGGGGTAGAAGTCATTTTCCGGGAACCAAAGGGCTCCTCTAAATTTGGGGAGAAGGGGGAAAGGTAAAGGAATTCCAAAGAGGCAAAACATCCCACTGAGGAGTGCCTGGGTGGCTCAGTGGGTTAAGCATCTGACTTTGGCTCAGGTCATGAATTCACAACTCATGAGTTCAAGCCCCACATCAGGCTCTGTGCTGACAGCTCAGAGCCTGGAACCTGCTTCAGATTCTGTGTCTCCCTCTCTCTCTGACCCTCCCCTGCTCGTGCTCTGTCTCTCTCTCTCTCTCAAAAATAAATAAATATTAAAAACTTTTTAATTTAAAAATAAAACACCCCACTGAGACTATAGGCAAAGCTTTTTTAAAAAAAAATTTTTTTTAACATTTATTTATTTTTGAGACAGAGAGAGAGCATGAACAGGGGAGGGTCAGAGAAAGAGGGAGACACAGAATCTGAAACAGGCTCCAGGCTCTGAGCTGTCAGCACAGAGCCCGACGCGGGGCTCGAACCCACGGACCGCGAGATCATGACCTGAGCCGAAGTCGGATGCTTAACCGACTGAGCCACCAAGTAATTTTTGAAACCATTCTCTTTGTGACTGCATTTTTAAAAAATGTTTATTCATTTTTGAGAGACAGAGTGTGAGCAGGGGAGGGGCAGAGAGGGACGGAGACACAGAATCTGAAGCAGGCTCCAGACTCCAAGCTGTCAGCACAGAGCCGATGCGGGGCTCGTGACCTGAGCTGAAATCGGATGCTTAACCAACTGGGCCACCCAGGCGCCCCATGACTGCAGTTTTAATGTTGCAGTTACCTGGGCACTTTTAGCAGCACCTGGGCAATTACTATTAATTCAAGATAATTGCTTCACATACATTGAAAAAGTCCAGTATGCTTGATTATTTCCTTTTCAATGAAATTTTTAACCTAAGTTTGATCACCTTATGAGACTAATGGGTATTTTGGAAAAAAAAATGCAAATCTATCTTATAGAAAGATACCAAATCAACACATGAACTTATGAACTTCATTCTTAATTAAATAAGTGTCTTTAGGGGAAGTAGCTGTTTCCAGCCAATAAAGGCTCTTTAGTTAACTGTTTTGTTTTTATTCTATTCAAGCATTTAATTCTATCAGTTTGGTAAATCACCTATGCATGCTGTGTATTTCTGGGAAGCTCAGGATCTCTGTGTGAGTATTTTGATGTGTTCTGTGTGAAGAAATATGATGATGCTATAATCAAGGCCACTTTGCTTCTAGCTACCTATAGCATCAATGAGAAAAATAGACAGGAATGAGATACTTAGGATAACATCATCTGTATTGTGGTTGGAGAAATGATCAATATCCTCTGAATGTCTCTGGCATCTTCCCTTCCACGACTTTCGTTCAGACTTTCATTATCTTGCTGGATTACTGCAAAGCCCCTGAAGTGGTATCTTTTTAATCTCCTGTCTTTCCTTTCTTCAGCCCAGACTTCACGCTATTTCCAGATAAATCTTACAGGCACACAACTCCCATAGCGTCACTGTCTCACTCAAGAGCCTTCAGGGACCCCCCATTGTCAACCAAAATCAATAGCATTCGGGGCCCAGGTGTTCAAGAGCCTTCTAAATGTGACCCAAACACACTTTTCAAACTTTTCTCTCCATCTTTGCCTGGATGTATTGTATGATTTCAATCAACCGGACTGTTCGCTGTTCCTCGGGGATCCCTCATGCTCCCACTTCTCCAAGCCATGGCTGTGATCTTTTTTCTATGATGACTATTGTCTTAGTCTGTTCTATGGTGACCATTGTCTGCTGTAACAAAAATGCCATAGGTGGGTGGCTTAAACCACAAACATTTATTTCTCACAGTACTGAAGTCTAAGAAGTCCAAGATCGGGGCACGGGAAGATTTGGTGTCTGGTAAGAGCCCGCTGCCTGGTTCATAGACAGTATTTTCTTGCTGTGTCCTCACATGGGTAGTGCTTGGACAGGGCTGCACAAGAAGAGAAGTCCCTCATTGCAGGGGAACGTCCGGAGGTTACAGTGGGGAGGCAACCATCCAGAAGGGGAGGAGGGCAAGGGGACTCCCAGGGAAGGAGAGGATTGGAGAGGGGCCTTATGTGACCAGGTGATATGTCTTTGGGTCAGAGACCTCTGAAGGGCCATAGCAGCTTACGACCAGAAGGTTCTACCTTATCAATGGCCAGCAGATGTGGGGGTCAGATTTCACTAGGTATGCAAAGCAGTTAAGGCTCTAAATGGTTAAAAATCTGCTTGTCTGGACTATTCTTTTAAATAACTGGATGTGTAAAATTTTGATGGGATGCAAGTAAGTTTTTGAACTGATAGATCTCAATCTACAAAGAAGTAATAACCTAGGGGTCAATACCCACAGACCATCTTTGGCTCATTTATATAACATTTTGGGCAATAAGTAGCAGTCAGTGCCAAAGCAACCGTTTACAAATTAAGTATTAAACACTTAAAATTTAGGAGGTGCTCCAGCAAATGACTTGACATATCCTTTGGAATTATAAACTGGGAAAGAATGAAACCGATCTGATTGGTGATGGCAGTACTTACCATCACTCACTCTCCCCACTCTTTCCCAAATAAATCCATGGGAACTCCAATCAGAGTTCAACTTAAGGTGCCCAAACCACAGTATTACCCAGTATGATCGAAAACAGAGACCCCTCCCGGTGCTATGATCGCACTAACGGTGCCCCCTAGTGGTTACCGTGTAGGTTAGTTTCATGAAGGGACTTCCTTCCAAATGGAGGAGATGAAAATGTTGGGTAAAATGTATTATTCTTCCATGAAGTGGTACACCATTAGACTTGTTTATGTAATCACAATTTAAAACGACACACAATTTTTTCCGTCCAAAATAAAATGTCCCACAATTTATATTATTCCCCCACAGAGTCCACCTTCTTTGTTTTAATACTGAAACTCCTACAATTTGGGCTCATTTTCTACTGTCCAGGGTTGATAAATACCTCAATTATTTGTTTGCATATAAGTACAGAAACACAAGCAGAGATTCTTTTTTAGAAAAATGAAACTTAGCATTTTAGAAATTCACAAGTCCCTTAAGAAGTTTCTGGGACATGGGGCGTAATAAAACACAAGATTTTGATTACTGCTTAATAGTCCTGGGGATGTTTTCTAAGTTAATTTGAAGAGGTAGTTTTAAGTATGTGACTCTTGATATTTATTTTTTGTCCAACAAATTTTTACTGAGAACCCTTTCTATGTGCAGGCACTGGACCAGAAAATGGGGACATAGCCCTAAGCAAGTTCGATGTGATTGCTGCCCTAATGATACCGGGAATGTCGCAGTGGTCATGAAGCTGCCCCAAACCTTTGCTTCCAAATTGAAGATTCTGACAAGGTAAGGCAAAAATAAGTCATTTTACTATTTTATTTTCTTCTGGTCTGGGCTTCCCTGAGGCTGGAACTGATTGACTTCAGTTGCAAATCCTGCCAGAGAGAAAGTGCTTTTTTTTTTTTTTTTCTTTTTTTGGGAAGGCAATTGATAGCTGTGTAAGATATCACTGGTCTGAGGACTCGAGTTTAAGCTCCAATTTGCTTCACCCAAGTCCTCGATCAGCCTCGAGGAGGCTGGTTCGTGGAATCCCACAGTCTGACTTATCAAAATATCCATTTGACCTTGAAAACATTCTTGCTGATGCCATGCAGCTAGAACACAAATGAGGTATTTGAACAAAGTGTTTGCATCAGTGACTCTAAATTGACACAAACTCTGTAGGTTGCCTAGGATGAGAAACGTCTCTAAGGCTCATTTTATTTGGTGCCTGCAGGGTTTTGTTATTCTCTGGGCTAGAAGATGACAAACAGCATGTTAATTAAAGAACTGACATCCTTCGATTTACTCTTTTCTCACTACTCAGAATATTCCTCCTCCCCCAGCTCTCATCCCCACTCCTACTATTCCCAAAGAAATGTAAATGAAAGGTTTCATAGCTTTTACATGAATAATTTTGGGACAGATCCTGTTCTTCTCATCAACCCCTTTACAGCAAAGTCCAATTGGGTGCCCTGTTATGTTAAATTTTGATCTTTTTAACATAAGAAAAATCATTGTGATAAAGGTTAATGCCTCCTTAATATTTATACACTTGAGTCATATTGAAAATGTATTTTGAAATTCTGAAATCTTGAATTAATATGACAACGTGCACAGACTGTGTGACACCATTTGTAATTCATTAGCACATACTTTACAATATATTAGCATCAAATATGGAACGCTCCGTCGTGATCCTGGCAAGCCTGTGAGTTTCAACCTCGTGGATCCTCTAGCACTTTAAGGTTTTGACATAGATGTCCAGAGACAATTCCAAATGATTCTTGCAGATCAGGAATACATTAATTTACCCGGCAACCTGCTAGGTATAATATATTACCCTGAGAAACACGCTTACCTAGCAGTCATCCAGCATATGTTTGTCTAGGTTCGAGCAGATTTTGAACACCAGACTGCCATAATGTAAATGAATTGTGACATGATCCTGGTAAATTGGGAACTGCATCTGCTGTACTGCACCTGGCGTGTGTCCCCCTTGCACAGTGAGTCCGCAGATGATTAACAGTCACTACAACTCACGTCATTTTGAAATAGTGCCTGGATAGCCCCACATGTATCGTCAGGGGCTCCTGCAACAGATGGAAATCTAACAGTGTCATAGATTTCATAAGTTTGTTCTTCGCTGATGCTAAAACCCTCTGGAATATTTATTTTAATGACCTGTTCTCCTGGGCATCTGAAAACCAGTCTCTGACTGACAGATCTACACAGTGTCCAAAACAGTGATTTAATGGCTATACTTAGCTTGGCTATCACCTCAAAACACTTAAATCTTAGCTCTTAAAAATTCCCAAATCTCCAAACATCCTTTGGCATCATAGAATATTCAGAGTTCCCCTGAGCTTAAAACTTTTGTAGGAGCATAGCTCAGGAGTTCATGTTTAAAAATATTTATAAGGAGGGGCGCCTGGGGGGCCTCAGTCGGTTAAGCATCCAACTCTTAATTTTTGCTCAGGTCACGATGTCACATATTTGTGGGTTTGAGCCCCACACAGGGCTCCTTGCGGAGCCTGCTTCGGATTCTCTCTCTCTCTCTCTCTCTCTCTCTCTCTCTCCCCCTCTCTCTCTCTGCCCCTCTCCCTCCACCCCACCCCTGTGCTCAGTCTCTCTTTCCCAAAATAAATCAACAAACTTAAAAAAATAAAAAGAAAAGAAAAATATTTATAAGGATGTTTCTGGTTTTATAATTATTAAAGAGAAAGCTGAATCATCTGAATTTTAGAACTGACAGGGCTGCTTCATATTTATTATTATTGATCTCTGTGACCTAACTCTTTAGAACTGTAGTACAGTATTTATGATCCATTGTGCGGTGTGTGTGCATAAGCGTATGTGTGTGCATGTGCACATCTGTATATGCACACAGATCTTCATGCAACACAGAAAATACGCAATTGGATGCGTGAGTGTGGTCTTGTCTTTGTGATTGTTGTTGCCTGTACATGTCAAGTTGTTCTCACTTCCTCCCTTTGAGCAATGACAGACAGCTTTGTCCTCAGCTCATCCCTGCCCTGCTGCTTCATCTCTCCAGCAGTGCGTCCAGGACTGCTAATTTCTTCTCAATATCCAGTTTATCTCCTCTTTGGTAATATAATGCTGGGTTTTAGCTAGACACATTACACATTGCTGCCCACCAAAATACACAGTTCCCAATCTTCCTTGCAGCTAGGTGTGAACAAATGACTGCATTTTAGACAACAAGACATAAAAGAACCCTCCTTAGACTCCTTCCATCAACCTGCTGCCTGGAACACCAACTCAGTGGCTTGAGCGCCACAGCCATCTTGTGCAAATATCAATGAGATCTATATAGTGACCTGGAAGGAGACTTGTGCTCCGGAAGCCAGGGATCCTCACCAGTCTCTGGCTGCCTATCTTCAGGGTATGTTATGTAAGAGAGAAGTAAACCGCGATCTTGTTCAAGGCATTGGTTTTTCTGCTGTCGTGTGTGCAGGCAAATTGAATACCAACTGATGAAAGTGCCCTGGCCCTTCCTCCCATTTCTTCCACACCTGCCCTTCATGCCATCTGTCTTCCACTCTGTGCCCTACCATCCACATTACTGTTGTGCTCCTGGGAGCCATTTCTTACCTGTCTAGTCCCCTCGACTGGTCACGTGAAGCCTGCCAAGATCTGATGATGGCCTCTATATCCCATCCTTATCCCTACCTCTGTGTCTCTGGAAGTTTCTCTTCATACAGCTATTATGGTGGACATCAACAGACCCAAACTTGTATTGTGCCATTAGCAACCCAAACAGCAAGGGAGCATCTGCCCTACATCTCTGGAGGTGAAATCTCAGGCAATTGTCTGATTGGCTGCTTTGGGTCATCTGCTTATCCCTGAAGTTGATATTGATTAGGGAGAAGGGTAATGTGGTTAGCCAGGTTCAAGTTATACCCAGCCATGTGGATAGGACAGAATGGGTTCAGCCTCTACATGAACTAACCACATGGAATGAGGGTCCCTACAAAAAAGAGGAGTTCCAAAAGAAGGTGAAAAACTGCTAAGAAGGCAAAAGAAGGGAAGACTTCTATCACTGCATGATCTCTTCTCACAGATGAGGAAACTGAGCACAGAGAATTTTATTTTCCCAAGGATACACAGGAAGTAGGTCATGGAGCTGAGATTCAAATCCAGTTCTGTCTGACTCTAGAGTCTTTGTGCCCTAACCATTCTGCTGAATTATGTTCTTTTATACAGTACTAAAAAGTAATCATTAAGACTCCAAAATTTAATTGATGGGGGCACCTGTGTTTCTCAGTCGGTTGAGCAACCAACTCTTAATTTCAGCTCAGGTCATGATCCCAGGGTTGTGGAACTGAGCCCCATGATGGGTTCCATGCTCAATCCGTGGAGCCTGCCTGGGATTCTTTCTTTCTCTTCCCCTGCCTCTCTCTCCAGGTTATGCTTACTCTCTCTCTCTCTCTCTCTCTCCAAAATAAAAAACAAAAAGCAAAACAAGAAACAAAACAAAACAAAATTTAACTGATGAACCAGAAAAAAAAGAAAAATAATTAATTTGTCTAAATTTGTGAGATGGGGGGCGCCTGGGTGGCGCAGTCGGTTAAGCGTCCGACTTCAGCCAGGTCACGATCTCGCGGTCCGTGAGTTCGAGCCCCGCGTCAGGCTCTGGGCTGATGGCTCGGAGCCTGGAGCCTGTTTCCGATTCTGTGTCTCCCTCTCTCTCTCTGCCCCTCCCCCGTTCATGCTCTGTCTCTCTCTGTCCCAAAAATAAATAAAAAACGTTGAAAAAAAAAAAATAAAATAAAATAAATTTGTGAGATGGGCCTAAGACTATGATCTGAATTGCCACCTATATCCAACCTAAACAAGATAAGTCTCCTTACCACAGAAGTATATTATTCCTTTTTATACATTGTCCATAAACAAACAAATAAAAACATATATAGGTCACTTTGTGCCTTCAGGGGTTTTATTGTTTCCTTTTGGGGGGGAACTTTATTCATTACACAGGTAGTCCACACAGAGCTATTTTCTAAATGATGCTCAGCTTTTTAATACCTTTTCCCAATTAAACATAATCATACCAACCTTAAACTACCCAAATGAATCCCTATGTACCTACACTATACTTGTCTTGTGTTCTTTTCCATTTATTTTGTTTTAATTTAGTATCTTTTCTTTTCTTTTTTTTTTACTTTTTAAATTTATTTATTTATTTGTAGAGAGAGACAAAGCACACGAGCAGGGGAGGGACAGAGAGAGAGGGAAAAAGAGAATCCCAAGCAGCCTCCACATTGCCAGCACAGAACCTGATATGGGGCTCAAACCCGCAAACTGTGAGAAGTCACAAGCTGGATGTCAAAAGTCACAAGCCGAAGTCAAAAGCTGGATGCTTAACCAACAAGCCACCTCGGTGCCCCTAGTAACTTTTTTTTTTCTTATTTGAGCACAGTTGACACACAATGTTACGCTAGTTTCAGGTGTATAACTTAATGATTCAAAACCATAATGAGATATCATCATAAGTCAGAATGGCTAAAATCAAAATGACAAGAAATAACAAGTGTTGGTGAGGATGTGGAGAAAAAGGAACCCTCGTGCATCGTTGGTGGGAACGTAAATTGGTAAAGCCACTACGGAAAACAGTATGGAGGTTCCTCAAAAAATTAAAAATAGAAATACCATATGATTCAGTAAATAATTCTACTACTGGGTATTTACCCAGAGACATACAAAAACACTAATTCAAAAAGATATATGCATCCCTGTTTATGGCTGTTTATTGCAGCATTATTTACAATAGTCTAGACATGGAAGCAACCTAAGCATCCAGCAATAGATGAATGGATGAGGAAAATATGGTGTGTGTGTGTGTGTGTGTGTGTGTGTGTGTGTGTGTGTGTGTGTAATACTACGCAGCCATAAAAAAGATAAGATTGTGTTATTTGAGACAACATAGATTGACCTATAGGGTACTGTGCTAAGTGAAATAAGTCAGTCTTAGCATTGTTCTTAATACTGGTCATGCTTTTTTGTTTCCCTAAGACAATACAGACTACCCTACCTACATAACTACATAAACATTGAAAGCTATGTTTAAATGCTCATCCACAGGAATCCTAAAGATGTAAACCATGGATGTCACCACTAAGGGATTTGTGTGCAGGGAATCACCTTAGAGATCATTAAACCCAATCATTGCATTTCACAGATGAGAGAAATAAGATTCAGAAGTTAAGTGCCTTGCCCAAAATCACTCCACTGGTTTGGCAGATTCTGGGGACTAGGTAACATTAAACCATTATGCATATTATTCCATATCTCATTTACCATGCACCATTAGGTCTTCCTCTTCAGAGATACAACCTCCTCTGAGACTTTGTTGGCCACAGAATTCAAGTTTGCCCTGGCATACTAGCCATGTAATTAATATAAAGGTAAAGCAAATACAGCCAAATTCCAAGTAATATAAAGGTGCCACTGAAAAATGCCAGGAGATTTTTAATGATGGATTTAAATATGCTTCTTGAATCTTGTACAGAAACTCATTTTCATCATAGGCAAATAATACAACCACTGTAGTAGTAAAAATGAAATTAAAAGAAAGAAAGAGAGGAAAGAAGGAAGGGAGGGAGGGAGGAAGGAAGGAAATTATGATAAAAGAAAGGAAAAATAAGTCCTTGCAAATGACTGTTAAAAATTGTCCAGATAATTCTGGTGTGCTGTTTTTCTACCACAAAACACTTCTTTTCTTTTTCTTTTAATAATCCCCTTTCTAAAGCTGTTCAAAATTCATTAAATTGTCATGTTGTCATGGTATTCTTATCTCCAAATGTGAATTAACTACATGTTGACTTGAAGAAACATTTTTTTCTTCTATAGTGTTATGCCAGTATTGCTAGTGAGGAGATTTGCACCACCCTGAAAACTCTGAAGTAATAAAATTCTATTAATCATAGTGCTGTAAAGTTTCCAAGTTTATCTTCATGTTCATGGTCAGAAACCTAAATGGGTTTTTTTCAACTGTAGCAATTTCACTGGAATAATAGAGTTCTATAGTGGTGACATACATCTCTTAATTAAGGTTATTTGTCAGAATTAGGTATACCAAGATATACGTTCTAATTTAGTATACCATAAAACATATTCTGGTCTTGTTTTCACGTAAGTTCAGGAATGCAAGTCCTGAGATTGAGTATTTCCTCTTAGGCCAAGAGTGGCAAATAGTTTTCATCCAAAGACCCAGCTTCATTATACCTAGAAACAGATATCGGGAAGGTTTGTGAGTCTGTTTCCAGACCCTGGAGGGAAATAGAGCTGTTATCAACAAGTAACGTCTCCCACAGACTAACAAGCAAGAGGTAACATTGTGTAGCGCATTTACACTCTCCAAAAGATAGTTCTTATTGTCTGTTTTCTTTCTTGTTGTTTCAACTTTAATGCTTATCAAACTCACCCATGTACATGGTTAGAAATTGTAATAGTCATGGTTAGAAAGCCCAACAGGAAAACAAAGGCTTATAATAAAAAACAATAGTCTCCTGGTCCACCTCTTCCCACTCTTGATTTACCACTCCAGAAGGCAACCATTCCAAGTTCTTGAGCTTTTCTTCTCTATTTGCCTCTGCAGTTCCCAGGGTTGTTACTCACAGAGGACAGACTGACTCAGTCAGTTGGGTAGCTCATGGGGGTGCCAAGCTTCTAGGAACAATGGGTAAAGGCATGTGACAGGCTGCCCTAAGAAAAGAAAATGTTCAACACTGCTTGCCCCACTGGTGCAGGTGCCGCTCTGAAATACAACCTTGTGGCCGCCCTCCAGAGCTGCATGATTCTGCCATGCCCTCACCAGCCAAATGGTTTCCACATGGGGCCCCTTCCTCGAGGTGTCTACTTCCAAGTCAGACTCTCACGGGAGCGAGCCTGGTAGTGGAGGCCAGGTCACATATAGCTGTGCCAGCTGCCAAGGACACTGGAACAGAAGTTGGGGTTCATTTTGGGGATACAGGGCTCAAATGACAATAAATTTCCCAAAGATAGTAAGATGTCATTCAAAAGGAGCTGGACGGCCCAAGAAATGACAAATACCTACCATAGCTTTCTAATGAACGAGTTGATTATACTGTTTTTTAAATTTGTATTTTATTTTATTAAAGTTTATTCATTTATTTTGAGAGCGACAGAGACAGCACAAGTGGGGAAGGTGCAGAGAGAGAGGGAGACAGAAAACCCCAAGCAGGCTCCGCACTGTTGGCACGGAGCCTGATGTGGGGCTTGAACCCACGAAACTGTGAGATCATGACCTCAGCAGAAGCCAAGTCAGATGCTTAACAGACTGAGCTGCCCAGGAACCCCTAATTTTGTGTTTTACATATTACCTGGGCTATCCTCACTGTTGAAGATAATCATAACTTCCCCAGACACAGACTTCTCTTTCATCCACCCATATATATAAACATATAATATTGTTTTGATAGATCAGTATTTGAGTTTACACGATTCTATCCACATAAACATTTTCCCTGAAATTAATAATTATTTCTTTTTTTTTTCATTTGATAGGTTTCTCTATACCTGTCATGAGGGCATTCTAAATTTTTATTTCAGAATTGTAATTTCTGAATTTCTGGTATAGTATTTTAAAATTTCTGGGTGATCTATTTTGTTTTCTACGTGTTCTCTTTTTATAACCTGTGTGTGTGTGTGTGCGTGCGTGTGTGTGTGTGTGTGTGTGTGTGTGTAATGTTTTTTCTTATTTCCCTGAAGAGAATTACTGTTTGTTTTTCTTCTGCTTCTTATGTTGTTTCTTTTGTCTGTGTTACCTTTTCTATTTATTTTGGTCTCTCTGATGTTAAAAGTTGCCCTCCCTCAAATCTCTCATCATTCTTATTTTGGCTCCTATTTAAGAAAGAGGCCTTAATATCGTGAGACAGAGTAGGGCTTCTTAAAGACTGGGCTTCGCTGAAGGATAATTGAGAAGAACACAGGGACTCCCAAGTGTCAACATTTTATTTTTTTCCTCATTTTTCTCTTCAGCTGATCACTTTCCTCCGAGAGGACTCCTCTAATATCCTGCCCTTAAATGTGGCTGCCAGCATCCTAAGAGCTGAGCCATGGAAGAGGATGTTTAGAAAAGAGGCTTTCATTCAGTTCTGTGTTTGGTATGGTAGCCTTCATTCTTTCTGCTGAATGCCCTAAGTCCAGAGACCTCTGGTTTGACATCTCCAGAGAATAAACCTTGGATTTTCTGCCAGCTTCATGAAGAGGCAGTTGTCCAGCTGGGGAAAGGACCTGGGTTACCATCTACATCCTGTGTGAATTTTCAACCAACCCTCTTGTTTTCTTCCCTACCTGTTCTCCTATATTCTGAAGTACTTGTCGGAGTCAGTTCCTGAGCATTTTTTTTTAAATCCTTGGCATGGGTTGATATGGTTCTTATATTTAGCCCTAGTGGGCTTAGATTTCAGCTTCCTGTGGTCTGTAGAGTTGGTCCCCATTTATCCATTAATCATCCAGCTGCTAAAATTATACCGCTGTCTTCTTTCCTATTGTCCCTGTGCTCTCTCTCCTCCTCCTCTCTCTCCAACTCTGTATGTATCTCCTTCTCCCCTCTTCTTCTCTCTCACCATGTGTGTGTGTGTGTGTGTGTGTGTGTGTGTGTGTGTGTGTGTCTGTAATCCTTTACTGTCATTGTGGAGTTGTAGAAAGGAAGAATAGGTAAAGTATGTTCCAATCTTCCACATTTCTGTGTTAATTAGAAATCCTTTGCTAGGAGCCCCTGGGTGGCCCAGTTGGTTAAGCATCTCATTCTTGGTTTCTGCTCAAGTTGGTTAAGCATCTGACCCTTGGTTTCCACTCAGGTCATGATCTCAAGGTTCGTGAATTCAAGCCCCACGTCAGACTCTGCGCTGACAGTGAGGAGCCTGCTTTTGATTCTCTGTCTCCTTCTCTCTCTGCCCCTCCCCCTCTCACACACTCTCTCTTTCTCTCTCAAAAATAAATATACATTTAATAAAATTAAAAACAAAGAAATCCTTTGTTACATATTTTTTCTTGAAATCTTGTCAACATTTACCATATAGTACAACAAACAGAATTGAAATTATTTTTTTCACAATTTACAAGTCCGCTTTTATCAACTTTTAACAAATCAGGTCTTCAGTAGGAATGAACTGGTTTTTCTCTTGGACATTTTTTTTTTTTAACGTTTATTTTTGAGACAGAGAGAGACAGAGCATGAACGGGGGAGGGGCAGACAGAGAGGGAGACACAGAATCGGAAGCAGGCTCCAGGCTCTGAGCCATCAGCCCAGAGCCCGATGCGGGGCTCGAACTCACGGTCTGTGAGATCATGACCTGAGCTGAAGTCAGATGCCTAACCGACCGAGCCACCCAGGCGCCCCTCTCTTGGACATTTAATCATTATGTTGAGACTTGGGTGGGGCCTCAACTCCTTTCTCTTTCAATCTCAATTCAATGTTATTGAATTATATAAGCAACAAGTTTCAAAAAACATCAAAAAACACAAAGTAAAAAAAAATTGCTGTTCCTTTTTCAAAGTAATATGTAAAATTCACTTTTTTTCAGTCCCACTAGGCTCATTTACAAGCATCTACCATATCTTTGTAAGCACTGTCAACATTTTGGTCTGTAAGCTTCTAGGAATTTTTAGGTTTATACTTACATATGCAAGTTTAGATTTGTTTCCCCCAAAGTATAGGATCATGCTATACATACCACTATTAAACTTGCTCTGTTCTTTTTTGTCATAGACTCTGGGTCTGGAGTTCTTTCATGTCCAGCAAGAGAGTGGATGCAGAATTAAAATGCAAGAGAGGTTAATGTCCAGGAGAAGACAAGAGCCCCAAGTAAGGGTCCTTGCCCCGTTTTTATTAGGATCAAAAGACTTACAAGTGTGATAGATGTGCACAAAGAGACAATGAAACTATGAACATCAACTCATGGGCGTGAGGGAAAGGGGGTTTCGAAGATATGTGGTGTTCGGGGTTTGGGTCAATACAAAATAAAATCCTGACACTGGGCAGATGGTTGTTTAAGGCAGGCATGAGGTGCCACCCCTGTTTACCTAAACTTGCCTAGGGGACAAGAAAGACAGAACATGCTACCTCAGGGTCAACAAAGCACCTTTCTTTTGCTAATTATCTCTGCTCCTGGAAACTTTGCCCTGCTGTGGTCTAAAGTCCTGTTTACCTGTTTACCTGTTTCGGTCATTCCTTCCTGTGAAAGTAGCTTTCTGCTATAGTACTAAGTTGGGGACGTTTCCACCCTGAATACCTAATCTTACTTACCTAATTTTGGATGCTTTCATCCTGAGATTTCCTATTCCTGTAGGCCTTGTTAACCCATGGGTGCAGGCTCAGGGAATTCCTAAGCTTGCTCCCCACACTTTTTTACTTATTGGTATATTGACAACATTTTTCTAAGTTAATATTTTTTATATACCTCATTATTTTGAATGGGTATTGAGGTAGTTTTAAGATACATTCATAAATAAAATAAGTCTACTAATTCTTGATACTCCTCTCCAAAAGGTGTAGCATAATTCCCCTCTTCTGAGTGTGGGCTTTGTGACTAACTTCTAATGAACAGAATATGGCCGAAGTGACACTACATGATGTCTGAGAATAGATCGTAGAAGGCATTGCAGCTTCCCCTTTGCACTCTCTCTCAGACCACTCATTTAAGGAGAAGCCAGTTCTGTGTCACCAGGACACTCAAGCAGCCCTAAAGAAAGGCCCATGTGGCAGGAAACTAAGGCCCTCTGCCAATAGCCAGAGGAAGTGTGGCCCTCTGCCAATATCCAATTGAGTGAGCCATCTTGGTAGTGGATCTGCCAGCCCCAGTCAAGCCTTCCAAAGAATGCAGCCCAATCCTCTGGTTTCTCTTCAGATTGCATAAATCTTTCGCCATTTACCAAAGAATGCAGCCCTGACTGACATCTTGACTGTAATATCAGGAGACACCCTGAACCAAAACCACCCAGTTATCTTGCTTTCTGATTCCTGACCGACAGAAACTATGATATACTACATGGTTGTTATAAGCTTCTATGTTTTGAAGTAACTTGTTACACAGCAGTAGATAACTGATACAGTTTTGGTACCTGGAATTTGGGTGCAGTCATGTTAAAACCTTAAATATGTGGAAGTGGCTTTGGAACTGGGCAGCGAGAAAAGGCTGTCAGGGCTTTGAGGAAGAGTGTTAGTAAAAGCCTAATGAAACTATTACTAGAGGCCTGATTGCCATTGGGAGGCTGTGGGTGAAGCCTCAAAGGACAGTGAACAAAAGCTTTATGGAAACTGGAGAAAAGGGGATCCTTGTTATGTAATGGCAGAAAACTTAGTATACTGTTCCCTGTAATAATCTGGAAAGTAGAAAATGTACCTAATGAACTGGGTAGTGTAGCTAGAGAGATTTTCAGGTAAAGTGCTGTAGGTGTCACCTGGTTTCTTCTTGCTGTTTACAATAAAATGTGAGAACAAAGAGAGAAACTAAAGAAAGGATTATTACACATGACAAAGCTAGACTGGATGGTTTTGGAGATGCCCAATGCTTCCAAATGGCAAACCAAGCTAAAATTAATAAATGGCTTCCCATCAAAGATCAAATCAAGGCCACTTCCAGGAAAAACATGGTCTAGAGATGAGGCTGAGGGGTAGCTATAGAATACCTTGTTTATGACCACAGAAAGATCGAACTAAAATGGCGCCTCAGAAAACTGCTCAAACAACAGAGCTTTAAAGATGCTTAGGGATGTTGTTCTTCCATAGTTCAACGGAAGCCCAAGGTAGAGAGAATTTACCTTGAAGAGATTTGTGGGTGTGGCTTTTGTTGAATGAAGGGAACCTCAATACAATTCATAGGAGGCCAACAGTTTTCTAAAAAATAATTATAATTACAGAAATACTACCAGCTCATACTGAAAGAGACAGAAATAGTACACAATGAAAAGAAGCATTTGGAACTCCAAAATTTTACTGAGAAAATTACACAGCTCCAATACAGCCTACCTTGTAAGGAAAAGGAAGGATTAATCCAAAGAGGTCATCAAGAACCCAGGTTGTGGAGCCAAGAGCCACAGAGGATCATTCCCGGGCAGGAGTAAGATTGAATTTGAATCAAGACACTTTTAACATGTGGCTTAGAACAATGATTGCTTTGGGCCTCCCATTTTCCTTCTTTTTGAACAGGAATGTCTACAGTGCTTACCCTTTGTCCATCCTACATAATGTACATTGAGGGTGTATGTGAGCAGATACCTTGTCTCTTTAGTCCATAGTGCCTGAGATCAGAGGAAGTGTACTCAAGGAGCTGCACTTAAGGAATGACACCTGGGAAGCTTCAGCCATACCTGGACCAAATTAACATGATATCTTTCTGAACTTTAAGCTAATACTGTAATGGGTTGAGACTTGGGGGGGGTGAAGGGGAGTAAATTTGGAAGGGATGAGTATATTTTCTTTTATTTAATCAATCAGTCAATCAATCAATCAATTATTTGAGAGACAGCAAGAACAATCAGGGGAGAGGGGCAGAGGAAGGAGAGATCTAGAATCTTAAACAGGTTCCATGCTCAATGATGAACCTGACACAGAGATTGATCCCACATCCCTGGGACCATGACCTGAGCCGAAACCAAGAGTTAGAAACTCAACCAAGTGAGCCACCCAGGTGCCCTGGGATGAGTATGTTTTCTATGTGAAAATAATTTTAATTTTTGGCCAGAGAACAAGTTGGAGTAGTTTTAAAATATGTCCCCAAATCACTCAACACTCTTCCCTCCAAAAAGTGGAGACAAAATCACTTTCTCTTGAGCTTAGACTGGACTTGACTTGGAATATTAGAGCATTGGTAGAATATTGATATTATAGAATACTGCAGAAATGATAGTGTGCAAATTCTAACGCTAGGTCATAGAAGCCAGCTTCATTCTTGCTGTCTTAGATCACTCATTCTGGGAGAAGCAAGCCGCCATGTCACTCAGAATGCTCAAGTAGCTCTAGGGAGAGGTTCGTGTGGTCCATGTGGAGAGGGACTGTGGTCCTCTACCAACAGACATGTTAGGGAGCCATGTTGGAAGCAGATTCCCCAGTCCCAGTCAAACATTCAAAGACTGCACTCCTGGCAAACATCTTGACTGTACTCTCATGATCGACCCTGAGTTAGAACCATCCAGCTAAGCCACTACCAATTCACCACCCTCAAAAACTCTGAGATAATAAGTATTTGTTGTTTTGAACTGCTAATCGGGGGGGGGGGGGGGGGTGGTAACTTATTACCCAGAAATATGTAAAGAAACATATTGTCCTCCCTCCTTCTCTTTTTGCAAATATAAACAATGCTGCAACAAGCCTCTTTGCATATATATCTTTATGTTCTCAAGGTATTATTTCTGTGGGATAAATTCTTAAAATGGGAATCTCTGGCTATGCCCATTTTAAGTTGATATAGGTATTGTCAAATTTTCTCCCCTAAATAATTGTAACAATTTACACTCTCCCAAGCAGCAGATGAGAGTGTCTCTATATCTTTGCTAATTTTAAATGTTATTAGTCTTTCTAATTTTTCTCAATCCTGTGAGAGAAAGTATGATATTTTTTTAATTTATATTCCTAATATAATTTATATTATAACTTTTGCTGAGGGTGAGCTTCTTTTTGTTTTTATGGCTTGAAAAAACATCTTGCTTATTTCAGATGAAGTTTTCTTTGCACTCTTCTCTCCCTGGATCCTTCTTCTTCCACAGTACCTTTCACATGGCATAAATGGGCAGTTTCTGAATGGATGAATAATGGAATAATTGAAATTCAGATATGCAGAAAGTCTTCATTTAACCCCATGGGATTGACTTTTAATTGGGGGAAAAATACCTTAGCAACCAATTATTTTAATTAGCCTTTCCCTTCCCCTATACCACTATTTGATTATCATTCAAGTATTCTCTGACAAAGCTCTTTATTTTACATACAACCTGCTCAGGTCAATCTTTTTGTTGTTTTTTTTCTTTTTAAAAAAAATTTTTAAGCTCATTTATTTTGAGATAAAGAGGGTGTAGGCAGGGCAGAGAGAGAAGGAGAGAGACAGAATCCCAAGCAGGCTCTGCACTGTCAGCATGGAGCCCAGGGCAGAGCTCAGACTCACGAACCGCAAGATCATGACCTGAGCCAAAAGAGACACTTAACCAACTGAGCCACCCAGGCACTCCGGGCTAACCTGTTTCTAAAAGTGGTCATATTTTTCCTTTCTAAATGTTTTAAATACAGCAGAATAGCTATGTAACAAATACTAATACTAGTTAACAACAATAATGATGCTAACTGCAGCTATTATTAAGCACCTACAATGTGACAAGTTCATTATATACATAACTGATCTAATTTAACATTTCTACATCCCTCTATTGTTATTTCCTACTGTAGGAATGAGGAAACTAATACACAATGAGGGCAAATAAATTAAGTGGTAGAGCTGAGATGCAGACTCTTATCCATATGAATTCAAAGCCCACATTCTCTCTATAATGCTCAGCTGACTTTCTTGGAAATAAACATTTATATAGTTGTTTTCACATATCGTATGTTCAAAGAAAAAGGAGGGTTCAAGAAGAGAAAAATATTGGGGCGCCTGGGTGGCTCAGTCGGTTGAGCGTCCGACTTCAGCTCAGGTCACAATCTCACGGTTCGTGAGTTCGAGCCCTGCGTCGGGCTCTGGGCTGATGGTTCAGAGCCTGGAGCCTGCTTCCGATTCTGCGTCTCCCTCTCTCTCTGCCCCTCCCCCATTCATGCTCTGTCTCTGTCTCAAAAATAAATAAACATTTAAAAAAATTTAAAAAAAGAAGAGAAAAATATTGCACAATTTTAAGTAATGAACACTGAAATTATATTTTTCTTGTCCAGAGGGCAACTGCTTACTGCTGTTGATTCCCCGCTCAGAAGAATGAACATTTTTTTTTCCTTCATGGTTTGCAAACTTAATTCAGGCATCAATGGGTAAGTGACTTACACCCAGTTAAAGTGAGGAAATGCAATTGAAACACTTAACTAGGAAAAGAGAAAAAAAGAAAATGTGGTTTCCTTTCAGTGATCATCAGTCACTACCATCTAAGGATTTATGTCAAGCTGAGAAAATTCCCCCAGTCTGTTCAGAAATAAGACTGCATAATGAATTTCAACACAGCACTATGATAATGAGATTGATGCCTTCTTTACAAAGCAATTTACAAACTTTCAGAGGTAATTTGGGTTTCTGGATGTTGAGGTCACCGCAGACGGAAGGCGAGTATACTGTTCAGGTACACTCCAAAATGTTCTGTCACAATAATGTGAATTTAATTTTTAGAAAAGATAACTCCCCTAAATTGTCAAAAGTTGTTTCTAACAAGCCTCGTATGGAATTACAGTGCCGTAGAATGAAACCATGGGGAAAGGAAATGGCACTGTATGTGAGAGTAATATGAACCAGATTCACGCTACGTACTTCTTGGATTCTTTTTCTGGACATATCTAAGAGGCTTCATAATTTTAGTCTGGGGAAAAAAGGGAGAGGAAAATGTTTGGGTTTTTTTTTTTTTTCTTCCTGATTGAAAATGGCAAACTCACGTTCCCTCAATGCTGAACTCAGATACCTCCTAGAATGATGTTTTATTATGGGCATAACCACTCGTATTCAGTAGCAACAGCAACCGTGCTAACGTGTTTTCTACCTGCAACAAAAAGAGGCATAATGATGGCAACGCGATGAGGAGTCTCGCGACACAAAGTACCTAAGCATCGAGGGTTCTGGGAGTCATTTTTCTTCAACCTGTGTGTTGTTCCACGTGATCATTGAAGGGTGACACTAAAATGGATAAAACACTGGTATCTCTCTAAAACAGGGGCTGCATACCCTCACCGTGATGACAGAAGGTTTATTCATTAATATTTGTTTGAAGTACTTTTTCATGTATCTCTAACTCAATTTTATTCAGCCAGCTGCGCGTTAACAATTGTTTATAGGATAACCAGAACACATGACACTCAGAGATACACAGAAAGTAATTCTCAATTCATAGAAGTCATTTCGGTAAAATTAAATAACAGCACAATAACAATAATTGAGTTTCCTAATATGAATTTCTGTGTTCTGGGTATATTTTAAAGCCCTATTGTCTTATTTTATAAATGGCTATATTGTGTTCTTTGGTTTGTATAGTGGGGACTCATGTTTAGCCTAATAAGGATATGAATGGTTACATATAGAAATAGTGATAGATATTTATATATACATGGGTTAGTATAGACATAAATATGTCCTTGCTTTGTCAGCTTAGAATCAATGACAGTCGAGTAGCAATGAACATACCCATTGCTCGTATCTCGGTTTCTAATTGCACTTTAAATAAAAGGCAACATAGATCCTTGGAGAAATAGCAGATTCTAGCACAGAAGCAGAAAATATACATATACAGAATGAGCCTGCAGCATCGTGTAATGCCAGAAAGCAATGAGGTGCTCTCAAAATACAAAACTAAACTAAACCCCACACTACTGAAGGTATGTGTCAAAGGAACATAGAAATTAGCTGAAAGAACTCCCAATGGCCAAATCTAGAACAATTTGAGAAACAAAATAAAGTCGTTTTGGATTATAACTCAAAATATACAATAAATATCCACAAGTCCATGCTGATATAAATAAATGGAAGAGATGAGACAAATCTGTGCAAAAGAATTTCAAATACTTTTTATAAATATTCTACCCTTAAGGAGGTGATAGAGTAGATTCCCTATTCCTTAAGTGTCAGCTGCACATAATGACTTTCTTCTAAAGAGTACAGGATGTAGGGGTGCCTGGGTGGCTAAGTCGGTTAAGCGGCTGACTTCGGCTCAGGTCATGATCTCGCGGTCCCTGAGTTCGAGCCCCACGTGGGGCTCCGTGCTGACAGCTCGAGCCTGGAGCCTGTTTCAGATTCTGTGTCTTCCTCTCTCTGACCCTCCCCCGTTCATGCTCTGTCTCTCTCTGTCTCAAAAATAAATAAACGTTAAAAAAAATTGAAAAAAAAAAAAAGAGTACAGGATGCAAAGGGTGGGGGGAGTAACTTTACAGTGGCGAGAACTAACGAACACCAGGGGACCAAGATCAACATCAACATAAATCATGTTGATAGCAGGTACTCTCAATACAGTGTGCTGAAAATGATGGTTTGTTTCTTTGATCTTCCTCCACCAAACCTATAACCCCAGTCTAATCAGTAGGAAAACACTAGACAAATTTCATTCAAGGGACATTCCACAAAATACCTAACCAGCACTTCTCAAAACTGTCAAGATCATTGAAAACAAGGAAATTCTTAGAAACTGTCACAGCCAAGAGATGCTCAAGGAGACATGATAACTAAATGTGTTATCCTGGATGGGGCCCTGCAACAGAAAAAATTAGGTAAAAACTAAGGAAATATGAGTAAAATATGGACTTTATTTAATAGTATTATATCTGTATTGGTTTATTAATTGTAACAAATGGACCATACTAATGTACGATGTTAATAATAAGGTCTACTGGATGTGGGGTATGTGGAAACTCTTTATATTCACAATTTCTCTGTAAATCTAAAACTCCTAAAATAAAAGGCTTATTTTTGTACATATTTTTTTATTTTAGAGAAATAGAGAGAGAAAGAAAGAAAGAAAGAACAAAAGAAAGAAAGAAAGAAAGAAAGAAGAAAGAAAGAAAGAAAGAAAGAAAGAAAAGAAAAGAAAAGAAAAGAAAGAAAAGAAAGAATCTTAGGCAGTCTCCATACTCAGTGCAGAGCCTGACAGGGGGCTTGATCCCACGACCCTGGGATCATGACCAGAGCCAAAATCAAGAGTTGGATGTTCATCCAACTGAGCCACCCAGGTGTCCCAAGGTTTATTTTTTTTTAAGTCACAAAAATGGAACAGCAGAAAACATATCCATCTTGACTTTGGCCTGGGTGAAAGGAAATTCTTTCTCTGGAAATTTGTATCATAAGTTGTCCCTACACTTATTTTTCATTCATTCATATTACCCGTGTTGTGTGAAAAGTCTCCTGTGAAGAATTTAATGTAGAGTGGTTCGGGATTCAGTATGCCCCAAGGAACCTCCAAAAGCAGATGTAAATCCTCTCTGGAAGAATTTAACCTCAGTGTGGTTTCAAAGATGTCTCAGAAATAAATTCCTCCCCCCAAATTATCTCATAGTCAAAAGTCATAAAACACACACACAAAACTAAGACAACATGGTAAGAACTAGCAGTAATAGATCTTGAAAATTTTGAGATTGGAATCATAAAACACAAAATAAAAAGTGGCTATGATTAATATGTTTAAAAATTAAGAGAACCTTGAACATTTGACACAGAAAAGGTAATTACAAAAATTATAAAAAGTGACAAAGATGATTTGCAAATTAACCAAATTAAATTTATTTTATTTCAAATTAAACAAATACTTGTTGAGTACCCACTCTATGCTAGGGCATGTACTAGATGTGTTCATGTACATAATCTATCTTATTTTCAACAATAAGTAATTATATTAAAGTGCTAAACTTGTAAACTTTCATCTTAAAATATTTTTCATTGTTTTGTTTTCGCTCTACTATCTGAAAACTTTCTTCTGATCTATCGTCTAGTTCACAAATTCTCTTTGTCGCTGTGTCAAACTACTATTACACACATCTGTTATGTTCTTGATTTTGGTTGTTAGTAATTTTTTTTCTTAATTTCTATTTGGTTCCTTTTCACATATGTCAAGTCAGTTTTTATACTTACTTCTCCCTAAAGATTTCTTCAATTTTGTCATTTATTTCTTTAAACATGCTATTCATAGTTTTATAATTTTTGTCTGATTCCAGTATCTAAGGCTTCTGTGGTTCTGTTTCTGTGGTCTGTAGTTTCTCTTGTTTTTCCCTGATGGTATCTTGTTTCCTGGCCCTGGATTACATTTAGGTATGTTCTGGTCATTTGATTTGAGAAATTATTCTTGAGAATAATTTGAGGCCTAGAATGATTTTAATCTTAACCAAAGAAAATTTTTGCTTGCTTCCTCCATGTGTCTTTCTTTCTTTTTTCTTTTTTTTTTTTTTTTTAACATTTATTTACTTTTGAGAGACAGAGAGGGAGACAGAGCACAAGCAGGGGAGGGGTAGAGAGAGAGGGACACAGAAACTGAAGCAGGCTCCAGGCTTTGAGCTGTCAGCACAGAGACCATCACAGGGCTCGAACCCATGAACCGCGAGATCATGACCTGAGCCACCCAGGCGTCCCCTCAATGTCTCTTGATCTACCAGTCCAATAATGCCTCATCCATGCTCAGAGATTGAGGGTGCCCCGAATTACCCAGGTGATCCAAAGCTGGGCTGCAAGTCAGTGAGGGTACTCATTTATTTCCACTTGACTGTTTTCCTGAGGGCAAAGCCTATGGGGTTCCAGTTTAAGGTAGAATTCACTACCTGGAGAGCGCCCAGGTTTTGTCTTTTGTCCCCTGTGCTTCCTAAGACCAATAAAACTGCTGCTCAGTTTTGTAGTTACTCCTTCCAGAGCATCAGATGCTTTCCAGGCAAAAGCAGCATTGAGTGCCTGGCCTACTTCTCTAAGTTCTTGCCCTTTCCTAGACTTTGACCCAATAATTTCTCACTATCATATTAGCTCGGGACTTGAAAAGCTTCAACAGAGATGAGCTTCTGGAAAGAGTTGTCCCCTGGCTGCAAATTTGTTTTCCCCTCTGGGGACCCTTCACTTCAACATTGCCCCTGCCATGCCTGAGCCCAGGGAATAAGCTGTCTCCTCTATAAAACTTTAGCTCAAAACTGTACAAAATCTTCAGTTCCCCTTAACTTTTCGAAACCATAGTGCCAAAACACTAAGGGTCTACTATAAGAAAGCAAAGTACAAGAAAAAAATATGATTGGCATTTTCCAAAAAAATTGGTTTTGCTTTCTACAGTGAGACCTGCTGTTTAGAACTCCCATCAGGATCAGGAAGACACATTCCTTTGGCACCTGGGCCCCCGGAGAGCCGAAACTAAGAGGTAAGGCCCTCCCATTTAGTCTGAATTCTCTTCGGAGGAGCAGCCCTTGCTAGGGCTAGAGAACGGATAGCACTGTGAACTGTAACGCGCTGAAAGGCCTCTCCCTGCCTGGCTAAGTGTCCGAGCTACACGCTTCTCTTCAGATGTCCGATCCCTCTTCCAACCCAGAGAAAATCAATGAGGATTTTGATGGAGGAGACTTCCACAGTCCCTCTCAAATCACGTCTGAATAATTTAGACTCTCTCACACTGCATGACCCTTTACACTCAATGAAGGGCTTTGGCACATTGACCAGACACCTGTATTCTGGGACTGTGCTGTCCAGTATGGTAGCCACCAGTCATGTGTGGCAATCGAACACTCGAGTACAGCTCTACGAACTGGTTGGGCTGTAAGCATAAACACCAAGTTTTGAACACTTCGTATGGTAAAAAAGAATGTACAACATCTCAGTAATTTTTTTAGTAACTAAATGTTGAAATGGTACTCTGGATATATTGAGTTAAATAAATATATGATTAAAATTAACTTCACCTGCTTTTTTAAATTTGGCTACTACAATATTTAAAATTACATAAGTGGTTTGCATTATATTTCCACTGGACGGTGTTGTCTCGAGGGCGATCTTGGTTCTAAAGACTGAATTTCCTCTTCCTGAATAGTTATTTTCTCAACTAGGATATTTTTTTAAGTATCTCTAGAAAATTCCTTAGCTCCTTTCTGTTTTTGGAAGTAGCATGATATAATAAGAAAAAAACACTTGGGTTCTAATCTCTATTTTTGTCATTAACTAGCAATGAAAGTAGTCAAATCATTTTATCGCTTTGGGTCTGAGTTTCTTTATGTAAAATAAAAGGGTTGGACTGGGGGGACCTATATGGTTTCTTCCAGTTCTATGATTATTTGATTTGATTATAAAATTTCTTCTAAAATATTTTCCAAGGATAATATAGACTTAGGTTTGATTATAAACTTTCTTCTAAAATATTTTCCTGGATAATATAAACTTAGCTTCTTATTACAAAAATACATAATTTTTGAACCTTCTTTTAAAAACTTTTTTAATGTTGATTTATTTTTGAGAGAGAGAGAGAGAGAAAAACAGAGTGTGAGCAGGGGCAGGGGCAGAGAGAGAGGGAGATACAGAATCCGAAGCAGGCTCCAGGCTCTGAGCTGTCACCATAGAGCCTAACACAGGGCTCAAACTCATGAACTGCAATATCAGGACCAGAGTGAAGTTGGATGCTCATCTGACTGAGTCATCCAGGTGCACCGAACCTTCTTTTGAAGAAGATAAAAAAATAAATATTTCCCTTGTTAAAAGGACAGACATTAGGGTAATTTATACAACCTTGCATACGCTAAAGTGCGTGTTTATTTTCTGTGCTGCCATTGTAAGTTTTGCCATGAAAACTATTTTGTTAATTACAGTTTTTTCCATTTTTCAGGTTCAATCTATGGCTATGATTATTGTCTATTGTATATAATTGATCCATTAGCTTCTCCTCCATGGGTCATTCTCATTCCTCAGACATACATGTCTTCTATATTCTCTTTTGACCATTTATGGTTATATTTTTTATCTTATTCTGACCTTGCTGTGTCCTCTAATTCTCTTTCAGCGTTGAGCTCTCTTGCCATCTCATACCAGCACTCTGGTCACACTCTTCCACTCCTTTAGACTCAGGAACTTCCTGCTCTCCTCATCCTTTCCAAAACAATTTCATCTGGAAAGATATAATAATAGGTACATTTCAGGTAAATTGCAATCTGCAGTTACTTCTGCAAAGTGTTGGGGATGAGGTGGTGGGAAGGTAGGTCTTTGTATTTTAAGCCTTAATTTGCACGCTGAAATGAAAACCTTTATTCCTATTAAATTGAATGGACTGTCTCTTTTTTTTTTTTTTAATGTTTATTTATTTTTGAGAGAGAGAGAGAGCACAAGCAGAGGAGGGGCAGAGAGACAGGGAAACAGAGAATCTCAAGTAGGCCCCGTGCTGTCAGTGCAGTGCAAAGGGGACTGAACCCTCGAATCCTGAGATCATGACCTGAGTCACAACCAAGAGTCAAACGCCTAACCAACTGAGCCACCCAGCCGCCCCTCAGAGTGTTTCTGTTCTATATTTAAATTGTCTTAAACTCCATCACAGTATGTGAATTCTCACACATTTATGCTTTGCAAGCCCTGCCCACACCTACTCTTTCTTGTGAAAATGTGGCTTTAGACATATCTACAGTTACCTATGCAAGATTCTGACCGCTGAAGAAACCTACTCAACCTTAACTTTTGGACAGAGTTTGAGAAGCACTGAATTTGGCATAAGACAATCTAGGTTCATTATCTTAGCCACACTTGAACTGGATGTATCACCTTGGACATATCCATGATTCTAAGGTAATCTGCTAAAAGGAGCCCTAATAACACCTGTTACACACATGTCACATGGTACTTCTGAGCATCTAAAGGAAATAACCAACATGAAAGCACTTACCAATGGTAAAGCACTACTCAGTGTGAGTGATATTGGGCATCCTGAAACTTCATGAAATTTTGTTCCTAGTTCCATTTTCCCTTCTTTGGGTCAGAATAAATACACTGACCCGTTGAGTTTCGACAAGAACTAAGAATATGACTGAAGGTTTTCAGAATAATGGAAAGTTTCAAGTTAAGATGAAACGGTCACTGTCTTCATTCAATCATAATAAGAGCTATGAAACACATATTAGAACTAATAACCTAAGTTACTTTACACAATTCATCTGTGAAACTCAATTTGTCAAGAAATAGTAAATGTTTTTTTTGAAATTCAAATGGAACCTGGGTGGAGGGATTAGGGTCAACGTTAAATTGCTAGTCATTTTAAGTAACAAATTCATGTTAATGTTATGAAAGTGGAGTGTAAAGAAAAGACTTTAGAATTAGATGTTAATCAACTGGATTTTTGAAAAAGGCTCCTGCTCCTAAAATTGATGCGAAAATATTTTCCAAATAAATTCAAGTGCTGAAAAATATTATTCAAAGCATCTATAGAATATACACATGTGTGTACATGTATGTATGCATATATTCTTTCCTGTTATTTCTTTGAAATCAGAGCTACGAGACAGAGTTCTATCATCAATTATTCTTGGAATTTAGTGAAAAAAGAAAAGAATTTGGAATCAGTCACTCGGTTCCGTCCACCTTCCCTGGCTTAGGAGCTATTTCCTCCTCCCTAAAAAGGGAGGCAATCCTGTCTGCGCCGCCTAACTCGCAGACTTGTGCTAAGAACCCAGTGCGCCTTATGGGAAAGGCAGGTACGGTTGCTGATAAGACGATTAGAGGAGTCGGGCACTCAGCAATGCAGTTTTAAAAACCCCAGCTCTTCGCAGCTGGCGAAGAGAAAGGCAGTTCTCTTTACCCCAAATCTATTCCATTTTTGATACCATTTCAAATGTAGGTAAGAGGAAGGAGGGCCAGGGGCATTTAAGAAACCCGGACGCAGAAACTTCCTCTCCCCTCAGCTGTGTATATATACTCTTTCCCTTCGTCCGTTCAACAATATTTCTCAGACCCCTGTCGGGTTTGGGACCCTGGGCTAAGCAGCTACAGCCCCGAAGGGGAAAGGACCCAGAATGCGGTCCTGAGGAGCCTTCGGTCTAGGGAGCACACACTGGACCGGTAACTGCGGGCCAGCGAGGACCCGGGCCCCAGGCCCCACCCCGCCCCCCACCCCCGGCCCCGCCGCTGCCGAGCCCATCCCCCTACCCCTCCGCGGCGGCAGCTTGTTTCGGCCGCGTCCCCATGGCAACCAGTGGCGGCGCGGAGGGCCGGCTGCTGGCGGGGAGGGAGAGGCCCTAACGGCCTCGGCGGCCGCGGGGCGAGCGGACCCGGACGGCGGGAGCGCGGCAGCGGGTGGCGAGCGGCGGGCGGCGGGGCCCCTCGGGGCGGGCCCGGTGGGCGGTGACCCCGGCGTTCCCGCTCCAGGGGCTTCAGACCTCGCGGGAGAGCGCGGCGCAGCGCAGGTAACCCGCTCCGGCCTCCAGGACCCGGTGTCCACCCCGACCCTCGCCCTCGCCGCTCTCCCGGGCCGGCCTCAGGGGCACCGGGGACCCCTACTGGCCGGCTGCTTCGCGGGGGGCTGGGCGTGAACCGTGCTCGGTCTGGCGGGGGCGCGCGCTGGCGGGGAGAGTCTGGGCTGTCGGGATGGTCTTGCAGAACCCAGAGCTGAACCTCCCTGAACAGGCAGGTGTAGATTCTAGCTGTGTGGTCTTGGGCAAGTCGCCTAGCTTGTCAGTGCCTCAGTTTCCCTGACGCTAAAGTGAGTGATTGGAAGAACCTGCACAATCAGTTTATCTGTCCGTTCTGGTCCAGTTTTCCTTCCCCATCCCTGCCCCTGGCCCCTCTGCTCCACACACAATCCCAGAGCCTCTCTTCAATTCCTTTAATTTGGAAGTGACCTGAGCCCCGGGGTCTTCCTCGTCTTTCTACCATCTCAATGCTACTTAATTGACTTTAATTCAGTGATTCAGAGGAGTTGAAGTTCTTTTCAACACTTTGTCCAATTCTCCTCATATCTTATTTTTTAAATAAAACTTTGTTGCTGGGGGAATTTTTTTTTTTTTTTTTTTTTTTTTTTTTAATTTAGGCAAGTACTAACAGGGTAAGCAGGTGCCCACAAAGCCATTGAGGAATTATAAGATTTATATTTTTAGGCAACTCTTAGCCTTTTTGTCCTAAATCTCCTGGTATATTCATTCTAACAAAACCCAGAAAGGGCCAAAGAAAGAATTTACTCGAAGGCAAACTTTTAGGAGACAAGAAAGGAAAATTTGAGAACATTTAGCTGTAACACCTCCACAATGGGTATTGTTTGACCCCTCTCCTCTTAAAGTGATAAGCACTTTGCACAGTCGCTGGGGCCAAGATGTTGCTCAGTAAATAGCGAATGAATGCTCCTTACGGTCAATGCCACATATTTCAACTCATCACTTAGGCAATGTCATAAATGCATGGGGGGATTTAAAAAGGGGGGGGCAAATTTCCACATTTTGTAGAACCAAGAGCTACTACACTGAGAAAAGCTCACACTGCATGGTTTGCCAACAGCAGAGTCTTCTTGTTTTATAGGTTAATGAATGTAAGCATTTTAGAAAGCTAGGTCATTTTTTTCCCCCTAACAGATTAAAAACCAAGAAACATAAACCAGAAGCAGCAGTTTCTTGACATGGAGAACCAAGCCAATAATACAATGGGGTAAGTGCTGAAAATTATCTGTCTGTTAAGTTGGTACTTAACTATGCCCCAAACTCCCTGATGGTACATGAATTTTGAAATTTGGTATTAATAGAAGGATGTACCAATTACTTTTGGTGAGGAGGATGGAGGGAAACTCAAGTGATTCTAATTAAGAACCTATGGTATGAATCTTTCCAATTTTGACTATGGATCTGGACTCGAAAATCACCATTTCCCCACATTTAGTGAGTTTTTACAGTGTTTTGGGATGATGGGTGCCCACGCAGGCCTCTTGTGCTCTTGGGTTTCCACAGGGCAGTGGCTCCCACCCATACTGCCCCTATCTTGCTGCATTGAGTGTCCCAGGCTTCTCTCCACACTTGCCCTTAAGGCCGAACTCAATCCTTAGCCTCAAAACAGATCTGGCTCCTACAGACTCTTTTTTTTTTTTTAAACGTTTATTTATTATTGAGAGAGAGAGCATGAGCATGGGAAGGGCAGGCACAGAATCTGAAGCAAGCTCCAGGTTCTGAGCTGTCAGCACAGAGCCCGACGCGGGGCTCAAACTCACAAACTGTGAGATCATGACCTGAACCGAAGTCGGACGCTTAACTGACTGAGCCACCCAGGTGCCCCATGGCTCCTACAGACTCTTAAGTATAGAGAACAAACTGGTGGTTACCAGAGGGCACGTGGGTGGGGAGATGGCAAAATAGGTAAAGGGGATTAAGAGTCCACTAATCATTGTGAGCACTGAGTAATGTGTAGAATTGTTGACTCACCACATTGTACACCTGAAACTATTATATCACTGTAAAGTGTACTGGAATTAAAATCAAAAATTAATAGCGTTTCGGGGCACCTGGGTGGCTCAGTCGGTTAAGTGTCCGACTTCAGCTCAGGTCACGATCTCACGGTGCATGAGTTCGAGCCCCGCGTCGGGCTCTGGGCTGATAGCTCAGAGCCTGGAGCATGCTTCCGATTCTGTGTCTCCCTCTCTCTCTGCCCCTCCCCCGTTCATGCTCTGTCTCTCTCTGTCTCAAAAATAAATAAACGTTAAAAAAAAATTAAAAAAAAAATTAATAACGTTTTAAAAAACCGGATTTGTCTCCTCAAACAACAGTAAGAACTGGATATTTCACCAAAGTCTCATGAAGTGATAAGGAATAGAATTTGTACAGCACTCACCATTGTAAATAATTAAATTCCCTTTCACAAATATCTGTCCCCACCCCTTCTGTGCCACCTGCACCACAAAGGTATCTCTTCCTATTGTTTCATTAGTCACCTGGCCACTGGCTGACTCCAGAGCTGGGGGACAGGGGAGGGGCCAGTGAAGGGGAGTGGTACTGGAGTGCCTAATCTGGACTGTGACTGACTTGCACTAGTCATACCACCCAGGTGGCTCTTCTGCGCTGACCGTGACTTTGACATCAGGCTAAAGGAGGGCTGCACAAGTCCAAGTAGTTACAGCTGTCAGTTTTGTAAATCCTACCCTATACTTCTTACAACAGCTCCGTTAGGCATTGTTCTCATTTTACATCTAAGAAAATTGAGTGTATTAGAGTATGGGCTGAGGTCTTGCAATAGAGGCCCCAAAATGCCGTGGTTTAAATAAGGCTGAAGTTTACTTCTGTCTCATGAATAGGTTTAGGGATAAGCAGACCAGGACTGGTAGGGCAGCTCTACCATCCTCACTAGGTGATTTTTCATCTCTGGACCCAAAATGATTTGCTTCAACTCCCACCACTGTGCTCCTGCCGGAGGGAAGGGGGAAGGGCAAGGGGAGAATTTGGTTCCTTTTTGGAATGTGCCCCTGAAAGAGCAGGCCTCACTTCTCGTCATTTCCCACTGGCCAGAGCTACAGCTAGCTAAAAGGAAGGTTGGGAAGTGTGATCTCTAACTGAGCAGCTCTACGGCCAGCTAAAGCTTAGGTGAGAAAAGGAAGAAGAGTGGATATTGGTGGACAGTTAGCAGCCGCGGCCACATTTCTGAGCTCAGAAAGGTAGAAAGAAAGAGAAATAAAGCAGCAGCTTGCCCCAGAATATGCAGCTGGTTAGTGGAGAAGGTAGGATTTGAATTCAGATATGTCTGGTTCTAATCCCGGCATCCTTTGCTACATTGGAAATGGGGGCAGTGAGAGTATCTGTAGCAGAGCCAGGTTAGGATTCTGGATTGAGCAGGTGTTAGGTCCCTGATGTGATGATGGCACTGAGGGCCTAGGTGCAGATTGAAGGTCTCAGACCTAAGGTTGGGTGCCAGATCGGAGGCCGTGGAGACTCCTATTTCTCTTCATTCATTCTTTTGGGGGAAAAGTGTGGAATATTGAATGTGTGGCAAGCACAACACTAAGTCTTCTGGTTCATACAAAGATCATTAAGAAACAGACCTTAAACAACTTAGAATTTAGTAGGGAGCTATAGCACTTGTACAATGTAATTTCAAGTGTATTAGAGTGTAGGCTAGAGTATAGACCAAATTCTCCCCTTGCCCCCCGCCCCAGAAGTGAATGAGAATTACTAGAAGTTTCCATGAGCAAGTACCCTACTGATCCCCGCAGACATGGGACCAGACATTGTCTACCATGGCCTACAAAGCATGAAGAGTCAGGTTGACTTTGCTTCTGTCCCTCATGCTGTTGAGAAATATGTAAAAATCTAGATCATAAAGACAGTAAAACTTCATCAGGGGCGTGTTACAGAGCTTATCAAACCATGTCACCTACATACGGTAATGTTTTGTGGTGCAACGTTCATTTAACAATACGTATCTAGAGTCTCCTATGAGCCATTGTTGTAGGCAACAGGAAAAGAGCAGTGAACAAAACAGAGACCACTCCTCCAAGGGTCAGTGGGAGTCATTAACATGTTTTCTATGGTGATGTGAAGAAAAATAAAGCTGGCCAAGGATGAGAAGATGAACGGGATGGTCAAACCAGCATTCCCTGCTAAGGTGACATTTGAGCAAAGATGATATTGGGCAAAGAGAGTTCCAGACAGCAGGAACAGAAAGCGTGAAGGCGTAAGGTGGGCGTTTTTACACAGAATATTTGTTAGGTGAATTATTCTCCAACAGCTGGGTTACAACAGGGTTTGGTTTTCATTTTAAATCCATGATTTCCCCCCAGTTATAGGTGTTTGTATTTGTGCCATCATAATCAACCTAAACTCCTTCTAATCAAAACAGCCATGTTTGAGTTTGTCCTTTTTATTTGTTTTTAGAGTGTGTGCCCAGAACATAATTATAAATGAGCGAATGATCTGTTTGTATTGGCCTGCTTAAGAGAACCATGTCTACAGTTTGCTTTGTTTCAGCTTCCTTATTAATTTCTACGCTTATTAACTTGTCCTTCTTGGATTTATTTTACTTCTTTTGTTCTCTGGATTTTTTTAGTTAAAAAATGTGGTTCACTTATTTTTATGATTTCTGAATTTTATGATTTCTTTAAGTAATAAAAGCCTTTCAAGCTCAAGTTTCTCCTGAGCGCAGCTCTGCTGTGGGGCCATCGTATTAGTGTTTCCACTCTCATTTTCTAAATAAATTGCCTGCGATTTCCAGCTTTGATTTCTGTTTGACTAATTTGAGATATTGACGAAATGAAAGTTGTGAGGGAGGGATTAATTATATTTTTATTACTATTCCTTTCTAATCTCCCTACCACCATGGTCACAGACTATGGCCTATGTGATATTTCAGTTTCATTAAGAGTGTTCTTATAGTCCCTTGCATGATCAGCTACTATAAATGTCCTTTGGACATTTGAAAACAAATGTATATTCTGTATTGGTTAAGTAAAAAGGTTTAAAAAGTTATACATAAGTCATCAGACCTCTAATAAGATCTAATAATATTTAAATTATGTTTTTCAAATCCATTTTTACCTTGCTTTTTGTTTATTTGATCTATCAAATTTTATGGAAGATCTTCACCATAATTGTGGTTTTGTCCAATTCTTATAGTTCAAACAGTTTTTGTTTTACATATTTCAGTGTTCTGCTGCTTAATGTATTGAGGTTCATGGATGTTATATCTTGATATATTATATGATTTAGCTTTATAAAATATCTCACAAATATAAGTTAACGTGTTTTGTTGTTGTTTTAAATTCTACTTTGCCTGATATCGATATTGCCATCTCTGTTCTGTTTTTAATTTATTTTAGTCTGTAATATCCTTGTTCATCCCTTTGTAATAGAAGAAACTCAGTCTTTTCCTTTCTGTGTGGGAGAAACCCAGTTCTTGCCTACTATGTTTTTCTTCCCTGTGTGCCTCCTTTACCTTCACAGAGAACCCTTCACTTCTGATGCCCTTGTCACCAAATGCATGGAGGTTTTTCCTGCACCAAGCAATTGTCTGTGACACCAGCTGGGTGTCCTACAATTTAGCTCAATTCTGACACTATCTACCCGGAGATAGCATGCAATCACACAGGTTAAAGGCTCAGTACCACATGACTGCTCCTCCTGCCACTTCAGATGCCAGTAACAAGCCCAGGTTGTCACCTGTGCTTCTGACCAACTGGCAGTAGATACTCCTATGGGGGGTTCCAACGACCTCCACCTTGGGCGCAATGCATTTGCTGGAGCAGCTCGCAGAACTCAAGGAAACACGTTTACCAGGATAAAGGATAAACACGTTTATCAGAAGAACAGCCAAATGGAAGAGAGGCATAGGGCAAGCTACGTGGGAAGGGGTGCTGGGCTTCCATGCCCAGGTGTGTTGCCCTCCCAGCACTTCCTGTGTTACCAACCCAGATGATCTCTGGATCCCATACTTTTGGAATTTTTATGGTGGCTTCATCATGTAAGCATAATGGATCATTACCTCCATTTGCAACCCTTCTCCCTTCTCAAGATCATGGAAGGTGGGATGAAAATTCCAGGCTTCCAACCATGGCTTAGTCTTTCCAGTGACCCGCTCTCGTTCTGGGAGCCCACACAAAATTTCCTCGTTAGAACAAAAGGTACTCCTATCACACAAGAAATTACAAAGGTTTCAGAATCCCTGTCTCAGAAACCAGGGTCAAAGATTAAATATCAGAACAAAACATGCTCCTAGAACTCTTATCACTTAGGAAATGAAAGGGTTTTAGGAGCTCTGTGCCAGAAATCAGAAATAGACACCGATATATATTTTCTATTATCTCATTTCCTTGTTTTCATTTTTTTAATATTGTGTCTCTTGTAAATAGCATACGGTTAGATTTAACAAATACCTCAGTTGGAGAGCCTTCGCCATTAAAAAGAGGATTTTATGATCATTAATATGCTAACGTTTGACCCATTTTGATTTCCCCAAATTTGCTACTCTGAGCTAGTTTTCTTTTTCCTCATTTTCTGTTAGAAGTTTTACATCCTATTTTATAAGTTTTCAATGAACACTTTCTACAAACATTGTAAATTTGGGTTTCTCTTTTGGCATCTTGAATTTTAACTGTATCTTTGACTTCCCCCATCCTTTTTTCTCTTTTAAGACTTAACCTTTAGTAGCACCTGTGCTTCCCCATTCCTTTATCTCACCTCCAAAAAGTTATCTGGATTTCTAGTTCCTGGTCGCTATTAATTTATATATAAATTATTACATATAGGATAATGTTAATTATTATTTTATTCCACTTTTATTTTAGAATCCTTTATTAATGGCTGTAAGTTTGCATTGCTTATTACTGTTGTTTGTATGCAAAATCTTCCCTGTTATTAATTTTTAAAACTATTTTTAATGTTTATTTTTGAGAGAAAGAGAGAGAGAGTGCAAGCGGGGAAGGGGCAGAGACAGAGGGAGACACAGAATCTGAAGCAGGCTCCAGGCTCTGAGCTGTCAGCATAGAGCCCGGCACAGATGCTTAACCATCTGAGCCACCCAGGCACCCATCCCTGTTCTTAATTTTTAAAAAATTTTGAATTCATTTTAATTTGACTGAAGTACTTCCTTAGGTAATCTTTTCATAAAAATGAACATGGGTGATATACTTCTTAACCTGTTACATGTTCAGATGTCTTACTCATACTCTTATACAGGAACTGTGTAACATTGCTCTTTGGAAGCACTGAGTATTGCAGAGGGAAAATCCAATGCCAGTCTTTCAGGTCTGTCCTTTCTTCCTTTTTTTTTCCCCCCATGTTGTGTGTGTCTGAAAGTCTATAGAATTCCTTTTTTTATATAGTATTTTTTTAAGTTTTTTTTTTAATTTATTTTGAGAGAGAGATAGAGAGTAAGTGGGGGAGAGGTAGAGAGAGACACACTCCCAAACAGGCTCCACACTGTCAGTGCAGAGCCTGATGCAGGGCTCAAACTCACTAACCCTGACATCATGACCTGAGCAGAAATCAAGAGTCAGACACTTAACCAATTGAGCCACCCACGTGCCCCTATAGGATTTCTTTTTATCCTTGGAATTTACAAATTTACTGGATTAACATTCTAGGTATGGAATCTTCTGCAATAACCCTTCACTGTATTTGGTGAACATTTTTACACTAAAGATTCAAATCTTTTCAACTCAGTGACATTTTCTTCTATTTCTTTGATTAGTAGTTCTCCACTCTTGTTTCATTCTCATCTCCTAGAAGGATTATATCTTTCTTTGCTCTCATAATTTCCAATGTTGTCCATTGTGCTCTATGTCCTGGAGGAATTTCTTGAGTTTTCTCTTTTCTTTCAGCACCGATTACATTATTTTTATTGCCTCTATTGAGATCTTTGGTACTGGCAATCATGTTTTATTTCCAAGAACTTCTTTTTTGTATGCCTCTTTCATTGTTCCTTTTACAGTTTTATCAATGCAGTTTACCCTTGACTTTTATTAAAAATATGAATAAGTGGTGTCTGACATGATCTCTTATATCAACTCCTTTATAATCAGTCATTCTGAGGGTGTGGCTCTGGTATAGTTCTCCACATCCTTCAATTCATGCCTCACCCCAGGCCCTAATAACTGCTCCACAGCCCCTCCTTTCTCCTGGTCCCTGCTCCTCTAAAAGGGAAACTAACTCAGTTTTTTTACAAAATCTAGACACCAACCACAGTGCAGCTGCAACTCCCTGAGGGCTCAGCACAGCCGCCAGCCAAGGTGTTCTACAGTCTAGTAGAACTGAAGACTACTAAAACTTATGCTTAGTAACCTTTGACGGGCATTTCTAAATAGGAATTACACAAATGCACTGAGCAGTCCTAAGGTCAACATAATACATATATAGAGTCCCTAAATGTATGAATTCTGCAACGTTGCTTTTACAAATGTTTCTTTCCTTGTATAAGTGGATTCACGTATAATGGATTACTTCTTTAAAATATCTTTTCTAGGGGCACCTGGGCGGCTCAGTTGGTTAAGTGTCTGACTCTTGACTTTGGCTCAGGTCATGCATGGTCTCTTCGTTCATGAAATCAAGGACCCTCATGGGGCTCTGCACTGACAGCCCTGGAGCCTGCTTAGGATTCTCTGTCTCCCTCTCGCTCTCTGCCCCTCCTCCACTCTCACTCTCACTCTCAAAATAAGTATACACCATAATTTTGGTTGGATCAATATTCTGTTTGCCTAGTTATGTCTTTGTAAATGCCCTTCGCCTTTGAGCCATAGCATACTGGGATGATGCTTCCTTCCCTGCATAACATTTTGTTTTCTTCCGGAGTTAATAACTCTAGCGTCTTAACTATTACTTTTTGAAGTTTTCTTCTTCTCTGCCAAATTTTCTTCAAAAAATCACTTTCTGTTTGTATTTGACCAAGTTGGTTGAAGTGCTTTTCTCAAATGTCCCTGATCCCTGACTGCTCGCTCCTGTGTAAGATGGCGGAGTGGAAGCTGACCAGAAGCTCCGCTGGACGTGGGCGGGGCTTGTTGACCGGGCGTCTCTACTTGTCATCGGGCTTGTCTCTTTCAGTGCCTGTCTCAGGCTGATCAGATTCTAGAGAACACTCTTTTAAATTCTCCTACTTAGAGGGTGTAAGTTGGGCCACCAGCATTTACCCTCTACCTAGCTGGGTTGCTTCCTGGCTTTTTCTCTACTGCTAGCTCCCATTATTTTTGTGCTCGAAGCTTAAAAATATGCCTTTGCTTTATTTTAGTAGAATTTGGGAAGGGAGCAAAATGTTTATGTTCATCCGTCTTCAACCGAAAGCCTCATTTTTCTCCACTAAATCATTTACTTTTTATTCTGTGACTTATATCTTAGCCATTCATCTCGTTCATGGAATCTTATCAAATCCTTCCTAAAAATCTGCTGCATGATCTGCCGATTTTTTAAATCTGCCATGAAAGTCGTATTTTCAAAGAACCAAGACAGATGGATATTAAAGTATAGCTTCTCACGTCTAATTCAGAAAAATTATTTAAAGCAGTACTCTATGTGTGCATCTTTTTTAACCTTTAAAGTGTTCTTTCCCTCTGAGATATATTAATTCCTAAACACAACCGTACTTCCCAGTTTCTTAGTTTAATACAGTTTTAATTATAATTTGTAAAAAAAAATTCTATAAGTCAATATTTTGGTAGTTTAATAAATTGTGGTAAAGTAGTCTTTTTGCGCATTGAAAATTCTTTTTAATTTGATTGATTCTCTTGCCTTCTGAATGGCCCAGACTCTACCCCCATTATTCTCCCTCCACCCTTTATCCCCAGCCACACATAATCTTTTCCAGAGTAATCAAATTTGACAATTTCTAGTTTCTGGTTTATCTGCAGGAGAAGCAAAGTGAAGTAGACCTGGGGTAAATCCCAATATTATTTCATATTAACACACAGAACCATGGCATAATTCATAATAAGCTACATATGCATTAGTTTGGATTCTGTAAGCCAATCTCTAGGACAATTAAAATTCCCTCTTGCTAAAAGGTCTATCTGGGGAAAGACTGCAGTGTTAGTATGTGTGAGGATAGTCATTTAATCCCTTTTCTATTCAAAACTAGAATAGAATAGTCATTATACAAAAAGTTTCAAGAAAAAATTAATCTGTAATACAGGTAATACAATAGTCATTAAAACTAGAATGAATAGTCATTATACAAAAAGTTTCAAGGAAAAATTTATCTGTAATACATGTGTTTAGAAGATCCTCCACTCTTTTTAGAATGTAAAAATATGAGATTTAAAGTTTGTATATACCTCGAATTCTGATGAAACATTGATAGGGAGTTGGAAGCTATCACATTGCACATTTTATTTCTCTGAATGTCTTTGATGAGTATGATGGAGGCCTTTAAAAGTACTTCTAAGCATGCTTTTTAGGAATAGTGGGATTTATACCTCCTCTACATATCAACATTAAGCTTATTGCAGATGAGGGAGAAGAATGGACCGAATATGAGCCACCATCTCAAATGTGCAGTAAAAGTAGGCATTGTAACACTGCTAAGTCAGCACACGCTAAGGATGACGGTAAATAGCATTTTTTGGACAACAAGAAAAGTGCTTGAGAAGAGCTATTTTTAGCTATAATTTAGTAACTAATTTTGAACAAGGGCAACTGTGAAATCCTGATCTAGGAGTCATAAAGTAGAAGCCTTTCACTTTACAGTTTTAGGAGGAACAATCGAGTGAAGAGCAGGCAGACATCTCAGACATGTCTATGGAAGTGGATTCTGGGACTTCTGGGAGCTCTCCCATTCCATACTATTTAAGTTTCTGGTGTGGTGCGGTATTTGACGTGTGGAATAAGAATAGGTCTGTGAGCCACCACAGAAAAGTTAAGTTATACTGGTATCACCAAATATATAGCAATATAAGTAAGACAAATAATACATTACCACATTTTAGAATGTGTTTCATTACAATATTTTGGAAAAGTTAAGACCCAGTATGATTGCTCATATTGCTCGTTAACCTTTTGAAAACGCATTTCCTTAGACTATTCCGTAGTCTCCTCTTTCTCTTCTGTCTATGCTTCCCTTCCTCATTCCCTCCCCTTCTTCCATGATGACTTCCATATTTATTTTTTAAGCCTGCCCTTCTCTCTCTCAAGCTGAAGATCCATTTCTATTCTGCTATCTATGTCCCAAAATGAACTCACTTTTTTTTTAAATGTTTATTTACTATTGAGAGAAAGAGAGAGAGAGACAGAGTACAAGTAGGGGAGGGAAAGAGAGAGGGAGACACAGAATCTGAAGCAGCCTCCAGGCTCTGAGCTGTCAGCACAGAGCCCGATGCCGGGCTCGAACTCACGAACTGTGAGATCATGACCTGAGCCGAAGTCAGACACTTAACCAACCAAGCCACCCAGGTGCCCGAACTCACTTTTTTTTTTGTAGACTTGTTTATCCATTTTTATTTTCCAGTTTGATGATGGGCAGGCTGACGCTGCATCCCAGTTTGCCCAGAATAATCACTGCTTTATACCTATTGTCCTGGCATAATTATCATTAGTGCCCCCTTCACCTTCAGAATTGTCCTAGTTTGCATAATTGATCATATGGTCACCTTGTAGCAGGATTCTCACACAGAGAGTCATGACACCGAGGCTTTTCTTTCCAGGAAGCAACTTTATTCCTGCTGGCACCCCTCCATTGGGTTCATACCCAAAGAACTGAGCCCTGAATGCCACATGACCTAATTTTTTATATACTTTTTACTTCTTTGTCTCCCATATATGGTAACACACAAACATGCAGTCTGATTAAGTGGTCCCATGTTACAAGGTCATAGGGATGTTGTCACGTATGTGTATAGCCAGGTTGCCTTGAGTTTTTTTTTTTCTTTCCTTAGGGTGGGGACCCTACCACAACCACAGCCATCTGATAAAGGTCTGCTCTTGTAAGAACCAGCATGTAAGCCTATATGTGAAAGGACTTTGGAGTAACATACATGTCCATGGAGACTGGGTGAATTGTATCTGATGGACATGTATGTTACTCCAGCTCTGTTTACTCTGCATGCCTCTCCACATTCCCTTCCCCTGTCCCCTCCAACACACCGGCCACTACTACCTCCATTTAGATCATCAGCTTTCTATTTTGCTTTCTTCATCTTTAAATTTGACATCCTGGTATTTTGACTCTAGGCTCCTCAGACTGTTTTGTCACCCTGCAAGTCTCAGTGTGCCCCCTTCCTACTGGCTTAAGACTTCTGTCGTCTGGGCACCTAGGTGGCTCAGTCGGGTAAGCCTCTGACCTCAGCTCAGGTCATGATTTCACAGTTCATGAGTTTGAGCCTGGCATGAGTTTGAGCCTCTCCACTCTCAGTGCAGAGCCCACTTCGAATCCTCTGTCTCCCTGTCTCTGCCCCTCCCCCACTCTCTCCTTTTCTCTCTCTCTCTCAGAAATAAATGAACATTAAGAACAACAACAACAAAAAGACTTCTGTTCTGACCCCAGAATCCTTCTCTCGTGAATTGCTCCCAAGGATAAACCCGACAGTAAGGGTCAGGGTTTGTATGTCTCAAGTAGTGTATCAGTTACAATCCACCCAGTCTCCAAAGCTAGAAGACTTGGAGTACTTTTTTCTTTTTTAGTGCCTCATTCAACTTTTCTAAAATAGGAATAATAAGTCCTACTTTATGGGATGTTGTAAGGATCCGTGAGAGCAAGAACAGGAAAGCAATTAGCATAGCATCAGTCAGCATTTGACTAAAGGAAGAAATGAAAATATAAATAATGTTAGTGCTCAGCTCTGTGAAGAAGGCTAAACTAAGCCTTTTGTATTTTATTTTAAAGCTCTCTAGATTTAGGAGCAAATATTGATGCTGCTGAGACAGCTCAACTGCTCTTAATTATCTCTGAAAAACTGAAGAAAGGAAGACATCCTGGAAGATGAGACAATTGAATTTCAAAAGAGAATATTAAATTTGACAGAAAGCTGGGTTTAGCGTAAGCCTGAGTGTGACTGGATCTTCGGTAGTACTCTGGAAGGAGTCGTGGGTGGCCTGCGAGCATCCGGAAGAAGCGGGGGTCACCAGGACTCCGCACGGACATGCCCTGACCGCTGCAGACTAGGTCAGCCTTGGCTCACAGGGCTCATATGCTGGTGCGTCTGCAAGCATATTGATAGAATTTTATTTGGACTTTGCCATGATATTTTACAGGGCTTTTCATGACATTTTTATGGGGAGAGGGAGAAAAAATCGTAAGGTTAATTAAGTGGGTTAGAAACTGATTATAAGAAAAGAAATAATCAACGGATCCCTGTCACCCTGAAGGACTTCAGAATGTAGTAGTAGAATGTAGTAGAATGCCATAGAGCTCTGTCCTCCATCCTGTCTTTCATGATATTTTACAGTCACTTGTATGAAAAAAACATTTATATGTAAAACAAGTAATGCTTCTCAAATCCGCAGCTGACACAAAACAGGGAGGTAAAGTGAATATATTTTCTGTCAGAAACAGGATCCCGTAAGCTCTTTTACGAAGGCTTCTGTGGTAACCCATCCTGTCCAAATCTGTATTCAGTACCCCTCCTTTCTAGTCCCAGAAGAGCTCCATGTATTCATCAGTCTCTTATTGTGCCTGTCTTGTAAGTATCTCTGCACAGGCAGTCGGTCTCGTGTCTCTGTCTTCCCAGTTCCTCGCACAGTGGGCAGCAGTCGCTGAATGAATGTTTGCTACATTAAAGAACCAGGGCTAGGGGTGCCTGGGTGGCTTAGTGAGTTGAGCGATTCTTGATTTCAGCTCAGGTCATGATCCCAGCCAGGGTTGTGGGATCGAGCCCCGTGCCAGTCTCTGCACTGAGCATGTACCCTGCTTAAGATTTTCTCTCTCCCTCAGCCCCTCTCCTCTGCTCGCATGCATGTGCGCTCTCTCTCTCCCCCCCACTCTCTCTTTCAGTTAAAAAAAAAAAAAAAAAAGACCAGTGATAGCAATCTACATTGAGAGGCTGAAACTCTCACACTGAAATTTAATAAGGATACATATAAAGCCCTGCTCTTGGAGCACCCCCCAAAAATGAAACAAGCACAAGATAGTGGCTTTATTTTTAGCATGCATGAAAAAAAGATGTTTGGACAAAAAGAAAAACAAACAAGCTCACCTTGACATGGTATAATATCACTGCTTTGCCCTTCCCCCTCCCAGATTCAAAGCTAAGGTGATCCTCATCTGCTTGAATAAAAGTATAGATAGCACCTAAAACAAAGGATGTGAGAGTCCCCCTCTAAACTTATTAGACCATACCTGGGGGATTAAGTTAATGTTCTGAATGGTATATTTCAAGGAGGAAGTCAACACAGGAACTTGTTCAGTGGAGAGCCATCAGGATTGTGAAGGAGAGCCACCAAATTATGAAAATCTTACCATAGTCATTCACTTTTTCATTCGTTCAACAAATGTATGTTAAGTGTCTAGTATTTGCTAGGCAGTACACTAGGTAGTGAGTGGTGGAAAAAAAAAGAAATCTCTATGAGAAATTGAAGGAAATAAAGATACTTGTGGAAATAAACAAAGACACCCAAATGAGAACAAATGAAGCCTACTTATTGAAAGCTTGATCTAGCAAAGACGTCAGCAGCCATCACTTGCATCTGGCAGAGTCTTGAAGGTGAGGTGGGAAAGCTTCACAGTGAACAAAAGAGAAGGCTTCAGGTATGCTGTCTTGGATGGGGGCTGTTGGCACAGGGAAACTGGAGGCAGGATTAGTAGAAGCGGGGCATCCTATGTGATTGGTTTGAGGAGCGTGTTTGGTTTTCTCTAGTTGGTCCTGAGTTGGAAATAGGGGGAAAAATTAAGGCAGCTCTCAGTCTGACCACATCCTGACAATTCTAGGAGTACTGCTGTAGAGGTTGTGGGTGAGAGTCTGTTAGCGTAGGTTCCAGCCATTCTCTGTCTGAATGTTCAGTATCTACTCTTGAACGCTGAGAAAACTTGGCAGAAGCCAGAGGTACACTGATAGCTGTATTTGACATATTGATAACTGTATTAAGTACTCTTAGTCTACTGTGTTGAAAAGGCATTTGTTGTGCATGGTCCCGGTGGATCAAATTAGAATAAGTGGATGAAAAAGCTCTTCAGTATAAGAAAGAACTTTAAGAAACTCATCGCTGTCTAGATGCAATCTCAGACAGTGGTTTCCTGGTAAAGGAAGCATTCAGACCTAGGCTGGATGACCTGTTGACAGTGATATTGTGAAACAGATCACAAACCCTGGTGTGCGCCAGAATCACTTGATATCTTTGTTAGTGATACAGAATCTTGGGCTCTGTTGTAAACCTCCTGAATCTGACCAGTAGGACATCATAGATGATGCTATTAAGACTGTGAAAGGTATACAAACACTGGTTGGACAAGATGACTTGTAAAACTCCCTTCACCTTGAGTCTAATATCCTCATTTTTGCACAGCATAGTCATAATGAGGAAAGAAACCATTCACTCATTTATTTAATAATACTGATGTCACTACTTTCGGCCTGTATTTCAATTCCGTCAACGTGGTGCAGTCCTACCTGTCAAGGAGATAGTGAAGAGAAGAGCTCACTTGTTCATTTTTCAAAAATTTATTGAGTATCTGCTATATGCTGGAGTGCTGTGCTGAGCTCCAGGAAGATGGTGATGAGAAGGGCTGATACAGTCCTTCTGCGTTCAGAGCTCACAATAGCAGAAAAAAACAATGTGTTTACCATAAAGGGTGATACATGTTGTTATGAAAAGAAAACGGTGTGAAAACTATTCTTTTCATTCTGTTGTTTTTCCCCCACATCATAACTCCAATTAAAATTCCATCAACTTATTTATAGAGGAATTAGTACTTCCTTTCCTCAGGTTTGTTTTATGTTTTAAATAAAAATGGGAAAGGCTTTGGTCTTTCGTCCAGGAATGCCAGAAGACTGTAGAATTGCACTTTGTACTTAAAAGCTCTCTGATGACAGAACTGGTGAGTCTGCTGTTGAATAAACCAATCACAGGAATATCCCATGTTCATGCTGACTGGGCATTTTAGAAAGTGACTCTGGAAATTCTGAGTTCTTTGGGTTCTAATACCTGTTTCTGACCCTAATGCAATAGAACTAATTTATGCTGTATGTTTCAAGCAAGTTCTTATTCAGTGCATCATGTCTTTTGCTGTGTGGTGCACAGAAGGGAGCTTACGATGGGAGACAGCTGCCTAGGATCTAGATCTGGCTCCTCTACTAATTGATGTGTGACCTTGACCTCTCTGGGCCTGAGGTTTTTCAAAATGCTAAATGATCCTTAATCACCTCTAAAATTCTGACCTGGTGAAACCGAATGGAGAAAATATTATTCTTCACCTGCTTTCCCTCCTGCCTTCCTCACGCCTACACAAATGTAGTAGAGGCCCCATCACCACCATTGAATGGATCCTGAAATAACTTGCTTTCTAATCTGGACATTTGTGTGTTCCTTAGGCTGAAACCTGAGGCTTGTCCAGTCTGAATAACTGGACTTATGCCAGGTCCCTGTGGAATGCATCAGCTTCTTTGAAGGAGAACCCTACCCTAGAAGCACAATAGGCGTCTCCATAAATCTAGCTCTCACCAGCAGTTTTGTTTCAAATATAAATAGACCCTCTAAGACCCAAGATATTGCCCCGCATCTGACTAATAATATCACCATTATCTAAAGACTTACATTACTCTGCCCACACCTGCCTGATCAGATACCTTCCCAAGGGATACCAGCCAGATCACGCCAAGTTCCCCTCCTGCAGGAGTAACTCTGTAGCTCAGTTAGTATCCTTGAATCTGGTCCTACCTAGCCTGGGGTTGCCCTTCTGTCCTTGATAGGCACGACTGAAGTCCCGGTTTGCCTGCATCAAATTTACTCAAGTTATGATAGACATAGGTACATGTGTATTTACATGTAAGAGCACTGAGCCATTTTTCATAATTAGAATTTGCCATGGAATCAGCCCACTCTAAAAATTTTATTTAATTTTATTTTTTTAGCTAACTTTCTTTATTGCGACCTTGTTTCTGACATAATCCGCATGATGTGTTTCCACTTTAGGACTCCCTTGTCTATGTCAAAACTTTTGGCTCTGGGAGACCCATACACTACCACCTACACTAAGAAAATATAAGCAGTCACTTTAGCAATGTATTGCATTATATTATGACAGCACCTATACTTTAGAAAATGTCATTTTTAAAAATGTACTGTATATTAACTGAAATTAGCTTTCAGTTTTAATATAAAATTTATCCCCAGCTTTCAGACTTCTTCCTGTTTAAATAATTGAACAATTTGAAGAAATAATTGATCAAGCTGTTCAGAGCAATGGAATAATTTTTCCCGTCCTCACATTTCACTCTTTTAAAATGTGCTTTACTTTTTGACAATTGCCAGAGCTTCTCCTTGTGAGGCTGAACTTCAGGAATTAATGGAACAAATTGACATCATGGTAAGCAACAAAAAATTGGACTGGGAAAGGAAAATGCGGGCTTTGGAGACACGATTAGATCTTCGGGATCAAGAGTTGGCAAATGCACAAACTTGTTTGGATCAGAAAGGTCAAGAGGTACTGAATATATGTGTTAATAACATGTTAATTCCTCAGACTGTTATAAATAATATTTATTCCCTCAGAATATGTTTTTCATTATGTATCCTTTTTATCAGGCATCAGCAGTAGGATTTATTGCTAACAATTCTGTCATAGCATGCGAAATGTGTTCTATCAAATAAGTGACAATCAGAACCTAAACCCATCCAAATTTGCTGATGCAGACAAACATAAAATGTCAGTGCCATCTAGAAAAGTAAATAGACATTCAGTATATATGTGAAATAAATATCGTTTGCGAGCAAAGATGTCAGTGCTTTTGCAGCTGTAGAAGCAAAGTAGTTGTCCAAACTGTGTCTTTGGACATGGCCGAGTTCAAGAGGCTTTTCTAATCTACTAGAAGAATATTTCCTGAGAGAAGTGAAATGCCAAGACACGATTGCAGGCCAAGGGAGAAAAGTGTTTGGTGAAGGGGGTGTATGTGTATATCTGGGCACCCTCTTAAAAGGGGTGCTTCCCAGCCCCTGTAATGCTGCTTACAGTCCTGTTGGTGGTTGTAGAGTATCTAAGTGCTCTGGGGCTTCTGGAGGAGTTCAGGAAAACCATACACTTTACCTAATGTGGACTTTTGTGTCTGTGAATTTTTCTTTTGGGTGAGGCATAAGAGAAGGTGTTTACATTAATCCTATACTAAAATATCATCAGTCAACTTGTTCATCAGGCATTTCTCTACCTTTATTGGCCTCTCAATAGAACTTAGTTTTTAGGGGCGCCTGGGTGGCTCAGACGGTTAGGCATCTGACTTCAGCTCAGGTGACAATCTCACGGTTTTGGGTTTGAGCCCTGCATCCGGCTCTGTGCTGACAGCTCAGAGCCTGGAGCCTGCTTCGGTTTCTGTCTCCCTCTCTCTCTGCCCCTCCCCCACTCACGCTCTGTCTCCCTCCATCTCTCAAAAATGAATAAACGTTAAAAAAAAAAAAAGAAAAAAGAAAAAAAAGGAACTTAGTTTTTCACATAGTTAACGGAGTTCTTGTTTGGCACAGTTAACTTAGTTATTGGCACCTGGTTTCCCTCCGTAGTAGAGGCCGGTCATCAGACCTGGAATATGCAAGGGACTGTTTTCTTACTTCCATTATCTGTGATAACACCGACGTGTCATCACAGCAGGTGCCTCACCTGCTTTTTAAGCAGACAATTTCTGTCAGCCAAACCTCTAAGGACTCCTCTTATATATTATTCCTTTCTTTCTTATAAAAATGTGATCATTGCTCCATGGTCCCACCAAAGCAGAGCTCACTGAAGGCAGTGGAGACAAAAATAAAAGCTGAGGTGTATCCGTAGAGGTTCTGCCTGAGTATGATGACATAGCCTCCTGAAAAGATAACGCAAAGTAAATTCTAAACCTTAATTTAAAGTGTGATGGTGATAAGGATCTTTTGTCAAACATCCATACTGTACTGTCCGAATGTGTGCCCAACGGAATAGTGCTAGCAATGTTTGGTTTTGTGACTTTAATTATTAATAGCTATTTTAAGAACTGTGGTACAAATATTTACTCTTGTTTTGGTACAGCAGTTTTATTTAAACTGTACTCCTTTTTTGCACATTTTCTGATTTGTGTCAGGCAAAATTTAGAAGAATCAAAATTAAATGTTATTCTTGATGCAGGTGGGGTTACTTAGACAGAAATTGGACAGTCTGGAAAAATGTAACTTAGCAATGACTCAGAATTACGAAGGACAACTACAAACCCTGAAAGCTCAAGTAAGGAAAACTATTGTAATTTAATATCATATAATAATTTAACACATTTTGATATATGTTTTAACATATAAAATTATATTAGTTACTTTTTTATAAGTTGTAATAATTTTATTTAAATGGACTATTTTTAATACAAGTATAATTCTTATATTTTAACTACAGGTTATATGTTTGACCCTGTCTTTCATTGTTTTATTAGATTGCCTTTTTTATTGGACTCTCAGCCCTTTATCCCTTTAACTGTTAGCATAGTGCAAGACTGATACCTTTCTATGATATGATAATAATTAGCTATGTGAACAAAAGAATAATTTTGCTATTATGAAATAGATAATTGAAAGGATAAAACTGGGCTTTATAACTTGCTAGTGGTGGAACTGTTGCATAAATGATAGGTCTTCTTCATTGGGATGCTAATTTCTTTCTTATTTATCCCTGTATCACCTCACTGTGAAGGCAAGCAAAAAGCCTTCTCTCCCTTAGCACAGAAAACATAGGGTAGTAATCACCTGTCATCTCAGGTCTGGTAGATGCCATGTCTTGCTTTAAATGAATCAGTGGGAAATACTGTTTGATTAAGAAATTTTTGGAGTGCAAAGATTTCATAAGTGATAATATAATCAAATGAGCCTAAAGTAGTTAATTCTTTATTACACAGCTTCTTATGGAGTTCATCAGCCATTAAGACTGGAATATGAAACATATGATGCCATTTAATAAGTACAGTATAATCTTAGACTAGCTCCAAAGTCCAGATATTTTGCCTGCAATTTACATAGCGGCCACTAGATGGTAGCTTGAATTATGAAACTAAATGGCTTTTCCTAGCTAAGACTCTAAGCAATCAACCAACCTTTTTTGTATAAAGATAAAGCTTTAAAATAGCAATATATATATTAAATCACTATAGTTCAATATAAACGGAGAGTCCACGATCTAAAATAAGTTTGAAAAAAATACAGTAATTGAGACACAAGTGAAGATATCTCTAAATTATATTGAGTTGGTTCAGTCACTGCTTACCAAATCTTTAATGTCTGTGTTTTTTCACATCTGTTATTAAAAAGTTTTGAGACTTGCTTACAGGTGCTGAGCAGTCATTTAACATATGAATCCTTGCTATTTGATGCTTTGCAGTTTTATTTTATGACTTGGCTGCTGGCTAACCAACAAATATCCCTATGGCGGTTTCACAAAAATTTGTTCTGTGGAATGCTAGTATGAGAGTTTAGGAAATGCTGTTTACTTCCTCTCTGCTCTTGGACATTCACAGTGCATATTCAACAAACCCATTTAGACTTTTTCATCCATCATTTTTCAAAACATATTTGACTATGGAACGCTTTTTATTTTTCAAGCTAAAACCTACTTTACTATAGTACAGTCTTACAGTGTAAACACCGAAAACAGGTGTCTCAGAGAATACACTTTGGAAACACTACATTGTTGTTGAGAGAGCAGCCATCTGCTCCACTGCAGTTTAATGCTTCACTTTTCTTCTCATGTTAAAAGAAAGTTAAGAAGAGCATTAGGGAAGAAGAGCAAAAGAGAAGGAAAGAGGGAAGGGAAAAAGAGAGAAAAAGGAAAGTACTATGTACTTAAATTGGTTTGCATAATGGCTAGTAATATGTCATTTTTTTAACCAGAAAACGGTATCTCGTGGCAAACATGATGTGGTTGCTGCTAGCTCACTCTGATTTCTTCTTTGATATTCCTGGTTTATTTACAATTGCATTTTACTAAAATATTTTAAAGATATACTTTACCACACTGTTCCTTGAATAAGTCAACTCTGCCAAAACTTTCTCATAGAAATTGCTTCCTTTTAAAAAGAGGTTATTTTCTTTTCCTTCTAACCATAATGAAACTGTGATTAAATTGTGTATATATTTGAGATTTTCACTTCTGGAAAGGTGGAGTTGATTCCTTTAGACCCTGCTAAATAAAACTAGAAAGTCTGGACATTATTTATAAAATCACATAAGATTCTGAGAAGTGGAGAAAAGAGGCAGGCCAACTAGGACGTCGGTACCCAAAGAGCAACATAGTGGTGAGTTCCCTGGGGTTTCTTTTTGCCCCTTGTATCCCAGTCTGGGTGACAGAGACGCTGACAACCCAGACACTACAAGGGGCACAAACAGATAAAAAGAATCCCAAGGAATGTCTGCTCTCTACAGCCAAAAGACCTGGGAAAGGCAGCCTACCAAGATTACACACTTTTAGATAATAACTGCTCTACTCCAGCCCAACACCACAGAAAAAGACTTCAGCTCCAAACCACCCCACTAGCACAGACTGAGTAGACAGCCTTAGATTCTACCCTCACCAGCCTTTAAGGAGGTATCCCCGGCTCCCCAGCCTGGGTGATGTTAGAGAAGACTTGAGTGGAGAGCCAGGACTTTTGTCACCACTAGGTGTTAACAAGGCCCTCCCCAACCCATGGTGTTAGTGGAGGCCATGTGGAGAGTCTGGACTAGTATGCCCATTTGATGGTGATGAGGAACTCCCCCCTGGGGATATCAAGGAAAGCCTAATTAGGAGTCAGGATATTCACTGCCTCTCAGTGGTAATGAGGCCGCTCACCCTCACTACAGTTTCAGTGAAGGCCATGTGAGAAGCAGTAACAAGGCACCTGTGCCCCTCTAGTCAGGGTGGTACAGTGAAAATTAGTGGGGATTCTCAACTCCCACTCCCCCTCAGCAGTGGTAAGGAATGCCTCCCTCAGGTTACCAGCTGAGGCCAAGATCTAGACTCCCACCACCCAAGGCAGTGACGAGGCAGTGTCCCACTTTCCCTGCCAGAATGCCGTCAGAAAAGGATGGCTGAAATACAGTCCCTAAAGAAAATCTAGTGTCTCATAACACAATACCCAAAATGTCCAAGTTTCAATAAAAAAAAATCACTCATCACACCTAGAACCAGAAAGATCTCAATTTGAATGAAAAAAGACAACCAAGAGAAGCCAACACTGAGTTAATACAGATGTTAGAATTATCTGACAAGGATTTTAAAGAAGCCATTATAAAAGTTCCTCAGAGGGCAATTACAAACATACTTGAAACAAATGAAAGTTTTAGCAAAGAAAAACTGTAAAGAATAACCAGTTAGAAATTTTGTCTCTGAAAAATACAATAACCAAACTAAAAAATTTCAATGGATGGGCTCAAAAGTAGAATGGAGACGATGGAGGAAATAATCAGTGCACTTGAAGATAGCAGAATAGAAATTACTGGATCTGAAAAACAGAGAGAAAATAGACTAAAAAAAAAAAAAAGAAACTTAGGGACATGTAGTACTATAACAAAAGATTGGAAATTTGTGCCATCAGAGTCCCAGAAGAAGAGGGCAGGATTGAAAAAGTATTCAAAGAAGTAATGGCTGAAAACTTGGCAAAATATGTAAACCTACAGATTCAAGAATCTGGATGAAACTCAAACAGGATGAACACAAATAAATCTACACCAAGACACATCATAGGCAAAGTTCTGAAAACTAAAAGACAAAGAAAAAAATCTCGGAAGCAGCAAGAGAGAAATAACACCTTACCTACAGGGACGAATCAAGTCAGATAACAGACTTCTCATCAGAAACCATGGAGGCCAGAGGAAGGTGGAATATTTTTCAGTTGCTGAAGCAACATAAATGTCAACCCAGAATTCTATGTCCAGAGAAAATATCCTTAGGAATGAAAGGAAAATCAAGTCCTTCTTGAATGAAGGACAGCTATGAGAATTTGTCACAGTAAACGTACCTCCAAAGAATGGCGAAAGAAAGTTCATTTAGCAGTAAGGAAATGATGAGGAAAGCATCTTGAGACATTAGGAAAGAAGAAAAACCAATGGGAAGAATTAAGAAATGGGTAAACATACTACTTTTCTTCTCTTGAGTTTTCTAAATTGTTTGGCAACTAAAGCCAAAATTATAACAGTGTCTAAGGTGGTTCTTAATGTATGTTGAGGAAATACTTAAGAGAATAATGCTCTAAATGGGTCAGGTCAAAGGGACATAAAGAAAAGTAAGACTTCTGCATTTCATTTGGGCTGGTAAAATGTTGACGCCAGTAGACTGTAGTGAGTTATGTAAATATAATACCTAGAGCAACAACTGAGAAAACTATTCAACAGATGCGTTCAAAAACACTATAGATAAACCAAAATGGAATTCTAAATAATTCTCAGATAACCCTGAAGAAGACAGAAAGGCTAAAATAGAGAAACCAAAAAACTGGAAAACAGAAGAAAAAAAAAAAACCACCAACAACAAAAAAGTAAGGCTTAAGCTCTGATAGATCATAATTACATCAAATGGAAATTGCCTAAATACATCAGTCAGAAGATGGAGACTGACAGAGTAAATTAAGAAAGTATAACCCAACTATATGTCCTGCTCCAGAAACTGACTTCAGATATACCTATATAGGTCAGTTGAAAGTAAAATGGTAGAAAAAAATACCATGCAAATATTAATCAAAAGAAAGCAGAAACAGTGCCAAGATAATTCAGTGGAGAAAGAATAGTCTCTTCAACAAACAGTAAAGGGACAACTGAATACCTACATGTAAAAGAACCAAGTAAGACCTAGATATAGACAAAAATTAGCTCAAAATGGATCAAAGACCTAAATGTAAAAACTAAATCTATAAAACTCTTAAAAAAATAGGAGTAGATCTTCATGACTTTGGATTAGGCAATGGTTTCTTAGATTTGGCACCAAGAGTACAAGAAAAGTTAGATGAATTTGACTTCACCAAAATTAAAAAAACCTTTGTCCTTCAAAGGATGCCTTCAAGAAAGTGAAAAGATGACTCACAAAGTGGAAGAAAATATTTACAAATCATATATCTGATAAGGGACTAGTATCCAGAACTAAAAAATAACTCCAACTAGTCAATAATAAAAAGTAAATGACATGATTTTAAAATGGGCAAAGATATGTCTATTGATGAATAGACATCTTTCCAAAGAAGGTATACAAGTGCCAATAATCACATGAAAAAATGCTCAGTATCATGAGTCATTAAGGAAACGCAGATCAACTCATGAGATACCTATTTGCACTGACGAGAATAGCTATAATCAAAAAGAGGGACAATAACAAGTGTCAGCAAGGATATGGAGAAATTAGAACCCCATACATTGCCAGTCGTAACGGAAAATGGCACACTTTGGAAAAACAGTTTGGCAGTGCCTTAAAAAGTTAAACCCAGAGTTTCCATATGATCCAGCAGTTCTACTCCTGGTTGTATACCCAAGAGAAATAAATATATATATCCACACAAAAACTTGTACCCAAATGTTCACAGCAGCATTCTTTGTAATATACAAAAAGTAGAAAGAACCTAAATGTCCTTCAGTAGATGAATGGATAAGTGAAATGTGGCATATCCATGCAATGGAATACTATTCAGCCATAAAATAAATGAAGTATTGGTCCATGTTACAACCTTGATGAACCTTGAAAGCATTATGCTAAGGGAAAGAAGCCAGGCACAAAAGGCCACATAACGTGTGATTCCATTAATATGCAATGATCAGAATAGGCAAATATAAAGAAACAGAAAGTAGGTTAGTAGTTTCCAGGGACTGGGGATAGGAGGAAATGTGTAATCATTCTAATATTATGGGGTTTCTTTTTGAGGTAATAAAAAATACCCTCACATTAGTAATATGATGGTTGTACAATTTCTACATATACTAAAAACCAATTAATTTTATATTTTAAAGCGTGAACTTTATGGTAGGTGCATGATATCTCAATTTAAAAAATTATGTGAGAAAGAAAAAGAAAGCAAATGTGACTATATTAATATCAGATAAAGTAGACACAATTGTTCCTAGCTTTATTTGTGACATCCCACAACTGGAAACATCCAAAATGTCTCAATATACAAATGGTCAAGCAAATGCTAGTTCCATCCATAGCATGGAATAACACTGAGCAATAAAAAGGCATGAACTATTGATACACACGTGTATCTCCAAGGCATTATGCTGACTGAAAAAAGCCAATCTCAAAATGTCATATACTGTTTGATTCCATTTTAGAACATTCTCAAATGACAAAATTCTAGAGATAGAAACAAATTAGTGCTTGCCAAAGGGTTAAGAGTGGGAAGACGAGCGTCACTAAAAAGGCAGGAAGGTCTTTGTGCTGATGGAATGGTTCTGTATCTCGATCAAAGTTGTGGGCACACAAATCTACCCGTGTGATAAGATGGCTTAAAACTATACACATATATTGTACCAATGTCAGTTTCCTGGATTTACTATTGTACCATAGTTCAACAAGATGTCGATATTGGAAGAACCCAGAACCTCTCTTCAAAATCTTTGCAACTTCCTGTGAATCTTGAATTGTTTCAAAATTTCAAACAAAACCAAAAAACCCTTATAAACAGTTATATAGAAATTTCTTCACTTTATGGACCATGCTGCTTTTAATCTATTATTTGAAGGTATGAAACAGGTTGAAACAGAAAAAATAGTGCAGAGTCTAAGTTTTTCTTCCTTATTGGTACGAAAAAGATGATATCAATTTGATACTTAAATTTATATAAACTGTCATCGATAAGTAGTTTGTGCTGTTTGTATCTTTTAAATTAAGTATTCAATTTTCTTTAATAAAGTATACACTTGTTATCTTATACATGGGGCTACTGAAATTAAAATTGTCAACACAAGATGGCACTAAGTAAAAGAAAAAACTTGGTTTTTAAAATTTGTGAGCTTTGCTACACAAATTAAAACAGAACTAAATAAAACATTTATGAAGTGAATCATTTAACTGTGCAGTTCATCAGGTCCCAGATTTACATGAAAACTGAATTGTGTTCAGTTTCAATAATTAGTTTTAATAACTGGTTCTGTCTTCACTAATCAGAACATTCAAGCATTACCGCATTTTCTAATCATGACTTAAATTTTCAAAGACGTGCCCAAGAAAGAACTCCAGTGAAATCAAGTTAGAAGCACCAGTAATGGTAAAACGTGAGCATTTTCTCTTATATACAGTTTTCCAAACTGACGAATAGCTTTGAGAAACTGAGACTACACCAGATGAAACAAAGTAAAGTTCGGAGAAAAGAATTACTGCACCCCAGAGAAGAAATGCCCTTTGAACTGAGCAATCTGAACCAGAAATTAGAGGTGAGCTGTATGTATTTCCTTAGTTTCCTCACGCATCGGAAGGATTGATTGCTGTTGTTGTGGGCTGTTTGTCTCTGGTGTACACAATGGCATGTACGGCTGTGGTAACAAACACCATTACAAATCAGCTTCTCGTTGAATATATTTTCTTAGCGCACCTTCCCTCTAGGCACTTAGCGAATTAAAACATCACTTTGATTTATGCATCTTTTATACAGATCAGCATTTTTGGAGAGCGAAAAAAAAAAAAAAAGAGTTCAAAGAAACTGCAGATGTTGAGTGAAATTGAAGGACATCCCCGGGGTCAGTTAAATGGAATAGCTAATAAATCTTTTAATGGCTATTTAACTATTAGGTACTTAAATCCCAATGAAGCCTCATAACAGTTTTCAGAACAGTGCTCGAAGTTTCAGGGGTATTTTTCTTAAAAGAGGTGGCGCCACTCCAAAATAGCCCTCCGTCCCTAAAATGGCTTACTGTGTCATGAATGCACTTATTTTTATCCCCTTAACTTCCCAACTTTGGAAAAAAACAAACCAGCTGTTTTTCTTCCCTAATGCTCTTGAGGGTTTCTGCTAGACGTCATGTAACAGACAGGTTCTACCATAAATTCCTATTCTCTAACCTTAGCCTAGTTCCTAGTGCTCCTCCATTATTGTGTGTTAATTGGCCTCAAGTTGACCCTTATCAAGTTAGCCCACTGTTTCTTCTTTTATTCTCAAGCCCTAAACCCCAGCACCACCACCCTGATCTCCAGCCAATGATCTCCCTTTCTTCCACTTCACTGGTAGATAATGGTTGGTACCCCCCAGTCACCCAGGTGAGTACCCAAGAATCTTTGATCTGTTCCTTTCTCTTGCTCCCCATATTTGAGCCCAGCTTTGCCCCTTTCCCTGGTCTAATGCTTCTTACCTCCTTCCTCTTTGTCTAATTATCATTGTCCTGTTTCATTTGCATCATTTTATTCTGCAATTAACAATCCTTCTCAAACTTTCCCTTCAAAATGTCTTTAAAAGAAAAAAAAATCTAAAATCACAGCCCTAAAACCAGCCTATTGCAACAACTTTGCTGGAAGGCTTGCGTTTTAGCTTTTAAATTTCTGTAGATTTTACATTCTGCTGAATAATGTACTGGGTTTTTTTTTAAATACAAAATTACTACCATCATGATGTAAAATTGACTCTACAGGAAGTTGCGCCATGTGTAACCACCTGCTGACGGTGGTGTGACCAGACTGTCTTCAGAAAGATCCTGGTTTCATAGAAGATGCCCAAAGATGTGCCCTGTAATACATATGCTTTCCCTAAAAATGCAGAGATCAAGTCACTGGTTAGCTTTCTGGTTGACTTTTTATGGGATTTTATGGGAGAACCACATTCATATAAATTGTTCATACAAAAAAAAAAAAAAAGGCCTGAAATTAATATGAAGTACTTTGTGTGAACACTTTTACATTTAGGGAACTACATTTTTACATAAAATATATTTCATGAATTTATAGATGAAATTAGTAGCAAAATATGACCTGATATGTTTGTACTTATATAAAAGTTTTTAAGCACACTCTGTAGGTAGTTTAATCTGTGTAATTATGGAAACATTTCATGTACCTGTTTTTACTTGGAGCCGTATGAAAAATTAATATGTAAGAGATGGGCTGTTCCAGTTTTAGTCTACATCCAAGCATGTTTTTCCTTTGGGACAAATATTATTCACTGGTCTAGTAAGAGAAAGAGCATGTTGTTGTGGAAGAATATGACAGTTTAAAACACTTCTTGACTTCTTGACTGATTGATTCCCAAAGCCATATCCTTTGTGCTAAACTGTGAACATTCACATTCCATGAATATACTACTTGAGCAAAAACTTGAAGAAATGAGCGTGTTGTGTCAAGCTAGTTTCATGTCTTCCTCAGGTTAGCTCAGTTGGCACTGGCATTTATTTGCCCTGTGACCTTTAGGCAAGTTGTTAGCCTCACAGGGATTTCATTTTTTTCACCAATAAATAGGGTTAAAAATACCTTATAGGTGACATTATGGTTATGGGAGAAACACACACACACACACATACATATACATATATATGTATGTGTGTGTGTGTGTGTGTGTGTGTGTGTGTGTGTGTGTGTGTGTGTGTGTATTTAAATGCACACTGAAGCATTTAGGGGTGAAAACACATGAGGTCTGGAAGTTGACTTAAACTACTCAACAAAAAAGTGTGGAGTGAGAGAGGCAAAATAAAGATGGTCAGGTTGATGGTAGTCAAACTGGGTGAAGGGTACATGGGAGTTTTTTTTTAATCTCTACTTTTATGCAAGTATGAAAATTTTCATACTAAAAAGTTAAAGTCATCTTACAAGTGAAGGTTTGTAGAGTCCCTGACATATAACAATCACTAAAGAAATGTTAGTTCCATCTTCCAGTATTTAGTAAAGGATTAAAACACTATATAATAATGTAGCTTCCCCTAGAAACTCTTAATTTTAATGACCTTGACTTACTCGCAACCTTGAAGACCCAGAAAAGTTTTTTCAGCATGGAGAACTTACTCTGGAGGTTTAGGCAAGTTCTACAGACCCTCTGGAACCTGGTAGGACACCTCCAATCTCTACAAAAATCCTCATAAAGCTCTCTAGGTCTCTCTGTGGTCCCATAACTACTGGATATATTGTGCCGGCTTGCTAGTCTTGAAACCAATACATCTAGAAGATCAAGAAAACCAGGACTGTTATGAGCACGTGCTGATATGTCTGTGACACATATTTCTAGCTGATTTGGCCTTATTCTTGAGCTCATTTCTACCTGTTGCAGAACTTGTAAAGAACTAAGATTAATGCTCCTGCCTCCTCTTAAAGCATGCTGGGAAATACTTATTTTCAAGATTGAGGTTGTTGGGTGGGTAATGCTAAATATTAGTATATCTGAAAGGTAAGAACAGTGTAAGTCAACCTTGCCCACATCTTGACAAAGTCACTAAATCAGTCTAAGCCCCACCCCATAAAAACAAACAAACAACCAAAACCGAGGATACAGGTTTGGTTACAAGAATTAGAAACTATGTCTAGTAATAAATCCAAGATGAGTGATTTAATACTTTTTTGTTTCTTTGTTTTCCTAATGGGGAAAAAGAATGGGTATAGTTTTTTAGAATGAAAATGTACAAATGAAAGAAGCCTTACCCATTGTGCTTTTAAATGAATAATTCTCCTCAATTTATATTTGTACCTCCACTTTTTTAAAAGGAATTTAGAGCAAAGTCAAGAGAATGGGACAAGCAAGAGATACTGTATCAGACTCATCTGGTTTCTTTAGATGCTCAACAAAAATTATTATCTGAGAAGTGTAATCAATTTCAGGTACATTATCTAATACTATCCTCTTAGAAAAAAATTAGAGGTTAACTATTGCTATCTTCATAATCTTACTACAGAGAGAAATGCTAACCACAGGAAAATAACCAGAACAGGTCTAATACTGGGTAAAGTCACAAGTGCATGAACATTTTTCATGGTGAATTTAGTCCACGTGTCTCAAAGGATGGTACTTTTTAAAGTGTCCATTGTCATCATGTCATTAAATAACATATGTTTTTGCATGTCTATGGGCAAGTCGCTTAGAAAGTCTGAGATTGCTTGGTCTCTGACCTCAAGAATCTTACAGCTTAGAGGTAGAACACACATACATATTTACAGATAATTTATAGCAAGTGAGTGGGAAACCCTTTTAGAGTTCAGAGGAGAAAGGGGGATAGTGGGGCTGAGATAGTGAGCAAATATCCTACAGCAGGGGTTAGACTTGGACCTTGAAGAAGATGTACAGTATTTTGAGAATATGTTTGGGGTGGTGGAAATAACAGCAAAATCACCGAAGCAAGAGAGCAAAAGGCAAATTCTGGGTATAGAAAATGAGCCATCTGGTTGGGAGTCTGTATGGAAGGTGGGCAAGGTAGGAGATGGTAAGGCTGGTGAGTTGGATGCAGGTTATAATAAGCCTTAAAGTCTCATCTAAGGAATTTGGAATTTTTTATCAAAGCCAGTGAGAAATTATGGTTTCTGTTTGATTTGGGTTTTGTTTCTTATTTTTCATTCTTTAAGTTACTTGAATTATATGTTTATTATGTTCTCTGAGTTTAACAATACAACATAATGTAAAATTAATAGCTTCATCTTCCACCCCGTTCTTATCCGTTTAATACAAACACTTAATAGGTGTTTTTCTTTCCATACTTTTTCTTTTGTTTGTACAAACACGTAAAATGTGGATTTGGGAGAAATTATATATTTTTCCTTTTTAAAATTTTGTGGTTTTACTTAATAATAATTATCTTTCCATATGGATACTCTCTCAAGTCATTACTTAGTTCTGCATAATATTTGATAGGATATGGTTTACATTACCATATATATATCATAGTATATAGTAGATATACCATAATTCTTTCAATCATCTCCTTACTGATGAACATTCAGGTTGTTTCTAGTTTTTTGCCATTATAATACTATAACAAATATCCTCTGATAGACATCTTTAAATGCTAGTACTTTTCTTTTGTTAGATTAAAAATCCTAGAAATTATTCTTGAGCCACAGGGTATTATGTTCATTCAGATTTTTAAATGAATACTAGCATATTACCTCCCAAAAGATTATAGTAATGTACAATTCATGAGCAGTCTATGGGAGTACCCATACTTTCACCAACATGGAATGTTATCAGTCTTTTTATTTTTTCCCAACTCGGACTGATAGTAGTATTGGCTTGATTTGTTTTGCATTTCTCTGACTACTTACAAGGTTGAGCACCTCTTCATATCCTTCTGAGCCTTTTTCATTTCCTTTTCTGCATATTGCCTATTTACAAACTTTGCCAATTTTCCTTTTGTGTTATTTCTCTTTTTCATATTGACGTATAGAAGTGTCTGTACCTTAAGAGTTATTAACGCTTGTTACTTGTGTTCACTGCTTTTTCCTACAATCCAACTGCTTTTGTTTAATTTTGTTTATTTTATTTTTCATCATATAAACACTTTCAACTACTGTGTAATGACATCCACAATTTTCCTCTTGTAGATATTCTTTCTTGCATAATAAGACTTCCCTACCCCAGGCTTCCTACCCTACTCTGCATCTTGACTCTGAGGTTATACAAATGTATTTTCTCTTTATGTCATCCAAAACTGAAGTTTTAGAAAAAACCCAAGACTGAATTACAAAGAGTGAAACTTCATTATAAACATATTTAAAGATTTTTCCTAAATATTTTCTATCATTCTTGAATTTTATTCATGTAAGCTTAAATATGATATTCTCCATTTAATCGACACAGTCTTCACTTTCTCAGAAACAGGCACAAAGTTACCAAACTCAACTAAATGGTAAAAAACAGTGCATAGAAGACGGCAGCTCAGAAGTTCCTCAGTTGATGTGCGAACCGGATCACAGTTGTGAAGCCAGTGAAAGAGATGAGTTCATTATTGAAAAACTAAAATCAGCTGTGAGTGAAATAGCATTAAGCAGGAATAAGTTACAGGATGAAAATCAGAAGCTTTTGCAAGAACTGAAAATGTACCAAAGACAGTGCCAGGTGATTATTTATTTCTCAATTGATCTTGCCCACGAGTTGTATAAATGATGAGTCAACACGTGTATGGATTACATAATTTTCTATCACATGTGTAACTTCAATTCATATTTCCTCTTACTAAGTAATTCTCACTTGATGAGTAAATTCAGTAATCCCTTAAATACCCTACCCCACCAGAATGAACTTTGGTTCTGCCGCAGTATAATAATAATGCATTACCAGTACAGTATAACAGCGCTCACTTACAGACCTCTATGCCTAACTAACACTCATGGCCCTTTAGCCTCACGCCACCCTGTGTCCCCACTACTCTCTCTGACCCTGTGCCCCTTTGACTTGCAGGAATCCTGGGTTGGAGACCCCGGAAATTAGTGAGGTTTCAACAATCTAATTACTCCAATAAGAGGCATGGAGGCCCTCCCTGTGATCTATCACTGTTCACTTTACCATAATCATTTACCAAAGAGTAGCCTGGAGTTTTGTTTTGTTTCATTTTGTTTTGTTTTGTTTTGTTTTGTTTTGTTTTGTTTTGTTTTGTTTTTTAGGTAACCTCCACATTGGCAGATGGGATTGCTGATTTTTCCAAGAATTAATTTTCTTCTTAACCCAACAATCTTGTCTGTCTTTCTTTCTTTCTTTCTTTCTTTCTTTCTTTCTTTCTTTCTTTCTTTCTTTCTTTCTTTCTTTTTCTTTCTTTCTTTCTTTCTTTCTTTCTTTCTTTCTTTCTTTCTTTCTCTTTTGCTCTTCTGCATCACTAAGGTTATCCAGCATTCATAAATTGGTCATTACCAATTTCTTTACTAAAAGTATATTTCTTATTCATGGATATCCCAGTTACTTGACACATTCTATGGTTTTATCTACCACCTACAAGCATTCAGCCTTTTCTACCAATTCTCGCAAGTCAGCTGGCCCATTGTAGTCCCACTTTGTTCCTTTCTCATGCTAAGATATACTTTGGAGGTCACTGTCTGGGCAGACTTCCACTTCTGATCTTCTGCCACTTAAACTCCCAGGGGTTATTTTTTTAGTCCTGGGGAAACTCCTCATTCCCCCATCCTGCCACATTGTACATGGGATTCATTCTTTTATTTTAATATGATATTTATTTATTTACCAACTACTATGAGAGAATTTGCCAAAATTATTTTTACAGATTTTTGTTCACACACAAAAAAAAAAGATTTAATTATCCTTGGATCTAGGATCATTATTAAATTTAAACTAATAATCTCCATTTTATATTTTATACAAGAACCACATTTATTAAAAAAAAAACTACTTGGCAATCAAAAAGAATGAAATCTTGCCATTTGCAACTACGTGGATGGAACTAGAGGGTATTACATTAAGCGAAATTAATCAGAGAAAGACAAATATATGACTTCACTCATATGAGGACTTTTAAGGCACAGAACAGATGAACATAAGGGAAGGAAAGCAAAAATAATATAAAAACAGGGAGGGGGACAAAACATGAGACTTAAATATGGAGAACAAACAGAGGGTTACTGGCGGGGTTGTAGGAGAGGGGATGGGCTTAATGGGTAAGAGGCTTTAAGGAATCTACTCCTGAAATTATTGTCGCACTATTTGCTAACTAATTTGGATGTAAATTAAAAAAATAAAAATAAAAAATATATATAGGGGAAAAAATAAAATTTAAATAAATAAATAATGAAATGAGAACAAACAAGAATGTATTAAAATGTATCAAATTGTATTTAAGTAATCAAGTTGTTTTGTAATATATAATATGTCTTGTATATGCGTACAGAAAACATAAAAAACATAAACATAAAAAACCCATAAAACATAAAAAAAAACTAACCGAATTATTCTGGAATATTTTTTACACAAAAAATATGTTACAGCTTTAATGAAAAGATCTTTGAGAAGTAGTTTGTTTCAAAAACTTCAAGATAGCTAACATAAGATTTCTACTCCCAAAAAAACACTACTTATTTTTGATGCATTTGGGAAAAAAATGCTGAAAATAATGCTTTTATTTAGCTTTTTCCCTGTTTTATTTCCAAATTTGACCTGTGTTTCATTCTCTTTAAAGCAACACTAAATAAGAGATCAATTTATTACTATTTGGTAGCTGATTTGAAGGTTTAAAAATCACTGCTTCTCTCAGACCATTCGGCAAAGTTCTAACTAAACAGATGGGCCTTAAACTTGTTTTGCAAAATTTATATTTTACCAAATGGGAATAATTAGAGGTAACTAATCACTTAACCAGTGCATATATTTAGAATGAAGTTTCTCTTCTCTTTTTGCAAAACTGTCATATGACAATGCTCCACATCTTGCACATGAATTTAAAAAGGCAACCATTTCAATTTGAATTATTGTCACTTATTGTATATAAAATTCTGTTTAGTTTACAGCATATTTTAATGCCAGATGCATCTGAATTTTTTTCTCACTTGTCTTTCCACAACTTTGAAATGTGTCAGTATACATACTAATTCCGTTGCATAGAATTATTTACTAGGCTGTACTACACTCACATTTTAAAAATGTGCAGCATTTCCTATTGGAGGTTAATGACAAAAAGAAATTGTCCTGCATTTTTCTAATATCTGTGCCAAAAAATTTGACCTTTTTTTATTTGTCAATGTGTCATTATGGGACTAGAGCAGCAATGTCCAGTGGAAATAGAATGCAAGCCACAAAAAGAATTTAAGTTTTTCTAGTAACCACATTAAAAGAAGTCATAAGAAATGGGTGAAATTAAAACATAATAATAATTTATTTATATTCATTCAACATATATTCAAAGCATTATCATTGCAACATATAATCAGTGTAAAATTATTGAGCTAATGAGATATTTTACATTTCTTTTCATACTAAGTCTTCAAAATCCGGTGTGTATTTTACACTTACAACATATCTCAATTTGGAAGCCAAGTAGTCACTGGAAATACTTGATCTGTGTTTAGATTTCATAAAATTTACAATTAAAAAAGTAGATTTACAGGGGCACCTGGCTGCCTCAGTCAGTAGAGCAGGTGACTTGATCTTGAGGTCATGAGCTTGAGCCTCACGTGGCGGATTGAGTTTACTTTTTAAAAAAGCAGATTTACATACCTCAGCTGTTCCAAACAAACTTGAGAGTGTTCTAGTAACTGAATCAAGTACCCAAGAATCATTTTCCTAATTATTTGCATCCACATTGACAAATAAATAATTTGACTTTTATGCAAAAGCATGCCAACCACATCTAAGTTAAATTCACTAATTTTGTGTCAACTTGGTATTATTAATGTTGAATTCAAAGGGATATTGCATAAATCAAAGAACAACTCTCAATTTACCAATATCAACAAAACCTCTTTTCTTGTACTTTCCTAGTCAATTTACATAATGCTGTCAATTATAATTAAAATCTTTTGCATATTCATTCATGTTAGAAAAATGTGTCAAATCATTATTATTGATTTGTATTATGAAGAGTTTCAGTTTTGACATAAATTCTCTCACCTGTGTAGCGAGATCACAAAGAAGCTTTTTTTTTTCCTTAGGGATAGGGAGCCCTATCCCTAGGGGGGTTAGGGAGTATCTTCAAATATCACTCTTCTAGGTATTATTTTCTAATTAGAGTAAACATTTTACAGACTTTTAGTTAACTCCAGCCCATGGTGACTTTGCATTCCATTGGCCTGGAGTTACAGCCCTTTTATGCTCCCCTGCCCCAAGTGAAGGAAGACCGAGCTGTCTACCCACAGCTCCAAGTTAGATTGCTCCGGAGGCAAATTTGCAAGACAGGGAGCACAGATGGTGCCTACTTCAATTGGGCAAAGTCATGGATGACATTCACGTCAAGTTAATTTGTTTTTCTACTTGCTAATCTATTGTTTCACATTTCTTTTGTTTGTTCCTTTTTGAAATTTTAGCCTCATCTGAAAAATCCACACTGTTTGAAACAGTGACTTTATGCAAACAAGTTTATTAAAGCATCCATTTCAATACATTTTTACTCTTATTTCCAGGTCAGCCAGGAACTTCTGGGGCCAAAGTATTGCAATTAGGTCCTTCACTGAACCCAGGTCTCAAGGTCTCCCAGAAAATAATACAAATTTAAGGCTTAGGTTAAAAAAAAAAGTTTAGCTGGGAACTCATATATCCTATGCTGTCTGCATAATGATATTTCTAGGCTCTGTGAATTTGGGGGTAAGAATGAATAAGAAAACATATGTCCACACAAAAGCTTGTACATGACATTTTATAGCATATTATTCATAATAGCCAAAAAGAAGAAATATCAAATGTCTATCAACTGGTGAATTAATAAACAAAATGCAGTATATTCATGCAATTAAATATTGTTTATCAATAAAAAGGAATGAAATACTGATACATGCCATAACATGGATAAACCATAAAAGCATTATGCTGAGTGAGAGAAGCCAGTCACAAAGGCCACATATTGTATGACCCCATTTGTGTGAAATGTCCAGAAAAGGTAATTCCATAGAGACAGAACATACCATAGCGGTTGCCAGGGGTGATGGGGAGCAAAAATAGAAAGTGACTACTAAAGGGTATTGGGTTTATTTTGGTTGTGATGAAAATGTTCTGGAATTAGTGGTGATGCTTACCCAGCTTTGTGAATATACTAAAACCCACTGAATTGTACATTTTAAATGGGTGAATTTTATGGGATGTGGATTATATTCAAATAAATCTATTAATGATATATAGAAAAAATTATTAATAAATGATTTTTTAAAAAATATCTGTAGTGTTCTCTGCAGCCTTTATTGGCAGAGGAACCTCCTGCCCTCATAATAACCCAACCCTGTCTTTACCAGCAAGCTGCAGGTCTATGTCACTTATTTTGCTTGAAACAAATTATTTTTGCATCTTGAATGTTCCAACTGGACTAGTAGACAAAAGACCTGGATTTTTCTTTTCCAAAATCTGCCGCTTGTAAGCTATGTAACTTTGGACCAAGTATGGCCCTTAATTTCCTCATCTACTGAAGTGGCGATGGGTTTGATGACCTAGGTCAGGTACACTTAATAAATAATAGTTTCTCTGTAGAAGTAAGTAAAAGAAATCCAGTGATATGGAAGCACTCTGCCATTCCTCGCCCCCAGAGAACAGCCAAGTACTGCTGGAGAAAATCACTCTCAACAGGCCAGGGTCACAGATCTCAAATGAACACGCAACATGGCCAGGAATCCCACTCTGTTGCTCCACTCAGCTAATTCTCCCATTCCCATTGCAGGCCATTTCAAACCTTCTCCACTCTTAAAAATCACTCCCATGCCCCCACCTCCCCTTCTCCTTCCAGTGACATTGCCTTTTTTTACCTCCCAAGGGAAATAGAAGCCAACAGAGAGCCACTGTCTTCTCTCTCCATATCCAGATGCATATGCTGGTCTACATTCCATTTTCCTGCCTTCTTTCCTTTTGCTTTACACAACTCTTCCCCTGGTGCTTTGGGACCTATCCTACCTACTTCTCAAGAACCCACCCCATTACTGTTAATCCTCCTCTCTTCTGATTGGACCCTTCCCAACAGGTTTTAAATTTGCTCAAGCCTCTGGTCAACAAAATAAGACCGTGGGCTCACAGGATTGCTGGTGTCTCTAGTTGCCAGATAAAGTAGGACTACTACTGGGCAATAGGGGAACCATAGACCATGGTTTACAACTTACTCTGTTGGTTATTGTCTTGTTTAAATTGGTAATTATTTGCATTAATCCGAATTTTACACATTAATCGTTTATTCCTACTTTTATGCTTCTCTCAAATTTACATACAATGTGACCACATTTGTGTGATTATTTGATTATTCTTTGTCTTTTCTTCATCACTAGACTGTGAGCTCACAGAACAGTCTTGGTATCCTCAGTGTTGGGCACATAATAAGGGCACAGCAAATATTTGTTGAATAAATGAATGAAGGAATGAAATTCTGTAAGACAGCCAGCAAAGGACTAAAAAAGGACTAAATACCAGTTTATTTGAAATTAAGCTGGTTCATAGATGTTAAATATTTTTAGATATACTATACATCAAGGTATCCAGATATGAACATTGAACATTTTTTTTGATGTTTTTATTTAGGCCATGGAAGCAGGACTCTCGGAAGTGAAAAGTGAGTTACAGTCACGTGATGATCTCTTGCGAATTATAGAAATGGAACGATTACAGCTGCACAGGGAATTATTAAAAATAGGAGAGTGCCAAAATACTCATGAAAATAAGAAAAGGTATATTCTTTATATTCAGAAGCCTGAGAAACTGTTTAAGACATGATGTTTGAAGATTTTAAGAGCTTTAGATTTAAAACTAGAATGAAAAGTCTATTTGTTTTGTATTTACATGCTGTTATTTATTGGATAATATTAGATATTAAAAATAAAATCAGTGATTATTTCACCTTCAAAATTAATGTATTTACTTTCCTAGAAAAATGTATTTTATTCTGGTGTATGGATACTTCTGTATCGCAGAACATCAGAAATTATCTCAGACTTGTATTTTTCAGGAGATTGTAAAAGCAGTAGTATAGAGCTGATATTTGTATATATTGCTAAATAAGAGTTATTCCATATTTTCAGATGTTTTTATCTTGATTGCCTATAAACCTGTTATTAACTTTTTCACTTGTAAATGCTGTGATTTATTTTGGTCTCCATACTCACTCCCTTGTCAGTTGCATTAAGAGTTTGTTAGAACAGATTTTTTTTCCTCTTTTAAAATCAGGCAGATATTGTGTATTCCATAACCACAAAGGAAATGGGATTGCTAAGGATTATTAAATATTTACACTTGTGAGTAGAAAGTTTGACTGTTCTATTCATTGATGTTCTCATTCTCCTTGGAACTTGAATCCTTCTCAAATCTGAAGGCTCATGCAAGAACAGTGATAGGACTTTAAAAATTGACTAACCAAATGGTAAGGGATATTTTCTTGAAAGATGATAACATTGTTTCAAAGGCAGTAATTATTTCATTAAAGTTGTGGGACCTGCTCAAATTTTGTTGAGCCCTATGCTATGGCAAATGGCAAATGGCAAATTAAGGTTCCTAAAAGTGACCTATTGTGTGTCTCGCCAAAGACGGTAGAATGCCTATTCACCAGTCAACATTATAGCATGTTCCACATGCAAGTTATATATTATTATCACTGGTCATTAAGAAATCTATTGGAAAAATATAATATGCAAGGCACTGTTCCAGTGTGGTGAGTTGGTGAGAAGTGTCTTTGCACAAAGAATGCATATGCCTAAAAACATAAGAGGTGTCCTAGAAAAGCAAACCTTGCACCCCCTGCCTAGCTCTGGTTTTATGTAAGAGCATGGTAGGTCCTTTCTGTGGGGCTGTCTCACAAGGCCAATGCTGAATTCCAGACATTGCCAACTTTCCTTCAATATAGGATTTAATCTAAGATCTTGCAGTTATTTGCATATTTGGCCAATACAAATCTTTTGTCCTGCCTAATGCCATTCTCTATTTAAGTTGGTATTTATTTTGATCTTTCATCTTTCTCATTTGGAGGGTATTCCTCAGTTCTAGTATTCTGAGATTTGATGAAAAGATAGATACTTAACTTTTCACAGCTTCCCTTGTATCTTAGACTTTGGGCTGTCTTCTTAGCCTTCCTCTTTCCCATTGAAAATGTCTAATCCTTTGGTTTGTTCTCATATGAATGTGATTCCAGCCTCTTTATTGTTTTGGTTTCTTTTATTTGGACTCTGTTTCTTCTTTACAGTTGTATTAAGGTGAAGCAGCCCAGACTTCTGAGTGCGGATGCACAATAGTTTTATAGAAGTAGCATAGGAATGCTTTTATTCATTTTCAGATCCTTTCTCAATAATGCCAAGATTTTGTTAGCTTTTTCTTTTTTTGAGCTACAGAAGCACCTTGGGCTGATATGTTCTGAGAGTTATTAAAAATAATTCCAACATTCCTTTTCTACATGACAACTGATAATTCCTTTATCTATTTATATTAGCATTTTATATTAGCATGATTATTGTTTTCTTCTTTGAACTTGTCCACGTTGAAGTTTGATGTTTGTTCTGATCACTCAGTGAAATTTACACAACCATAATGAGGTGTTTCCCCCCGCCCCCCCATTCAGATCAGCATTCCTCTCCCTGAAATTGCTTAGGAAGAATTGAAAAATAGGAAATTTCATTTTTCACCCCTTTCGAATAATAGCAAATGAGAAGAATTTAAGACTGATTCTGAAATAATGTTTAAATAGAATATTGGATAGAATGCTCACAATAGATGACTGAGTAGGAAACAGAAGGGACTGAAAAATGTGTGCAGTACATTCTAATTGTACAGAAATAGTATCTATATGCCTATGCAGATATGCAGATTTATATATTTATATATTTATAGGTATATTTATAGATATGTATATATTTATACACACATGCCTAGAAAAAAAGACCGTCAGTATACACAAAAACGCCAACAATGCTTTTTCCCTAATGATAACGTAATAGCAGTATATACTCTGATATACTCTGTTTTCTACAGTTAACATATGTATTTGATTATCAGAAGAAAAGCAATCCCGTCTAGATACAAGTACCTCAGGGATATCACTATTAATCTATACCTTTTAAAGATCCCTTTATTTTCAATATTTACATTCATTATTTCTCTGTCATTCCTCAGATTTTGTTTTGTTTGTATGGCTTAAGTTTTTGATTGATGAAACCTTTTAAGAAGTTCTTTGGAAATCTGAAATTGTACTCACTCACACGTGGGTACATTCCTCAGAACACCAGACTTGCCCAGATTAGTCAAGCCATTGAAAGCACGCCACTTTCCTTGCCTGGCTAGTGCAAGTGATTTTTAGTGATTTTTCACTTACCAGCTTCCCAGATGTAGAAGGGAACCTGTTTCTACTTCTCCAGACTTCCTGTGGAAATTGTATTTTCTGTACCAGTTTCTGCTTCTCCCCTCTGGTAGCCACATGTGCTAGCAATTCCATTTTATAAATGAAGCAGCCAAAGAAGAGATGTATTTGAACTTTCTCTGGGCAGGCTGTCAGATTTAGTCACATTGGATCCCTTTTATGGAGTCCCTGCTCCCTTCGGACTCCCCCTGACATAGTTCCTTTCCACAATGTAGAAGCAAGTTAGATGTGTTTCCTTTTCTTAAGGGGTTCCAAAGCCATTTTATTACAGAAAACACTCTTCTTACATAAAAATCTTATCTACATATGCAAAGCCAGTATTCTGCCCATTTTCAACGTATAATTGAAATTCCATATTAATTGCTACCTTTTATTTTTTGTCACTAAAACCATTTGCACTCAGTTAAATATGTGAATACTTATGGGATCTGAATGTATTAGCATTTGCAATTTCTGTAGCTTGAAAATTTTCCAATAAACTAATAATCTCTTTCTGCAACCTACAATCGTCTAAATTAACAATATAATCCCCACAGTTTACTCTGCGAAGTTTAATTTTTATTCACTTTAATCTGTAGACATGAATCATCTTACTCACCTTCGACTAAAGAACCAGAAAGGAAAAGGAAAGAGTTGTTTTCAGTGATCCTAGATCAGCCAAATCATGAAAAAGAGTTGAACAAGGTATGGAAAATAAGGGGCTTCTGAAGCCTCTGAATACAGAGGGGGAAAACACTTCCTTCTCATTCCCTTCTTTTTTCCTTCTATAGTTCCCCCAAAGATAATAACCTACCAGCCTGCTAATTCTGACATTCTTCTGGGCGACGCTGTGAAAAATACAAACCTTCAGTCACCGTCGTGCCTAAAACGTGAAGGGCCTTGTGGCCCCGTGACAGGTAGCTTATGGCGAGAAGAATGAGAGCACAGACTCAGGCATGCAACCGTATATATTAGGTGCATGAGCTTGGGGAAGTTGCCTGTGCAAGCTGCTCAGGGTCCGCATTTCTAGCTTGGGGATGGGATAATTAGCACCTCCCTCATAAAATCGCAATGAGGATTAACTGAGCTAATAAGAGCCTCTACTTGGCACTGACCTGTGCCGGGAGCTGTTCTGAGGGCTTAACAAATCTCAATTCATGTATTCCTCGCAACCATTTTATAAGGTAGGTGCTAATATTATCTTCCTTTCTCATTTGAGGACCCTAAGGCACAGAGAAGTTAGGTGATTTCCCCCGATGTTACACAGCTGTTAGGCAGCAGAGGTCAGATTGGAACTCAGGCAGTCTGACTCCAGAGCCCACGCTCTTCCCTTAAGTTAAAATCCGTTTAAAACTCGCAAGTAAAGTGCTTAGAACAGGGCTCGCCTAGCTCAGAGGGAGCGTCTAGTAAGCGAAGACTGCTCTTGGTATTGGTTACACCCGCCCTTTGTCACCGAGCACCTAACATGTGCCAAGTAGTCTGCCAGGAGCTGGGAATACAAGGGTGAATGAGGCCCGGGCGCTGTCCTTGAACACCTTGTGGTTCCCAGCTGCCTACAGAAAGCATATTCTCTTCTCTCCCTAGCAAAATCCAATGGTGGCTTCCTTTCCATGAAGCTTATCATGGCTGCTACCCACATCTCTGGTCTTTAGGTTTGAGGATCACACCTAAATATTCAATATTATATGATCTAAACAATTGGAAAGACCTGAGCGTGGCTTTGAATTATCATCTATCCCAGCACACAAAAGTGAAAATAAGTATTTGGAGAATGAATGAAGGCGAAGGTCTCCCATAATTGTGTAGGTTCATAAATTCAGTTGCTGTTTGTATAAAGTCAACAATCATTTATTGAGCATCTAGCAGGACTCTTGCTATTCTGCTCATTTCTGTAGGAACTACAATGATGTGAAAGGCAAATCCTGTCTCCCAAAGAGTTGACCGTCAGGTAGCTATTAAGTGTAGAAAAGGTGTTATGAATTAACGGTCATTTTCCTTATATTATTCACATACTCCCATGAAACTGATTTCACTGCTATTTAAAAGTATAACTTTGAAAAATTGTTCTTTACTCGTGTCCCCAGTGAATGCATTATGATACAAAGGTTGATTAAAGCCACCTAAAGTATAGTTACACCATTCTGAACCTCCCACACTCAATAAAACCTTGAGTAATAAGGAATCAACTGACATTGCACAGTTTTGACATGGAAGGAGAGAATGCTAGGCACAAATTCTCTTCATGGGCTCTTGGAGACCTCTAGATAATGCACTGCTGTGCAGAAAAGGTAACAAATGAATTGGGTATAAATAGCTATAGCTCCCAGGAACTGTTTGTGGAGAGCATTTTCATTCTCTTGTAATAAAAGCAACAAGAGCCATGTATTATGAATCCTGCAAGTGTTTTATTTCTTTCTCTGTTTTTCAGTGTAGAACTATTTTTGTTTTGTGATAAAATTGACATTTTTAATAAAGCCAAAAGTCATTTAGAGGTCGGTAAATTAATCTCATTTAGCAGGAAGCTTTGCAGTATAGCATGTTGTTTTAGTATCTAAACGCTGTGAAAATAATAAAAATAGTTTATTCCTTTCTCATAATGGGATATTCATGTTTGCACATTTTAAAAGTTCCATTTTAAGAGAACATGTTAACTACACAACAGGGATGTAATCAGCAAAATCCAGACGGGGACAAACCCCAGAACAGCCCTGTTGTTTCATCAAATAAATTGTAAGGAAAAAAAAAAAAAAACCAGAGAGAGAAGATTGGAGACAAAATGAGACCTGTAACATTGTCCTCAGGGTGGGGACATTTGTACCCTCTGTCTCCTGGTCCCTTCTTTTGCTCTTCGGAGTTGGGTAACTCAAGCCCAGTTAGTTCCCTTCCTGGTGAGTCCTTTTTGTTTTTCCCCCTCATCTATTCAATGATGGAGTTGGACCATGTGATTCCTAAGGTCATGTCAAACTCTGAAATTCTAAAAATGTTAGTACTGAGAACGAAATCACAGGGGGGTTGGTGGTATAAAGCTAAGGACAAGCCAAGTTTGCCTTCTGGACACATGTCCTTTCCATGTTAGGTCATCCCATGCTAGCTTTTTCCAATGTGTGAACCACCTTCTAGGGCCCTGTGCCCATGGGTTACATGGCACAATGGGTAGTAAGGTCCTAGAATCAGACTGCCTGTCACCAGGAATGTGACTGTGAAAAGTTACATACTTAACTCCTTCATTCTGCAAAACAGAGAACTCTTGCATGGCTTAGATGATGTATACAAACTACTTACAACACACACAAAAAGAAAGATATGATCCAGTCCACATATTTAGATCACAATTCAAATAAACAAACAGAAAAACATACATTGAGCTTCTGACACATTTATAAATTTGAATACTGCCTGGATATTTGATGATATGGAGGAGTTGTTAATATTTTTAAGATATTACATTGGTATTCTGGCTATTTTTTAAAAAGAGAAAGAGAGTGCCCTTATTCTTTTACAGATACATCCTGAAATGTCTAAAGATGAGATGAAAATAAAATCAATTTTAGAAGTAAGTGCCCTGGAGAAATTCATATAAATCTCTTTGTGGATGGGCTCCACCAACCTCTCCAGCCTCATGTCTCACAACACGCCAAATCCCGGCCATTCCAGACTCCTCTTGCTTCACTGTGTCTGCATTCTCTCTCACCCCTACTCTTCACTCTTTGCCTGGGAGCCCTTCTCCACCCCTGCCTTCCGTCTGGCTTCTATTCATCCTTCAGTATTTGTCTGACGTCCCATTCTCTGAGAAGCCCATCCTGACATCCCCAGGTTGGGTTAAGCATCCCTCCACTACATACCCCTGACGTTGATTGTTTATTTTTGTCTCCCCCAACAGACCAGGATCTTCTTGAGACTGACGATTGGGTACTTTATCTCCAGATCTCAAGAATTAGACACAGTTAATGATTTCTAGAAAGGTGGTAAGAGGCTGGACTAAGACAGTGGTAGTAGAAATGCAGAGCAGAGGAGAGATTTAGAAGCGCAAGGGACAGCATTTGCTGCCTGACTGTATTTGGTGGGACAGGGTGGGGAGGAGCCCAAGGTGAACCAGAGGTTGCTGACAGGGAAGGCCTAACTATGGTTAAGAATAGGAGACTCCACAGGCTTAAGGGCAGGAGGTGATGCATTTTCATGGATACATGAAGTTTGAAATTTATTATAACGTGATTCTGAAAAACATAGCATTCAGTCACAAACAGTACACACAGTGTAGTTAAAAAAAAAAGCCCTGAATTTATTTTATTTTTTTTAATATATGAAATTTATTGTCAAATTGGTTTCCATACAACACCCAGTGCTCATCCCGAAAGGTGCCCTCCTCAATACCCATCACCCACCCTCTCCTCCCTCCCACCCCTCATCAACCCTCAGTTTGTTCTCAGTTTTTAACAGTCTCTTATGCTTTGGCTCTCTCCCACTCTACCTATTTTTTTTTTCCTTCCCCTCCCCCATGGGTTTCTGTTAAGTTTCTCAGGATCCACATAAGAGTGAAAACATATGGTATCTGTCTTTCTCTGTATGGCTTATTTCACTTAGCATCACACTCTCCAGTTCCATCCACGTTGCTACAAAAGGCCATATTTCATTCTTTCTCATTGCCACGTAGTATTCCATTGTGTATATAAACCACAATTTCTTTCTGCATTCATCAGTTGATGGACATTTAGGCTCTTTCCATAATTTGGCTATTGTTGAGAGTGCTGCTATAAACATTGGGGTGCAAGTGCCCCTATGCATCAGCATTCCTGTATCCCTTGGGTAAATTCCTAGCAGTGCTATTGCTGGGTCATAGGGTAGGTCTATTTTTAATTTTCTGAGGAACCTCCACACTGCTTTCCAGAGTGGCTGCACCAATTTGCATTCCCACCAACAGTGCAAGAGGGTTCCCGTTTCTCCACATCCTCTCCAGCATCTATAGTCTCCTGATTTGTTCATTTTGGCCACTCTGACTGGCGTGAGGTGATATCTGAGTGTGGTTTTGATTTGTATTTCCCTGATAAGGAGCGACGTTGAACATCTTTTCATGTGCCTGTTAAAAAGCCCTGAATTTAAAACCAAGAGTCCTAGGTTCTAGTCCTGGCTCTGCCAGTTAATAGCTTTATGACCTTGAACAAGGCACCTAACTGTTCTAAGCCAGTTTTTTTTCTCCCTAAAAAACATGCCTGGTCCATCCACCTCTGGGTAGTGAGTCCAGACCTCTTCCGTCACACATTCTGCAGTGGTTGTGTGATGGGTATAGAGTGAAGTTATAGAGCAGGGCCTATAGCTGACAGTAACATATTATGCACTTACAATTTTAAAGGAGTAGATCTCATGTTAAGCGTTCTTACCACGAAAAAAAATTTTTTATAGGAACACAAGGAATCTTTTGGAGGTAATGGGCATGATTATTACATCTGTTGTGGTGATAGTAGCATGCACGTATGTCCAAATTCACCAAATCGTATATAAGTACATGCAGTTTTTGAATACTAATTATATCTCAATGAAGCCGGGAGGTTTCACTGCTTGATGTTTCCTCCACCTTCCTGTCAAAGTGGTTGTCAAAGTAGTATCAGTGGTAAGTGGTGATGTGCATATAATAGAAAATAGAAGTGAGAAATGGAATTTTGAATTTGAAAGGAGACAAGTAAATCAGTCATTTATTGTGAGTATCTGTTTTTCGTTCAGCCTTGATTGGAAAAGGAGGGTAAAGTGGGGCCTGCCAAAGGTTTAAGGGAGGACGGGAAGGCTAAGCCTGGCTAACAAAAGCTTCAAGCCAGTTTCTAGAGAAAAAGATCTGTTGATATTTGCTGGAATGTATCTGCCGCAGATGAGAAGCCAACTGTATCAGGAGGAAGAGTGCCATGGTTCTGAGCAGGAAAGAATGAGGAATGAAATCTCGGACCTAACAGAGGAACTTCATCAGAAGGAGATCACTATAGCAACTATCATGAAGAAAGCTGCCTTTCTGGAAAGACAGTTAAAAATGGAGTTAGAAATAAAAGAAAAAATGTTATCAAAACAGCAGGTATGCAAGCGGGCAGGACAGCACTTGTCCAGGTCACTGTCTTGCTCGGCTCTGATAGTAAGTCTTCATCATTGATTCATAAGCCGTTGCATTTCTTGCTATTGTTTCTGAGGCTAGCATCATTTGCGAAATAATGCAAAGTGTCATCAAAAAAGAACCGGGGAAAAAGTGACAGCACAAGATAATTGCATTAAATTCCGTCCTAACATTTTCTCGTGACCTGTATTTTGATCGCCTCCCACAGGATGCTCTAGTCAAAGATTTTTTCTTGAATTTGTTTTCTATATCCCATTAGAATTTTTGTCTTAAAAAAAGGCCTCTATTCCAGCCTTTCATGGATACTTCCCACCCCCATGTACATATACGTGTATATGAGATATATATTTTTTAAGTTTATTTATTTATTTTGAGAGCGTGCATGAGCGGGGGAGGGACAGAGAGAGAAGGAGACAGAGAATCCCAAGCAGGCTCTGTGCTGTCAGTGCAGAGGCCAATGCGGGGCTCAGTCTCACAGTCCATAAGGCCGTGACCTGAGCCGAAATCAGGAGTTGGACGCTAAACCAACTGAGCCACCCAGGCACCCCCCCCCCATTTTACATATTTATTTTGGGGTTTTTTAAAAATAGATGTTGAATCATGAAAATTAGTCCATGTTTACTGAACATTGACTCAACGCACAGCATGGTTCACGGTAAAAAACTGCAATTATAATGTTCTACTGTTAAAATACTGTAAGAACTTCAAAGTCTTCCCTCCTTCCGTTTCCTTCCTTCCTTCCTTCCTTCCTTCCATTTTTTTTGAAATTCCTTCAACACTTTACTCATCATCAAATTGGTGATTAAAAAGTGTAAGGTTTACTTGCTTTTTTTAATCCCAAATCAAGAGGCTTTGCGTGCACCATTCAATAACTTTCTGGGCATTTAAGGGTCACTTCATAAATAAGATGGTTATTTAAATCCTGTGTATTATAAAAACAAGAAGAGATTTGGCCTTTGTCCAATTATAAACCTTAAGCTGATCAACTTGTACAATACACAGGAAAACAGCATAGATGGGATAGTGGCAGTGGTTGTACCTGGATAGGAAAAGATATTTTACAGGTGTGAACAGTGACCTGGGTAACTGGATGATGGATGATTTTTTTTTGAAATGAAATTTTTAAAATTTAATCCAACTTAGTTAACATGTAGTGTAATAATGATTTCAGGAATAGAATTTAGTGATTCATCACTTACATATAACACCCAGTGCTCATCCCAGCAAGTGCCCTCCTTAATGCCCATCGCCCATTTAGCCCACCGCCCCAACACCCCACCAGCAACCCTTAGTTTGTTCTCTGTATTTAAGAGTCTCTTCGTGGTTCATCTCCCTGTTTTTATCTTGTTTTTGCTTCCCTTCCCCTATGTCCATCTGTTTTGTTTCTTAAATTCCACATATGAGTGAAATCATATGACTCTGACTTATTTTGCTTAGCATAACACACTCTAGTTCTATCCACATTGTTGCAAGTGGCAAGATTTCATTCTTTTTGATGGCCAAATAATATTCCATTGTATATATTTTTGTCCATTAGTCAGTCAATGGACATTTAGGCTCTTTCCGTAATTTGGCTATTGGTGATAGTGCTGCTATAAACATTGGGTTACATGTGCCCTTTCGAATCAGCACTCCTGTATCCTTTAGATAAATACCTAGTAGTGCAATCGCTGGGTCGTAGGGTAGTTCTATTTTTAAGTTTTTGAGGAACCACACACTGTTTTCCAGAGTGGCTGCACCAGTTTGCATTCCCACCAGCAGTGCAGACGGGTTCCTCTTTCTCCACATCCTCACCAACATCTGTCGCCTAAGTTGTTAATTTTAACCATTTTGACGGGTGTGAGGTGGTATCTCATTGTGGTTTTGATTTGTATTTCCCTGATGATGAATGATGTTGAGCATCTTTTCATGTGTCTGTAGCCATCTGGATTTCTTCTTTGGAAAAGTTTCTATTCCTGTCTTTTGCCCATTTCTTCACGGGAATATTTGTTTTTTGGATGTTGAGTTTGATAAGTTCTTTATAGATTTTGGATACTAACCCTTTATCTGATGTGTCATTGCAAATATCTTCTCCCATTCCATCGGTTGCCTTTTAGTTTTGCTGATTGTTTCCTTTGTCGTGCAGAAGCTTTTTATTTTGATGAGGTCCCAATAGTTCATTTTTGCTTTTGTTTCCCTTGCCTACAGAGACATGTCAAGTAAGAAGTTGCTGAGGCCAAGGTCAAAGAGGTTGTTGCCTGTTTTCTCCTTTAGGATTTTGATGGCTTCCTTTCTTACGTTTTAGGTCTTTTATCCATTTTGAGTTTATTTTTGTGTTTGGTGTAAGAAAGTGGTCCACGTTCATTTTCTTGCATGTTGCCGTCCAATTTTCCAGGCACCATTTGCTGAAGAGACTGTCTTTTGGTTATGGATGATTTTTATTTTCACCTTTATATTTTTTGATATTTTTAGGTTTTTGTTAAGGAAAATATAGTTTGTAATCTACAAAAGTAAATCTTTTCAAGGGAAGTGTTTTATATAGAAATGAGGCCTATGTAAATAAAAGAGCAGATACTATTTCTGAGTGCTGCTAAGTAGAAAAAATCAGGGAAAAATAAATAAATTAGACAAAATGAAGTGGCCACACAAAAAGAGAGCCATTTGGCAGAAATATTAGAACAAAATTAAACATCAAAATCATATTTGCATATTGTTAAAAATTAGGTAGTGAAGAATTCAATGGGCAGTGTTATTTGAGCATGTTTTAAATAGTGGTTTTTCTGGTAATAATCAGCATACAATAGAAAATAGAAGTGATATGGAATTTTGGTATGGGAAAGAACATCATTATTGTTAGTATCTGTTTTTAATTTAGCACTGGTCAGGAAAGGAGGGTAAAGTGGGGCTGCCAAAGAGAGACCTGAATGCAAATACCTGATTTGGAATGATCATGCCTAAGAAGCGTTTCTCTTCACTGCACTTAGAAAATGTTTATGTGAATAAAATTAATTTTAATACAATTGTGAGCTTTTATTATGAATTTTACACTCACTTTTTCCTACTGATCCCCTTCCAGGTCTCAGACATGAGATACAAAGCTGTCAGAACTGAAAACACACACCTGAAAGGGATGATGGGAGATTTGGACCCCGGACAGTACATGGTAATTAATAATGCTGAAACTATTCAGTAACTTGAACCGGGATATTACGTACTTGGTCAGGACTTGCCCAGACATTATTTGCTAAGCACGTCCCATGCGTCAGGCAGGCAGCAGTGGGGGCAGCAAATTATCTTGTACTTGGACTAAACTTACTTTTATCCTCAGGCTAAAAATTTCTAGTTTTCTCCTTTGTTCTTTTCTTGGATTGGGCTACAGGCTGATCATTTCCTCAAACATGCCACTTCCTTGCTTTTTTTTGCTCTCACTATTGCCTCTGAAATCCTCGTGGCCTGACTCATGTGTCAACCATACCCTTGATGAAGCCGCCCCTAAAACTCCAGTGAGAATGAGTTGTGCCATCCACACTGGGTTTATATTTTGGTGTCGCTTGTTTTGTAGCCTGACACTTCCCCACTGGGTGGTGAGCAGGGGCCACATTTTACTGAAGTTTGTACCACCAGCACCTCACAATGTCAGGGGTATAGTAGGGTTCAATGAATGTTGGTTGAATGAAAGGAAGGATGAAGAAATGAATGATTGAGGATTGACCTTGTGATTTTAACCAACGGCTCTACATTGTTTAATATAGCAGTTGAAGGTTGGTTTTTATATGTAAATATAAGAACTTTTATTTATTGAACTAATGAAATACTGTTGTTACTTGTTTAACATTTATTTGCTCTGAGAGGAAATTTTGAAATAAAATAATTTTTCCGCCACTGGGGGAATCGAGAGGATAAAAGATGAGTATGATGATTGCTTCACCTGGCTTCAGTCTCCTCAGCTATGACACAAGGAAGTTAGACCAGGGGTTCTCCGTGATTCTAGATTTCTGTGATAGTAGGTACTTGTTCTCATAATAGTAAGTATCCTAACATCAAAGAGTTAGAGGCATTCCGCAAGCATTCTGACTTCTTTGGCCCTGCTTACGGATTGTGTAATCAAAGGATAGACGGGTAAAAAGTGAAGCGTACGTGGTTTCCCAGTCTGTTACATAAAATCTGTCTGACGTCTGGCGTTTGTTCCTATAAACGCTCAACACACAAAAATTTGAACTGAGTCCTGCCCTCATGAAAATCTTTTTTTTCCCCCCTCTCACAATATGGTCTTTGTGGTGGTTTTGTCGTTGTTTTTTTTTTTAAACTAAATGTTTTCAGGTATGAATTCTGCCTCATCACAGCCCACACTGAGCCTGCTTCACCCTGGTTTGTATAGGCATTTGGTTTTGTTCACTTACTTGTTTTCGGCTTTTGCAAGAAGTAAAACACATAAAGATCTGTAAAGAAGAAGCTAATTATTCCACTGCTTTTCCCAATCCCAATTTGGAATCCAGAGATATCCAGTGCTAACAAATTAGTATGTAGCATTCTATCACTTTTTCTTGCTCACACACATATATAGAAGGGAGGAGTTAAGTGTTCCTTTACAGAAATAAGTGTATAATATACACATTATTCTAAATTGCTTTTTGACTCTGTATCACCAACATCTGTGTAAGACAGTAGAGAAACATCTTTTTTTGTAATTTCTTAGGAAAATCAATATATACTCATGTAAAATATATATAATTTTTAGTAAATTGAATCATAACTTACATACTAGTGATTTAATGCAGTCTTTTTTTCTTGCTTCTCCCCTTTGCTCTGTTTCCCTACCCACCTCATAACCTCCTCCACCAGATAACACATGTTAACTGTTCAGTATGTATTGTTTTGTACTCTTCATGTATATTAATTCATATATATGTGTATGCGTGCGTGTGAATATGTATACATACATGTGTATAGTCATATAACTAATATCTATACATACATGTATATAGTCATATATTAACTTTTATTATAAATTGGATTACATTATGCATACTTTTCTCCATCTTGTTTTTGTCCGCTCAGCAATATCTTTTGCGAATCGTTATAAATCAACTAGTTTAGGTCTATTTCATTTTGTATAATGGCTTCATAATATCCCATGATGTGAATGTATCAAAATTTATTCAGCTATTTTTCGGGATCAATTCATTCGTCATTAATTCAACTCTGTTTCTAGATTTGTGCACCAATAAACAATACTGTAAAAAAAATCTTCATACATACATTTTTGAACAGCTTCCTAAGAAAAGAATTGCTGATTGAAAGAATATGTATGTTTTAGGAGTGTCTGGGTGGCTCAGTTGGTTAAGCGTCCGACTCTTGATTTCGGCTCAGGTCATGATCTCATGGCTTGTGGGATGGAGCCCCGTGTCTGGCTGCACACTGAAAGCACAGCGGAACCTGTTTGGGATTCTCTCTTCCTCTCTCTCTGCCCCCCCCCCCCCCCCCGCACACACCCTCTCTCTTTCTCTCTCTCCCTCAAAATAAATTTTAAAAACTTTAAAAAAGGATATGTATGTTTTAATTTTAAAACATTTGTTGTCAAATCATATTTCTACTATCTCTGTATGTGCATACCTTTTATGTTCCTCCTTACCAGCAATAGGTGTTACTGCTTTTTAAAATTTTTGGCAGTCTGATGGGTGTAAAGTGATTTCTCAGTAGTACTTGAATTTCTATTTCCCTGGATACTGTGAGTATATTTTTGTATGTTATTGGCAATGTACTATGAATTATATTCTTTGCTCATTTTTCTGTTGGGATGTCTTTTTCTTGTCAATTTATAACAGTAATTTCCTTAATTTATTGTTTGTGATTTTATTTATGATATCTTTTTGCAATACACAAAGTTTTAATGTTTGTTTATTTTTGAGAGAGAGTGAGAAGGAGACTCAGAATCCAAAGTAGGCTCCAGGCTCTGAGCTGTCAGCACAGAGCCCAACGCGGGGCTCGAACCCACAAGCCATGAGATCGTGACCTGAGCCGAAGTCAGACGCTTAAGTGACTGAGCCACCCAGGCACCCCTACCATACACAAAGTTTTAAACCTTCATTTGTCAAAAACATGTATCTTTTTGTTTACAGCTTCTGAATTTTCTTCCTAGAATAACAAGGTTTTTCCAACTTCTAGACAGTATACGTTGTTAGAGTGTCTTCAAAGATTTGTGTCTTTTTCCATCTAAGCTTTTAATCCATTTGAATTACAATTTTACATGTGATATAAAACAAGAACCCAATTTAAATTTTTATATGAAGGTTAAGGTCAATTTATCCCGTTTCTCCAGATAATTTCCTGTTGGGTTTTATTTGGAATCAAAATAAGTTTACATATTACTTTGAAAGAACTGGCACTTTCATGATAGTAAATTTTCTCATCCAAGGATATGACATCGTTTTCCATTTCTTCATATCTCAGTTTATGCTCTTCAATAAGACCTTACAATTTTCCTTCTTTAGGTTCTGTGCCTTTCTTTTAAAATTATGCTCAGGTATTTTATAATTCTTGTCACAGTTGTAAGTGAAGTATTTTCCTTTTTCCATATCTAAGAACTTATTTCCAATATAGTAAAAAAAACAAATTGTCTTTAAATTCTAGTAGGCATTTACTAGGGGTTCTTAGGGATATTTGAGATATACTATCATTTCAGCAAAAATAGATAGTTTTAGCTCTTTTTTCTACTGTTCATATCAGTTATTTTTGTCATACTGCATTTGCTAAAACCTCAAGGGAATATTAAATAATAAGAGTGATTGCTGAGAAAACTGTCTAATTTCTGATTCTAGATGAAATTGTTTTAGAGTTTTACTGTTTAGAATAATTATTGTTCTTAGGCTATGGTCTTATATCTTTTTATTCCTAGTTTACTTAGAGTTTTTAAGATTTGCTGCCAGCTTTTATCAAATAGCTTTTCAGCATTTATGACATCATGTGGTTTTTGTCTATAATTTATTGATGTATGATAGAGTATGGTTGACAGATTTCCTGATATTGACCCATCTTTGAATTTTGGGAATGAACCTTCTTGGTCGTATTCATTTGCTGGGCCTGCCATAACAAGGTACCACAAACTGGGTGACTTAAAACAATAGAAACTTATTGTCAAGTAGAAGTCCAAGATCAAGGTGTTACCAGGGCCATACTCCCTCTGAACCTGTGGAGGAGGGTTCTTCCTTATCTCTTTATAGCTTCTAGTGATTTGCCAACAATCTGTGGCAATCCTTGGATTATACATGCATCATCCTATCTTCACATGCCGCCCTTCCTGTGTCTCTGTCTTCACGGCCAACTTTCAGTTTCTTTATGTGGTCTTCCCTCCATGGGTGTCTGTCTCTGTATCCAAATTTCCCCTTTTTGTAGAATACCTGCTATGTTGGATTAGGTCCTACCCTAGTGACCTCATCTTTACTTTATTACCTATGTAAAGATCCTTTTTCCAAGTAAGGCCACATCCTGAGATATAGGAGTTAGGAGGATTTCAGCATACCTTTTGTGGGGGGAGGGGAAGAGAAAATTCAACCCATAACAGCCATACTCTAACAATTTCAACATATTCCTGGGTTCTATGTGACAATATTTTATTTAGGAAATTATGACCTGCGGGGGTGCCTGGGTGGCTCAGTCAACTGGTTAAGTGTCTGACTCTTGGTTTGGGTGCAGGTCATGATCTCACGGTTTATGGAATCGAGCCCCACGTCGGGCTCTGTGCTGACAGTGCAAAGCCTGCTTGTGATTCTCTCTCTCCCTCTATCTCTGCCCTTCCCTGCTCTCATGCTCCCGCTGTCTCTCAAAATAAATAAATAAACATTTAAAAACAGAAATTATGACCTGTGTATATAAATGAGATTCATACACAGTTCTTTCTACTTGTTTTAAAGTTATGCTGGCTTTATAACAAAAATTGGGAGTATTCATCTTTATGAGTTATCTAGAATAGTTTAAATAATATTGGAATTATCCATTCTTTAAAGGTTAAAAAGAGCTTAGCTGTGAAACCATCTGGACATTGAAGTTTCAGTGAAGTATATTTACAATTACCTTTCCATTCTCTTTTAGCATACTTGGTATATTCAGATTTCACTTCTTCTCAGGTTGCTTTGATTATTTGTATTTTTCTAGGAAATTTTTACACAATCCAAATTGTTTCCTTGTTACCAAAGGTAGTAATATCCTATAATTCTTTTTGTCTTTTCTATAGTCTATGTTCATGTTTCCTTTCTTATTCCTAAACTTGTATAGTTTAGCTCTCTGCCCTTCTTTTTTAAAGCCTGGCACACAAGGGGATTATGTATTTTGTTAGTATTTAAAAGTGTTGGCTTTTGGATTTATTATTTCATCTATTCGTTCTAATTTCATTATGTTTATCTTTTATCGATTTCCTCCTCCCAATTTGTTTTATTTTGTTGCTCTTTGTATTTCTTAATATAAACACTGAATTTCTTAATTTTATATGTTTTTGATGGTGAAGCCTTTTAAAGCTGTATGTGTTCTTTTGGCTATAACTTTGCTGCATCCCATCAATTGCCATGAAATATTCTCTTACGTTTCTTCCCAAACATACTCTCACAGTCACAGAGTAGAGTGGGTTTGGTCTCTGAGATCAGGGAGACCAGGCAAAATTGTCAGCCAAGACCTGCCCAGGATAAGTGGCCCTGCTTGGCTCTGGGGAGGGAAAGATTCCTCACCAGCTCTCCCTGACAGGAGTCCCACACACCTGGCTCAGGAGTGAAGGGTTAGAAATAAATATGGGGGAAAAAAATAGTTACAGAGAGGGAGGGAGGCAAACCGGAAGAGACTCTTAAATACAGAGAACAAACTGAAGGTGGATGGGGGGTGGGAGAGAGGGGAAAGTGGGTGATGGGCATTGAGGGGCACCTGTTGGGATGAGCACTGGGTGTTGTATGGAAGCCAATTTGACAATAAATTATATTAAAAAAATAAATAAATATGGGACAGGGAGATGCAACAGGATGCCAACAACTTCCAAGGCTCCCTCGCTCCTCAAGAGAATATTAGAAAATGTTTGTCCCACAGGGAAACTAGCACTCATGTTTCAAGTCAGTGAACCAGTTTCAACTTAGTTTCTTAAAACTTAACCTTTTTTCCAGGTTTATCGAGGTGTAATTGACAAATAAAATCGTATATGCTTAAATTGTACAATGTGATTGCATGTGTATATACATTGTGAGATGATTACGACAATCAAGTTAATTAACACATCCATCTTCATATAGTTATAATGTGTGTGTGTGTGTGTGTGTGTGTGTGTGTGTGTGTGTGTACGTGTGGTCACAATGCTTAATATCTATCCTTTTAGCAAATTCCAGGTGTATAGTACAGTATTATTAGCTATAGTCATCATGCTGAATAGTAGATCCCCAGAACCTAGTCATCTTATAAATGAACCTAGTCATCTTTGACTCAACATCTGGCCTTTTCCCCTACCCCTCAGCCCCTGGCAACTGTCATCCTCCTGTCTACTTCTATGAATTTGGCTTTTTTTTTAAATTGAAGTATAGGTGACATCTAATGTTATATTAGTTTCTGGTGTGCAACATAGTGACTTGGCAATTCTGTACACTATGCAGTGCTCACCATGATAAGTATAGTTACCACCATACGAAGTCACCATACAAAGTTATTACAATATGATTTTGTTCCTTAATTCCACGTATAAGTGAGATAATGCAGTATTTGTCTTTCTCTGGTTTATGTCACTTAGCATAATGTCATCCGGTTTCATCCATGTTGATGCAGATGGCAGGATTTCCTTCTTTTTTATGGCTGAATAATATTCCATTGTGTATGTATATAAGTATATATACACAAATAACACATTTTCTCTATCCACTCATCCATACCTTGGCTATTATGAATAATGCTGCAATAACATGGGAATGCAGATGGTTCTTCTAAATACTGATTTCATTTCCATTAGATATATATCCAGAAGTGGGATTGGTGATCATATGGTAGTTCTATCTTTGTTTTTTTGAGGAACTTCCATACTGTTTTCCATAACGATGGTGCAAGATTACATTCCCACCAACAGTGTACAAGAGTTCCCTTTCCTCCACATCTTCACCAACACTTGTTATATTTTGCCTTTTTGTTAATAGCTATCCTACCAGGTATGAGGTGATGCCTCATTGTGGTTTTGACTTGCGTTTCCATGATGATTAGTGATGTCGATCACCTTTTCACATAACTTCTTATTCTTGGCCGCTTATGGGTCTTCTTTGGAAAACCGTATATTCAGGTCCTTTGTACATTTTTTAATTGCATTATTTGTTTGTGGGTTTTATTTTGTTTGTTTTGCTACTGAGTTGTATGAGTTTCTTATATATTTTGGAAATTAAACCCTTATCAGATATACGGTTTACAAATATTTTCTCCCATGAAGTTGCCTCTTCACTCTATGATTGTTTCCTTTGCTGTGCAATAAGCTTTTTTTTAGTTTTATATAGTGCCACTTGTCTATTCTTGCTTTTGTTGCCTGTGCTTTTTGGTGTCAAATACAACAAATCATTGCCGGAACCAATATCAAATATCTGTCTCCCCTCTGTTTTCTTCTAGGAGTTTTACAGTTGCAGGTCTTGTATTTAAGTCTTTAATCTACTTCCAGTTATTTTTTTTGTGAGTCATATAAAATAGAGGTCCAGTGTCATTCTTTTGCATGTGAATATCCAGTTTTCCCAATATTTATTGAAGACACTATCCTTTCCCCACTATGTGTCCTTGGTGCTTTTATTAAAGATCAGTTGACCGTATGTGTGTGGGTTACTTTCTGAGCTCTTTATTCTGTTCCCTATCTATACCATGCCACAATCACTACAGAATGTTTCCATTCATTCCATACATATTTATTGAATACCTACTACGTATCTGACAGTATGCCAAGATTGTGAATAAGTCAGACTAGATCCTTGAACTTAGGAAACTTAATATTAGTAGAAGGAGACCAATTATTAGTAGATACGGACAATTAACTGGATACTTATGCTAAAGAGTAATAGGAAAGCTCAGAATTCAGGGGCACTGATAGGGATTACTTAACCCTGTTGTGGGAGTAATAAAAGGCACCTGGGGAGCAGTCAGCCATACAGATTGGTGGGAAAGAGTCATGCTGAAAGAATAGAATGTACAAAGACCAGAGATGAGGGAGAGTCAGGGAAACTTGGAGAACTGTATAATAACAAAGATCTGCAATGTATTGGGTGTTTACTCCATGCCTTATAATCTGCTGGACGCTTTACATACATAGTGTCTCTATCCTTATAACAAGTATGTGGTGGTTGGGTATGACGATATCATTTCACAGAAAAGGGAATGGAATCTTTATGTTTTTAAGTAACTTGCCCAAGATCATATAGCTTGTAAGTTGGTTTGGATAACTCCAAATGCATAATACTGCTATAATATCCTATGGTTCTCTCTGTTTCTTCTGTTTTATTCATTGGCTCCTCCCACTACTGTTCCTGCCTCTGCTCATTCCCCCAGTTTTGCTGTTGGCTCTTGCGCCTCTGGCTCCATGCTTTCCCTTAAAGGATAGATCCGTCAACCACTCCAAGTTACCTCCTCTGGATTACCTCGTGGCTTCTAAGCTCTCCCCTCCTTATCCCAGACACAACCTTTCCTTGTGTTCTTCTTCCTATCAAGAACATGTGCTCAATTTCCAATAGGAGGTTAGAACTCTTTATATTCCATGGCTTCCTTAATCTGGCTCTCCCACTTTGTGTCCCTTATAGTGACCTACAACAAACCTTCTGCTAGAGCTAGACCTGTCTCAGTCTCATCTGCATATGTGATGGTCACTTCTCATGCTCTTTCTTGCTTCCAGGCTTTCGCACATGCTTTCCTTCTACCTAAAAATTCCCTTTTCCCACTTCACATAGTTATGCCCTGTTAATGTTTTAGATAACTCAGCATAAATTTTACATGCTATACAAAATCTTCTTTGATTTTCCTCTGCTCTGCTAAGTGTCCCTCCTAGAAACCACCATAACATCCTTTATTTAACACCCTTCATAGTACAGGGTTAAAATTACCTGTTTCTTGTCAGCTACCCATCCCCTTACCAGTAGGCCCATTGAGGGCAGTTACGGTCCTAGTTTACCATTACATCCAAGCACTTAGTACAGTGCCTGAACATAAGAGGCAGTGAAAAAATATTTTGTTAGATGAGTGAATGAACAAATGAATGAGTGAGTGAGTGAGTGAACAAATGAATGAATGAATGAATCCTTTATATATCCTCCACCTGAATGCTTTTCCTTAGCACTGAGTTTTGGATTGTCTTCCTTTATTTTTTTAACTGTTTAGTGTATGTATGTTTTGTCTCATCAGTCGTAGACTTCTTGATGGGAGAAGTGGACTATATTTTATACTTCTTCATAGAGGGTTTGGTATAGGATAGGGCTCAATGAATACTTGTGGATTTATGGGTCTCACCTGTAGTATAAGAGGCATGAGTAAACTTTCATGGGAATTATTGCTCACATCATGAGAGACTGCCAGAGTGTTGTTTTATCTCACCTTCTGCATGATCTCAGTTGCCATTCATTGATTCAGAAACATTTGAGTTTATACTTGGTGCAGCATAATTTAATATATAATTATACTTTATATTATTCACTATTTTTTCATACATGTTAATTTAGTCTACTCGGTTTTATTGTATTTTCCATGAGAGCAGGGTCACTTTTTTGTACTTGATTACCTCTGTGGCACTTAGCACATATATATACAACATGTGTTTGTTTAAAGAGTAGTTAATGGGATGGATATCATAAAATGGAGTGCCATTGATGTGTGGCCTTCAGTGTGATGCCTTATTAAAATAGTATTTAATCACATATGCTTTATGTTAAATTTGTAATTCATATAGAAAGTTAACTTTATCATTGTTCTCTCTTTTTTGTATGTGAAGATTTATAATTGACTTTGATAACTGAAATAGTCAAGCCACTCCCCAAAGAGAAAAATCTCAAGTGCCTATTGAATTAAAAAAAAAAAAGACCAAATATAATTCTTTGTTCTTTAAGAGTGTATGATCTGGGGCGCCTGGGTGGCTCAGTCAGTTAAGCTTCTGACTTCGGCTCAGGTCATGATCTCGTAGTTTGTGAGTTCGAGCCCTGCGTCGGGCTTTGTGCTGACAGCTCAGGGCCTGGAGCCTGCTTCAGATTCTGTGTCTCCCTCTCCCTCTGCCCACCCCTGCTCACTCTCTGTCTCTGTCTCTGTCTCTCTCTCTCTCTCAAAAATAAATAAACGTTAAAAAGAATTTTTTAAAAAGTATACAATCTATTATGTTACTTTATGTAGCATTCATTAGTTTAAGATTTCATACTAAAGAAAACTCCTATCTGTTATGTGTTCAAATCCCACAATTAGATAGTTAATTCTTTCTGAAATAATTGTAATGGATAAATAAACATGGAATTAAAGGATTGGTGCTGAATTTTTACCCCAGGCAGTAAGAAACAAAATATTTACATCATTATTTTAGGGCTTCTAAAATATGTGGTATTTGGATAATATTCAAATAACAATTATCTTTTTCCTTTCCAGACAAGTGAAATCACTGACATTAAGGTAGGTCATTTCTAAATAAGTAGAACTTTGGGAATTTTTCCACTTGACTAACTGTGAAGCGCCCTGTTTATCACACTTAGGGAAAGAAAGTTTAAACAAGGCCCTCACCCAGTGGTAGGGGCCTGCCCTCAGTCATTAGCTGTCCCTTGCTCCCAGCTATGGCAGCTCCCCTTTCCCTCCACTGAGTCTGTGAAGGAACTGCCCGCCTGGTTGGTAACTCTTCCTCGGGTCTCAGAGAGATACTTTTAAAACTGTAACAGAAGTGGCTCTGAGAAAGACGTTTCCCTTGGATTTGTGCAAAAACAGTTAGTTACTCAGAGAAAAGTATGAGGTGTTTACCTGTATTTCCCTGGGTAGCTAATGAGAAATCAAGTTTTTCATGATAGTTTTTTTTGTGATTCCATATTTACTTAGGCACGTGAGTATATTTATTAAATTTTCCTGCATCTAAGAAATGTGCCGTAAAATCAGATTTCATCAGAATTCAGAATTGGTGGTAATTTTTAAGACTCATTTGCTCATCTGCCCTTCACCATCCATGAAGTTGGCCAAATAAAATAATAGCTTAAAAAATTACCACCCTCACAACAATCTAAAACATCCATTTATGTATTAAAAATTAATATACTAACCATAAAACAAAAACATGGATAAAGCCTGTCCTTCTGTAGAAGTACTTTGTTAGCCTATTATTGTTGAACATACGTGAATTTAAAAGAAAAGGTGTAACATAAAATACTGTTCTTCAAACACTGCAGGAATTTAACTGGCCTCATGCTGGCATGCCAGAGTAAGTAAGTACTAGGAAGTTTTGCCATTTCGAGAATGAAGCAATGGATTAAAACTACAAAACCCTAAAATTTGAGGGAAGAAAATTTTAGCTAACAGGCCTATCAAATAACCCATCAGAAATACAGAGGTAGAATTTAATCAGTGCCTATTTTCACACGATAACCCATCTAGTGAAGGATATAGTCCTGACATTACTAGAAAAGCCTTTAAGAAAAACATGAAATGAGAGAGCCCAAAAATGTTGTCGTCAAGGAAAATGGAATATGCTTTTAAATATAAATCATGCAAATACATTACCTATGTAATTTTTTCAGGTCATGCTCACAACACTTATTTAATTATGGTGCATTTAGAAAATTATAGAGTCTTTTAAAAAATTATTACTATCATTCTTAATTACTTTAAACCAACATTGGGCCAAAAAGAATCACAGACGAAATCTAAATTTATAGAAAAGGCTTGAACAAAATTATAACCGAGCAGCAGACCATCAAGAGTTACATATTTTGATGAATAGATTTTTTTTAGAGTAAAATTTTCAATCTTTCATGAACTTTCTCGACCAGATCTGTTCATATGAATACTTACCTTAGGAAGGGCAAAATTTTATGAGATGGCCTCCTTTATATTTATTATAAATCTACTCTAATTTTAAAGATTTTTTTAACTTATTTATTTATTTATTTATTTTTGAAGGGGAGAGAGAGACAGAGCATGAGCAGGGGAGGAACAGAGAGAGAGGGAGACACAGAATTCGAAGCAGGCTCTAGGCTCTAAGCTGTCAGCACAGAGCCCGATGCGGGGCTTGAACTTACGAACCACGGGATCATGATCTGAGCCAAAGTCGGACGTTTAACCGACTGAGCCACCCAGGCGCCCCAATCTACTCTAATTTTAGAATAAACAGTCCTTTCTCTTGGAAAGCATGTTACAGATTACTCTTGTATCTGCACTGATGTATCTCAATGAGCAAACGTGAAGACCTACAAAAGGCAAGGGCCTAACAAGCAGAGACATACCTTTAATGATCCTTCTATTCCAAAGGGCACCTTGGTCAATAGCTGTATAAGCACATAACCCTTTCTGTGTTGTTCTGGGGCAATTTGGCCTCCTGAAGAATCTTCTTTCAAAGGTGGGACCTTTCTAACGATTCATGAACTTCTATAACACATTAGGCAGTAAACAGAAAATGTAGTAAGCAGGCTTGGCCTTTGAAAGCAAAAATTAAAACCAATAGGTAAACCTTTTTAATACCTAATATGTACACATTTCTACACTTAGGAATCCTGATACTAATATGATATATAATATTATGTGAATAATATAAGACATGCAGTTAGTAAAAATAAAAATAATGACTTTATGGGATGCCTAGGCCATGAAGTGGCCTACATGCCAAAACCTTACATTTAGAAACTTCAAAATAAAATTTCTAAGACATATTCATCTATAGTCTTATGGGCTTATAACCATAGAAATTTGGAGCTTCAAAGATGATACTTTATCCATGTCATACTTTTTGTGCTAAAATATTACCCTCTGACAACAGAGAACTCTTGTTGAATCAGCAACTACATGACCCACAGATATCTAAATCACAGGACTAGAAAGGACCATGTAGTCATTTAAAGCATTTTCATGAGTTTTTGTGTGAGACTATGTCCTGTTTTTTTAAACTCTGTGAGAAGAAAAGTGTAGACTCTCCATAAAATTTCTTACAGCATTTAATTCAGAACTCATCAGAAATCTTTGTTCTTGCTTTGTAAACCGCTCATTTTGTGATCTGAACATGTTCCGTATCCCCTTCTTAGGACACATTAAGATTAGGTGGTGCATACCAGATAGTAAAACTACATCATGAAGCCGCATTCCTGAAGACTAGTACTGCCACAATTTCAACTGTTACATCTTTGCTCTCAAATGGTCCAGAATCAGACTCCAGTCTGTATGGATTTAGTAGATAATTGTTCATCACCCCACAGTGGGGAATCGATGTGTGTTTTTCTATAATGACATATATTATTGTAATCAGAGCAAAAAAATCTTCCAAAATTGAAATGTGTATTAATTCTGGTTCTATTATTAATGCTCGAAGGCATACCCTGTAGACACGAAAACCCTTAAATCCAGCCAGTCTGTTCTAGAGAGAGAGAGAACACTAGTGCAGAAGTGAACACGGACAGTGGTGGATGCATTGCTCTCGTTGTGAAGCGTTCGGTGGCAGCTGTCGCTGAGTGTCCGTGTTGTGAGGAGATGAGGGCAGGAGAGGGCTTCAGGAGGCACACAAAGGTAGAGCCATGTCACTGGACTCAGATGAAAGGGCCTTACAACAGCCATGTCTAAGTGCACAGAAAATACGCATTCCCTTATAAGGAACAGTTTTTTCAGTGATGGTTTTTCCATTCTCTAGAGTTTGGACTTCACTAACAGGGAACATTCGAGGCATACATCTATTAACAAACTGGAACACGAGAATGAAAGGCTCCGAAATGATCTTGCAAAACTTCGCTCCAATGGCAAATCAGCATGGGCCAATCAAAATACCTATGAAGAAATGGGACGGTACACCTATCAAAACCAAATGAAAATGGAAAAAAATGAAGATAGGTATGTTAGCTCCATTGTATAAAGACACAACTGTACAAACATTTAATAGAAACATTTATTTTTAAACAACTCAACGGAGAACTTTTATATACTTTCTCTTCAATTGTTAACATTTTATTTTGTAGTGATAATACAGTAGTATAGATATATTGTTTTATATTAAATTCTGTGCTGTCAATAGCTTTCAAAATACAACAGTGAAATGGTAGTGTTACAGTGAATTCTACTTACTTCAAACCCTTCTTAGAAGCCGATGTGGCACACAAAGTATACAAAGAAGTAATCTTATTTTTTTATGTCATAAGAATAGAAAAACTAGATTTTAATATGTTACGTATATTGTTCAAACAGAATAGAAAATAGGTCACTTCTGACTTTCAAAATATACGCTTTATATTGACAACTCCAGCAGTAGCGACAAACTGTTGGTCCCTTCGTAGGAAAAGAATTGGAGGGTGGGTAAGAGGTTTTCTCTGAGCAAAGAGAAGCATGTGGAAAATTAGTATCTGCTATCCACAGGATCCCCTTTTAAAGTGCCTTAGTTCAAAATTTAAGTACATACGTCAACCATAAAATTAGACTAATTTATTCCACTTTAATAAAATACTTACAGAATCAAAACTGTCCTTGGCGGCTCTCCACTGTTTTTCCAAACCTGGGAAATTCTCAGCAAAATAAACAAGCTTCTTTTCTCCAGGATATCTTAGAGTCATTACTATGCTCTTGTGCATTGTGAGTTTCAGGAAGGGGTGTGGCATGCAACATTCCCCGAACTTCTTTAACATCAGATTTGTTAACATTTCATGGTGCCAAGAAACGGTGAATTGATAGGACCTAACTTCGATCCAACTTTTGCTCAAAAACTCATCACACTTAGCATGAAAACCTTACATACTGTTTGCATATAACATAATATTTACAACCTTGGGAAACGTACTTAAACTTTGTAAGCCTCAATTTCCCATCTGATAAATAGAGATAATAAGTATAAGGGGTTTTTTTGTGTGTGTGAGAATTACAGAAGAAAACATAGTTCCATATAAAACATATATTTCCACAAATTTTAGCCATTATTGATATTATTATTACTAATAAAATTGTTAGCATTTATAACAATATGAATAATTCTGCAACAACTCACAGTGCCAAAAAGTAGCTTTGGGTGGCCAAACAAATGGCTGAATCTGACATTCCCTCAGCCACAGTCCTGTGAGAAGGGGCGATGCCGGCCTATCTTTGTAACTAAGCACGCCCCATCTAAAGGTGGATAAATCCATAAATCCATGGGACATAGCAAAAAATATGTCTGTTCAACATTCTTGTGGACGTAGTGCAGCTCTCTCCTACTTGCATCCCCTCAACGCTGCACGTATTAGAGGCTGTATCCTAATCCGATGCAAGAAATAGCAACCATTCAAAAGTGCTCAATTAACCTTTTTTCAAGACGTTCAGGAAGGAAATGAGGGCAGACTGGCTGCTATCCTAGAAACTAAGCACTAGGGGTGGGTTGCTGGCAGGGGGCGGGGGGTGGGGGTAGGGGATGCAGGGAGGTGGGGGAGAGGCGGGGGGTGGGGGTGGGTGGTGCCGTCTGGGTGCAGGTGGCAGAGTACAAACAGGGTGTGGGGGCGGATGTCACAGTCTGCTGAGGCCTAGCCACGGGCCGGTTCTGTGGTGCCCGTGCCCGGGTGTTCCGGCCTCTATAACTGAAAACCTGTCTCCAGAAGAGGTCTCATCTTGATTGTGGTATAGAAATATTTTTTCTGATATAGAACAAACCCTTCTCAAAATGCTTCCCTACTCCACAGACTCATGTCTCCGTGGGTCAAATCACGACCCCACGCATTTGGTTCTTTTATTGTAAGAGAAAAGCAGGCCCCTAAAGCTGTTAGGGCCTTCCTGGGCACGTTAGTACTGGTCTGTATGGAGCACCCATTAGGCGCAGAACGTTGTTTCCTATTCTTGCTTGTTGGGAACAACTTTGAAAGCCTTGGGTGAAGGTACCAGGTGCCGTCATTTAGAAGACAGTTATTCCGCCTTTTATTATTTTTAAAAAGTAATTTTATTGTTTGGGTTGCCCCCTTTTTTCTTTGCTGGGCAGTACAGAATGTGTTAAAAGTGCCTAACAAAAACAAGACAGTAGGGGACGCAGAAAGCAACACAAGAGGTAAAATCCTCAGCAGGAGATGATCTTAATAAGCAGTCAGGACTACTCTTCCTGCCGCAGAGCCTCGTGTCCTGCCAGCCTCATCTGTTGAGAGTTTCATTAAATTTGTTTTAATGCCTTGCCTGATTTCAGTGTTCTCCTGTGACCTGATTTTTAAGAGAAACAGCATTTCAAATGTTCTGAATAAATTATTGTCATGTAGAACCCAGTATGGGGAAAGCGTTGTTGAGTTGCAAGGACCCTGAACCCAGCAGTAGAGAGCTGTAAAATACATGTCTATTAGTTTTAGCAAATGAAAATGAAATGTTCCTTCTTTCCCTCACAGCACAGCTCAGTGAAGCCTAGATATATTTGTTAGGCATAGACATCATCGGAAAATACTGAGTCATATTTACATAGTGCTGGCTAATGTCACAAGGTCTTATCAAACTATTTTAGAAAGGAAAAAGCTTTTAGGCAAACGTATATGAAGATGAAGTTCCACAAAATGTTTAAGCCAATTTTTTAGGCACTCCCTCCTTTTAGCTGAGGAAGATTTGCATAATACATCTTTAAATAATCTTTTGTCCACTTGGAAGTAACCCAATTTTTGTTGTTGTTTTTCATTCCTATTAGAAGTAATAGGAAGTTCTTCATGCTCATCCACTTGAAAATGTGAAGCATTTTGGGATATTCTAACAGATTTGCTTTCCGATAAGAAAGTTATTCAGCACTTAAAGAAATTATGAATAAGATGCAATTTAATTTGGTGAGGATGTATTGAATTTTTAAAATTTTTTAAAAAATTTATTTATTTGGGGGCACCTGAGTGGCTCAGTCGGTTGAGTGTCTGACTTCGGCTCATCACAGTTCGTGGGTTCAAGCCCCGCAGCGGGCTCTGTGCTGACAGCTTGGAGACTGGAGCCTCCTTTGGACTCTGCGTCTCCCTCTCTCTCTGCCCCTCCCCTGCTCATGCTCTGTCTCTCTCTGTCTCAAAAATAAATAAACATTAAAAAATTTTTATTTATTTTGAGAGAGAGCACGCGAGCAGGGGAGGGGCAGAGAGAGAGGGAAACAGAGAATCCCAAGCAGGCTTCGCTGACACAGGCTTGATCTCACAAACTGAGCGACCATGGCCTGAGCCGAAATCAAGAGCCGGATGCTTAGCCAACTGAGCCACCCAGGTGCCCCTGTATTGAATATTTTAAAAGTTTTTAAAAGTCAGAGTTTTGTAGTTTAAGGATGAAAGCTAATTTGAAATAGTGCTACCCAGAGCAATTAATATGTGACTAATTTTAATGACAACTCAATTTTGTAATAAATGGAGTTTCTTCTCTATATATGATACATACTTAAAGTTTACATCATGTACAGGAAAGAGTTTAGTAATCCTCACATTAATCATTAAAATTGCTTCAAATGTAGTTCATAAATAAAAAGTTTCTAATACTAAGAAAATCACAAAGTCGGTAGGTTTGTCATAACCACTCTCACAGGATCCCTTGTCAAGGAACGAACAGTCATCTAGAAGCAAAAAAGCAAGTTGAGAAAATTTTGCGCCAAGGTGTTAAGAAGAAACAAAACATAGCAGGCTGAGCAGTTGTGGGCCGGGAAATAATGAGTTGTTCAAAGAACCGGGAGCATCATGTGGAGCGTTAGAAGGTGAGGCTGAAGCAGGCAAATTAGCCGTTTGTGAAGGGATCCTATTCCATGCTGAGGACGTTATCCCATAGCCCGGGGAAAATTAACTGAAGGCCAGGAAGGGATGGACAGTTAGACACGTCTGAAAATTGCAGACAGTGGACCCAGGTCTCAAGTGGGCAGAGTTCTGTTCCCAACAACAACAGAGGCCTGCTTTCCTGGCAGAAGTAGGCAGAGGCCTTGGACTAGGGCCTGTGGAAAAGCTGACTGGACAGACCAACTCGTGAGAGGCTACTAAAAGCCGTCCGAAATAATTCTGAGGAGCTTTTAAAATGATATACTGAGCATTTCTTGCAAGGTGGTTTAGGAAGTATTTGAATCGCTGCATTCTAGAAGAAGAACTTTTCAGCTATAAAGACGATTTAAAGCAAAAGTACTTTACTCCCTAATGTAGTCTTTCCTTTCAATCTCTGCATTTTATTGATCGTACAATAAAAGAATGTTCACATGTAAGTTTTAGTAATTAACACTATAAAACTGTATCGATACGTCCAAAGCCAAGTGGATAATTGAGAGAATTCTTTAGATAATTTAGGACAAATAACACTTTCCCTGAAATCTTTGTATAATTGAGATTACAACGAGATATATCTTTCTTGAGTCACTTCTATAATTATCTTATTTTGTCCCACTGTGCTTTAAAGTATAGATGGGAGCCTCCCTCAAATTAAAAGGTTCAGCTGAAAATTCTATGCAGATGTACTATGCAATTGTTATAATTCTATCTGAATTGCGGATGTTTCATCTTAACGTGCACATCATAAACCATGTTATTTCAGTTTAATTTGCTGTTTTGTTTCCATGGTAATTATGGTTTGGGAGAATGGATTTTAAAAAAGATATATTTCAAGATAAGTAAAAACGGAAAGCACGTTGTGTTTGTTTTTTATGTCCTAATTTACAGATGTCTCACTTAACTTTTATTGCTATTTGTATGCATCGCTTTGAAATGTTTACATAATAAGAAACCAGTCTGTGGAGACAGATAGTCTTTGGATAAGAACAGAGAACAATGATGTAAATTTGTTTGAACCGTGCAAAATTCAAATGTGAAGGCTTTGAAAATGGTAAATCATTACCTATGGAGAATTTGAATAATCAGTAAAAATGAATAAATACGTTTAAGGTGAAGGGATTCTTATGTTTCCTGGGCTTTGATGATTTTGATTAAATTTCAACCCCAATTTCATGAATTAATGTGCAGAAAGATATTTATTCAGTTCTGAACAGCTCATACCATAGGATCTTTTTATGTAAAATTTTAAGGCAAGTTCGTTTGGTTTTTTGTTTTATTATTCATTTGTTTAGTCAGCATACGAAAATTTTAAATCTCACTGGTCTTTTATTCAGTTTCATCTTCTACTTTATATGTTAGCACAAACAACCGATTCTGTACTGTACCTTCCACCCAAACTGTGGAGTGCAAGTCTCCTAACAACTCATTTTTTATCATTGAAAAAACTAAAGTCACAGAAAGATCTAGTTACCTGCTTAAGGTCAAGGTCATACAACTAAGTGTGGAAGAGCTAAGGAGAAGATATTAATTGAAAATACGTTACAAATTATTAAACCCTATAGGAATTAGAATTATTGTACAAGGACTTATTCTGGCATCAAACAAACAAAACAAAACAAAACAAGTATAATTCTGTTAAGAAAGCCAGCAAGGTTAAGTGAACTACAGAATACAAAAAGAGGATTATTTAGACTTCTCGAGGGCAGCATTGTTAGCTGTTCTGAGATTTTTCTGAAACGGGTATCATGTTTTTTAATTAAATGGCAAAGAGATTTGAAAGTAACATAGAAAAGGATGCAACAGAGGCAATAAGGATAGAAGAATATTTTTAACAATCACAAAGTTTTCTGTCCATTATTAACCATTAAAAATGACTTACCAGGAAAATTATTTTCAAAGAGACCCTGAGATAAGCCCAAACGTTTTGTGATGCTCTCCCCTCTGTGAGACATCAGAGAAATGTAAGTGCTTAGCTACATGAACCAGCAGTATCCTTGGTGGTGGTGATGACGACCATCCTCCTCTTTTAGACTTAGCCAAGACCGGGAGCCCAACAGAAGTGTGACACCTCCTCTGCCGCCTTTGCCATTTCAAACCAGAGAAATGACAAGTCCCCTGGTTAGCGATGATGAAGTGTTCCCACTGGTGAGTTGCTGGTTGTGGTTGTTTTTTTCCTTGAAGGACTGATGACTTTTACAGTGATACCTATATACTGGTATATATACACACAGTTGTTGGGGGAAAAAAAAAAAATGTTGCTTCTTGACTAGGACTCCAAGGTGGGCCTGTGCATCATTTCGGCCAAGCCTTTCTATAGAAGGAAAAGAGATCCGTAATGTTTCATGAAGTATTTCAATCTCTGGTTACTCACCTCTAATGCAGGCCAGAATTAGGGGGGATGCTTTTGAAAATCTTGAGTGCTTGGGACTTATCCCTAAACATCCCACGAGCCCTCCACGATCTGAATATTTTAAAGAGCTACAAGTGATCTTTTATGCCTGTTTAAAAAAATCTTTTCTATTGACTCTGACATACATACAGAAGCTTGCGCAAATCAGAATTGGACAGCTTGATGAATTAGCACAAAGAGCACATCAGTGTAACTACTACCCAGGTAGAACAGAACATTGGTAACACTCCAGAGGCACCCCTCACTCCAGAGGTCCCCTTCCAGTCAGTCCTTCGACTTGCCCCCAAGGTAACCACTGTCCTGACTTCTAACGTCATATATTTGTTGTGGCCATTTGTCGATTTTACGTAAGGAGAATCATATTACCTGTGTCCTTTGTGTCTGGCTTCTTTTGCTCAGCATTATTTCTGAGACTCGTCGCCCATATTGTTTTATATGGCTGTACTTGATCCATTTTTGTTTCTCTGTAGTATTCCATTGTATATAAATGCTACGTAGAATGACACCACAATCTACCCATCCTACTGTCAACAGATGTTTGAGTTATGTCCTGCTTGGGAATAGCTCTGCTAAAAGCATTCTTGCATATGTCTCTGGGTACACATGGGTACACGTTTCTATTGGGTTTACTCCTAAGAGTGGAGCTGCTAGGTCATAGGATAAGCTGCATAAGGTCAGCTTTTGGAGGTAGTGCCGAGCGGTTTTCCTAACTGCCGGAGCCAGTTAATGCCCCAATAAGTAGTCTATGAGTGTCCTTGTTACATATTCTTTCCAACACTTGGCATTATTTGGTCTTTTTCCTTTTAGCTTTCCTGGTCAGTGTGTAGTAACTTCCTATTGTGGTTTTAATTATTTGTCTGGTGACTAATGGAGTTGAGGACTTTTTCATGTATTTATTGGCCATTTTGATATTCTCCTTCGTGAAGTGTCTGTTCAGTTTCCTTGCCTAATTTTCTCCTTCGTGAAGTGTCTGTTCAGTTTCCTTGGCTAAAGTTGGATTGTCTTTATTCTCATCGATTTGTATGAGTTCTTTACATGTTCTGAAGATAAGTCCTTTGTTGATTATATATATCGCAGATATCTTCTCCCGTTCTTAACTTGACTCTTCACTTAAGGGTATCTTTTGGTAACCTGAAGTTCCTAATATTAATACATCCAAACTTACGAATCTTTTCCTTTATGGTTAACATTTTTTGGTATGCTATTTAAAACTTTTTTCATCCCAAGTTATAAAAATATTATTCTACGTTACCTCCTAGAACCTTTGGCTCTTTACCTTTTGTGTTTACATCTACGCCTGGAATTGCCTTTTACCTATGGTGCAAGGTAATATTCTCAATCCCTTCCCCCGTGGAAATAGCCGGTTGAACTTGCACATGTCTTTCAGTCCTGTAGATTCTATTTTTTTGTTTAGTTTTCTTGATCTATTGTACTAAGACCTCCAGGAAATGTTGAGTAGCGGCCGTGGTAGAGCCTGCATCTTTCTCTCCTCAGTTACTGCAGAGGGAAAGCTTTACGATATTTGCTAGAGGTGTTTTGTAGATTTCTTTTAAAGATTAAGGAAATTCCCTCTTATTTCTAGATTGCTAACTCTGTTCATGAATTGATATGGAATTTTATCCAATACTTTTTCTGCCTCTTTTGACATTACCAAAAAGAAAAAAGAAAAAAAAAAAAAGAAACAACCATGTGAGTTTTCTCTTTTGCTTGCCTAATGTGATGTATTTCTCGATTTTCGGTTGTTAACCCACCTCTGAATTCTCGGAATCAACTCCACTCGATAGCTGGATTTGGTTTGCTCACGTTGGCTTAGAATTTTTGCTTCGTGTTCCCTAGAAGAATTAGCCTGTAGTGTTCCTTTGCTGTCCTTGTCAAGCGCTGATATCAGATGACGCTGACCTCATAAGACAGGGAAAGTGTTCTTCATTTCATATTCCTCTGTTTCCTCATTTTCCTTGGCAATCTGTGTTGGTTTCTATGCAGAAGGTAAAAGAGCCAGCTCTCCCTGTCTTGAGAGAGTGGCCTCGTGTAGGTTAATTTCAGATTTACATTTTTTGGCTCTTGACTTTTCATTTGATCCTCTTAGTTTCTAGTTCTGGGCTGAAATTTTCTACTTTATGATTTAATTTCTTGAACATAATAATCACAGGGTTTTTTAAAGTAGCTATTTACCTCAGAAAGTAAGTCGTACTGGTGGCAATTACTTTCACTTGTATTCAAAGTACATTGTGTAATTTTCACTGCCTCTCCCTGATATGCTAATGGATACAAATTATAAACAATGACAACAGAAAATGTCTAAACTGGATGGGGTGTCCCATGAGTACTTTACTGCTTTTCTGGAATCCATCACCTTCTTTTGGGAGAGACTGGAAGTCAGAGTCAAGCTATTTCGGAAGGAGATGACTTCAAACCATTAACTTTTGAAGTGTCAGAGACCTCTAAAGCCTTGAAATGCTCTTTTGTGTTCATCTCAACATAAAATGCCAAAGTTATCTGAAAAGAATAAAATTCTATGCCAACAAAGTAAACAAAATCAACTTCCTCATTGTAGTTGTAGGAACTACTAAGGGGACTTAGCCAATTCTGTATCGCAAATTTTTGATCTTGAAGGACTCCAAAGCAAGCATGTACTCCAGTGAGGCAAAAGGAAAACAAAACATGATGAATTGCTAAATGCCCCATGGTTCTAATATCAGATGATTTTAGCATTTTAGGATCGTTAGTCTCTGCTCAGATATCGCCTCATCCAAGATGTCTGAGCAGCCAACCTGTGGCGGCCCCTCCCTCTTCGATCCCTTGTCCGGTGTTTGTTTGTTTGTTTTCATAGCACTTCACCGTAAGACATTTTATGTCTGCTTATTTGTTTGCCTCCCTCCCTTAGAATTTAAGCTCCATGAAAGCAGAGATTTTTTTTTCTGTCTTTGTTTTACCGTTGTAACCCCAGCACCTAAAATAGTGTGTGGTACTCGTAGGCACATAAAAAGCATACAAGGGTATCCGTTGTATTAACTTAATAGACACTGGGCTTCCTTCTGTCTCTAAAATTCCACATTACTCCTTTGAGGACGTTCATGAGCCCCAGAGTCACTAGGAAAGAAAATTCTCTACTGTTTTAGGTCTGGGCGTGGGGAATTTAATCTGTGACAGGGCCCCAGAGTCTGAAAGACATAGCCCAGTCCAGTGTTCTGAGTCCAGTGGTTTCTGTCAACTTCTGCATTTTAACTTCTGTATCAGTACTGTCCCTACCGAGAGCACCAGCGACCTTCTAGTTGTTAATTAAATATGCTTTTAAGAACTCATCTTCCTTCATCATTTTTTCTTGAAACTCATATTCTCTGGCTTCTATCTGAAGCCAATGGCACTATTTTCCACTGATTTTTCCTGCTGCCTGTTTCCTGTTTCCCAGTCCGCTTCCAAGTTTCTCTCTCCTATGCCTGTCCTTAGATGTCATCGTTCGTTCATAAAATCAACCTGTATTACAAGCACCCAGGATATGGAAGGTTCTGTTTTAAACACATCTTTGATGAGACAGACAAGTCTACAGTCTAGTGAAAAAAAAGAGAGGAACCCCATGGATGGATGAATGAATAAACAGTGTTATAGACACACACGATGGAATACTATGTAGCCATAAAAAGGAGTGAAGTATTGATATATGCTATATTGTGGCAGGTGAACCTCCAAAATATTATGCTAAGTGAAAGCAATTAGCCACAAGAGGTCATATATTGTATTATTCCACCTATGAGAAGCGCTCAGAACAGGTAAATCATAGAAACAGGGTGCAGACTGATGGTTCCACGAGCAGTGCAGGGAGCAAGGAATAAGGATCAGTGGCTTGATGGGTTCAGGTTCCTTTCAGGATGATGAAAATATTTTGTAACTAGAGAGAGATGGTGGTTGCACAACATTGCGAATGTACTAAGTCAGAACCAAATGAACCAAACTGTTCATTTTTAAATGGTCTTATTTTATGTGCCCTGTATCTCAAAAAAGGGAAGGGACAACTAATGACTAGAAACAAATGAATATATAAGAAAATATCAAAGAGTGGTAAATTCTACGAGGAAAGAAAAGCCAGTGATATGATAGGAAGTGATGGCAGTGTGGGGAATTACTGTCAGTTGAGTGGCCAGGAGAATGAGGAGGGGACGCTGAGGGGGGACCTAAATTAACAGAAAAAGATCGAAAGACCTGGAGGAAGAGGGCTTCCGGCCGAGAGAACCACGAGTGCAAATCTGCAAGGCAGAAACAAGAGTAGTAAAGTTTGAGAACCAAAAGGGGGGTGGGTGGGGTCTGGAGCCTAGAAGGGGAGAGAGAGAATGGAATGAAAGGGGGCCAGAGAAGCAGTCAGAGGAAGGCCATATGCGGAGAGACTGTAGGCCATAGGAAGGAATTTGACTTTCGTTTCAAAAATACCTTTGAAAAGACCCTTTGAGTGCCAAATAAGTAATAAATTCTAGAGGGCCAAAAGGAGAAGCGGGGAGAACCATCTCCGGGCTCTTTTCAGTAGTCCGGGCAAGAGATGATGATGCTGGCTTGGCAGCGTGGACACAGAGTAACACAGCGGATCCAGGAAACGCTGTGGAGAACAGACCAGACAGACAGCAGGTTGGCTCTGAGGAGTGAGGGAAAGAGAGGACTGAGAGACGACTCCCAGGATTTAAGCCTGAGCATTGGGTGGAAACTAGCACCACTTTCGGACCTGAAAGACTAGGGGAAGGAGCAGGGTTAGAGGAGAAAGTCATGATTTCTAGGTTGGGCATTTAAATTTAAAATGTTTATCAGACATGCAATTGGAGAGACCAGATAAGCGTTCGGATATGTGAATCTGGTATCTAAGGAAGAGATCAGCACTAGAAGTAAAATATGGGGGTCATCAGCATAGGACTGGTATTTCAATCTATAGGACTGGATGAGTATAAATAGGGAAACTCCCAAGACCAGGCCTTAGACCACAATACTTAGTGGTCTGGTGGGGATCTTCAAGGAGAGGAGCAAAGTTTGATGGTGAAGAGCGGGGGGACCCATGAGTGACGAGGTTCATCTGCAGAAGCAGCCACTGAGAAGACAAGAAGGAATAGAATCCACAGTACAGATAGGAGTAAGAGTCCCTGAAACAGAGTATGGCCTGAAATATGGCTATGGTGCAAATGGGTGTAGAGAGGAAGGGGCTCCCTCCCGAGAAAGAGGCGAGGCCACCCGGTAATGAGTGAGAAAATGAATATACTAGTAGAATGGGCAGATGGTGTTAACTAACCTTTTGACACACGAGGTCCTGAACTGTAAGTAAAAGCAGCCCCTGCAGTAATAGAATTCCTCCTCCATCCACCCACCCCAGCATTCAGCTGCTCAGGTGCAGGCATGCGTCAGCACTTTATTTAGGCTTGGGTTTTACCAAGTACCTAGAACAGAGGAATGGTTACAACGATGGATCTGGAATATAAGCAGAATCAGAAGGGAATGGATGCTGTGAGAAAGTAGGAATATGAGACAAAATAAGCTGGAAGGGTAATGGGTGGGTTGCTGAAAATCTTGATTAGTAAATAATGAAGTTATCGTTGATGACAATGTCAAGAACGCAGCCATGGGAGTGGGTGCCTGAAATGAAGCACTCTCGTAGATTCCTTTTTTTTTTTTTTTTGAGAAACAGAGTGAGACAAAGCGTGAGCGGGGGAGGGGCAGAGAGAGAAGGAGACAGAATCTGAAGCAGGCTCCAGGCTCTGAGCAAGCAGTCAGCACAGAGCCTGATGTGGGGCTCGAACCCACAAACTGTGAGATCATGACCTGAGCCGAAGTCGGACGCTCAACCGACTGAGCCACCCAGGCGCCCCCAAGATTCCATTTTTGAACTGCTGTTTTTATTTGCTTGTTTTGGATGATTTCAGTCAGACTCACAGCTTTAATTATCTATAACTTTGAAATATCTCTAATCCAAACCAACCTTTTGGGATCTGGATTGATATATCTCATTGTCTACATGACAGTCTGAGCCCCAAGTCACCTCTAACTCAGCATTATTTAAGATCAAATGCATTTTCTTCATTCATATATTAATTCAAAATTTTGTTTGAAATATACTCTGTGCTAGAAACTGCTAGAATCTGGAGAATCAAAAATAAATAAGACCTTACCCTTAATGGGTTCCTTCTACTGTTTTTCGTTTATCAATAAATGGCGTTGATGTCACCCAATCATCACTCAAGCCAGAAGTCAACAGAAACAGCCTTCTGTGTCACCCAGTAAATGAGTCAGATTATTCCACCCAAGAGTGGAAGATGCTGCTTCTAAAACCTGAAGAGACCTACCAAGCTTTGTGCTTCTTTAGTGATAAGAAATGCAAGGTGCATTAATTTGTGCTTAAGAGATATTCTACCATGCTCCATATAACTGGACACCTAAAAACGTGTCAAGCCCAGGGCTCCTGGGTGGCTCAGTCGGTTAAGCATCCAATTTTGGCTCAGGTCATGACCTCACAGTTTGTGGGTTCGAGCTCCATGTCGGGCTCTGTGCTGACAGCTCAGAACCTGGAGCCTGCTTCGGATTCTGTGTCTCCCTCTCTCTGCCCCTCTCCCGCTCTCTCTCGCTCTCAAAACAATAAATGGATATTTGTGGGCCCTGCATTTGCAGCTGGACACGGTAAAATTCATTTCTGGAGCTTTTTAATATAAGGGTGCTGTGATGTTGTCATTTGTGGAGGATTGCACGAGCAGTGACTGCGTTATACCAGTAGGGACGGTTCAGCCTGGATTGTTTCATTAAGAGCTGTACCGTCTGACAGCATGCCAGGGATGAGGCATGCCTGGAAACAGGAAGGTTGAAAAGGCTTTGTGTTCCTCACCTAACGTGTCTTTCTCTCTTTAGTCTCCCCCAGATATAGTCTTCCCAGCCTCTTTGGCTGCACAGCATTTCCTTCTGGAGGAAGAGAAGCGAGCAAAAGAATTTGAAAAACTTCTAAATACACATATTGATGAACTGCAAAAACATACAGAATTCACTCTTAATAAATACACCAAGCTAAAACAAAATAGACACATTTGAGCTTTTAAACTCTTTTATTTGCTTCCCCCACCCCAAGAAAAAAAAAAAAAAAGCTCTGGCAAAATATTTACAAAGCTGGATAATGCAACTGAGAAATTTTGTTCTGTTTTCTTGAGTAAATCATTTCTGTTAGGCAGCTAGAAAATAGTAGGTATTTTGTTCGAGAAAGCTGTTTGTATTTCTGCATTAACATAATAAATTCTTTGGCTATAGAGTTACTATTAAAAAAACATGACTACTCCAAAAGAGATTTTTTTTTCCAGTCTAAGGAATATTTTGGAATTAAGTATGGAGTTTTTTCCCCCACTTGAATCATGTATACTGAAAACCCATTTCCTCTGTAACAACACAAAATGAGGGAAAGGGAAAATGCTGCATTTCAAATATCCAGGGCAGCTCAGTTGTACTAGGTTTGAAAACTCAAGAATTTTTCCAAATGAAAAAACCTTATTTTGAGCTCTGTAAACATCCTAAATTTCTGTTCGAAATTTCTTGTAAAAATAGCTTTACCGGTTCTACAATCATCCTTGTAATGTCTCTCTGTTTTAATACAATTAAGACATGGAACGTGCTGTTTACACATTTGAAATGTATGTACCAGCCAGAGATTAATGCTTTCCTGTTAGTACTACTTACTTCACGGAAATGAACAAGACAGAGAAGATCTAAAACATTGCTGCTGTTACAATCTTCCTTGTAATACCTCTGTTTTTCATATAATAAAGCGATATAAAATTCTGTGAATGAAAACTTAAATGCCTAATCTCTATGCAACAGTAATAACATCGTAGTGGGCAATAAAATTCAAGTTACAAATACATACGCATGATAATCCATTCTTCTTTCTCGAAAAATGACATTTACATAAAGATTATGAGAAATCCCAAAAAAGTTACGCAAGGTAAGTCCTACAACTTTTATAGTTTTCGTTTTCTCTTCTAAGAGACTGAATCTCAGCGTACCCGAAGAGGAAGTCAAGTTGTCTTTAGATAACAGGTGTCATGACAGGTGTCATGTGAAAAAACGCAGAGCCCCATTCACTTGAGGGGACGGGACCGAGTAGTTTTGGAGAGCTCTTGATATTTGCCAAAAGCCTTCACGTAGCAATGTTCATTTCAACTCAAAACATGCCTGTGAAATCAGCAAAGCTAGTATCCTTGTTCCTGGGACTTGAGCTGTTAAGAAACTTACTAGAATCAGGGTAATCAAGAAAATCAGAAATACCCAGCTTCCAATGACTGGCTCCAACTCTTCCTGCTTCCCAGCGTCACCTTTCGTAAGCAAACAGCGAACAATGCTGTATCCACAGACGCCATGTTTCATGACAAACCATCAGAGGGGTGCAAAGCTTTTAGTGTACCCCAAAAGACCCACATGAGGAAAATAATAAAAGTTATGATGATTTAACATTATTTAGTAATTTCTAGCCTGGACACAAAGAAAATAGAATATTTTTCAGTGTTCTCTTTAGAAGATGGGAAGAAAAAGTATGTTCAGGAAAAGGGCCTTCCATAAACAATTCTAAAACCTTTGTATCTGTAATGCAAATGCAAACAGTGCAAAAGCTTAAACACACATATCTTTATAATCCCTCAAATCTGAATGCCACTTCATTCCCTTCCAGGTTGAGACATGATTACAAATTGCAGGCTGAAAATAAAGATCTAGGCTACAGTGTTCTTAGAACTTAGCAGAGTCAAGAGAGCATGAACTTGGAGTATGTCCAGGACTAACAGTGAATTTGTTCTTCTGGATTGTGATTTCAAGTCCCTAAGCAAACTTCCTTTAAATCACTAGTTCAGCATTGCACTTAATACCAGCTTTCTTAAATCAGTAGTTTTCAGTATTTTTTGCTTAACAGCAGGATTCATTGTTCAAAAGGAATCAAACACTAAAGCCCAACATATATATAATCAAGATAAAAAGCAAGCAAGCCGCTCAGTTTGCATGCTGAGAGGAGGGAAGGAGTGCGGCTCCCTGCTGCGCACCCTCCCTCCTCAGTCTCTCCCACCCTCCAGGGACCAAAGGGATTTCATGGAGCAGTTGTCCCAGGCAGGATGGGAGGGATTGGAGGAGAGGCAGGTATGCTCTGTATTAGCACACAATACATTTTCCCACAGAAACCGTGTTATGGATAACGGTTATAGCCTCCTCCCTACGACAGGAGCCATTTTGGCCCATGGTTCAGCTAAAATAGGATGGAAGGAGAAGGACAGAAACAGGTGAAAGACCGATGGTGCCATCCAACACAGGAAGCTGGCTCAAAGAGGAAGTGTGACTTGAGTTAACTTTTGCTTCATAACAGCTTAAATATATACTCCTATTTCTGTTATTCAGGAGCATATTAAATGGTCTGCGAATGAAGCAAATCTGGGGTAGGGAGGGGCGGGCTGCTGGAAAGTCGGAGATAACCCCAAATTTTCAGTTAAGAAGATAGACAACTCTTGATTACCTGTCAGGGGAGCACCTCTGTTGGAGTGGAGCTTGCGGTCACCCCAATACCAACATCCTGAGGTGCAGCCCCACCTAGGCCTTGACTCTCTCCTCCCACTCTGGGAGAACAACCAGAGCCAAGCGTCTCAGACCACCTAATTAGAGAGGCCTTCCCTGGAGGTGAGTTTCTCTAGCTAGGTCCCTGCTATGCCTCAACTATGGTCAATCTGACCCAAGCAATCTAGAAGCAACTGTAGTTTCAACAGTGATATGCAGTTATCTCTTCCCCATCCCATTATCTCAGTGCATATCAATTTCCTCTTTGTATACGTGCCTCCCGTCTCCAATTGGCCCGAGAAGATTCTAAAAGATCCCCAAAGAGAGGATTAGTATTAGGCTTCCTAGCCTCCCTCGTGCTCCTAGCACAGGTCCTGATCATGGAAGAGATTGAGTAAGCAGTGATTGATAGGCGGTTGAATCCAGACATGGTAGATACGTGTAGCAAAGGCGATGAGCAGAGCAAATTTGAGGCGGTTTATGGAACGATGACAAAACACTAGGGGTATCAAATTGTCGGCTGCGGAAGAGTACGTAGACTGTGAGTTTGAACACTGGTGGATGTGAGGGGGATTTTCGCTCCTACTTGACCTCGTATAGGACCATCTGAGTATCTACACCTTTTATGTTTCAACTAATATCTAATAGGAATCCAATAGAGAACATTAGCCATGGTGCTTAATAGAGCCAATGAAACCCTAAGAATCCTAGGACGTGAGCAATATGGTAGAAAGCGTGAGAAGGCCCAAGGATTTAAAGCACAATTAGCAACTGAACTGAAACTCTGCCCAACCCTTCCAACCCTGTAGCCTAGAGCATCACCAGGTGCTAAATTCTAAAGGATAAAATATTCCAAACTGATAGGAGGTTCTTCCCTCCTAAAGTGAGGCTATATACTGTGGCCCAGGGATGACCATGAATGGGCCATGGGCCTACTGAGGGAAAAGCCTGGGGAAACGTTTTCATGACCTCTAGGGAACTCTGAGGGCAGAGGTGAGCCAAAATATCAGCACGAGTCAGAGAAGTCAACCAGGCAGTGTTCAGAAACTGCCCTTCGCCACCATCCTCCAACGTGGGTCAGGAGGGGTCACGGTCTTAAAATTTTTTTAATGTTTATTCATTTTTGAGAGACAGAGACAGAGCGTGAGTGGGGGAGGGGGAGAAAGAGAGAGAGAGAGAGAGAGAGAGGAAAAGAGACACAGAATCCGAAGCAGGCTCCAAGCTCTGAGCTGCCAGCACAGAGCCCCACGTGGGGCTCGAACTCACGGACTGTGAGATCATGACTTGAGCCGAAGTCAGCCACTTAACAGACTGAGCACCCCATGCACCCCAGTAGGGGTCAACAATCTTATAACAAAGATAAACATGAGTCAGAGGCAGGCAGGCAATTAGTGTTATGGTGGCCGACAATCTCACATTGCAGACTGCCAGGTAATCTAGAATAGCAAGGTTTCAAACAGGGAAGGCTTAGAATGAAGGAGGTGCTCAGAGCCACCAAGCTGGCCCCATAACCGGACTAGAAATTCTTAAGTCTTAAAGGTTCTCAATACACCAGGACAGCTTAGATCTATTGGAGACAGATGACTCTTCACACCTTGGCCCGGTGACCTCAGCAAAGCTTCCGTTTCCCTAACTGTGAACAGTCGTAATACTACCTTGGTCCAAGGATTGTTGTGAGAGCTGAAGGAGATCATATATAGAAAACCGTTAGAGTCTGGAACATAGCAAGGACTCCAGAAACACTAGCCATTAGCACTTGTTGCCATCCTCGCCCTCTGAGGCATCAGGTCTGAGCTCGGAAGACAAAATACATCCTCCAAAAGAACAATCTGAGCATTTATCGAGGACCGTGTGCTGGGCGCTACAATGTAGATTAAACTTATTTAATCGTTAGCAGTTTTATTAAGCAATAATTTACATACCGTAAAATTCATTTCCAAGAGTATAATTCAGTGATGTTTTACTGGGTTTACAAAGTTGTGCAATCACTACCACGACCCAATTTCAGAAAATCTCCATCACCCCAAAAAGATCCCCATGCCCATTTGCAGTCACTCTGACATTTACCTGAACGTTGCATATAAATGGATTCATATAATATGTGGGGTTTTTTGCACCTGGCTTCTTTCAGTTAGTATGTTTTTGTGGTTCATGTTTTAGCAGGCACCCGTATTTTGTTCTTTTTTTATTGCTGCCTAGTATTTGGTTGTATGGATAAACCATATTTTGTTTATCCATTTCACCCGTTGATGGACATTTGTTGTTTCCAGTTTGGGGCTATTCTAAATAAAGCTGTTATGAACATTCACATACAAGTCTGTGTGTGGACATGTTTTCATTTCTGTTGAGTAGATTCCCGGGACTAGAATTTCTGAGTCATATGGTATATTCATTTTTAATTTTCAAAAGAAACCGTGAAAATGTTTTCTTCTGTAGCTGTACCATTTTCCATTTCCACTGGTAATGTGTAAGGATTCTAGTTCTCCATATCCCCTCCCATACATGTTCTTATCTATCTGTTTCATTACAGTTCTTCCAGTGTGTGAAGTGCTATTTCATGCTAGTTTTAAGTTTTATTTCCCTAATGACAATCATGTTGAGCCATCTCTTTGTGTCCTTGTTGACCATATCTTTTGGTGAAATGTCTATTCAAACCTTTTGTCCATTTTATAATTATATAAAATTTTATATATATATATATATATACATATGTTTTAGCCAAAAGTTCTTTATCAGATACATGATTTGGATATATTTCCCCCAGTCTGTGGCTTATCTTTTCATTTTCTTCATGGTATCTTTTAAAGCACGTAAGTTTTTTTATTTTGAGGTAGTACAATTCGTTTTTTTCTTTTATGGATTGTGTTCTCGTCTTCATATCTGAGAAACATTTGCCCAACCCAAGATAACAAATATTTTCTCCTACATTTTCTTCTGAAAGTTTTTTAATTTTAAGTTTTACATCAGGTTTATGGTCCATTTTGAGTTAGTTTTTTTTTTTAAGTTTTAATCTCTACCCTCATCATGGGGCTCGAACCCACGACCCCGAGACCAAGACTCACACGCCCCTCCGACTGAGTCAGCCAGGCACCCCTGAGTTAATGTTTTTGTCTGATGCAAGGGTCTAGGCTCATCTTTTCACGTGTGGATATGCCATTGTCCCGGCATCATTTGTTGAAAAAATTATTCTTCCCCCCCATCAAGTTGTCTTGGTACTTTTGTTGAAAACTCAACTGACGATAAAGATGATGGATAAAGAGAAAGGTTTATTTATGGACCCTTAATCCTGGTCCATTGATCTGTGTGTGTCTGTCCTTAGGCCAGTACTATATAGTCTTAATTATTGTGGCTTTGTAGTAAGTTTTGACATTGAAAAGTGTAAATCCTCCAACTTACAAGATTGCTTTGGCTATTTTGGGCCCTTTGTACTTTCGCGTAAGTTTAAGGATTAGCTTGTCAGCTTCTCAATTGCCAAAGAGGGCTGCTGGGATTTTGATATGGATTAAGATGGCAACTCTTTCCAAACTGATGGATACTGAATCTCAATTTGGTGAGAATTACCATCTTCATAATACTGAGTCTTCCAGTCAATCAGTATGATTGAACTATCTTCCCATTTATTTGGAGATTTTAAAATTTCTCTTAGAAATGTGGTATATTTTTCAATGTAGGAGTCTTATAGATTTTTGCTAAATTTATTCCTATTTTATTTTATTTGATACTATTATGAATGAGGTTGTTTTCTTAATTTCACTATATAGTATTCATAACTAATTACAGAAATAAGATCAACTTTTATTCTGTGATCTTGCTGAGCTCATTTATTCTCCATATAAGAATTTTTTAAATTTCTTAAACATGTCTAAATACAAGATCATATTATCTTTAGATAAAGATAGTTTTTACTTCTTCCTTTCCACTCTGGGTGCAGTTTATTTCTTCTTCTTACCTGATTGAGCTAGCTAGAAACTCTAATACAATGTTAAATTGAAATAGCGAAAGCAATCATTTTTGCCTTGTTCCTGATCTCAAGGGAAAGCTTTCAGTCTTTCACCATTAAGTATGATGTCAGCCATAGGGTTTTTGTAGATGCTTTGTTATCAGACTAAGGATGTTCCCACCTATTCCTAGTTAGTTGAGAGCTTTTATGACTGGGTGTTAGATTTTGTCAAATGCTTTTTCTGCACCTACTGAAATGATCATGTAGTTTTTGTCCTTTATTACTGTAGTATATTGCGTTAATTTATATTCTGGGATAAACTGATATTGCATTCTTGAGAAAAATCCTACTATAATCCTTTCTATATGTTGCTGGATTCAATTCCCTAATATTTTCTTGAGGATTTTTGTGTCTATATGCATGAAGGATAATGCTCTGTAGTTTTCTTGTCACATCTATGTCTGGCCTTGGTATCACAGAAATTCTTGCCTCCTTGATTGAACGGGGAACTTTCCCCTACTCTATTTTCTGGAAGAGTTCATAAAGGATTAGCATTATTTCTTCAAATGTCTGGTGGAATTCGGCAGTGAAGCTATCTCAACCTGGGCTTTTCTTTGTGGGAAAATTTTAATTATCAATTCAGTGTCTTTCCTTGCTATAGGTCTATTCAGATTTTCTATTTCTTCTTGAGTCAGTGTGGGTGATTTGTGACTTTTAAATTCAATTTCACTTTTATAAGAACCACTCAAAGTAAGAATCAGGCCCATTTTATTTGGAGACTTAAAAGATCAAATGATTTATCTCAAGGTCGGATATCTGGAAAATGGCCAGTCTGTGGGGTTCCAAAGCCCACACTGCTTCTGCCAGGCCACACTGCCTCTAATCAGACATGACCTTCTTAAAGTGAGCCCCACCTCAACGGATGCCACTAAAAACAGCCCTCTTTTGGGAATGCCCTAATCCCTCTCTTTCTTTTCTCAAAAACCTGTGCCTCCCTGGAGTCCGAGTTGCTGGCAACATGGATGCTGCCCACAGACCATGGTTCTCCTCCCTTTAAAGCCCCACTGAGAATTACTGCCTTACGAGTCCCAGCATGATGCTCACAGGGGTTTCCCGGTGGGAAGGCATCCAGTGATGAAGCAGCACTGAACAATTTAAACAGAACATTTTCCTCCCTTGCCTGCCAAGGAGGGAAAAAACAAAATGCCCAAGGACCTAAGTGATTAGAAGAAACCACACTTGTTTTGACACTGACAGCTGACAACTGATAATCAAGACCTCTGCAAGGTCACAAGAACCTTCTGTGTGACTTCCTAAACCCCGGTCCCTCACACAGAAATGATGCAGAAGAATGCATCAGAGACAAAATGTATTTGGCTCTATGTGTTTCACACAAAATAAAGAGTTAAGCTTTTCATTTATCTTGTCAATATGTCTTTTATGGTGAACTGCTTAAAGATTATTATACAAGATAAAGCCAGAAGAGCCCATACTAACATTCTCCCCATTTGGGTATGATTTGTTTTGGGTTTGTTTATTTCTGAAAACAAGAACATTACAGCTTTGAAATTCCTCATTTTCATCAGCTTGAGGAAAGTCTTCCAAAAGTCAGTACCGTTTGAGCTCCAACTATTTACAATTCTAGACATATCTCTTAACGGAGATCAATTATTTGATGAGTCATTCTCAAATGATTTTGATGGATAAAATTATGAGTAACTGAACGAAAACAGCTCTTTGGCTGCAAATACAAAGTTTGCCACATACAAAGTTTAATCTATAACCAAAGGTTTTTATATGAATAAGAGTTGAACCCAAGAATTTGGGGAGTATCTACATGTACGTGGGTGGATGTATATGTATATAGTGTATACACACATACATACACATGAAGCTCTGAAAATAATCACCAACAAAAATAATGTGGGAGGAATCCTTTGAAGACGAAGAATATGTTTATGACAGATTGTGGTGATGGTTTCCTGGATGCATACTTTCTCCAAATTTGTCAAATTATATACATTAAATATGTACAGCACTCTGTATGTCAACCATATCTTAACACAGTTGTTTAAAAAAACAAACATGAATCAAGAATATCTCAGAGCTTGGAAAACATACACATAGTTATGTCACTATTTTGAATATGAAAAATATGAGTACTGAAGAAAATATAGGATTTAATGGCCAAACACAATTGCTTCATTTTGGAGAACGTGCATTTATTTCATTGAAGATACTATCCTTGATGGATAAGGCACCCCAAATTTGGGGTATGTTGTTTAAGCCACCCAGTTTGTAGTACGTTGTTATATATATCCTAGCAAACTAATACACTCATATATCCCAAACTTGGAGCTGAGAAAGCCGACAATCTTGAAATGGCAATGGATGCAGATAAAAAGAACCTCAGCAAAGCCTGCTCTCTCTAAATAAAAGAAAAGGGGCAACATAGCAAAGCAGAAAACTTCTACACAATAATAACTCTCATTTAGCCAAACACCCCAGAAAAAACTGTGGCCCACCCTCACCCACACAAGCAAATATAAACAGCCTAGATTTCCAGCCTTGTCCCAAACCCCCTTCCAGAGTGTCCGAGAAGGCTGAGTAGGGAGGTGGAGACTATGTGGAGAGCCCCCAAGAGGCAGTAACAAGGCAACCATACTACCCCTCTCTGGTAAGTGATATCAATGAAGAATATGGAGAGTCAGTTTGCTCACCGTGGCTCAGTGGTTATGAGGCCACTCTTCCCCTACAGTGTCACTGGAGTCCATGTAAACAGCAGTAATGAGGCTCCCTTGCCCCTCCCAGCCAGGGTAGTATCAGCAAAAGACTACTGGGGGTGAGAAAAGACTACTGGGGAGCCAGAACCCTCACCCACTCAGCAGTAAAGAGGAAGCCCTCTCCCCAGTTATTAACAGAGGTCGAGTCAACACCTGGATTTCCACTACCATCTGACAATAATGATACTTTACCCCATTTCCCTGCTCAAAAGTCATCAGAACAGGCCTACCAAGATACAAAATTTAAATAAAATCCAGAGTCTTATAATATAGTGCCCCAATATACAAGTTTAAATCAAAACTCACTCGTCATGCCAAGAAGCAGGAAGATCGCAACCTGAATGAGAAAAGACAATCAATAGGGGACACCAAGATGACACAGATGTTAGAGTTACCTGGAAAAGATTTAAAGTAGCCATCATAAAATGACTCAGCAAGCAATTAGAAACATGCTTGGAAACATAAAAATATAGGAAGTCTCAGCAAAGAAACAGAAGATCTAAAGTTAAACCAAATGGAAATCTTAGAACTGAAAAATACAATATCACACAAAAACTCGGTGGATGGGGTCTAAGGTAGAATGGAAGAGACAGAGGAAACAATCAATGAACAATAGAAATCACCCAATCTGAACAACGGAAAGAAAATAGAATGGAAAAAAAAATCACCAGAAAAAAAATCTCAGAAATGTGTAAAACTGTAACAAAATATCTCACATTTGTGTCACTGAGATCTTTTTTTAAATGTGTATTTATTTATTTTGAGAGAGATGCAGGGGGAGGGGCACAGAGAAAGGGAGAGAGAATCTCAAGCAGGCTCCATGCTCAGCACAAAACCTAACATCAGGCTCAATCTCACAACTGTGAGATAATATCCTGAGCCAAAATCAAGAGTCAGATGCTTAAACCACTGGGCCACCCAGATGTACTACTGCAGTCTCGAAAGGAGAAGAAAGGGCAGGGCTGAAAAAGTAGTCCTAGAAATAATGCCCCAAAATTCCCTCCAAAGCTGAGCAAACTCCAAACAGTATAAACCCAAGGAAATCCACATTATAACACAATATAGTGAAATTTCCAAAAACTAAAAACAAAGAAAATGGGAAGCAGAAAGAAACAACATCTTATCTATAAAGAGAAAACAATTTTGATTAAACCAGATATTTAATTAGAAATGTGAAGACCAGAAGTAAATGACATATTATTTTCAAATGCTGAAACAAAAGAACCATAAACCCAGAATATTATACCCAGTGAAAATATCCTTCAGGAATGAAGAGAAAATCAAGACATTCTCAAATGAAGGAAAACTAAGAGAATTTGTCACCATTAGATCTACCCTAGAAGAATTAGGGAATTTCTATTAACTAACTAACCAACTAACTGGATGGATGGATGGATGGATGGATAGATGAGTGGATGGGGGATGAATCTTGGAATAATAGGAAAGAAAAAAAATGTGAGAGAGAATAAAATATGGTTAAATACAGTAGAGTGTCCTCCTCTTAAGTTTTCTAAATTATGTTTGATGGTTAAAGAAAATTTATTACACTTTATGATGTAATTCTAAATGTATGTAGAAGATATATTTATGATAATTATTCCGTACATAGGGCAGGGTAAAGGGAAATAAAGGAGATAAGATTACTACATATCACTGGAACTGGTAAAATGATAACACTAGAAGATTGTGATAAGTTATTTATATATAATATAACCTAAAACAACCAACAAAAAAAGCTATACAAGAAGATACAGTCAAAAACACTTTGATAAATCAAAATAGAATTCCTTAGAAATTTTCAAGTAACCCAGAGGAAGGCAGGAAAAAGTAAACAGAAAAATTAAAAACAGAGAACAAAATTAAAAATAAAATATTTGACTTAGGCCCTGACACATCAATAACTACATTAAATATAAATGCTCTAAATGCACCAATTAAAAAACAGGAAATGGCAGAGTAGATTAAAAGCATGACCCAACTATATGCTGTTTATAAGAAACGCATTTCAAATAAATGACATGGGCAGGTTGAAAGTAAAAGGACAGAAAAGATATATCATACAAACATTGGTGAAAAGAAATGGAGTGGCTATATCAGTTTCACATAATATAGACCTCAGAGCAAAGCAAATTACCAGAAAAGAGGAGGACATTATATAATTCTAAAAGATCAATCTACCAAGAAGAGAAAGCAATCCTAAATGTGTGTGTACCAAACCACAGAACTGCAGAATACATAAAAGCAAAAATTGACAGAACAAAAGTTGAAATAAACAAATCCACAATTATAGTTGGAAAATTCAATTGATTGAACTAGGCAGAAAATCAACAGGAATACAGAAAAAATCAATAATATCACCAATCAGCAAAATTTAGTTAACACATATAGATTTCTCCACACAGCACCAGTGGAATACACATTCTTTTAAACTGCCCTCAGAACATATGCCAAGGTATATACCACACTGTGAGTCATCAAATAAACTTCAACATATTTAAAAGAAACAAAATAATAGACAGTAAATTCTACCACCACAATGGAACCAAACTAGATGTTAATAACAGAAAGAAAGCAGAAAATCAAAAATAGGAAAAGAAAGAACTAAAAATCAATAACAGGAAAATTTCCAAACAGTTGAAAACTAAACAACATTCTAAATAATCAGTGGGTCAAAGGGGAAGTCTCCAGGGAAATTTAAAAATATACTGAACTGAGTAGAAACAAAGTGTAACATAAAATTTGTGCGTAACAGCTAAAGCAATGACAAGAGGGAATACTATAGACTAAATGAACACATTAAAAAAGAGAAAAAAGTCTCAAATCAGTCATCTAAGCTCCTCTCTCGAGCCTCTATAACAAAAAGAACAAAATAAACACAAAATAGGCAGAAGGAAGGAAGTAAAAATGTAATAGCATAAATCAATAAAATTGGAAGCAGAATAAACAATAATCAGTGAAACAAAGAGCTGATTCTTTTTTTAAAAAATCAATAAAATTCATAAATCTCTAGCAAGGCTGACAAAGGGGAAAAAAAGTAAGAAGACACAAATTACCAATATCAGGAATGAAACAGGGGATATTACTGCAGACTCTGCAGAAATCAAAAAGGATAATAAGGGAATGCTATGAACAACACTGTTATAAATGCTATGAACACAAATATTTATTTTACAACGTAGTTGAAACGGACCAAGTCCTTGAAAAACATAAATTACCACAACCCACCCACTATCAAATTGATCACTTGAATAATTCTAAAACTACTGAGGAAACTGAACTCATAATTTTAAAACTATCAAAAAAGAAATCACCAGGCCCACATATTTTCACTAGAAAACTCTAATAAAAGTTTGATTAAGAAGTAACACAAATTCTACACAATCTTTACCAGAAAATAGAAGACTTCCCAATTTTTTTCATAGGCCAATATTACCATGATCCCAAAACTTGACAAAGACCAAAAACAATGCAGACCAATATCTCTCATGAATATCGATGTAAAAATCCTTAACAAAGTATTAGCAAAGAAAATTCAGTAATATATAAGAGGAATTATACACCATGATTAAGTGAGATTTATTCAGGGATTCGAGGCTGTTTCAATATTCAAAAATGAATCAATGTAATCTACCTAAAGACAGATGAAGACTAAAAGAAGAAAAGTCACATGTTCATATCAATTAATGAAGAAAAATTTGAGAAAATTAAACACCCTGCCATGATTAAAAAACTCTCAGAAGGAAACATCCTCAATTTGATAAAGAACACTTACCAAAAAACCTACGGATAATATTTTACTTGAAGGTGAAAATGCTTTCTTTCTCCCTAACATTAGAACCACAGGAAGTGGGGCGCCTGGGTGGCTCAGTCGGTTAAGCAGCCGACTTCGGCTCAGGTCATGATTTCGCGGTCCGTGAGTTCGAGCCCTGCGTCGGGCTCTGTGCTGACAGCTCAGAGCCTGGAGCCTGTTTCAGATTCTGTGTCTCCCTCTCTCTGACCCTCCCCCGTTCATGCTCTGTCTCTCTCTGTCTCAAAAATAAATAAACGTTTAAAAAAAAAAGAACCACGGGAAGTATGTCCATTCTCACCACTTTACAAATACAGTGCTCTAAGTTCTAGCCAGTGTGATAAGTGAAGGAAAAGGAAAAAAAAAAAAAAAAAGAAAGGAACCCAGATCAGAAACGAAGAATAAAACTTTCCCTATTTGCAGATGACATGACTGTCTAGTAGAAAGTCCCAAGAAATCTACAAAAGAAGTCGTATGATAAGAGGTGAGGTCAGTAAGCTTGCAGGAGACAATATAAACATCCAGAAATCAATCGTATTTCTATATACCAGCAGTGAACACATGGACACTGAAGTTAAAACTATAATACCATTCACAATCATTCTAATTATTGAAATAAGTAGGTGTAAATCTAGCAAAACTCATGCGGGACTTGTATGTTGGAACACTGAGAAAAAAAATGAAAAAAAGACTTAAATAAATGAGTTATAATGATGGATCGGAAGACTCATAGGAAGGGTCTCAGTTTTCCCAAAATCAATACGCAGGTTTAACCTAATTCCTTTTTTTTTTTTTTTTTTTTTTTTTTAGTTTATTTGTTTATTTTGAGAGACAGAGTGAGAGAGCTGGGGAGAGGAGTAGAGAGAAAGAGGGAGAGAGAGAATCCCACGCAGCCTCCATGTTCAACACAGAGCTCGACACACGGCTCAATCCCATGAACTGTGAGATCATGACCCTGGAGCCAAAATCAAGAGGCAGATATTTAACTGACTGAGCCGCCCGGGCACCCCTAACCCAGTCTCTATAAAAATTTCAGCAAGATTTTTTTTGGTAGACATAGACAGGATTATTCTAAAATTTATATGGAAAGGCAAAGGAGCTAGAATAAGTAAAGTAATTTCGAAAAAGAATAAAGAAGATTCAGTCTACCCAATCTGAAGACTCAATGTATAGGGAAAGCAAGCAAGACATGAGATAGGTAAGTCTCATAATTTATACAAAAATTAACTTTCTGTAGTAATTAGAAAATTATAAAATTATACAAAAATAGATGATGGACTTGAATGTAAATCTATAAAATTTTTAGGACAAAAACATAGTTTCTACACTATGGGAGCTACCGAGTTATTACACATGAAGGAAAAGCACAATTCATAAGAGGAAAAATTGACAAATTGGAAGTCATCAAAATTAAAAACATTTGCTCTGCTAAAGGCTGTTAAGAGAATGAAAAAAAAAAAAAAAGCTACTGGGAGAAAATATTTGCAAACCACATATCTAAAAAGGAACCAGCATCTAGAATGTCTGAAAGTTTCTCCAAACTCACCAGCAAAAAACAATCCAATTAGAATATGGGTAAAAGACATGAAGACACCTTTCATCGAAGGGAATACACAGATTGCAAAAAAAAAGCACATAAAACGATGTTCAACATTATTGGCCATTAAGGGAATTCAGATTAAAACCACAATACGATATCGCTACACATCTATCAGAATAGCTAAAAGTTAAAAACTAGTGACGACGTGAAATGCTGGCAAGAACACAGAGAAATCGGATCGCACTGCTGGTGGGAATGTAAAGTGGTACTGCTACTTTGGAAAACAGTTTGGCAGCTACCATATGATGTAGCAATTGCACTCCTTGGCATCGATCCCAGAGAAGTGACGACTTCTGTTCACACACACACAAACCTCTCCGTGACTGTTCATAGCAGCTTTATTCATAATAGCCCCAAACTGGAAACAACACAGATGTCCTTCCGCCGGTGAATGATTAAAACAAATAGGTACAAAACAAAGGTCAGTGAGAGAAATGACCACAGAAGAAGGATCAGAGAGATGCAGCGATGCTGGCTGGGAAGGCGGAACAGGGGACCACAAGCCGAGGAACGCAGGCAGCTTCTGGAAGCTGGAAGAGATTTTCAAAGCAAAAATAGAGTTGGAATCTTGGCAGAACTGGACAGAGAGAGAAGAAAATTACCAGCGAATCTTGGCAGAACTGGACGAAGAGAAAAGAAAATGACTAATGCAGGGCCCATCTTCAGCAAATCATCCCGGAGCTGGCGTCACACCCCCGAGACCGGCTCTTCATAAGGACTTCCGGGACAGTGCTGAGCCGGGCACCCTGGAGCCCAACTAAAGGCAGCATGCACACGCACCTTTATCTGGATACCTCATAACTCAAGACGCCGTTGGGGAGTCTTAGTCTTCCCGTTTTACCTCCCCTTGACCCAGAATGGAGAACATATTTTCCTGAAAGTGACTTTGTAATATCAAATGCCAAAGCTACTGTCACTCAGTGCTGTACCAACTGTGACTTTCAGAATTTTGGTGACTTCCTTGAAAGAATGGTCCGTTGCAAGTGAAAGCCAACCAGGAGGATAACCAGGATGATGAGAGCTTTGGGAATTGTGTTATCTGAGGAACCAAGGATGCTGCCCGGGACTGTCACTTTGGGGTCACGCAGTTTGATTTTTAACTCTAAATGAGACTGCGCATTGGATGGTCACATCAGCTCACTCCCAAGCCCCCAGCTAGTTGGACTGAGTGTATCATGTCCACAGCGGACTTTCAAGAACCATTTACAGTACTCAACTTGAAAACAAATGAGGGTGCATTTTCAAAATGTGAATAAGCTTAAAAAAGTTACACTCACATTTGCTGTTTATAGAATTGGTATCAGTGTAGCTTTTGAGTGTATACCCAACATGTCATCCTGAAATATTCTTTAACTCATAACTAGTTCTATTCTCAATTTTAAAAGAAAATCCAAGATAAGACTAAGTTGTTAGCCAGTCTTAAACACCTTCTACAAACCTGGGCCACTATGAATAATGTGAGTAAATGCTATTAAAAACAGCTCTAAGAAGGGGCACCTGGATCGCTCAGTTGGCTAAGCATCCGACTTTGGCTCAGGTCATGATCTCACAGTTCGTGGGTTCGAGCCCCTTGTCGGGCTGTGTGCTGACAGCTCAGAACCTGGACCCTGCTTTGGATTCTGTGTCTCCCTCTCGCTCTGCTCCTCCCCCACTCACGCTCTGTCTGTCTCTCTCTCTCTCTCAAAAATAAATAAACATTAAAAAAATTTTTTTTAAAAACAGCTCTAAGAAAATAGTGGTATATCCAAGCCATGGAATAGCACTCAGCAATAAAAAAAAAAAAAAAAAAAAAAAAAAACAAAAACTGATGCATAAAAAACCCTAGAGGCCGCTCGAGAATTATGCAGAGTGAAAAAAAAGTCAATCCAAAATGGTTGTATTTTGTTAGACAGCAAAACATTCTTGAAATGAGAAAATGACAGAAGTGGAGACCAGATCAGTGGCTGCCCTGGGACAAGGAGGGAGCACCGGGTAAAAGAGAAGTGGGTGTGGCTATAAAAGAACGTGAGCATCCTCGTGATGATCTGTATCTTACTGCGCCAATGTCAATATCCTGGTGTACTAAGATTGCACTACAGTAATATTGGGGCAACGCTAAAGTGTACATAAAGAACTCTCTGTACTATTTCTCACAACTGCATTTGAATCTACAATTATAATAGAAAGTTTAATTTTTTTAAAAAAAACAGTAGCTATTCTTAGCTCTCCATCTGTTCAAAAACAGATGGCAGGCTGGATTTGACCCATAGGCTATAGTAGTTTATGGAGTTGAATGCAAACACCAGGAAATGCTATATGTTCATTTAATGGTGTTTTACATGCTAAAATGTATAGAGCTCCAAGGACAATCAGAGGTCTTAAAATGCATTTTCAAGCATCTGTTCTTGTAACTACTGTAGTGGTTTTCTAGAGGGACATGTCTGTTCCCAGTCCTAATGTGAAAGGGTTACAAGCAGTGAGTCCATGGCTTCCTCTGGATGTGGAATCTTCAAAAGCCTCTGTTCTTGCTTTCATATCAGCATCACGAGCTCCTCATCTCCTTATACACTGCTCCGATTTCCCCGCATCCTGGTTTTCACTATATCATGAGAGCTTGGTTTAACTTTCTCAGTATTTCCATTTACAATCACAGTCTTGTCTGCTGTACAGCCCACAGAAAAATTTTAAACCATATTTAAAATACCTATATTCATATTCATATTAGGAAATCTACTTTGATCCAATGCAAACGTCATTATTCGATCATTCGGTATGATTTGTTTCCCTTGCGTTGCTTTTTAACTGTTTCTTTGTTTGGCCTGTTATAATAAAATGTATGGTGATCCTTAGCTGTCTGACTTTAAGGGTGGGGCACTAAGAAGCTCTGTACCCAAGGGTGAGGCTTGGTGGAGTTTACTAATCCCAGACTTTGCAGAGCCTAATCCAAACAGATCATTTCTTTGGGTAGTCTACACTGTTAGGGCCCAGGTATTTTTTCCTGGGCCTAATAGATTACCTGGAGGAGATGCTTTACCTTTCTGCCTGAAGGTTAATAATCCTCCTTGCTGCATTCTGCAGTTGTGGAAAAAGGCTGGGATCTCAGCATTTGACATGTATATCACTTAAGCCCCATATTTTTAGCACAAGACATTCAACTATACCTGGTGCGTGCAGCCCAGACATCTAAGAATCACCTGCCTTCCACCAGGGCTGGGGAAGGAACCTGGGTCCTAACGAGTTTAGACTCACTTTCAACCAGTGTCCTTTCTAGCTCCACTTTCACAATTACTTCCAGAAGAGCCTAGTTACATCAATTCCTGAGCTTTTGGGGGACCTGCAGTGCAAACTGGGTTGATTCTTAGGTGTTCCCACTGCTAGCTTATAATTCAGCCTTCTCAGTTCTGCTAAGCCAGTTACACGTGTCCATTTGCTCTCCATCTTCCCAGATGTTGCTGCTCTTAGCTCACTTTCTGTTCATCCTGGGAATTCTGTTTTCCTTTACCATTTTACCATCCGGAGGGAGCAGGTGCTCAGCTCACCATCATCAACCAGAGGTCTTTATTCCAATAATCATAGTCTGAGCCAATGCATCAGGGACTTGTGTGGCGGTAAGGGGGTTTAGCATGACATCTGGGCCTGTCATCATTCTAAGACAGTCAAGAGCTGGGATGTGGGCATATGCCCCAACCTGTGGTTACTTCGTGTACAAGGGCTCCAATTATCATGCTGGATATAGCTGAGATGAGTGCTTCCCATTAGAGCAGGTGGTTAGACTGAAGGCAAGGGGTCAAATCTCAAGCCTAACTTGAAAGAGTAAGATATCCTTATTTGTACATGGAATATGCTTCAAAATCCTTTTTCTCCTGCTTTTTGTTTTGTTTTATTAATACCCACACTTGGGGCCCATCTTCTCCAGTTGCAGGCTCTCCTAATCTTAGGTACTTAGTCAGAATCTATGAGGGTGCTGCAGGAAGAGATGGGAGATTGAACCAGTAACCTCTGCAGAGCTTTCTAGAAATATGCACGTTTCGAACTTGGTGAAAATGTGCTCTCTGAGTTCCATGTAGCAAACATACATGTCAGCGGTAAGCTAGAGGTCAGCCTGAGGAGACACTCCCTTGGGAGAGAGCTGCAGAGTCGGACAAAACAGCCAAGCAGAGTCCTGGGGGCTGTTCAGCAGTGAGTGGCTCAACCTCTGTTGTGGGCCTATAGGATGACATACCTCCTGCCTCGGGCCACGGCACCCACTGAAAGTTAGGATACCACATAACACAAGTAGTTCACTTCCTCAAGGTCACGGCTCACCTTGGATGTTTGCATGAGGGGATTAAGAACTGAGAACTATTTGTGTTATCTATTGCACTTGACATTTTGTAGTGCTGACACATTATCGAGGCATATATTTGTTTTTTTTATACATGAAATTTATTGTCACATTGGTTTCCATACAACACCCAGTGCTCATCCCAAAAGATCGAGGAATGTATTTGTATATAAAGCAAGAATTTAGAGCATGTTTTAGGTTTTGCCAATTTGACAGGCAAGATGGTATCCTATTATTAAATAGAAATACCTTTGTTTTTAAAGTTGTGCTTTTTTTGCCCCCATGGGCCTGCTGGCAATTTGTATTTTTCTTTTTTTAATTTTTTAAAAATTTTTATTTATTTTTGATAGACAAAGCGCAAACAGGGGAGGGGCAGAGAGAAAGGGAGACACAGAATCCAAAGCAGACTCCAGGTTCTGAGCTGTTGTCAGCACAGAGCCCAACGCAGGGTCGAACCCACAAACCATGAGATCATGACCCAAGCTGAAGTCAGACACTCAACCAACTGAGCCACCCAGTCACCCCCAATTTGTATTTTTCTTTTGTGAACTATGTCTTCTTTCACTTACTTAATGTTTATTGGTTGGGGCACCTGGGTGGCTCAGTCAGTTAAGCATCCGAATTCGGCTCAGGTCATGATCTCGCAGTTTGTGAGTCCGAGCCCCACATCGGGCTCTGTGCTGACATCTCAGAGCCTGGAGCCTATTTTGGATTCTGTGTCTCCCTCTCTCTTCTCCTTCCCCGCTTGCTCTCTGTTCCTTTCTCTCTCAAAAATAAATAAACATTAAAAAAAAATAGAATTTGCCATCTATGAGTCAGATCTATTTCATTATGTTTGGGTCTTCTAAACCCTTATCTTTTATTCACTTGCCCTGTCATGGGCTAAAAATGGTGGACGAAGTCTCCATTTACTAATATGTTTCTGTCTATTACTCTTCGCAGTTCCTGTCATTTCTGTAAGAAAAACTTGATCATTTTAACTGGTGCAGCCACTGTGGAAGACAGTATGGAGCTTTCTCAAAAAGTTAAAAACAGAGCTACCCTACAATCCAGCAATTGCACTACTAGGTATTTACCCAAAGGACACAAAAATACTGATTCGAACAGACACATGCACCCCAATGGTTATAGCAGCATTATCAACAACAGTCAAAATATGGAAAAAAAGCTCAAATATCTGTCACCTGATGACTGGATAAAGAAGATGTGGTTTACACACACACACCCACACACACACACACTCAGCCAAGAGAATGAAATCTTGCCATTTGCAGTGATGTGGATGGAGCTAGAGAGTATTATACTAAGCAAAGTAAGTCAGAGAAAGACAAAAACCATATGATTTCACTCATATGTGGGATTTAAGAAACAAACAGATGAACATAGGGGGGAAAAAGAGAAGCAAATGAGGAAACAGACTCTTAAGTATAGAGAACAAACTGAGGGTTGCTGGAGGGGAGGTGGGCAGGGGGTGGGTTAAATGGGTGATGACTATTAAGGAGGGCACTTGTGATGAGCACTGGGTGTTGTATGTAAGTGATGAATCACTGAATTCTACACCTGAAACCAAAAATACACCATGTTAACTGAAATTTAAATAAAAACTTGGAGGGAAAAAAAAGATAGTAATCAAGTACATACATACATACAATCATAGCAGGGGAAAGAGAGAAGCAAACCAAGAAACAGACTCTTCACTATAGAGAACAAACTCACAGTTATCAGAGAGGAGGGGGTGATGGGTGAAATAAATGATGGTTATTAAGGGGGGCAGTTGTGATGAGCACCGGGTTTTGTATATAAGTGTTGAATCACTAAATTGTACACCTGAAACTATTATTACACTATATGTTAACTGGAATCAAAATAAAAACTTAAATATATATATTTAAAATTGTTTATAAAAAGAAAACCTTGATCATTTTGTACATATGCATAATTTTTAGATCTCCATCATGAAATATATACTCATTCATCCTTTATCTCTTTTGTGCTTTTTGCTCCCAGTTTTAAGTGAGGTTGTGAACATCACTTCCTTCTGCTTTCCCCAACAATTTCATGTTCTTACGTTTACAGATACAAATATTTCATAATGTGAATTCTCCTCCCTGCACTCTGTTAGCCTTTCTGTATGTATCATGATCTATTTTTTTGCCCATCCTTTTACTTTGAATGGTTTTGAATCACTTCAAGGTGCATCCTTTTTATATGATGTATACTTGGGTTTTCTTTGATAATCCCATTTGAGACATTTAAAAAATAATAAGTACATCCAGGCCACTTACGTTTACAGAGAAGACAGCTTTTTGGTTTTGTTTCTGTCATTGTATTTTACACTTTTTATTTCCATCAATGCTTTAAGATAATTTCCAACATATGGCTTACTTCCTTTGCTCATGTATGTGTTTGGATCATTTTATTTTATTTTTTTTATTTTTGAGAGAGAGAGGCAGAGTGTGAGTGGGGGAGGGGCAGAGAGAGAGGGACACACAGAATTCAAAGCAGGTTCCAGGCTCTGAGCTGTCAGCACAGACCATGACGTGGGCTCCACCTCACGAGCCATGAGATCATGACCTAAGCCGAAGTGGGACACTTGGAGCCACCCAGGTACCTCTTGGATCATTTTAAAGGTTTTTATTTTGTCTTACCTTTAAATGGTTACCTTCTCGGAAAACCTTGGTTTGCGAGCATCATTCATTCCGGAAACATGCTTGTAATCCAACACTCATATATCAAAGTGAATCTCAAGAACCACTGGCTCAGTTGTGATCATATGACATTCAGCGTCAGGCACTACTTGTATCACAAGACATCGATCGTTGATCAAGTGAAATTTAAGAAACGTTCTCTCCTCTTGCAGAACACTCACAGAACAGGTCACTCACAATCCAAGGTTTTACTGTATTTATTGATCTCCTTTGAGCTTCTAATGACACAGCATACAAACTACTACGAAATAATAATATGCTTTAACCCCCCTTCCACTAAATTAGCTGATATGACTTCTACTTATTTTTTCAGCCCTCACCCTTATAAAGTGTATTATAAACCTCAAATACTTTTTACTCCTAATAATGAGTAAGAAATCAGAATCCCATGCCACTTCTCACCTTCTCCTCCAACCTCCAAGTTCTGTTACAGCATTTCTGTGAGCGTAACTTGCACACGTGACCCTGTCTTTGTCTTACAGCAAATTCTTCTGCGGTAGTTTCTCCGTTTATCTCGATTGCTTGCACTTTATCCACTTGTGGCTTTCTTTACAAAATGCTCACGATATATTCCTTCATTTCTCCATGTTTATGTGTATTACGTTCATACGGAAGTGGTAGTTTGATTGATACTTTCTCTTACTAGAATGGACACGTCAGGAACAGATGCCTGTTCTGTTCGTTGGTGTATTTCAACGCCCAGATAAATATTTGTTAAATGGAGATAGAAAGGAAAACCACAAAATAGGTCTTGGGTAGGGCTTCTTCCTCCTGAGAATTTTGTCAGCATCAATCTTCGAGTGCTAAATGCTAAAGATGAGGAGTTTGAGGCTGGTTTCTGCCTCTGCTACAATTTATTTTTAGTTCTCAGCAATCTGACCTTGAGGTGCCTACGTGTGGTGTGTGTGTCTGTGTGACTGTGTGTGTGTGCGTTTATCTTTCTTGGAGTTATTGAACGTCTTGAACCTGTGGGTTTAAATTTTTCATCAAATTTGAAAATTTTTAAGTCAATTTTTATTAATGTTCCATGCGTGCTCTTAAAAAATATTCATGCTCTGTTGAGTGAAAAGGTCATTATTTATCTACTAGATCAAGGTGATTGATTTTATCGTTCAAACCTTCTGTATCTTTGCTCTTTTCAGCTAATTTATCCACTTCTGAAAGGTAGATCTCAAAACCTCCAACTAACACTGGTGATCTAATTTCTAGTGTGTCCAGTCACTTGCTTTATATATTTTGAAGCTATATTGTTAGCAACATACATATCCATGATCATATCATTTGTTATTATCTTACTAGTAGATGTCATCCTTTGCCCTTGAAGGCATGTTCATCTTATCATTGTTTTGCTAATGTTAAAACTGCTGCCATGGCCAGTCTGGGAGGACTATGTGAGGCAGGGAACCTCAAGGTTTCTGGAGAATCTGGGAGGATGAATAGATGGGTGGCCCTTCAACTGAGCCAGTAATGCAATTAGCAGTAAAGGTAGTTCAAGGTGGAAGGACTTGCAAAAAGGAGTCCACAAGGGGCCTTATGCATTTATTCTAGTCCAAATGAGTCAGGTCTTGTGAGTTAGGCCTAATCCCAAAAGGCTTAATATGCTTTCTGAAAGAACCGAGGCGGTCAGCGTGTGGGCAGCTGTGATTTGTTCCAGTTGGAAAAGGAATAGTCACAGGGTGGAGAAAAGTTTCCTTCCTACCTAGGAGGGCTCAGAGAGAGACAGCCTTCATATAACAATGGGGAAAGGGAGAGACCCTCACCCATGGCATTACTGAGCATCCCAATGCTCGCTCCGGTCTACTTTCTTTAAGTTATTACTCAACAGCTTAAAGGATTAAACCCTTTTTAAAAAAGACTGGCTCCAGGGCACCTGGGTGGCTCAGTCGGTTAAGTGTCTGACTTCGACTCAGGTCATGATCTCGCGGTCCATGAGTTTGAGCCCCGTGTCAGGCTCTGTGCTGACAGCTCAAAGCCTGGAGTCTGTTTCAGATTCTGTGTCTTCTTCTATCTCTGACCCTCCCCCATTCATGTTCTGTCTCTCTCTGTCTCAAAAATAAATAAACATAAATTAAATAAATAAATAAATAAATAAATAAATAAATAAATAAAAAGACGGCTCCTTTCCACAGAACTGGCAGGCAAGGAGATAATACAGATGACCCAACAGAAATACACTGAAGTCAGAGACATTTTCCTTGCAGAGTAATTAGAAAATACACAGCACAGACGACAGACTGGCCAGTGAACTGTACAAAGCCCCATTAGAAAAATGAGGCCCGATGGAGAGGGTGAAGCAAAACCTACGTGCATAGGTGCTCTTCCTTGATCTGTGAAGCCTGGGGGAAAGCGGCACCAGGACCCGAAGGGAGTGCCAGCCCTCACCCATCCTAGCATAGATATCCTGCCTGGCTGGGTCAAGAGGAAACTACTCACCAGACTTCCTTGATCTGAAGGTTCTATACCTCATTTCTAATGCTGAAGCAAGTCTGTGGCAAATAGTGTAGAGAACACAGAATTAGAGATGGCGCCTGGGGAAAAAATTGCATTCAAAGTAAGGCAGTTATCTTCAAGCAGACAGACCATTTGGGACATTTTCAATACAGAGCTGTAAAGGAATACACACACACACACACACACACACACGATGGCAGACTTCCAAAAAGAAAGGTAAGAGCCACAGTTTCAAGAGATTTCCTTCTTTTTCTCCCTCTAACAGGTAAATAATGATGTGAGACCCTTTGGGGGAAAGGGAAGGACAATCATGCCTTCAATCTTCCTAACCACCCTGAGGCAGGTGCTCCCATCTCCAATTTACAGATGAGTCCAACTGCACAGCTCCTTCCTGTGTCCTCATGAAGGATGCATGGGGGAAAGGTGGGCATGGGCTGCTCTGTTCTGAACTGACAAGGCAGAGAATTAAAGCTGGTAGCTTCAGAACCAGCGGAAACACAAATACATCTTGGGATCATGGTTTTTTAAAACACATCAAGTGGCACCTTTTAAACCAATGACAATGACTTCTATTTCTGTTTCTAACCCGATTCCTCTTTTGGAATTTGCTCTTCAAGAAACACGAGGCTTGGTAATGAGGACTCTGAAAGCCCAGAGCCCAGATCCTGTTGCAGAACCCCAGCATGACTTCCTGTGAAACTCCTAATAAATCATTCAGTTTTGCCTTGAAGCCACTGAATAACTTTGAATAATGTGAAAGCTGGTGCCTCAAATCATTACCAGGACACCCACACGGGAGTCCTATTTACCCAGGGAACTGTTAAATTCCACCTGTGGTAAATTGGCATCTCCTCCCTGCCATGAGGTGGTTCACTTCAAAGTTGGTTACGTTTTTTTTTAAATTTTTTTTTTTTTCAACGTTTTTTATTTATTTTTGGGACAGAGAGAGACAGAGAATGAACGGGGGAGGGGCAGAGAGAGAGGGAGACACAGAATCGGAAACAGGCTCCAGGCTCTGAGCCATCAGCCCAGAGCCTGACGCGGGGCTCGAACTCACGGACCGCAAGATCGTGACCTGGCTGAAGTCGGACGCTTAACCGACTGCGCCACCCAGGCGCCCCCAAAGTTGGTTACGTTTTAAAAGTCTTGCTTTCACCAAGCCTGTCTGGTAATTGCCTTCTCTTGAAAATCCAGATCCAATCCACTAGGCCTCCTGACAGACAACAAAGAGGAAAACAGTGAGTGAACGTAAGAGCCAGAGCACCTAAAGGATCCGTTACACGGTGTATGGTATGGGGTCGGCCTGGCAAGTAAAGCCGTGGGAGGCAGGCCTTGATGTGTGCTCTGGGCAGCTTGACGAGGAGGAAGGGAATGGCCACTTATCGAGCATCTACACCGTACTAGGCGTGGTGTCATGCCCTTTTCCTATTTATCTTCCCAGCATCCTCTACATAGTAAAATGAACCTTACTTGGTAGATGTGGGACCCAACTGAGGTCATTTGGCCAGAAAGTGGCTGAGTTCTAACTCCCCAGAATTCATGCTTCTCTCACACCATACCCAAAATGCCCTAAGCAAGATTGCCAAAATGTTTCAATGAGGAACCCGTGGAGCAGATATGCCTCCTTGACTGCTACGGGGTTGAGGTTCCTCTCAGGGAGCGACAGATGAGATACTGATCGGGGTGTCAGATACCCAGTGGACAAAGCTGAACTCACAGCCTGTGTGTCTACAGATGGCGTCTAAAGCTGTTCATGTCTACTGTTACCAGTAAGGGCTGTTCACACATCTGTGGGTAGGAAAGGTTTCCCTAGACTGGGAGAGTGGACAGAAGGAAATGAGTATTTATTAAGAGGTAATAGATCTTAATGATGAAGAGCATGGGTGTCAGGGCCTGACTGTCTGGGCCTTGATCTCATGAGCTGTCTTGCTGCAAAACAACCTAACATGTGTGTGCACGTGAGGGTGCCTGGGTGTGGGGGCAGCAGAGAGAGACGAGCAGGAGTGGCCACGTGCTGGCTTTGCTGAAACTCATCAATGACAACGTGAGACGTATCATGTTATTCTATTTCTGTAGAGGTTTGAAATTTCCCATAATGAAAGCATAAAAATAAACCTGAGCTCCTTCACTGCTCACCTGTTGTAAGACACTGACAAGTCTCTTGGCCTGCCTCAGTTTACTCCTGTCAAATTAAGTACTAATAGTGCCTACCTCATAGGACTGTATGAAAAATGAATGAGTTAATCCATGGAAAATGTGGAGTAGCCAAAACGTCCCAGGTATCAGACATGGTTTTACAAATTTACTATTTCAACTGATTCCTCCCATCAATCCTATGAAGCAAGATAACTTCCATTTTTACGTGAGGAAGGGGACTCAGGGGTTCTGGCAACAAAACATGCATAAAAACCCAGGTTTGCTCCATAAGCCTGGTTTGTATTAGACGGCCCCCTTCCCTAGAAGCGACTCGACCAGTGATTTACAGACAGGGACACTGAGGCTTAGTGAGTTTCCACTGTTCTTGGCATAGGCTGGGGACAAGATACAGACCAGGCAATCTGTGACATGCAGCCCGGGCTCTTTCTGGTAGACTGGACAGGCTGTCCCTGCGGCAGCCTCAACACCCACTCTTGGGGCAGGACGGTGAAGAGCTCTGCATTTCAGTGGCCCTGTGGCCACCGTGAAGAACAGAGATGTCTCCTCCTCGCTGTGCCCCTGCGTGAGCAGGTCCTTGAGTCAGCGGCCTTCAGTCTTTCCCAGACCACAAGCACTGAGGCTTATAAAAGAGAACCAGACAAGGGAGAGAAAAATAGAAACCTCTGAAAAACTTTATGCTAGCAGCCTCTGCATTTGATAAATATTTTAGTAAATCTCTTTCCAGGGCGACGGGCACTTGAGCGTGCCTAAGGCCGCACAGCGTCTCCCTCTGAGACCAGCTCTCACAGAGTGGCCCACAAAGCTCTGTCAGCCTTGCCGAGTCCCGGGACCATGGGGCATCGGCTGGAGTCCTTCCTTTCAACAGCTGCTTCATCTTCCCGAGGAACTTGCTCCCAGACATCCCAAGTCCCCTGTAACAGCCTGAGCCATCAGGGAGTAAGTCATGCAGCCTCAGTGATTAGAAAAGCACTTCTCTCCCCACAGATCTCTGTGTAATCAGCAATGACAGGAGGACAGACACCCTCAGAACAGTCATCATGAATCTGACTTCCAAAAAGGGGTCACTCCCTCAGGAACCAGGGCCGGGCTAACAATGCCCTTAGAGTACAGTGCAGAACCTTCTAGCAGGGCCAATGTGCATCAAAAATTCAGCTGGCCTGCAAACAATCTGCATCCTTTCAGCAGGAACAGAACCAAGTCTGACCTTTACCTCCAGGGCCACTTTCGGGTTGCCTTTCTAACTGGTATAAAGAGCACCTGTAGTCATATTCCAGTTAGAACTCTTACTTTGCTGAAACAGACCAATGAATGTACCCTTCCTGCCCCTCTCAAGATTTTCCCAATCTTAAACTGCTCCAGTCAGAAAGCACAAATGCTACTGAAAGGGATTCAAGCTGGGACTGAAGGAGAGGTGAAGAAGCCCCCGGGGGGAAGGAGCAGAGTGAAGAAACACACACACACAGTGCCACCCTGCACTTCCCTGAGAGCAAGGCCTCCTCCTGGCAAAGCAAGATCAACATCCAGTTTAAGGCTATTATCTCCTTTATTCAAAAAAATAAATATTTCACTTTTGAGTCGACATATTTCAAATCACATTAAGCACAGAGAAGAAGTACAGTCCCTTTGGAAATTGTGAACACATGTAGGAAAAGAGTCATGTTCAAAACAATGGGGATGGGGTGAGCACTGATTCCAACTGATTCGTGACCCAGAGATTCCTCCTCTCACCAGGTGGGCTACATACTGATTTTAGGAGAGACAAAGAAACACACACACACACACACACACACACACACACACACACACCGCTTTGAAGTCTGAAAGGCACATGAAGTGGACCATAAGGTGTATGGCACGTTCACTGATAAAACGTTCCCTATTCCCTCCCAGGGAAATTGGAGAAACTTTAATCAAGTCAAAGACCAGAGAAGACAGGGTGCCCCTGCTCGGAGCTCAGCATCAGGAAAATCTTGGGACACGAAAGCCATGTTTCGTTGGCTTTCCCCCTCCCGGGCCTCCACTCCCTGCTTGGGGAGCCCGCCCACAGCGCTCACTCGGTGACGGTGGGGCGCGTGGCCACATACACGAATACCACGATCAGAAGCACGACCACGGCCAGTGTGGGCAGCACCACCGTGGTGATCTGCTGTCGGGCCTCCTGCATGGCCTGCTTCCGCTCCTTCTTGTCCTTGGACGTCTCCTTCTTGGGCTTGCCTTTGAGCTGCCGCATCTTTCCCGGGCGAGGCTAGGAAGGCGTCCGGAGAAGGTTTTGAAGGACGGGCCACGCTCCTCTGGTCAAGGTGCACAACCTCCTGTGGGGAGAACTGTGATTGAAAATGAACGGAGTGAAAAGGAAACGAAACTATAAACTGAAAGGCAAATGCTAACCCAGGAGACATACCTGCAATTTAGAAGACAAGGGGTTAGGAACAACAGGGGTCACACAACAGAGGTCAGAGCCTCTGAGTGGTGGGGTTGAGGACAAACTGGATGGACCCCAGGGTCCCTGGCCTGGCGGCGTACCGTGAATGGGTCTCCGGCATGCTCACACAGGGCCTCTGTGCATGTGGGACAGGGACGGCGCGCCGTCTCCGCTCCGCCCGGGCCTGGTCAGCCTTGCTAGGGCTACAGAGGGCCCAGAGGCACTGACTTCTCCATCTCTGCCCCGGTTCGTCCATCCGTCCAAACCTTCCCGAGCACCTACTATGTGCCAGGCACTGCTGGAGGAGCTGCGGAAGAGGTGGAGGACTAAGTCCCACCCTTGCAGCACCCTCGGTCTGGGGGTGCACCACCGGCTGCAGGCACAGTGCTGTCTGGGTCAGGCAGACAATGGAGACTGGCTGAGCCTGCGGTCCTGCCGCCCACTCGGATTCTCGTGAATTCTGTGCCCCGAGGAGGGGCTCAGACAGTGAACCAGTGCCGTCAGGGGCCTGGGAACAAATAAAAAACCCACGGACAACTTTACAGCAAGAGCTCCATAGAAGTCTGATTCTTAGCTTGAAGTGGCAGCAACCCTTTGACTGATTGAGACAGGGGAGTTGACTCAGAGACCTTTGGCACGTCTCAGGATCCCCAGAAAAGCAAAGGCCTGGGCTCTGGCCACGAGCAGGACGAGGGAGCCAGGCGGCCATAACCAGAGCCCCACTCATACCACAGCACCACCTGGGCACTGCCACTGCAGCAGGAGGCGCTGAGGCCACCGCGACTGTCCTTGGAAACTAGGTGTGGCTGCTGTCACCGTCCAGGATGGACTGCCGAGTGCCTGGCTTTTCTGCGCCACCAGCTCCTGTGTGCGTCAGACGAGCCAAGCGGAGGCCCAATACGCCCACAGCCCAGCCTTTCAATCTCTATAGTAAGTAGAGTGTTTTCTTAAAGCGAAAAACAAGCGGAGGTTGGATATTGGACCAGACAAGACATCTGTCCATCACAGTATCCTGGGACTAGCATGGAGTTCGATGCTCTCAGAGGCAGAAGGGCAGCACACGCCAATATTCCTTGTAACATGACCTTGTGTGTGCAGTTTTGTCCCAGGGCAGTGGGCGGCCTGTCACCATGCTGACAAGAAGACAGCATTTACACCCAAGTCGTCACATTAAGCGGCAGAATATGAAACGTGGATTCTGAGACAGAAGACGTCTTACATGAGATCCAACTGTTGGTAGAGGGACCCTAATATATCCTACCACTCCTCTCATCTCATATGGACCCCGGAATTTTTTCTGTATTACCCACATCAGGCAGAGTTTCTTATGGCACAAGATAACTAATTTTAGTACACTGGGATGACCAAGGCCAGCCAAAAGCAAATACTTAATTCCAGGGCAGCCCTACTTTGGCCAATGTACAATTTCCACTAGGATTTGAAAACTACTCACTAGTACTTTCTTAACACCTGACAGGTGTAGGAATCCCTGGCTTTACCAATTCTCCCTTTCAAATCTTTCACAGAACTTTCAGACAGACCTGGCTTCAAACCCAGGACATACTGCTTACTGGCTGCATGGCTGTGAGCAAGTCACTTAGCTTCACCAGACCTCACTGCCCTCATCTGAACAATGAGAACAGCTTCTCTCGCAAAGGCTGACCGTGAGGACTTGAAAACGCACAAGTGCACGGTGCTCTGACCACCTGCAGGGAAGCAGGACAGGCCGCTGAGCCAGACGGAGCCGGCTTCCTCTCCCCCACGACTCACCGGCCCGCGACCCTGGGCAGCCTCACTGAGCTTCTCGAAGCCCCGGCACCTGAGAGGTGCTAATGATGGCAGTGTGCCCTTCACAGGACCATGGTGAGGACGAGACAAGAATCCGTAACACGGTGCGTGGCGTGGAGACGGCACTCAATGCACGTTAGCTAATGCTGCTAGGGTGCATCCCACAGGGCTGTGAAGTTGGAACGCACAGGATGGAAGAGGCTTACTATCCCCCGTTTTAGAGACGAGAACACCAGCAGAGCAGTGGACAGCACCGCTTGTCAGCTAGGAACCGCAGTTCGTCCTCTCCCTGACGGGGCCTCACAAGTTTGTTTAGAAAGAGACAAGCCATTAGCGGCACTCGGATTTGCAGCTATTCCCCGGCAGGGGGGAGCTAATGGCCTGTCGGGCCTGTGAAATACGGAGGACCCGCGGGTGCTGCTCACAGGGCCCCTCACAGGCCCGGCCGCAGGCAGGCACCCCTGGAAGCCTGGAGTTAAAAAGGGCCCCAGGCCCTGGCTTCGGTCCTCCCACATCAGCATTTCAAAGGCATCAGCCTCCATGGTGACCAGCTCCTGCTATCCGTAAGATGCACTCAGAAGTTCCTGGGAGCTTAGAAAAAAGCCTCAAGTTGCTGGGGACAGTGCAGGTCTGGTCAGGATTTAAAGGACAAGCAGGCAGGTCTGAATCCCGGGCTGTTCGTCAGGCTACAGCAGGCAGCCTCCCTGCTCTCACTCACCTAGGCTGTGGATCTCAAGCCACAGCCCCACACTCTCTCTGGGGCCCAAGAATCAGGGAAAACGTCTCTGAGATGACACCAGAGGAGAGGGGAGGGGACCAGCCAGGACAGAAGCACAGCAGAAGTGGAAGGAACCAGGCAGGAGGAGAGTAGCAGTTGGACCTGGAGAGGGCGGCAGAGGCCAGGTCATGGGGTGGGGGGGGTGGGGGGGGGCATGCAGGCCACAGTAGGGAGCCTCGTCTTATCCCAAGAGCAGCAGGAGGCACCGAAGGGCTTCACACTGGCAGGCACAGGCTTTCAAAAGCTCCCTCTGGCTGCTCTGTGGAGAGCGAGGGGGGGTGGGGGGGTGGGGCATGGCAGAATAACAAGGGAGGCTCAGGGAGCAGGCCAGCATGGGAGGGGGTGGCTCAGACTGGGAGAGGGAGTGGTGCCGGGGAGGACAGAGTCGGTAGGTTGTACTCTGGGGGCACAAGTGACAGGCCCTACTTACAGATTAGATGTGGCCTCTGAGGGAAAGGGGGGAAATCACAGGTGAACCTAAAGTTTGGAGTGCAAGCGGCTGGCTGGCAGTGGTCCTGCCTCATGAGCGGAGGGAGAAGGGGTGGGGGAAGGGGTGGGCTTGAGAAAGACCGGGAAGTGCCATGTTCAGCTCTGTCCGTGTGTGAGGATGCCTATTGGACATCGCCATGGAAATATCAAGGAGGCGGCTGGAGCAATGAGTCAGGAGCTCCGGCTGGGCTGAAGATCTATATTTGGAAGTCATCTGCTATTAGCCAAGGTGAGCTCACTAAAGGTAGATGGAGAAAAGGCCCGGCCTGGGCCCCGCAGCCCCTGACAGAGGACAGAGAGTTGTGGAACAAGCAAAGAGGCCTGGAGAGAAGAGGCCAGTGAAGGGGAGAAACCGAATATAAAGTCCTGGGGGCCGAGAGAGTCAAGAAAGGTACTGCTTCAGAGCACTACCGAGAGCCAAGGTGAAGATCGAGAAGCATCTACGGGCCTTGGCAACACGAAGATGTGACATGAGTGACTTCAGAGCGGGGAGGGCGCAGAGTAGGGCTATTAAAAGTGTCACCCACAAACTCGGCTGAGAAGGGAGAAGCTTGGGCCAGAAGGCAGAGGGACACTCTGCTTCTTTCATTGACAAAGTTTTGCCATGAAGAAAAAAAAAAGTCAGCTGAACTAAATCAGGCGTGGTACACAGCTGACTTACATTCTGGCGCACACTCCTGAATCCTGTGACAACGTGCGATAAATGGTTCACGTACCAGCACTCTGACCAGCGCTTGTGCAGACAACTGGTCTGGGGCCCTGCTGGAAGAGCATGTGCAGCCGGGAGGGAAACCGGAGGATGTCTGGGGAGACCAGCAGAACGGGGCAAGCCCTGATGCTGAAAAGAGAGCACACGAGGACCACTTTGCCTTTGAGAGAACTGAAGGCACGGCTTCAAATCCACCAGGAGACGGGGACGGGAGGAGGCAGGTCTGTACTGTGCGGCAGGAATGAGAGGCTCCTACTTTCTTAATGAAACAGGAAAGGGCTCAGCCTCAAGGCTGGGAGTTGGGAGGCAGGTCTGAGGAAAGAGCAGGCAGGCAATAACCATTTTGGAGGGCAAAAAAGCAAACTCAGCAGGGAAACATCAGCCTGTAAGGCTGAAGTTCACAGATGCTTCATATCCAGGCCCCGCCTCCTTTTGAGCCGGCAGACCACCTCACATGCACTGGCCTCGGCTCACCGGACCAGGTGGCCTGCTGGGTCACGACTGGCTCGACCACACTTGGCCAGGACCTCTGACATGTGTGGCTTGCCTCGAGAAAATGAGCTGGGTCAATCAGCCCCCACCTGGGAAATCCAGAGTAAGAAACACTAAGGGACACTACACGTAGCCACCTGGGAACCCATCTGATGCCATGTGCAGAAGGCAAGAGAGAAAGCCGGGTGGGGGACAGAGGAGACAGGAGCAGAGGGGACCACACTCCCGTCTTTCCAGCTCTACCAGGCTCTGGTCCTCACAGGACACTGCTGTGCTTCTGTATTTCACGGTGGACACCTCTTTCATGAGCTGGCTCCAGTGGACCTCTGTCTTCCAGTGCAAAGAGCCCTGGCTGCAAGGATCACCCCAGTTTCACCAGTGAGGAACCCAGAGCACTGCCTCGGTCCCAAAATTAGGGAGTGGCAGAGTAGAAGGTCAATCCCACATCTGTCAGACTGCAAAGCCCGAACAGTCACCACCCACCTACCTTCCTGACCCACTCCCCACTTGGGACCACTTCAGCGCTTACCAGCCCCTCACAGAGAGGAAGGTGAAGATCAAGCTCACACTGGGAAGTCTGGCTTCTTCCCAGCCAGCAGCCCAGACAGGAAGGAGAAGCCACTAGCCGAGTTCGAGCTTCACAACTGTGACTGCCACCTGGTCCCCACCACCGCCCCCCCCCCCCCCCACTGCCTCTAACTCCCCTAGCCAGGGAAACGGAAGACTTCACAAACACTTGGGTTCCACCCGATTCCAATGACACTCCGCCTGCTCTGCCCCCTCCCCCACCAATGCCAGTCCGGGGCAACTGGTCAGCGCTGCAACCGTCCAACTGGGCCCCAGTGTGTGTGGGCAGGAGGCAGAGGCAGAGAGGAAGCATGGGAACACCTCTTTTTCTACAGAGTCATTTCAAGTTGGCGATTTTTATCTGATTATAACCTTTATGTACATATATATATATATATATATATAATGTATACGTACATATACTTGTGTATTACATATACCTGTACGTATGTACACATCATGTAGAGAGTTGAACTCTATTAGAGAAACAGCCAGGAGCAGAGGTAAACCAGGGTGTGAAACCAGATTTGAGTCTCAGCTCTGTCAGGTCCAGTCATACAACCCTGGGCAAGGTACTTAATCTCTCATGTCCTGATTTTCCTCCTCTGTAAAATGGAATAAGAAAACCTGCTTTGTAGAGGTGCTGACAAAATTAGGGAGGATGTGTCATCCGAACATCCAGTACATTAACAGGCCACCAGTTGTTCAATAAACGGCACATAGTGCCTTGCTCTCCAGGGGGGTCTGTCCAGTGGAGATACACGTAAAGGGAGGAAACACCGGGGAATTCTGCTTTTTGTTTTTGTTTTCGTAGCGTGTAGCCCGTGGGTGATGGAATCCCCCAGTTTTTCTCTCTTTTGGCTGCTGAGAACTACCAGAGTCACCAATCTGGTGGTGGACAGGTTTGTTCAAAGGTTTGATGGGAGAAGGCTGGTTCAGGCTGAGGGAAGATTCTGGTTTACACAGATCACTGCCACTCCCCACGTTCCAGAACCTCTAACCCTTTGCTGCTCAATGCGGCAGCCGCTAGCCACACAAGCCTCCGGTATTTGAAATGTGGCTGTGGTCCAAACTGACTGTACTGTAATGTAAAATACACACCAGAAAAAAATAATAATGTGAAATGTGTCATTTAAATTTTTACACTGGTTCATGCTGAAATGACACTTTGATAATATATCAAAATATAATATTTTGATAAACTCTCATTCATGTTGAAAGAATATTCGTGTTGGGATGATGATAATAAGATCGTATTCACGTTGAAATGATATTATTGGGACACGCCTGGCTGGTTCAGTTGGGTAAGCATCCAACTGTTGATATTGGCTCAGGTCATGACCACGGTTCATGAGTTTGAGCCCCGCACTGGGCTCTGTGCTGACAGCTCAGGGCTTGCTTGGGATTTTCCTTTCTTCTCTCTCTGCCCCTACCCCACTCATGCTCATTCTCTCTCTCTCTCTCTATCGCTCAAAAATAAACTTAAAAACATTTTTTAAGAGGATAATATTATTAATTTCACCTGTTCTGTATTCCCTGTTTTAGTGTGGCCACGAGAGACATTTTAACGCCACGAAAGGCTCACGGAGCACTTGTCCTGGACAGTGCTGTGCTTGCCCCATGCAAGAAGGCACACCACCTTCTGCCCTCTTCTAAGCTTTCCATGTCTTGGCCTCCACGCACAATGCTGAGGACTTCTGAGACTTCACAACCCAGCCCTAACACATCTCCCCAGCCTTGTCACGCCTGGCGTGAGCCACAGCCACCAACGCACCTGCACTCCCACCCTGCACACTCCTGCCTCCGCGCCTGTGCCACGGCGGTGCCTCTGCTGGAGGCCCTCTCCCCTGTACCGTCCCCTGCCTGCTGGAGTCTCTCTCACCCTCGGTCGGCCCCCTCCCCGGGCTGAAGCAACGGCTCCTTCCTCAGTGCTGTCCCAGCACTCGGTTTGTGCCCCTATGGCAGCACCGACCAGTGGCTGGTGACCAGCTGGGGCTCTGATGTGCCCAGGAGACTGTGCGCTCCTATGGGGTAGCAATACTATTCCCCTGGATTGGCATGGTGCCTCTCACATAACAGGTGCTCAGCAAACACCCGCTGCATCAAATATCCAAGCTGGAATAGTCTAACAAGCAGTTCATCATACCGACTAACCACAAAGGTACGGTAGAAAATTCTACAGCGCAGTAGAAAAAAGTTACAATAGAAAAGAATAAAGTAGCCAGCTGCCACTTCTCAACGCTCAGTTCATTTTCAACACAGTCTCGCAAGATTGGTATTTTTCATCCCCATTTTATGTGAAGAAACGGAGACTCAGAAAAGTGTGGTGACTTCCCCAAGGTCAAATACCATTAGGGAACCAGCACGGCCTCAACCCCAGTGTAAAATCCATAACAGGCACTCAGTAAATATTTGATGAATGAACAGAAAGAGGATTTGAACTCAGACCTAATTTCAAAGTCCTCCCATCCTCCTTGTGTGACCCCACTACGCCTCCGAGGCACCCCGAGGGAGGAACAGCAGCTATCACTTCCCGAACACGATCAAGTCACCCACAAACACGCAACCCTCACTTTGGCTGTAACTCCGTTTTGCAGACCAGGGAACCGGGGCTTAGAGAAGGCCCCAGGCGGTCAGTCAGCAGTGCAGCTGGGATTCACCGAACGCTCTCTGGCTCAGAAACTGCTTTTCCCCACCACTGCAGCTGCCTCCAAGTGGCCGGCATCCTCTAGAAGCACGCGGAGGGATGGGGTGCAGAATCAAAAGTTCGCGTCTGGTTCCAGCCCCACGGTTCTGCAGGCCGTGGACTCGGGGAGGGTGACTGAGAGGGAGCACAGGCCATCCCGGGCTTGTCGCACTCAGCAGGGGATAAAGCCTGCCCTCCTTCCTGAAAAGTATGCCTGCACACCCGCCCCCGGCTGGGCGGTGGGCCTGAGTTTATGCCCGCAGCACATCCTGCCTGAGGGTTCACCGTGGGCCCCGGCTGATTTGACGTCGCCTGATTTCTTTACAGTCCGTTTTCACCTGATGTCACGGGCTGTCGGAGAGGTGCCGGTGGAGAACGGCACGACATGGCCTGGCCTGGTGACAGCGTTAAGCAGTTGTGAACTGCGTCAACTGCACCCCCACTCGGCTCACAATCAATGCGAGTACGGAAGCCAGGCCCAGGTGGTGGCTCCCCAGGGAAGACCACTCCCCCGGAAGACTGCCCGCCTATTTTCCATGCTGGTCACCTTTCCTAAAGTGCCGCAGCTCTCCCGTCTTCAGAAAAGGCAGTTTGAGGTGCTCGCTGAGAAAATGGATGCATTTTTCTCCTACTTGAAAACCAGGCATTCAAACGAATAGACAACACGTAAGAAAGGTATATGTGGGGGGACTCCTACCACCCCTTCTCGTGGCTGTGTCGTTACTGTAACGGAGCATCAGAAGGGCTGAACTGCTTCGTGCCCCATGCTAGGAGACTTGGGGAAGCTGCCCTGGGTTCAGGGAAACATAAATTGCGCGCCTGAGAGCGGGAGCTCTGTGTTTCATCAAGTGTGCCTGCTTCATTTTATGTGCCTGGTATTTAGCCATAATGGGCCTGTGATCACTTCACTCCAGTCTGCCGCAGAGAGTGGGGGCAGGGGGTGGGCAGGCTGCCTGGAGGATTGTGCAAGACGGGACTCCTGACACCCGCTAAGCACCTGCTGATAACATAAGCGCCTTCCCCGGGAACACAGACATGAACAGTAATAGCCACATGCATGCCAGCTCCAGCCACCCCCCCCCCCCCCCACATACACACCGGTCCCCTAGCCACTGACAGGCCACAGGTCTGGTGGGGGGGATCCGAACTACCGATAGAAGCCAAGAGACACGAACGCACAGGCACAGAGTTCTCTCACCAAGGGCAGAAGGAAGAAGAAAGTAGGTAATTTGGCGAAGGCAGTACCGGCTTCTCCTAAATAAAAACCCAAGAACAGAAAAGAGCCTTTGGGCAGGTTGCTGAAGAACAGATGTGAAAGGCTAGGGTTCTCAAAAAGATAGATAAGTACCAGTCCTTTGGCACCCCAGGGTTTACAAGTGCTTTCCTGCGCATTATCCGTTTCATACCCACAATAACTCTGTGTGTCACATATTACTGTCCTTATTTAACAAGAAAAAGGAGGCTACAAAGCAGTTAAGCTCATGTCAGGGTTTCCATCCTTGTCCTGACACTTTTAGGGTCCATGGCCCTGGGCAAGTAACTCTCAGACTTTCAATTATTCTCTCTATAAACCAAGGATAAAAGTACCTATCATTCAAATATTTTTTGAGCACCTACTGTATGTGAGGGGCTATTAAGGGGATACAGCTATGAACAAGACAAGCAAAACGCTGCCTTCAGGTAGTTTACAAGGACACGGGGAGACAGGCAACCAACAAATGAACAGAATGTGTGTCAGAGGATGCTATGTGTTGTGCAGAAAATACAGGGGAGGGGGTAGGGCAGAGGCTGCACATTTAGAGTAATCATTTGGGGAAGGCTTCAGGAGAAAGTGACTTTGGATCAGAGACTCGAAGGAAGTAAGAAAGTGACCTGTGCAGATTCCTGGGAAGACCTTCCAGACAGGGCAGAGCATGTGCAAAGGCCCAAGGGTAGCCCCCACGCCACCGCCAGCACATCTGAGAGGCAGTGCAGCGGCCAGCATCCTGGGGACGGCAGAAGGGAGCATTTAGAGGAGAGGCCACAATGGGAGCAGGAGGAGGATGAGATTGCCCCCCCCCCCCCCGGCCGCACACACACACACCCACCCCAGGGCTCTGCCTGCATTTAAAAAGAGCACTGTTGGACAACTGGCTGCAGGGGAACAGGGCGGCGGGAAGGAGACTGGTGAAGATGCCAGCGCACTGTTCATGTGAAACACGGTGGCATGGTCCAGGGAAGGGGCAGATGGGGTGGACAGCGGTCAGGTCCTGCATGCACTCTGAAGGCAGAGTCAACATGACTTACCAGCAGACTGGAACTGGAGTGGGAAAAAAGAAATGGACTAAAGCCTGAATGAACGGAAGGCTGGAGGGGCTGGAGGGGCCATTCGGGGATTGGAAAAGATGCAAGGCAGGTGGGGCAGGGGCATGGGAAGCTGGGACGCATCAAGTTTGAGACCCTAGCGGAGACAGCGAGCAGGCAGTGGGATACAGGAGTCTGGTCCAGGGCGAGAGCTGGGCTGGAGGCAAGGATGTGAGGCTGCCGGGGCTGAAAGCCACAAGGCTGGTAGGCGAGCGCAGACAGGGACAGGGGCCGGGGCCAGACAGAGCTCTGGTGCAACATAATGCTTCGATCTGGGAGGGCAGAAGAGGAACCAGCAAAACAGACGAAAAATGTGTGAAAGGAGGAAGACCAGGAAGAGTATGGTGTCCTGGAAGGCAAGTACGGAAAGCGCTCTGAGAAACAAGGAGCCGACCATCTCATCTGGTCCCAGGAAGATTTTGGAGAGGTGAGGAGGGGGCAGCAAGAGGAGTTGGTTCCAGAGAGGAAAGGGGTGGAGACAGCGGAGGCCAGCAGGAGGCAAGTCTTCTCGGGACAGAGCCTGGAGGCTGAGGGTCGGCACTGAAACCCCACTTTTGGCATCTGCCAGCACTGTGACTTCGGGCAAGGCGCTTAATCTTTCTGTGCCTCAGATTTCTCATCTGAGAAGTGGGGACAAAAATTGTACCCAATGAACCGATCAGAAGAATGCCAGGTACTTACTAAGTACTACGGAAGGTTAGCAAGCATCATCATCACCATCAAAAGAGGGTCAGAATTATGGGCTATGAGGACAAGAGCTTTGTTCTGTTTGTCTGTCAGGTAGTTAAGGCAGTTACAGAATGTTCGTACTATAAGGGGAAGTGCACCAGGAGAAGGAAGGAGAAAGAAGTGATGGACGCACCCCCGGGGGAGGCAGAGCGGGCTCCGGGCCACTGACGTGGTGCTGGGAGTACGTGCAAGTCCCACATGACCGCCACTGGCTGTGCGTGATAACGGGAAGAAGGTCGCCAGCTCAGGAGGCAGGAAGATGGAGGGGATGTCAGAAGCCTGAAGAGAGAGGAGCTATGAAATAGCTGTCCCCGAGGGGGACAAATGCAACAGAGGGCTACCATGTAACCGCAGCAGCATGTGGCCCACCTGCAGTCACAGGTCTTAGAGCGCGGACAGTCAGGTGGTACCAACAGAGCAGGTGCAGGTACGGGGGGACAGAGGTGGAGGGTGCTACAAGGAACCAGGGTGGGGGCTCTGTCAGGACCACGTGAGAGAAGGACAACATGAGGACGGCGTGTGATTGCAAAAGCAAATGCCTGGCATAGGCCCTGGCGCCCAGAACACCACCATTGCTCAAGGGGCTTCTGTGGCCTGTAGGGGAGCCCCTCCCCCAGCACACCTGCCTCCCCACCACCCCCTTCCCCTAATACACCCAGAACGCAGGTTCTGAAAACCCTGTTCAGTCTCAGTTCTGCTCCATCTTTGGAGTCACGTCCCCCATCTCCTTTCAGTTCAAGTTACAGTCACGTCTGTCAGGACAACATGTGACAAGATGACACCTCTCCTGCTTGTCTCTGGGAAAGCAAAGAAGCCCTCGTGAATGCAGGCTGGTCCCCACATGCTCCTTGCAAGGACCAGCGACAGAGGAAGCTCTTCTAGCCTTGAGGAAACCATGGCTTTCCAGACCCTGCCCTACAATGGCACGAGGCTCTCAAGGTGTTCAACCACCGGCTCCTCTCACTGAAGGAGAGGAAGGGGAGGAAGCAGGCCCTTTGATGGATCTTGTCATTTAACTCTGGACAGCCTACTGTCCTGCTTTAATGAGGACTTTGACATTCACAGCGACTGGCAACTTTGTTTTAAGCCAGCCGACCTGAAGCAAATCCACCCACAGGAAGGACAAAAAAAAGACAACTAAAAAGAAAAGAAGTAACTTGAAATTCTGGCAAGGGGGTTGAAATCGATGGCTTCGGAAATCGTTATGATGCACAGAAAGCAATATAATTAATGGGGCACACCACACAAACTGAAACAAAGTTTTACAAGGTAATACATAAGCTTATTATGAACAACCACTCTGATGTGTTCTGTTTTGTTTTATTTCACCAGAAAAAAAATGCCCACTGCAATCCACTAAAAGAGACTATCAATCAGTCTGTACAATCGGTAGACAGATTGAGAAACACTGCATTGAGAAGACCTCCGCGCAGTGAGGGCCGCTAAAATGGTTAAAAATCTCATTTCCCCGTGAAATTGTGTGAACGCTAGGCCCGGAGGTCCGCGGCTCACAAAGAACCGAGGTTGCATGCTGAAGAAGGGCCAGGTTTAGTTGTGCTCTGCAAGACAGACCTGAACGGAGGACAGAAGATGCCTACATCTGGAGGAGGGAGTTCTCCATCGCGAGGGAAAACCAAGAGACTAATGGGAAGAGATTCAGAAATCAGACGAAAGCAAAGGATCAGGGTTCCACGCTGACGGTCTTCACCTTGATGGGTAACAGGCTTGTTTATGGATGAAACGCGAGCACCAAGTCAGGTCTGTCCCAGCACTCAGAAAGGCTACGGTTCCTGTAAGCGCAGTGACTCCCCAGCACAGTGACTCCTTAGGTGGCAATTCTGTATCCAAACCTATAGGTTCCCTCACTTCATCTGCTGTTCAATTAGGTACTTTAAGACAGCAGTTACTAAACGTAAGCATCGCTAATCTACCACTCTGTGAACGACAGCCCAACTCTGTGACAGCTTAAGAAGGAGGCAAGTTGGGGGGGGGAAATTCATGAAAACGAACAGCCCAGCCAGTGGTGCGCATTCAGTCTCTTTAAGGTGGTGCTTCGCCAACTTTTCCATCTCAGATACGGCAGATGTGAATGAACATTCACCCCTGGAGGCCAGGTCTGGGGCAGAGCCACTGCAAGAATAAAATTTCATCTGTGTCCTCTTTTACCTAAAAATGTCAAGCAATCATATATAACGTTGGCCCTTAAGATGTGCATGGCACTGTGATGAAAGCCTGCGGTGGCTGTCACTGAATGCTGACAGTGTCCCCATGCGGGAGACTTGCCTGTGTCACAGGCTCCCATCTGAGAGACGAGAATTGAGGTTTGGGGAGGTCAGGGAACCTGCCCAGGCAGGGCCACAACACAAGTAAGTGGTGAGACCCTGTGAAACCCAGACAGTCTGGTTCCAGAGTCCTGCTCTTAACCACTAAGCAGTGTGGAATTCTCCTCTTTCAATATTCCTGAAACGTCACGTTCTCCAAATCTCTGGGTAAAACGTGACCCCAAGGAAGATGCACCCCTCACAGACAGCGGGGCTCTGCCTGGATGCCCCCACGCTCTGAAGCACCCCAGGAATAGAGAACCACAGCCTGCCAGCACTCATCTGCTTGTCCTCTGGCTTCTACGGCCAGGTGTGGGCTAACGGCCCTTTCTTTCCTCAGCCCGTAACACCATCCTCATGTTCTGTTAGGCATGAACTTCATTAACAACCCAGATATCATAAGCGCTGGTTGTTTATGGCATCTTTAAAATGAAAAATTCATCTCTAAGCTAAATTACAGCAAGTTAATTACAGAGCCTGGCTGATGGCAGACAAACTGAGAAAGAGTGAGGTATTGACTGAATTTTCAAGTACAAACAGCGACTGCCTGTACCCAAGACTACGTCTGGGCCGTCCTCAAATAACAAATCTCAGGGCTCACCCCCATCGAGAGAGTCGGTCTCAGAGGCGGGCAAGCTCTCGCATCCATTCATTTACTTATCCGCCAAACCCTTGCTGAGCACCCAAGCGCGGGGCACTAGCTAGTCACACGCAGAGTCACCCGCTCCCCAACTCATTCATTCAAACACTTACTGAGCACCTACCAGGTACCAGGCACCAATTACATGTTGGGAATATGCACACTGATTAACGGACTGGTCCCCCTGAGGGGTCGCTGATCCCCCAGGTACAGGGCAACCTCCACGAGCTAGGTGCTGTCTTGGCAGTGCGGAAGGAGTAATGAGCACAACAAAGTTCCTGCTCCGACAGAACACGCACCCTACGGGCAGGAGTCAGACAAGAGACAAAGATGTAATATGTCAAGGAGCAAAGAGCCATGAGGAAGACAAACCAGCGCACGATGACAAGTAGGGGACCTGCTGTGACAGAGAGGGTTACAAGGGACTGCATCTGAGCAGAGAGCAGAGGCCTGAAGGAAAAGTACCACAAGCCCTGAGCACAGCTAGGGGAAGGGGGGTGCCGGGAAGGGAACAGGGAGGGCAAAGACCCGGAGGCAGGAGCTCCCCCCGCCCCAAAGAAGGATGTGTGGGAAGTTCACCTGAAGCATGATGCAGCTCCTGTTCACCTCCCCCCAACCCCCACCCCGAGCATGAGGAAGAGCGGAGGGGCGAGAAGCTCAATCCAGAAAGGGCTCCACAAACCCACCGGCGAATGTCTCAAGGCCTATTATTTGTGCTTCACTGCAGGCCTTGATTGCTGCCCAAATTCAAATATTCTGCAAAAGGCAGACCATAAACTAAGCTGCTAAATATTTAGGCAGCAGCATATCAATGTTCTCTAGAGGCTCCAGGAGGATGGATCTGGGGGTAGGGGAAGGAGAACGACCCCATCAGACAATGACCTCAGCCTGCTGGAGTTGAGTTTGTCGCTAACAAAGAGATAAATATTTGATCTTTAGTTTAAATGATCTTTAGTTTAAATGCGACTTTTTTTTTTTTTTTGCTGACCCTTAGGCTGTTTTACCAAACTGAACAGTCAGTGAGGATGGTTTGGGCAAAGGGCACAGAACCAGCAGTTTGAAGACGAGGCTGACTGATTTCGCCAGTGGCCTGTCTGCAGACTCCACAAAGTGCCACTGGCTCGCAAGGTGCCGGGTCCCTGTAGACTGCCGTGTGGCTGCTGCTAGCTGAGGCAAACCCAGCCAACAACTCGCTGTCGTGAAGTCTTCACTGCCTTCTACCCACATGTCTTCCTGTCTCCACCTCTGATTCCTCAGTCTCCAGACAGAGTAACTTCACTTAATCCAAGGTCTGATCTTGGTCCTCTAGCTATACCAAGCCTTCAGTGGCCCCCAGGGCCAACAAAACACAGTGCACATTTGGCCTGGCCTTCTAGGCCTTGAATGCCGAGCACAACCCCACCCCCAACATCACCTCAAGCGGTCACACTTCTGTCCCTCTGAACGCAGAGACAAAACAACATGCGCCTACCCCCAGGTCTCTTCATCTCGGCCAGCTTTACACACTCTTGCTGTGCAGATAATGTCCCCGACCCCCATAGCCAAAATTAGTTACCCTTTTGCCTACTCTTATGCCTTGAAAATGGCCCTTCTTTCGTTTTGCCTTTTCAAAGAGTGAATCATTCTTTGCCTCTCCCACAAGGGGTTCCGTAAGTGTTCACCGTATGTAGAAGCCCGTTCCTCTTAGTGATGTTGCCCAAACCAGAAGTTTGAGGTTTTCCGGGATACCTCCCTGACCCCCAAGTCCCAGTATCAAATTGTTCCCTGAGTACTCCCAGCCCCTTATCCCCCCTTCTCCACCCCCACTACCATTATTAGGTCAGGCTCCCATCTTCGCTCATGAGCCTTTCTGCAACAGCCTCGTAGCCTGTGTATCCCTGCCTTACCTTCCTGCTTGCTCGAGCCCTAAATAGTACAAACATGTCTAAGTCCTTCTAAAATCACTGCCTGTGGAGGCAGGGAAAGGATGCTACAACCTGCCCATCCCCACGAGCAAATGCAGGAGATGTATGCATCTTCTTCAGCAAAGGGGTAGGGATGACTTGTCTCAACCTCGTGTATGTTTTAAAGCCTAGTTGCTGGAAACTCTTAGGCCAAAACACATCCCTGGTATACATATGCATTACTGTATACTCCAAGGTTAACCGCCAACCAAATCATGCTAAACTAACAATGAGAAAGCCAACCTAGGAGTCATTGCTAATTAAACACCTAGGTTCCCAGCAACTGCAAATTACCGGTCATTCAAGACGGTTTTGACATTGCCCGGTTACAGTGGCATTTCCAGCATCTACAGGAAATCCGACAGCCTGTGAGTCTGTGCTGCACAGGAGCCTGAAGAGCACCGCTTCCCAGCACAGGGAGGCGGCTGGACCCCAAAGGGGCATCCATAAACGCCAGAGGGGCTGTAACTTAACGCTGATCACACTTCGGGAACTTCTAAAAATGTCTCTGCGATTCCTGGCAGACAGCCTACAACATACCTTAAACTTGGAATTTTTGAGTCCCATACCCACAAAACCTGATAAAAGGCCTTGTGTGTGGCCTTCTGAACTGGACCAACGCCACTGGCAAGAGGCCTTGGAGGTAGAGACCAAGCCTACAGAATCCCGACTGCAAAAGACAGATCTGATCCAGGAACCCACAGGGTCTAGACTCCCACGGGGGTGTTCCACCACACGATCAGGCCCCCGGCACACCATTCAGCACCCCCACCCCCCATGCCTTTACCTGCAGGGGCCACAACCATTGTACAGCTAGCTCTCTGGCTGTGCCACGCTCTTGCTGACCTCCCGGGCCTCCATCCATGCTGCTGTCTGAAATGCCCTTTTCCACCTCTTTTCTCCCAGTCACTCCTCCCACTTGGCAGACTCCTCCTTCAAGACCCATCTCGCGGGCCATGCTCTCTTAAGAGTATTTCACAACGTTTCAGGCCCTAAGGTGGATAAGGGGCTCATCTCTGTGCTCCCATGACACCTGGTAACAACATCATAGTGCCCATCACACTGTATTAGCATCACCTTGCCTGGTATTCCCATTTGCTTGCAACACATCAGAGCGAACTATCAACCTGGTATCATTAAAAGTTTCAAATTCAAGATCACAGAAAAGTTGTCTGAATTTGAGGTCATAGTGTACCAGAACTAAAGCTGGGGTTTCAGGATTCCCATTAATTACCTTGAATGGAAGGCCTGAGGAGAGCAGAGAGTGTCACTCAATTAAGACAGATTTCCCTTTTCAAGTGTGTTTGTGTGTACATGGTTCAAACACTCAAGGTTAGAGGTGCCTGGGTGGCTCAGTTGGTTGAACATCCGATTTGACTTCTACTCCAGTCATGATCCCAGGGTCGTGGGATCGGGCCCCATATCAGACTTCACATGGAGCCTGCTTAAGATTCTCTTTCTCTCTCTCTCTCTCTCCCTCTCTCTCTCTCTCTCTCTCTCTCTCTCTGCCCCTCTCTCCTGCTCATGAGCATGTGTGCTTGCTCTCGCTCTCTCAAAAATAAATTTAAAAAAAATTTTTTTAAAGTTCAGGTTAAGGTAAGGAAAACAAGTAGGCTTCAGGGTGGGAGAAAGGTGTTTAAAAAGAAAAAGCTGTGCACTAATATTTAGTTTCTTTTTTCCCCTATAGAATGTCAGTCTTTTCTTCTGCTGACTTAGAACCAAGTTTCAATCATGATTTCTGGACCTAAAGGCTGCACATGTTTTTACATCGAAATATCTGGAAGGAAGGCTACTTGGAGAGTAGCAGGGGTATTAAAATTCCAGCCGATTACATACTGGTTATTTGCTTATTAAAGTTCCAAATGAAATAGTGGCCCACCTCTGTATTCTAAAAGTTGAGATTGTGGGGTTTGGAGGAAGAAATCACTCCCTGTATCACTTTCCAGAACACAACATCCATTCTAAGGACACCTTTGCCAGCTGCCAGCCTGAAAAATGACTTGGAAAATCAGAATCATTGCAGCCTGCCAAAGAAGTCAAGAGTGAAAGGTTAAAGTGTCTCACAAGCTACCTGAACGTGATGTCACCAATGCTGTGAGACCTCTCGCCAGGCCTGGGGCCCAGACCATGCAGTCCTCTCCGTGTGCCATGCTAGGCATGTTGGGATTCATCCATGTGCAGGAGGAGGTCACTGGCAGGTTTAAGCAAGGAGTGAGGTGACATGACAAGTATTTTAAAGACCACGCTGGGTCCAAAGTGATGAGCATAATGGAAGGAAAGTGGGAACAGGGCAAGCAATTCAAAGGCCTTTGCAGTGAAGGCCTACTGGTGTCACTGGACTTCGGGGGTGGACAAGGGAGGGCAACAGATGAATTCGAGATCTACATTAAGGGCATCTCAAGGACTTGGGGATCTGGAGGCAGAGAAAGGTGAGTGTTAACAGACGACTCCTCGGTTTCTGGCTTGAAAAAGCGAGTTAACAGCTGCACACTCTAATGAGATGGGGGTTAGGGGAGGTCTGCAAAGGGGCTGTGTTAGAAAGAGACCAAGAGATAAAATTTGGACCCGGTGAGCTTGGAGTACCCACAAGACACTCAAGTTACCTAGCTGCTGTAGTAGGTATAAAATGTCCTATAAAGCACAGAGGAGTCACGTGGAACGATGGACGCCTGGGCCTTTCTCGCTGGTGACCCTTCCCACCACCCTCTGAGGTGCTTGGATGTCCTGCTACTGTGCTGGGGCACCACATAAGGAGTTTATGGTGCCAAGTTCACCCACGCAGGCCGCTTCTATGTTGACCCTCAGTAGTGATGCCGATACCAGCTGTGGGGCCAGGAAAGCAGTAACTTTAACAGTAAAATGATAAATGATATTTTGCATCCTACCACAAGAGGAAGTAAAGTATGTAGACCAATATTTTCTTCAATTACAGGCATCCTAAGAGGTTTGCAGATTTCTCGATAGTGACGTTTTCACGGAGTCCCAGCAGAAGGTCTTAGTACCTAGTCCTGTGCCCTGCCGGTTATACCACTGGGAGTACCACCCTGCGTAGGGGGTTCCAAGTCGGACTCTCTCCTAGGGAAATGCTAATCTAAGGTGGTATCAGATGCAGAGAAAGGTCTCTCTCTCTTAACAAAAGACCAGAGAAGACAGCCTATTTTAGGAAAACAATGACTCACTGAAATCACATCCTGCTCTTAAGTTAATATGCCTCCTTCTGGACTAGAACCTGCTTTCCTATCATGATGGGTCTGTTTTCCAAGTCCCCCATCAAAGGACAAATCAAATGTCATTTAACAATCTGCCTTCTAATTAAAATTTGAGCCATTTTTTAAAAATCACAGTGAACTAAACAATTCCACATGGCAATAAAGCACTGTGCTCTGCCGCCTTGATTAACAGAAGCATTTGCAACTATTTAAAGGAGAAGGCGGGTGGGGGGGGGGGGACATCATTAGATACAGTGAGATGAAACCCCTGTTAGTGTCTTTCAGTTTACTCCTAGAGTAAGTATCAATGTAAACTAATTAAATTTCCTGCCTTTAAATAAGCCCAAACAAAAATAAAACTTACAGGACTGACTGGAGGGTCCTGGAAGGAAGAGAACTACTTTTTCAAGAAAGTGGCCCAGCTGAGGTGGGGGGAACACCAGGGTCAGGCTGCATGTCTTAACAGAGGATCAAGGGTCCTCTCGGTGGGAGGAACCCTGGGGTTGTGGAAGAGACAGGGCCCCAGGTTTTGTGATGGCAGCAGTGGCTTTCCAGGGGAAGGGTTGACACGGTGCAGGGGAGGGAAAAGCTGAACTCCTTTCACGCCCGCAACATGACCCGATGCAAGACATCTAACTGCTCTGAGCCTGTTCCTGACTGAATGTGAGAAGGTTCCAGCTGCCCCTGCCTGTTCCCTAGGACTGGCGGGAGAAGACGACCTGGTGCACTGTGTAGAAGCACCCCGTGCAAAGGTAAGAGACCACTGTGGTTACTGGAGGGGAGGAGAGGGGCGGGCAAGCACTCTATGTGAACGGTGACCCATAAACTGGGAAGATCAATAAGAAACTTCTTGAGGAGACTTAGCAGTGCAGTAAACAGTCTGGGAAAAGGAACCTGCTGACTCATTCGCTTAAAGCAAAAGGTCTGGAGCAGGGATGTGGGTTAAGATGCAACCGTCTGCTGACTGAAGCAGCTCAGAAGATCATACAGATGGATGGAGGAGGAGGTCTGCCATCCAGTAGATGGGAGGACACCTCCCCTCCCTTTCAATTTCTGGATTGGCTCCTAATGTGGGCCCATATTTGCCCATAAAAACTAAAAATCAGACACAGAAGCTTTGCTATTAGCTTCATGTCACCAGTAGCCCAAAGAGAAAGGACATCTAGAGAGTAGCAATTTCTGATGGATGCTCAAAGAACAGAATCGATTTGAAAATGATAGTGAAGGCCCCTAACAAGGGTGGAGTGGTAAAGGTGCAGAGTGAATCCATACAGGAACTGCCTGTCTAGTGGGGAAGGCTGAGATGAGACTCTGTTCAGCATCCAGGCACAACTCAGATGCACCCTCCAAGAGCTCATTATGGCCAACGTGCAAATACGCAACTATAATCAGGTGTGGAAATACCCAGATGGTGGTGACGGGTTCACAGAGAAGGAGCCACGGATGAAGATGGGATGGGGGAGGGGCACAAGTGATAATGTAAAGCTCGTTATGGTACCCGCCAGTGAGGAGATAGGATATGGGGATTCCAAAACAGGAGAAGCGCTATCAGCCGGGAGGGGATAAAAAAGGCCTGATTTGTGGGGAAGTGACACCTGATAAAGGCCTTCAGGGATCAACAGGAACCTGGCCAGGCAGACAGCATGGGGGCAAACAGTACATACAGGACTGGGCATGTCTGAGGAATGAGGGGTACAGTAATCCCTCCCCAACAATGGTTTCCCTCATAAGAGAACTTTAGTAGGTACAAATTTCCTTCTGTTTACCTTTTCTTCAACTCCAAGAACTGCAGTTTCAAGGCTTTCAGCAAACTGATTTCCAGTAAAGGTGACTTGGGTTATTCCTGTTGAGAAATCAAAATAAGAGGTATCATAGGTTTTGGGGAGCTACCCCTACACAGACCCCTTTTTGGGGATACTCTCCCCCCCAGGCCACGCTGAGAGGGTGGTCCCGTGGCTCCCCTCCCCAAACTGACTGGCTTGGGGAGGGACTCTTGCCAGGGTCAGCTACACTGCTTCCTCCCTTGCTCATCTGAGGATGAAGATGTGCAAACTTAGGCGAGCAGTGGTGAGCCCTTATCCAGGGAAACACACACACACACACACACACAGACACACACACACACACAGAAGGTGAGCAGGACTGTACAACATGCAGCCTCTGGATTAAGGGGCCTTCCCGCTCCAGTCCCCAGCAGGCTGGTCACACTATGCTCCCTGCATTCCCGAGATTCCTACAACAAACCCTCTGCTGAGGTCAGCTGGCCTGAGAGCATTTCTGTTCCTTGCGACCGAGAATCAACGATTTAAGAATGATGGATCCAGGGACAGGACCAGAAAAAGAACAGAGCAGAGAGTGAAGAAACAGAGGCTTTTGGAACAAAGTCTCGGGAAAAATAAAAGAAGATGGGAGAAAGTGACCCGGGACTCTCAAGTACTGTCCCATAATAGCTGAGAGCGAAGGATGAGAGGGGTGTGTGAGACCCAGAGAGGAGATCCAACAGATATAATTCATAAAATCCCAGCTGTATTAAACATTAAGATGGAGGCCCAGACACTGGGGGAAAGGGGCTCTTAATATGGGCATTTCCCATAACAAAGCAAAGCAAGTAAGAATTTAATCGAAAATACAGAGGTAGGAGACTGAAAAGTTTCTATAGCAAATAAGGAACAATTGAGTAACTATAAGAAGTGTAATAATTTGAAAGTTGATTTACCGTGGGGTTTTTTTTTGGTCTAAAACAATAAACATTATTATTATTCATGGTTTGGTGGGTCAACAATTAGTGCTGGGCTCAGCCAGGTAGTTTTTCTCTGGTCTTGCCTGGTTTACATATGTGGCTATAGTCATCTGGTGGCTTAGCTGCGCTGAGTGGTAGACCAGATGACTTAGCTCACATACTAGGGACTGATAAGGCTGTTTGTGCTGCTTTTATAGTCTATTTTAATGAATGTAAACTTCTGAAAGCTTCAAATATGTATGCCTACTATCCCCTTGCCGTATTTTTCCATTGGTTCTTGAGTTGGTCAACCATGAATTCACCCACTGTAAGGTTTCATAAATCTAACCTCTTCCTCCCCCTCTGCCAGGGAGTGATGATCTTGGTGACGCTCAGAGATAAAGATGTGGGAAAGGGAGGGGTGAGAGGCAGAAGTGGAAAGGGGAAGGTTCTTCAGGGGCCCTGAATGCTGAGTTCAGTTGGATGGACTGCATTCAAACAGCAGAAGTCAAGATGATTGTAGTCTAATCCCCTGTTCTTTCTCTAAGAAATAATTACCACTCAGAAAATGTAGAAAGTTTAAAAATGGGCTGCAGAGGGAAAACATGACCCAAACCACAGAGACTAGAAATTAAGTCAACAGCAAGCCGTGACCTTTACCCTTGACAGGATCCTTTGCCTGCTGCTGTTGGTTAACGGCAGCAAAGGCTTCACAAGATTCTCCTGGCTTCTGGACCTTCTAAGCAGCTCAGCACTCCAGGTGCTTACCGGGAGTAGGCTTTCACTGAGCAGGAGCAGGGACACCAGTTGACCGTCAGAACAGGCTGCTGAGCCCAGGCCTGGCCCCCAGGAGGCCGCTACCACAGCCCTCCACAGTCTCTCCATTCCCACCAGTCATCTCTGTCCCACCACTTCCTCTCTGGGCGTCGGTTTCCTCATCCATGAAACGAGGGAAACTAGACCCCACGGCTACTCAAAGGCGGTCATCCACCAACTCTTCGCTGCTGGTTCACGACAAGGTGAGCACAGAAATCAGAGACGCTGAGAAGCTGGGACAACATACGATACTTCCACACAGCCAAGCACATGATGAGCGGGGCATCCTTGCTGAGTGAAGCACAGATTGGTACAGGAGTTTCCTGTAGCTGCCATAACAAATTCTCGCTAACTGGGTGGCCCAAAACAACAAAAATCTATTCTCTCACAGTCCTCGGGGCTTGAAATCAAAGTGGAGGCAAGGGCCACAATCCCTTCAGAGACTTTAGGGGACAATCTATGCCCTGCCTCTCCCAGCTTCTTCTGGTGGCCATCGGCATTCCTTGGCTTGTGGCCGCACCTCTCCTCCATGTCACTGCCTTCTGTGTGTGTGTGAAATCTCCCTCTTTCTCTCTCTTATAAGCACACTTGTGATGGCACTTAAGGCCCTCCTGGATAATCCAAAATGGTCTCACCTCCAAATCCTTCTTTCAATCACGTCTACAAAGACCCTTTTTCTAAGAAAGATTTGGGCACACCTTTGGGGATACCATTTAACCCCCCCATAACTGGGATGGATATTGCCGAATTTGTGCGTGACCAGCTGTACCTGGTATGCACTGAACACTCGTATCAGATCACCACTGGGGGAAAGAAGACCCCACCCTGTCTTTCACTTTCCTCTACAGCCCTGAGGCCTGGGTTGGACAAGATCAGATTGCAATGGGCAGCCCCCAGGAAAGGGAAGGAGGCTAACAGGAGGCAGGGGTACAAGAACAGGTACAGACTTTCCGTCAGCCCTTCCCAAGCTGGTCTCCCACATTCTCTGGCAGGCAGTGGAATAGCTGGCCCTTCCTTACCCCAGCTTTCTGTCCTTCAAGCAGCTTTAGCTGTAAAGTAATTAAATTGATCTGTGTTCTGTTCAAGTGTTTTCAGAGTTTTCAATGTCCACGTTTGAGATCAGAAATGAAACTCTTCTGCTAAAATCCTTGTGAACCTAGCACTGTCCTGCCAGTAACATATCCTCTCCCCAACACCCCTCCCTGTAACCTCAAAAGCACTCAGGAAAACACTCAGGCTTCATAACAGAATGGAGAAAGCACTTGGAGACTTGACAAAGCAAGGGCATCATTTCTGATTAGAAGTTTTCTTGCCTTGCAAGAATACTCCTTGCTAAAGGAACCATTATGTTGAGTCCCTTTGCTATGTTACATTTCAGCTTTAAAGGGCAGACGATGTCAAAAATACCTGAAAATGTTTAAAATGATAACACTCGATGCAGGTATGGCCACAGTAAAATGGGCATTCTCATCATTCAACTACTAGTAGGAGTATAACAGGCACAATCTTTCTGGAAAGCAATTTGGAAATTTTTATTAAGCAGCTTAAACAGTACAAACCCTTTGACATTATAATTCCATTTTCAGAACTCTGCATTAGGGAATGAATTAGAAGCGAGGACAAACTTAATGCTCAAAGGTATCCATGCAGTGTTATACACTGATAAGAAAAAAAAACTGGAAATAAACTTAATAGCCAACGAAAGGAAATGATTAAATAAATTATGGTATATTCATAAATAAGGATTTACGCAGACATTAAAATGACATTTTACAAAGAACTTTTCATGAAAATGACATTTCTAAGAATAACAGCTGATCCTTACATGGTCCAGGCATTATCACAAGCTTCTTATTCCCACATTATAGATCAGAAAATGGAGACACCAAGAGTTAAGACACTTGCTCATGGAAATCCTGCTAGTAAGAGACAGCATTGGGGTTTGAGCCCACCCAGTCTGACTCCAAAGTCCATGCTCTTAAACCCTGTGGTAGGCTAAAAACTGGCCCCAGAGATATCATGACCTAACCCTGGAACCTGTACATGTTACCTTCTATAGAAAAGGGTCTCTAGGGCGCCCAGGTGGCTCAGTTGGTTAAGTGTCCAACTTGGGCTCAGGACATGATTTCGCGGTTCACGAATTCTAGCCCTGCATCAGGCTCTGTGCTGACAGGTCAGACCGTGGAGCCTGCTTTGGATTCTGCGTGTCTCTCTCTCTCTCTCTCTCTCTCTCTCTCTCTCTCTCTGCCCCTCCCCCACTCGCACTCTCTCAAAAATGAATAAACGTTAAAAAAAAAAAAAAAGGAAGAAAAGGGGTCTCTGCGGATGGGATTAAGATAAGAACCTTGGGGTGCCTGGGTCACTCAGTCAGTTAAGCGTCTGACTTTAGCTCAGGTCACGATATCAGTTCATGAGTTCGAGCCCCACATAAGGCTCTCTGCTGTCAGCACGGAGCCCACTTTAGATCCTCTGTTCCCCTCCCTCCCTGCCCCTCCCCTGTTCATGCATGCGCGCTCTCTCTCTCTCTCTCTCTCTCTCAAAAATAAACATTTAAAAAAGATAAGAATATTAAGATGAAGAGATTGCCTCAATTATCTGGGTGGACCCTAGAGGCCATCACCGGTGTCCTCATGAGAGGCAGAGATTACACTCACTCGCGCACGCACACACACACACACACACACACGGAAGGCATGTAAAAACAAAGGCTGATATGGGATAGATGAGGCCACATGCCAAGGAATGCCAGCAGCCACCAGAAGCTGCGTGGGACAAGGAATGGATTCTCCCTCGAGCCTCCAGAGGGAGCACAGCCCTGCCTACATCTCGATTTGAACTTCTGGTCTCCTGAAATGTGAAAGAATAAATTTCTGCTGTTTTAAGTCTCCCCACTGGAGACAATTTGTTACAGCAGCCACAGGAAACTAACATAAGCTCCTATGTTGTACTGCTCTCAATGCAAGAGAAAATATTCTTATGTTAAATAGAGAAAGTAGAAATTGAAATTTATACACAATGATCTTAATTATGCATACAAAAATACATGCAAATACAACAAAATGGTTTGTAGTGATTATCTCTTGAGTACTAGAATTATGGGTAATTTTCAGCATTATGCCTTTTGATATTTTTCCAAGTTTCTACAATTAGCGTGAATTACTTTTACAAAGGAAATAAAATTATTTTTTTTTTAAATTAGCAACTCATATGATATTTCTGCACCTCTAACTCAATCACAAAAATTAGAAATCAAGAGGGCCAAAACTCCCCAAGTAGAACATTTCTTAATTCAGTCTCAGAACAACACCTGAAAAATCAGGAATCCAGATGCAAGCCGTTCTTGAAGTGACTCCACTCAACCCTCGGCCTCTCTAAAGCCTATTAATCTTCAGACTCTGGTAGGAACATAATGTGGCTGAAAAAGTTTCAGGCTTTGAAACAAAAGGATAATTTGAGCTGGTGAATGTTTTCCTGCCCATCGAGCCATATGAGAGGGTGCGGGGAGTGGGGAAAAGGGGGACTTCTCTGCATTCCCAGAGCTCATCCAGCCCAAAGTGGTGTGAGCTGCATGCCAAAACCAAAGGCACTGGTTAATAACCATGTAAATGTTTGATTTCTCTGTAGGTGACTTCATAGAATGAAACAGCAAGTTAAACAGTAGGTTAAGCTTCTTACTGAAGTCCTGACTCCAAAGCCTCCTGCTGTCATCTGTCCAGGCAATCAGAAGACCAAAGGCCAATTTTACCATATCAATATCACGCCCTTTGATTAAATATATTCGCATAAAGATTGTATTAACATTTTCCCCCATGTCTGGGCAGTACTGGATCAAAATAGAAAGTAGGGTGTGTTGTGCCTTTTGTTTTGAGCCTAAGAGAAGGGAAGAGTCACTAGTCCCCTCCAGAAAGTGCCAGGTCAGAGCAGCGAAGCATGAACAGCACATCATTTGGTTTTATTCAGCTCACCCTGCACAGTGCAGCGAGTCCAGGCACTGGGGTGATGAGACCACAGTGTGGAATCTGTCCTTGAGTCTCAGATTTTTCAGGGCACGTGCATTCATTCTTTGTTCAGCCAATCAACATAAACACACACCTACTATGTGCCAGGCACTAAGTGGAGGTTGGCTGACATTTTAAAAGACCTCATCTCGGGGGGCGCCTGGGTGGCTCAGTTGGTTGAGCGTCCGACTTCGGCTCAGGTCACAATCTCGCAGTCCGTGAGTTCGAGCCCCGCGTCGGGCTCTGGGCTGATGGCTCAGAGCCTGGAGCCTGCTTCCGATTCTGTGTCTCCCTCTCTCTCTGCCCCTCCCCCGTTCATGCTCTGTCTCTCTCTGTCTCAAAAATAAATAAAAACGTTAAAAAAAAAAAATTAAAAAAAAAAAAAAAAAAAAAGACCTCATCTCGGACACACTATCCTCTCAGATGATACGTTTGGGCAAACGGCCCACATCCTAATGATCTTCATTAGTCATTTGGATCACAGGGATACCGGCAGTGGCAAAGTGTAGACAGGAATACCTAAACAGGATGGGCTGAGCCTTGAAAATGGAGAAGATAAAAAGCAAGTGGTTTAGTGCTGTGTACCTCCCTACGTATCACTGTCATACCACTTGTAATTTCAGGTCACCAGCTGACGCATACTTGAATCTCCGACCTGACCATCTACTCAATACAAATAATATATGAGCATTTTCTCCAAGTCTTTTTTTTTTTTTTTGCTTGCACTGCATGCCTAAATCCACTAGCACCTAATCTTAGAAGGTACTTATAAACTATCTGAGATATAAATTAATGCATGAATGAACACAGGTAATCAGTTTCCTCATCTGTAAAAGTGGAAAAGTCAGGCTACACAATGATTTCCCAAGGAAAATTATAAGAAACCTATTTCTATGAGATACGCCAAGAAAAGGACATTCACATGTTATTCAACTTGGGAAATACTACAGTCTATTGCCTTCTACCCCCCTTCAAGATTCACAATGCACATTATACAATGAAGGATCTGAGAAATCCTTCAACTAAAAACCTGCCTGAGCATCCCTAAATCAAGTTAACCACAGATGCCCTTCAAGCTTAACGCTTACTGAACCAATATTCTAAAGAAATTCTGGAAAAATACTAACCCAAACTCTTCATTTGTTCAAATACATTTATTAAGCCCTTGCAATAATGATACGATGATGATGAAAAGAGCCAACACTGAACGAGTCAGCACTTAATAGGTATAGTACTTGGAGCTACCGCCACCAAGATAAATATGAAACCTCGCTCACAGTCTACAGTCTACTGGGAGAGACCCGTGAACACATGATTAGTAGAGCTGGGTATGTGTGTATATATATAAACATGTATATGTATGTATGTGTGTATATACACTTGCACGCAAGGATGGAGAGTTGGTGAAGACAAGTGTTCCAGGCAGATGGGAAGCAAGAGAGTCCGTTGTGTACAGATGAATGAAGACAGTCTGTTTTTCAAAGTATGGTCCAAGAACCTTTGTGGGTGGCGCAAGGTCAAAACGACCTTCAAGTTCTGTTGACACTTGCACTGATGGTGCAAAGGAAAGGGGGGGGGTAAAACTGCTGGTGCCTTAGCAAGAATCACGGAGTGGCATCGGACCATATTAGCAGACACTCTTTGCCCTATTGCCACACATTCACAGTTTACGAAAAAAAAGTCAATTTCACCTAACAGTGTCCTTGATGAAGCAGTAAAAAATATTAATTGTATCAAATACTGACTCTTTAGTACACATCGTTTTAATATCCCATCTGACAAAATAGTAAGACCTATAAAGCCCTTCTGCTGCCAGCCAAAGTATGATGGTTATCGGGAAGAAAACAGCACTTGCGTGACTGAGCTGCAAGTCGGATTAGCCACTCTTTTCCATGGAGCACCATTTTTATTTGAAAGAATAATAGAAAAACTATGGTTATTCAGACGTGGGTACCTGTAGAAATTTTCTCAAAAATGAACAAAGTAAGCTCGTTATTTCAAGGAAAGTTGATGTTTGTTGCTAAAAAAAATTTTTTTGAGCTTTCAAGCAAAAACTAACTTTTTTTTTAATATATGAAATTTATTGTCAAATTGGTTTCCATACAACACCCAGTGCTCGTCCCCAAAGGTGCCCTCCTCAATACCCATCACCCACCCCCCATCAACCCTGAGTTCAAAAACTAACATATTTAAAACCTTGTGTCAGTCACTATGAGCTTTGGAGCATCCCAATTCTTAGACTTTTCAGATAACAGTGGTAGTAACATCATCAAAAGTGATATTTTCCAAATGGCTAACATATGATGTTTCAAAATGCATAAAAGATCCTTCCAAAGTGCAAGATGGACCAATAGATTTTAACATTACAAAGTACGAAAAGTTCACTGATATGGTTTCAGATTCTCAGCTGCAACAAACCTTTAGGAAACTATCACTTGTCAAGCTCTGTTGTAGTTTCAAAGACTACCACAGTTGAATACAAACTGGTGCAGCCACTCTGGAAAACAGTGTGGAGGTTCCTCAAAGAATTAAAAATAGATCTACCCTATGACCCAGCAATAGCACTGCTAGAAATTTACCCAAGGGATACAGGAGTGCTGATGCTTAGGGGCACTTGTACCCCAATGTTTATAGCAGCACTCTCAACAATAGCCAAATTATGGAAAGAGCCTAAATGTCCATCAACTGATGAATGGATAAAGAAATGGTGGTTTATATACACAACGGAGTCTACGTGGCAATGAGAAAGAATGAAATATGGCCTTTTGTAGCAACATGGATGGAACTGGAGAGTGTTATGCTAAATGAAATAAATAAGTCATACAGAGAAAGACAGATACCATGTTTTCACTCTCATGCAGATCCTGAGAAACTTAACACAAGACCATGGGGGAGGGGGAGGGGGAAAAAAAAAAGAGAGGGAGGAAGCCAAACCATAGAGACTCTTAAAAACTGAGGATAAACTGAGGGTGGATGGGGGGTGAGAGGGTGGGGAAAGTGGGTGATGGGCACTGAGGAGGGCACCTGCTGTGACAAACACTAGGTGTTATATGGAAACCAATTTGACAATAAATTTCATATTTAAAAAAAAGAAGACTACCACAGCTAACTGAAAAGGTTATTAAAATACTCCTCCATTTTCCAACCACATATCTGTGTAAGGCTGTATTGTCTTTGTACAGTTCAACCAACGCAACATATTGCAACAGAATGAATGCAGAAGCATTTATGAGAATCCATCTGCCTCCCATGAAGGCAGACATCAGAGAGATCTGGACAAATGTGAAACAATGTCACTCTTCTCATTAAACGTTTTTATTTTGGAAATAGTTATTTTTCATGAAAAATTTGTTATCATGTTTATTACTACTATGTTTAAACTAATTTTAACAAATATTTTTAAATCTTTTCAATTTGGATTTCATATAATAAATATTGCTAGATATGATCCACATAACTAAAAGTTCTCTGGGGAAGCCATTAATTGTTAAGAATTTTTAAAGGGGTTATGAAACAGGAAGTTTGAGAACTGCTGCTCTGGTATACGGGGGAGCAGGGAGTCACGGCAGGTGAGGTGTGGATGAAGAGGCAGCAGGGAAGGACACCCATGGTCTCCCACACAGTGATGAAGTGTTCAGAACTGATCTTATCAGAGCCAGTGAACGGTGTAGGGCACCACATGATATGGACAGATTTGCCCTTTAGAAAGCGCAAGGACACCATAAAGGGGCCCTCTGCTCCGTGAACGTACAATTCCCAAAACAAGTCAGTCTGATGGGAAGTCCAACGGTAACACACGGAAGGGCCATTAGAACAATCTAAACAAATGGAAGACAAATTTCTATAAAAGATCAGGAACAGAAAAAAATATATTAAAATTTAATGATGGAAAGGAAAGAAGCAGAGTCTTGCAAAATAGACTTGCAACCAAATGGAATTCTGCAAAATGAGGGAAATCATCAGCAACAAAGTGCAGGGCTCTAAACATCTGAAGATGCCAGAATCAAGATGCATTTCAGGCAAGTTTAGAAAATGAAAATAAAGGAGCCAGCAAAGAGCAATAAACTGCAGCAGTAAAGAGGGAAAATGAATGCGGCCCAGAGAAGACAAACAGAAGCATTTAGAAATAAAAAGTCAGGAAGAGGGGAGACCAGCTCCCATTTCCAGAGTGTGCACTCCATCCTATCGGCACGGCACGCACTCCACCACCTGGGGGGTGGGGCAGGAACAGATGGGGCAGGAAGCTCCCCCGTGGCCAAGGACAGCCCTGCAGCACCCAGTACGGGATGGGAAGGCTCAGACCAGACAACCAGGCCTCCTGAGCAAGTGTCTCACCCAGAAAAAGCTGGATTACACCAATCAGGAATGCAGACAGTATAGAATAGACAAAACACAACTACCAAAAGTTGCTCTCAAGGAGTTTATGATAATTATCAGCTAAATTAAAAAAAGAAAGAAAAAAAAGAGGGGCGCCTAGGCGTCTCAGTCAGTTAAGCATCCGACTCTTGATTTTGGCTCAGGTCATGATCTCCAGGTCGGGAGATTGAGCCCCGCATTGGGCTCTGTGCTGACAGTGTGGAGCCTGCTTGGGATCCTCCCTCTCCTCTCTCTGCCCCTCCCCTCCTTGTACTCACTGTCTGTCTCTCTCTCTCTCTTTCAAAATTAATAAATAAACATTTTTAAAAAAGGATAACAGGGTAGTTGTAACTAAAATGAGAATGGGGTGCTGTACAAAACTCCAACTAGAAGATCTCGGTAAGTTTCTTGAATGCACTGGACCTCAGTTTCCTGTTCTGCAAAATAAGGAATCTGCCACTTACTCCACCAAGTGGGTGGGAGGAAAGGTAACGCATCGCAGATGCTCTGAGCACACATCTGGCATATAAACTCAATAAACAAAAAGCTGTGAGTATTTTCACTTTAGTTATGATTTTGGGGCCAAAGCGGACTACAGAGTTGTCATTGCACTTAATCAAAGCCATAAAATCCCCAAGGTCAAATATCAAGGTTTTAAAAAATCACCAGCATATGAACACAGAGAAAGAATCTGAATGGCTATGGCCCAGGCTACACTCACTCGACAGGTTTCTAGAGAACTGCCCTTGACCTTGGTTGGGCCTGATACCACTGGGCCTGTAGGATCTCTCCAATAACAAGGGAACATTGTCAAGCAAAGCACAAGGAGATCCAAGAAAGAAGGGAGAAAAAAAACAAAAACCAAACAACCAAACCACCTTCCTGAACAGCCAACACTGCTACGTCATGTACCCTTCACATGATTGATCTCCCCCCTGACTGCCATGATCAGCCGGGCTGGAAGAGGGTATGCTGTCATCACCCCCATTTAGTGGCCTAGGAAGCAGTCTCACAGCTGAATTGCAAAGAACCAGTGTGGCCGAGGCCTCTCTCACTTGACCTGGGGGCTTAGGACTCTTTCACAAGACCACACTGCCCATCCCAAGAGGGACTGAGGGTCTGCCCAACAGATGTGGGCCAACAGCTCTTCACCCAGTTCGAACAGGACATTGGGAATCCACTGAATTAAAAGATAATCTCAAACAAACAAACAAACAAACAAAAAACCCACTCACAAGATTCTGAACCATCGACATGAATAAACATGGCCAATTAAAGAAATGCTTTCTGGAAAGGTTGGATAAGAAAAAGAGAGTGAGGAATATTTTGATAGATACAGTCAATGCTGCCAAACATAAGACTCCTGCCTTTCTTTACCATCCACAGCTAACAGAATACCCAGGAGGCATCCATTGATTGACATCGCACACCCTGCCCTCGGGACGGAGGATGTGAGCCAGCCTGTGACCCTGCCCCCAGACAGATGTCTAGTGAGCAAAGAACTATTTCTTTATAGACGTAGTAAGTGCTGGTAAGTGCTGTGAACTTGCAGTTCCGGGTACCATGGGGCAGGTCATGAGGGGCCTGAGTCTGAGAGGTCAGGGGAACACATGCAGAGGCCCCAAGGGGTCTCAAATCCCATGAGACAGAAAGAGCTATAAGGCTCAAGAGGCCGGCAGGGACCAGGCTGCACAGACCTCGTGACTACACAGACTGTACCTCTCCTAAGAGTATGTGACTCTGCTCTAGAGAACATCATCCAGTTTGCCTCATAAGAAGTTGTTTATTGTGGCTGCAGCTCAACGTGAAAGTACAGATGTCTGTCAAACAGAAACTTTACAACTTTTTTTTTTTTTTTTTTTTTACCGTAACTTACAGAATAGGAAAGACACTTTACAACCCAGTACGTATGTACGTACGCACACACACACACACACACACACACACACACACTTTCGGCTGGTAAAGAACTCTAAATTACCTTCAGAACCCAATAACCAGTAACCGGAATCATGACCCGCAGTTGGAGATGGAGGCCCCGGCTGGGGTGGCAGCGGAGGAGAGCAGGAGGAGGAGACAGAACTGACGGGGCTTGGTGACTAATGAGGTATAGGGTGGAGAGAGCGGGAGGTGTCACAGGGCTCGCGGGCCTCGGGGTTGATGGTGGTGCCATTTCTGAGACAGGGGAGCCCGGGGAGATGCAGGTGTAAGTGTGTGGGAGGACAGGAAGAGATCGGACTCCTGGGTCTAGACTTTTCTTCCCATCTAGACTTCCTGCCCGGAGGAGGATGTGCGTGGGGGTGACAAAAGGGACCTTCACTTAAACACTTCACCAAGCAGGGACCCACGCAGAGAAATCTCACATCAGAACTGCAGACTGTTAGTTCTGATAGTTCTGATCAGAACTGCAGACCTAATAAAGAATGCATTTTTGCAGACTGTGCTCAGGGAGGTGGACCTTCATGAAGCGAGCACAGCAGCAAGTGGTTGCAGGAGGACTTGGGGACTTGGGGCTCCTGCCAAACGTCTTTCCTTATCTGACCAACATAAAGCACTAATCACATTTAATTAGAGTCCATCTGCCCATCTGTTCCCTCCACTAAGTGAGCTACTTCAGGGCAGGGACCACCCTGTCTCATCAATCTTTCTAGTCCCCAAGCCTCCCTAGCACACTGCCTTGCCTGCTGCCTATAGTAGGTGTTCAACAAACATCTGCTGCATGAGCGGCCATGATTCAACATGATAAAATTCCCAAAAGGCCACTTACATTGCAAGAAACCAAAATAAGGCAGAGCAAACGGGAGGGGGGAGGCAGAATGTGCCAGGAGAATTCTGATCATTGAAGGGTGTGGGCCAACAAAAAGCCAACCGTTCACAGAGAAAATGAGTCTTCAAAAAAATGTTGAAGTCTGGAATGCGCTACGGGTCTGGATCTTCACCATCTTGATCAGAAACAGTAAGCAGGTCTGGGATGGAATCAGGAAGACAAAGGAAACATAAAATAGGGGGAATGAGGCATAATGTGTATATATCATTTGGCCTTTTCTAAAGATCACTCTAAATGTTTAATTCTTTATATCGCTTCTCTCACCTCATTTTTCCAACAGCTCTAGTTCCTTCTGTGTGATGCCTCCCAGTTTCCAATCCTCTGCCATCCTCCAAAGTCCAACTCTATGACTTGTTCCCCCAACAAACAAGAAGGGTGTTATACACCTTCTGATCTACACCGCACCCACAGCCCTTGCACAGACGAGACACCCAATAATACTTGATAAATTGATTTTTATAGTGCTGATTTGATTTTGTTATTAAATGTCAATTCGAATTCATATTTTTCTAGTCTCACCCCCTTTAGTTGAGACTGTAACTAAAACTTTCATTTTTTAATAGTAACAGCCCCATTTACTCAGCACCTACCACATACAAGACATGGCCAAGGACCGTAAGTACATTATCTCCTATAATTCTCAATCTGCAGGGTTGGATTATTCCTATTTTACAGATGACAAGACTGAGGCTCAAGGACAACATAGTTTAGTAAGTGGAAACTTCGGGATTCAAACCCAAGACAACTTAATTTCAAAGCCAAATAAATGTGCAATCACTCTAAAATTTCAGCACTATTTTCCCTGGCACAGAAGTGCAGAGAACAGACCATGGATATGGAATCCATACTCAGTGCTCACCAAGACATATTTAGAGCTCACCTCAGAGGAAGCTTTTATTAGGCTTGAAAAGGCCATAATTTACCAAGACCCATTCACTCACTTCTACAAATACCTAAGTCCAGGTTACGCTTGTTTTAATTCTATGATTAAAAAAATGGAACATGCTAAGGGCACCTTTTATTTCTGAAAGAATGTTTAAGTTAAACAATGAAACAAACAGCTTCAGAACAATCAAGTCATTCATTAGTGTCAAGTAGTTAATAAAATGATCACAGACACTATCAACAATAGCCAGAGTATGAAAAGAACCCAAATGTCCACCAATGGATGAATGGATAAAGATGTGGGGTGTGTGTGTGTGTGTGTGTGTGTGTGTGTGTGTGTATATACATATATATTGGAGTATTACTCGGCAATCAAAAGGAATGAAATCTTGCCATTTGCAACTACGCGGATGGAACTAGAAGGTATTATGCTAAGTGAAATTAGAGAAAGACAAATATCACATGACTTCACTCACATGAGGACTTTAAGATACAAAACAGATGAACACAAGGGAAGGGAAACAAAAATAATATAAAAACAGGGAGGGAGACAAAACATAAGAGACTCAAATATGGAGAACAAACAGAGGGTTGCTGGAGGGGTTGCGGGAGGGGGGATGGGCTAAATGGGTAAGGGGCATTAAGGTCCTGAAATCCTTGTTGCACCATATGCTAACTAAGTTGGATGTAAATTAAAAAACAAAATAAAATGAAATAAAATAAAATAAAATAAAATAAAATAAAATAAATCACAGAGCTGTCACAGCCTCTGTGCTCCCTACATTACAATTCCCCCAAAGTTTTCACTTACGTGTTATTGCATCTGAACACTCCAGTAACTATGAGGCAATTATTGTTGCCATTGCACACATGAGGAAAAAGATGAGCTAAGAGAAGTCCAGTGGTTGCTGAAGATCACCATGTCTATTATTTGGAGCCCTTGGTTGTAAGCAACTAAACAAAACACCTCCAATTAGCCAAGGCAAAAGAGAAACTTTGTCATAGGAAGGGTAGCTGGGGACTTGCAGATGAACAGAGATGTTTCCTCTCTCTGCTTCTCTCTGCCTGCAGGTTCCTCCTACCCCCCTGGCAGGCCAGCTTTCTCCTCCAGACAGGAAATCCGGGCCACCAGAGCTCCAGAGCCCCATTCCGGCTTCACCACCTCAGAGAGAAAGGCTCTTGGGCCTCAAGTTCCAAACTTCTGGGAGATGAGCTTGAAATGATGCCCACAAGGCCTCTCTGCTCTCCTCAGGCAGACGCTGGGTGGTGTGATGGCGGGTACAATGGGACAGATGGCAGATGTCTCCAAAGACATCTCCCCATTAAATCCTCTTCCTCTCCACAGTCTGACTCCCACCCCCAATACCTTTGATCTGGCTGAGGGGTCCAAGAGTGGTGAAACCAGTTCCACGCTTTTCCTTTGTATTTTTCCCACAGGAGGCTGCCTCACTTCGGTAGGGGATACCCCAGTACTGGAGGCTCTGTGGAAAAACCCCATTTTACATCCTATTACATGGCCGTAATTATGGTCTTAGAGCCTCTGGGACATCCTGGCCTCACAATAAATTCCGCCCTTATTACTAAATAAATAAAATTTTTTTAAATTTTTTAAAAACTTAAAAAAAAACCACCAAACTTCAGAGCGAGGCCTGTCTGGCCTAGTCAGGTCAATCAGTGGTCCACCGACGGCACAGGGGACCAATCAGGAAGGACACTCGGCAGGCCCCAAGGGCGGTGGGGGTGGGGGGTGCCAGGTCCAAAATCAGTAAGAGTTAACAGATTAAATATTAAAACTAAGTAGAAATCCTGTACACGCAACTGCTAAGCTACTGCTCTTCAGACCCCAAGGCCAACGATCTTTCTTCTTTCTACACCAGGGCTGACACTACTCGGGCGGGCGCTACTGGTGAAGCCAGTACATAATAAGGTGCTAATTGTGTAGTAAAGATGTTTCGTGCAAACAGAACTAGAAAGAGAGAGGTCAATATACCCATTTACATCGAGTAACGTCCTAAAACCAGAGCTTTGCACGTCACAATTTTGTGCTAAGAAGAGCTAAAAACCGTATTTCTTCATCAGTGAAAGTCAGCCTAGCTCCCCCCTCCAACCACCTCCTGGCCAACCCCCCACCTCCCCTTCACCCCTTACAGCTGAGGGACAGAGCCTCTCCGCAGGTCCTCTACGCCGCAGGAAGGTTCATCTGGGCCCAGGGGATGACTCAAGTCCCTTCTTCTGAGGAAGAAAGCAGGACTCAGACACACAAAACCAAGCCTGCGAGGAGGAACCCAGAGGCCCAGGGCTCTGCAGAGACTGGAGGCGGGCTGGCCTCAGGGCACTCTCTCAAGTCTGAGGAAGCAGGGGTGGGGGGGGGAGGGGAGGCAGGCAGGGGGTGCTTCCCTCTCGCTACCTCCTGAGGACTGTTACAACTCCCTTGGGTTTGGCTTTTTTTTCCCCTTCTTCTTCTTTAATTTAATCAAACTGCTTCTGTAGCCCTCGCTGCCTGCCACCTGCCACACGCTTTTCAAAGTGCTTCCCAAACTTGTCTTGTTCGAGCTGGTGGGAGTGAGTTTCCACCAGCTTCCACAGGCTGCAAGTGGCTATCTAGAAGAAATCCGGGAAACAGGACTTTCTGTCTCCTTTCCTCAAAAGTCTAACAACAACCTAGCTGGCTCAAATCAACTCATTTCTCTGCCTCCAGCATTTTGTGTCTCTCCCTCAGTCCACCGCATTCTCTCCTTCCGCAGAAATGAAACCAGACTCCAACCAAGACTGACGTTAGTTAAATCAATTAGAAGTTAACATCTATTAAATGCTTACTGTGTGCCAAGCACTTTCTGTCTCTTACCCCGCCTAATTTTTTACTCGAGGCCAAATTCATGGACCGTAAATTAACCATTCAAGGTAAAGTGTTCAATTCAGGGGTGTTTAGGAGATTCATAATGTTGTACAACTGCTGCCCCTAACCTAGTTCCAAAATGTTTTCATCACCCCAAAAGAAAACTTGCACCATTAGGGGGTCAATCCCCAGGTCTCCCCACCACCAATCCCTTGCAACCACCTGGATATTTCACATTAACGGAATCATACAATATTTGGCCAATATTTGGCTTCTTTCACTTATAGCATAATGCTTTTGAGATCTATTCATGTTGCAGCACATCCGTAATTCATGCCTTTCTGCGGCTGAACAATATTCCACTGCATGGATATACCATACTTTATTTATCCATTCATCTGTTGACAGACATTTGGGTTGTTCCATAGTGGGTGCTATGAACACAGCTGCTATAAACATTTGTAGACAAAGATCTGTGTCCTTGTTTTCAGTTCACAAAGATACCTAGAGTGGAATTGCTGGGCCCTATGGTAGTTCTAAGTGTAACTTTCTGAAGAACCCGCTAAAATACTTTTAAAATATGAAATTCTACACAGAAACACCAAAAGGAAACTGAAAGCAAATGTAAAACCACAATGAGATCAAAGAATTTTAAAGACAGATGTTTTTCTTGTCTTACTCCATTTTTGCATAAGTTCAAATCTGGGCAGAAGGAACCCAAATGCCCCAATAGTACACTTGCTTTTGAAAGGCCAAGAACACCATGAAGAGAAAATTAAGATACACAATTCTACCAAAGAGTTAACAAAGGGTGCTGTGTCTCCACAGTATTTTTTTTTATATTTATTCATTTTTGAGAGAGAGAGACAGAGCACATACTTGTGCGTGTGCGAGCAGAAAAGGGGCATAGGGGAGAAGGGGGACAGAAGATCCAAAATGGGCCCTGTGCTAACAAGCGGCAAGCCAGATGCGGGGCTTGAACTCACGAACTGTGAGATCATGACCCGAGCTGAAGTCAGACGCTCAACCAGCTGAGCCACCCAGGCGCCCCTCCACAATATTTTTAACAACAAAATCACACTTAAGCCAGGGCTCCTCTGAAAACCATGCTGCTGGCTATGAGATTTTGAACCAAAGAAAAGAGTTGAGAAGACCCAACATAGGCCATGAACAGGAAGGCTTTCTGTTATCACGGAAGACTGGTTTCTCTGCTCTGGCTCTCATTTTTAGTAAAGCCACTTTTCTCTTTGGAAAGACATAAACTTCTAGTGTCAAACAAAGTCAGCACTCTTTCCAAAACAGACTTGCCACATCATATGTCATTGGGGCAATGTAAATTAACACAATTATGAGACATTACTGTGCACCTATTAGAATGGCCAAAATCCAGAACACCGACAAGACCAAATGCCGGCAAGGCTGTAGACAACAGGAATGCTCACTCATTGCTGGTGGGAATACCAAGCAGTTTGGCACTGGAAGACAGAGGCAGTTTGGCAGTTCCTTACAAAATTAAACGTTTTTTGACCCTATGATACAGCAATCATCACACTCCCTGGTATTTACCCGAAAGACATGAAAACTTATGTCCACAAAAGAACCTGCACGGGGATGTTTCTAGAAGCTTTATTCATAATTGCCAATACCTGGAGGCAACCAAGTCTTCATCCATTTCAGCAGGTAAATGGATAAAGAAACGGACACATCCAAACAGTGGAATATTACTCGGCACTAAAAAGAAACGATCTAGCAAGCTATGAAAAGACGCGGGGGGACTTTAAAATGCATATCACTACATGAAGGAAGCCAATCCGAGAAGGCCTCACACTGTATAATTCCAACTATATGACACTGTGAAAAAGGCAAAACTATGGAGACGCTAAAACACCCGTGGTTGCCAGGGGTCGGGGTGAGACGTATAGGCAGGGCACAGAGGATTTTTAGGGCAGTGAAAATACCAGATATATGTCATTGGCTGAATCTGTGTCATTATACATTTGTCCAAATTCTTAAAATGTACAACACCAAGAGTGAGTATTACATTATGGTAAACTATGAGGGCGCCTGGGTGGCTCAGTCAGTCAAGTGTCCGACTCTTGACTTCTGCTCAGGTCATGATCTCACGGTTCACGAGACCGAGCCCCGCATCGGGCTCTATGCTGACAGCACACAGCCTGCTTAGGATTCTCTCTCTCCCTCTCTCTCTCTGTCCCTCCCCTGCTCATGCCCTCTCTCTCTCTCTCAAAATAAAATAAATAAACTTTTAAAAAAGTAATTAATTAATTAAGGTAAACTACGGATTCTGGGTGATGATGATGTGTCCATGTAGGTTCACCGACTGTAACAACCGTACCACTCTGGGGGAGCGTGTGGGTAATGAGGGAGGTCATGCATGGGGGGGCAGGGGTATGTGGGAAATCTCTGTACCTTCTGCTCAATATTGCTGTGATCCTAAAACGGCTCTAACAAAGTAAAGGCTTAATTGAAAAAGCAACTTATGTCCCTTCCCTTAAAAGAGTATTTCTCACTAGCTCTAAACCGTGAGCACTACTTTAAGAAGGACTCGGTAGAAACTTAGTCTGGGGACCAAGGGAGAGGGAGGCGAGCATGAGAACCACGCCAGGATGCACACATACCCTCTCTCTGCATCTGGTCTCGCAGCAGCTGTCATGAGGCTGCCATTCAGCCATGATCTTAACCGGGAGGACAGTGGCAAGACGGGAATGCAGAGGGACTGTCCCAGAAGAGGATGCATTGGCACCTTTAAATTAAGTGAAGAAGAAAGCAGTTCTCTGAAGGACACAGTAAGCTAACTGCAAGTGACAAAACCGAATCTTCTGGTACAAGCAAGACACTGACATGACAGGGACGGCTGGCAAATCAGGTAACGGGCAGGCGCGCTGGCAGCAGCTGCCGGGCAGGTGTTCAATTAGGCCGGAAGTGGGCTGCAAACGACTCAATTAATTCGTTGCGCACGCCTGTCCCAGAGAACAAGGAGATAAACCTCAAACACCAGCGGCAGGCCAGAGGTGAACTCCACAGCTCCACCTTTTCAAAAGGGCGGGGCGCCTAGCAAAGATGCACGTGCAAAATAGAAAATCACACCAAGATTAGCTTGGGTGAGCCCTTTAAAATTCCAATGAAACTGACGGCCAGAAGGGAGACAAAGCGAGAAAGTAGTTTAGTACACATCAAAAAGTCCTCCCTTTCTCATGAGTGGCTTTCCCTGGCCCACCTCACATACAGGCAGCCCCAGCGCTCATGCTGGGGAATATGGAAAGGACAAACACAGGCAGGATTCAAAATCCAAAGGCAAAGGGAAGGGATCACCCTTATCTGTAACCTCCCCAAGGTGTGAGGTTCTGCCACGTGGAGACTTAACTCCGGCCCACCAGGCATACCCACGGTCTGAATCCACTAGAAAAAGCATGGAAAGCATGGAGTCATTCTGCAGAGGCCAGGGAAAGGGAGATCCACTGAGAATATAAAATCAAGGAAAGAAGAACAAAGGTTATGAGGACCAACATTGGGCAGAGAGCTGCGGTCCTTAACAGAAAATGGGATCTCACCCTCCCGGCAGCCAGCATCACATCCTGAGGCCTCAGAAGAAACAGAGTGCAGAGCACACAAAGCAGAACATTCGAGGTAGAAGGAGCCTGAAGCATCTGGGCCTCTCCCTCGTTCTAGAGAAAACAACACTGAGGTTCAGCAATGTATCCAAGACCAGCTATTAACAATGGCAGAGCCAGGTCTATAATCCTGGTCTCCTGTAAAGACCTTCTGCTAATATTTGGGATGATGATGATGGTGGTGATGACAGCACCCATGTCCTAAAGAGTTCATACGCAGACGTTACCATGACGGCTTTGCATATATTACCCAATTAAGCCTCTGAAAACTCCCCAGTAGTAGTATTATCATTAGCCCATTTCACAGATGGAATGCAGGCAGGTTAAGCTACGTGCCCAAAGTCACACAGCACGGGCTGTGACGACATGGATTAGGCTGGAGGGCATCACACAAAGTGAAATAAGCCATATGAGCTCACTGATACGTGGAGCCTAAAACAGTGGAATTCATAGAAGCAGAGGGCAGCATGGTGGCTTGCCAGGAGCCGAGGGCTGGGGTGAATGGGGAAATGACACTCAAAGAGTACAAGCTTTAATTTATAGGATGAGTAAGTTGTAGGGACCTGACGTACGGCATAGTGACTACAGTTAATAACACTGCGTCGTACACTTCATATTTGCTAAGAGTAGCCCTTCAGTGTTCTCACCACACAAAGAAAAAAAGTGGTAACTACGGGAGCCGATGAATGTGTTACTTAATTAACTGGATGGTGGTAATCACTTCACAGCGTATACATATATGAAATCATCACACTGTGCTCCTTAAATATATACTATTTTTATTTGTTAATTACACCTCAATAAAGCTGGAAAAAAATAAAGGGGGAAAGCAGCACAGGCAGTCTAGAAATGTAGGTCTAGCTGAAGTCTGTGCTCTTAACTGTTACACTCGACTGTTTCCAAACAAGGGAGAAAGTCACATTTCCAGCTAAAGTATAAACCCGAAACTTTCGATCATTGAATAATTTTCCACCACCTTTCCCTCCCAAAATACGAAAGCAATCAGCACTAAGGGATATAAAGGGTAAAAATATTATAACTTTGAGGGAGAAAGAAGGCTCACGACTCCCCAGGCTGTACTCAGAACTGAACAAACTCGGACTTGAGAATTAAGGCTAATGCCAAAGCAAGTCCCTTTGGGTTTTGCCCAACGTCTTGCACGTTCAACATGTCACATATTTACTTTCCAACAGTTAATTCTGACTGGGCAGTGGCGCTGCCGGGCCCGTTGGTGAGTTCAGAAATCTGTATTTACCAGGTCTTGGAGCTTTCACTGAAAACATCACTATTGTTGGACACAAAAGCACCAGTTTAATCACACACGTGGCTATGTTCGGCTTCAGGAAATAGCTGCATGCATGTGTGTGGTTAAAAACAAACAAACAACAACAACAAAACCCATACTATTAAACTGAAACTGTTGCTTTTTGATTACATAAAAAGTACCTGGCTTTTCTAAGAAATACCACTTATAATCTCAGATTCCACAATGATATATATAGTCCTAGCTCACTGCACATGAGAGATGCCGTTTTCTCTAAGCTACAAAACCAGACCGTCTCGACCATCTCTCTGCACACACAGACACCTGCTGCCACTGCTCCATCCACTTCCTTTCACCACACGACCAACCACAGGCAGGGGCTTCTAGTTCAGTTCCAGATCTACAAGCATCACGGAACGGGAGCTCTGGCAGGGGCTTCCTGCCATGGACCCCACGTGAGTCACTTAGCCTCTCGTCATATTCACCACAAAAATGAGCAGCAGACAAACTTCCTAACTGCTTATCAGGTGCCAAGCACTGTGCTAAAGGCGCTGAGTTTCCTCTTCTAATCTTCACGGTACCTCGGAGGCGGGTGCCCTTACAGATGGAGCTGGTGAAGCTCGGCAGGGGTAAAGAAGCCACCCAAAGCCACACACCTGGACAGGGCACCCCCCAGAATGCAAACTCAGACTTTGGAGTCAAGCTCTTAACTACCACATGCTCGGTGTCTCTCTGCTTTCCTTGCACACAGAGCCTGGGAAATACCGTTGCTCTCATTTCCTTGTGAGGACAGGGCAGTGTGTGTTCTGACTTCTTCCGGTCTGAAGGAAGAAGGGAGAAATTTAATAAGTTCCCCCAGACAGACTGACTGACCATGTACTCAACACTGGGTTAAGGATGGAGGCAACATAAAAAGAAAGAGAAAACAACAGACCCCTGCCCCCAGGCACCTAACAATCTAATCTATAATGATCGAAACTATAATCCCTATCTCTCTAGGACATTTTTGACCATGACTCGCAAGCAGAAATACACAAACACACATCAGCCTTACCATCTGTGATGTACTGATAGTTTTTACTTGGCCTTTTTTCTTTCTTTTCTTTTCTTTCCTTCTCCTTTCTTTTCTTTTCTGTCAACCCACGAAATTGATTCTGTGACTATGGATCATGGATGACAGCTTGAAAAGCCCTGTTCTAGAATGCCTCATTTTAGCTCTAATTTAAAAAAAAAAAAAAAGAAAAGTTAGGAAGTTCTTCCTTAGATCTAATTTAAATTTCTAGGGCTGTCAGGTTAATTAATCGTGTATGGCTGGATATGTCCTCAGGGCAGAGGCAGTAGTGTATATCGGATTAGTTAAAGGCCAGGAATCTGGACTGACTTGCCTACCTGTTAGCTGGGTGGCTTCTCCAGATCTTAGCCTATAGAATAGGAGATAACACCACTCACACCTTGTTACCAACCGCCTGTCTGGTACTGGGGTACTGGTTTCGGGTCCCTCAACAGAAGCACTAGGGGCATGGGTGGGGAAGGTAGACAAGTCGGGTGTGTGGACAGGCCTGCCTGGTGCCACACAGCTCCCAACGCCCCCTGGTGGTACAGAGCCAATTCTGCAAAATCAACAGCGGCCACTGACCTGACAATCAGCCCCACAGCCTCCTTTCCACCACGTGAAGTGATCCCAACTGCCGCAAATCTTTTGCGTAGGTAGCAATTGTGTTTCCACATAAAGTGAGACACGTAAGATGCCTAGGCTATAACAGGGCACAGGCCAAGTCCCTGCCCCATCAAGCTGGGCAGATGGACAGGCAAACAGGTAACTGTAACCCACTGTGCCAGATGGTGTAACTAAAGTCTGCGAGCCCAAGCAGAGAGCAGCTCATACTGGAAAGTCCTGTCCTTAATTCTATTTGCAATTCTTCCAGTAAGAAAAACCACGGCTTGCAAATTTCTAGTTTATAATGCATGAAGATTTAGAAACCACCGCCACCACGCCCACCACCACGCCAAGACTTAAGCCCTGGAGAAGAGCATCCTTATCGGCACCCACAAAAATACAAGGGCTGCCACAACGCGAGGTCTATCTCCCTGACAAGGCTGCAGTTCCTTGAGGCTGGAAAGTAAAGCGGATTGAGCAACATAATGTGACAGATACGTGAAATCAGAATCCCCAGAGATCGAAAATCACTAGTCACCTTTCTGGTTCCTCTGGAACCTGCCCTATACCTGTCTGGCCTCAGACTTACAAGGGGTGGGGGTGGGATGGAAGGCCTCCCATGAGGTGGTCAAAAATGCAAAGCTGAATCTGCTAGATGCTTCCGTAGGCCTTCAAGATGCAAGGCCAGAAGGTGTCAAATTTAGACTTTAAGTGGTCTCAGGAAAATTAGATAGTCACTGAATGTGTGCGTGCTAAAAGTACTGATGTGTCCAATGCACACACTTAAAATACCTGTTTCTAAAGCACTATTTTAGCATTTCTCCATTTTTTTAAATGGGCCCAGGCACTTGAGAGTGGCTGTGTAGTTAAAGTGGACTTCCCAGAGCTCAGGTTCCCAGAAAATGAACCAAATCACCAGCTACCATTCCCTGAAACCAATAAGAATAGGAAAATCTTCGAAAGATTCTAGCTATAATCAGGGTTCTTTAGGGTTCCTTATGCTTTGTCCTCTGCTTCTCACTTTGGGGGAGGGGCTTGCAGGAGAAGTCAGCCACTAAGGCTCCAAGGTGGGGAGGGAGGTAGTTTCTCAGGCCTCTGCTTCTGTGGCAGCTCCAAGCCACTGTGGTTTAAAGACCAAAAGTATGGGGCACCCGGGTGGCTCAGTCGGTTATGCATCCGACTTTGGCTCAGGTCATGATCTCACAGTTCGTGGGTTCAAGCCCTCTGTCGGGCTCTGTGCTGACAGCTGAGAGGCTAGAGTTTGCTTCAGATTCTGCCCTGGCTCACTCTTGTGTGCTCTCTCTCTCTCTCTCTCAAAAATAAATAAACACTTAAAAAAATTTTTTTTAAGACCAAAAGTAATAATCCACTCACTGAGTCCTGAGTGATTTTACGTGCATTGTCTCATTTACATCTTTTAGAATACTATTAGTGTTATCCCCAATTCATAGGATACAGACTCAGATTAAGAAACAAAGGCAGGAAATGGCAGGGAGGAAAACTAGGATGGGCCAGGGACTCCTGACAGGAAACCCCAGCATGTACCAGCCAGCAAGACAGCATTTGAAGGGGTTCTCTCACTTTAGAATACAACTGATTTTATTTTTTTTTATTTTAGAGAGAACATGTGTGTGAGTTGGGGAGAGGGGCCGAGAGAGCGAGAGAGAGAGAAAGAGAGAGAGAGAGAGAGAAAATCTTAAGCAGGCACCGCGTTCAGTATGGAGCCTGATGCAGGGCTCGATCCCACGACCCTGGGATCATGACTTGAGCTGAAATCAGGAGTCAGACGCTCAACTGACTGAGCCACCCAGGTGCCCCTAGAGTACAACTGATTTTAAATAAACACTCCTCTGATGTTATCTATGAAACTTTCAGAGGAAGCTATGAGGTGTGTTACCTAAAAGTCTCAGGTCTATGGCATCCCTTGAGAATCCCCACCCGTAAAATGGGGTGACGGTGGCTTGCTGGGGATACTCAATGAGGCAATGCCTCTGCAAAGCACCTAAACATTCGGACACACCGGCAAATGTAGACGACCACGTGCAGCAATGTTACCGCCAGAACTCTGTGAACAGCTTAGGGAGGAGAAACCGGAGAGAAAGACACAGCACACACACAGCCAAGAGCTTGTGCTGACGTCTCAAAAATGTAGAGAAAGCATGCAATCCTGACAACAGAGGAATATTAGGGTCAACTGCTGGTGTACGCAGAGGAGGTGGTTAAAAGGACCCCATGACCACCTGCACCGTCACGGATGTCACCATCTCATGGCACTCACCCAAGGTCTTAGGCAAAAACACCTAGAGAAGAAGTGAAACAGGAGAAAACCCAGCAAAGAGTAAAAACTGACAATTCTGTGGTCTAGTTATCTCCAAGTGGCAGAATAAAACATAACTCCAGTTCTGCATGGAAGCCGCTTTGCACTGGGGGCCCTACATCCCCAACGCACAGCTGGGAAGTCCTATCTCCCCTCCGAACGGAACAGACCCGGGAGCTGCTCCCCTGCTCCCAGACAGGAATGTCTTCCATTCGCGGGCTCCTGAGACCCTTGTGGTGTGGTGCAAAGGCCAGATCCTGACCAGAAGACCCTGAGTGCAAGTCTCCGGCCTTGCTACTTACACAGTTGGTCTGCGAGCAAATTACCACACCACTTTGATTCTCTGCTTCTTCCCCTGTAAAATGGGCACAAAAATATCCATTTTCCAAGGCTGTGGTAAGGATTAAATGAGGTAATGCACATGAAAGGCTCAGCACACAGCAAATCAAGCAACTGGATGCCATTACTAACAAAAGCAGAGGCCAACTAACACGGGGTAAAAATTAAATGGGATTTCTTAAAAGAAAAAGGTTCCATGAAGTTCGTGAGGATCAACAATTTTCAGAAAATTCAAAGAAGCGGGGTGGAACGACGATATGCCCTCGGCTTCCTGACGGTTTCTGAAACCTCTCCACGGACCCACCGCTCTCCTGCAGGAATAGATAAGTGGAGTGTCTCGTTACCTCCAGACTCTTCACACTTTATAAATACACCGCACAACCAACCAGAGAGTGCTCGCTGCCAGTCTCCTGGATAAACAAGTCCAACAGGATTTGATCCGGAAATTAAATGGCCATGCAGTCCAGCCACGCTCGGTTCAAAATAGATATCCGTGACCTACTTAGTCTTCGAGGACCGTTCTCAAAGCCAGAAACAAGTGGACAGTGAGACAGGGCCACAACTTTGGCAGACCCAGCACAGACCCCTGGCTTTCTTATCAGATGAAACATGCAAGGACACAGCAATGACTCAAAAAACTATTGTGGGGATGGCTAGACAGGAAACCTAGTCACCTCTGATCAGTCCCAAACAATACATTTTCATTCATTTAGACAAAAGCCTATACCTCTTGTGACAGTTACTCGTCAAGCTACCTATGCTCGCCCTCATAATTGTGTCCTGAGTATATGTATCTTCCCCATGAGACGGTGGCTTCTTTGAGAGTAAGACCGCACCTTCTTTACCTCAAGATTGCACCCAGGGTCTTGCACAGTGCACAGTGTGTTAGTGCGGCCAGGACAGACACTGCACCTGCCATGAGAAAGTGAGCTCCTTCCCCCACCAGTGCGTCTTCCGCATCCCAGCCCATATGCTTGGCCACTCAAGATCGGAGGATGGAAAGACAAACTGATATCTGCTGTAAAGACGAGGAAGACAGACAAGGCCCAGGGAACGTTGCTGTATACCTTCAATGATCACATGGCTACAAAAATGATCTCTGACGTTACAGTTCATCTCACCACAGAGACGGGAGTCTCGAGTCTCGGGGAGGGTGAATCCAAGGGCCTTGAGAGAGACACACTCTAGAAAATCTCGGAGCCCGCCAACCTGTAGTACTAAGCAAACAATGGAACACTGGTGCTTCACCAGCTAGGCGACAGTGATGGAAACAAGCTGATGGCAAAAACGAAAGAAAACAGAGCAAGGCAAACCTGCCACTCTTCACCTTCCAATCCATCCTCCTCAGGGCTCCAGGGTCGGCCCCGGACACTCCCCTCTACCAGGGTACACTCAAAATGCCCATCATAGAAAGCTGCCTGACAGCCCCCTAGTCTACCTGGCACTTTCCCCCACATCGTGGCATGTAATCATCTACAATCATGGCAGGCAAGCCAAACAAGCGTCTTTCCCACCCACTTAGAAATGAGGAAACTGGGGTGCCTGAGTGGCTCAGTCGGGTGTCCGACTCTTGATTTTGGCTCGGGTCATGATCTCATGGTTTCGTTGAGTTCAAGCCCCACTACAGGCTCTCTGCTGTCAGCACAGAGCCCACTTCAGATCCTCTGTCCCCTTCTCTCTCTGCCCCTTCCCTGCTGGTTCCCTCTCTCCCTCTCTCAAAAATGGGTAAATACGTTTTTTAAAAAATGAGGAAACTGAGGCCAAAGCATGTCACCCACAAGGCAACATAAGCACTAAAACGCAGAGACCTTCTAACTCCAAGCTCAGACCGGATGAGGCCAGGTACCCGAGCCCTGGGGCCCCCGCTACAAAAACCTTCTGGAAGAAGTCCAACACCCACCCTTTCCCAACACAGTGGCATATACACTTCAACCTTCATCAACCCTAGTGTCCATCAACAGGTGGCACCTGCATCAGCCACACACACCCTGAGCCGGACTGATCAGCTACCTCCCTGACAAAACGCGAAACCCAATGCTAGAACTTTTCAACGAGAGATGCACATGAGTGAGCTGGTTTTCTGCAAAGAAATGGTGAACATGGGGCAAGGTAAGAAACCATGGAGCCCAATAACCACTAACCAGAAATCCCAGAGCGCTGAGTCTCAGAGTCCTGGGTTCAAATCCTACTTCTGGAACTTCTTATTCTCTGTGACCTGAGGCAAGCAACTTTGCTTTCTAAGTTTTAGCTTCCTCATTTATAACATTAAGGAGCTAAAGAAAGGGATCCCACAGCAAATGTACTTAATGCCACAGAACTGTAGATTTAAAAATGGTTAAAAAGGTAAATTTCATGTTATATATATTCTACCACAATTTAAAAAATAGGTTAACGGGGTTTTTATTAATGTTTATTTATTTATTTGAGAGAGAGAAAGAGTGAGTGTAGCAGGGAAGGGTCAGAGAGAGAGAGAGAGAGAAAATCCCAAGCAGGCTCTGTGCTGTCAGCTCCGAGTCTGATGTGGGGCTTGATCCCACAAACCATGAGAGCATGACCTGAACTGAAATCAGGAGTTGGACCCTTGACCGACTGAGCCATACAGGCGCCCCAGGTTAACGTGTATTTTTAAAAAAAGGATCTTACATAGTGAGAATTAAATAAGATATAATGGCAAGTTCTTACAGTGGCTATCACATATTAAATTCTAATTTATTTATTACTTATCGTAATTTTAATAGTTTTTATTATAAAGGTAATAGGTTAAAAACATTTCCTATTATACCAAAATCCAGGAATAATCTCCGAAATAAAGTTCCACAAAGTATTTTTCCTATGCACGGACAGTTCTTAAATTTGGAATGTAAAACTTATACAATTCTGTAGTCATGATCCATTCTTTTCTGCCTTACCAGTAACTGCAAAAACAATTCTCATAACAACAGCCAGAAATAAAGGGACTTTGTTCAAAGTGAGGGTAAAGGTTGCACGAAACCTGAGACAGGAGCGAGGAACTCATGGTGAACCACTGGAGACACCTGCTTCCAGAGCGAGGCTAGAGATTCAGGCCAAATCCCCTGCCAGCTGTTCTTCCCTCCCCCATCAAAGTTCACCCCGAAAGTGAGTGCTGCGGGGGTCTGGCCAAGCAGGACGAAGGCCACACGGGAGCTCTATGGAAGTGCTGCACATGTCGGGCTCTCAGGGACAAAGAGCTCATGTTCTTGCTGTCCCCAGGGAGCTCCCACTGTGACCAGGGGGAATGGTGCAGGCAGATCAGTCCAGGACCCCTGCATCCCAGGGGCAGGGGGGGCAGGAAGGCACCAAAGGAGGGGAGCCAAGAAGGCTCTCATTCCAACCATTTCATCCAACCCCCGGGTGGAAGATGAGACAACTGAGGCCCAAGGAAGCAAGCAAACGACGTCCCCAAGGCCATGGCTGTAAGACGGTCCAGTAGACGGAGCTGTCGGGGCTCTGGGCTAACTCACAGCACACTGCTGCCTGCTCAGAGCCCAGCAAAAGAGGTCAGGGCTGGCATCCAGTAGATCCTGCCCATCAACAAGTATTTACTTAGTACGTGCTTGTGCTTGGGGCATGTCAGCACAGAGATAAAGCCCCACCCCCACCCCCTGCCCCGAAACAGGACAAGGAAGCGGTTTCATGGGAACAGCTCTTCCGGCTCCCACTCAGGCAGGGCCTCCACCTCTCGCAAGGCCAGACCCCAGACTTTCTGGGGGTGCTACTTGAGTCAAACGTCCTGCAGCGTCTGGCAGAGAAGGCTGCAGAATTTAAAAGGCACCTCCTCCCAGGAAGTGCTTTTGATGTGCTGGGGATAGCACCCCCAGAAATAACTCTGCAGGAGGAATTACAATCTCACAAAACACCTTTTAATGTTCATTTTCTAGCCAGGAAGAGACTTCGCAACTTTCATTTTGTATGGGTGTATGTTTTGTTTGGCAAGGGAGGGGGAGGGGGGTGATGGGGGCAATGAGCCAGTGGTGCCCAAAGGCAACTCCTGAAATCCTACAGAAGAGTGGCTGCTCCTGGCACTGGGGAGTTCGATCACCATCTCTGCTCACACAGAATTATCTTCTGAAGTGGTGCTTCCCCAGAGGGAAGGCAGCGCCCCCCCACCCCCACCCCCCGCCTCCCAGGTGACCTCCCTGTGGGCTGCTTGGGGCACTACCCCGGCAGGTGGAGGCAGGGAAGAGGGCCTGAAATCGGGCCGCCCGTGCACAGCCCACTTCTCGGGGGCCCCTCATCACATACAGGCCAGGCCCTTTCCTTGCGAGGCCCAAAGAGGAAATTAAATATCAGCCAGATAAGGAGATTTCCCTTCGGCTCTGACGCCAAGAATCCGAAGTAGGATTCCTCCAGCAGCCCCGCGAACCAAAAACCAGCACAGGCCTCGGGCCATCAGGCCAGGCGTGTTGAAGACAAGCCACCGCCTGGAGTTCCTTTTCTATGATGTCCAGATGGCAGGCCTAAGTGTTTTTATGGCAAATAAGAAGAACAATGGGTAAAACTTTGTGGGCCACTTACAGAGCAGGCAGCAGCCAGGGCCCCAGGCCCCTGGGCTAGGACCTTAGGATGGCTCGTCTGTCTCTCCACAGGTACTTTTGGGCATGCCTCCCTGCCCTGTATTTTCAAGGCCAAATGCGGCCTCCTGCCCAAGGGAGCTGACTCGACTCTTTTCACAGCGTGGTGACTTTATCCACGGAAGGATCCGCGGAGCTGAACACACTGAGCTCACACACTGACCTCAGCATTTTCTAAATCTGCCGGGGTGATCAACACCTTAACGCAGGCCTAGCGTTCACCAGGCAGGCCCCAGGCTAGCGGAGAATAAGCAGCTCCCAGCAGGGCTGACACACACACAGGGCCGGCCACCCCCAGCCTTGTCTGCCTACTTTCTCTTCCATGTGCTTGTGGTTTAAGTGTGGGGAGGTGGGTGGGTCAAAGACATCTAGAAGGACCAAGAACAGCCTGGAAAGGGCAGTGGATCAAGGGCCAACAGAACCCTGACACTTAAAAAAGAAATCGCAGAGAAAACAGTTGCCACAGAATATCTGGGTGGGTTCACACATCCTGCAATGGCCATGTGAATCTGGAACACTCCCTATGTGAGCTGCTCCATGTCAGTCCTGCTTCAGCTCATGCTCCAACCACAACTGTGGCTCCCATCGCAAGAGAGCAAAAGGCCAAAGTCCTCGCGAAGACAGGCAAAGAGCTGCAAGGAGATCCTGGATGCCCCCACGTACCCCTCGGCCCTCACGTTCTCCTGTCTCACACACGCGCGCACAAAGGACTGAGGCACTCGGGCCACACTGTCCCCGCACCATCCCGCACGGTCCGGGCAGGTGCACGTACCCACCTCAAGGCCTCTGCTGCCCCTCCACACGGCAGCTCGGCGCCGCCCCCCCCCCCCTTTCCCCCCGGAAGCTCAAACACCACCTTCTCAGCAGGGCCTGCCTGATCGACACCTCACCACCAGACCCCTGTCCTTGGCACACCTCCTGCTTTTTCAGTGGTGATCGCCACTTCACCTATCGCTCTGGGTTAAACAGTGTCCCCTCCGCCCGCCAAATCCATATCCACCTGGAACCACAGAACATGACTGCATTTGGAAATGGGTCTTTGCAGAAGTAATCATTTCAGATGACGACACACTGGAGTGCAGGCGGCCCAATGCAATGACTAGTGTTCTTCAGAAAACCTGAGACGGCCACATGGGGGCAGAAGCAGGGAGCAGTGTTATGCTGCCATAAACTAACACCAAAGCCTGCCTGCAACCACCAGAACCTTGAATTCCCTCTCGGAGCCTCCAGAACCGTAAGAGAATGAATTACCGTTGTTTGAGCCATCCAGTTCGTGGGGCTTGATCCCAGCAGCCCCAGGAAAGTCATACACAGACCGTGAGTTGTAATCATTTCTTATCTGTCGCCCCTCATTAGAAAAGAACACAATTTTAGCTTCTTTTGTTCAGTGCAAAGTGCCCAGTACTCAGAAGAGGGTCTGGCACTCAATAAGCACTCCTCAATAAATATTTGCTGAATGAATTCTGAGTCAATGAAGATAAGCTTAGAAGAGAGGCAGAGATGTTGTACCCATCCTACAGAGGGCAAAACTGAGAGGGCAAATGCTCTGACTTTGCTTAGAGACAGAAAAGCCAGGACCAGAATTGAACTGGGACCTTGTTTGCTCATTTGACAAATGATACTGAGCTCCTCCAGTGCTCGGTGTCACAATAGCCCTCAGGATAGCTGACACACGCAGTGATCACTAACCGCACATGTGGAGGGGCGGGAAGGGTAGGCCCTGGGCTTGCTGTCCCTCAACGAGGGATATGACCCTGAACAGGGTGGCTTACCCCTGGGTTTCAGTGTCCTCACCTAAAATTGAAAGGTGCATTTGGGGCACCTGGGTGGCTCAGTCGGTTGGGCATCTGACTTCAGCAGGTCATGATCCCGCGGTTCATGGGTTCGAGCCCCGCATCGGGCTCTGTGCGGACAGCTCAGAGCCTGGAGCCTGCTTCGGATTCTGTGTCTCCCTCTCTCTCTGCCCCTCCCCCAACTCATGCTCTGTCTCTCCCTCTCTCCCCAAAATAAGTAAACATAAACTGCAAGCATGCAGTCTGCCCAGGTCCCATCCCTGTCCCTGCCGGGCGGCTCTGTTCCTCCCAGGCCTACAGACAACAAACTCATACACTAAGCCTGGCTCCCGAGAGTGAAGTTTCCTTTTTCCCTCTGGACTTCTGAGGCCTCGCCTGCTTTGGCGGTCTTCGTACAGCCTTTTTCATACTCAACCTGCAGGTCTCAGACCTCCGGTCTGCATGAATCCTCAAGCATATTGGGGATTTCAAATGAAGTTGCTGTCATACACAAACATGCATACGCATACACACACACACACACACACACATACACACACACACACACGTGTGTGTGTGGACATCACTCTCTGAGGAGTGCAATTATAGGTGATCAGGGGTATGAAACCCGCACAGACACCAACTGGGGGCCAGCACCATTAGCAACGTAACCGGGTAGAAGGTAAAAGAATGAGCTTTGGAGCCAGGCGGATCTGAGTCTGAATCCCAGCCCTGCCTCACCTGGGGCTATACTTGACTTTCCCTCTCTGTACTTCAGTGAACTCATCTCACAAGGGGCTTGGGAGGAGCCTATGGCAGACCTATGAATGCAGCTCTCTATTCCCACACCTAGAAGCAGGCAGTATGTGGCAGTGTAGAGAAGAGGGGGAAGAGTCTGGACCCCACAGAGGAGGAGACCTGGACCCCATCTCCACTCTGAAATTACCAGCAGTGTGACATGGGGAAGACGTTTTACCTCTCGGCCTCCACTCAGCCTCCTCCCAGACAAGTGGGAAAAGTTGGACTAAGGAGCCCCCAGCACTCAGTCTACCTTAAAAAAAAAAAAAGGTCTCTGCATGAGGGCTTTGGGGTTTCACAGCAGGTCTGGTGTAAGGAGAGAAGTCACACTTGGTGTCCTGCCCCACCAAAATTTCCCCACCAAAGCCCCCTGTCTTCCCTCTTTCTTTACTCCCACAGCCCTAAGTGACCCCAATCTGGCTCTAGTCACTACTGATCTCCTGACCCCCCCTTTACAACCGCTACACCAGTTGCATTTTTATATTTAGCAAATGTAATATGCATTCATGCATTTATAAACATTTATTAAGGAAAGGGGACATATATCACAGTTTTTTACTACCTATTAGGTAATGTGCTGAGAGCTTTACCAATATCACTCTCTGTATGCTCGCAACAACCCTGTGAGGCAGGCACTGATATTATCCCGGGTTTACAGATGAGCATACTGAAGCCCAGGGAGGAAATACAACTTTGTTTAACTCACACGGCCATAAGTGGCTAAGCGGAGGCTGGCACCGAGCTTGGCTGACCGTAGAGCCTCTGCACCACCCTAGGCTGCCTCCTCCATCATTCCTCTCTGGCCCCCCTCTGAACGGCGGGTAAAGAACACTGTCAGCCAGTAATCCAGAGCTTCCCAAAGCCCACCAGATGGCTCGGCCTGCAGGGACTTGCCCAGTGAATTCCTTCGTGGGGGTCTCTAGATGCCTCCTCCACCAGGTCAGGCCCCCGGAACATCTTCCAAGGAACCACGGCTTCTCCCCAAAGCACCCCGCTAAGAGGTAAACCATCGTGATAGTCCCACAAGGAGCCAGGACAGAGGGAGACCACCACATGCTGGAGGAAAAGACCCGCCGTGCACAGAATCTTGCTTCCCCACATTCATGGAGGCCATTCCAGAAACAAGAGCAGCTGATTTTCCGGCACACAATCTTTAAATGTTCTCCCAGTTCAGCTCTCCAGCCTCGAATCCCTGCCTCGGCAATGCAGACACCGGTCTCAAGGTGCCACTTACACACGCTTGCCTCCTCCGGGAGAGGTTCACGGAAATACTCTGGCAGGTTACACCGAAATGAAAGTGCTCTATGACAGAACCGAGCCTCTGGGGAAAGCAGAGAGAGTGCGCAACCTGAAGCGTCTGCTTCCAGGGCCACGTTGACACCCCTGTTGGCCGGACGCTCACACCGGAGTGTGAGCAGAGTGTCGGTCCTTGAGAGCGTGGCTCCCTCACCCTCCCAGGTTCCGACGAACTTGGCCACTAAGATCCAAACACCACACGATGAGTCTCACCGCCTCACCAATAAGCAATGCGATGCCTACTAACACTACCCATTTCTTTCACCTGGAAGGAGGCCAGCGCATGGCGAAACGGGCCGCCTCCTACACTGCTGGTAATTTAGACCAGTCCAGCCCTTGAGAGCACGCTGGAACAGTTTAAACGTGTCCGACCGCTGACACAGCAATTCCGCTCCCAGAGAACCACATGTATGTGTGCCTAACGACAGGTACGTATGAAGATACAGTAGCAAAACCAATGAGTTAGGTTACACGTCTACGAATAGTGGGCCGACTGGTAAATCAGGACATAGGCTGTGCTATAAAATATTTTGTAGATGCAAAAGAGACAAACTAAGAGAGAAGAGCCACATGCAGAAAAGGATCTAGAAAATACATTAGGTGAAGAGAGAAAGATACAGGGAGGAGATAGGGTGGAATCAGTGTATGCTCACACAAGAAACAAAACTGCATGCATCTGTGTCTATGTGGGCTGACGGGCAGTTTTAGGATACACAACAAACTGCTAAGACTGGTGATTTCTGAGGACCTGGCAGAGAGGCCGTCTGTGGGGGAGGGGTGCAAGGGCCTCCCAGATTCATGTGTCACTTCTACTATCTAAGAAAAAAGCAACTCAACTGACTAAAAGAGAACAACGGCCAAACAGGATTTTCCTTCTGGTGCACAACGGCCGCACCCATCTGAACAAGTTTGGGTGCCCCGCTCCAAGGTCTTCCCAAGACTGATGGAGGAAGTTCAAGTCCAATTTCTAAGCCACTGAGGGCAGACTGGATCGGGAGCAACGGGGAAGAAGGGAAGGGTGGGAGACAAGGGAAACATCTGTAAAAGTTCTGTGGAAGCTGCATCTCGGCTGAGCCTACCCCGAGCCTGCTGGGCTCTAAAACTCACTATCCTAACCCTTTCCTCCCTCTCACCCCCACAGGATGAGAAAAGAGAAAGCCAAAACTAAGGGACTATTCCCTCTTTCCGACAGCAGAGGAGAGGCCAGGACTGCTGCTAGGAGGAAGCGACCTGGCCAAATTCCGCCTTCCCCACAAAGTCATCCATGCGCCAGGCTCCTGGGAGCACAGGGAGGGCCGAGATGGTCAACCCCAGACTCACTCCCTGGAGCCCCTCCACTTAGGCAAACAGCCCAAGCATCTTTCAACACTCGCTACTGAAATCCAAACTGAACCGGTATACAAATCAGCCGGTTCTGCCAACAAAACAGCAACAATGTGGAAAAAAGGAGAGATAAATCAATGGGAGCCCGGCTAAATATATATTTATTCTTTCTGCTTGCCAGCAGTAGCACTTCTGTAGATCCAAACATTTGATAAATATCTTTTTTGCTTCCCGGTAATAATTAAAACAAACACCCCAAACACACAGGCACAGCTAAACACGAAGCAAAACAAAAACCAACAAAGGGGCTTTGCTTCGGTCATAATGTTCAAGAAGCAGGTGTGACAGCTGCCATCCCCAGGCAAAAATGTTTTTCCATTAAACAAGTACCCTGTTAGTGCAGCAGACAAGCTCATGGGCACTCTAACTGTCCACAGCTAAGGCGGACCCCAAAAGGTGCCCTCGGGGCAATGAAAAGTGGTTCCATCTTGGAGGGAAGGAGGTGACCATCAAGCAGAAAGTCAGGGAGCTGAATCTTCTGCAGGGACTCAAGGCAGAGACGACTTGTGATGGCAGGTGCCAGGAAGCAGCAGTCCAATAAAGGTAACCCTTGGCCTCCTTACAGTGAGGAAAAAGCGCAAATAAAGCCCAAACCTGATCAACTGGCTTAGCCTAGCAAGAAGAAACTAAAGGGCATGGGTGTTATGCAGTCTGGAAAACGGGAGCCCAAGCAAGTTTATCATAGAGGCTGGCACTAAATAAGGGAGAGTGCATGAGACCAGCATATTCCTGACGTGGAGACACTGCATCCTCTGACAGGAACATGTGGACACCAGCCACCAGGACCAGCCATCTCCCCTTGCTCTGCCTCCGATTCACCGATTCACCGGAGTATGGCGTGGTTCCCTGCTGAGTCTGCACCCTTCAGGGGAGAGGTGGTCTCATCTCTCAGAGCTGGCCACCACTGTGAACTCACTCACCCTCCCTCCCATTCCCCGGCCAGCCCCTGCATGCTTGGTGACCACAAGTCACCCCTACCTAGAGGCAGACCAACTCCTGGGGAACAGCCAGAACGGAGGCCCTGGTGGGTCCACTGAGTCTACCAGGGAAGAGTGGGGCGCAGACTCCGTCCCAGGTAGGTTTCCTTCTCTGGGGGCCTTTTCCCTTTGATGCTTTTCACTTTGCTTGAATGCTCAAACCAGCATTTCCCTGAATGGTATCAGTGTCAGAGGAACCTGAATTCCATCCTCTGAGATGCTCCTGGAAAGGCAGAAATGATTAAGGCTAGGTGATGGGCAAAGAGAGGGGAAGGCGCTTTCAGGTTTCAGTCGGGCACCTTTCCCTAGCTGTCAAAAGAGACCAAAGGGGCAATTTTGGTTTCTGCAGAGGCTGCTTTCAGTCTACCAAGGGTCAGTGTCTCCAATGCCCAGCATGTGGACCAGAGCTCCAACGGGGAGGGGTGAGGAGAGATAAGAATGGCTAGGATTTGGTTCCTCCTTCTCTCAGTGTCCATACCCAAAGGGACAAAGCGCTATCATCCCGACATGTCCCCGTTCAGTATCACCACCGCCACTGTCCTCATGTCTCCAGTTCATGCCCCATCACGAACTCTGATGGACTCATCAGTCCAGGAACTCTGATGGACTCATTTCTCCAGTCCCAACTTCACGCCCCACCTGACCCGCTCTCCCTACATGAGAACCCCCAGCCTATAGGACACAGTCCGACCCTGTCAGAGATGGCGAGGCCTCTGCCTGCACAGGTCCTGGAGTCACACAGGTCACCGAAGACCCGGGCTAACCCTTGGCTGGCTACGTGGACGCACACGTGTTCCTGGGCCCATCTCCTCATCTGTGCGCTGAGGACAGCACAATCGACCCCCCAGAGCTGCCGTGAGGATTAAATCCAAGTTACAGACAGCCTCACTCTTCAAGAACCATGACGATGTTGACTCGACCTGTTTCCCAGCCAGCTCAGGAGTCTGTGTTTTGCCACCTCTATCATAATGAACGACTACCCACGAACTCAGGGGCAAAGGAGGCACATTAGAGATCTAGAAATGAACGGTCATCAACAACCAAATGTGAAAGAAACCAAAATTAACTATCAAAATAATGCCAGAGGAGGGAAGGAACAGGAAGAGAAGGAAAATATTACTTTGGGGAGGAAATGTCTTAAAATATATAGCTCTATGATTTTTTGGACTTCATCCGTTTCAAAGATTAGGAAGATTACATTTCAAAAGCTCACAAAGGAGACACTTCTATTAAAAAAAAAAAAAAACTCTTCCTTAATTAATATCTTCAGAGAACTAAAAAGTGCTTTTATAGGCGGGCTGAATCTTAATAAAATTCTCAGAAAAAGTCTGGCATCAGTCACAACAAACACCCTCTTGGAATTTAATTTCCTTTTCAGCATACAACTTACTATGGAAACTCATTTATGATGCCACCACAACCGGTCAAAATCTGCCTAGAGCACAAAAACTTCAAAGCCCCACAAGAGAGCCTTATAGGACGAGATGGAAACTGGCCCTGTACTTAGCCAAATCCTACACCTAACAGAGATTCCCCCACACCAACTTTCCAGCTTGTACGGTCAGATTCGCCTCTCCCGTCTCCTGCCCAGCCCTTACCCGCCCTGGCCCCACCTTACACTATACCTCTTCCACTGCCTCCTTCCAGCTAGAAACCTCCTCAAACTCAGTATCCTTTCCCTGTCCAATAAAATGAATAAAAAGGAGACAGGGCACAAAATTGGCAAAGGGAAACTAGCCTCATCCATCTTCAACCTTCTATCAAAGACTGTCCTCTCTGGCTTCTGGTTTTGTTCTCCCTTTTAGACGATGGCAGGGCCTGGAATATTCACTGTGTGCACTGGGCGTTGGGGTGGGAAGGCAAAAGCTGGAAGAATTATTCATAAGTACACAAATGTACCATAAAAGCCTTTTTCCCTTGAGGACAATTCCTACTGGAAGATTTAATCAATCCCATTATCCCAAGTGCCTGTAAGCAAGGGGAGAGAAAAGGGTGAATGCCAACCTTTACTGAGCAACCCCCCCGCCCAATATATCTCATTTAATGTAACGCAGTGATCCTGATTTTACATATGAGGAGACCAGGCTCGGAGGGGTCAGGGGATGGGCTCAGGTGGCACACCCAGGCCTGCCACATACATACCAAGACTCACGGCCTCAAGCTTCTAGTGTCCCCAAGTGCTTATGTTAAAATACTGTCCTGGGCTGGAGGCTACTTTACAGTTCACACATTGCTTTTCACATACATTATCTCATTTAATATCACAACCCTGTAGGATAGCTAAGAATTCCTCTCCACTATTACAAAAAGGCTATTCGGTTTCAAAGATCATAGTGCAAACCGGCTACAACACTTACAGTTATGCTCTTCCTGAGGTTTGTTTTCTCACCTCCCAGTGTCTGATAAATGGTAGTGACTCAAATAGTTACTATTATTAGCATCATAATTTTCATTAATTTAATAGCATACACACAGACAGGCACACACACACATATATATACACACTACAGATATTTTAAAAATCCAATCTAATTAGTTAAGCCTTTACTTGTTGGAGAAGATATAATTTTACCACTTCAAACTCAGAGATAACCACTAACTGCAGCTTCCAAGAAACTGACAAAAAAAGGATTACTGAAAATGATGTGGTCAAACCCGATATGGATTTTGAAAGCTAATGGAAGAGAAGGACAAGGAGCATTCGGTTATGATAAAATACAAAAAAAAAAAAAAAAAAATCTTCCTCTCCTTCCAGCATCATGGCTTAATCATTAATGTGCTGTTTGGCCCAGCATCCAAACAAGATAGCCAGCGGGTGACCTAGAAGTTCTAGTGAGAGGTTTGCCCAGGGGGTCTGGGGGATAAGGATGGAGTGGACACATTATTATTTCAGGTTATTTTTAATGTGCTGCATCTAATGAACCGTGTGCCTATGAATTACACTCACTTGAAAAGAAATCTGGGAATTTCAGAAATGCCAGACATAACAGGCATCAGCTGACGACTTCTCAAGCCACAGTGAAAAAGCTGACAGAAGTCTGGTGATACATGGATCCCAGTGTCAGACAGAAGGAGATCTTTAGTACTATGGCCATAAGAGTTGCTGGGGATCTCATCCTGGGGATGTTCTTCGAATAAGGCTCCAGCAAAACCAGCCAAACCGAGCATCCACTCCGGGCTTGGAGGTTAAAACCAAAGAAAAAATTCAGGTCCGCAGGTAAGACATACATGATTTTTTTTTTTAAAGAAGAGTTAGCAACTTTCTAGTAAAGACCTCTGGCCAGCCATGTACACGAATTGCCTGCATGACAACAGTATTCACACTAGACATCTCGTACCAATTATGTTGATTTTATTCTCTTTTGCTTTTTGCAATCCTCCTTGCATCTTATCTGTCCGTAAGTCCATCCTAATTTCTTTATAATAGGCTGAGGCTGACTTTGTGTGACTGATCTAGTCTCACAAGGAGAAACGTTTCAGTCTCTCTTCTGACTCCATCAGATCGTCTAGCTCTGTCTTTACCCCACTTCAGAGAAAAGGAAACTGAGGCCCAGAGAGGACTCATCAAAGATCATACTCCTTGGTAATATACCCTAGGACTAGAACTAGGGCTCAAAAGGCCCACAGTGTGGGTCTCCAGCTCTATCAGTTGCAAATGACCTAGCACACTTGTGTCCTGAATACAAAGTTTATTTGAAAAAAGAAAAAAAAGCCAACATGAGTCATAGCTGTTGCCAAGGGGCACCACACAGGTTGTTCTAATAAAGCATCCCACATCTCCAGAACCACTTGTTTCTGAAATAACGAGCCTCAGCCAGAGAATAAAGGGACACTTCCTATTTCCCTTCAGGATATCCAGGACCCTCTGAGTAGATGTGCTGCTGGGCTTTGAGGACCTGCTAGCCCAAGCCAGGGAATCCCTGACGCGTCCTCCAGAGAGGGAATGGGGTGGGTGGATGTGGGAGGAGATCAGCCAGCTCTCTGCGACAGTTAGGATTTCATACCGTCCTGTCCTGCTCACCTTGGAACCCCTAAATACCTCATCCACTCAGGGATCCCTCCTCAACTTCCCCAGGACAAAAGCACTGCAGTCGGGGAGGTGAACCTGACAGATGGGGAGGGGCGGTACCTGACCCAAGCAGTGGAGGAAGCGACGATCAGCTCCCTCCCGCAGTCCTTACAGGAACTCCCCCATCCGGTCTTCAGACGCCAGCGGGGGTGTCCCCAACTCTCTGAGCCTGACCCCTCTCTCAGGGTCTGCCCCAAGGGAGGTAGAGGGTAGGCAAAGCCCACCCCGCACCGACTCGCCTCCGGTCCCTAGTGCTCACCGCCGCCCCCCCCCCAACCCCCCCGGTAGGGCCTCCCTCGCTCCCTCCTCACCCGCAGGGCTCCCGGCCGGACACTTGCCCACTGCAGCGGGAGACCCAGAACGCATCCCCTTTCTCCCGGCCCTCCGAGGATCTGCATCTCCCGCCTTCCCAAACGGGGCCCTCCCGGCTGCCCTGCGTCCAGCCCGGGACCCCCTCTCACCGCGTCCCTGCGCCCCCCGGGGTCCGCTCCGCAACCGCACTTCCCGCCCGGCCCACGCGGGCAGGCGGTCCGCCCCAACTTTTCCGGCCGCGGCCCCGTTCCCGCCGCGGCGGGGATTCCCGTCCGGAGCGGCGACTGGCGGGCGGGCTCGCGTCCCCTGTGCCCCCGCCCGCCCCGCCGGCACGAGTTGCGCTCGGGACCGGCTCCGCGCCCGGGCCGCGGCCGGCAGCCCGGCGCGGAGGCGGAGCCGGCGTGGCGGGAACCGCGCTGTCCCGGCGCCGGCACCCCCTCCCGGTGCCCGGTGCCCGGTGCCCGATCCCCGCGCCCGCCCGCCCGCCGCGCCGCCGCGCCTCTCCCTGCCCACCTGCCCGCGGGCGCCGGCGCCGCTCACCTCCTCCCGTGCCGCCGCCACCGCCGCCGCCGCCGCCACTGCCGGGAATACGTGGCAGTGGCCGCCGTCGCTCGCGCTCCCCGCCTCGCCTCGCCTCTCCTCTCGGCGCCCGCGCGGGCGGCTCCGGCGCGCCGGACCGCAGCGCCAGGCGCCCTCTGCCGCCGGGAAGCCGAATCCTCTCGCCCTAACCCTAACTCGCCGGCCGCCCCCGCCCGGACCTCGGCCTCAGCCCACCGCCTTCGCCCCGGGCCCCGCCCTCGGCCCGGTCGGGCCCCAACGCTTGTTTCCGAGCCCATTAGGCAGGGTCGCCTTACCGGTCCCGCGTGCCGGGCCCGGGCCGCCGCCGCCTCCGGGGAGCCTGCCCTGACCACCCAGCCGCTGGGCACCGCCGGTACAGGTCATCCCCGGGCTGACACATTTCCTGCTTCTCTGAAAGCGTCGCCACGAGGTCGTACAATCGAAGAAGGGGCGGAGGGCAGGGGAGCAAAACACCAGGTCTCTGGTGTTCAACGTTCTCTCTCCGAGGGCGCCCTGCCTGGAATACCGAAGTGCGCAATAAATACTTGTTGAGGGAGCGAAAGAGTGAGTGAATGAGTAGAGATTTGAGCAGCTCTCCACAGTAGGCTTTTAAACCTGAAGCGGACGGATATCTTGACCTGGATTTGTTTTTGTAAATTACACAGACACGTGCGCAGCTTTGCATGAATAAATGGGATTCACAATTTCCACCTCAGACCAGCACCAAAGCCATGCAAAGCCCACAGCTAAATATTATTCAGGGCTTTTAGTCAGATAGACTTAGGTTTTAGATCTACCACTTAAAAGCTGGGAAATCTCTGGAAAGCTAGTCTCCCTGGGCGCAGTTACCTCATCTATAAATTAAGAATAATAAAATCTATGTCAAATGGGTTGTGAGATTAGATGAGATCATGCATTGTATGTAAAGGGCTTTGCACAGCTGCCCCCTACGCCCCACGTATGCTGTCCTATCTAAATGGTAGCTATTTTTAGTATTGTTACTGATCTAGTAGGTAGTAAAGACTATAGGCGAAACGTAAAAAAAATGGCTACCTTTCACCGGAGGACAGCCTTGGTTCAACATTAGTTCTGTGTACCTGCGGTATTAGGAGCAAGGCCTCTCCAGTCCCTCCTCTCCTCACCAGCAAGAATGAGCTGGTCTCGATTTTTCCAAGAGATGTAGAGCTGGCTCTCCTACAAGGTTTCCAAGCAGGGTTTCCCTGGCCAATCTCTTCACGAACAGTATTTTATTGCAGAGGCAGAGAACAGTTTGAGGGCCGCTGCAATCTCCTACCTCTTCCTGGTTTCTTTTTGCCCCTGTCTCAACACCTTGAGGCTTTCACTTCTGACTGTGTGCTTCCCTCTCCGCACATAAAGCAGCAGTGAGGAAAGTGTCCAGGCAGCAGATGGGGTGGGGCTGGAGTTCGGGCCCATCCACCTTGGGCTTTCCGCACCTCAGCCCCCCTCAGGGGAAAACCGTAGAGAGTAACACTTCTCGGTGGCACTGAGAAAGAATTGGTGAGCCAATCTGGGAGTGAAGTCCCTGAAACACACAGGTGTTTAATAAATGGCAACTACTGACTCATTCATTCCACAAGCATTTAGGGAGCATCTACTGAGTGGTATAGGTGCTGGAAGGGCGGGGAAAATAAACATGGGTGAGGTGAGATCCCTGCCTCTGGAGGCGTTTGGGGTCTAGTAGATGAGACAGGCGTGGGTACATACCCCCACACATACTGGGGCAGAGGGTCTGGTGGGGATAGGTAGGCCATTAAATATGAAATCCGCAAGCCTCAAGTTCCAAACTGGGGCAACAGTATTACCGTGTGGATTGCTTTAATTCATTATAATTGTAAATGCCATTTTCCTCTAAATATTATGTACATAACTTCCCAAGGCCACTGCTAAAAATTAATGAATAATTTTATGAGGCAAGCAGAGCCATTTGATGTAGGATTCAGTCCCTTAATAAGGTGACTCCGAATGCTCCATTCTACTAGTCATAACATCTCTATTGTGTCTTTGTGAAAGCACCACAATGTAGAAGTCAAAGCTCCGTATCTTGCAATGCACGTCGAAGAAGGAAAAGCTCACACAGTGTTGCACTAGTGACCTCTAAGGAATGCTACCTTGGTATCTATGCCCTTGCTGCAGCCCTCTCCCACACAGACCCTGGGCGAGGTTATGTGATGTGCGATGGCCACTGGGACATACGCGAACGTGGCAAGAGCATGGCAGATTGATGATCACTCACGCCTTGTTCCTCACTCTCTCGGAATGCTGTGAAGACAGAGAATACAGTGAGGATAGGTTTGTGGGCGACACGCCCCGCTGGGGTCCCCGTGGGACGCTGTGAAGAGGACAAGGACTCACCCTCGGGATAAACCAGGAAACGCTGGCTTGTGCGTCAGCGATGCGCCATGTTGTGCCGGGCTGTGCCAGGGATATAAATGCTAGAAGCAGTGAAGCAGGAGAACGGTGACAATCGCAGAAGTACGAACCCTCCACACCGAGGCTGGGTTCATGGCCTGGCTGCAGCTGCCAGGAGCAGCGGTCGGCGGCCTATGTCCATGAACCTGCCCCCTCGGCCCATCCATGCCGTGGCTGCCGTGTAGTTTCTACCACAGAGGTCTCAGGCTCCCCTGCAGAGGGCAGCAGGCCTGTGGAGAGGTTTTTGCCATCCAGGGGCAAAACGAGAGTAGCGAAAGCAATGCGAAGCTAAATGTTGTCCTTGCCCATATCAGTGAATATTAGATTTGTGATAGTTTGGGGGTTTTGATTTGGGGTCATTTTTTTGGCAAAATAAAAAGCTGGCAACCTCCGTCTCCCCCCAGCCGTTTCAGTAACGGTGCCGGTCCATGCAACCTGAAAACCCCAGAGATGATCACTTTTTCATCTCAGACACCAGGGCAATCCCTAAGGTCTCAGCAGACTCAGTAGACTGTCGCTCCATCTACCACAGTTGTTGCTATTGTTCTAGTCACGTGCACCCAGCCTCTGTTTCCCTTTCTGCCTCACGTCTACTTGGCAGTCATATAGCTTCACAGGTCAGAATGCGGGACGAGGCCTCGCTCCCAGGACTGCATCTGTGTCCAGGGTTCTGGAGGTGTCCGGCCGGGAAGAAAGCCCTGGATTTGAGGTCTGGTCAGTGACCAAGTATGTGTGTGTTTGTGTGTGTCCTTACACTCACACGCACGTGTGTATGTGCTTGTGGCAGGGTGAGTCTTTTTCAGGTCATCCACACTGTTCCCCCAGAGGAAAGCTACTTACCCTAACCCTGAGGAGAGATACTATTTATAAAGGGGAAAACAGACCTAGATCATATAAGTAAGCCACCAAGGCCTAGATGAATACGGAGGTCAAACAATTAACCCCTTTAGCTATGCGTTGAACTTAAATCTGATATGAATTTCCAGAAGCCTAACATTATAGAAAGACTTTTTTAGAACTAGGGAAGGGGTGAAATTTAACTTCCCTAATCCAAAAGAGGAAACATGGTCCACTAATCTTCAACAAAGCAAGAAAGACTATCCAAAGTAAAAAAGACAGGCTCTTTATGGGGCGCCTGGGTGGCTCAGTCGGTTAAGCGGCCGACTTCGGCCCAGGTCATGATCTCGCGGTCCATGAGTTCGAGCCCCGCGTCGGGCTCTGTGCTGACAGCTCAGAGCCTGGAGCCTGTTTCAGATTCTGTGTCTCCCTCTCTCTGGCCCTCCCCCGTTCATGCTTTGTCTCTCTCTGTCTCAAAAATAAATAAACGTTAAAAAAAAAGACAGTCTCTTTAACAAATGGTGTTGGGAAAACTGGACAGCAACATGCAGAAGAAGGACACTGGACCACTTTCTTGCACCATACACAAAAACAAATTCAAGATGGATAAAAGACCCAAATGTGAGACAGGAAACAATCAAAATCCTAGAGGAGAACACAGGCAGCAACCTCTTTGACCAAGGCCGTAGCAACTTCTTACTGGACACATCGCTGGAGACAAGGGAAACGAAAGCAAAAATGAACTATTGGGACTTCATCCAAATCAAAACCTTCTGCACAGCAACGGAAAGAATCAACAAAACTAAAAGCAGCCTGTGGAATAGGAGAAGATATTTACAAATGACATATCGGATAAAGGGTTCGTATCCAAAATCTATAAAGAACTTATGAAACCCCACACCCCAAAAAATGAATAATCCAGTGAAGAAACGAGAAGAGGACATGAACAGATGTTTTTCCAGAGAAGACATCCAGATGCCTAATCCGAGAGGGGAAAATATCCAACTTCGTATATTTGAGAAGTAGTATAGCATGAAGTCCCAGACATTTGCGTTTCCACCAGAAGCTATGAAATGTATCCATTTCATACACTTAGCTGGACTTTGAATTCCTCAGAGGGAACTACCGCATAAGTATCAAGTATTATAATAAAAATGTCTTTTTCTTACTGGTAGGAATATTGAATAAATTTATTTAAAAGAAGGCTTTGAACAAAATCATACCTACTTCTACAGTACAAGGTAGCCTTGCTTGTTTCTGTAAAGCTGTAAAATCCCATATGAGGGAAAGTTTAAAGATCTCTGCTTTCATTTGTACAGAGGCACCAGAGCACTAGTGAAAAGTTCAAGCAAGATCTTCACGCTCGCTGCTTCTGGGTTTGTGAAATTTAAGTCTTCAGCTAAAGCATGGGAAGGAATCCCTACTCCCTCCCCACTGCCAGCAACCAAAGCAAACTCTCAAGCCAAGAATGCCAGTGAATTCTTTCAACTCCATTTTTTCACCACTTTCTCCCTGCTGGCAAATGTTAAGTTTCTATTTCAGGAGAAATAAGAGCTTCATCAACTTGCCTGTCTTCATGCTTCTCTAACTCTTTCCAGGGTTTCTTTCTTTCTTTTTTTTTTTTTTAATGTTTATTTATTTTTGAGAGAGAGACAGAGTGTGAATGGGGGGGGAGTAGAGAGAGAGGGAGGCACAGAATCTGAAGCAGCCTCCAGGCTCTGAGCTGTCAGCGCAGAGCCTGATGCCGGGCTCAAACTCATGGACCTCGAACTCACGAACCGTGAGATCGTGACCTGAGCTGAAGTTGGATGCTTACCGACTGAGCCACCCAGACGCCCCAGTCAGGGTTTCGTTTTTTGACTTGTTTTGTTTTGGTATCTGCTTGGGGGAATAAGACCACATGAACAACATAGCTCCTTAGAGTTCTATTAAAGACCGGACGGTCCACATTGTAGAACGGGACAGGGGAGCTCCGCCCTCATTCCGTAGGTTGTGAATAGTCCACCTCAGGTTTTAAATTCCAAACCAGGAAGCAACCCTTCTTAATTATTGTAACTTTCGGGTCTTCATCAGTGACTCACATACCAGCTGTCCCTTTTGGTCTGGCACGTTTCTAACATCCAAAGGTGTTTCTTAAAAACGACGTCCTTGTCCCCCATTGAGCCTCATCATTATCAGAAAGAGATGGTTTCTAGCCTGTACTTAACTTTTCAATCACTCCACACGTATTTACTGAGTGCCTCGTACAGGCAGGCAATATACTGAATTTTGTGGATACAGAGGCAGGCAAAAAGACACAGTCCTTCCCTCCCTAGAGAAGCTCACAGACCAGTGGAGAGAAAAATAAACATATAATTACAAATCACACTAAGCGTTCTAAAGGAAAAGAACAAGGTACTGTTAGAAAGTTTGATAGAACTCATTTTAAATTGAGAGGTCTGGGAAGATCTTTCTGGAAGTGACCGTAAAGTTACAGACACCTGAGAGATGAATGGGTATTGACCCAGTGAGAAGCCCATTGGGCACACAGCCCTGCTCACCCACGGCTTCTCTATCTCTCGGATAATGACCGAGACGAGGTGTGCAACTGCTCAGTGTCTCATTCCTTTCAGAGCAGGTCCTGGGAGCCTTGTCTCCATATAGGCACAGGCATAGGACGGGGACATCCCAGGTTCTTCCTTCTCCACTCAACCCACACTCTGCTCTCTGAACTCCTGACCCCCTGTTGAAGTACTAAGTTAGCATTCCAGATGAGTGTCACTTAGGTTAGCAGTGCAGGTGGGTATTTTACCTGGGTCCTATGTGTGTGCAGTGTCTCCATCCAAGCTCTAAGCTCTTGGAGAGCAGACGGCTCTGTGCTTTTCTCCTTTTGTGATGCTCACAGTGCCTGGATGAGAGCTTGACTAGTAGCTACTGTTCAGTGAATACCCATAGCTACTGTTCAGTGAATACCCATTCGATAGAATTGAATTTTATCTCCGCATTCAGTAGTGCAGCAAACATCTGATGTAAAATGACAGCCGAATCAGGTAAAGTATGCATTAGAAAAGATTAAAAGAAGCTGGCATGAAGTGCCATTCCTGAAGCTTCAAGGAATCACCTTGAATGGCTTTGACTCTGTAAGACCACACTTTCTCAGTTCCAAGACTCCTCAACTCCTGACTTCACAAGTTTACTTTTCTGAGAGTGGGAAGGAGGGAAGGGCTCCTTTCAATGTATACACACATTGAAAGCCATATTATGATTTCAGAAGCATCAAAATGTTCCCAGAAAATGTCTTACAATTTAAAAAATCCCTCTTTCCTTGGGATGTAAAGTAAACTTTATTTTCTCTTTTGCCTACCTCATGTCCACACCATTATTTTTTCTTTTCATTTTTCTTTAAAATATATATATATATATATATATATATATTTTGGTGGCATCTGGGTGGCTCTGTCAGTTAAGCATCCGACTCTTGGTTTCGGCTCAGGTCATGATCTCACGGTTTGTGGGTTTGAGCCCTGCATCGGGTTCTGTGCTGACAGTGTGGAGCCTGCTTGGGATTCTCTCCCCCTTCTCTCTTTGCCCCTACGCAACTTGTGTTCTCTCTTTCTCTCAAAATAAATAAACCTAAAAAATATATTAATATATATTTTTTGGTAATAGCACCTCAAATTCCTTCTGACAAACTATTCTTCCTCATTAGATACAGTCTGCTATTTCACCGTGGTGCCTAGCTTTCTGCTAGTGAAGGAAAGGGCACCTGACCCAAGCAAGGCAACTGAGACATGAACAGAACATGGAATGATGATCAGAGAGTCAAAAGCCTGGCCATGGATGGAGCTTACTTATCCCAGATGTGGGATGCAGATAAGACTGTCCAGAAGCTTCTACTACAAAGACCCTCTAAAACTGCCTGGTTCCAGAGCTAGTTTCTGTTCTTTACAGACAAAGAATGCTGAATAGTCCTTGACCATTGGTATGTCTAGAACTGGAGTTTTTGACCTGAGGTCCATTGGCTTGGAAATGGTGTATGGATGGGCCCTAGGGGGTCCACAAACATGATATAATTTTTGTATCTGTAGATAAGTGGTGTTTTGTTTTGTTTTGTTTTGTTTTTTGGGTTTTTTTGTTTGTTAGTTTTTTGTGTAGATGGTCTACAGACAGCTTTTATTAGATTCTCAGAAGAATCCTTGGTTAAAAATAGATTAGACACCATCGATCCCAGAGCAAGGGTTTTTAACTAAGGTCTATGGGTGAAGTTGGTGGGGAGGGGGATTATATCTTTGTTTTCACAAACTGACATGCATGTTCTTTTTAATTATGAACATAAGCAACACGCTACCAGATTATTAGCAATACCTAGGACTTTGCCATCAGTAGAAATCACATATTTTCATATCACATTATGGTGTTGCAGATATCTCAAAATATAATTTACACCTCTCGCTACTTTAAAATTACACTGGTATTAGACCCACAGCTAGATCTTGTTATTGAATGTGTTAATAAAGAAGTATATATATCAGTTGACCACCAAATACTTCAGTATTTTATAACTGCATCTCGAAATAATTGGTTTCCTTTATAATCCTGTATGCTTTATTTTATTCAGATTATTATTCTAGAAAGAGGTCCCAGAGCTTCATCAGACTGCAAAGGGGTCAATAATACAAAACATTTAATAGCCTCCTTAGGAAAAACTTAGTAGGATGGTCTCCTAGCCTTACCTATACTGGTTCTAGAAAGCTAGTTTCTATCCTGTGGTCCCCCTCCTTTCTGCCACTTGACACATTGGCTCCCAGCATTGCAACCTCTGAATTCTTCCAAAGCAGCAGGCATTGCTGGTGGTCCAGAGAAACACACAAGTTCCTGTGCATCATGGGAAAGAAACAAAAGCAAAATGATAAACAAATTTTTTAAGTGAAGAGAGAGAGACAGAGAGACAGAGAGAGCTCCTGAATAGGTAAATCCACAGAGACAGAAAGCCGATTAGTCACGGCCAGAAGAAATAAGGAGTTAACTGCTTAATGGATGCAGGGTTTCCTTTGGGGGTGATAGGGCTGTTATGGAAGTAGAGAGAGGTGATGTGGCCCAGTGCAGCGCCATGAGTGTGCTAAATGCCATTGAATTATACTCTGCAAAAGGGTTAATTTTATGTTATGTGCATTCCATCTCAATGAAACATAACATAAAATCATAAATAAGTTGGAGGAAACCCCATTATAAATTCACCTGGGAATTCAAGGCCCTACTTAGGGGAATAAAGAAAATAGATCCTGAGTTTTATGATATTTTGTTTCCCTCTCTCCCCCTCACCTTTGCCTCCCCCCCAGTTGCTCAAGTACACTGCAATTTTAGATCACTTATGAAATTGCTAATGTGTACTTTAGCCTACACATTAAATTCTGGTTTGCACTTATGCATATTAAAACACACCACTAAATACTCATCTGACAAGCTATATTTTAAACTTCAAACAAGGTTTTATTGTGCCTGGATGCATTTTAATATACCTACTAAATTTTAGCTGGAGTGAAAAATGGCTGGCAACGATGATTGATAAGGGGAGGGTGGATCCTCTCTCTTTATATCCCACACATTCCTCTTCCGCTTGGGGTATTAGGCATTGGCAGCCCCCACTGCTTGAGAGCTCTAGAGAGCTTTCCGGAAAAGATTTCAGACATGATCTTCTTGCCTTAAGCAGGGCCTGAGAGATCACAGCAAGGCTTCGCATTCCGGTAACTTGCCCAGCACCCAGGACCTCGGTGCATCCCATTAGAGCTTTTGGTCTTCGCCAGAACTGCGGTCAGAATGGGCTGGGATTAACTTTCCACAAGCCCCTCTCACATCCTTCCTAATTCCCTCTCTGCCGGGGTTTTGAAATTCCTTTCCTGCTCCCCACCCCTCGTGGCTGCACACAGCCTGCGGGCTGATGCCCAGGCAGCTCAGCCCAGGAAGGGAAAACCAGAACTGACATTTTCGGAGGCGCGGACGGTGCCCAGCGCTGGGTGAGGGCTTCATATCAAGTATCTCGTTGCATGTTAGGAATCACACCAGTTTTCTCATGGCCACTCAGGGGCTGAAGGTCACGCAAAGTCACGCCAGTCAAGCCTGCACCATATTTCCCCGTCACTCTTCTTTCCAACCTTTTCACTGCTGTTTTGGACTCTGATCAGCCAGGCTCCACGACTCACCATCCCCTGACTGTGCCACAAGGGCCTCCGCCTAGACTGTCCCTCCCCTTCCATGTTCTCGCTCCCGCTCAGTGCTCAAGGTTTGGCTCAAGCTGTTCCTTCTCGGAGCTTTCTCAGGCCCTACTGCTCCTGCCCTCTTCTGAATCCCCATTTATTCCAGCACTGCTCCCTGGCAGGGAGTCTGTGCCTCGCCTCCCTGCCTCCCCCAGTTAGGAAAAATCCCCCTGAGGGCAGGCACTGTGTCTTACTCCTCTTGGTATTTACTGCAGGGCCTGGTAGGACCGAGATGGAAACTGCTTGGTTCTCTCAATCAGCAAGAGATTTATTTTTCCAGGACGAAGCACTCAGCCTCTCTCCAGGCTCCTGTACTTCTCTTCCCTCTGCCCCCTGCCCACCCCCCCCCCGGAAGTCTGATGGGGCCCTGAGTCCTTCCATCCTGCCTGCCCTGTGCAGGTGATCCAGGCTTCACTCAGCTCTTTCGGGCCACAGCATCTCTCCTGGATGCAGCCTGCTTCCCCTGTAGCTGGAAGACGCAAAGGGCTCTTTTTTCCATGTCTGATGACATCATCCTTTTCAAGCAGGGACTTTGAGAAATTCATAGCGAATGAAGTATGGCCACTTATTCAGAGAATGAGCAGAGTGTACCATCTCCAGGTGTCTCGAGGCTGCTGAGAGGCTGGTGTGTGGTTCGGATTGGCAGGAAGGTGAGATACAATGGAATTAAGCACCTATAGGACAGGACAGGGGCCTTGGGATGGGGAACATGGATGGAAGACAGAGCTACCTGCATCATGTGATTTCGGTGATGCCGTGAGACCCCCAAGAGCCCCCAGTCATGTTCCTTTGAGCTTTTAATGGTTTCTTCTTTCCTTTTGTGCTCAAAATTCCTAGCATTTCAGTTCCTCTCTGATTTTGATTATGTGTCTCCTTCCCTAGATGCACAGGTCGGGAAGACTAATTATGGGTGGTGGGTAATACCCACTTGTTTTCTGGGATCATGGGCCCAGCTGGGGAAGGGCAAAGAAGGCCACAGTGAGTAGCCTTCACTCAGTTTCTGCAGAGGACTGACTGTCACTTTGGGGACACTTTGACAGGAATAATGTGTCAGAAAAGCGGAACAAAGAGTCAGGGATAGGGTAGGAGAAGAAGGAAGTATCTACCAGGGGAAAGGACTGCGGGGGTGTGGAGAGGACACCAACAGCCCTTGGCGCAGGTCAGCCTGACCGGCTCCCTGAGATGCACAAGCCCAGACTGGCCCAGCACCAGGCCATGGAGTCCCAGCCCCTACAATGACAGGCTGAAGATGAGAGTTCAGACTAGCAGCTGGGACCAGGTGGAGCCACAGAGAGACAAAGGAGCAGTCAGCCAAGAGCTACAAGCAGGCAGGAGGTCGGAATGAAGTGCCGTCGAGGGTTCCTACTGTAGGGCAAAGCCCCAATCCAGCCTTTGTGGGAAGGGAAGGGAAGAGAACTGGAGGGGTGGCCTTAGAAAGCACGCAGCTCCTGCAGCAGAAGGACTGAGGGACTGAGCAATTTCTTCACAGGAGATCCAGTTGCAAGGTAGGAACCGGGAATCAGGAACAAGGCAGAAGCACACTGAGCGATGTGAGAAAAACAAGGTCTTCAAAGACAGATGCAACATGGTTTTGAAAATCATTCTTATTGTCACAAAAAACACATAACATAAAATTTACCATTTTAACCAACCTAAAGTGCATAACTCAGCAGCATTAAGTACATTCACAGTGCTGTGTGACCATCCCTACTATCTTGTTCTAGAATACTGTCATCACCCCAAATGGAAACCCCATACCCATTAAGCAGTTGCTCCCCATTCCCCGCCCGCCCAACCCTGCCAGCCCATGGCAACCATAATTGCCTTCTGTTTCTATGGATTTGCCTGTCCTGGGTGTTTCATGTAAATGGAATCATACAATCCTTTGTGTCTGGCTTCTTTCACTTACCAGGATGTTTTTGAGGCTCAACCATGTTGTAATGGTTAATTTTATGCATCAACTTGATTAAGCCAGAGAGTGCCCACATATTTGGTTGAACATTACTCTGGGTGTGTCTGTGAGACTGTGTCTGGTTGAGATTAACATTTGGGTGGATAGACAGTAAAGGAGATTGTCCTCCCCAAATGTGGGTGGGCCTCATCCAACCCGTTGAACAGCTGAATAGCACATAAAGGCTGAGTAAGGGAGAATTTATTCTCTGTCTCTCTCTGCCTGACTGTTTTTGTCAAGCTGGGGCACCAGTCCTCTCCTGCCTTTGGACTCAGATGTAGACTGGACCTTACATCATCAGCTCTCCTGAGTTCCAACCTGCAGACGGAAGGTCTTGGGACTTGTCAGCCTCCATAGTCATGTGACATAATTCCTTATTATATAACATAATATTACAATGTTATAATGTTATAAATTTTATAATGTTCTAAATTATTAAACATTATAAATTATAACATAACATAACATAATATTAACTTATGACATATATTGTATTATATTTATCAATAGATTATATACATATACATATACATACATATATATATATATATATATATATATATATATATATCCTATTGGTCTGTTTTTCTGGAGAATCCTAGCTAATACATAACAAGCATCAGTACTTGATCCCTTTTAATGGCTGAGTAATATTCCATTATATGGATATACTGCATTTTGTTTATCCATTTGCCAGTTGATGGGCATTTGGGTTGTTTCCACCATGCACCAGGGTTTGAATCCTGATTAAGTCAAGTCATTGAACCTCTCTGGGCACCTGCTCATCACATGTGAAATTCTTACAAGGATTAAATGAGATAAAGCACATACAAACCTGATACAGAGAGGGAAATCAACAAATTGGTTTCCTTAACTGATATGGGGACCCCGATCGAACTGGGCCCAACAGCACAACTGTGTTTCAGTGGATTTTAGATCCTCAAAATTCCCCTCAAATCAGAAATGGGTCCAGAGTCCAGGCAGATGGACACCTAGAGGTGGGGCACAAGAGATCTTAGTTCTTTTTTTTTTTTAAGTTTATTTATTTGTTTTGAGGGAGAGCACAAGCAGGGAAAGGGACAGAGAAAGAGGGAGAGAGAATCCCAAGCAGGCTCCACACCGTCAGCGCAGAGCCCAATGCGGGGCTCAAACTCACGACCCACGAGATCATGACCTGAGCCAAAACCAAGAGTCAGACGCTTAACTGACTGAGCCACCCAGGTGAGATCTTAGTCTGAGGGCAGGAAATTGTACCCTCTCTTGCCCTCCCCTTCTCCCTAGCAGACACAGCTTAGGGAACTGAGGTTCTAAATCAGGGCCCCCAAACATGACCATACCTCTGTTTCAGTGGCTTAGGCCAATAAATATTGTGAGGAAATATCTCACATTTAACTTGTTAGAAATACCCCACATTTTGCAAATGTTTGAAAGAGAATGCACACACTGCCATCGTGCTCTATCTTAAAAATAAGTACTCTTCAGGTTTATTTACAACTTGTGTTCAGATTACTCCATAGCATAGCATGCACTCACATTATATAAAACTTGTGAAAAAATAACACCTATCATTCCCTAAATCACAGTAATTTCATGCGTTTACATTTACATTCTTTCTTTTTTTTTTACGTTCTGTAACTATAGATGTCTCTTTCAAAGATGTCATGAAAGGCAACCTGAAAACTGAATTTAAATGCATGGAGTCGTCCTGGCTCAAGGCACACAGACAGAACAGTTTATTCCACATTCAGTGGTGGCCAATTCAATGGCCAACCTAAGAGCATTGGCCTGGGCCTCACAAGGCTCTGGGTGCATGTCCTACGGGGGCCATAGACATGGCCTGAGCTGCTCTGAGCCTCAGTTTCCTCCTTCATTCAGCAGCACTCCCCGAGGACCACAGTGGGCCAGGCACTGTGCCAAGCTCTGGGGTTACACAGATGAATAAGAACCTCCACCGCTTACCCTCAGAAACCAGAAGTCAAGCGGGAAAAAAGCTAACACACTTAACACCTTACCGGTGCCAGGGATTGCCCTCTCTATTTCACATGTATTAGCCCATCAGATCTCTCTAAAAACCCTATGAGATGGAGAGTGTAACTGGAGATACTATGGTTATCTTCATGTCACAGATAAGAACACTAAAGCTCGGAGCAGTGCAGTAATTTACATGGCTGGTCAAAAGCAAACCCAGGCAGTCTGGCTTTAGGGCCTGCCCCGTTAATCCCCACATGACTATGCCTCCATATGTATTTATATAATAGGCCTCCACGCAAGTGACACAGGAGCAGAGAGCAGAGCAATAGATTTTACCTGAACAAAGTTACAGAAGGCATCAGACATGACTGTGTACCTTGGCAGGAAGAATGAGTCGGATTTCACCTGGCAGGGATGGGAGAGAGAAACAGAGAGCTAATAGCGAGAGCAAAACGAGCTGGCCAAGTGTGTGGCATGGTCAGGCATGTGAAGAAGCCCCCGGCAAAAGATCAAGGCCACACAGTAAAAATGAAGACACAGGTTTATCCTGCAGGCCCTTCCAGTCTCTAATCCTGTGATTTGCTACAAACTGTATCTGCAGTCCTTCATTTAAGGACGTGCAATGCTTCTGTACACATTAGTGATCAGACTGAGGTTTAAGAAAGCATATACCTCTCTATCCTAATGCCTAAACTTCCTTTAAGCAGTTTATACAGTGCATGGGACATTTCAATATGCGTTTTTGGAAAATTCACTGAGCAAACATGTTGAGTGTGAAATCAGTGCACAGCGTCCTCTCCCTTCTGACTGTACCACCGTAGTGGAAGGAGAGCCTCATGTCTTGCCTGCAGTCTCTGCTTTCTTCAATCCATGTCCTCTCTTCTGTGGGGCATTAATCTACTCTGATTGCCCGGGTTCTCCCTCATTTCCACAGCCGACCATTGCATAAAGCCTGTCCTCTTTCGCCTGGCATTCAGCACCTTTCTCCATCCTTTGTGGTCTCGCCTTCAACCTCGTCTCCCAGCCCTCCTCACCCCTCCCGTCTCCCAGCACTCTTCACCCCCGCCACCCTCACCCCGTGTACCCCAAGATCCAGCCCACTCCACACCATTTCCCATCTAAAGAGCATGCACCCTCTGCTTCTCTGACCGCCGTGGACAGCCAGTCACGCCTTCGTCCTGCAGCTCTCTGCTCTTGCCTGGATGGCAGTACTTACCCAGTCGTCCAGCTCGGTCTGGAAAACTTAGGTATGTTTCCCCAAGGCTCACCTGGCCTGCTTTTCATGTGGTCACTCAGCCTACAAATGCACACACGTCTAGTGACCGTATGAAAACCTGGCCTGTTAATCTATAAATATTGACACGGTTAAGCACTCACTACTTACAAAGAAGTGTACAGGAATCTTTTTAGCATTTTACTTAATATTATTTTTTTAAGTTAATTTATTTATTTTGAGTGAGAGAGACAGAAAGAGACTGTGCACACGCACGAGTGGGGGAGGGGCAGAGAGAGACGGGGAGAGAATCCCAAGCAGGCTCTGCCCTGTCACTGCAGAGCCCAGCGTGGGGTTCAAACTCATGAACCGTGAGATCATGACCTAAGTCAAAGTCGGACACTTAACCGACTGAGCCATCCAGACACCCCAGCATTTTACTTAGTATTCTTTCTTTTTTTTAATGTTTATTTATTTTTGAGAGAGAGAGAGAGACAGAAACAGAGTGTGAGCGGGGGAGGGACAGAGAGAGAGGGAGACACCGAATCTGAAGCAGGCTCCAGGCTCTGAGCTGTCGTTGGCACAGAGCCGGGCGCGGGGCTCAAACCCATGAATTGTGAGATCATGACCTCAGTTGCAGTCGGACGCTTAACCAACTGAGCCACCCAGGCACCCCTTCGGCCACATTCTTGAAGTAAACTCATCGGTCCATTCACCAAATACATTCGGAGCATCTCCTCTGTTCCATACACAGTTAGACACTGGTGATAGAGCAGTGAGAAAGGCAGTGGTTAGCAAACTGCCAAAATGGAGCTTACAAAACTTTCTAGGTGGGAAAACAGACAAACACGAGAAAAGGATAAACATGACCCTGGCAGGCTCTAATAAGTCCTCATCGGCAAGGACTCATCAGCAGGGAAGGACATGGTGATTGCAGGGAGCTGCTTAGATGGGTGGCTCAGGACAGCCTCTCCAAAGAGGCGATATGTGCGCTGACACCCGATGAAAGCACAAGGCCAGCCATGGGAAGAGCAGGGGCAACGGCACCCTGGGCCAAGGGGAAGGAGATGCAAAGATCTGGAGGTGGGAAAGGGCGCTGTGAGCATTTGGAAGGGAAAGGAGCAGAGTGAGGCTGCTCAGGAAGCTTGAGAGGAGGAGAGCTAGGGCTGTCGTAGGGTTAAGTTAGAGTAAGCATGTGGGGTGTTAGCGGCTGCTCAGTAAATGCTAGTGGTCTGTCAATCATCATCATCATAAGTCTGGAAAGACAGAAGGTGGATCATGCAAGTCACTACAGCGCATGGTAAGAAATCTGGGTTTTAATCTAAAAGCAATTGTGAGTCACTGATGGGTGTCTAGCATTGCTCCCCTGGCTGCTGGGTGGAGAGAGATCAGAGTAGGACAAAAATGGAAGGGGGGAGATGAACTTCCCCCCTTATTATAAGGGAGAGACGCTTATAATAATTGGGACAGGAACATAACATAGAATGTTTAAGCACTTACCTTCTATTTTGATCTTAATATGAGTCTTAAAAATGAAACTGTGCTTTTGAGTCAGCTATACGCTTGTGACGGAAGATGCGTGTACCTTCTGATGTCCACGTTTAACGATGGACAGATTTATGTCTCTCTCTCAAGAACGCCACTGGCTGTTTTCCAATAGCAGCTATCAGATCTCTGGTTCTCCGGTCACTGTCTGGATGTCCCACAGTTCAGTTCAATTCTGACACTAACTTCCGGGGGTTAGGATCAGACCCCACAAATTAAACAGCTCAGTTTCACCAGACTGCCCTTGCTTCAGACGTCAGTCACGAGTCCTAAGGCGCCTGTACTTCTGACCGGCCAGCCGTAAGCTGGGGATTCCCACCCCCACCCCCCTCAGGTTCAATAATTTGCTAGAATGGCTCCCAGAACTCAGGAAGACACTGTTCTTACTATTATCAGTTCGTTATAAAGGATACAGCTCAGGAACAGCCCAATGGAAGAGACGCATAGGGCAAGGAAGTGGGGGACAGTGCATGGAGTTTCCATGCCTTCCTCGAACATCTCCCAGCACCTCAAAGTGCTCACCAACCTGGAAGCTCTCCAAACCCTGTCATGTAGGAGTTTTATGGAGGTGTCATCACGTCGTCATGATCCACGCAATCTCCAGCCCTCCTACCTCCCCAGAGGCTGAGGGGGGAGGGGCTGAAAGTTCCAGGCTTCTAATCAAGGTTTGCTCTTTCTGGTAACAGGCCACCATTCTGAAGCTATCTGGGGGCCTACCAAGTGTCTCTTCTTTACAGCAAAAGATATTCTTAGCATCCCTAACACTCAAGGGATTCCAAGGGATTTAGGATCTCTATGACAGGAACAAAGGACAAAGGCCAAATATATATATTTTTACGATGCCACACCCACCATTGGACTAATTTAAATATTTTATCTGAGAAGAACACTCTTGCTTATTGCATCTAAAATAAAATACATGGATAAATAAAGTATGTTAATTTCCAGTGGCATTTTTTTAAAAAATATTTTAACATTTATTTATTTTTGAGAGAGAGACAGAGTGTGACTAGGGGAGGGGCAGAGAGAGAGGGAGACACAGAATCTGAAGCCGGCTCCGGGCTCCGAGGTGTCAGCGCAGAGCCCGACACAGGGCTGGAACTCACAAACCGTGAGATCATAACCCGAGCCAAAGTCAGACACTTAACTGACTGAGCCACCAAGGCACCCTTTTCCAGTGGCATTCTTGAGAGGGCAGCATAAATATAAGTAACTGCTAAGATCTACCTGAATGACTTATGTCATGCCCAGTAGACCTGGTTGTTTTGTAATAACCCATTGACTTCCCTGTACATTACCCTCATAGCCCTATTAGTTCATAAAAAAAAAACAGATTTGGTTTTTTTAATGTTTATTTATTTATTTTGGGAGAGAGAGAGAGAGAGAGCAACCCCCTGCATGAGTGGGGGAGGGGCAGAGAGAGAGAGGGAGAGACAGAATCCCAAGCAGGTCCCTCGCTGTCAGCACAGAGTGGTACGCAGGGCACGAACTCACAAACTGTGAGATCGTGACCTGAGCTGAAACCAAGAGTCGGACGCTTAACTGGTGCCCCCAGGCTTGATTATTTTCTGTGTGTGTTTGTATAGACAAATATTTAACACAGTCCTTGGCACTTAATAGGTGTTCAATAAATGTTTCCCAAGTGCATGAAAGAAGACTGTGTGTTGTGAACTGAATGTTTGTGTCCCCTCCGCAATTCACATGTTGAAATCCTAACCCTCAATGTAATGGTTTTAGGAAGTGGGGACTGGGGGAGGCGATTAGGTCTTGAGGATGGCATCCTCGTGGACGGGAACAGTGCCATTATAAGAAGATATCTCTCTCTCTCTCTCTCTCTCTCCCTCTGCAAGAAGCCACCAAGGAAGGCCATGTGAGTTCATAACCAAGGAAGAAGGACCTCATCAAGAACTCAACCCTGCCGGCATCCTGACCTCCAGCCTCCAGCACTGCTAGAAACAAATGTCTGCGTTTACACCTCCCGGTCTGTGCTATTTGTCACAGCAATCCCAGCTGACTGAGACATTATGGAAGCACCTCCACCTAAGACGGTCACTTCCCTCTGGAAGCTTCTAATCCTTTTGGGAAGAGAACGGACACACGAACACTTAAATAATAATTATTTTCACAATCCTCATGGGATAAAGGAGCTGATATGTGGTTGGAGTTAACCTGGGCTCCTAACATACTCGCCGTGTGTCCCCTGATGTGTTACTTGTCTCTTACACTTCCATCGTTTTCTGTTAATGGGCGGTTGTGAGAAGTAGATAAACCACAGAGAACGCTTAGAGCAGAGCCCGGAATGCAGCAAACGCCATCAATCTGAACCCCGAAGAGGATATAATTTTTGTGCTGAGTAGCACGGGGGTAAGGCTAAAGGGATTGTTTGGGTTAATAAGAAACAAGATTCATAATGAGTTGATGGAAAGCCTGTGTGATTTGGCATCCTATGAACCTTGGAGGCTTCACCTCAACCCGGCAGAAATGTCTCTGGTCTTCAAAAGAGCAACTCTCGTTGGCAGCCCCTTCCACGACACCGGGACCTTGGCCGGGTCCTCCGCGGGTCCCTGCTGTGGAGTGTCAGCTTGGGCAGGATCCAGGGCACGCTGTGACTGAACCGTCTCCAGGAAGCCAGCTAGTCTGCGTTCGGCCGCAGGGAGGTTGGGGAGCCCACTACTGCCAATTCCAGCCGAGTGCTGGCCACGCGCTGGCAGTGAGGCTCTGGGAAGCTGTGACCTCTTATTTTATTAGATTCCGCACAGGCCCGTTTCCAAAGCTGGCTTTTGGCCCCCGCCACGGAGCTGGTGCAGAGCAATGAAGCAATGGCTGCTTCGCAGGGAAGGGAGATTGATTCATTACCCGGGGGGTCTACACAGGTGATTTAGTGGCAGGCAGGCTACCCTGCCCACCTGGCTGCTTGCCCCTCTCCAGCTGGAACGCGGCGCCCTCCCGGTGCTCCGTGCCCCCCCCACCCCCCGGCTTTGGCAATACCATGGATTTAAAACGCTGGGAACACGACTCAGAGCCAAAGCGCTACTCTTCCCCCTCGCACGCCTCACCCCTCCCAACCACCACTATCAAAGGCATGTCACACTTCAGAAAACCCAACTGGAGAAGCCCAGCAGAAAATAAAGGTGATGTGCCAAGCCCTTGACACGTCAGATTCTTCAACTGCACTGAAAATGGTATCTGACACATTTCTAGAACATGACATTTTTACGTAAGACTGGATATGATTATGAGACTACCTGCCCATCTTCTAACGCTTCCCTTTGCTGCCCCATATCTAGTTCAATGACACAGTCTGTTGCTCTTCCTCTCCATTATCTTCCACTTCTTCTATTTATACAGCATAATCATTTACATTGGAATTTATCCTATATTTTATCGTTATTGGAGGGGGGCAGAAGATCACAGCGACAGAGTTTTGATTGCCTGGGTTGGAATCGCCACCTCACCGCCTACTCGCGGGTGATCATAACCTCTCCGTGCCTCAGTTGCTCGATGTGGAAAAATGGGGTTTCTATGGGGCACAAAGAAGATCATACGTGCAAAATACTACGGGGGGGTCCGAAATGTAGGAAACCCCTCCCTCCCTCCCTCCCTCAGTGAACATTTGCCAGGGACCTCCTTATCCCCAAAGCCTCTGGCCAGTTACTCCGGTCACCCCCTCTTTCCTTTGTTAGCTCCACTCATTACAAACATAATGGGTATGTCATTCGTTCATACAACGTTTTTAATAGAATTGTTAAGTATCTTAATTTCTGAGGATTATAGAAATAACATGAAATGGCAGCAGTTAACATTTACTTAGTGTTTCCTGCATGCTGGGCTCTCTGCTCAGCTGTTTACACATATCACCTCATTTAATCTGCCTAATTAATAGTTTCCAAAGGCCGGACATGGGCTCGTGCTAGCACAAGACTAAACTTGTCACCAGTCTCAGATAGAGACATCAGAAAACATTTTTTCTTAAAGATATGTTCATTTGAAGAAATTAATCCTTCCTCCCTTTTTTGGTCTTAAAATACTCTTTCTTTTATGGTGAGGGTAGATGACAGTTTCTTTTCTGGAGCATTTCTAGTTGGAAAAATAAAAAACTGGCAATGATGTGTTCGTCACTAGACTTTGTTTGGTTTTGGTCCATTAAATCCAACAGTCCTAAACTGTTCCTCACCACAAATCTGACGGGTAGATATTATTATTCCCATTTTACAAAATGAGAAGCCAAGGCCCAGAGTTTATGGGACTTGCCCAGGGTCACACAGCTAGCAAAAGGCAGAACTCAGCATCCTAGCTCTTAAGTTGTTGACAACATTTACTGAATACCTCCCACATGCGGGACACATATCTCATTTCATTCTAATAGCTGCCCTGTGAGGAGGTATGAGTCCCCAATTTATAGAATAATGGAACTTGAGGAGGTTAGGTATCTGCCAAGGCCCTAGAGTCTGAAACATCAAAGCAGGATTGGAGCACACTTCTCTGATTCTGATTCATTCTTTCTGCACCTACCATGTGACGGGTACCTTGACGGAAGCTAAGTCTTTCACAAACAGCTAAAAACTGTGCTCTGACCTCAAGAGGCTCATAGTCTGAGCCAGGAGACATTCAACTTATCACGACGCCCTCTGATAAGCCCTGTACTGAGGTGTGTCTAAGGTACTTTGAGAGCATTAGGGAGGGAGAAGTTTGTTGTGACAGACATTTCTGGCAATATTGTAATATCTTGCCATATTGTATTTTAAAGCACGCTTTATGAAACTCAGGATTTCAGGTATCTACTTTTTATGAACACTTGCCAGGAAATCTTTTCCATTAAGAGCATATTTCTTGTGTTAGATATAATAGGATGCTCTTGGTGAGGATTTTCTGAGATCCTATAGACTAACACATTTTATTTTTAAGATTGAAAAAATATTTATAACATATTTAATTTTTGTTAATTTAATAAATCTTATTAATGTAATAAATTTAATTTAATATATATTTCATATATAATGTATTATATATAATAGGATGCCGTGGATGAGGATTTTCTGAGATCCTATAGGCTATAGGCTATAGATCCTATAGGCTAACACATGTGTTATTTTTAAGATTGAGAAATATTTTGGGGGCGCCCAGGTGGCTTAGTCAGTTGAGTGTCCGGCTCTTGATTTTGGCTCGGGTCATGATCTCACTGTTCGCGGGTTCAAGCCCCACGTCGGGCTCTGCGCTGAAAGTGTGGAGTCGACTTAAGAGTCTCTCTCTCTCTCCTTCTCTCTCTCCCTCTCTCTATGTCCCTCCCCTGCTCATGCTCAAAATGAGAAAGATCTCAAAATAAAAATTTAAAAAAAAGATGGAAGAATATTTTTAATAATACAAAAGACATAAAACACTTTCAATTCTGAAGCCTCTATTGTGTCCTGAAGTGCCAACATGTTTCTCCCTGTGCCTTTAACTGTATCAGTTTGGCACTTTTGCAAAAGACTGAAGAGCACTTGATTCTGTGCCCCTCCCCCAGTCCCACCGCCTCATTCAGATTTTTACTTAACAGTCTATAAATAGTAAAATAGGAGGAAGCACAAATAGCAACTGAAGGTTACATTACATTGGGGCAAGAAAAAAAAGCATTCAGGCTGAATTCCACTTTAATCCCCACAGAGGTAGCAGGTGAGATGTCCGTAGGCCAAATTCTTCTCTCCCAACTGCACTGTGGAGGCTGAGTCAGACACACCCGGCACAAGGATCTCCCGCTGACGTCAGTGCACATTTGGAGAACAGGCTATTAAAACCGCAGTCAGGAAGACAGCCTTACAGCAAAGTCGTGCCCTTGGACTTTGCCTTTGCAGGTTAATGTATCACCACGTTTTCAGAAGTGTGGGCCGCCAGCTGGCTTCTGACATAGGGTATTGGAAATTGCCAAGTCCCAGCCTTTGGGGAGGATATTTCTCCTGGCCTATCAGGGCACATGGTCCACAATTTACGGTGTCCTTGAATCCTGTTCTTTCAAAGTAAATGATTATCCAACCCAACATTCAGAAGCTAGGCTTGCATCATCCTATAGCTCCATTTTTTAAATACATTTCCCAGGGGTTCATTCACCCTTTGGCAAATACTTATTGAAGGGCTTGCTATAAGAAAGGTTCAAATGCATGGAAAAGCAAACATAGACATACATGGTTCAATCCTGCATCAAGTTTAGAGTCTAGTTGAAAGCCAGGCAATCAATCAAATCAATCACACTAGTGAATCTGTAATACCAAATAGGAATTAATAGACTCAGGAGGAAAAGAAAGCTCTTTGCGAGTGAATAAGAAGGGAAGCTGACCTAGATTGAGGAGTTAGGTGTGAAGAGGGCAAGGAAGAGATCTCAGGCAGAGGCCAGGATGCAGGAGGGACGAAGAAAATGGAGAACAGAGACAGCTTGGTGAAAAGCCAAGAGCTAGGCAGAGCCAGTCCAGGTGGGGGGCTGCAGGGCAGAGTTAAGGATTTGATCCTCATCCTAAGAATAATAGGAGCTTCCAAAGAGTTCTAAGGTCAGGGTCATATTTGATGTGGTCAGACATGCCTTTTAGAAAGATGTCCCAACAGCTGTGTGAAGAAGACAAGGGAAGGAGGGTGTCAGATAGTACAGAGACCAGTTAGGAGACTACTGTCGTGGTCCCATCAAGACCCAATGGTACTGCCTGGGATGGTGGCAGTGGAGGGAGAGGAGAAAAGATACCTCAGGTAAATGTGACTGGATGTAAGCAGGAGAGAGAAGGAGATTTGGGGGATGGTGCCTGACTCGGCCTCCACAGTGTGGTTTGGAGACAAGAATTTGATATGTAAGATACATATATATTTTTGGAACATGTTCTCTGCTTACACAGAGTTGGACTACATCTAGTTGAAGATTTATGCAGGCATATTCTTGAAGTCACCCATTTAAATTAGAGTTACATGGGGGCACCTGGGTGGCTCAGTCGGTTAAGCGTCCGACTTCAGCTCAGGTCATGACCTTGCAGTTCGTGAGTTCTAGCCCCACAGTGGGCTCTGTGCTGACAGCTCAGAGCCTGGAGCCTATTTTGGATTCTGTGTCTCCCTCTCTCTCTGCCCCTCCCACTTGTGCTCTCTCTTTTCTCTCTCTCTCTCTCAAAAATAAACTTTAAAAAAATTTGAAAACAATAAGTAAGTAAAATAAATTAGAGTTACATGTATCAACATGGATCAGTGTAAAAATATGTTGAACAAAACAAAAAACAACTTGCAGAATATGTGTAGAATTATATTATTTGCATAAAGTTTTAAGATATGTAAAACAATACTATGAATTATTTATGAATTCATACATACATGGTTTAAGAATATGCAAATCAATGATAAACACCAAATTTAGGAGAAGGATTGCCTTTGAAAGGGAGAGAAAGGACTGGCTTTGGGAAGGGGTCCTTGGGAGCCTTCCATTGTATCTATAAATGTTATATTTATTTTTTAAAACATCCGAGGCAAACAGAACAAAAATGCTAAGATTTGACAAGGCGCTTAAAATTAAGATGAAGATTTCTAGATGCCGAAAATATTTCAAAATTTTTTAAAGCTCACAGGGCAGTGGGGAAATAATAAGTGATACAAGAGAGGCATTGATAAAAGATTACGGAAGGATTGGAGAGGAAAAGATTAACTCTAGCAGGAGAATTTATGTTGCTAACTTTATCATCAATAGAAATACGGGCAATGAATTCAGTAAACATTAAGTGCCATCGCGTTAGCTCTCAGAGACAAGGTGTGACTATGGCACTGTCTGAAACATCAAGGCAGACGCAGACTTCACAGACACAACGGAGTGATACCAGCCAATGCTATGTTAGGCTTGAATGAAAGGTTCTGAGATACCTATGTCTGCCTGGATACATGGCAAAAAGCTTCACAGAGCAGGAAATCTCTAAGAAATAGAAATGCATAGGAAGAGAGAAAAGGAAGGCCAAGAGAGGTGGCAGCTACAGAATATACAAAGGCGTTAAGTTGTGAACACGCAGCATGACTAAAAATGAGCCTTGAAAGGGTCCAGTTTATGAACGGCTCTGCATGAAGTGCTAAATGCCTGCCTCTTCCCAATAAATATTGGTGGGAGGGAAGGAGGCATAAATCTGTATCTCGATCTTTGGACAAAAGGCAACCAGTGGAAGTATTCCATCAAGGGAGTGGCAGGATATGATTGGGAGCGCTAAGAAGGGAAAGCTTGGCCGGAGTTGAGGAGAGCAGGGGTGGGGAAAGACAGGAGGCCCTCACATTGGTGCAGGAGGAGAGCTCCTGTGGACCTGAAGCAAGACTTGGCAATGGAGAGCGAGAGAGGTGAGAGAGAGAAGATTCTCCTTTGACAGCAATGTTGAAAGTCTAAGTCAGGAGAATCGAATAACTTATTAGTTGTGGGAGGTGACAGAAAGGAAGAGGTGCAACACCCTTTTTTTTTTTTTCCCCAGCTGGCTGGTTAAATCGACTTCCTAAAGATATGCTTTTCATAAGATAAAACTGCATCTACTTTAAGTATACGGTTTGATAAGTTTTGACAAATGTATACACCCACAACCAAATGTAACCACAAGCAAGACATAGAATATTTTCATCATCCAAAAAGTCTCATGCCCTCTGCGGTTGGTAAACAACTCCCCCACCCTCCCCCACCCAGGTAACCACTTACATACTTTCTGTCCCAATACATCAGCTTTTCTTTTTTCTAGAATTTCATATAAATCGAATCATACAGTGTGCGCTCTTTTCTGTCTGGCGGATTTCATTCGGCATAATGTTTTTGAAATTCACGCAGGATGTCGTCGATATTAGCAGACTGTGCCTTTGTTCTGCTGAGTATTATACTCTTGTGTGGATGGACCACACCTTATCTATTCAGTCACCTAGTGATGGATGTCTGGTTTGACTTCAGGTTGAATAAAATTGTTAGGAACATTTCTGTGAACGTCTTTGTGTGGGTTATGTTTTTATTTCTCATGGGGGACATAGCCAGGGGTTGATATTGCCAGACGATGTGGTAAATGCACACTTAACCTTGTGGGAAACTGCCAAACAGTTCTCCAAAGTTGTTATATCCTTTCATAAGCCCCACTAGCAACGTATATGTTCCATATCCTTGCCGACACTTGCACTGCCCACCTTTTTTATTTTAGACATTTTTGTGGGTATATAATGGTACCTGGTGATTTTAATTTTCATTTAAGACCCGGTGATAGTAAGCATCTTTTCATATGCTTGTCCATTTGTATATATTCTTTTCTGTGTCTGTTCAACCTTTTGGTTATGAGTTCTTTTTTTTTTTTTTAACGTTTATTTATTTTTGAGACAGAGAGAAACAGAGCATGAACGGGGGAGGAGCAGAGAGAGAGGGAGACACAGAATCAGAAGCAGGCTCCAGGCTCTGGGCCATCAGCCCAGAGCCCGACGCGGGGCTCGAACTCACGGACCGCGAGATCGTGACCTGAGCCGAAGTCGGACGCTCAACCAACTGAGCCACCCAGGCGCCCCATGGTTGTGAGTTCTTTACATATCTTGAGAGGCTGGAAAGATGGAGCAAGCATCAACTGAGATAGGGAGCAGTGGGGGGAAAAACAGTCTTGAAATGGTGGGGGAGGGAGGCAGAGGCAAACACAGTTTTGAGCCCCCGTGGTTAGGGCACAGATAAAACATTTAGGTTGAAATGCGGGACGAATACTGGAAATAGCCTTCTGGAGCCCAAGAGAGAGTGACCCAGAAACATGTTGAGTTGCAAGAAGTGGAGGCCCATCGGACAGCGTCAAATGTCATGAAAAGGTTGAGTGAAGTAAAGACTGAAAAAGAAAATGGACATTTGGATTTCAGCCATGGTTTTTCGATTGTGGGTGAGAATCTGTTGGAAATCCATTTAGTGGAGCTTTACCAGCTTTTTTTTAAAAAAAAATGAGATAGAATGAAAAAGTACATTGCAGGGACTAAGGTTAAGTGTAGTTTCCTGAAACTCTTTTGTTATGTGTGCGCATTACATACTGGATTAGAGTGCAGAATATATTTTTTACCTTGGACTAGGACAAAAGGAGACCTTGGAAGAAGGAAGTAAGCTCCAGAGGTCCTTGCCAATGTTATCCTAATATCTGGTAGTAGCCAAGGATCTGGACTTGGTGGGATCTGGGTTCATCTGGTCTCTTCCTCTTTGTTAGATGTTGAATAAAGTACAGAAATTCTTCAATCCTCATTTTCTTAAATTAGATTAGGAATAATGACGATATTTACCCCAAAGTTGGTGACAAAGCTGATTTGTGCACACTGGCGCCCTCCACCTCTCCCTCGAGACAGAAATCTTGGCTGCGTGTCAGCCCCGGACCCCTCTGATGGGCTGCCTGGTGTGATACCAACATGCGCAGGCTTTTGCCTCATGAGGATTAAATGGGGTCATGCTTGTAAACCACTGTGCACAACGCCTGGGACAGGCAAGCTCTTTATCACCATCGGTTGCTGTCATTCGATTAAGGAAATGGAGACACTGCATGGAGGTTAAAAAGTTTGGTTGAAAAAAATCCAACGCAAATGTCTATTAACTAATGAGCCAAATGTGGTCCACCCATGCGATGGAATATCACTCAGTCACAAAAAAGCAGGGAGTGCTCACAGGAACCGGATGAACCCAGCGAAGTGAGAGAAGCTAGTCACAAGAAGCCACAGACGGAATAGGACATATTCAGAATACGCAAATCCAGAGAGGCAACAGGTAGATTAGCGGCGGCCAGGGGTTGAAGGGAAAACGGAATAGGGAGTGACTGCTCCACGGATGTGAGGTTTCCTTTCTGGGTGATGAAAATGTTCTGGAACTAGACTAGTGGTGGTGGTTGCAGGACATTGTGAATGTTCAAAATGCCGTTAAAGTAGACACTTTAAAATGGTTAATTTCAGGGGTGCCTGGGAGGCTCAGTCAGTGTCCCACTCTTGATTTCAGCTCAGGTCATGATCCCAGGGTCAAGGGATCAAGCCCCACGTTAGTGTCGGCTCTGAGTGTGGAACCTGCTTAGGATTCTCTCTCTCTCTCTCTCTCTCTCTCTCTCTCTCTCTCTCTCTCTCTCCCCCTGTTCCTCTCCCCTACTCATGCCATAAATAAATAAATAAATAAGGCTAATTTTATGTGTATTTTACCACTGTTTTTTTAAAAAGCCTTGTTCAACTTAGGGATGCTTCACGGCCCTTTTGGCATCTCCCCAACCTGTTCCCAGAAAACACAGTTCGGTTGGGAGCATGAAAGAAAGCATAGCTCAAGAAGACAGTAGTGCTGAGAGAAGGTTTGGGCAGAGGAAGGGAGGGTAGAGGGGAACCAGGAACAGGGAAAGTGTTTGAGGAAAAGGAAAACAATTTCTCCAGTGCAGAAAATGTCTGTCTGTCTCCCCCAATGGCACAAATTTCTGTGCAGCTCTGAAGGCTACTTAAGGGCCCAGGTTATCTGCTGAGCAGCCTTCAGTGACAACTAGGACAATCCCTCTGTCAGAAGGACCCTAGGAAGTGAGGTGGCCACGAGTGGATCCTTCCTGCCCTCATTAGATGTGGGGCATATACTGTTTGTGTTCCTAAGGGAGAGAAGAATAATTGGACAGATAATTAATAATAATCCCCCATGGCCGCGTCTCTGACAGGTGTTTGGCTATGGCCCCAGGAGCTTGGAAGCTAAATAAATCTTTATTATAAACTGATTTCTCAGTGAATGGGACTATTGGTATTAATAATTAGAGTCAATTTACCAATACGTACACTATTGAGTGGAACAACAATGTGTATAATCTGGAGCACAAGGTGATTTCTTTTAATGCTTTGCATTGTGTTACAGGTATTTGATTCTCCTTCAGTGTATTTACTTTCTTAATTATGTCTGACTTGAGACCATTTGAAAATCATTTTGCATTCCTAGAAGCGGGCCTTCTAGATGTCCTTCTCCTGGCTACTTTCCTCCCCTAAACGTGCTTGGCCCTCCCCATCCTAAGATATTTTGACCTTAGAGTAAAAACCGGTTTTTAAGAATTGTCTAAACAAAATCACTAAGAGCAGGATATGTTAGAAGGATCATGGCAGAATTCATGATTCTCAGTCAGCCTTGCTATAAAACATGCTGGCAATATCTCCCAGTCAATAATATTTAAATCTCCTTGTTAGTCATTCATTCAGTAAACAATTTTTGAGGGCCATGTAGCAGGTGCGGAGATGCAGAAATAAACAAGATGTGATCATTGTTCTCAACGAACCACGTTATAGTAGAGGGAACAGACATAGAAACAAACATTTGCTCTCAAATTTAATAAATATAAGGAAAAAAAGCAATCAATTCAGCCTGGGGTCAAGGCCTTCAATAAAGATGTACATGAGAACTATCTCAGAGTATTGCCTTCTGTAGCCTTAAGATTTCACACCTATAGATCCACCCCAATCAGAGATTAAAACTCTCGTGTGCACCTCAGACTCTCTCTGTTTAAATTATTGTGGATATTTTCTTTCTTTCATTTATCGTCACTAGTTTTATTGCCTTATTGTGGGTGCTTTGACTGAACACATTCCAGCATCTTTCCATCAACCTAAATGGATAAGTTAAAAAGCGTACCTGCTTATGTAGTCCCAGCAAACGTCTGAGGCTTAGAGTTTACAAATGAGTGTTTTTGGTCATCTGCAAGAAGACTCAGGACCACACCCAGACTCCAGCTGTGGGCTCATGTGGACTTGGGACATTTGCCGCCCTCTGTCCATGCCCTACCTCGGGTAGTAGAGTCCAGACACTCAATGCCCAGGGCCTTCTAAGACATTGCTGGGATGGCAAGAGAGCATACATTTCATTGTTCCCAGGTGTCCAGGTAGATATCATGGGGGGTTGGTGGTCCACACATTTTACTCATTCCCTCTGGCTGGGAAGAAGCCTCTTAAACACCATCCCCATGGAAGAATAAAGAAGGAAAAAGCTGATTGAATCTGAGGGTTGGAATGGACCTTAAAGGTCCTCTCGACTCATCTCACTTATTTGGTCATTTGTTCACGCGTCTCCAGTTACTGAGCGCCTACTGTATGCCAGGCACCGTGTGTGGTACTGGGAACAAAATGTACTATGTAGTTCGCTGATCTATGGAATTTACAGTCCAGCGGGGGAGAAGGGCAGGAAGTCAGGAAACAGATAAACAAATGAGGTAATAACATATCAGTGTAGGAGGCGGGGGCGGGAAGTGGCAGGCACCTTAAAAAGAGTGGTAAAACCAACAAGGGCCAGGAGATTAGGGATTAGGAGATTAGATATCACCAGAGTAGGGCTGGGAACTTGGGCTAGAGATGTGGAGAGACTATGAAAATAAGAGTTCAGCTGTCCCACAGTAGTCTATAAGCAGACTCAAAGAGGAGCTTGCGCCTGGAAAGAGGTATTACCTAGCTTTCATGGGTCACAGAATTTTGGAGGTCATCTAAATTTAGAGATTATCGGATGTTAGAGGCTAAATTGTAACTCCCCCCCGTCCAGGATCTGTACGTTTAAGCCCTAACCCCCAGTAACCTCTGAACGGGATGGTATTTGGAGACAGGGCCTCTAAAGATGTGATTCAGTTAAAACGAGGTCATCAGGGTGGGTGGTGATCCGATCGGCCTGGTGTCCCTCTGGGGACTAGGACACTCAGAAACTGTGCACCTCAGGCTGCCTCTGTTTAAATTATCACTGACATCAGGGATATCACACAGGGACGCGGGGATGCCCACCCAGAAGAAGGGCCCTGTGAGGACACAGCAAGAGGGCGGCCTTCTGCGAGCCAAGGAGAGAGGTCTCAGGAGAAACCAACACCGTGATCTTGGACTTCTACCCTGCAGAACTGTGAGATTAATCTCTTGTTTAAGCCACTCCGCCTCTGGTGTCTTGTTACGGCAACCCAAGCTGACTGATACACCAGCCTAGCGTCATATCAGACACTTACTAACGAACGGAATCGTGTTGAGGGGGGACCTGGGTGGCTCAGTTGGTTAAGAGTCTGACTCTTGACTTCAGCTCAGGTCATGAGTCATGATCTCACAGTTCCTGAGATTGAGTCGCACATAGCGCTCTATGCAGACAGCACAGGGCCTGCTTGGGATTCTGTGTCTCCCTCTCTCTCTGCCCCTCCCCCACTCATTCTCTTTCGAGAGACAGAGAGAGAGAGAGAGAGAGAGAGAGAGAGAGAGAGAATTCCCAGAGAGAGAATCTTGGGTCCTGTGCCCCACTCCAGACTAACTAAATAACAACTTGTGTGGAGAAGGGAATAGAAATCTGGATTTGAAACAAGTGCCTCTCCAAATGATAGTAATAAATAGTACACGATTCTCATCCACACTGAAGTTGGAGAACTACTAGCACGTAGACCCACGTGTTCATTGTATGGATGAGAAAACTGGAGTCCAAAGCAAACAAGGGAAAGCAACACGTGGCACAGGACCTGCAGGCCGGGTCTCCCAATACTGAGCTTGCTGTTCCGTCCGCCGCCCCGGCAGGGGCCTGGGGAACGTGCTGTTGGAAGTCAAATCTAGCCTCAGAACATAGACTTCCCAGCAATGTCCATTAGCCTCTGGTAATCTGCCTGTCTGGAACTCAGATCGAGCGGGTCTGGATGTGGTGTAAGGAGGGCAAGGAATTCCCTTCTCTCTCAGCCCTTTGCTGAGACAGCCTAGTCACATGACTCTTAAATATTCTGTAACGAGGTTCTGTTCTAGCCTCTAAAGTCTTCCTGCTGTGGGTGAAAGCTATTTCTTATTCTGCCTGGCAGAGGAAAACTATTGTTTTTTTTTTTAATTTTTTTAACGTTTATTTATTTTTGAGACAGAGAGAGACAGAGAATGAACAGGGGAGGGGCAGAGAGAGAGGGAGACACAGAATCTGAAACGGGCTCCAGGCTCTGAGCTGTCAGCACAGAGCCCGACGCGGGGCTCGAACTCACGGACCGTGAGATCATGACCTGAGCCGAAGTCGGAAGCTTAACCGACTGAGCCACCCAGGCACCCCGGAAAACTATTGTTTATAATAACCTCCATTTAATTAAAGATATGAGTGATACCTTCCCAATTTTTTTCCTTGAGCCAACAACCATCTTTTTGGGGACTTGAAGCAAAGCCTATTGCTTTACCCTTTCATCTATTGGTTTGTTTTTATAGTTTTCCAAATTCTTCCTATACTGTGGGTCCCCAAACTAGCTATAATAGAATGTGATACATTATTATTAAATAATTAGATGAACAAATAAAGGAAGGATTATCCCTTTTTTTCCCCTCTTCCTGTCTAGGTTATGAGTTTCTGTGGTCAAAAAAAATAATAATCTGTAAGAACAAAAAAGACCTCAAGCAGTTACTCACAGAAAATCTGTCATGCAGAATGTTAGCTTTTGAGAAATGCAGATACATTGCGTCAGTCTTAACACATAATTACCAGCTGTGCTGACCCGGCATCTCCTGGCCTTCTTCCGTTCTCCAGATGCCATGTTCAGTTTCTATCTTCTGATTGCCTTGTCTTTTACCTCAATCTTGTTTTCATCACCTTTCATTATAAAGCACTTTCTTTTTTCTTTTAAATAATGGAAATTGTTGTCATGGGAAAACCTCAGTTCTGCTCTTAGCTGTAGCAGGGGCTCATGGACAGGGAGGAAGGGATCTTTAGGGACAGGAATAGATCCCAGGCACATGATAGTAACTATGTAAATAAGCAAGGGCCTGAATGAGATCAAGCTGGCTCTATATTTAATGATTTACCAAAATATAACTGGATCCTGTCACTCTCTTGCTCAAATACACACACACACACACACACACACACACACACACACATGCATCGTTTAACACGGATCTTGGCATGGGTAAGTATTAAATACATGGTAAGCAATCAAATATGAGAAGAAGGAAAGGGAGGTGAGGGGGAAGGAGAACACTTTCCAGGCAGCCAGCGCATGCTTTCAAGGATAATGGAAGAATTTGTTAATGGACACGTCTGTGAGGGAGAAAATGCTTGATTAGGGGTATTTTCAGGGGCTCTAAGGTACGAGACTCAAGGCGTGCACTATCGAAATCCTAAGTCCTCAGGATCAGGAAAGCTGGTAGCTAATACCATCAGACAGTCCATCAAGCATCAGTTCTGTCCACCAAGAGCTGCCCGGCTGGATCTGTCGCCTGGTCGTAGAATCACAGAGTCGGAAGGGGCTCTCGAAACCACTGCACCCAGTATTCCACCCAGATGCAGTAACAGTACCACCTCATAAGATTGTCATGAGAATCAATGGGTTAATGCAAAACACTTGGAATAGTGTCTGATACATAATAAGGCCTTTGTGAGTGTCAGTTAAATACCATTTGTTGAGTGCTCTCTAAGTGTGGGCGCCAACCAAGATACTGCGCATACTTCTCAACATGTAACCCTCTGCTGGACCCTTACCCTATTTTATACGTGGGGGAGCTCAGCAAGATGAAGTGACTTGCCCAATGCATACCCTTAGTATGTGGAGTCGCTGGGATTCAAACTCGGTTTGATTTCAAAATCCGTGGTGCTCTTACTGCTAACTGTGACATTCCAGTGCCCACGACAAGGAGCGTCCCCAGGCCTGCACACTTTCACAGACAGAGAATTCATCCTTGTAAGAGTGGCCCATCTTAGGGGCGCCTGGGTGGCTCAGTCGATTGAGCGTCTGACTCTAGGTTTCGGCTCAGGTCGTGATCCCAGGGTCATGGGATGGAGTCTGCGTTGGGCTCCGTGCTCAGCACAGAGCCTACTTAAGATTCTCTCTCTCTCTCTCTCTCTCTCTCTCTCCCTCTCTGTCTCTCCATCTATCTCCTGCGGTGCTCGCATGTTCTCTCTCTCTCTCTCTCTCTCTCTCAAAAAACAAACAAAAAAGAGTGGCCCATTCATAAAAAGTCTTTATACTGAGCTGAGATTTACCTCAGATGGTTTGTTCTCTTTGGGCTACACAGACTGAGCATCCTGCTCTTCCACTCCACGGGCCATCAGATACTTGCAAACGCTATCAAGAGAGTTAACAGACCTGGAGCCTGGAAATCACTCTTCAGATCAGCGTTTGAGATTCTCCCACATTGTAACTGTGGGTTGGGTCAGACTGGAAGAGAAGGGTTTGAATGCCAGGCCACTGTGTACTTTAGTTTTTGCTTTCCACACACTCGGGGGCCCTTCTCCAGATGGTTAGACTGCAGCAGGGACCGGCGATTGTTGCTGTGATGTGATGGGGGCAGAGCGAGGGGGACTCCCGAGGACGTGGCTCCTGCCAGGTTTCACCTGCCAGAGCCATAAGCTTTCACTAAAACGAGCCCTAGGCTCCACAAAGGACGGCCTGCGCTATCCCACTGGTGTCCAGTAGGGGTCGACAGAGAAACCACTGGCAGGAGGTTTTCTCTCTGAGAACGTTCAGAGAGAAAATGAACCCGCGCTGGCTGCCAGTAGGATCCCGGTTACAAACCAGAGCTCTGGAGACTAACACATTGCATCCTGAACCCAGCTCTGGCACCTAAATAACCACTGACCTCAGGGATCTCTGCTTCCCCGCCTGCCCCCTTCCCCCCTCTGCATAAGGAGGGTGGTAATAATGGTTCCTACTCCCTACAGTTGTTTTTAAGGATTTCCTGACATAACCACATCAGGTGTTTAGAAACGTGCGTGGCATTGCCCAAGTGCTCGATTAACATTACTTGTTGTTACTTGAAAGTTTCCTGTAGATGTAATTCACAGAGACACTTGGAGCAAATGTTACAAGCCCCATTTGATAGCTCAAAAACGGAGGTTTAGAAAATGAAGTGGCTTGGCCAAAGACACTGAACTACGAACTGAGGAGTGCCGTCATGGAGAAAGCTAGCAGACCCAGGAAATCAGCCCCACCAGGTCGAGGGCTGAGGTGTGGAGAAGACAGAAAGGGGGAGGGAGGAGGGAACAGGGAGGAACCTCATCCTGGCAAGCAACCGGGGAGCTCAGTGAACAAGAGGCCAAAGGAAAGCCTGACCCAAAGAAGGCATGTTCACTGGCCTACATGAAACCATAACAAAAGGGTCACCCAGAGGGTGTGCTGGGCAGATGACCAGTGACTTGTTCCAGGAAGAAAGCCCCCCAAAGCCTCCACTCTCTTAACTCCCTCATCCTGGCGGGGGAAGTAGTCCTCGGCAATCCAGTCTGCATGCCCCAAATACCCCCACCCCAGCTGTAGGGCGGGCTGTACAAGAGTCCTCTGGTAAAGTACTGACGGGCATCTGAACACGCCATCCCCAAATAACACCACATTAGCATAAGGAGTAATTTGAACCGAATGTTCTCCTCTATCTACAGAAAAGCAGATCAACATTTCCCTTTGTGAAGGCATTCTCCCTCCTGTCTCCCATACCAGGAGAACAATCCCGACTGGAGCAGAAATTCAGCACCAAGATGAGTCTACACAAACTTTACGAAACTAATCCTCATCAGGGCGCCTGGGTGGCTCAGTCACTTGAGCATACGACTTCGGCTCCGGTCATGATCTCACGATTCGTGGGTTCAGGCCCCACTTCGGGCTTTGCACTGACAGCACAGAGCCTGCTTCGGTTCCTCTGTCTCCTTCTGTCTCTGCCCCTCCCCCACTCGTGATGGCTCACTCTCTCTCAAAAATAAACATTAAAAAATTTTTTTACTAAAAATAGCAAATAAATAAAAATAAAATAATCCTTATCTTCCATTATACTTAACCTTATATTTACTTTCCCTCAATTTACTGCCCCCGATAGTCCTTTTCCTTTGTCTTTTTTCTTCTTTTCAAATATATTATCTTTGGGGTGCCTGGGTGTCTCAGTCGGTTGAGCGTCCAACTTCGGCTCAGGCTATGATCTCACAGTTCGTGGGTTTGAGCCTCACGTCGGTCTCTGTGCTGACAGCTCAGAGCCTGGAGCCTGCTTCGATTCTGTGTCTCCCTCTCTCTCTGCCCCTCGCCTGCTCACACTCTGTCTGTCTCTCTCTCAAATATAAATAAACATAATAAAACAAATTTTTAAATATATTATCCTTGTTAAAGTGGCATATAAGCCCCCAGGTCTTTAATGCCTCTCTGGGTCTTTATTTCTTTTCTATGATGATCTAAGCACACATAAAAATTAAAATAAAATGTGGGGGCTCTTGAGTGGCTCAGTCAGTTAAGCATCTGACTCCTGATTTCGGCTCAGGTCATGATCTCACAGTTCGTGGGTTTGAGCCCCACATTGGGCTCTGTGTTGATAAAGCAGAGCCTGCTTCAGAGTCTCTCTCTCTCTCTCCCTCTCTCTCTGCCCCTCCCCTGCTTGAGCTGTCTCTCTCAAAATAAATAAACTTAAAAAAATTTTTAATAAATAAATAAATAATGAAAACATAAAATGTATTTGCATTGTCTCCTGTAATTTCTCTTCGGTCTATTTAATCTGCAGGCCCCCATAATATTACTTAAGAAAGTAGAAGAATGCATTTTTCCCCTCTCCTAAAATTGGAGGTATTTTACTCTGCAAACTGAGAAAATTTAAAAGCAGATACCTTGTGGAAGGCAACACACTGACTTCAAAATTATACTTTTGAACTGTAGATATACATAACTACTTTATTGGTGAAATGCCAGCACATAGCCTGGCACTTAAAAGAATATATATATTCATTTGTAAATTGACAAATAAATAACTGATCCCAAAATATTGTCTGAAAACAGGTTCTCTGGTGTGAAAGAGAGTAAGTGCTCAACAGATGTGGAAATTAAACGCTCTTGTTATGGGAAGGGCCCCTCATGAAGGCAGAGAAGATCAGATAAAACCAGCTTCACAGTTTTGTTGAACCAGTTCAGTTAGAACTGCTCTTGGCTGTTTGTGTTAAGACTTGACTTCTGTGCTTTCCAACTGTGTAGGAAGAGAAAAGAGAATGATGAGAAGGAATGGTATACTTGATTGTTATATAAAAGTAATGAGGGGCACCTGGGTGGCTCAGTCGGTTGAGCGCCGACTTCGGCTCAGGTCACGATCTCGCGGTCCGTGAGTTCGAGCCCCGCATCGGGCCCCTGTGCTGACAGCTCAGAGCCCGGAGCCTGTTTCAGATTCTGTGTCTCTCTTTTTCTGACCCTCCCCCATTCATGCTCTGTCTCTCTCTGTCTCAAAAATAAATAAACGTTAAAAAAAATTTTTTTTAAATAAAAAAATAAAAGTAATGAAAATGTGTGCGTGTCCAAAGATTTGGGGAACTAATTAGCAAGGGATAGTTCTAACAGATCACATAGACTGAGGAGCCTTGCATATTGTAGGGCTCAATAAATGTCTGGCAAGTTAGCTGAACAGAATTGAATATGTACATGGAACTGAATTTTTTTTAAGTTTATTCACCTAGTTTTGAGAGAGAGACAGCACGAGTAGGGGAGGGACAGAGAGAAAGGGAGACAGAGAATCCCAAGCAGGCTCTGCAACTGTCACCAGAGAGCCTGATGATGCGGGGCTCAAACTCTTGAACCCCGAGTTCACGACCTGAGCTGAAACCAAGAGTGGGACGCTCAACTGACTGAGCCACCCAGGCGCCCCTATACATGGAACTGAATTTAAAAGAGAGTTCAGGCTGGTCTTGTCCACTTCTTGGGTTAGTGAATTATTTTGGTCAGTTGAAGAGTTTGTTTTTTCCTGAGCTCAGAAGTAATTGATAAGCACTTGCATTGCCATGACCCGAGCCTCACCCTCCTCTTCTAATCCATTTCCTTTCTTTTCTTTCTTCTTTGTTTCCTCCCTGTTCCTTTTCCCTCTTATTCTTTTGAATCGATAATATTGCCTCCGTGATTTTTCTGTTTGCACACGCAACATCTGTATTAACCGCAAGAAGCATTCATTCACTCACAATTGATTGTTTCTCAAAAGAACTGCCTTGGGTTGTGGTTCCGTTCTCACGGACACTCTGAAGTTCCTCATTTCCCTTTCATCAGAGACACACTTCCCCACATTTCATTTGGGTCTTGAGAGTTGCTAGACTTGTAGGAATGATTTAAAATCAATTAGAAATCAGGCCATCTAACACGGCAGTATTTCCCTGATGTCTTCATCTCGTAACACCTCAGCTGCATCAAATTTTGTTGGATGGATAAAAATAATGAACACGTAAATGATTGATGAAAGGAATAAAATAAAAAAAAAGAAAACAGTGGGTTTTTTTTCTGGCTCTGCCTCAAATACAATTGTCCTTATTAATAAAACTTAAAGGCAGTGGAAACTCTACTCCAAAACATTTTGATATTTTCTCCACCTTAACATAAGTCCATTGGACACAAATTAATCTTTGCTTGATTAGTCAGAGTCCTATTTCTCTGTGCTACAATGTAGAAATATACTTGGAGATTTTTTTTTTAATTTTTTTTTAAACGTTTATTTATTTTTGAGACAGAGAGAGACAGAGCATGAATGGGGGAGGGTCAGAGAGAGAGGGAAGACACAGAATCCGAAGCAGGCTCCGAGCTGTCAGCACAGAGCCCGACGCGGGGCTCAAACCCACGAACTGTGAGATCATGGCCTGAGCCGAAGTCGGACGCCTAACCGACTGAGCCACCCAGACGCCCCTTTTGGAGCCCTTTATAGTCCGCATGCAGGCATTGAGTCTAGGTGTCGGCTAGACGTAGTAGATTCTATCTCCTCCTTCTGTTAGCAATTACAGCCGCCACGACCAGCTCCCTAATGGAACAGGTTGCTTCTAATCTCCCGCTGGCTAAGAAACCAGTCATTCAAGCAAGTTACAATTGTGTCCAATAGAAGAGTAAATCGATTCCGAGTGAAGAGTCATGAAACTCTATCGTAAAAAAAATACACGAGCTTAAGTTTGTTGATTTGAGTTCATCTGTTTTAGTTGTGCAGTATTTGATTTTGCTTCCGAGTTGCTGTTGTTGTTGTTGCTGTTGTTGTTGTTGCTGTTGCTGTTGTTGTGGTGGGGGTGGCGAAGTTTTTGCCTTGATTCTGGGTCACCTACTTTGTTTCAGTTGGGCGAGGCTACCTAAGTGGTCCCTGACTCCTTTTCTATCCTAAGGGCTAGTCCCAGCTTCTCTTTCAAGGAGGCCCATTTGCTTAGTACAAGAATTAGATGATTAGAACATCAGACTACAAGAATTCCTGGACTGGGACTTAGAACTCCTGGCTTCAAATATGAAATCACCCAATTCTAGCGCCCAGAACATAGTATATATTCAAAAAATGTTAAAATTTAAAATAATAATAATTAAAAAAATGTAACGCTCAAATTCACTTCCCCTGAAAGCATTCTCGGAACTTATATGACACTGTGGCCTAAGACTTAACATTTCTTTTCCTCCCTCCTGGGTTAAAAATAAAATGGCTTCAAACACACATACAAATCAATCCTACCTAATTGAGTTCCCACCAAATTTGAATTCACGAAACGGGGACATGACTGAAATTTATTTCTGGAAAGTTACTTACTAGGGTAAACAAAGTCACAAGAAGAATATTGGAGATTGGAAAGTAAGCAATGTGCTGAAAGACCACACTTTAGAAGCATCCACTCACTGCACACGTAATTGCTAAGCTAATTGCGGATCATGGTCAGCTCTCGGCCCACAACTGGCCCTCCCAAAGCATTCACTTGGCAACATCTGCACCTGGTCTGAGCTACTATCTGTATTAGGAGTATCAAAAGTGGGTTTCTTTGGAAACATTCCCTATATCAGACATTTCTTCTCCCTAGTTAGTCTCAATAAACAAGGTTTGACAGAACAGCCTAGAGAAAGGAATTGAACCAGAGCAATACCGAGTCTACATTTATTCTTTTTTTTTTCCCTTTCATTTTACAAAAGGAGAGGGATTCTAATCTTTTGATTTGCCTGATGTACTTTGACAGCATGGACTCCTCGCTGCTCTTACAAAGATGCTAAGTCCCAGGACGGTCCTCCATTCAAACCATTAGTCCTTTCCCCCTGCTCCTTCTAAGCCTGGCATCCTCCACAGATAATTATCCTTCTAGATAAAGCAGGCTATATTTTAAGAATTTCTTACGTAGTTCAATCGACATAATGGGTATACTGCCGGGGAGATGCATTTTAAAGTATTATTACCAGGAGAGAATTTCCCAAATCCCTAAGTTATAAGGATAGAGACAGCAATTTAGAAAGAGTAGAGCAGAAAGTCTTTATATGTGCATTTCATAAAATGGATTGTACTTCATGAATTTCAATGTGGCAGGATATTCACTCTGCTGTCCTGCCATTACCAAACAAGATGCTTGTTGTAAAAAAGAAATATGCATGACTGTTCAGGATGTTGTGTTATTAATGACTGTGTTCTGCACTCTGTAAAATACTTCATTGGAATGTTGTCACCTGCACGGAAAGATATGCACAAACTTTCTTACCTAAATTATCTTCCTGAAGACATTCAGAATATGCTAACTCCACAAATCCCCAAATAAAAAGCCAGTTTAACAAGCCCCCGTGTCCTTAAATTTAACGCAGGAATGAAATACCAGAATCCTGACATCTACGGATGATTCTTCTCCAGTGAGTTGCAAGATATTTCTTTTTATTAATTTGCTCCATGCAGTTAGTTTTAATAAGCAGAACTGTGTAAAAACCTTTTTTTTTTTAAGTTTGCAACTAGGCAATTTGCTTATGAGGCATTGTTGGTGGGAAAAATGGTACGGTGCTAATCAGTCTGAGGATAACGTGTACGACCTCCACAGAAGGGGCCAGGATTTCCTCTGCCGGGCACAGGAAAGGGGAATGTGTATTTGCGAAAAGAATATATGGGTCTTTTTTCTAACACTAACCGCTCCTTCTGTTGAGCTCTTGATTCCACCTTTTTCCACCTCTTTCAGGAATGTGTTTGTTTTAGTATGTCAATCTCTTCTTTTTCCACTGGCTCCTCCTTCTGGGCGTATAATTCTACCCAAGTCTACCTCTGGTTGAAAATGTTTCTCTCGTTCCCGATGCTGGTCAAATTGCTCTATTAGCCTACAGGTGCACCCCTCACTTTTTTAACCTGCCACTCATTACTGAATGCCCAGAGCCCTGCCTTCACCTCTACCTCTCATTAGAAATCACACTATGCAGGGGCGCCTGGGTGGCTCAGTCGGTTGGGCGTCCGACTTCGGCTCAGGTCACGATCTCGCGGTCTGTGAGTTCGAGCCCCAAGTCGGGCTCTGGGCTGATGGCTCAGAGCCTGGAGCCTGCTTCCGATTCTGTGTCTCCCTCTCTCTCTGCCCCTCCCCCGTTCATGCTCTGTCTCTCTCTGTCTCAAAAATAAATAAAAAAAAAAGTTAAAAAAAAAAAATTAAAAAAAAAAAAAAAAAAGAAATCACACTATGCAAAAAACACAAATGGCTGTGTGATCCCAAATCTAATGGTAATGTCCTAGCCTCTGTGGACCATCGAAATCGCCGGTGTTTCCCTCACTGAGACTCTATTCCTATCCCGGCGTTGCTCTTGGCACTCTGTGCTCATGGTCCTCTGAACTCCTTCTATCTCTGAGCTATCCTCTGTGCCTTTCCTCTTCGAGCGCCTCAACGGTGGGCACACGCCTGGATTAAATCTGTCTCTCAGAATCCACCTAGTCTCGTGGCTCCCAGAAATCCTTCCACCTGTGTGGCCATCCAGACTTTTCTCTGAGCTTTTCCCAAGAGCCTGTGTAGTGCTCCCAGCTGCTCGTCCCTCCAGGACCTGGGACTGATCAGGTCTAAAACTGGATTTGTGTGCTGTCCTCCAGAGCAGGTCTCGTTTCCAACTTCCCTCTCTCTTTCTCTCGAATGTACCTCAGAGACTAGATGAGACATGGTTTGACCTCATCTATTTTGCCCCTTCATCCATCTAGCCACCAATCCCTGCCACTTTGTGCCTTTGTGGGGTGCTTCTCAAGTCCTCTGCTCATCCCCGCTGTCACTGACAGCAGCAGTAAATGCCGTGTTGATTTAGTTAAGCCAGAACTTAATCCATTTCCCTACATGGTTCCAGGTAAGAGGTAATGAAGAGAAGAATATGGTGGTCATAAGAGTGATTTCCAAATAACCAACATATTCACACCTCCAAATGTAAGGAGTGAATTAACTGGCCCCAACTGCTGCTCTCTGATTTCCATCACCACATAGACACCTGGCCACAATTTCCATGAACTGTCCAGACAATGACTGAGCGTGACAGGAATACTGAGATAGGCTCATACCGAGGAGATGGGACAGTCCTCAGATGGGCAACTTTGGCCTGAGGACTCCCCAGTGGCCTTGAAAAACTCCCTTAGAGCTGCAATGATCCACCCAACCTTCCTTTCTTCTCTCTCCCCTTTACCCAGGATGAGACCTGCACTGTGGTCTGATGGCTCTTTCAGCCTCCCTACTACCCTTGTTGTCTGTCCATTTTCCTTCACGGATGCTCCCCTTAAAAAGTCTCTTGTGAGGCACCTGGATGGCTCAGTCGGTTGAGCGTCCGACATTGGCTCAGGTCACGATCTCGCAGTTCGTGAGTTGGAGCCCCACGTCGGGCTCTGTACTGACAGCTCAGAGCCTGGAACCTGCTTCGGATTCTGTGTCTCCCTCTCTCTGCCCCTCCCCCACTGTTCTCTCTCTCTCTCTCTCTCTCTCTCTCTCTCTCTCAAAAATAAACATTAAAAAAAATTCTTTTAAGTATTTTGTATAGCAAGTCCTATTTGGCTCCTGCTTTCCCAAGGACCTAGAGCAACACAAAGAATTTATGCAAGTTTGGGAAGATAGAGTGTATTAGCAGCCATTACTCTCTGAAGGTCATCATGGTTAGAAGTGGCCATGATGCGACAGACAGAGATGCAGAGGGGCAGGTGCATTCCAGGTTGTCCCTGCTCTCCCTTACTTGACATTTAGCTCTCCTTGCCAACTGCTGGCCCTGATGACTAACAGTAGCCCATGCCCACTACCAGATGTTTGGCTGCATACTTACAAAAACAGGAGATACACAGAAGCGACGACTTTCCATAGGCTTTTCTACTACCTCTCCTTTGTGGTCCCACCGTGGAAGCTAGACATAGCTACCCTCCAGGTTCCCCAAGAAGCTCCAACTTTTCCACTCATACCAGTAACAGGAGGCCTAGTTAGAGACTCTTCTCTGACCTTCTAACTTTCCTTCCAGGGCCTTACTTCCATAGCTTCTTTCACAATAGTGTGAGGTGTATTACTATAGTGAACCCTCATTCCACAGTGGGTCTGCCTTCCTGATAGGACCCTAACTGACCCACCTACATGTGCCTTTATTATCAACACCCAAACCACCAAAATAATGGCCTAACTCTCTCATCTTGACCAGTTCTGCTAGACTAATCTTTATAACTATACTCAAAGGATGAAAGGCGACTCTCCATTACCTGCACAATAAAATCTAAAGCATGGACGGGATCCTCCACAAGCTAACTCTCCTGGTTTATGTTCCTCTTTCTCCCTACATGAATCTTTCTCTGCCAAATTAATCTACACACTTTCCCCTGATATTCCTTGTTCTTACCCATTCTACCTGTTCCTTGACTCCATGTCAAATCTTTCTCTTTCCCTGATCCACTTCTGATCCATTTATTCAAATGTGATACATTCTAGACAAGTCAGTTCAAACCTCACCTCCTCTGCAAAGACTTTTCTATCTCAGCTGGAAGTGATTGCTATTTTTACAGAGCAACTTCCTAAAGCAATTAGGCCTTCTCTTGACATTTCTCTTCTATCATATGTTCCAGAATGTGGATTCTGAAAACTCGTTCTCTATTTGACATAAGATGAAATGAAACTATAATATGCATTTCATTTTTAATAGGCCTTGGTAAAAAGGAAACAAGCATCATATGCTGTTGAAATTTATATGCAAACCAAATAACATATATTACTTATATGAATTTTTATAACTCCTATCTTATGAAATTAATTGGGCTCCCCTTTCTCTTGTTCAGTGCTGAGGATTCAGCTGAACAGCCATTGAAGTCAGCAGGGCTAGGGCCAAGGATTAGGGTAGCATGGTCAGGGTGATGGGGCCAGGTGTGGGAAGACATCCTGCATGGTCAGAAAACTGCTTACATATGGAAGGATGGAGAGAATAAGTAAATATATTAAGGATGGTGGGAGAGGAAAGACTGGAATAAGCCCATGATGATTAGATGGAATTGGAAATATTGGTGTGGATTCACATATTTATAAGTATAGGTGCAGATGTCTCTGTGTGTGCGTGTGTGTGTGTGTGTGTGTGTGTGTGAAACAGAGAGAGAAAGAGAGATGAATTTTTGAGTGTGGTATGTTTATTAGAAATCAAAACATGTGGAAGGAAACAGATTGGGCACAAGGGGACATCGAACTGCAAGGCAGACCTAAGTCACTCTGGATCACACGTGGCCTGTCAGAGTTCCTCACTGCACCAAAATGACCAAGCTTTATACCCTTCCCTTGACCAGTCACTAGAAGTGGGCTGGCTGCCCCCAGAAAGGTGGGACATTAGGCAAGAAAGTTCTCAGCAAGTCTTTCCTTGAAGCGGAACCTGAGTGGTGCATTTTCGTGTCCATCACAATGCTTGCATGCACGCGCCCATGTGTGAGTTTGTGCGTGTACATATACAGTAGAACCTGGATTGCAAGTAACTTGTTCTGTGAGTGTTCCAAAGACAAGCAAGCATTTCTGATAAAGTTTAACTTGAAAAATGAGTGATGTCTTGCGATACAAGTCGTACGCAACGCCAAACATCACATGATCACAACTGAGCCAATGGTTCTTCTCTCTCTCTTTCTCACTGCAGGATTGTGACTGATCATCAATGCACTGTCACATTTCCACAAAATCCTCAAAAGGAGGCAAAAGCAAGTGTCATTGGATAGGTTCCTTGTTAAAGTTGCACAAAAAGAAAGATTCCATTGAGCCAATAGATAGCAACGATTCCATTAGTGATAGGGAAAGTCGTTCCTACACAATAACCCTCCTCTCTCTTTTCTCCCTCACACCAGCCATGAAGGTTTTCAAAGGAAGTGCAGGTTACTTTGTTTATTTTTCTTTATATCTTACATTTTCTTCATTATTTTTTACCATATTGCAGTATTAGAATCATTTTTATGCGAATATTTTTGGGTCGTGGAATGAATCATCTGAGTTTCCGTTATTTCATATGGGGAAATTCCCTTTGATATACAAGTGCTTTGGATCACAAGCATGTTTCTGGAACGAATTATGCTTGCAAAGTAAGGTTTTACTGTAGATGTCTTCTACGTGTATCTGAGAAGGCCCAGAAGCAATAAAACCCCAGTAGAATGATCATATTTAGTACCCAGATCTTGGTTACTAAATACCATTCTTTGCTCACCGGGCTCCTCAGAAAATGGCTGATTCCAGAGCTAATGTAGTAAAGGTACAAGATGCACCTGGGACAGTTTGTACCATAAAGCCAAGATTGATCCAAGAGTGGTGAGAACCTGTCAACAGAACATAGGCACCATCTTGAAGAGGCCTAATCTGGCCAAATATGCAGGATTTCGGCATAAAAATAAATAATGACAGCCAGAAATTATAAATCACTGAATAAAATAGGGATCCATGAGTCCATACTAACATAAAGAAACTGAGGGAAGGGGAAGGACCTGACTTAAAGTCAAATGACAACTAATAACAATTATAAAGGATTGACGGAATTAAAGAATCACCATTTGGCAATCATAACAGGAACAGTCAAGGCAAGGGTCAGCAATGAATGCTAAAATTATCAAATAAAACTTCATGGAGGAACTAGGTATTTAAGTAGCCTCAAAATATCACCCCACAGTCAACTATACTGCAATTTAAAAAACTATCTCCCTGGGTGGCTCAGTCAGTTAAGCATCTGACTTTGGCTCAGGTCATGATCTTGCAGTCTGTGGGTTTGAGCCCCACATCGGGCTCTGTGCTGACAGCTCAGAGCCTGGAGCCTGCTTTGGATTCTGTGTCTCCCTCTCTCTCTGCCCCTCCCTTGCTCATACTCTGTCTCTCTCTTTCTCAAAAATAAACATTAAAAATGTTTAGAAAAAAATTTTAAAAAAGTATCTCCCCATAAAATGCTTATTAAGTAAAGGATAAAATACTATTTATCTTTACAGTGGAGAAACCTGGTCAGGCACTATCTTACCACGTGATAGAAGAATGGGGTAACTCTTTTATCATCTCTAGTAATGGGGCTAATCAACATCATGTGCCTCTTGATCTGATGCACAGAGAAGAGCACAGCATTACTTCCGCAGTATTCCTGCCGCAAAGTGCATAAACTAAATGTAAACACGAAGAAGTATCAGACGAACCCCAAATGAAGGACAGAGTAACTGGCCTGTACTCTGAAAAAAATCCCATCATAGTCACAAAATACAAGGAGAGACAGAGGAAGCCAGTGGTATATTAGAGCCAGCTGGTATTGGCTCAGACCCACTCGAGAAAATCAATTGTGCGCATCTCTTCCTGACTCTACACTTCAGTGATAGTGACATGAAGTTGGTAACTTGAAATTGGCCAGAATGGGAATATTGACACCATAAAAACCAGCAGCCACTACAAATCAGGGCTTCTTTTTTTCTCCCAGTGAGCTGGTGTAGCAGCACAGCCCTGGGACGTGCCGGATTAAAGGAGACGAAGGAGACGTGACCGCGAAATACAGCACATGAACCTGGATTTGATCCCAACTGTAAAGGACATGATTGGGACTCTCGGAGAAATTTCAATGAGCCTTGGGAATTAGACGATAGTGCTGTGTCAGAGTTTATTTCCTGATTTTGATGGCTACACCCTGGTTTATAGTATAGCCTTGTCTTTAGGACATATACATTGAAGTATGGAGGAACAATGAAGCATCATGTCTGCTTATCCTCCAAGGTTCATAAAAAGCCTCTAACGCGAACTAAATGGAAAGAGGGAGAATCACAGGGCAAACATGGTAAAATGTTACTACCATGTCAGGGCATTAGGGATTAGGGAATAGCGTGAAGGCTGTATGAGAGTTTTTGTACTATTCTTGCCACTTTTCTGTAAATTTGAAATTATTTCCAAAAAATTTCTTAAGGATTTGAATTTTAATCGAATGCTGTTCAGTCGGCATTTGGTTCCTCTCCTTTTCGTCTTGGGTTGGCTAGGGATTCAATCCCTTTCACGTTCAGCAAAGTTAGGGAAACACTAAAGGGGAAAACGGAGTTTAGTAAACCTTCACTTGCGATGCTGTGTAACTAAATGCAATCTCTACGGGGCTGTGCCCCTTCGTCCTGGGTCTGCGGAGAAGTGGGAAAGCTTCTGTTTCATTTCTCTCCTCAGAAACTCGCAGATTTGTGGATATGGGAAGACTTTTATTTTACTGCCATTATAAACAACAAGGACAAGGGCCACCTGGGAGGCTCGGTTGAGCCTCCACCCCTCGATTTTGGCTCACAGTTTGTGAGTTCAAGCCCTGCATCAGGGATGCTTGGGAGTTCAAGCCCTGCTTGGGATTCTCTCTCTTCCCCCTCTCTCTGCCCCTACCCTGCTCATGCTCTCTCTTTCTCTCAAAATAAATAAATAAACTTAATTTAAAAAACTAAAAACAGGGGTGCCTGGGTGGCTCAGTCGGTTACGCGTCCGACTTCAGCTCAGGTCATGATCTTGTGGTCCGTGAGTTCGAGCCCCGCGTCAGGCTCTGGGCTGATGGCTCAGAGCCTGGAGCCTGCTTCCGATTCTGTGTCTCCCTCTCTCTCTGCCCCTCCCTGACTCATGCTCTGTCTCTCTCTGTCTTTCTCAAAAATAAATAAATGTTAAAAAAAATTTAAAAAAAAAATAAAAACATAAGCAATAAGGATGAGAAGGTGGGTAAAAGAGGAGCTTTTTAAGGGAAACGCTTTTGTTTGTTTTGTTATGAGCAAAATAGGTATTCAGATATTGGTAGTATCATGTTCTGAACCTTCACCAGTAGGTATTAAATGTTGTTTCTTAAAAGGCTAAGAATTTATTAGTGTAAAACATTAAGCATGGAGCCTCTCGTAAATTCCTTTTAATTCAACGTAAAAATAGTGAACAAAGATCACATAGAGAGCAGTGGTTTTTATTTCAAAATCACCCCCCCAGGGGCACCTGGGTGGCTCAGTCGGTTAAGCGGCCGACTTCGGCTCGGGTCATGATCTCACGGTCCGTGAGTTCGAGCCCCGTGTCAGGCTCTGTGCTGACAGCTCAGAGCCTGGAGCCTGTTTCGGATTCTGTGTCTCCCTCTCTCTGACCCTCCCCTGTTCATGCTTTGTCTCTCTCTGTCTCAAAGATAAATAAACGTTAAAAAAAATTTTTTTTTAAAAATCACCCCCCTTTTTCCTTCCATCCTTTCTCCGTGGCGCACAAGCACTGTGTGAGGTGTAGTCCTCTTGGGCAGGTGCAGTGCTCCCTGAGGTAGGGACCACGGCTTCCACTTCCTTTGTCCCCCATAACACGTGCCAGCGCCACCAGCCTTTGCCATGGGTGAGTGGGCTGCTTGATGAGACAACAAAGTGTTCCACTAATGCTGCAAAAGACAGCGAGTCCTTCTCAAACGATAATCTGAATTGTCACCATAGTTGATCTGAGAGTCAGGATGGAACCAAGAGCCTGACAAAAAGCCTCCATCGCTTGAGTGGGAACAAAGGTCTTCACCCCTTCCATTGTCACAAAGCGATTTATAATGGAAGGCGGGATGCGAGGCACTGGCTGTGAACTCATTTAGCAACATTTTTTCTCTTGGCTGTTCAGATTTGCCAAATGCTCTCAACTTGACATTTTAATGTTTCTCTTTAGGGAAGATTAATAATGCCAATCAGGCATTTCTATGCCTATTTACCTGTTGTCAGTTAAGTTCCATCTCTGTCCTAAGTTCCAAAAGCAGCAAAGACTCAGGAAGCTCGCAGCTGGTTACATGAGTAACTAACAGTAAGTGCCATTGGGCGAACACCACAGTCACCTACAGGGACAGGGCAGGGCCTGGCGGACTTGGATGCGTGCTCTCTGATTCCAGCCGTGCCTTTTCCCAGCTTGTGGGACCAAATATGGACAACCAAGGGGCCTTGGGCTTGACCATCCAAGGAAGGATTTCTAGCAAAAACAAATAAACTCCCACTAACATAGTGTGTGGACTAGTCTAAACTCATAAATACATACATTAAATCAACTTACTTTTTTCCAGTCTATAAAATGCTTTCCTCCGCATTTTGGCAACTCCCTAGTGACATCATAACAGAGATGCTTTTGCACATAAATGGGCCTTCACTTAAATGTTGCTCAGGGAGCAGGAAGAAGCATTTGGACTTCCCTTAGCCTCTCCCTCCTCCCCACCAAAATATTGTACGGACATTGACCAACAATTAAAACTTTTACTCGCAATATAATTTATATGCAGTGAAATCAACAATTAAAAATCTTAAATGATTTTAATTATATTAAACAAATACAACAACAAAAGGGATAATCCAGGCATATTGGATTTTATCTTCTAAAACACCATTATTTGGTAGTCTCAAAACTTCCCCTATTTCCCTAAAAATTTGTACATATTAACCGGTAACTTTTGGTAAATACAGCGTACAGTAAATGATTGTTTTATGTAAACAAAAACGCAGAAACTGGAATATAACCCTTTCAGTACGCCCTAGGGATTTAATTTTAAATGTTTAATCAGATGTTTTACACGTATTCTAAATGTGTCTAGCTTTTTAAAAATTCCTATATTAAAATGGTTCCTCTCTGCCACCTTTTCGTAGCTGGTAATGTTTAGTAGCCGTTTAAAGCAACTTTTAATTACATACTGCCAATCAAAATCTTGGCACCGTGGGCTGTGTTTTAGTGTCAGGGAAGACACCACTCTTTAATTACCGGTGCATTGTTTCTAATTCCACTTCCAAAGTATATCCTCATCTGGAGTGACAAGATGTAAAAAAAATTCTTACATTTCACATTTGGCAATTACAATCTAAACTGCACAGGACACAATGGTAATCAGACTATATTGTTTCAATCCTACACATAGCAGAAGTGGGAGATGGGGCTCCTAATGGAAAGAATTAATCACGGGCTTTTTTGATATTCATGGAAGGGGGAGACAGTGACATCCTTTTGAGGGAGCCCAGCTTCTGGCTGTGAAACCCATTCCCATGTGATTTCTTCCTAACAAGCCGAGGAGCTGCTTTAATCTTTAAACATGAAGCATCGTGCTTACAGTATCAAAGATAGACAAGTTCTCCCACTGAGGTTCAAAAGCAGATAATAAGAAGAACCCGGTTGCTAATGTCAGGCTGATGTCAGCTCTGAAATCACTTTTCACTTGATTGAGCCATTTTGTCCTCAGAATCGCTCTGTTCTGTTCCACTGAATTTTTTCCAGCCCTTAATAGTGAGCAGTACATCCAATGCTTCCCTGGGGGGCTTTCTGTCAGAAGTTAGAGCCCCTGCTCCACAGACATGTTATTTCATATCTAAACTCGCGTAGCCCGGGGACAGCCAAGCAGATCCTCTCCACGCAGCCCCAGACTCACTCTTCCGGCTGCCTCCCAGGCGCCGACACCCCCCTAGTCTGCTGAGGAGACTATGCCCACTCCCACCAGGCAGACCCCCCAGATCTCCAGACTTTCCTTTTTGCCTGAAAGGCCCACCAAGATGCTGGATTTCACAAAGACTTTCACGGTTCGCTTGTACCATTTGAGGAGCCATCCTGGAAAAAGTCTCCTACTAAAAACAAAGGTAAGTGAAACAGAAAACGATGCTCAAAATGAAGTTCCATTGAGACTCTTCAATACAGGAACAAACTAAGGGTTGATGGAAGGAGGTGGGGTGGGGGGGATGGGCTAGTGGGGGATGGGCACGAAGGAGGACACTTGTGATGAACACTGGGTGTTGATGTAAGTGATGAATCACTGGGTTCTACTCCTGAAACCAATATTGCACCGTACGTTAACTAACTAAAATTTAAATAAAACTTTGAAAAGAAAAAAAAGAATAAAACCTTTAAAACTTTGAGGAAAAAAAATGAAGTTCCGGGCGAAGCTGAGATAAAAGAAAGTCAAAGTGAATCGATGCCTCCACAGACCATTAGCATCCAACGTTTTTGCACACACACAACAGCAGACAGAGAGATTGCACAGCCTGCAGTGTGGGCATCATCCAAGTCTGGGGGAGTCCCCAAACTTCTACCGTCAGGCTCAAACTTACCTTAATTTCTTTAGCAATTAAGCAAACAAGTTGTCTGGGACTGTCTTTTGGAGCCCAGTTTTGGACCACAGTTGCATTCCTCAAGTGAGTCAGATCTGGCACAGCTGTGAACCCTCCTCTCTGCCCCTCATACCATTTTGCCTCCCTGTTTCTATTAGTTTCTTAGGGCTCTTATACCAAATTACCACAAATAAGTGGCTTACAGCAGCAGAAATTCATTCCCTCCCAGTTCTGGAGGCTAGACGTCCAAAATCAAGGTGTTGGTGGAGCTGTGCTCCCTCCAAAGGCTCAGCAAGAATGTGTTCCTTGCCTTTCCAGCTTCTGGTGGCCGCTGGCATTCTTTGACTTGTATCTGCGTCACTGTAAGCCCTGACTCTGTTGGCCACATTCCCTTCTCTGATCTGTGTCAAATTCCCCTCTTATAAGGACCTAAATTGCATTTAGTGCCCCCCAGATAATCCTGGATCTCCCCATTTCAGGAACCTTAATCTAACCACATCTGCAATTTTTAATTAAAAAAAATTTTTTTTGCCATATAAGTAACATTCATAAAGTCCACTATTGAGACAATAACATCTTTTGGGGGGGGTGGGGGGATGGGGGGTATTACTCAGCCTACCACACTGTTACTGGTTGCTAAAACAACTTTTTTTGTCACTTGAAGGCAGGAACTGGCCAATAGAAGAAAGCTAAGTAGTATATCCCAGCTTGGGGCACCTCACAGAGCATCCCAGGCTCCTAGGGTCCTTTATGATTAAACTATCCAATAAGACAAGATACTCAGTTTCTAGTCAGGTCGAGAGCCTCCAAAGAATAGAAGTAAATTATAGAAAGTTTTTCAAGCTACCGTAAAACCTTCCTTAGGTGGATCCACAAAGAGCTATCTAAACTGGCCTGTGTTTGATTCAAACAAACATATTATGTAAACTAAAAAAGTCCCAGGCAGTGTCCACATCTGAAGATTCTAGGAAAACCATACCATATCATTTCATTATCTTTCAGGTAATGAAAGCAAATCCTTAATCATATAGGGATTCAACAACCTTTCAAGGGGTTGGACCAGAGGCTGGTGGCCTTCCAATGTTTAGATTTGGCCCATGAGTCTTGGACGGTCTCTAGCACAACCTTGACCTAAAATCCACTCTGACCTAATTCACCCAGCCTGCTGGCCTGTGCCAACCAAATATACTGGGTAATTATGCAGTATTGGGCTTTGTCTCAGTTGGGTACACACATTTAGCTTATTTAATCAAGAGCGGTAATGCAGCAAGGCAACTTGGAAAAGAAGAAACACCAGAGCTCAGCTCAAGTGCTGGATTTAATGGACAATGCATAAGTAATGAGAAAGGCAGTACATGAAAAATAAAAGCAAGGAACCAAAAAACCTTGCTGGTGAGACTTTGAAAACTTTCCTTACGAATGTCAAAGCCTGTTTGTTTTTCTTGCAGCCTAGCTCCACCATGAGCTGCTTGGCAGTAAAATCTACTCTGTATTAACTCTGAGTCCATTCATATTGCAAAATGGCCAATAATAATGATGTCCCTGAGCTGCTAATTGATTGTGAAATGCTTTAAGAGCTTTATGACAGCAGGAAGGTACAATTAGTTATTATTAGATCATGCAATTCATTAACTTAAAGGGCAAACAAAACTTCAATGGCAAGTGTTTCTACATATCTTCAATGGCAAGTGAGAAAACAGACTTGTCAGGCCACTGTTGTCTGCTATTAGCAATGTCACTCCTCCCCAGAATGCAATTTGCATATTTTGTCACAATACGAGGTTTTCTTACAAATATTTTTCGGAGCAGAGATAGAAGCGTGTTAATCTAGACGGGATGCTTTATCCAAAATATAATTTGGCCATCATATCTAATAACCAGCACTCAGATGTAAATGATTTTTAATTGTGTTAAATATCTGATAGTTGAAAGCAAAAAAAGGAAGTCATGAGTTGGACACTGTTAAGAAGCCCATCGAAGAAACTCCACATCTATAAAGAAAAAAAGGTTCAAAGTCACAATATTTATTGTTTAAATAAAGAGAAATATTTAAATGGCACTTACATAATAAGTTTCCTGTATGAATTAATATTGATACTATCCCATTTTCTGTTCCCTAAAACATCTTACCAATGAAAGGCACAATATTTTCCTCTGAGAACCACTGGCCCATAGCTATAGACTAGCTACTGCTCTAAATAGGCTCACTAAAATTTAGGGAAACACAAATTTAAAAGGGCTCCAAAGAAACAAACCTAGAAATGTAAGCTTTTGGCCTGTGGTTCATTATCCCACCAATTAGATAGAAAGTTTGCTGAACGTGTTTGCATTACGTCTAGTGGGGGATCATCTGGATTCTTTGACTGCCAGTGACAGGCACCCAACCCCACCATCCAAAGCTAGGGGATGTACTGGATTACACGGTCATGGAAGGAATAAAATGGAGCTGGTCTTAGGGACGCCCACAGTCAGGGACTCAAATGCTCTGGAGACTTTACTCTCTGTCTCTGCATTTTTCTGTGTTTTGGCTTCATACATTTTATTGCAGGTGGAATTTCTCCACATGGCAAGGGAGACAGGAGACAAAGCACAGGCTGCTCTGGGCTTCCAGGCTTCTAGCTTAACGATCCTCAAGGAAGGAGAACTTCCCCATCCTGGAGGTAGTTGAAAACTTCCATGGAAGGGCGCTGGTTGGCTTAGCTTGAGCGACATGACTATGCATGAACCAGTCTCTGAGAACAGGGGAACAGGCTATTATAACTGCTCCAGCCAGAGTCATGTGCTTATAACACTCTCATGATTAGTAGGGCAAGGTCTGCTTATTTCAACATAAGTAAACTAGTGAGTGAAAATAAGAGGGGATAGCATAATGATAGCCACAGCATCAGTCACTAAGGAAATCGTGGTGAGGTGAGTAGGCGAGTACCACGCACCCCCAGTTTGTACCCAACTGCATTCCCTGTGCACACATACGGAGTGGCCACTCCAGGCACACATCCCTATTTTGCAGTGGTCTCTGACATCAGACAGAACAGGGTTCAGTCAGGGAGAAGAAACATCTTCTTGGACAACAGCCCCCTCAGAATTCATATGTGAAAGTCCTAACCCCCAATACCTCAGGATGTACCTCTATTAGGAGATAGGGTCTTTAAAGAGGACATTAAGTTAAAATAAGGTCACTAGGATGGGCCCTAATCTAATCTGACTGGTGTTCTTGTTAAGAAGAGGAGGATTTAGACGCAGGCCAAAGAGAAAAGCCTGGAACAGGTTCTTCCTTCAAAGCTCTCAGTAGAAACCAACCTTGCTGACACCTTGATCTCAGTCCTTGAACTTCCAGATCCATGAGAAAATAAATCTCTTCCTTTTTTTTTTTTAAGTTTTATTTATTTATTTTGGCAGGGGAGGGGGAGAGAGAGAGAGAGAGAGAGAGAGAGAGAGAATCCTAAGCAGACTCCTCATTGTCAGTGAAGAGTCCGACTTGGGGCTCAATTTCATGGTTCAGGAGATTATGATCTGAGCTGAAATCAAGAGTGGGACGCTTAACCAAATGAGCCACCCAGGTGCCCTGAAAATATATGTCTCTTATTAAGCTACCCCATGCATGGCACTTTATTATGGCAACCCTAGCAAACAAATATATCTCCGCATTGTCACCCCTGTCACTAGCAAATGAGCCTCTCTGCCTCTTTCCAAGGAAGAAGAGCCCATGCAACAACGAGTTGTTGTACGGTAACCAGTAGGATATCAGGCACTGTGTGTAGGCACAGGAGCTACAAAGGAAAGTGATATCACGATGTGTGTTCTTTTCTTTCTTAATTCCCCACCTATCCAGGAATAGCACATTCAAGGTATGTGTATATACATGTCATTATACCCCAACTCTCATGACCATGATCAAGATCCATAGTCAACCCTTGCACTCTACCCACTGAGCCCAGATTATTGCCTCGGAATCTTGCTTCACACAGTGCTCTAGGAAATCACTACAAATAAATCAAAATTGCCACTTGAGGTGAAACTTATTTACTCCAGGAGGAAGAAGCCGCTTATTGCCTACCCAGTATCTAACGATCTTCTTACTTAGTAGAGCAGCCATGTTTTTATTCAGTAAAGGGAACATTTTTCACCTTCTCCTCTAACACTAGTCAATAAAATATAATGAGAGATAGTGAATGGAAGACTCCTCAAAAAGACAATTGCCTGGGGTGTGCTATGTCGCCTTCCCTTTCATCCTTCCTGCTTTCTGGAATGAAACTGTGATGTCTAGAGCTTCAGCAGCCACTTTGGTTTATGAGACCACAATGAGAATGGAAGCTAACACCAAAGATGAAGGAAAAGAAAGAAGGAATCTGCTATCTTAATGATTGCGGATCCTCCATATCAATCTTAGATTATCTACATCCAGACTCTTATGTGTTTAAACCACTATTATTCTAGTTTTCTTATTGTATGCTACCAGACCTTGATTTAGAATGATGGTATTTGAGAGGTATTGTAGAATGGCTTACTCAACACCAGTGATCAACTTCTTATTTGTGTTTTTCTCTTACAAAGGCTTGAAACCTATGTATACAAATACCTATCTCCCTTCCTTGCAGCTAGGAAAGCCATATGAAATGTAAGCCAGTTCTGGCCATTGAAATCAAAGGAGAAGTCCACTGGTGATTTTTGAAAAAGACTACCGTTTTCTTCCTTCCTCTTTCTGCCTGGAAGGCAGATGTGTAGCTGAGTGGCTCCATCACTATCTGGAGATCATGAAGCAACAAGGATGAGAATAAAAGGTGCTGACAAAGCTAGAGACGGAAGGGTAGAAATATGGGACGGGCCTGGGTCCCCTACGGCATTGCTCAACTACACAACCCCCCAGACTGCTTTCCTCTGAACTTTTTGTTATGTGAGAATAAATGAACACGGTTTGCTTAAGCCACTTTGGATGCGTCTTCTGTTATTTCTGGCTGAACCCGTTCCCAGCTCTGTCTCTACACAAGCCCACTAGCATTTCGGCCCTCAGCTGAGGCAACACCCCCACTGGAATCACCCCAAGCCTGGTGAATATTTTGCTTCCTGGGACAGCCAAAACAAATTGCCACAAACTGGCTTAACACGACATAAATCTATTCTCTCATAGTTCAAGAGGCCTGAAGTCCAAAATCAAAGTGTCAGTAGAGTTGATTGATTGTCCATTGGTTTTTCAAGAGGCCCTGAAGGAGAAACTATCCCCCAGGCACTTCGCCTAACTTCTGGTTACTCCCAGCAATCCGTGGTGTTCCTCAGCCACAGTTATATCACTCCAATCTCGGCCTGTGTCCACCCACCCTTCTTTCCTGTGTGTGTATTTCTGTCCTTTGTCTTCTTAATAAGGACACCAGTCACTGGATTTAGGGCCTACCCTTTACATCTGCAAAGATCCTATTTCCAAATAAGGTTACATTCACAGGTACTGGAGGTTAGAGCTTGAAACCATTTTCAGAGGACACAATTCAACCCACCTACAGTGATGGACTCCCTCTTATTGCCCCCTTGGGGACCCATAGTATTACATTACCACAGATGACACTCAACTCATTATTTCAGAAAGAGCCTCAAGCTGGGACTTCGGACCAAGTTCTAATTTCAGTCACCTCACTAATCATTTCAATGCCCTCGCCAAGTAATTTAGCTCTTCAGTGACTCGGTTTCTTTATCATAACACAGCAATAAAAACACCTGCTCTGTCGACAAGCTTGATGAGAAAAGCCACTGAGATAATGTAGATGACACAGCCTTGAAAACCACGAAGATTTTCAAGGAGTAAGGCCTTCTGGACTTCCTCTCCTTCTTCAAGAGCATCATGATCATTCATCTCTGGCTTTGCAATGTCTAAGGGTGAAAAGGAAAAAAAGGAATTAGCTTGGGGAGCTGGAATCAGTAAGTCGAGACATCTTCTGCTTGCAGGGGGTGTTCCCGAAAACAGAGCAGGTCGGGACAAAGGAAGAGAGTGGTTGGACCATGGCTGAGTCTGCAGGAAATGACCCCGAGATGGAAGGGTGGCAGGCCACCACGCAGGCCACCAGGCACTGCACAAGCTCTTCCCAATTGAAGCTTCCATACTGCCCTGGACCTCACAGCCTTGTTATCATTCTTTAGGGATTCTAAAAACATTCACTTTTTAAAATGTAAGAAACATATAATAAGTAAGTTAATGAAAGCACATGTAGCCTCTACCCAGATTTAGCACGTTAATATTTCACCATCTTCAATCCATATTCTCTTTAAGAAACAAAGTATAAAAATGCAACTGAAGCCCCCTACACATAAAATCCCATTTTCCTCCCTCCTTTCCATTACTTTGAAGATTGTGTGTATCTTGCTTGCATGTTTTGATGTGTTTCTCCAAATGTCGATAGCTAGATTAAAAAATGCTCAATGTCAGGGCACCTGGCTGGCTCAGTCCGTAGAGTATGCGACTCTTGATCTCAGGGTTGTGAGTTTGAGCCCCACACTGGGTGTAGAGATTACTTAAAAATACAAACTTAAGAAAAATGCTCAGTGTTGTTTCCTACACTGAAAACTTTCCATTAAAAAGCATCATTCTGTGCATATCCTCTTGGACTTGTTTTTTTTCACTCACCATGATTTTGAAATCTATCCGTGTGGCTACATAGAAATCTATTCATTTCAACTGCTAAATATTATTGCATTACATGAATAAACCACAGTTTGTTTTTCCTACTCCCCTGCTGAGGAACAATTAGGCTGTTTCTAATTTTTTATATTATAACCAACGCACCAGTGAACAACCTTTTGTGTTCCTCCTCATGCCTATGTATGAGAGTTTCTCTAGATCTATCCATAACCCAAATTGCTGGGTTATAGGTATGTGCATCTTCAACCTCACAGACATTGAGTGTTAATGCCATTTGAATTAATCATTTTCTTCAAGAAGGTTTGAACTGTAGGGTCTTATTTGAGAAATCCTTCTCAACACTTATGGTTCTAGAAATAGTCACATATTTTTTTCACCTGTTTACATTGAGGCCTTTAATCCACCTGAAATTTATTTTTGTGCCTGGTGCGAAGTTAGTGTCTAATTTTGTGCTTTTCCATCTGAATGGCTGGTTGTCCAGAACCATTCCTGGAAGTGTCATTCTTTCTCCAGTGATACGTGCTTTAACCTGAGGGGTAACCGTTCTAAAGCAGGGGTGATGCTCACCTTGAGTTCTTTATTTGGTCCCACTTGTCTTCTTGAGAATTCATAGCACATTTTTATTTTTTTTAAGTTTATTCATTTTGAAAGAGAGAGAGAGAGAGAGAGAGAGAACACAAGCAGGGGAGGGCCAGAGAGAAGGAGACAGAGAATCCCAAGCAGGCTCCACGCTGCCAGCACGGAGCCCAATGCAGGGCTCGAACCCACGAGCCAAAACCAAGGGTCAGACGCCTAACCCACTGAACCACACAGGCATCCCCTCATACCACATTTTTAAATTAGTGTAGCTTTATAATAAGGCCTTTTTAATGTTTATTTATTTTTGAGGGAGAGATAAAGAGCCGGAGAGGGGCAGAGACAGAGGGGGATAGAGGATCCAAAGCAGGCTCTGTGCTGATAGCAGAGGGCCCGATGTGGGGCTCAAACCCACGAACCATGAGATCACGACCTGAGCCAAAGTTGGTTGCTCAACAGTCTGAGCCACCCAGGTGCCCCACTTTATAATAAGTCTTAATAGCTACATAGCAAGTTCCCTTCTAACGTCTTCCAAATTCCCTTGACTTTTCTGGGCCAAGTGACTTCTTAATAAAGAACTTTAACTCAGTAATTCAAGAGTAACTGACAACTTAAAGGAATAACATATTAGATGGAATAAGTTTAACTAAAAACCCATTAGTACGTCTTGTCACTGAGCAAAAAGCAGGCTTAGAAAGAGTCTCAGGGCACCTGGGTAGCTCAGTCTGTTAAGCATCCGACTTCGGCTCAGGTCACGATCTCACGGTTCATGGGTTCAAGCCCCGTGTTAGGCTCTGTGCTGACAGCTCAGAGCCTGGATCCTGCTTCAGATTCTGTGTCTCCCTCTCTCTCTGTCCCTCCCCTACTGTGTGCACTCGCTCGCTCGCTCTCTCTCTCTCTCTCTCAAAAATAAATAAATAAACATTGGAAAAAAAAGAAAAAAGATCTTCAACATAAGAAGCCTTCATATAGGGACTGGTGACGAGAGTCAGGCAGGTGAAGTGCTGAGATGGGGCAATGTGGAAAGCTGGTAGGGGGTTGGGTGGGGGAGGGGTGCAGATGACATCCAGCCTGCTCTGCTGGAGGTGCAGAGGGCCTGGGGGATGACACCCCTGTGGGGAGACAGCCTACACAGACAATCAGAGGCGCCCTTGCTGACAGTCAGCACCCACACCCCAGTCGTGAGAGAGGCCTTCATGGACCTTCCAGCCCCATCCATCTGCCAGCTGAATGCAGCTGCAGGAGTGACCTCAAGCAGCACCACGTGTGGCTGAAGAATCACCCAGTCGACCCACAGAACAGAGGAAAATAATAAATCATTGTTATTTTAAAACACTAAGTTTGGGGTGTTTTGTTACCTGGCAGTAGATAACAGAAACCATCAGAGACATAACCACTTAAATATGATGGCTGCATTCCCCTAAGACTAGCAGGAAAGCCCGGTTAATCGCTAAACAGGACACACTTTGCAATGTGAAATAACAGAAAATTCTATATACTGATCCAGAAAGGCGAGAAAATTCAGGAGGGCCCTGGGTTTTGACATGCAAATGAAGACAAGAGCACTCCCCATCAGAATCAGACAAACTAGAAGAGCATTCACAATCTACTTGAATTCCTAGTCAATGCCCTAGGGCAATCTGCTTTTTAAAAAGAGAAGAAAGAAAGAATCTTTAAAAAAAAAAAAAAACACACCCTTCAGTTCCACTTTTCAAACTTAGGCAGAATGACTTTCACTGCTTCACTCAAGTTTGTCAAAAAGTAATTTTCTACCTAATTTACTTTCACAGGACGAAGACCTTCTCAGAGGCCGGAGGAAAAATCCCTTTCCGACAAGGGTGAGAATGGAACTAGATTTCCTCCAAGGTTCCCTTCCTTCTGTCTCCTGGGCACGTGTCAGGGATCCCAAGGACAGGCCTTGCTTATCCCCACAGGTGGCCCTGTGTGTGGGAAGCATGGAGAATCCCTCCGTGGTTCGGCCAGGAGCCTGCTTTTGATTCCCCGCCATCACTGATCTCTTAGCCCTAGAGTCATGGTCAATTGGAAACAGAAATCCTGGTTTCCTGGGAGCTGTGACACAGCTAAGAGTGTGAGAAAATCCAGTGTGGTTTCTTGTTTACACAGGGGTCAAATGGAGGTGGAACGAACTGAAAACCAATTTTGACTCCAGCTTTACTAAGTAATTTACAACAATGCCAACAGAGATAAAAATCTTCCCAGGAAAGGAAAGCAGGCAGGTAAATTACTGTGGCTTTCTAAGTGAACTGCAGGGTTTTTGCTTATCTTCTCTTTCTGCGTTCTTCTTGAAACAGCTGCTCCTTTGCTTCATTATTTCCGTATATAAATGGGAACACTTTTTATTAGCAAATGGCTCTGAAGGGTGATACCATTTCCCAGCCCAGACATCTCTGTGTGTGGTGTCCCCACACATACCAGCACGCCCCAACCTTTTCCTTTGTGCCCCAGATCCAACTGCAGGCTGTCATGAAACATTAGTGATTTTTAATTACAGAGTCTAATTACAGTGGTAGAAATTATCATGCAGAGAATAAGCTGGTGCCTGCATCAGCCCACTCAGACCTTTCCATCGTGATTCTACTCGCATTCTTGGACTCATAATTTATGTGCTGTGGGGAAACGTTGAGAAGGTGGCCAAATTCCCTTGCAACCTCCGAATTAAGATGCACGGAAGAGAAGCAGTTTCGACATAGCGGAGAAGGTAGGATCTTTGCCAGACCCTGCACTTACATGGCCCGCGGGGAGGCTTGCTAAGTCCCAAGTTCAGATTTGCCGGAGAGGAAAGTCGAGAGAACAGCAGGGGAGAGGGACGGGATGGGGCTCCTCTGCAGCACTTCTTGTGGACTGTGCTAGACACGTTGTACAGAATCTTCACCATTACTTTACACGGCAGCGCTAGGAGTGGGGTGTTCCTAGCCCCGTGCTCTGAGTGGTTACCTCACTTCTACCAGGAACACCTTCCTCCTTAACCAACCCGAGTTCCCTTCACCTGGTTAACTTTTTTTTTAAGTTTGTTTGTTTGTTTGTTTGTTTTGAGAGAGAAAGAGCACGGATGGGGTGGGGCAGAGAGAGAGAGAGAATCCCAAACAGACTCCACGCGGTCAGTGCAGAGTCTGTTGTGGGGCTTGAACTCATGAACTGTGAGATCATGAACTGAGCCAAAATCAAGGGTCAGACACTTAACCGACGGAGCCCCCTAGGCGCCCCCCATCATCCGGTTACCTTTATCCTTAAGGACTGGCTCGGTCCTTACCACCTCTCCACCACCTCCTCTCGCCTGGGCCTCTGAACACTACAGCAGTCTGCGTTTAGCACTATTAAAACCCTTGTTTTACGCTCTGAGGAAATTCCTTGTTTATTTTTCCGCCAGCCGCTACTAGAGTCCTGCAGAGAGGAATTTGATCTTACCCATCTTTGTGTCCCTCAAATTTAGCACAATCCCTGGCGTATGGTCTGTGCTTGGTAAATGTTTCGGGAATGGACTGAGTGAATTGCCCATAGGTACACAGTTAGTAAGGGGTGAGGCTTCTAACACGCCAGTTCAGGTCTGTTTGATTCCAAAGCTCTATTCGAGGCTTTCTATCAAGGAGTAATAGTATGCAGAGCATTGTTTCAGCAAAAAAAAAAAAGAGAGAGAAAGAGGAAAACTCATTATCCAACTTTAAATTGAGGTTAGAGGTCACGGAGAATCTTCTGGCATTCTTGGAGAATGGGCATTCAGTGATACGTTGCTGGTGAGAACAAGGATTTGGCGGTCTTGTGCAGGATGAATTGGCTGTTTGTGAAGACACCAGAGCAATTCTGTCCCCTTTCTAATCCTTCTGTGCCCCTGGGGGTCACTAGGACCGGGGGATGACAGCATCTCCTGCCGCTGATTTCAGAGGCACCCTGAAAAATATCCAACACAAGAATTTGATCTTGGATTAAAGATTAAATTCATTTGGATTAAATAAATGGAAGGAGCAAAATTGGTCTCTCCCCTCACCCCAGAGCTCGTATGTGGGAGTCCTAACCCCCAGAATCTCAGAATGTGACTGTATCTGGAGATTGAGTCTTTAAAGAGGTAATTAAGTTACAATGAGGTCGTTAGGGCGGGACCTGATCCGACATGACTGGTGTCCTTATAAAAAGAAGAAATTAGGACACTGATACAGAGAGAATATGACGTGGAGGCACAGGGAGAAGGCAGCCATCTACACGTCTCAGAGAGAAGCCTCGGAAGAAACCACTCTCGCTGATGCCCGGATCCCAGAATTCCAGCCTCCAGAACAGAGAAAATAAATTTCTTCTATTTAAGCCATGCTGTCTGCGGTACTCTGTTATGGGAGTCTAGCAAACTGATGCATTCCCAAAAGTAAAAACTGAACAACTTTAATTTTCAAACACGGGCGAGGTATTCTGAGTGAGTGACGGCCTCTAAGTGGTAGATGGCCATAATGAGTCTGGTTTCCTCTGTAGGATAGAATGTTCAATCATCATTGCATTTCAGTGGGCCATATTGTAATAAGAAATGTTTTGTTTCTTCAATACAGATTTATTTATTTTTTTAAAAATGTTTTATTTATTTTTGAGACAGAGAGAGACAGAGCATGAGCAGGGGAGGGGCAGAGAGAGAGAGGGAGACACAGAATCTGAAGCAGGCTCCAGGCTCTGAGCTGTCAGCACAGAGCACGATGCGGGGCTCGAACTCACGAACTGTGAGATCATGACCTGAACTGAAGTTGGACGCTTAACCGACTGAGCCACCCAGGCGCCCCTTCAGTACGGATTTAGGTAGGTGTGCATGTGTTATTAGTGTGCAAGTGTGTCGTTAGTGTGCAAGTCCTCAGAGTTGTACGTAGGGTCTCTCAGAAGACTGAAGAGGCCCATATGCACCTCATCTCAGCTAAGAGAACTTGGGAGGGCCAGTTAAAGTCCATCCTGAACTATTCCGTTGAATTTGAGACCAGACCACACAACTCAGAGCTTGTGAAATGTACTGATGGGACTTCCACGTTGCAGCTTTTTCAGGGTCAGGGAACTGATCTGAGAGCTGGAAAACCCCTAAGGGTGATGGTTTTGTGACCTGGGAGTTTTGAAGAAGAGAGTGTGCTCCACCTCAGGATGGGGATGACAGCGGGGAACTGGGGCGTACTCCTGAGCATCCCCTTGTGATCGAGTGGACTTTGTTCATGCTTTTCCATTGCCTTTCAAGACAGTCACTTAGAAGTTTTTTCTTTAAGATCTTTTCCCCTTCCGGGTGCCTGGGTGGCTCAGTTGGCTGAGCATCAGACTTCGACTTGGGTCGTGATGCCGTGGTTCATGAGATCGAGCCCAGCTTGGGGCTCTATGCTCACAGCTCGGAGCCTGGAGCCTGCTTCAGATTCTGTCTCCCTCTCTCTCTGCCCCTCCCCCACTCATGCTCTGTGTCTCTCTCTCTCTCTCAAAAACAAATAAATATTTTTTAAAAAGATATTTTTCCCTTCATGCCCTATTTATTATAATTCCCTTTAGTTATACCAGCTCTTTGGTAATGTCTGACACACTCACTCATCGACCTTTGGGTGACGGTGCCGTGGGTAGCAAAGGGTTGGACAGTAGAGGGGATAGGTACACCACCCAATCGTACCCCTCTGTGGATGCCCACACAAAGGGGTGCGTCCTACTGGGAGGACTGTACTCCAGGGGGGCAGGTAGACAGCCCAGTGAGAGGTGACCCACACCAGGGCTGGGAAGCGGTGAGGAAGGATGGGTGACACAGAAATGAGGATCTGGGTGACTCCGGGGCATGACTGGAGGGAAGTGGCCTTCAGGACACGAGCCTGGCTTTAGGGTTACAAGTGTGAGTTGCAGGTGGGGGGGGAAAGGAATTGTCCTAAGTAGTCTTTTCAAAAGCGGGCTAAAAATTCCTCATGAAATGATAATTAACCTGAATTGCTTTTGTATGACTGTTACTTGTCATCTTGAATGGAAAGAGCTAGATTTAACGTGGATCATTTCTCCTGCATGCCGGGCAGTCTCGGCCTGGTGGTTCTCAGGACACAGCTCTGTTTAGGAGAGGACAGAGACCCACAGAGACGTGCTGTTCTCCACAACCGTGTGCGGACCCTTAGGCCGTCATGGGCGGTCAGCGGGGTCCACTTGGAGCCCTCCACTGAAGTCTATCGAGTCTTGCTAACAACACGAGACCCAGGGACAGCATCTACTCCCCAGGCACCTTGGCAGTCTTCCCAGCCCCGGCCCCGACTGCTAGGGAATTCACAAAGATTTATTCTGGCTCACACTGTCCCCCGCTGCTTTCTTTTCTCTTTCTCCTGCCATAAAATCTGCGTCATCTCATGTAATTCTGGCCCTTGATAAACCATATCTTTTCTGTCCTCTGTTTTCAGGGAAAAGAGGTAAATCACTGCTAAACAGGCTAAGATTGGGGATTTACTATTTTCATCATTTTTTTTCAGGGCACAAAGGAGGGCAGAAGTAAGAGGTTACTTTACAAAGCCTTGGCAGAGTGTGCTTTCGTGTCTGTTGCCTCATGGTCGTCTCACCACCCTCCATGATAGGAAGGTCAGGTATTACCTCCAATTACAATGAAGGAAACTGGGCTTTGGAGAAATTGACTGATTTCGTCCAGACCATGTGGTTAGAAAGTGGTAAACTGGGCCTCAAAGCGTTGCTGTGACACCACTGTCCACACTCTCTAATAGCCAATCGCGTAGGCATTTATTGAGCACCTACTGTGTCCTAGGCTTCACGCTGAGGAATGAGCTTTAATTCTCCACACTCCCTGCTGTTAAAAAATCTCCAATTCACCTCCACATGTCTACATTCAAGGTGACCAACACTCCGAGAGGGTGCCGCATAGGTCCCTGTTCAGAAGCTTCTCTTCTGACGGCTCAGGGCAAAGAAACAATGCCAATTATAGTTGTTCCTGGATTTTGGAAATCTGTTCCGGACTTAGGATGTTGAAGTTGACATGAAGTCAATCCCTCACTTTTAGAGTCTAGACCCGTGCTGACCAATAGAACTTTCTATGATGATATGGAAATGCCCTAAATCTGCCCTGTCCAATACGTTAGCTGCTAGCCACATGTGGCTATTGAGCGCTTGAAATGTGGCTAGTGGGACAAAGCAACTAAATTTTAAATTTGTATTTAATATGTTTTTATTTAATATGTATTGCTTTATTTTATTTATTTATTTTATTTATTTTTGAGACAGAGAGAGACAGAGCATGAACGGGGGAGGGTCAGAGAGAGGGGGACACAGAATCTGAAGCAGCCTCCAGGCTCTGATCTGTCAGCACAGAGCCTGACGCGGAGCTCGAACTCACGTTCCGCGAGATCATGACCTGAGCCGAAGTCGGCCGTTTAACCGACTGAGCCACCCAGGCGCCCCTTATGTGTTGCTTTAAAGTTACATTTAAATACCCACACATGACTAGCGGCTACCATATTGGATAGCACAGGAGTCTAGACAATCGCATCAGGCAGACTTGAATTCAAATCCCAAATGTGTGTGACCTAACTTCTCTGAGCACCAGTATCCTAAAATGGCCAGAATAAGATCTACTTAACAGAGGTAGTGGATGTGAAGTGTCCATGAGAAGGCCGAGGTGCTTTTTATACGTCACAGCGGTGTTCTGTTGTTAATGTCTCCAATCCCTGCCAGACTATAAACTTCATGAAGGCAGGGACTCTACCTTATTTACATGTGCATCCCTAGCAATAAGAACAGTATGCAAAGTAGGCGTTCAGTAAATATTTCTTGAGATGAATTGAATAAAAGTTGGCAAGATGCCTGAAGCAAGGCCAATGAAAAGAGAGTGGTGCCCACTGCCCCTTTGTCACCTTAGGCACTTTTCCTGAATTACCTGAATAACACCATCTGCCTGTATCAGAAGATAATACAAGAAACAAGAAAAATTTGTGTTAGTGCTACTATAAAAGATGTAGTTGAGGATGTTGTTCACTGTGTTAAACAGTGAGACTTTATGAAGATGTTCAGAATAAATTTCTTTCTCCGGGTAGACTATCACTATTTGAGCGGTAATATTCTGCTTTATCCCATGACCTTCTTATGAACATATAACGAGGAAGTTTTCACATCTGCATCGGCTACCAAAGGGTGTCTGAAACATCTGAAAAATGTAGGATAAACTTACTTTTAAACAGAATGTTAGTTACTTTTAAAAACAATATGCTAACATGGCTTTGTGTCCAAATTAAACGCGCCATAGAATATCAGACCGTTCATGTGAAAAAAAAATTAAAATGACTACACTATTGTCCTGGTGTTTTGAAATGGTTTTTTGCCACCTCTGCTGTATATTTATTGTATTTTCTTTCCAGGCTAACAATTGGATCCACTGCTTAAAATTTAGAGGTACTTCACCTGCAAAGGTGTCTGGAGGTTGAACATGTTATGTGAAAATGTAACTGATGTACTGTATGAAAATAAGCTTACTCTGCATTTCCGGACTTTGAACATCCTGTGGAAAGCTGAGAACCAAATCTGATGTTCAGATTTACTCAAGGGTTGTTCTGTTGTAAAGAACAGGACCCACTCAAGCTAACTAAACTGAGAAAGAAAGTTTCTGCAAGCAAATATCATACTGACATTAAGAACTGTCTCTCTCTCTCAGGAGACAGAATCTGATTAGCTCTATCCGGCCAACATTTTGCCCACCCTGGTGCCCAGTTTAGTCTGCACTGGCTGCAGAACTGGGCCCGATACAGTTGACCACACAGCAGAGAACAAGGGAAGAGGTGCCTGAGACTGGTTTATCGTTAAGTAATGTCTCCTACAGAGTAGTGTCTCTTTATATTCTAGGAATCCTTGTAAGCTATCTTAAACACTTTTATTTTTTTAAATTTTTTTTTTTTAACGTTTATTTATTTTTGAGACAGAGAGAGACAGAGCATGAATGGGGGAGGGTCAGAGAGAGGGAGATACAGAATCCGAAACAGGCTCCAGGCTCTGAGCTTTCAGCACAGGGGCCCGATGCAGGGCTCGAACTCAGACCGCGAGATCGTGACCTGAGCCGAAGTCAGCGCTCAACCGACTGAGCCACCCAGGCGCCCCTCTTAAACACTTTTAGGAAGGGATGGGAGAGAGAGTGGGTAGAGAGGCTGAGTATGTTGGGGAGCAAATATACAATGATCATTTATTTAACAAATGTTTACTGAGTGTCTACACTACAAAACGGGATAAGAAACAATTCTAATAAACCCAAAATTTAGTCTTGGTGCCACCTTTGGCACAGGTCACAGGCTGCCCACATCTGCTGTTCAGATTTTATATTTTCAAGCCTGTAGGATAGAGGCCAGCCTTCAGAGCCATGACCCAGGGACCCAAAGAGCTTCTATCACCAAGAAAGATAAATTTCCATGTCCATCGAACTGTCTGAGGGTGGGAAAATGAACTTATCCAGTTGGAAGTAATTTTTAATAAGATCAGGACGAAAGAGGCTTCCTTGTTAATTTTCAGTTAACCTCTTACTAAACAGAACACTTCGTTCCCCCATCGAAGCCCCTACTGTAAAAGATTTGCGTCAATGAGAGTAGACAAGCAAAAACAGAACAGTAACAAACAATCCGATTAATTGCTGCCTGCGTGACCTACAGGCACCTGTTAAACTGTGTTACGACATATCAAGATAGGGAAACACCAAACCAAGCCTACTGTTTTTATGCATCTGACTGAGGAACTTTGGGAAAATCTTACTGGGGACCACGGCATAGTAATTATAATGATGGTTAACACATCAGGCACTACAATGTTAGGTACTTAGTATATAATATCTTATGGAAATAAGACACATATAGACATATACATATATATACACACACATATACATATACACGTACACATACATATACATTTATGTCTTATATATAACTCTGAGAAGTAGGAGTTATTGTCACCCTCAGTTTACAGATGAGAAAACTGAGTCTCAAAGACTGAATAAAACCTTTTGATTACCCAACCCAATCTGATTTTAAGGACTTTTTGTGGCCTACTAAGTCAGTGTTTAAAAGGCAGAAAATAAAAGTGAAAAGTGTCCAGAGACCCCACCCAGATGATTCTGACCCAGAAATGGATTTTGGAGGGTCTGAATTAGTCATTCCTCTAAATGGGTTTTAATTTAAATCAGCAACAACCTCCACCCCCAAATCATGCAGAGAGGTGATGACCACTTATAAAAATCCGTAGGGAGTCTGACTCTTGAGTTCAGTTGTGGAAATAAGCCAAAGGCGTTTTAACTCAAACACACGTGTGGTGGGGGTAGCATAATCATACCGAGTCAAGATCAAAGCTGACAACAGGGAAGTCATCTACTAACGGAAATCATTCAAAGATCACAGCAGAATTGCTTGTTAAAAGCGATCATAAGCCATGGTGCAAATATTGATGTTTCATAACATTTTTATTATTGTCATTTTAAACGGATGGCTTAGCAGACTATTTATTGGTCTGTTCTGGGGTCTCCCGACTTGCCTCTAATGAGTTGACCCTATAAAATTAGTGAAATCAGACCATGCTGTAAAGTGAAATCAGACCAGTCCTGTGAGGGCTTCCCCACAAAATCAACAAGCGAGAAACGCTGTGTCACTGGACAGGGACAGCGCCATGTGGAATGGCAGAAGGAATGAAGTCACCTTTGGCAAAAATATAAGATTAGGTAGTTTGGGGCAACAGAAGAAAAAGCATTTATGCTTTCAGCTTCATTCTCACCAACCTCCGTGAGTGACACTCTGTCCCCTGCATTGCCTTCTGCCTTCCCCGTTGAGCGTTTCCTTTCCTCGGCCCAACAGACCTTTTTCCCAGGCTCTTAAACAGAAGGAAACACCCCTCCATGCCTCTGCGCACTCACTCCTCAGCACGAATGCTTGCTTTTCTGCCTCTCTTTTCCTCACCACCGTGTTGGCAGAATTTAGAATTATCTCGCTTCACTGAGGTCTGGGTCATAGGGAGTGAGGGGATCAGAGGGCAGGAAGCAAACGTCCCCGGTGGGAGAGCGGGTGGGCAGGCCGCCCTGGCGCGTGGGCAGGACACTCAGCAGCCGGCCCGCTTGCGGCTCAGGTTCGTTCCTACCTACTCCACGTTCTTGTGTTGAATGCTCCCAAAGCACAGTGCCCTGTATTTCTGAGCAGCTGGCCGGGTCCTAATCGGACCAGCTATGACAGCGTGTGGAAGTTTTCAAAAAAAAAAAGTGTGAAAGTGGTTTCAGACTAGAACCCTGAGACTACATGTGACTACATAAGAAGTTGGTTGTAGGGGCGCCTGGGTGGCTCAGCTGGTTAAGCATCTGGCTTCAGCTCAGGTCATGATCTCACCGTTGGTGAGTTCGAGCCCCGATCCGGCTGCTGCTGTTGGCACAGACCCCGCTTCAGATCCTCTGTTCCCCTCTGTCGCTGCCCCTCCCCCTGCTTGCACGAGCACACACTCCTTCTCAAAAATAAACATTAAAGGGGCGTCTGGGTGGCTCAGTCGGTTACGCGTCTGACTTCAGCCTGGGTCATGATCTCGCGGTCTATGAGTTCGAGCCCCACGTCGGGCTCTGTGCTGACAGCTCAGAGCCTGGAGCCTGCTTCTGATTCCGTGTCTCCCTCTCTTTCTGCCCCTCCCCTGCTCATGCTCTGTCTCTCTCTGTCTCAGAAATAAATAAACATTAGGGGGCGCCTGGGTGGCGCAGTCGTTAAGCGTCCGACTTCAGCCAGGTCACGATCTCGCGGTCCGTGAGTTCGAGCCCCGCGTCAGGCTCTGGGCTGATGGCTCAGAGCCTGGAGCCTGTTTCCGATTCTGTGTCTCCCTCTCTCTCTGCCCCTCCCCCGTTCATGCTCTGTCTCTCTGTCCCAAAAATAAATAAAAAACGTTGAAAAAAAAATTTTTTTAAAAAGAAATAAATAAACATTAAAAAATTTAAAAATAAAAAATAAAAAAAAAAAACATTAAAATAATTGCTTGCAGTGGTTGCCTCTGGGGAGAGGAACTGGAAGACTGGGGGGTGGAGGCAGAACTTGATTGTCACTGTCTTTAAATCCTCTTCCAGAGCTCGGATTTTGTATTGTGTGTTGGTCTTTTTCTTTTTTAATTAGGTTTTAAAGGACCTCGAGGGTCATTTAGTTGAAGCTAAGATGTCAGGCACGATTTTTTAAAAAGAGGATCCTTGACAACTGTTCACCTGCCTCTCCCCTAGACCTCTCTGAAGTCCTCTCGAATGGGGACAGTCCGGCCCAAGCCCCGCATTTGCCCACAGGACTGTCTCAAGAGTGGGGGAGTGGGGGCGCGGGGGGGTGGGCTGGGGTCAGTGTCCTTCATGCGGCTGCCAAATCATTGCTTGTGCATCTTCAAATAAAAACTCGCCCTTCAAAACTCTTGCACTCTTGCACATATTATTATGTGCCAATGGTATCAACATTTACTGAGATTTTACTAAATGTATAGCATTCTGAATGCTCTAAATACTCCAATTTATTCTTATTTATAGATGGGCAAGCTGAAACAAGTAAAGTTAAGTGACTGGCTGGCTACCGTGTGTTAATACTGGGGTTCAAACCCAGGTGTATCTAACGCCTGCACTCCTAATTCCATCATGATGCTCCCTTCCCTTCCTCGTGGGTTGTTTACTGCATCACCCCCACATTCACTGAAGAGTTTTCCGGGTGACATGGTGTTTGCCTCTTCTCTTGACCTCACCTTTATCCTGGAGTGAGGGACGGGAGTGTGGAAGGGCCGGGAGGGAAGGTTGGAGGGCCACTCTGGATGGAGGCAAGCAGAATTAAAACAATCAGGAAAAAAATCACCACTACGAATATCCAAGCACTGCCTCCTCATTGTCTATCATCACATCTTCCCCAACATGCAGACACACACGCGCGCACACACACACACACACACACACACACACGCATAATCACAAACACCCACACTGAAGCCCTGACATCCACAGGTTCCACTGTTCAGACTTTTGTTTCTCTTCTTCCTAGGACTTTGTGCTTTGACTTTTTATTTCATCTTTTATCAGGAGCATCACGAAAAGACTCCCTGGAAAGGGGAACAGAAAGACATACCTGGTGGATTCCCGCTGAATGGACCAAAAGGAAGACCTCCTCACGTGGGGAGGCTGCGCGGGATTGGGAGCAGGTGCGGTCCAGGTCATGGAAACAAAGGCTGGCCAGCAAGAGGCTAAAACAGGAAAGAAGAAAAGAACCGGGGTCTGGGAAGTTCAACCGGACAGAAGGAGGAAAGGACATCTTTTTCTGTCTTCCAAATGTGCAAATTAATTCAAGACATAAGAAAGTTAATCATCTTCCTCCCCTTGCTCCCTCCCTAATCAACGAACTGAAAATAAATAACTGAAATACTGTCCTCTCAGCCTTTACACAGTGAAACAAAACTACAAGCAGAGGTTACGTCCTGGAAAAAAAAAACAAAAAGCAAAAAAAAATTCCACCGAGTTTATCTTTGGTTTTCAAACTCAGAAAGGGTCATCACAACCCTACTAAGGAACATGCACACCACAGAGAACTTAAATACAAGTATCTAGATAGGTATCTTTATATCACTTAAGTTTCCTATAGCTTGTATCTAGGCAGAAGAGGCGTGTCAAGTTTCTGACAGGGGACTGGCATACAAGAGAAACTCTGAAGGATTTAAACAGCTTTCTGCGCAAGGCAAAACTCAAAACTGTCAAGAAGATTTACATTGTTTTTCTTTCTTACTTTCCCTCACCCTTCTTTTCATTTTTCTTTGCTTTTTTTCTTTCTTTTCTCCCCCAATGCACGCCCTTCTCTTTCCTTTTTCTACTCTTCTTCTCTTTTTTCTTTCTTTACAAAAAAACAAAAGACAGAACAGCCAATAACATTGCTTTCCCTCTATCACAGTGTGTGGGAATCAGAAAAAAATAAATGCCATACCTCATTAGGAGACCGTCAGCCCAGAAAGAGGGATCCAAATAAGAGATCTGGAAGCAGAATACCAGGAGCTGTCAGAGAGCCACTCACAATCACTGGGATGGGGAGGGCTGCATCCTTGGGGGCAGTTTTGTTTCATCGGCTGAGGGGATGGAAACAGATACTCACAGATCCTCAGAGTATGTTAACCGAGGTTAACACCATGAGCACATGGCCAAGCTTGCACCAGTTTTCAATAAATAGTATTTCATTTGGGTATCTGGACGGAACATATACGCAAGGTCTCCAACATGATGCTGCTGATCTGCATGCCAGTGTGACCCTTGTGTCAGAGATGACAGTGACAAAAAGAACCCGGATAATTTTTAGCAATATGATTTCTGTGGGTTTGAGCATCCGTGTGGAAACCTCGGGGGGACAGTAAAGAATACCAGATTGGGAGTCAGGTAAAGCCAACGACGTGTGCTGTGTGCCAAATCTATGGGGGCAAGTTTGCAGACCCTCGCCCTGGAAGCTGCAACTTCTGCTGGGGAGGTAGCATGTTAATAGATATAGATATAGATATAGATATAGATATAGATATAGATATATAGATATAGATATAGATATAGATATAGATTATATATATTATGTTAATAGCATGTTAATATATATATATATACACCTTTATAAATACAAACACACTTATAAGTGCAACAATAAGGTTAAGAAAATATGGAGAAGTCACTCTGCTTCAATGAATAGAAACAGCTTCCTAACCATCTACGGCCCCCACTGTCTTCTGCCCTAAGCAGCTGCATTCTGTTCTCACCTCCAGCTCCCATGTGTGGGCATACACCCACCCAAATGCCAACATGACTTCTGCCAAGAGAGCTGCAGTTTCCTCACTTCTGAGGTCTCTAGCCTGTCCCTGACCCTGGCAGCTGATAGCCCCTTGGTCTCTTGTGGTTCCCCAGGCTTTTCACTTTTAGCATACTTCGAACCAGAATGACCCATTCATTCCTTGGCCCCTGCCTGGATGTTAGGGACGGCTGACTTCTGGCTCTTCCTGTCCACTGATATCCCACTCTCGCAGATTTTTGGCTCACCCCCACCTAGTGATCTGGCTAATGCCCAGACTTCAACACTTCCTACCTTCCCCTGCCCTCGGCCTGATGGAGTCCAAGTTATGGCTTGTCGGTGGAATGTCAAGATCCAACCTTCTTGCCCCAGTTAAGTGAGGTACATGATAATAATGGAAAAATAGGGAAATGACCCAACCAACCAATCCCTTTAAGATTTGGCATCCAGAAATAGGCTTCTGTGGCTTTAAGAGACCAACCAAGGAGTCACCACACCAGAGTGAGTCTCTGCCTTTCTCTAGTTACAAAATGAACTAACACCACAGAGGAAGTCAGCAAGTATTGCCTACCTTGAACTACACATTGAAAAAGTCCGAGAAGTACCACAGCTAAAGCCCTCTAAATGTTTAGGAGCTCGAGCAGGCTGGGTTTACTGAGGTCTGATTGTGTGGCTTGGGTCTGCATGAGGAAGGAACAAAGGAGCCAACAGGGGGGACAGTCCACGCTAGCTGCCTTCCTTCTCTTTCTCCTGATAGGTACACTAGATATAAGAATGCGGGACCTACTCTGCAGGGGGATGCTGAGGAAATATTGTCAGTCTCCCCACTGGATTAGAAGCCACTAGGCTGGAGGCAGCAGCTTACATATCTCCATACCCCCATACTTAGGCCAATACCCGATATGTAGTAATAGCTTGATTAATGTTCGATGAACAAATGATTAAGACTCTGTTTCACTCCATTCTGAATCTTCCAATTAAGTATTCCTTCAATTAATACTTATCAACTCGAATTCAAGTATCACTAACAGAGGTTAGGGGGCCTGTCTAAAATCGTGGCTTAGGAGACCCAAAATGTTTAACTAAAGCAGTGGTTCTCCTTCTGCTTAGGAAGCGTATATTATCGTTGGCCCAAAATAAATTAATTTGGATCCAATAGAGTCTGGATCTTAAGGTTTCCTTTCGTAAGGTTGGTGTCACTGAGCTGTGACCCTCAGATAATAGTCTAGTATTCAAAGGTCGGAGCCTCAGGTCCAGCTAAGGTTAAGAGCAAACAATTGAATGGAATTGACTGAGAATTTTTCATGGGGACAAATTTCAAACAATGATGTAAAAATTATATTGTGTTTCCTGCTAACACGATGGGAATGTTAATGGGGAGATGCAGGACGCTCGCTCTCTCTCTTCTCTCTCTCTAAAGAGTAATTCCGAAGCACTTAATTGGATTCTTGAATAGCAACGATGACTTGGATATGGCTTCTGGAAGCAGGGGCAGTGCCTGAGAACCACTTTATCTGAGACTGAAACGCGTCTACCTCTTTCATGAAACCCAGACAGTGTTACACATGTACAGGGGACCCACTGAATATTAGCGGAGCCAGGACCCGATCCCAGGGGGAAATGCTGTCATATTTTCCTCAAAATATCAGTCCATTCTCTCAGAGAGCATGCCCAGATCCAGGGAGTTAGTCAGGTATTTCCTAACCCTCCAAGTGATCTGCCACACTGCAGTCTAGTCTGAAAGATCCCCTCTGTTTACCAAGACTTGGCTGCTTCCTGGTGCTTCCTGACTCCAGGTAAAACTGTAAAGATGTCCAAGTTTGTCTTTGTGGCCCCTCCAACTCAACTTTCTAGCCCCTTCATGCCCCCTCCCTCTGTCCAACCACCCTTAAATAGGCCTTCAGATACAAGTTCTCAGGAAAGGCTTGGTATGCAAACTCAGGTGCCTGGATTTCCTATTCCAAACAGTGTTCGCTGTGGAATGAACGACTTTGTCCCTTCTAATTTAGGTGAAGAGATGTGTATGTTGATGTGGGCACATGCATGTGTCTAAGTGCCTAAGGAAGTCCTTTCCCAGGACCTTTCAATTTCAACAAATGTATTTGGAAAGGCAGAGAGGTAAGGGGAAGTGACTCTCAATCTTGACTACAGATTAGCATCATCTGGGATGCTCCTGAAACTTACCAATGTCTTACCCTTACTCAGTCCAGGCAATCAGAGTCTTGGCCAGGGTTTAAAACCACTGGCACGATGGAACACACTTGGGCGTGGCGGGTTGTAGGTTCAAATCCCAGCCATGATACTGACGAGGGGCATGATTTTTAATAAATCATTTAACTTGGGTATGTCTCAGTGCCTTCACCAGGAAAATGAAGTAGTGGTACCAATCTCACTGAGGTGTAGGGCAGTTAAATGACAAGCAGGGCACCAGACCCATAGTAGGGGTACAGTACCTTTGGTTCTTTCTTCCCCACTCTGCCAGGCGTTGAGCTAGATGCCAGAAATCACACATACAAAGAATCAATTACCATGACAGTATCCAGCCCTTCATAAAGATACCTCCCTTTGGATGAAAACATTTTTCCCCCTAGCAGTCCTGAAAACTTCTACCGGAGCAGTGACTTCTCACTTCTGGATGCACATGAAAGTCACTCTCAGAATTTTTTCTTTTTAATGCAGATGGATATTGGCTCCATTTCAAAGATTCTGACTTAATTGATCTGGGATAGGACCTGAGCATCAGGATTTTTAAAAAGCTTCTAAGATGAATCCAGGATTGAAAAGATACTGTCCTAGAACAAGGACAGATATATTATTCCAGAAAGAGTAATAAATAAAATGGTTCTGCCCTCCAGATCTGCCACTTTCAGTATGACCTTGGACACATCATATAGATTCTCCAAAATTGAAAATGGAGATAATATTATTTGGCTTAAAGGGTAGTCATACAGATCAAAAAAGATAACGTTGGCGAAAGTGCTTTTGAAACCATCAGACCTTGTGCAATTTTAAGTTATCATTCCGGAGGCGACAAAGTCTTGGGTTAGCGTCATGGTTAACTACAAACCTTCCCAAGATTGTCCAGGCCCTGGGGCCAGATGGAGAGTGGGGATGGAGAGTCTGGGCATACAGAGGGACATGGTGTGGACTGTAATAAGACTTTGAGAAAGACGTTCTCCAAATGAGAAAAGATAATTTTTTTCTCTGGGTCAAAAATCCATCAGACTTCAAGGCAAATTGAAACAGCAAATTCCTCACCGTCCCAAACAACGATTTATCTGATATATAAACAGCTAGTGGGACTTTTTATTTTTGCAATACGGTTTCTGCTTCCCAAATTTGGCTTCCTCCAGCTCCTACAATGCTCCCCCACCAACAGGTCTTTGAGGTAGATTGGAATAGTTCATTATTCTAATCACGCAGGCCCTGGGTATTGAGTTTAATTTAGCTGCCTGTGCGGTAGGATGCTAGGATATTTTCAAATCTTTAGCCCCTGGCACTGTAAATCAGCCTGAATGTCAGCCAAGAAAAGTGTTGAGATGTAAGCCAGCCCTGCGTTCACAAAAACCACCCATTACTTCTGTTATAAGGGAAAACAATAAATGTCGCATTTAAACACTACTTTGTGGAGGGTTTTCAACATCAAGAAAGTTGAAGTGAGGGACTGTCACTGCACGCTGTTCCAACATTTCCTTAGACAGTGGCACTCAGTCTTGGCCCCATCACTTGGGAATTGGCAGAAAGCAGAGTCTCAGGCCCCACCTCTCACACTTAGAGTCTCTGAATCTGCGTTTTTAACCTGTATCTCCCCACAGGTGATTCTTATGCCATGAAGCCCTGTCTGACAGAATTGTCTCATCAGATCCTCACAGACCACTGTGGCAGTTACTTCCCCATCTCACAGATGAATCAACTGAGACTCAGATGGGAGCAGCTAGGTCCAGGACTCAGTCAGGACCACACCATTATTTATGGACAAACCGAGACTGTCCCAGATCTGCTGATTCCAACAGCAGAGCACTTTCCGGCTCATGACATAGACCTCCTTGTAGGGTTTGTTTGTTTGTTTGTTTGTTTGAACTAGCACTGAGGACATGGTGTCTATAATTTATTTTGCATCCTCTTTAGCACGAAGCAGCTTCGCAGGGATTATTCTTAACAGATAAACTGCAAGCGGAAGTAAAAGAGAAAAGTTGTGGGAGACACAGCATCCAGGAAATAAAGATGACAAAAAAAGTAAGATTTTCACCAAGAAGGACCTCTACAAGAAAGCTGGAGAAAGGCTTCAATCTATGGATTTCTGGTAACCCTGGAAACCTGCACCTCTATAGAGCAAGGATAAAAAACCTCAAAGGACTGGGATGAAGATTAGTAACATAATTAGATAGAAGGCAGACGGAACTCTTTGAGAAAGAAATCAATACGTACACAGATGCAGAATACCAATATAGGAAACACCCCTGCCCCCCTCACCCCTGCTGCTGGGGTGATGTTCTGCAGCAAAACACTGGCCAGGTCCTAGCTGGGCCAAACGCAGGGCAGGGGCTCTGACTGATGATATCACCCCCACCATCTTGCATTTTTGCCTTGCCTGATCCAAACTCTAAGCACCCACGATCCAGGCAGTGCCAGAGGCTGAAGGAGTAGCACTACACAGAGGAAAAGCACTGGAACAGGTATGGGAAGATGAACTAGCTGTGTGACCTTAGATAAGTCACTTAATGTCTCCAAATCATTTCTACATCCTTAAAATGGAGGATAACAACCCTGTCTTGTCCGCCATAGATTCTTTGAGTGTTAACTATGTTAGCTTCTTTGAGTATTAGCTATGTTAATCCATGCAAAAGTGCTTGGGAGTTCATGATTTTATCATCACGGAGTCTGATAATATGTATAGCATATAATTACTACTTTTTTCTTGGCCATGCAGGCACAGACACTTGAAATTCACACTGGTGCTGAAAAATGGCCCTGCGCTATGCAGAAGCCATTAGTTTCTGGGCTGCTTGAATTGTGTGTCAAACTAGGTGCTAACAAACACTAGAGGGTGTAATAAACACAGGTTGTTTAGAAGAGACAGGGAATAATCCAGAAAAGCCCCCTAAGGCAGCCCCACTGGCAAGTCACATTGCCTCATATTCCACTATTCTGGCTGTATTTGCTTCCCTGAAGCATTGTCCTTGGGGAGCTTTGAAATGCAAATATTCCCAGAAAAGGTTAACATATTAACTACTCTCTGGCACTTTAGTCTGAATTAGTCTATCCACAGATTCCTCAGATAATGTTCTTAAATTTCCCAACGAAGGGAATTGAATGGTGATTTCGATAGTGGAGAAAAGAGAGAATTTTGGAGGCTGAGACCCTGCCTTGAGACCCACTACCTGAATAGGGATGCGAGGAGCCACTGGGTGCCTCGCGGGAGGTAAAAGCCCCAAACCAGTGAGGTGAACACTAAATAAAAGTGTGTAGAGAGTGCTGAGCCAAATTCACTCTACTTTTTCTCAAGGTCTAAAAGGAGAATTGGATCCTGTGGTCCCCTGCCTGATCTGCCTCCCTCTTTGGGCCAATTATTTGCCTTTTCCTCTTTGTGGCAGAGTTTAGCTTGCTATTGCTTCAGAAAGTGGGAAAACAAAGCTAATTTAACAATCCCGACTGTTGCTCATTGCAAATCATTATTTATCGCAGACGAGCAATTATCTGTAAGACTTGCCAAGTGTACCTTGTTTTTATCAAAAAGTTCTTTAAAGTGGGTTAGAAGGCTTTGGTCCAATATAAGTTACCTTCAAAAAAAAAAAAAAAAAAAAAAAAGCATCCAGGGTTCTAAATGATCCTCAAAGGCTGTAGGCATGGGAAGTGTTCTAGAACCCTTTAGGGGTGTAACATGCTACCTCAGTTTTCCCAGGGTGATCAGTGTCTGGCGAGCTAAAGATCAGACTACAGAGGACAGCACTGATCCAAGCAAACACAAAATGAATAGCTCACACTTCTCTGATGGACCCTGATGGGTTCTGTCCCCCAAGCCTGCACACTTGTGAACCTTTAAATCAGCCAGCCAGCAGCTCCATGTCCCAGCCAGTCACTGGTCATGAACACAAATGATCCAGGGTATCCATGGCAATCACCCTTGACCCCACCGTTGCTCCAAATTCCTTTGCTCCTCCAGTTCTGGTGGGTTCTAACCTCACTGGTCTTCCCTCCCAATTCTGGCCTTAGAGTAACTCACTTGACCTCTGAATTGAGATCCCAAATTTGATGCTCAGAACTCTGTACTCATTGTAATATATTGGATTTACTCATCACCCAATATTCTGATTCTTCTCCCCGAGAGAGAGGATTATAAAAGCTTGCCCTGTGGAACCCCAGAGTAGCTATAGGCTCACTTGGCCCATAAAAAGTGGGCAGAAAGGACACTAGGAACATTCCCTCTGCCTCAGTGACAGGAAACATTCAAGGGAGAGGCAATTCCATCAGCCTGGTCTCAAGATGCACATGTGAGAGTGGCAGCTGATCCATGTAGGATACAGAAGTGAGAAATAAACATTTGTTATCATAAACATTGAGATTTGGGAGTCTTATTTGTTACTGTAGCATAACTGATTCACATCCCCTTGGATTCCCACCACTTACGGCAACTTTAGACAGATTGCCAGACAGACTGCCAGACTTGGCTCTCGCCCCAGTCCACCATGATATTCAGAAAGGGAGGATAGACCCATCAGCCAGGGAAAAGCAACCTACTCATGTATTCTATGACGGTTCAGCACCTGGGCAGCGTTATGTAATGTTCTGAGTCCCTAGATTTCATCTGTTTCTCTGGGTTTAAGTCCCTTAACAAAGTCTCATCCCAGAATCTAGAACCCTACATGATACTGAGGTCCCCTGTGGGTGAGCTAAGGTAGAATGTCATGGCATGGGTCTCGTTCAGGCTTTATAAGAGGGAATCATCCATCTGGCCTTGCCCAGACCATCTACTTGTCTAGAAAATTACCAAACTCTATCCGACGCTACAGAGATGAATTTTCTAAGAACCCAGTAGTAATCATTAGAGGTGCTCCTTTCTATGTCAAGTTTTCTTCACGAATAGATTTTCCTTTCTTCTCTTTATCACGTTCTCAACCATAAAAATAAGGTGGCAAGGTCAAAAGACCATAGCTCTAGGATCTGACAAACATATGTCTTGATTATGCCATGTTCCCCCAGTGTAACCTTGAGAACATCTGTACCTTCCTGGGGCTCCCGTTCCTTGCCTGTAAATCTGGGGTAACCATTCAGAGACTTGCTGGATGGTGGTTCTGACACCGAGTAAGAAGGCATTCCCAAAATAGGGGCTGCTCACTGTATCACATTTTCCAAGCCCTGCATTTCCTTCTTACTGGCAACAGATAAATTCCAAAAAGCTATCTTTTAAGGAGGCCTTTCCTTCATTAAGGTAATGTGTTAAAATTGTGTATTTCAGTATTTTCTCTCCTACCCTCACCCCACACCTCAGGAGGATAGAGGCCGTAATAGACTCAAGTAGCTACCAGATGGCTCAGAGTGTAATAAATGTTCAGTACGGGCTGTGAAATAAAATAATGAATGAATGGACCCAGAATGGTGAGCCTTACAAAATAATATGCAACTACTTATTCCTTCCACTTCTTCACCTTTAGTTCTCCTTCTGTTCGTATGTCAATCCTGTGTTCACTTGTGTCAGTCATCAAATGAAGGAAATGTGAATGTGTGTGCATGTGTGTGTACGTGTGTTATGCCCTGAGCTCTTCAGGAGAGTCTTGTGTCAAAAAGAAAAAAAGGAAGAAAAAAGGTATGTCCAAAAATGTATTCTGTTAAAGTAAAATTGGAGAGGAGAGCCCCTGCACCCACGTGGCGAGTCACAGCCTACCCCACTTCGACTCTGCCATGTCCCCCGGGTCCTGCAAACAACGCATCGATTCTGCTGTGCCGGCTGATCTTCATTGTGTTCAGAGTGTACACAATTTATTAGCAGGACTTACAGCCATCCAGTGATCTAAATTATACATGAAATCATAATAAAAATTTAAAAAGGTAACCAACACCCCTGCCTGCAATTTTGTAGATTGTGAAAAATACCAAGCGTTTGGTTTTGTTCTTAAATAGATCTCAGATCTTCCCTGGCCTCAGTGTCTGCCCGGCATCCAACCAAACCCTGCTTTGGTTCGTGTGTTCAGCTGGAGTGGGACTCTTCCGCGCTCTCTTCCGAAGCGCGGCATGGGTTCCAGAGGCTTCCAGGGGATCTGGGTCCATCTGGGTGGGAAAAAAGTCTTTGTCACAGTCAGCCAAGCCCTCGTTTTGAAGTGCTTTGGAAAAGCGCGTTGGAAATACACGGCGGTTCTCTCCCCAAGAGCGCATTCAGAAAGTAAAGTGCAGTGCTTTGCAAATCGTATTCCTTGACCCCATGCCTCAAAATCCCTGGGATGGGTGGATTTCAATGCTGATTTCTGGGCCCTACCCCAGATGGGCTGGATCAGAATTTTAAGAGAAGGAAGTACAGGGATCACTATTTTTAATAAGCATCCTAGGGAAATCTTCAGCACATGCAGTTGTGAAAATCATTAGTATATCTGTTTGGAGCCTGGGTTCCAGAGTCAGATGGGACCTAGTTTGAATTCGTACTAGCTGTGTGACCTTAGGCAAGTTACTTAACCTCCTTAGACCCCAGTGCCCAAACACCCGAAAAAGTGCCCCACAGTGTGTTGGAAAGATAAAATGAAATGCAATTGTGCATATTGTACTTCTCTAACTCCACGTGGATAGAAACATCATCTGGGGATCTTTAGAAAGTGCAAATTCTGATCCAGGGAATGTGGGTCGGAGCCTGAGATTCTGACTTTTTCTAATAAGCCCCCTGGTAAAGCCAACGCTGCCGGTCCCCCCGACCACACTTGGAGAGACTGCCCGACAGAGTACATTCTGAATAAATGTTAACTGTTCCATTTCAATTGCCCCCTTATTCATTGTTTCGCTTTCCAGGGTTTCAGTTATCTGTGGTCAGCTGCGGTCTGGAAGCAGGTGATCCTTCTGACCTATGGTCAGAAAGTCAATGGTAGCCGAATGCCACGTCACAGTGCCTATGTCATTCCCCTCGCTTCATCTCATCACGTGGGCTTGTTATTATTTCACGTCATCGCAAGAAGGGTGAGTACAGTACCATAAGATACTTTGAGAAAGAGAGGCCACATCATATAACTTTTATTACAGTATACTGTTAGAATTTTTCTGTTGTGCTTACTTACTGTTGTTAATCTCTTACTGTGCCTAATTTATTAATTACACTTTATCATAGGTATGTAGGTACAGGAAAAATATAGCACATGTAAGTTTCAGTACTATCTGTGGCTTTAGGCATCCACTGGGGATCTTGAAACATATTCCCTGTGGCTAAGAGAGGCAAGGGCCACCGTACGAGAACTCTCTGGGCAAGGGTGAAAAGATGGAGCGGTGTCATTGTGTTTTAAACCCTGATCATCCATTATAATCACCTGTGGTGTTTTAAAAAGATCCCTGGGCTCCCATCTCCAAAGATTCTAATTCAGTATTTTTATGGTGGAACCTAGGAATCTATGTTTTCAAAGTGCGACAAATGAAGGGTGCCTGGGGGGGGGGGGGGATCAGTCTGTTGAGCGTCCGACTTTGGCTCAGGTCATGATCTCGCGGTCTGTGAGTTCAAGCCCTGCTTCGGGCTCTGTGCTGACAGCTCAGAGCCTGAAGCCTGCTTCAGATTCTGTGTCTCCCTCTCTCTCTGTTCCTTGCTGCTCATGCTCTGTGTCTCTCAAAAATAAAGAAACATTAAAAAATTTTTTATAAAGTGCAGCAAGTGAGCCAGGATTGAGAAATCTTGTATCTGAAGTTGTAAGTATCTTTGATGAAATTTATTTTGCATCCACTGAGAGAATGTCAAAATGTCCCCCTAGTACAAAACTCTTATTCACTCTTGCTACAGATTGAATGTTTGTGTCTTCCCCGACATTTATAGATTGAAATTCTAATTCCCAAGGGGATTGTATTTAGAATTGGGCCTTCGGGAAGTGATTGGGTCATAAGGGTGGAGCCCTCATCAATGGGATTACTGTCCCTTACAAAAGAGGCCCCAGAGAGTCGCTTTGCCCCTTCGACCGTGTAAGCATACAGCAAGAAGACAACCCAGAAAGAGGGTCTCTACCAGACACCATAGCTGCTGGTGCCTTTGTCTGGACTTCCCAGCCTCCAGAACTGTGAGAAATAAGTTTCAGTTGTTTATAAGCCACCCTGTCTGTGGTATTTTGTTATAGCAGCCAAACATACCGACACTATGATGCCAGTCTAAAGTGTACTGCCAGAGTCATGGCCATTAGTAGGGAAAAGAGGGAACAGTGGTCATAGCCCCTAGACTGTTCTAGCAATTCATTATAGGGCCGGTCTCAGTTCCTTTCTGTCCCTTAAGGTACAAAGGAAGAGAGGGCCGCAGGAGGCAAACACCACAGGGCGGCCAACTCCATCACTTAATAGCTATGGCATCTTAGACACGTGTTTCAACTCCATGCTCCTCAAATACCTCATCTATAAGCTATGGAGATAACATCTAGTCTACCCACCTCATAAGCTCGTTATGAGATTCAAAGGGATACTCTAAAGCCTTGCTACTCAAAGTGTGGTCCGTGGACCAGCAGTATCAGCATCACCCAAAAGGTCGCTTAAAATGTAGACCCTCTGAGCTACCGAATAAGCCTCTGCATTTTAACAAGATACCCCTACCCACCCAGTGATTCCAATGCAAAGTTTACAAAAGCCTGCATTATGCTGGAAAAAAAAAAAATTGGAGGGAGATATTATAAGAAGAAATAGCCCTACATTCTCATTGGAAAGGAACAAGCCTTATATTATACATGAACAATGAGAGATGAGGACGAAGCCACCCAAATCAAGTGCTCGCTAGTGTCCATACGTTTCCAGAAAACGACAGCAGCAACAGCACCATTAGCTGACATTCTTTCCAGCTCTGATTATAATAGTCAGTGCTTTCCACATGTTTTCGCGATCGAGGAGCAAATAATGATAATAGTTACACATTGCGGTGGGATAAAAGGATGGGATTGTTCAAGCCCAGATCAATTGTCTTGGGCACAGCTTCTGAAAGTTAAATGGGCAGGCAATCACTAGGTGTCTTGCAAGAATGCAGATTTTGAGATGACGCTTGAAGCGTTGCGTTTTGAACAAGCTCCCAGATGATGCCCGTGCGTGGACAGTACTTCAGGGAGTAAGCTGTGAGGACCCAGGCCCCCCAGGCCCCATACCGGCGGCCCTGAGGGCCAGGGAAAAAGAAATATCTGCGTACACCTTAACATATCCGGGGTACAACGGATAAGAAGCTGTATCCTCACATTAATTTGAGGGTCGCTCCTGCTCCTGGGGACATCTTTAGTCCTAATGCACACAAGGTGAGGGTGGCTGGCTGGGAAGACACCTGCCCGGTGCACAAGTATAAGCACCACTTTGTGGTGAGATGTATGTCCGTCAACAGCGCTGACAGGGAGGGAAATAGCCAGTGATTACATGGCGGTGCCATCTGGGAAACCCGTCAAGGTAAACCTTTCTGGTTCCCCAGGACCTTGCACTTGGGTTCCTTTGCATATGTCTCCTTGGAGCAAGACCATAAGTGCACAGTTTCCAGAAGCCGCGCAAGGTTCTCTCCCTGGCACCTGCTTTACGCGTAGATGTTTAACAACCGTGGCAGCTCACCCTTCCGCGAACTCCCTAGGGAACTGGTTTCATGACACTTGGCCTTGGTAGAGCGTTCCTACTTCCCAGGTTCCTGGGGGTATATGTTTGATGGGCCGGGTAGTGTGGTACCACCTCCTTCTACCTGGATTCATAATACTTTAGCAAGAAATTGACCTCCAAGAAGACAATGTCCCGAGTAAACACTACTAAGAAAGCCTCGGCAAGCTCAATATTCAAACATTCATCACATAACTATATTCTTATTGGAGAAATCAAAAACCACCAGGGAAAATGAATACATGTGACTGCATAATATATTGTTAACTTCTTTTTGTCAAAAACACCTAAAATAAGGATGAAAGGCAAATAAGAAACAGGAAAAAAGGTTGGCAATTTAAAAAAGATTTAATACACAAAAAACAAATCAATAAGGGAAAGACTCCTCGTGGAAGTGCAGATGAAGGACATCACCTAGGAATTCACACAAACAACGCATGTACAAATGCTCGATAAATCTATACCTAAAATATGCAAATAATCCCAAAATGCAGGCGGAAAGAAAATATTTTCCCTATGAGATTACTAAAGATGAAAAGTATTGACAAAACCCTTTTTAATGAGCATCGAGCCAATGGCACTGTCAGGTCCCTATGGGAACATAAATTGGTCAAATATGTCAAATGACGACGAAATGTGTCAAATGTGTCTTTAATATTCATACCTTTTTAAAAAAAATTTTTTTAACGTTTTATTTATTTTTGAGTCAGAGAGAGACAGAGCATGAGCAGGGGAGGGTCAGAGAGAGAGGGAGACACAGAATCCGAAACAGGCTCCAGGCTCTGAGCTGTCAGCCCAGAGCCTGATGCGGGGCTCGAACTCACGGACCGCGAGATCATGACCTGAGTGGAAGTCGGACGCCCAACCGACTGAGCCACCCAGGCGCCCCATCATACCTTGTTTAAGAGAGAGAGAGGGCACACGTGAGAAAGGGGCAGAGAGAGAGAGAGGGAGAGGGAGAGAGAGAGAGAGAGAGAAGCAGAGCTCACCCGAAGTGGGGCTCGTGTTCACGAACTGTGAGATCATGACCTGAGCCGAGGTCCGATGCTTAACCGACTGAGCCACCCAGGGACCCTAATATTCATACCTTTTGAGTCGGTAATTCAACTCCTAGAAATCTACCCTAAGGAGATACTTGCACTACAAGATGAATATTCATTCATTTAATAAATATGTATTGAGCTCCTATAGTTGTCAAGCATTAGATGAGGAGTTAGAGTTATAACCAAAAAGAAAACAGACAAAATGCCTGCCTTCAAGGAGCATATGTTATAGTCAGGGGAGACAAACGACAAATAAATTGTGTATGTGTTTGATGTGCGTGTGTGTGTGTGGGGGGGGTGGTGGTGGTGATAATGGTAAGAAAAATAAAGCAGGGCAAAAAAAGAAAAAAAAGGTACAGGCAACAGACGGTGGAAAGTATTGCTCCCAACAGGGTGATTAGAAAGGCCTGTCCGACAAGAAGACACTGAACAGACCCTTGAAGGAATTAGAGAAGCAGCGTGTAGGGATACCTGGGGAAAGATGATTCCAGGCAGAGGAAAGGGTAGCAGCAAAGGCAGGCCGTTGAGGAGGCCAGTGAGATGGGAGCAGAGTGGGGGAGGGGTAAAGATGTGGAACCTGACAGGACAATGCTCTGAAATCACTCAGGGCCTTGTCAGCCACAGTAAGGCCATTGGGGTTTTACCGTCAACGAAATAGGCAGAATCAGAGGGCTTTGAGCAGAGCGATGATGGTCAACGACATGAGTTTGTAAAGACTCTCTCTCGCTGCTGGGTGGAAAATAGGGTGCAAGTGACCAAGAGCGTGAGCACGAAGACCACTTGGTTGTAATTGCAATAAACCAGCTGAAATATGATGGGGGAGGGGACAGTGGAGGCGGCTGAAGGTGGCTGAATTCTAGATACGTTTTGGAGGTAGAGCCACCAGGATTTCCTGACAAAGCAGATGTGAGTTAGAAGAGAAAGGAGTCAAGGGTGACTCAAGGTTTTGGCTGAAAAGTATGATATTTATCAAGATGGGAAAGCCTTTAGGAGGAGAAATTAGGTGAAATGAAGTCAGAGAAACAAAGGGCTTTCAACTCATCAAGTGTGTGGTATGTATTAGACTTTGCAGTAAAGACGTCAGGGAGGTAGTTGGATTAGGAATCTGGTGCTCAGGGACAGGTCCGGGCATATAGATAGCATTTAGTCCTGAGGCCAGATGAGATCACCTGAGGAATGAATGTAGACAGAGAAGAGGTCTGAGATGTGAACACTGGGTTGCTCCAAAATTTACACTTGATCTTAGCCAAAAGGCCGAGAAGCGATTGGGTTGCTCCAAAATTTAGAGATCAGGAAGGCCAGGGGAAACAAGCAGTGTGAAGAGCAGTAGCCAATGAAACAGGAGCAAAACACTCCTACTAGAAGTGGTTTTCTGGAAGGCCAGTGAAGAATTCCAGGAGAGAAAGGAATGGTCAGTAGGTGAAATGTTGCGAGAGAGATATAAATGGAGGACCAACCATTGGGTCACCAACTGGGAACCTTGACAAGAACTCTTGGTGGAGGAAAACCCGATTGGAGTGGATTCAAGAGAAAGTGAGTAGAAAGTGAGTAGAAAGTGAGGCTGGCAAGTATAAACAGTGCTCTCAAGAATTCCTAGGTGTCTAGGTAAAGAAGAAAACAGGCTGTAGCTAGAGGTGGGGTGACATCAGGGAAGAATTTTTTTAAAAGATGGAGCTATTATCTGAATCTTGCTCCTAAAGAAATGATATGACAGAGAAGAAAAATGACAAAGGAATTCAGAGAGATAAGATGGGATCCAATTAACAAAGGTGAGCCTCTCTTGGATAGAACTAGACACAAAAAATGGTTACACAATTATTTATAATGGTAAAAAAAAGGAAATTAAGGAATAGTTTATCAATAAGAACTGGATAAGTGATTTAAGGGATCTAAGTACAATAAAATAAAACACAATCTTTCATATTGATAGTGAGGATTCTGTATTTATCTACATGATAACATATCCAAAAAAAAAAAAAAAAAAACAACAGTATAGTAGGATCCGGACTAAAAATGATTAAAAATGCTTTATCTAGATGATAAGATTTAAAGGTTGTTTTCACTTTATTCTTTAGATATTCTGTGTTGATAACATTTTTCTTTTTACAAAGAACACATATAATTTACTCAAAGGTATTTTCTCTACTTAGAGCTGCTAAAACAGAAAATGCCCTGCCCTGAAGCCCTCTTAGAGGCTTTGAATGGTGATTTACCATTTAATGTCAGGCCCTTTCAAGACTTCTTTTCCCACTTAACTCCTTCCCCACAAACATCAATTCAAATCTGTCATTTATTAGCTACTTGCTTTTGAGCAATATTTTTTAATCTTAATAAGCTTATTTCTTTATTTGTAAAATAATGACTTCAAAAATTGCTGGCTTTTTTTAACGTTTATTTTTGAGAAAGAGTGTGTGCACAAGTGGTGGGGGCGGGGGGGGGGGGGGGTGGTGGCAGGCAGAGAGAGAGGGAGACAGAATCCAAAGCAGGCTCCGTGCTGTCAGCACAAAGCCAGATCTGGGGCTCAAACCTACCGAACTGTGAGGTCATGACCTGAGCTGAAGCCAGACGTTCACAGACTGAGCCACCCAGGCACATCTCCTCGGAAGTCTGTTGTGAGGATCAAAGAAGATAATGTAGGTAAAACGCCTAGTATGGTGCCTGCATATGGGCATATGGGCATATGGATAGTACATTAGGCTATTATTATCTGGTGTGGTCCGGTTTGCTTCCCTAGGGCAGTCCAACTACGCTATACGCACTTAGAGAAGAAGATGATGAAGAGGACCCACTCTTATCAATAACACTGGCACTGCCTTTGCTTCTTCCTATTTCTGGTGACCCTGCTCTCTTCTCTGTGTAATGCAAGGGGACTTGTGAAAGGAAGAAAAAAAATTCCCAGTTTCCCATTGTCCGCGATCATTTCAAAATTTGACAAATCCGCCCTCTAGTGGCAGACATTATAATTTCTACCACTTACCCCCCAAATTGGAGTTGAACTATCTGAGGTGCTGCCTCTGTCCTGCCACCACCATGTAAACGTGAGAAGGTGCCTAAAACTGGCTCATTGCTCCCTTCCTTGGGTTAAGGCTTTGAAAGACCTTAAAATGCAAACCTGTGCCTACGCCTTCAAGGAGTGGTCTGCCTGTGAATCTTTGAGCTTGGATTAGACAGCCAGAGGAATGGAACCTAGTAATATAAGGGTCGAGAAAGTCTATGGGAAGTTAGCCGTTCAGGTGAACCCTAAAGGGGGCTGCTGGCTATTCAAAGGATGGAAAGCAGGAGGCATGATTCCCCCAAATGCTTCCTCTGTTCCCTCAAAAATTGTAATTGTCTATCTAGGAGTAATACCTCAAAACAGGAGTTAATGTAATAATACTGGAAATTAGGTCTTAAAGGAAAGGAATGCAAAACTTATCTAGCCTGGAAAGTGACTGTCTTTACTATGTTAGTGTGCACTCCTGCCGGCATAAAGGACCTATGCTACTCATCCCATTGACAAGATGTGTAATACCAGGCAAGCTATTTAGTCTTTTTGAGCATGAGCTTTCTCATCTGTAGAATGGGTACAATGGTGATCACCGTGCTCTCGGTGAAATATTTGGCAAACCATAGATCATGTAATGGTTTTGTTTGTTCCTTTAAGTCTTCCTGAATGTGGTATGTTTGTGACCAGTGTTGAAGATGGGGGCACGTACCAGAGAGGGGGTATGCACACCTCTTCTGACCTGGGCCTGGTGGCTTGACGACATCAGGGGATAGATTATGAAGTCCTTAGGCTCTTGGAAAAACTAAGGAGAGGGAGTATAAGATGAATAGATCTCTATTAGAAGATTTGGGTGCAATTCCAGTAGTAGAATCCCAATAGTGAAGTCTTAGGAGCAAAGATGGGAGGGAAGAGAAAGAAAAGGAGAAAAAAGAACAACAGAAGCTTGAAATCTAGGAAAAGCTACTGGAGATGAGATTCAACTCACAGAAATAGGATAAGGGCTTTGTCTACAGAAGAGTCAACAAAATCCCAAATGTGAAAGCCACAGACATGGTCTGAGAGAGACAGAAACTGCTGGAAGGGTCTCGGGGAGCTCCAGAGAAGGTGGTTCTGTAATAAGTGGTGTCAAACTCATTCTTAACTGATCTGACGGAATATTGGGTCATCAAATGCCATTCACTTACAAATAAGTCAAGGAAAAAGTGGTATGCCAGAAATGGTCTCATGGTCAAAGTTTTATCACATCAGAAATATAGAGGGAAAAAAAGACCCCTTGCTAACCAGTGAATTAAAGCCCAGTTATTTCTGAAGCTAGATCATCTTATAATAATCAGAACACAGAGCTGAAAACAGTCTCATATCTAATGTTTGTGGGTGCATACTTTCTTTCACTTATTTATTAGAAATATATTTAGGACTACCAGTGGTTTGAACCCTGTGCTCTACCCAGCCCCATACAAGTGCAAAATAAATTAGACGTGGCAGTTTCCTCCAAGATGTTTGCAGTCCACCAGAGGATATGGCACAGTTATAAAATAATTATAAAACTAGGTAGAAGGGTTGTTAACGTCGAGCAGAGAAAGTTTGGGATACAGTCGGATCATAGCTGGCTAGAAGAGAAACACAGGAAGTACAGAGCATTGTTTACACAACTACTCAGTAAATACGTACTGAGTGATTAGAGTGGAATGGAAAACAATGGCATTAACACAGAGGAATGGGAATATGGATTTGGTGTTGGAAACATCTGGGTGAAAACCTCAGTCCTGTGACTTGAGCCACGTCCTCCGGGCAACATAAGGGCTCAATAAAATGGTAGCTATTATGATGTTGTAGCCTAGGGGTGCCTGGATGGTTCAGTCGGTTGAGCTTCCAACTCTTGATTGCTCAGGTCATGATCCCAGGGTAGTGGGATCGAGCCCGGGATCAGGCCCTGTGCTGAGCATGCAGCCTGCTTAAGATGCTCTTCCTCTCCCTCTGACCCACTCCCGCACTCGTACACTCTCTCTCTCCCTCCGTAAAATTAAAAAAAAAAAAAAAAAAGAAAAAGAAATACTAAAAAATAAAAGACTATCTTAGCCTTGAAAGATGGGCAGATTATAGATGAGTGGAAAAGAAGGGAAGGGCATTTGTGTCCCATGACTTATCAAACATATACTTGTCTTGATACTCGGAGGAATCATCCTTGCCGTCAAGATGTTCATATTATAAGCTAGCAACACAGAGGCATGGTAGGAAGAGGAGAGCAGCCCCGGAAGTCATACAACATTGGTCCCACACTACTAGGGAACAAGGAATCCCGCACACTTTGCACCTCTCTAATGTTGTGATTTTATCCTGTGAAACCCTGAGTGATGAGCCAATGAAGAGAGTTGTTTCATGTATTTCACACCCTTGCACTAGCTTCAGGAGGAAGCATTCTCTGTTGTATTGTACCCCCCAAGCATATCTGTGTTGAAGTCCTAACCCCTGGCACCTCAGAATGTGACTTTGTTGGGAATAGGGTCATTGCAGACATAACTGGTTAAAATGAGGACACACTAGGGGTAGAGTAGCCCCTAATCCAATATGGTGTCTTTGAGTGGTGTCCTTATGAAAAGGGGAAATTTGGACATAGACACACACACAGGGAGAACACCATGTGAAGCTGAAAGCAGAGATCAGGGTGATGCTTCTACAAGTCAAGAAACTGCCAGAGGCTAGCAGAGAGGCATGGAATAGCTCCTTCCCTTCAGAGGGAAGATGGCCCTGCTGACACCTTGATCTCAGACATCTAACCTCCAGAACCGCGAGGCAAGGAATTTCTGTTGTTTAAGCCACTCAGTTTGTGGTTCTGTGTTATGGCAGCCCTAGCAAACTAATACTGAAAGGTGCTAAGAATTTGAGAAAGGGGGGCGCCTGGGTGGCTCAGCCGGTTAAGCATCCGACTTCGGCTCAAGTCATGATCTCACTGTTCGTGGGTTCGAGCCCCTCGTTGGGCTCTGTGCTGACGGCTCTGAGCCTGGACGCTGCTTCGGATTCTGTGTCTCCCTCTCTCTCTGCCCCTCCCCCACTCGCTCGCTCTCTCTCTCTCTCTCTCTCTCTCTCAAAAAAGAAATAAACATTTTAAAAAGATGACTCTGACTCTGAACAGCAACAGGTAACAGTACTACCAAGATAAGATCTGGAAACATGAGACTGGCACTGAGGAGTCTCAGTGGCCATAATCCAATGTCAGTTAGGAAATGACCATCAATGGATCTGTTGATTCCAAAATATACAGTATTTATATATAAGCATCAAGCTTAGGTGTTTCACTTTGGACTAAAAAGTCCTAACTTGGAAGTCTGTTGTGCTCACTTCCTAGGATGTGACCTCTCTGAGTCTCGGCTTCCTCGTTTGTAAAATGGCGATCTCAAGGTGACCCATTTCCTAAATAAGTAAGTATCAGAACTAGGGTAAGAACTTCAAACCCAGTATACTCACTCGACCACCCACCTGCCTGTACCAGCAAGTGGCCAAGGACTACATCAGTAAAGGAAAACACTACCCACGTTTTAGATAGTGTCATGATCTACCTCGATCACTTATTCATATTGGGACCCATTTGCTTCCCCTTCTCTCTTCCTACTTGGACATAATAAATTGCTCTGTCCTCACTTCACCTCACATGGGGCCCTGTGTAGGGCAGCGCTTCTCAAATTTCAATGTGCGTACGATTGCCTGCAGATCTAGTTCAAGTGCAGGGTCTGAGTCAGTAGATCTGGGATGGATCCTGAAATGGATGCATGTCTAACAAGGTGATGCCAACGCTTCTGATCTTTGGACCACAACTTGGGAAGCATGGGTGTAGATTACCATTACGTTCACAGGTAAATGAAAATGATTTTGGATGAAGGGAACTCTGAGCAAACAGTGATGATTCGTGTGTATAAAGCTAGATCAGTTAAAGCAGGTCAGGGGCGAGTGACTCAGTTGGTCAAGAGTTCGACTCTTGATTTCGGCTCAGGTCGTGACCTCACGGTTCATGAGATCCAGCCCTGAGTTGGGCTCTGCGCTGCCAGCATGGAGCCTGCTTGGGATTCTTTCTCTCACTCTCCCTGTGCCCCTCCCCCCTCTCAAAACAAATAAATCAACGTTAAAAAAAAAAAAAAGTAAAGCAGGTCGAATGGCAGTAACAAAGAAACCTGTGAAAGTTGCCTGCCCCAAGCCTGTACTGGTGGCCAAGCTGCAGTACGATGTTTTTAGAGTTATGTTTTTGCTTTTATGTAGGATGTTTACAGCTTAAATTTTAAAAATGTAATTTTCACAACTTCTCCGCAAGATAGCGTGGGTGCTAACATTCCTGGCACACAGAGTGCCTAATAGACGTTGGGTATTTCTATCTCTATTTTATGTAGAGAGGCTGAGCTTCAGAGAGTTAACTGTTTGTCCAGCAGATGTTCAAACCCACATCAGCTGCTTCCAGCTGCAAAACTCTTCCCACGCCATCTCCTCAACTGCTATGTACTCGTCTGGGTTGTACATAATCTCCTTCCCACTCACCCCACAACTTTTCACTTAGACTTCCCTCACTTTTTAGGTATGTAACTCACAGTCTACCCACTAATGGCTTAATAAACATTAGTATATTAATAAATACTGTATCAGCGATGTGCTAAAAAAGACTGGAAATACGAAACGCGACCAACCAACTTCCCCAAACTCTCCTCTCCTTTCTCACTCTCCTCAAATAAATGGCCCAATTCCTCACCACCCCAGAACTACCCACACACCTTTAAAAAAAAATATTTATAGCTTTTAAAAGCCTTTCTCAGCCCATCTTTCCTCTCCCGCCGGGCACTCTCAATCTCACGGCTGGTAGCAGTTCTAAATTATCCTCTTGAGATACTATCACTCGTTAAACTCTCGCGGTGTTTATGCCAGAGAGAGAGAGAGAGAGAGAGAGAGAGGGCAGTTGGCAGATGGTAGGATGGTTCATGATTTCTGTTCTTGCAGAGATTCTCTTTCTTCCGGAGTCGACACGCGACAATTATTGAAAGTGTCCCTGCTCCCCACTCCCCACCACTGTAATTGACGTTACACTCACACTGGATGTGGGCAAAGGTTCCTGTGCATTCAGAACAGTAAAGCTCCTGCCATCTGAGAAATGTCTTAAAGGGCTCCAATCCTGGAGGGCTCCAGCTGCGTTTTAAGGAGGGGCAGCATCACACGGCAACTCACTAGACTAACTCAAGTCATCACTGCCTACGGCCACTCTTCCTCTTGATCACCGCACACTAACATTCATTCCTGATGGCCGAACAACACTCAAGAAGCTAAATACACATGCCTCTACCCCACAAAATACAAAAGGACCTAATTAAAAATTAAGCCCAAAACACCAATAGACACTTAAATGCGGTTGGGGTTTGTGTGTGTGTGTGTGTGTTTCTGTTTTTGTTTTTGCCTCCTGTCGTCTGAAATAAATGTATTAAAATAGAAGCCAAAAAACTTAACGTTTATCGCATACTTTGTGCCAGGCATTGTCTCAAGAGCTTTAAACCTCACAACAATACTACATCCTTTTTAAAGCCGAGCACATTGACTTTTGAGGAGGTTCGGGAACTAGCTCAAGGTCAAAGAGTTGTTAAACCAGAAATTTAAATCTAGGCATTGGGACTCGAGGTCCAAGATCTTAACTATTATTCTATACTATTTCCTGGGATGCCCAGATGTTGTTTGTCCACGAGAACTTAAATGTAAATCTACAGGGGCACCTGGGTGGCTCAGTCAGTTAAGTGTCCGACTCTTGATCTCAGCTCAGGTCTTGATCTCAGGGTCGTGAGTTCAGCCCGCGTTGGGCTCCACACTGGGTGTGAAGCCTACTTTTAAAAAATAAAATCAGGGGCTCCTGAGCGGCTCAGTAAGTTAAGTGCCCAACTTCAGCTCAGGTCATGATCTCACAGCTCGGATGTTCGAGCCCTGCATCAGCCTCTGCATGGACAGCTCAGAGCTTGGGCACTACTTTGGATTCTGTCTCCCTCTCTCTGCCCCTCCCCGGCTTTGTTCGCTTTCTTTCAAAAAGAGATAAACTATAAATAAATAAATAAATAAATAAATAAATCTACAGGCTCTTTCAATTTGCATAAAAGGGGGTGGATTTAATAGCTCCTATCAGTAAACTAGAGAATGAACTGTGTCCAGGGACTTGAACATTCAGGATTCTCTGTGTTTGAGATGAATGTCAGTCTCGTTCTTTCAACTACCGCATGTTAGGAACCTTGCTGGAGAAGCTCCAGTCTCATATTATTTTTGTTTTTTAATTTTTTTATGTTTTATTTTTTATATTTGAGAGAGAGACCGAGAGACAGAGAGCGAGTAGGGAAGGGGCAGAGAGACAGAGACAGAATCGGAAGCGGGCTCCCGGCTCTGAGCTGTCAGCACAGAGCCCAACACGGGGCTTGAACTCACAAACCGTGAGATCATGACCTGAGCCGAAGTCGGACGCTTAGTCGACTGAGCCACCCAGGCGCCCCATCCGGTTTCATATTCTAAGATTAGCCTGGAGAGGAAAAAATTCATCCCTTCTGGCTCCAGTAAGAAAAATTCCTGTGAAAGATTCTGACTGGCCTGATTTAGGTCATGTACTCATCCTTTCATCAATCCCAGTGGCAAGGGGCAGAGAGGACTGTAATTTGCCCAGTCTGGGTCACTTGTCTCCCCCTGTGGCCTGGAGGGGTGGATATATACCAGAGGAGGAGAGAAAGTTGCTAGACAAAATGTAAAATATCTGTTATATTACGTAACATGGGGATACCTCTTTGGAGTGTGCAAAATGCTCTCATGATTCCTGCCTTTTGAGTCTCACAACCAGCCTACAAAGAGGGCACGCCGAGTATTGCTTAAAAAAAAAATGGTGATGAATGGCATTAATTCTTTATCACTCTCTCCATTGAGAGACAGGGTTCACTTCTCTTCTCTTGAATCTGGGCTTGCCCTGTGATATTTAATAAAATACGGCTGAACTTGCAATAACTACTTATCAGTTTTGTCTTTAAAAGGCCCTGCACGCTCCACTTTCTTTCTCTGGGAATACTCACACTTACGATGCTCCCTTTTAAACTCTGCTAGTAAGAAGTCAACCCACAGAGAATGGCCACAAAGAGTCATACCATTCACCAGATCCAGCTGAGCCTTCCACTGACAGCCAGAGTCAACTGCCAGCCATAAAGAGTGAGCCATTGTGGGCATTCTAGGGTGGTTTGGCTGGCAACAACAGAGAACCAAAACAGAAACTAGGGCTCATTGGCTTCGTGTCCTACAGTTAGAAAGTCTCAGAGTTGTAATGCTAAACCAGATGCTCTGACTCTAAGCCCACTGGGCTTTCTTTGATTCCTAACTGCCTTCTATTGAAAACAGAACAAGCCTTAATTTAAAATCTCCGATTGCAGAATTTCTGCCCAGGATGCAGGTTGGGGAAGTGAAGCATATAATTCACTCAGCAAGCATTTAAGAAGATGTATGTGGCCAGCAACTGAACAAAATGCACTACTGGTTCTTGAGGAACTCAGTCTAATCAATAGAGAGGCCTATTGACAGCTCATTTCAATAAGAACTGGTAAGTGCTATGATGGGAAATGTACAGAGTACTTTTGAAAAACATGGTGGGCATGAACAGCATGAAATAATGGGCACATCTTTTGTTGGGTGTTAGAGGGTATCTCTGAGTCTATGTTGAGGATGTTGAAGATATGTTTAGAATGAAGCAATTATTCATCAAGATAACTATGACAGGAAATGGAAAGGGAGGAAAAATTCTAGTATTTAGGATAAGGACATGAATTCTAGTCCTGGATTCACCCTCCACGCACATGTGCTTTTGGCCAAGTCACTGAATTTCCCCTTCACTTAGCTTCCTTATTTGCAAAGCTGAGGTGGGATCACACTATTTATTCTTTGTGTCCTTGGACAGTTTGTTTCTCTAACTCCCTTTAAGTTTTGATGTTCCTCAGAGTTCGGTCCTTAGTTCATTGTTCCTCTCACTCTGCAAACCCTCGCCAAGTGATCTCATCCTCTGGTTATCACTCTGCTCTGGTTGTCACTCATATGGAAATGAACCCCAAGTCTATATGCTAGCCCAGCTCTGTGGGCTATCTGCCTCTGTAGTCATCCACTACTGCCCATCACTAAATGTTCCACAGGCAAGTAAAGTTCAATGTGTCCAGAGCTGAGCTCGTCTCCTTGCCCACTTTAACTGACTCCCACTTCTGATTTCTCCCTTGGTCGGTGGCACCACCTATGAGATTAATTTCACTCTCAACTTTCCCCCCAACCTCACCCACAGTCCTTTGTCAGTAATACTAATTTTGCCTCCGAAATATTTCTACAATTCATTCCTTCGTCTAGATATCCCATAAAAAGCTCAAATTCAAAATATTCAAAACTGAACTCATTGATTCCCCCTCAAATCTGCTTTTCATGAGTTCTAGCAGGAGGTTATCCTTATCCACGCACTGTGTGTTGCCAAACATACATAGAACTTAGGCATCATGGTTGATTTCTCAGCCGGGAAGGCCTCCCTCCCTTTGCTTTCCATAACCAGGTAACCACCAATTTCTGATGTTTGGCCTCGTTTGCTTCTTAAATCTACTCATTTCTCTCCATTCTCATTATGATCATCTTTCAGTTCCTGTAGTAGTATCCTAAATTGATAGTGTTCAGCCTTCAGTCCCTTTGGCCTCTTCTGCACAATGATGCTGAATCTGATCATGGCAGCAACTTCCCTCTTCCCTACTCTCCATTTTCTAATTGTTTGATTTTTCGTGTTTTAACTGCAGGCTACAAAATCTAGGAGAGGGGCCATAATCCGTTTACCCTGGTCTCCCCTGCACCTACCACACTGTACCTGGCACATAATAGTTGCTCAATAAATACGAACCTGGACGCATCCCTTTTCTGATTACAGGTTATTTATAGTGAGTAAATTTGTAACATGTTCTACATGTATCGGACCTTTGGAGGCACAGAGTGTCATGATACGGTTCAGTGTTGTACAAACTGGAGGCCTTGAAGGAACGCTGTGAGACACTGCGGCATAATGTACCGAATGAATTGTGTAGGCAGTGCACAAAAGGATATATATCCCAAGGCATCTTCATAACAGGGCTTAAAACTAAAGTCACCCTCAACGCTCTGGGCAAATATTTTCCCCTTTCTGGACCTCTGCCTCCTGATCTATAACATGAGCGCATTGAGAGAAGGGCAGCAAACTTCAAATCCGCGGCAGGTATGAGAAATAATGGGCCAAGGCATAGGGTTTGACGCGGGCGCGTGCGCGTGCGCGTGCGCGGGCTTTTCCGGCGCGGCAGTCCCGGCTGTCCTCGGGGGAGGCGGGACTAGGCCGATTCCCGCGGCTTGGCCCAGTCATTGGCGGGCTGTTTGAATGACGGAAGTGACGGGAGGTTGGCGATGGCTGCCCCGCAGGCGCACAAACGGCTGTTGGGAAGCTGGTGGGCTCCTGGCGCCGGGGCCTTTTCTGTCTGAGCTGTGATTCCTGACCCCGGGTTTCTGGTTCACGGGTGAGTGACGGACGCGCCTGCTTCCCGCGGCCCGGCCGTGCAGAACTCCTTAAGCCCCGGAACTCGAGGTGTGCTCCTCCGGAAGGGGATGCCTTGAAGGCCCCGGGCCCTGCCTGGGGTCGGGCTGGCGGCGGTAAGGAGTGGGGGGACTGGAGGTGCGTCCGGACGCAGACCCGCTGCTTGCTGCGAGAGGCTGCTCCCGGACCTTAGGCGCGTGTGGCCTTGCGCCCCCTCCCGGGGTGCTGTCGCGCGAGGTCCTTGGGCTTGCGAATCGGGGGCAGCCGGGAAGGCCTCCGCGGTTGCTGCTGTAAACGAAACGCTTTTCGGTGCGTCCTGCCCTCCCTTCCCGCGTGTCAACCGCGGACTTGGCCTGAAACCCTGTACCCGTTTAAGAGCGCTGCCTGGAATTGTTTCTTGCAGACAGCGTGCTCTGTTTTGGTGTCTCTCACCTTTAATTTCTCAGGTAGTAAGTCCGGCCGCAAGCTGAGCTTTTAAAACAGTGGGGGAACGTTTGAGTCTTTAATACTAAAACAGTATTGGCAGTTTCACATTCATTAAGTCACGTAATCATCAGAACAACCTTTTGGGGTAGATGCTGTGATTTCCGATATAGTTTAAGAAAACGAGACCAAAGTAACGTAAGTGACTTGGCCAGTGTCTTCTTGCAGTAAATGGCCATGATGAGTCTTGAACGCAAATCTTCTAGGGCTAGTATTTTGTGACTACAGTATGTGCCATTTAATCCTCGGGACAAATTCTTAAAAGATAAATTAGTATCATCTCTGTTATTGGATGGTATTAATACGCAGAATTTAAAAATCCATATTGATAGGAATAAATGACTTAATGAATAAGAGAAGGAGCAGGGGAAATTTCCGTACAGTAGGATTACGATTGGTAAGTGTAGGAGGAAGAATGGAAATAGAAAATGCTTTTTGGCAAAGGCCACAGTTAATGTTTCAAACAGCCATCAGTGGTTACTCAGGAGCAAACGTATAGTAAGGAACATGATACTTACATATATAGCCTCAACTGTCTCTCCACCAGATACTTAACAAAGGAGAAGTGGAGAGACCTGGTAGACACCACCCAACCAAGTGATCAAAATTAACATCAGCAGCTGGCAGTAAGACATGTTAACACAATTTAATACACTGAGAAAGGTCACATCATCACTTCTGCGGTGTTCTTGCCAAAAATGCATACTCTCAGTGCAACTACAAGGAAAGATTAAGTGACTCCATATCGAGGGACATTCTACAAAATAACTGACCAGTGGTTTTAAAAAAAAAAATCAAGAGGTTGAAAAGAAAGGCACAGACTGAGGAACTGTCCCAGATTAGAGGAGTCAAAGGAGGCATTACGATTTCAGCAGTGGTGAAAATGTAGTTCACCGACCTTCAGCTCCCGTATTCTGAATCCATTTGCATGGCTGCTTCTGGCCAGTGACTGAACATGGCATGGACATTAAGGCAGGCCTATTCCTGAGACACAGGGACTTTTGCTTAAGAACTCCTCAGAGGTCCTACTGAATCAGTCTCTTTAGACTGCATGGCGGTCATCTGCCCAAATTTCCCTCTCTCCATTAATTGTCGGATTTGCATTGAAGTCTCTCTGAAGTGCTCCCAGCTTTTACTGGCTCCCTCCCATTTTACCAAACACAGGCATCTCCTAACAAAATCTTTGTGGGTTTAATCCTGTCTTGTCCTCTGCTTCTTGGAGGATCCAGAGATATACCACTGTTGAAAGCAATGGGTTGTCCTTGAATTGGGTCCTGGTTCAGAAAAGGGACATTAGTGGAGTACTCGACAAAATTTGAATAAGGTCTGTAGATTAGTTAAAAGGATTGTGCGAATGTTAATTTCTTGGTTTTGGTCGTTGTGCTGTGATTGACACTTAGAGGAGCTGGGGAAAGAGTACAGTATATGGGAATTCTAAGTCTGAAATTACCTACAAATAAGTTAAAAAATTAAGAAAATTATATGCAAGAGAAAAGTCACTCTATCACATCTAAGGAGGTAAAAATAACCTATGTTTTCCTATGCTCCTGAAGCAAATAAGATGAGAAATACTCAAAGCAATCTGAAAAAATAGTGTCACCCCCCCCCCATCTTTTGAGGTTTAACTTAGAATGAAGTATAACCATCCAAATGTAACGTGTGAGGAATTTTTACATGTGTACACACCTGTGTCATCATTATACAGATCAAAATACAGATCATTTCTAGCACCCTTGCAGGCTCCTTTGTGTCCCATCCTAGTCATTAACCTACAGAAAGATGACCCGTATTTTAACCTCTCTAATCATAGATTGGTCTTGCTTGTTTTTGAGCTTCATATAAATGGAATTTTGTAGTGTGTTCTCTTTTTTGTCTTTTTTCCCTTGATACTTTGTGAGATTTATCAGGTTTGTATATGAATTTTCAGAGACCTTCAGAAAAATTGTGAGGACTGAATTTAATCTTGCTCATTTTTTCTTTGTTTAGTACTTCCTTGTTCATCAGTCCCCACTCACAAAAAATACTAGTTTAAGCCAAAATTTCCTCATTCCACATGTTTTAGCATGTCAGAAAGTTAGGAGCCATATGGAATAAGGAAACCAGATTCTTCCTTTGGATCTGCCAACAGATCCTGTCGCTTAGGTCAAGTCCTTTAACCCAAAAGGCTTTTTGATTCTTCATTTGTAAAATGAGGAAGACAGGGTTGCCTGGGTGGCTTAGTTGTTTAAGCGTCTTTAAGCAGTCGACTCTTAGGGTGCCTCAGTTGGTTACACCTCTGACTCCAGCTCAGGTCATGATCTCACGGTTCATGAGTTCGAACCCCGCATCGGGCTCTGTGCTGACAACTCAGCCTGAAGCCTGCTTCAGATTCTGTGTCTCCCTCTCTCTCTGCCCCTCCCTGACTTGCACTCTGTGTCTCTCTCTCTCTCCCTCTCTCTCAAAAATAAACAAACATTTAAGCTGCCGACTCTTGATTTCAGCTCAGGTCATGATCTTGTGAGATCAAGACCCCTGCATCAGGCTCTGCGCTGACATCACAGAGCCTGCTTGGGATTCTCTCACCCTCTCTCTCTCTCTGCCCCTCCCCCCCTTGCAAAAAAAAAAAAAAATGAGGGAGACAGCACTTCACCTACTGTTATCAAGGCCCTGTGAATATCAGATAAATGGGATGCATTGGAAAACATTTTCAAATGCAAGCCGTTATTTCTTTTTGGACTCAGAGTCCTATTAGATAACTTTAAATCCTCCTAGCCCAAGACAGTATCCATCCATAGCATGTGCAATACTGCCTGGTAGTTATTTGTTAAATTAGTTTGAATATTAAAATAAAACGATAACCTCTGTCCTTCAGTTGTTAAGAATCTAGCTAGAAAGGGCACACTGTAATAGATGAAAAACTAGAGGAAGGAAATACCAAGACAACATTAGATTGGTCCCCATGTGAGTGTAAAGGTAATATTCATCATAGGTGAGCAAGTCAGGAATGGGGTGGTGGGTGGGTAAGGCAAAAATTGATAGAGTCTCATGAAGAAGTGGGTCATAAGCTAACTTCCGAAAGCTCTGAGTATCCATGTTATAACCTAGGGTGGAGAGTGACAACACCTGGTCAACGGCATTAGAAGAGTAGATCTGAGAACCTAAACACCTGACTCATCCAAACAACAGAATTATTCTCAGAAAATTTTTAAATGGTTGTTGATTTTTAAAAAAATCACACCATAGTAATTATTAAAGAATTGTTGAAGGTTGATGTGATTCCATATGATACAGTGACACTTGGCGATCAAGTTATACACAGCAGACTGAGAGTTGAATCTAGGGAGCAGGAGCCTTTTACAATTACAGCAGTCTTGCTGGTTATGAACAAGTTATCAGCGTTCTCGAGTGTAACATTGTAATTGTGAAAACATTTATGCTAACACATTTTTTTAAGTCTTTGTGCTTTTTTTACTTTTAAGCTAGGTAAACTCTGTAAATCTTGATCAGAAGTCAGGTTCCAGATACTCTAGATAAACACACTGCTGTAATGGGGGGAAAACGTTTCCAAGTAAATGCTACTTGTAAATATAAATCGACTTAGTTTATCTAAATTTTTTTTTCATATGTATATAGTCCTTTAAATATGAACTGTTAAATACATTTTAAAAATTGTTCTAATCTTTGCTACCCTATTTTAATAGACATTTTTTTTTTCTTTTCTTTTTTTAAATTCAGAATCTCTAAAGTACCCAGAAATGAAAAGAAAGGTAGGGAATGCTGGCAAGCTGAGATTGAGTCCTAATGAGGAAGCTTACGTTTTAAAGGAAGATTATGAAAGAAGACGAAAACTAAGACTGCTGCAGGTAAGATTCATTTAGAACAATGTTTCAAATTCTTTGTCTTCCCCAAATTATTAGTGGGTTTATAGTAGAGAGTTCTAAATGTTGCATTTAAAGCCCTTTTCTGGGGCGCCTGGGTGGCTCAGTCAGTTGAGCATCTGATTTTGGCTCGGGTCATGATCTCACAGTTTGTGGGTTTGAGCCCCGTGTTGGACTCTGTTGACAGGTCAGAGCCTGGAGCCTGCTTCGGATTCTGTGTCTCCCTTTTTCTCTGCCCCTCCCCTGCTTGTGCTCTGTCTCCATCTCTCTCTCTCAAAAATGAATAAACATTAAAAACATTTTAAAAAATAAAGCCCTTTTCTGGCTGTACAAGAGCCCTGGTTCTTGTGTATTAACTAGTTTTGGAAAATTCGAAAATAGGCTGAAATAGTAAACAGATGAAGAAGAGTTTGAGGTTAGGGATTATTACTTGATAATTATTTAAAAATCGTTCTTTAAACATTTTTTAAATTATGTGTTATTGATGAGGATTCGAGTAGGAAGATTAGAATGGCTTTGAAGACTTACTGGAAAGATTATTAGCTGCTGCAACAGACTGATTAAGAAGTTGTAGAGTTTTCTTTTCTAGAGGTCTTCTCAGAGTAAGATATTTAAGTCCTTGTGAAGCGTGTTGTAGGTGCCATTCTGTCTAGAATTGGGGATGATGTACCACAAACATGGACTTCTCATCAGCTCTATCTGTATTCACCTGGGCTAGAAATTTTGTTGATCATCCTTACCTTTTTAACCTCTTATAGGTTATTAAAATGACCATGGTAATCCTGTTAGTGCTTAGATTGGAGAGGAGAAGATAGTAGCTAATGAGTTAGGACTTTAGAAGTCGTCTTGAGGGTTTAACTTCTTACATCACTTGGATTTTCTGCTTTCCATAGGCCTTACCTAATATATGGATATTCGGGAAAATTGATATACCTGAGGAGAAGTCATTTAAGTTCCTATTTCCAAGTAGCTTTTCAGAAAACTTGAAGTAAGCCTCTTTTCATATAATCTGTTAAATATGCATTCTTTAGGTTCGAGAACAAGAAAGGGATATCGCCTTTCAGATAAGAGAAGATATAAAACACAGGAGAAGTCAGCAATTAGCCCGTTTGGCAGAGGAACTAAGGACAGAATGGAAAGAATCACAAACTCAGAAAATAAAGAACTTGGAAAAACTATATTTGGCAAGTTTAAGAAATATGGGAGAGGGACACCAACAAGCCAAAGAAAATGTAAGTGAACACTTACTGACCGCCTGTCTGGTAGTGGCAGTGGTTAGAAGTAAGTTACAGTTATTCAGTGTTGTCTGGTATAAATGTTTGCACGTGTAGAATTTATTTGGGGCAGCCTAAACTTATGTTTTCTACAGTCTTTTTTTTTTTCTTTATTTAAAGTGGTTGACATACAATATTTTATTAGTTTCAAGTGTACAACATTGTGGTTCAACAATTACCTTATGCGGTGCTTACCCTGCTAAGGGTAGTTACCGTCTGTCGCCGCCATACAGAGTTATCGCGATAGTGTTGATTATATTCTCTATGATGTATTTTTTCATTCCTCTGACTTATTCTATAGTGACAAGTTTGTACCTCTTAATCCCCTTCACCTATTTCACCCATCCCCCACCCACTCATCTCTGGCAACCACCAGTTTGTTCTCTATATTGATTAGTCGGTTTCTTATTTTTTTGTTTGTTCATTTGTTTTGTTTTTTTAGATTTCACATACAAGTGAAATCATAAGGTATTTGTCTTTCTCTGAATTATTTTACTTAGCACATTACCCGTAGGCTTTCCATGCTGTTGGAAATGGCAAGATCTCATTTTTTTTTTTTTTTTTTTATGACTGATATTCCATTGTATATATACATGCACTATAGTTTCTTTATCCACTTATCTGTCAGTGGACACTTAGGCTACTTCTGTATCTTGGCTATTATAATAAATCTGCAGTAAACATAAGGGGACTTATATCTTTTCAAATTGGTGTTTTCATTTTCTTTGGGTAAATACCCAGCAGTAGAATTACTGGTACTTTTTATTTTTAATTTTTTGAAGAACCTCCATACTGTTTCCACAGTGACTGCACCAATTTGAGTTTCCACCAACAGTGCACAAGGATTCTCTTTTCTCTTATATCCTCACCAACACTTGTTTTGTTTCTTTTCGATACTCGCCATTCTGACAGGTGTGAGGTGATACCTCATTGTGCTTTTGATTTGCATTTCTTTAATTAGTGATGTGGAGCATCTTTTCGTGTGTCTGTTGGCCAGCCATGTGTCTCCTTTGGAAAACTGTCTAAGTCCTCTGCATATTTTTAAATTGGATTATTTGATTTTTGTTGTTTTAGGTCGTATGAGTACCTTATATAGTTGAGATTAATGCCTTATCTGATATATCGTTTATCGGTATCTTCTCCCATTCAGTAGATTACCTTTTCGTTTTTTGATGGTTTCCTTCACTGTGAAAAAGCTTTTTAGTTTGATGTAGTCCAGTTGCTTATTTTTGCTTTTGTTTTCCTTGCCTAAGGAAACATATCCAGCAAAATAACGCAGAGGCGGATTTCCAAGAGATTACTACTTATGTTTTCTTTTAGGAATTTAATGGTTTCAGGTCTTACATTTAGGTCTTTAATCCATTTGGGGTAATTTTTGTATCTGGTGCAAGAAAGTGGTCCCGTTTTAATCTTTTGCATGTGGCAGTCCAATTTCCAACACTATTGAAGAGACTGTCTTTTCTCCATTGTATATTCTTGTTTACTTTGTCACAGATTAATTGACCATATAAACATGGGTTTATTTCTGTGTTCTGTATTCTGTTCCATTGATCTGTGTGTGTGTGTTTGTGTCACTACCATACTGTATTGATTACTACAGTTTTGTAATACAGTTTGAAATCAGCAAGTGTGATGCCTCCAGGTTTCTTCTTCTTTCTTAAGATTGCTTTGGCTATTTGGAGTCTTTGTGATTCTGTACAAATTTTAGAATTATTTGTTCTAGTTCTGTGGAAAATATTGTTGGTATTTTGATAGGGATTGCATTGACTCTGTAGATTGCTTTGGGTAGTTTGGACATTTTAACAATATTAATTTTTCCAGTTCTTGAACATTGTATACCTTTCCATTTATTTGTGTCATCTTCAGTTTCTTTCATTGGTGTTTTATAATTTTCAGAGTATAATTCTCTTCACGCCTTGGTTACATTTATTCCTGGGTATTTTATTCTTTGTGATATAATTGTAAATGGGATTGTTTTCCTAATTTCTTTTTGTCCTACTTTGTTATTAAGGTATAGAAATGCAACAGAATTGTGTACATTAATTGTGTATTCTGCAGCTTTACTGAATTCATTTATTTTAATAGTTTTTTGGTGGAGTCTTTAGGGTTTTCTATATGTAAAATCATGTCATCTGCAAATACTGACAGTTTACCTGTTCCTTTCCGGTTTGGATGCCTTTTATCTCTTGTGTGATTTCTGTGGCTAGGAATTCCAGTACTGTGTTGAATAATAGAGTAGCCATCCTTGTTTCTGATCTTAGAGGAAGAGCTTTCAACTTTTCACCATGGAATATGATGTTAGTTGTGGGTTTCTCATAAATCGCCTTTTGTTATGTTGAGATATATTCCCTGTGAACCCATTTTGTTGAGAGTTTTTGTCATGAATAGATGTTGAATTTTGTCAAATGCTTTTCCTACCTCTGTTGAAATTGATCATATGGTCTTTATTCTTCATTTTGTTAATGTGCTGTATTATAGTAATTGAGTTTTTGCATCTATGTTGATGAAAAAAAAAAATCCCTCAGATTTTGGCCTATGATTTTTCTTTTCCTGTAGCTTCTATCTGGTTGTGGTACAGGGTTATGCTGGCCTTATAGAATGCATTTGGAAGCATTCCTCCCTCTTCTATTTTATGGAATAGTTTGAGAATGGTAAGTATTAATTCTTTTTTAAATGTTCGGTAGAAATTCACCAGAAGCCATCTAGTCCTGGACTTCTATTTTGGGGGAGTTTTTTTTATTATTAATTCAACTTTAATGTTAGTAATCAGTCTGCTCATGTTTTCTCTTTCTTCCTGATTCAGTCTTGGAAGATTGTTTCTGGGAATTTATCCAGTTTTTTCTAAGTTGTCCATTTTGTTGGTGTATAATTTTTCATAGTAGTCTTTTCTAATTCTTTGTTTTTCTGTAGTGTAAGTTGTCTTTCAGATTTTATTTACTTAAATGCTCTTTCTTTTTTCTTGATGAGTCTGGCTAAATGTTTCTCAATTCTATTTATCTTTTCAAAGAACCAGCTTAGTTTCATTGATCTTTTTTTTAAATCTCTATTTCATTTATTTCCACTCTGATCTCTATGTCCTTATTTTTACTAATATTTGGCTTTGCTGCTTCTTGTTTTTTAGTTCCTTTAGGCATAAGATTGGTTATTTATTTGATATTTTTCTTGTTTCTTGAGAGAGGCCTGTATTGCTTTTAACTTCCGTCTTAGAACTGCTTTTGCTGCATCTCAGAGAATTTGTGTTTCCATTTTTTTTTTTCTCTATTTTTTTATTTCCTCTTTGACTTTTTCATTGACCCATCTGTTTATCTTTAGTGTGGTTGTTTTTTTTTTTTTTTTTCCTTACCCCCAGTTTTTTTCTTGTAATTGATTTCTAGTTCCATACTGTTGTGGTCAGAAAGGTGCTTGATATGATTTCACTTCTTAAATTTAATGAGACATGTTTTGTGGCCTAACATGTGATCTATCCTGGTGGATGTTCCATATGAACTTGAAAAGAATGTGTATTCTGCGTTGTTGTTTTTTGTTTTTTTAGATAGAATGTTTTCTCTCTATATTTTAAGTCCATCTGTCTGGATGATCTGTGTATGTAAGTGGCTGTTAATATTTACTTTATATATTTAGATGTTCCTATGTTGGGTACATATATATTTACAGTTGTTATAGCCTCTTTTCATTATGTAATGCCTTTCTTTGTTTCTTGGTATAGTCTTTGTTTTAAAGTCTGTTTGTCTGATAAAAGTATTGTTACTTGGCTTTTTTTCCCTTTTTTCTTCCATTTGTATAGAATTATCTTCTTCCAGCCTTAACTTTCAGTCTGTATGTGTCTTTAGATCTGAAGTGGGTCTCTTGTAGGCAACATGTAAATGGGTCATAGTTTTATCCATTCACCCCATGTCTTTTTTTTTATTATGTTTATTTATTTTGAGACAGCGTGAGCGGGGGAGGGGCAGAGAGAAAGGGAGACAATCTGAAGCAGGCTCCAGGCTCTGAGCTGTCATCACAGAGGGGTTCCAACCCGTAAGTTTTGAGGTCATGACCTGAGCCAAAGTCAGATGCTCAACTGACTGAGCCAGGGGCCCCAGCACCCCATGTCTTTTTGATTGGAACATTTAGTTCATTTACATTTAAAATAATCATTGACAGGTATGTACTTATTGCCGTTTTGTTATTTTCTGGTTGTTTTTTGTAGTTTTTCCTGTGTTCCTTTCTTTCTCTCTTGCTCTCTTTGTGTTTTGATGACTTTCTTTAGTGTTATGCTTGGATTTGTTTCTATTTTGTGTGTCTATTATAGGTTTTTGGCTTTTGGTTATGAGGTTCATATATAGTATTCTGTATATATAGCAGTCTATATTAAGTTGATGGTTGCTTAAGTTCAGACATTCTAAAAACACTAAATTTGTACTCCCCCTTTTCCATTTTATGTGTGGTATAATAGTTTACATTGTTTTATTTCATGTGTCCCTTAACTAATTATTGTAGATATAATTGATTTTATTACGTTTACCCCGTAACCTTCATACTAGCTTTATAAGTGATCAACCAGTGGAATTTTTTCCTTTCATAGTTTTCTTGCTTCTAGTTATGGCTTTTTCTTTTCCAGTTAAAGAAATCTCTCTAACATTTCTTGTAAGGCTGGTTTCAAGGTGATGATTTAATTGTTGATGTTTTAATTGTGTATCTTGGTGTGAGCCTCCTTGGTTTCATGTTGTTAGGTCCTCTGTGTGCTTCCTGGACCTGGAAGTCTGTTTACCTCCCTAGGTTAGGAAAGTTTTCAGCTATTGTTTGTTCAAATGTGTTTTTCTGTTCCCCTTTATTCTCCTCTGGGACCCCTGTAATGTGAATGCTATTATGCTTGAAGGTATCTTGGGTCCCTTAACCTATCCTCATTATTGTTACTATTATTCATTTTTATTTTTGCTGTTTAGCTTGGGTGCTTTCCGCTACCGTTTTTTCCAGCTAACTGATTTAATTCTTCTGCATCCTTTAATTTGCTGTTGATTCCCTCTAGTGTATTTTTCTTTTTCTTTTTAAGTTTATTTATTTATTTTTAGAGAGAGAGCATGAGTGCAGGAGAAGGGCAGAGAGGGGGAGAGACAGAATCCTAATCAGGCTCTGCGCTGTCAGCAAGGAGCCATGCACAGGGCTTAAACTCCCAAACTGTGAGATCATGACCTGAACCGAAATCATCTTCACCAACTGAGACACCCAGGTGCCCTGTGGTTGGTTCTTTTTTATATTTTCTATCTCTTTTTTAAGTTCTCACTGAATTCATCTACTCTTAAATTTGGTGAGCTTCCTCCTCACCATTACTTTGAACCCTTTACCAGCTATATTGCCTGTCTCCATTTTGTTTAGTTGTTTTTTTTTCTTTCTGTGGTTTTGCCTTGTTCCTTTTATTTAGAACATATTTCTCCATCTCCTTCTTTTGTCTGACTTTCTGTGTTTGTTTCTGGGAATTAGGTGGAACAATTCCCTCTCCTGGTCTTGAGGGAGTGGCCTTATGTAGAAATGTCCCCAGAGTAGACTGAGTGTGCCCAGCAGCTATTGCTGGCCAGCTGGAGCTGGTGTGGTCATAGCCCAGAGGCCTGATGCGCTGTACTGCAGGGCCGCCCTGGCACGAAGACTGAACTGGAGCAGGCTGGGGTTCCTGGGGTGCTCCATGGTGGGGCTGCCCCAGCAGATCTGCCTCAATTTTTTATATATTAGTATAATTTAATAATCCTGCTAGATGCATTTCCTAAGAAGAATCACTTATTAGGAAAGTACAATCTGTCTTTAACATATGATGTTTAAATTGGAAGTATTCTCTTCCAGTACTTATTTATCTGGGTAAATAAAATAACCTTCTGAATCAGAAGTTGTTTGTTGCAAGCATTTTGGACAGATTTCATTGGGCTGAATGCAGATTTCCCATTTATGATTCTTCATACCTCTCGAACATGTATAGTGGAATATGTATACACTTGGATTTCATTCACAAACAGTAACAGTTCTTTGATGACTTTCAGAAAGACAAAGTAGAACATAGTATTTAAGACTATTCCTGAGCCATGTGTTGTTTATTGTGATTTATGGTTGGAAAATACTAGATTGTGTTCCCAGATACAGTCGCACAAAATAAACAACCTGGTTCCAAAGAAGGAAGGTCTTTGATATCAAACAATTAGTGAAGAAAATAAACATCCTTGAAGTATGTGACAATGATATGTGGTCCTTGATCCCTGAGATTAGTCTGTTTTTAGTAATAGCCTTAGGATTGTGACATCTGATTTTTGTAGTTTTATTTATGCCACCGTTAACTTTGTGCTTTAAGTGCAGTGTTTCCTAAACCTCAGTCATTTGAATACCTTTGTGATTTTTGCCCTGGCTGGCGAACCACCCATATTATTTGTTTGGCATGTTAATCTTGTTTAGCATAACATTTTAAGTAATATATATTTTTAGGAACCTGATTTGAATGCTCTGGCACGGCGGGCAGCAGAAAGAAAAAGAAAAGCAGAAATGAGACATAAAGAGGCTCTGAAATTACAGAAAAATCAAAAAGAAGAACTAATGAAACAAAAAACCTGGTAAAATAATGATGATTTTTACCATATTTTCCACTGAAACCGATAGGGCTAGAAGTAGAGAATACATCGGATACTATTTAAACAGATATTAAATATAAGTCATGTGGTATATCAATTGATTTGTTAAACTTGGTTTAAAAATAATGTCTTGGGGGGCTCCTGGGTGGCTGAGTCGGTTAAGCGTCCAGCTTGTGATCTTAGCTCAGGTCTTGATCTCAGGGTTGTGAGTTCAAGCCCCACGTTGGGCTCCATGCTGGGTGTGAAGTCTACTTAAAAATAAAATGAAATAAAAATAATGCGGTGGGGGTTTGGTTTGTCTAGGTGAGCAAATTAACAAATGAGCTTTCTCTTCTAGTATGACTTTAGCAATTCCTTAGTTTCTGGAAAAATGTATGGCTAGTTCAGAATGAATGTCCCCCCAAATCTGTCTGCCTCCGATATAAAAAAAGAAAAATCAGTGCAGTTAAGAGCATGGAAAGAGACTCAGACTATTGACAAATCATTTAATGTGTATTTTTGCATGTTTTAAAAGTGATGGAGCCTCTTACTAGTCAACAGTGCTCATTTTATACAGTGGCCCACCTTTATCAACATTTCTAGTTTTCTTACTCTAAATCATTGTAAATTAAGAAGCATTAGTTTGTTGGGTCAGTTTCAGCATAGGGCTTTATGTCTTTAGCTACACCTCTTTTTACTTGTAAACATGTTCTTACACGTCTGTTGTGTAGAGACTTTTTATTAAACGGCATATTGAGCCTGTGGGATCCAACTGGAGGATTTCTTGAGATCCTCTGCCTTTTATATTTTAGACCTTAAAGGTTGTGCTATAATATTACCTGGGAGATTAATTTAGGACATCTCTTGTTTTTTTCAAGGCATATAACAGCTCGAAAGGAAGCATTACTTGTGGAAAAAGAGAGATCTGCCAAAATTACAAGTCTGCCACCACCACCTCCAACTCTTTTTGAGGTGAATTACTTTGAGTGTTGAGAAGAACTGGCTTATAATAATTCTTTATCATTAGAATTCAATGCAGGTCAAAATATCATTTGTTAATTTTTAAATTTGCAGGTAACACACATCTAGAGTATTTAAAAATAATCCTAGATACTTTTTTACCCCTTCTTTAGTATATATCTCTGATGTATAAGGATTTTTTTTTTAAGCACAGTACTAATATTCGTGATATCTAATACCCAGTCTGTATTCAATTTTCAGCAGTTGTCTGTATTTTTTTTTAGTTGTTTCAAAAGCTATGTTTTTGATTTTTAAAAAACTATAAATGGTTTGGTCTTTTTTAAAAATGCCCTTTATTTGTTGGGGGGAAAAAAACTGGATTATTTACCCTGTCAACTTTTTACATTCAAGATTTGGACATTGTAAATGGTTAGCCTCTTAGAGGTAAAGAAGTTTGGTTTAGATAAATTAATAAATTTACACGAGATTACATAAAGTAGATGAGAGATGTCTATTTCTCTGTGGGAGTAATATGTGTGCTTTTGTGATTTGGAACTTATTTTAGAAAAGACAAAGTAGAAATTAATTTTAAAAGGTATTGGTTCTTTTGTTTTACAATAGTTTGTTGTAGTTATTGAAATGGCTGTTTGGATGATTATCACAATTACATAGTTATTTTTATCTTAAAAAGTAGAAATTAAAAAACCATTACATACAGGCCTATCTAATTTCATTGCATATACAAGTATATCTTATGTAGGTAAGATCAGCAGAGGTACCAGATGTTGGCCTCTTAAGGCTTTGATTTTGTCAGCCTTCCTGCTTTTATGTGGAGCCATCTGCCATGTGACATTTGATCCAAAAGATTCAAATGGGAGCATTTCAGATTTCGCTCACTCCCTCAAGTACCGTCTCCCTCAGTACCTCCAAGTACCGTCTCCCTCAGTACCTCGTCTCCCTCAGTACCTCCTTAAAACACAAGCAGTATTTTATCCATGATGCCTTTTGATTACTATTGTAATTCATGATGTTCTAACAAGTCAGGGTCAAATACTTACAAAAAGCAAACAAAGCATTATCTGTGTAAGTGATTTGGCAAATAGGGATTGTATGCAAATGTGTAGTTGTACTTTTCCCCCCAACTTTTTATTATGAAAATTTTCAAAATACAGAGAAGTTAAAAGGCAAGTACAGTACAATGAATAGCTGTTTACACCTATATGTGTGTATAGATTTCAAAGAGTTGTGTGTATAAATGCATACATTTGAATATAAATTGTAGCATATTTTATGCTTCTTATAAGAATAAGGACATTCTCTTATGCAATGACAGTATCACACTGAGGAAATTAATACTGATTTTTTATACCATTTAGTATATAGTCCATAATTAAGATTCTCCAGTTGTCCCTAAATTGTTTTACTTTACAACTTCGTTTTTATGTTTGTATTTATATTTATATTTATATTTATATTTATATTTATATTTATATTTATATTTATATATGTATAAAATCTACTGTCAAGTTAGCTTACAGTGTATACAGTGTGCTCTTGGTTTGTAGAAACAACTTCTTTCTTTTTTAAATAGGATTCCAGTTGGGCTTCACCCATTGCTTCTGCGTGTTTTGTCTTAGTCTCTCTCAATCTAGAACATTCTCTCACTCAACCCTACTCAATTTTTGTATTTCAGACTTTTTGAGGAGACTAGTTTCTTATATTCTGTTTGTCTCACTTGGTTATGGTGGTGAATACAAGACATCTCTATTAAAAAGGTATATTTTGCTCTGTTCAGTTATCAAGTAATCTGGGAGGTGATACTTTGGCACCAGACAGGTGTCTATCATCCATCTACGTTTATTCACTGTCTTACTTCTGTTTGAAAAAGGACAGCTTTCTCATCACTGGGCGTGCACCACCATAACCAAGTGCTCAAACTTAGAATCCGTAATAAGAGAGCAACTTGCCATTATGTACCTTCTGATGTGATGCAGTAAACTACACAGCATCACCAATTTAGTATTCTTGCCTAAGTACACTCTAGTTTCTCAACCTATATTCCCCATTAATAGAAATACAGTGAATGATTCTCATGTAAGAAAAATGAATAAGAATAACTGGTTAGATACAAAATTACTTTTTTTTATTGGGTTCAGCTTTAATTGAAAATACTGTTAACCTAATAATCCATTGTCTATGTTCCTTTTTCAGAACATTGAATTAAAGAAAACTTCTCATGTGAAAACCAGTAGTTCTACCTATCATCACCTCCACACTTTTGTGAATAGAGAAATGGACACAAACCAGGTGATTGACTTATTGTTCATGATCCTCACTTTATTTCTGTTCATTGAAGTGAGTTATATGTGTAATTTGGCACTATACACATAAGCATAAACTATAGGAAAACAACTACCAATGTCATCACCAAAGAGTAATGTGATTCATACATTAATGAATTCATTGTAGCCTTTGTATATAAGTATATACACATACTTTTTTTTTTTTTTTTTAATTTTTTTAATGTGTAATTTATTGTCAAATTGGTTTCCATACAACACCCAGTGCTCATCCCAACAGGTGCCCTCCTCAGTGCCCATCACCCACTTTCCCCTCCCTCCCACCCCCTATCAACCCTCAGTTTGTTCTCAGTATTTAAGAGTCTCTTATGGTTTGCCTTCTTCCCTCTCTGTAACTTTTTTTCTCCCTCTTCCCCTCTCCCCTCGTCTTCTGTTAAGTTTCTCAGGATCCACATATGAGTGAAAACGTATGGTTATCTGTCTTTCTCTGCCTGACTTATTTCACTTAGCGTAACACTCTCCAGTTCCACCCACTTTGCTACAAAAGGCCATATTTTGTTCTTTCTCATTGCCAAGTAGTATTCCATTGTATATATAAACCACAACTTCTTTATCCATTCATCAGTTGATGAACATTTAGGCTCTTTCCATAATTTGGCTATTGTTGAAAGTGCTGCTGTAAACATTGGGGTACAAGTGCCCCTCTGCATCAGCACTCCTGTATCCCTTGGGTAAATTCCTAGCAGTGCTATTGTTGGGTCATAGGGTAGATCTGTTTTTAATTTTTTGAGGAACGGGACCCCCACTGTTTTCCAGAGCAGCTGCACCAGTTTGCATTCCCATGTACATATACTTTTCAAAACATAATTTTTATAGGCATCATAGAGTTTATTTAACCATTGTTTTTTTGTTCATTTCTTTTTGCTTCTGTAAATAATGCAAACATAATAATCTTGTAAATTTTTGTGTATAATTCTGAGGTATATTTAGAATAGACTCATGGAAGAGAAATTATTGGATCCAAATTATAACATTTGATACAGATACTTGATATGGATCATTAAATTGCCTTTTAAAAAGTATCAGCAACATATGAAAATGGGCATCTTATCATACCCTTATCTATTCCCTTGTATGGATTATTATGGTTTAGAAATTATTGCCAGTCTCAAGAGTGATAAATGGTAATCCTTGTTATTATAATTGCTATTTCTTTATAACTGGATTTTAATTTCTTTTCATGTTGGATATATTTGGCTACTAAGAAAACAAACTTTCCCAGTATAGCTTTCTTTTGAAGTTTAGAGTGCAGCAAATACATATTTTGGTTAACTACTTATTGGCAGATGTTAAAATCAATATTCAGTTCAAACCTGAGATAGATGAATATTCTCATCATAGAATTAACTTCTAAGAAAAAGAATAAATCTTGATTTGTTTAAAATAATATTGTTATTACAGCTTTAATAGTATTATAACATAGGGACAGTAACTTCAGTCTGTGGCTAACTTGCTTTTGTGGTTACTATACCACATTTTGCAGTATTAAGTAGATGTTGATGAAGAAAACATTTTTTTTTTACCTAGCTGTAGTATAGGGTACCGCTGATGGAGTTACAGTAAGTTATTAAACTTTCCTCTTTGATAGTAAATAAAAGACCTCTCTCCTCTTTAATTTCTGGGTTGAAGATTGGATCAGTACTTGTAGTTTTATAAAAACAGTCCCATAAACTAAAGCATTCTGATATTTGTTTTATTTGCTACTTTATACCATTACTTAGGAAAAAAAAAATCTGCCTTTAAACCTTGGGTTTAAAATGTGACAGTGGAGCAGCATATTTGGTTTTCAGGATAACAAAATTACCTCTGAATTTTCAGCTGCATCTTGTTCCTTTTTTTTTTTTAATGTTTGTTTATTTTTGAGAGAGAGATAGAGCGTGAGCAGTGGAGGGGCAGAGAGAGAAGGAGACAGAATCGGAAGCAGGCTCCAGGCTCTGAGCTGTCAGCACAGAGCCCAATGTGGGGCTCAAACTCACAGACTGTGAGATCATGACCTGAGCCAAAGTTGGATGCTTAACCAACTGAGCCACCCAGGCGCCCCTTGTTCCTTTTTTTTTTTTTTTTTTTAATGTTTTTTAGTTTTGAGAGAAACAGAGCATGAGCTGGAGAGGGGCAGAGAGAGGGGGAGACACAGAATCAGAAACAGGTTCCAGGCTCTGAGCTGTTAGCACAGAGCCCTACATGAGGCTCAAACTCACAGACTGTGAGATCATGCCCTGAGCTAAAGTTGGACGCTTAACTGACTGAGCCACCCAGGCGCCCCTGCATCTTGTTTCTTTAGCAGCTTTCTGCAAATAAACAACTTTCATATGTTCAGTCAGCCTTTTTAGCATGTACAAGTATAAGATGTTTCATTTGAATAGCCTGATAAAGTTGTTCTAAAATCTTTTATGTCATAACATTTGTCTTTGGCTTAAGAATGATGAGGTAGTCTCCTGTATCCCCACTTAGAGCCAGTTATTCTCTGAATTATGTTTAGCTACGTTTACTTTCTATGCACACAATAAAGAAAAACATGTTTGCGTTTTCTAAATTACTCATGGCCTTCCTTGTGTTTGTTCCTTTGTCCATGACAGTTGCGTAGCAACTTGTTAAAAATGGATTTTTTGTCCCTAGAAGTATTTTTCCAATCAAATACACTGTATTGTTTGCTGTGAGACCCAGAAATGTCTGTAGACAAGAAAAGCAGAAACAGTTGAATTCATCAGTTAGCCTGCTGTCCTACTTAAAAAGATTTCTGTCCAAATGTCTGACGTACAAGATGCAGAAGTAGTATATTTAATAATATCACGTTGTGTGCACTGCAGATTTTAATTGATGGAAGAGTTTTTTAGAAACATGTTTTCTAAAAAGAAAATTTGTGTGGGATTCACAGTTTTTGCAAATTTCATGTACCTTTTGAGTTCAGCTGCTAAAAATTTAATCTAACGATTATTTCAACAAGGTTTTTGTCTAAATTTTGTGTCAGGAACACAAGTCTATAAGGGATTGTCTTCCTAAAGTATGCTTGTAAAATCTTGTTTTGAAGTTTGGGCACTCTAACCCTTTATTTTCTTCATATCTTTTATGTACCTCATTGTGTTTGGACTGAATATCGTGAATGTTGTGTATTTTTGAAATTGTTCCTTCCCTTAAAGTTTTGGTTTAGCAAAATTGACATTCTGCTATTAATTCACCTTCAAATGGTGTGGTGAATTCCCAAACAACACTTCTTAAAAATGTCATGGCCTGGTGTGCTTGGATGGCTCAGTCGGTTGAGAGTCTGACTTTGGCTCAGGTCATGATCTCATTGCTTGTGAGTTCGAGCTCAGCATTGGGCTCTGTGCTGACAGCTCAGAGCCTGGAGCCTGTTTCAGATTCTGTCTCCGTGTCTTTGCCCCTCCACTGTTCGTGTAAGTGCTCTCTCTCTCTCTCTCTCTCTCCCAAATATAAAATAAAACATAAAAAAAAATTTTTTTTAAGTCATGGCCTAAATGGAATGAAACGGTGTTCTTAAAGATCACTTTATTTAATTTAATGCATTTTAATTCCCTAAATAAATTTTTTGGAAATTATAGTATTGATTTAATCTAACCTTTGTTCTGCCTGGTGTTCTGTGTAGATTTGCACAAATATTGATTGGCTCAAAAGGGATATAATTTTTCTTGAATTGTATTAGAGTTTATATGTTTGCCTTTCTTCTAGCCATTATGCACCCACATAAAAGCTTCATTTTCAGCATGAGATAAAAAGTTATTTTGCAAATAGTGCAAGGTTTTCATGCTTGTTGTTGTAGCTGCAACTATAGCTATATAAATTTCCTTTTCTTCTTTAACCACGGTTCTTACTCTGGATTCATTTATCCTGAAATGGCAGGCGAGCACAGCTGCAGCCCGCAATCCACAGGACATACAAAGCAGTGCAACTTTTTCTTGTAATATCGTGACTTTTCCTTGCTTCTTGGGAGTACTTCCACCATCACTAGTGGTACTTTGTATGGGTCCCATGATGTTACGCAAGGTTTATGACACTGCCCTAATAAACATGATGAAAAATACACAAGAACCACAAGACATCACTTTTTACCACTTTTTACCATATGCAGTTAACTGGAGAGGTAAATTGCTCATGTAGAAATGATTGGTGTCACAGTGTTTTAAGCAGACACAACATTTGTGCTCACTGCAATAGCAACCAGAAGTGGCTAAAAAATTAATACAGGGTGCCTGGGCAGCTCAGTCTGTTGCACGTCTTGCTCTTGGTTTCTGCTCAGGTCATGATCCCGCGGTCATGAGATTGAGCCTCGCATTGGGGCTTAAGATTCTCTCTCTCTCTTCCTCTGCCCCTCTCCCCTGCCTCTAAAAAATACAGATGAAAAATAAATAATGATGATAGTTCAGTACGTGCTACAGTTAATTTTATGCAGTTATGACTTAAACATTAAATCTTTATGCCTGTTTACCTTTCTCGACTGTGAGTGCCTCCACATCTGGTGTATAAGTGCTTGTGTGTGTGAGTTTTGATAAATTTTAACTTTTTATATCAGTTATGGTAGTAAATGATAAAATAGACTAGTACCTTACATATATTTTACACATTCATGACATACCTAACTTTTCTTAATATTTTTGATATTTCTAGGCTACCTGGTTCATCTGTGAGTTTTTTCAGATTGTTGCAAATCTCCAAAAATTTTTCGAATGTAATTATTGGAAAAAAACCCATGAATAAGTGGACCTGCACAGTTTTATACCTGTGTTGAGTCAACTAAAACAGCTTTCATAGTCATCGTTCTTAGTTCACCTTAGAATTTCAGCATATAAAGGATGCATTTACTATGCTTTTTAAGATGTTTACTTAAAGACACATTTGTAATGCTTAAACGTGTACTTGAAAGTGAACATTCAGGTTCAACAGTAAATCCAGGTTATATACCCTTTCCCCTCCTGTTTGCTACCACTGTTAGCTTGGTGAGATAATAGCTGACTGTACAATCACATAATCTCTGATTATGCACAAGTTTTAGGAAGTCAGAAATTATCTTAAAGTAGCTGTTTTGGTGACTTGGGCTCCCTGAGGTTGAAGTGAAGCCGCAGCTGTTGACTGAAAACCAAAGACAGATCTCAGTGCTTCCCTAAATGACCTTTGATGCGTGTGGGTTCTTCACTACTAGCTTTGTGAGTGCTGACAACGCTGTTATTTTAATGGAGTTTCGGAACAGAACAACAATGGAGGAATGTGTTTGGAGGAGTATAGTGTAATCTGGCTTAAAGTGAATGAATTTGTTCAACTTTCACTAACAATTTGATATTTTTCATTTATACATACAGTTGATAATTGTGGGCATTTAAAAATACAACTCTTTCTATTTTATATAAGTAGGGAAGCATGATTTTAAAGTTATTGTTTAGTTATCACTTTGCTTCACAATTTTTAAATTTTCTGAAATGTACTGATTGACTGCTAGCCAGATCCTCATGTGGCTGCCGAAGAAGAAGTGAAAAGACTGGAAGAACAACAAAAACAAGCAGCACAAGAGAGAATGGAACAGTGTGAAAAGGCGCATGTGCGGGGTTTCCAAGCAATGAAAAAGATCCACTTGGCTCAGGTAAGAATCCTGGCTGTAGACATACCAATAGGCTGTAGAACTGATTAGTGGACAGCCTCAGAGGTCAGAGGTGTGAAGGATGTGAAAGTACATTCTTTGACTCCTGTCTTTGCAAATTTCCCATTTCACATTCAGGTTGGATGAAGCAGTTCTCACTGACAGTAGTATATTGCTGTTCTAACATTTTTTGCAATGATGAATTTGTTGAAAGTTTAATATTTTAATCAGCCAAAAATGGCCTGAAGAGAAATTAATCACTTTTCTCATTTAATGAATTGCATTTGTGCTCTGCGAATTTTGGGATTCTGTTTACTAAATATTTACTGAGCAAAGCACTTGCTGACTTTGCAAAGTATTGATTCAGAAGTAGAGTCATGGTTCTTCCTATCAGGGAGCTTTGAAAAAGTGTCACAGAGCTCTAAAATATGTATAATGAAGCCTGGCTTTATGAGTTTAGCTTTACTTCTGTCATGCTTATTATCGTTCAGTGTTTATCCTTATCCTTATCCTTGGAACATAGCAGAAAACAATTCATTTTAGAAGTCAAATGATTTTATTTTATGTATTTGACTAATGCATTTGGATGTTTTAAACACTCATGTGAAGAATGAGTTTTTAAGTGCTTCTGTAGGAATTAAAAGCCTTAAAGTGGGACCACTGGGTGGCTCAGTTAGTTAAGCGTTGGACTCTTGATATTGGTTCAGATCACGATCTCACAGTTTGTGAGATTGAGTCCCGTGTTCAGCCCTGTGCTGACAGCGCAGAACCTGCTAGGGATTCTCTCTCTCCCCCTCTGCCCCTCCCCAACTTGCTTGTGCACACTCTCTCTCCCTCTCAAAATAAGTAAATAAACATTAAAAAGAAATAAAAGCCTTAAAATTCATTGGTATAGTTTTAACTGATTCATATACGACCTTCTCAGTTAAATTTTTAGGTTTTTATAAGCTGGGAGTAAATTATGACTAAAATAACTGATTACCTGAATTATTACCAATAGTTCTCATACTAAGACTTAAACTGATAGAAAAAAAATGTGAAAGACAATCAAACTGAACACATTGTTCCACAAATCAGTAATGTTTAGTGGTTAAGAAGGTAGACTCCACAGTCTGCCTGGAATTTCTTCTCTTCACTGCTTGGCTGGCTGACCTCAGGCAAATTACCTAACATCTCTGAATTGTTTCATTGTCTGTTTTGAAGATTACATGAGTTTAATAAGCCCTTAGAATTGTGCCTGGAATTTCATAAGCTCACAGCAAATGTCAGTGGCGATGGAAGATGTTAATATAAATGATTCGAGTAGAATAATATGCCGGACTCGCGCTGAGCTAGAAATAGTATATTCAAAGAACTTTGAAGTTAAATTTAATGGGATTGTTTGAATCCTAATATAAAAAAAAATGAGTCATAAAACTTGATATAATAAGAACGAGTAGTGTTGTGGGGCCCCTGGGTGGCTCAGTTGGTTAGGTGTCCGACTTGAGCTCAGGTCATGATCTCGCGATTTGTGAATTCGAGCCCCACATCGGGCTCTGTGCTGAGAGCTCAGAGTCTGAATCATGCTTCGGATTCTGTGTCTCCCTCTCTCTCTGCCCTTCCTTTGCTTGCTTTCTGTCTCTCTGTCTCAAAAATAAATCAACATTAAAAAAAATTAAAAGAATAAGTAGCGTTGCGTCTATCACCACTTGGCGAACACTGTTACACGGCTCTCTCTCTGCCTTTTTGTAGGCTCAGTGTCTCTTACATGAAAATGGTCATCAAAACCTGCAATCATCAAAACCACTGGTAGAGGATTTCCTTTTCCCTGTGTGAACCTTTTTGCTGCAGACCCCATTGTGTCCTGGGATCTCATTTCCTGCTAGTGTCTGTTGTAAATAGTATTTGGCCCCTGCATACCTCTCCAATATTATCTTTTTCCCTTAACCATCCTTGCCCTCGGTACCCTGTCTGTCCATTACCTATAGCAGTGTATTTTCTCCAAATGCCCCATGCCTTCCTCTCTATACCTCTGTGCTGCAGTAATTATTTCTTATGTGTACTCCTCCACCCACTTTTATCTGCCTTAATCCTCAACTCAAGGGATGAGAGGTCTTCCCTTATCCTCCCTTACTATCTTACACCACTAAAATTCAGTTAGATAACCTCACTGAAACATCCTGCTTAAACTTTCATATTAGCCTACCTTCTTAGGCTTAAAGACCTATAGATAGATCCTGTTTCATCATGGGGATTCACAGGAGTGTGAAGTAACACGAAATATCTGTTAAGCCAGTCACTCTGGGTCTTGGTGCTTCTCTGAGACTATTCTATGAGACTCCTCTAGTCTAGGAGTGAGGTTGTGTTCTAGCATCGAGCATGGTATCTGGCTTCCAGTAAACTTTTTTGGAGTGAAGAACTAATGACTTTTTGTGGTAGAACACAGGAGGGGGGTGGGGAGGGAACCCCAGTCCCTGTTCCTTGTGACTTCTCCACTTGGCCCTTCCTGTGAACGGTCCTGTCTAAGGTCTGTGCCTCCACTGTTGTTGATTAAGTCTCTCCGTTCTCGAAGACTCAGGAGAAAGTAATGAAAGAACTCAAACAGCTGCAGCAAGACGACCTGGCACGCAGGAGACAGACTGTGGCACAGATGCCCCCGCAGCTAGTTGAACTTGCGTACAAGCGCAGTGAGATGAAAGAAGACCGGCAGAGGGAGCTGGAATTCGCCTTTGAAGACCTGTATGATGCAGACAGGAGTAAGACCCTTTCAGTATGCTTTCAACAATGCTTTTAGAAGTGTTTGGGTGGGAAAATACATTTGTATTGTTGAAGCAGTCGTTATTTTGAAATGACTTCTCAGGTTGAAAGAAGCTCTCAGGGGTTAGACTTGGAAACCATGATGGCCTTTAAATTATATGCTCAAGTTTTTCTTGGTCATTTCAGAATGGAAACATTATCTCTCTATTTCTTTATTGAGAGGTAAAAGGAAACCTGATTTTACGCCTTGAACCAGAACCTTTGCCTACTGTGACTGATCCGATCCAAGATGAAGAACTGGACCTCTCAATGGAACAAGAAAATTTAGCAGAAACTGAAAACATTCCAGTGACAGAAGCCGAAATAATATGTTCTAGTGAAGCAGACGGTAAACACTCCTGGGCTGAATATTACAATATTTCATAGGAAAAAATGCTAGTAATTTGCCAGTAGGAAAGTCTGGTCTAATTTTTGTGCAAACAAATAACTAATACTGATGGGAGTGACGGAAGAAGGAAACCATGTTTTTAGATTTCCATCATTAACGATCCTTTTCATGTATGTGGGAGGAAAGTCATTTTGTTCACATGTACAGAGGTTATTAGATTATTTAAGTTAGATACCCAACTCTAAGTTCATTTGAAAACTCAGCATTATTTTTAGACTTTCATCAAGTCACCACAGAGTTTCTACTCTGTTAATAGGAAAAAACTAGTAAATAGTTCGTGTATCATGATGAGCAGCACAAATTTCAGCCTCTCTTCTAAACTTCCCCTCTGTCTCCACCATTCTTAACTTTGTCACTTGGCTGTCTCACAGTTACTTAAAACTCCCTGTCTGATGATAAATCTATCCTCCCTTGTCTACTGAAACGTTGTCTTCCTCAACGTTAGTGAATGGTCCCACAGTCTGTGGTTATCTAAGCCAGCCCGGTGCGACTTACGTGTAACACTGCCCCCCTTACTTCACATCTCTTTAGAGACCAAGTTCTCTTTATTTTGATCTCTTTTTTCCCTCCATACCTTTGTTCAAAACCACTCAAGCTTTCTTATCATCTTTATCCCACACTGGTTAGGTAGCCCTTCGGCGTTCCAACTTTATGTGGGTCCCCTGTTAGATTGCTGGGTGAGACTCTTATTAAGTTGTAGGCTCTATCCCTGTCCCCTGTGCCCACACTGCCCTCTGAACAGTACGGTGACTGTGGTGTCTCATAAACATGAGAAGATGGGTTCAGGGCTCACTTGCCTTCCAGAATTCCTGCTTACACTTCATTTCTGGCCACTGCAGAATCTTTGATTTTCTTACCAGATCAGCCGTGCCTTGAGGAAGATATTTTTACTGTTTCATCCAGCTCTTTCAGTTTTTTAATTGGGAGTACTATTCAGATCTCTAGTTTGTCAGAATTGTAATTCTTGCCGTATCCAAAGGAACACTTACTTTTCAGCTTCTGCAGTTCCCATTTGGAATTGCTCGCTTGATGTTGCCAACTCTCTTGATTTTTCGAAAGCATCTAGGAATCTCATTGGTTTAAAAATCCTTATTTTTAAATATTGGCCACAGATTTAATTTCTTAAATATGAGTGAATCACAAACTAATGGTGAGTAAAAGCAGCCAGACAGAAAAGAATACCTAAGTATAATTCTATATTTATACGAAGTTAAAGTAAACAGAACTAATCTGGTTTCAAGGTTAGAACAGTGGTTATCTTTAGGGGTGTCTTGACTGGGAAGGAGTATGAAGGAGCCTTATAGGTGTTGGTAATGTTCTACATCATGATCTGGATTGTATTACGTAGATATATATAAAATGTTTTCAGCTGTACACTTGGGTTTTGTGTACTTTATTGTTTGTAAGTTAAAATTAGAACTTTTTTTAATGTTTTTATTTATTTTTGAGGGAGAGAGAGAGAGAGAGAGAGACAGAGCGAGCGGGGGAGAGGCAGAGAAAGAGAGGGAGACACAGAATCCACAGCAGGCTCCAGGCTCTGAGCTGTCAGCACGGAGCCCGATGCGGGGCTCGAACTCACAGACCATGAGATCATGACCTGAGCCGAAGTCAGATGCTCAACCGACTGAGCCACCCAGGCGTCCCATATTATAACATTTTTTTAAAACTATGTCAGACAAAACCATAGTTTGCCAGTTTTTGACTTCAGTAGATTGCTTTAATTTTATTCCTTGATTAAGCCAGAGAACTATGTATTTGCAACACAGTTCTGTCCCCTTAGAGAGTTGTTTTTACTATACTGAGTTTTGGTGTTGTCCTGTTAACCCATATGGAAGGATGTTTGGGGAAATAAGAATCTTGTTTTTGACTGAAGGGATCTCTTTATGAAGGTAGTTGAGCGAAATTTTCCCGATCGTACCGGGGATAATTTGGGAGCACCTGATTGTCTTTTAAGGTTCTAGCTAGTTCTCTTTTCCTCTGTAGCCTACTAGGAAGTACAGGGCCTGGGCAGCTTTTTGGCTCAGGTGGTTGAATGTCCAGCTCTTGATTTTGGCTTAGGTCATAATCACAGGGTCATGGGATCGAGCCTTATGTCGTCAGCTCTGCGCCGAGCGTCCCATATTTGGGTCTCGTCTCTAGAATAGAGTATAAAACCTTATAGAACATATTTTGAATGCTAATCGTCCACAAGTTAATTAAACAGTATGCATTCTGTCATCGTTTAGCAAACAGAAAAACATCTTCCTGAAAACATTTTTAAGTTTGAAATTTGTGTTGCATGCATATTGTTGGAAAATAGTCGAATTTTGGTGTCTTTGTTTGAATTTAAATTGAAAATTCTTCCTGGTTATAAAATTGTGATGGGGGCCAAATAACATTGTATATGCTGCTAATTTATAAATGTAGAGAATAATAAAGTGCTTTTATTATAACTAGTGAGTGTGGCAGGTACTAAGTATAATGGTAGAATAATTTGCTTGGTATATAACAGATGCTGAATAAGTGTTTTTCTTTTCTTTTAGCTTCCTTATCAATGAAGACCCACCAGGTTCCTTCAAAAATTCTTTTTAAAAAACTATTAAATAAGATCCGAAGCCAAAAATCTCTCTGGACGATTCAGTCCACGTCTGAAGACGAAAACGAAGTGATTACCACTGCTAGTGAGACTGAGAATAAAGCCCCAACAGTCGAATCAGGAGCAATTGCTGACGAAGATAGAACATTATCCTCTGGGCAGGAACAAGGTGATTCTCTCCAAGAGTCTGATTTTGTAGCACACAGACCCTTTTTAAGTTGTTCAAAAATATGATACCTGAAAAATCAAAGAATAATTGGTCAAAGGAAGAAAATGCTTTAAAGCCCATGATGCTGCTACTTCAAGGCAGTAACTGTTAAAAACCTTAGTGAATCTCCTTCCATACACACTAACATGGTAGTATTGTTTATATATGGTTGACCCTGGCACAGAACACGTTTGAACTACGTGGGCCCAATTATGTGTGGATTTTTCCATAAACATATTAGAAGATTTTTTTGGTGATGACGATGATTTGAAAAAACTCACATACGAACCGTGTAGCCTAAAAGTACAGAAAAAATTTAAAAGTTAGGTATTTAAGAATATAGTATCTAGGGGCACCTGGGTGGGTCAGTCAGTTAAGCGTCCAGCTATTGATTTCTGTTCAAGTCATGATCTCACGGTTTGTGGGATCAAGCCCCGTGTTGGGCTCTGTGCCAACAGCACAAAGCCTGTTTGGGATTCTTTCTCTCTGCCCCTCCCCAGCTCATGGTCTCTCACTTTCTCAAAATGAATAAACTTAAAAAAAAAAAAAAAAAGAATACAGTATGTAATATCTATAATATACAAAATATGTGTTAGCTGACGGTATTATTGGTAAGACACCCGGCCATCAGTAGGCTATTAGTAGTTAAGTTTTGGGGGAGTCGGGGCACCTGGGTGGCTCTGTCAGCTCAGCATCTGATTTAGGCTCAGGTCATAATCTCACGGTTTGTGGGTTTGAGCCCCACATCAGGCTCTGTGCTGACAGCTCAGAGCCTAGAGCCTGCTTTGGATTCTGCGTGTCCTTCTCTCTGCCACTCCCCTGCTTATACTGTGTGTGTGTGTGTGTGTGTGTGTGTGTGTGTGTGTGTGTGCGTGTGTGTGCGTGTGTGTGTGTGTCTGTCTCTCTCTCTCTCTCAAAAATAAATAAACATAAAATTTTTTTTAAAGTTTTGGGGGAGTCAGAAGTTATAAGTGGGGGTTTGGCTTCTAACTGTGGTGGTGTTCAAGGGTCAGCTGTCTATTTTAGGTCCAGAAATTGAACCAAAATTAACCGGCTTGCTAAGGTTAAAATATTTAGCGTATTTCTAATTTTTCTTGTTATTTTTTGTGCTGTAGAGAGCATCCTTTTAGCAGTCTTTGCCCACATCTTTATTTCCTTAGGGACAACTCTTGAATTCCTGAATCAAAGAATATGAACATGTTAACAGCTTTTGAGTATATTGCATTGCGTGTTTATTTCACATTCCCACCAGAGATTTGGCTTCTTTGTTACTCTTCAAGAATTTAGGGGGTTTTTTGGTAGACAAAATGTTATTTTAAATACATTTCCGGAAGTTACAAAAGTCAAGCACAACAGCGTCTGTACTAACAAATGAATCGTGATGACATAACTCCTCTTTGATTTGTTTTTTTCCTTAGAGCTTTATCTTCTATGTATTTTTTTTTAATGTGATTGGATTTGTATGGAAATATTTTGCTACCAAGCTTCTGAACCAAGTGACTTATAGCTCATGTCTAGATTTTGGATTTTATCCTAAGTACAACAGGAAACCTTCTGGAAATAGTTTCTTCACTTGACCTCTTGACACCACCTTCTCTTGGTCTTCTTACCTTACTGGCTCCTCCTTCATAATTTCCTTTGCTGCTCTTCTCATCTCTACAACCATGAGTCCTTGCCCCCTGAGCTTGTTTCTCAAATCTTTTCACACTCCCTAAACGCCAATGTCATGACTTTATGTTACCATCGTCGAAGTGTGTGTTTCTAGCCTTGACCTCTCCTTGGAACCCCACTCATTTACTTAAATGTCTTATTTGACATCTTCCTGGGTAATCGCCATAAACTTTTCCAAAACTGAACTCTTAATATCCCCTCTAATAACCGCCTGCTTTTCCTACACTGGTCCACATTTCAGTAAGTGGCAATAAAGTTTTCTTGCTGAAGCCAAAAAGCCTGTCCTTCTGGTTCCCTTTTTTATATCGTACAACCAAATCGTCACAGATCCTTTTAGTCTCACTCTCAAAACCTGTCCACAGTGCCACCACTTCTCACCACCTACTGCCCTAGTTTAAGCTAAATTTCTTGTCCAGTGCGGATTCTTGCACTAGCCTGCTAACCGTCTTCTGTCTTCAGATTTTGTACCTTCCTGCTGTGGTGTAATCCCAGAGTCATCCTGTTAAAACACAAATCACCTCATGTCTTTACTCTCGGGGAGGCCCTCCAACAACTACCCAATTCGTGCAGTTAAAACCAACGTGCTTGTAGTGGCATCAAAGCCTTGCATAATCTGCTCACGCACGCACCTCTCTCCCACCACCTCTCTCGCCCTACTTCCTCTTGACTTCCTTTCCAGCCACACCTCCCTCCTGAACCACTCACCATACGCACTGTCTTCCTGGCTGTTCCGTGCACACAGCAGACATGACTCACGTGGTCTTTGCAGATTGCTGGTCTTCTTGGCTGGGATGCTCTTGGATATTTCTGTGCCTTACTCTTCCTTCAGATACTTGCTGAGACCTGGCTTTCTCAGAAAGGCCTTCTCTGTTCACTCTATACAAAATGGCAAGTTACTCCTCTCCCGCATTCCCCTTACCCTTCACTCCCTATCCCCTCTACCCTGCTTTCTCTCTATAGCTGTTACCAGCATCTCCTAGACCATAAATTTACTTTCTTGGCTTATTTGCTTCTTGCCTTGACACTCTGTCCACCCTGCACGTCCTCCAATCCTGGTATAACCTCCATTGAGGGTAGGAACTTGGTTTTGTTCATTGCTGTATCCCCAAGGCTTAGACAAGTGCCTTGTACATAAAAAAATGCTGTTAGTATTTGTTGAAATAATTGAGTAGCTTAAAGCAAGATAGGTAAGTTTGGAAAGTCAGATGTATATATGATATTTAAAACCATGGGAACTCTTTCAGGGGAAAGAATTTGGTGAGAAGAGGACCTAGGAGACCATTTGAGGGACTCCAGCATTTAGCAGATAACTAAAGAAGGGCAGACAGCAAAGCAGTAAAAAGGACTGGCCAACAAAGTACGAGAGAATGTGATTTCGGAATTCAGTAAAAGGGGGATTCATCTTCAGTCAGAACCAAGTTAATTTCTTGAAAGGCCCTGTATGAGTGGGCTTTCTCCAGCTTCATCTTGCTGCTTTCTCCCCCTTGTCTGACTACACCTTATATTCATTCTTAGACATCCCCACATTCTCTACCCAGCTGATTCCTCCTTACCTTTCAGATGTCTGCCTAAGTGTCATTTCCTAAGACAAATCTCATCTGAGCCCCTAGCCCAATTCAGATTCGCTTATGGTACTCTATTATATAATCCTTTATTTCTCTTACATAGCACCTACCAGTTTCTAGTTTTATAATTTTTTCTGAAGATGAAAGGTGAATATGTAATGTTTCTGTCTGCCCACTTGCCTCCTGTCCACCTTTTTAAAATGTGCCACTGTGTCCCCAGCATGCAGCACATAAGTAGGCGCTGAATAAATGAGCGAGTGAGTGAATGAATGAGTGCTTGATGCAGCGTTCCTGGCTCCCCTGATATGATTAGAAAAACTGATTTAACTTCCTTCTCTGCTCTGATTTCATAAATAACCAAAATCCTGATATCTAAGAATGTCAAGGAGGGTACTTGGGTGGCTCAGTCAGTTAAGCGTCTGACTCTGGTTTCAGCTCAGGTCCTGATCTCACAGTTTGTGGGATTGAACCCCTCTTTGGGCTCTGTGCTGGTGGCATAGAGCCTGCTGGAGATTCTTTCTCTCCTCCTCTCTTTGCCTCTTCCCCATTTGCACTCTCTCTCAAAATAAACTTTAAATAAAAATAAAAATGGACTTTCCTTAAGCTTCTCTTTTTTAAACTTTGGTACCTTGCTTATTCTACCCTTTTATGCTTTTCTCTTGTGTTTGGAACTATCAGTACACCTTTTTAACCAGTTCTTCATTTTTTCCTTTTGGTTCACAATTTTCGTCTCCCATCAGTCTTCTTTTATCAGGCTCAAGTTTAATGGATAAAATATGTGGTCATCTGGAACATGGCTGGATCTTAACTAAATAAGACATATAGATGAACCAAAATTGAATTGTTAATCTGAATGCAAGTTGTTTTTTTTTTTGTTTTGTTTTTTGTTTTACTTTGTTCAGATTTAAGCTTGACAGTGATAATACATTCATAATAATGTATCCTTACAGTTGCTGAAAGTGATACTTTAACAGTTGACTCTGGACCACTTAGTAGCGAAGAGAAACCACTTTCATTGGATACAGACTATGAAAAGGAACAAGGTATTTTTATCACATTCTCAGATTAAGCTTGCTTAACATTCTTTGTCTAATACAATTACATATGTGACAAATGAATAAAGAGAATAATACTGGTGTCAAAATTCTAAATTATTGAAACTAATTTTTGTTTTGGGGATTCTCCTAGAAATAAATGAGACTCAGCCCATCACAACTGTAGCTCAGAGTTCGGTTCTACTTCATCCTCAAGAAGAAGCAGCCAGAATTAGAAAGGCAGCAAGGCAGAAACAGGTAATCTGAACTTTTTATTTGTAGAGGTTTCTTTCTTCGGCTAGGTACCATAATTTTGTTTGATCAATGAAATTTGTCTTACTATCTGGCTACTTTTGATACTGTTTCTTCTACCTTGTTAGAAAGGACTTCATCTCTGCTTATAAACTATTCATTTAACCCTTACTACATTGTTTTGTATTTAATACTTTTGTATGTATCTTATTTTCCCTGTAAAACTTACCATTTTTCTTTAAAGACAGAGACTGTCTTTTTTAAAAATTCAATTCATTTTACATCGTTTCTGGTTCAATGCCTTATACATAATAGTAAGTGCTCAATAAGTGTTCATTGAATAAATGAGTCCCTGTCATAATATTAGATACTCAGCTAGGCTTTATAAATCTCAAAAGTTTTTCTGAAATACTCTTTTTCAGAAGAAAAATTGTAAATTCAACCTCCTTAACTATAATTTTGGTCCCATCAGCTTTAATAAAAGATTTTTTTTTTTTTAACACAAATTACCTTGAAGGTGGTTAATTGTTACTAAGCCAGTTTATAGTCATAGTTTTTTATATAAATACAGTTGGGGAGTGAGAATGCTATGAGCCAGTATTTCTTCTCAGATAAGTGTTTTCTAATCAATATTCTAAAGCAATAGTGTCCAATAGAGCTTTCTCTGCTGTGGAAACGTTCCATATGTGTGTCCAGTATGGTACCTGCTACATGGGCTGTTGAGTGCTTGGCATGTGACTGTCGCCACTGCGGAACTGATTTTTAAGTTTTATTTAATTTTAATTCATTTACATTTTAATAGTCACATGTAGCCAGTGTACTTCTAGAGGTACTACTGAAATATAAACGGTCCAAATTCAGTGGCTCCTATGAGTGAGGGAAAGAAAGGAAGGTGAAGACAAGAACTCGGCCGTAGCCACTGCTGCCTGCTCAGGAATAGGTAAAATACCAGATTGAGACATTTTTTATTTTCAAAACCAGATCATTCTTCATTATCTCTAGTGGAAGTGTTCCTCTTGATAAAACTTCACATTCATTCCTTGCTATACTTGTTCAGTAAGTATTTATCTGTTATGTGTGTTCTAGGGACTGTACGAGATGCCCTCTTTAGCAGGCAACCAGTCACACTAGTCCCGTCCTCAAGAAGCTCGAGGTTCCTCTGGCATGTTCTAATTACTTGGATCTGTGTGTGTGTGTTGGTGTGTTGGTGTAATTATTAGAGTTTATGTGTTACCCCTCTGCCATTGTCTTCATCTGTTTCACACCTGACAGAAAAGACACAGAATGTTGCTCATGTTTTATTTGGCCTCTAGTTAACTGCACCCCTTCATGGGTGGGCCTAAGAAATCAAATTATTTGTGAGGCCTTAGTATTTAATTTCTCTAGTCATTTTTCTTACTGAGAACACTGGAAAATTAAAGGTGCGAGCACAGAATTTGGTCGAGCATCATAACAGATAAAACAGTGGCAATAAGAGATAAAACAGTACCACTTTCTTCTCGACAGCTGGTACTCTTGGTGATGAGATTGGTTTCCTTTCAATGTAATGCAGGTAAACTTTTGTTGAGTTTGTCGTTAATAGATCAGTAGTATTTTTGTTACTTAGATCATGGAAATCGAAGAGCAGAAGCAAAAGCAGTTGGAATTACTTGAACAAATTGAACAACAGAAGTTACGATTAGAAACTGATTGCTTCAGGGCTCAGCTGGAAGAAGAAAAAAGAAAAAGAACTCAACAGACTGGGGTAAGATGCAGGAAATCTCATCCCTACATAGATTGTTGAGGGAGAAGAAAATATGAGCAATCTTAGCATTCGGGAAAGTGAAATGCATTTTTAATCTTATTTGGTAATTTTTTTTCTTTTAGTGCTGTGTGTGTGTGTGTGTAGATATAGGTATACTTACACAAACCTGATGGCTTTCACCTTTCAGTTTCTAGAGGGTGCCATCGTATATGACCATGATTTATATGTAACGTGTACATTGAGCTCTTGGGCTTGGCACTAAAGGAGAATGGTGGGTTACTTCAATTCTTCATAATGGAAGTGCCAGTCTTTTGTATGAAAAATAAAGCTATGTGAAAGTTTACAGTCATCGAACTTCAGTTTATGTAAAATACTTTAGTACTTGTTTCTAGATTTCCCTTTCAACTAGTAGCTTTGTCTTTCATTAGGTCAGCACTGCTCCAGCATCACGCGCCGTCAAATCTGATGAAGATAATCACAGGCAGATGATTCGTAACTATCAACATCAGCTTTTACAGCAAAACAGGTATTAGCTAGGGTACGGTTTCTTGTGATAGTGTGTGGCTGCATCTGCAGGATTTATTATTTGGTTTATATGAAGATCTAATCGGGATTCTCTTGGAACTACAACGTAGAGGTTTCTCAGAGGTCAATATGAATGTTGTTCCTTTTTTGTCATAATAGCCAACCCTGAATTGCTGTTGGTTAAATTTAATACTTGGGTAAATTGAACACTTGGGAATATAGGGCATGTTTTCCTCAAGAAAGAACAATGTTTGTTTTTTGTGTTTGTTTTTGGTAGGTTTCACAGACAGTCTGTGGAAATAGCCAGGAAACGATTACTCGAATATCAGACTATGTTAAAAGCAAAGTACCCACCCGTGTTAGCCACTTCGTTGGTATCTGATTCTGTTGTAACAGTACCACCACAGAAATCTGAAAGACCCATTGTTATATCAGAGCATTGGGACCAAGGTCAGAGACCCAAGTTGAGTTCAGATGTTTTAGCCAAGCAGTCTCTGGAGTCAGAGGAACAGCCTAAGCAATTCTCACAGAGTGAAGTACAACAGGGAGACTATAAATTGCCTCATAAAGATTCTCATACACTTTCAAAGCCTTTGTCATATGATAGACCGCTGATATTACATGATCCTAGAGAAATAGCTGAAACGTCTACGGCAACAACTTCTCAAACTTTAGACTCCCAGCAAAGATTCTCAGAGAACAATGAACATATACCCTCTAAGCTAACTGAACATTCTTCATTCCAACCACTGGCAGCTGAGCGTGCTTTTAGTTCTCTGCCTGCTGGAAAAATCCAGGAACCCTTTCCAACCATAAGCAAAAGTACAGTTCCTGTAAGTCCTTCTGTAATCAGCCAAATACAGGATAAGTCTTTGCCATCCTCAGAGAATATCACAGCCCAGCAGGGTAATTTGAAGGCTCTCCAAGAACAGTTAGACAGACAGAAGGAAATTCTTCGGTCAAGACAGGAAGCTCAAGAACAATTGCTTTTGCACAAACGAAAAGAATTGGAAGGACAAACTGGCCTCTCGATATCCCTTCCATTAGTACCTCTGGATTCATTTGCTACACTGCCTTCTGCCAGAGCTGACTCAGGGAGAATCCAGGAATCTTTTCCAATCAGAGATGATACTGCAGTTTCCTCAGGCCATCTTGGGGTCCCACGACTTCAGGATAGGCTTTTGAGTTTTTCACAGCCTGTCTTATCACAGCAAGATAATTTTAAATTTCTCCAAGAACAGTTAAATATTCAGAGGGACAGCCAACAGGCTAGGCGAGAAGCCCAGGAAGTATTATGTGTACACAAACAGAGTGAAGTGGATGGAAGAATATGGTCTGAACAGACTGAACCCCCCTCTCTCCCATCTCAGGTGGCTCAGCATACATTGGCTTTGCAACCTTCTGCCAGCACTCATTCTGGAAAAATACAGGAGCAGTATTCATCTGAGAGTGAGAAGGGACTTCTCTCAAGCCAGCCTGAAATCCAGCAATCTTGGGATGGGTCTTTGAGTTTCCTACAGCAGTTCCTACCTTTGCATGATAGTATGAAGCTGCTCCCAGAACAGCCGACGGCACAGAAGGGCGCTCTTCAGGCGAGGCCTGAAGCCCAGGCGGAGTTGCTTTTGCAGAGACCAAGGGATTTGGGAGACAGTACGTCTGGGCAGATGAGTTCTTTATTCCCACCAGTGGTTGCTCAGTGTTCAGTTGCTTCACAACCTTCTGCTAAAGCTGAGCCTAGAAGAATTTCTTTATCTGAGAAGGAGAGTACCGTTCCTTCAAGTGACTTGGTACTCCCAGCATTTCAGGACCAGCCTCGTAGTTTGCCACAGTGGGAAAATTTGACAGCACGTCAAGAACAGTTACACGTGCAGAGGGTGATACTTGGTGCTAAACAAGAAACCCAGGAATTTGTACACAAACAAAGTGAATTAGAAACAACGGTTTCTTCTGAACAGACTGGCACCTCTTTATCCCTGTCCCAGGTAGCGGAGTCTGAAAGAGTCCGAGAGTTTATGTCAGTCCAGAGTGATAGTACAGTTCCTGTAAGCCATTCTAAGATCCCTAGAGTTCAGGAAAGACTTCTGAGGTTTCCACAACATATACTACCTCTACAGGATGATTTGGAGGAACACCACAAATGGCTAGGCCCAGGGAAGGAGGCCCTTCATTTTAGCCAGAAAACCCAAGGGAATCTATCTTCTGAACAGACCGACTCCTCATTCCTGCCCCAGTTAGGACAGCCTTCATTTACCTCATTACCTTCTGCTGAATCTGGTACAACCCAGGAAGCCCTTTCAACAGAGAGTGATACTAAAATTCTTTCAAGCCGTTCTCGGATCCCACAGTTGCAGGATAGGCTTTTGAGGATATCACAACTTATCCAGCCTCAACAAGATAATTTGAAGGCTCTTGGAGAAAGGTTAGCTATACAGAGAGAAGCTATCATTCAATCTAGACAGGAAGCTCAGGAAGAATTACTTTTGCATAAACAGAGTGAGTGGAAGGAAAGAATATCTCCTGAACAGGTTGGCGCCTCTTCCTTCCCCCCAGTTGCACAGCATTCATTTGCTTCATTACCCCTTAGTGAATCTCGAAGAGTCCAGGAACCTTGTTCAGCTAAGAGTGATAATTTGGAGATACCAAGATTGCCTGACAGGCTTTTAGATTTATCACAACCTGTTTTAACCCAGCCAGATCACCTGATTGCACTTCAACAAGAACACTTGTCTGCACACGGAAATCCCCTTCCGTGCAGCAAGAAAACCCAGAAAGAATTGGTTTTGCCCAGACAGTATAAATTTGAGGAAAAGTTACCTGCTGAGCATTTTATCCAACCTCACCAGGGTGATTTGAAGGCACTTCAGCAGCAGTTAGATATACAGAGGAGATCCATTCGATCTAGACAGGAAGTCCAAGAAGAATTACTTTTGCAAAGACTAAGTAAACTGGAGAAAAAGGTCTCATCTGAGCAGACTGGCTCTTCACCCTTATCCCAGGTAGCACCGCCTGTTGCTGATTGTGAAAGAATCCAAAAGCCTTTTGTACCCAGATGTAACAGTACTGTTCCTGTAAGTCACCCTGAAATCTCAACATCACAGGACAGACCTTCGAGTTTATCACAGCCCGTTCTGCCTCAGCAAGACATTTTGACAGCACAGTTGGACTTACAAAGGGAAGTGGTGCTTTCTAATGAGAAAGTCCAGGAAGAACTTCTATTAAACAAACACACACAGTGGATTGAAAGTGAGTCTTCTGAGCATGCTCTTCCCTCTTTGTTTTCAGCTCACAAAAGAGAGCATTCATTTATTCCGCTGCCTTTTGCTGAAGTTAAATCTAAAAACAGTTGTGGATTGTATTCCTCTAAGAATGAACATGCAGCTCCCTCCAGCAATTCTGTGATCCCCAGATTTCAAGATAGGCTTTTGAGTTTTTCACCACCTGTCTTAACTCGGCAAAATAACCTGGAATTTCAGAAGCAGTTGGATCTACAAAAGCAAGTTCTGCATCACAGCCAAAAAGCCCAAGAAGAGTTGCTTGTACAGAGACAGACGACACTGCAGCAGCAGATACAGAAACATCAAGAGACTTTGAAGGATTTCTTTAAATACAGTCAGGTATGTAATTAAACTTGAATGCCTAGAAATTAAATAATGGACGTAACCCAACTCAGACAAGCTAAATGTTTTTTAATCTCAGGCCTGAATAAGTTCTTAGTTATTGAGAATAAGTGGTTTGACCTTAACTGCTTTATTTTTCTACCTTAAACAATGTGGAAATTAAAAAGTAAGAATTGATCCACCGTGCATGGTGTTTCGGAGGTTAATAGTTACTGGAATCCCAACTGATTTCGGCCAGTAGTTTGACATAGCCAAGTACAAACACCATTAAAAATGTAGATTGTCATTTGAAGTTTTATCATAAAGGGTTTTGAGCTTACCAAAAGGTTAAATTGCAGAATAGCAGAATTTCTTTTATGCAGATAGCAAGTCTTGTGCTTTCTGTATAGCACTTTGTGGACAATTGTATATGAATCAAAATTAGTACCATCTTTTTCCTTAAGTGATCATATTACCGCATGATTTTAGGGCTGATGGACAGTTAGAACTGCTGCCTGTTACTGAATTAGAGGGCAGACTCTACCACGGTCACGTAGACATCCATGTTCTCAGTAGGGGAGACAGGAGTATATTCTGAGTGTGAAGGTGTCTATTTTATTTTAAAAGGTTACTTCCTAAATCTATGGTTTAGTCTAAATAGAATTCCTTAAATCCTTTGATGTTCAAAGGAAGCTTGAGTTGAGTTCATGAGTTCATGAGTACTTGAGTTCTAGGGATTTACTGGTCTTTTTAAGGAAAAGTAATGGGGAAAGAAAAGCAGGGGGGAGTACTCAAGTAGAATGTCTTATGAAAGATACAGTGGAAGCTGAGTTTTAAGTCCAACATTGTACTTTTCAATGGAATATGGTTTCTGTATAAGAAGCATTTCTCATCTTTTTTAATGTACAAAGCTGTAACAGTGTGAGTGATGGAATTATTTATTTGCTTGAGGTTCTAATTTAAGAAGGGCAGTACACATCTGATGAATTCTTCACATGATCTCTCATCTTGTGTCATCCCCACCCTCAATTGTCCACTTTTTCAGATAAGTCAGCCCACAGTTGGAAATGACATGCAAAGTCAGAAGCTCAGAGAGTGGCTTCCTCTTCCCCAAGACCTAGCAGGAGATGATCAGGAAAACATTAGGCCTGTTACTAGGAGCAACTGCGATGACAATCAGCTGCTTTCAGAAAGTAGTGCCCAGCAAAGTGGTAAGATAATTGCATTTTATTGTTAACTGTCTGCTGGCTACTCTTTGCTTTCACCTCCCGCAACCCTCTGGCTGAAGAAAAGTTTGTCGTATGTTAACAGATCTGTACTAGGCCTAACTTTGTCTCTGACTTGATAGGCAAGCATCTGGACAAAGAACTGGGCAGGAGATCCTCCAAGCCGCCTGTAGCAAAAGTTAAATGTGGATTGGATTTGAACCAACACGAACTTAGTGCTATACAAGAGGTAGAATCACCAGCAAGTGGCAGAACTTCTATACTAGGTAAACATACGGTTTGATAAAATAGGGTTTTGTTTTTAATTTTTTTAACATTTATTTAATTTTGGGAGAGGGAACTAGCACTAGTGGGGCAGGGGCAGAGAAAGAGAGACAGAGGATCTGAAGCAGGCCCTGTGCTGTGAGTGGAGAGCCCAATGAAGGGCTCGAACCCACGAACCGTGAGATCATGACCTGAACCAAGAGTCCGAAGGCTTAATCGACTGAGCCACCCAGGCGCCCCAATAAAATGTGATTTGTTTAATAGTTTGCCGGTTTTCTACATTTTTTTCAGGATGCTAAATTTTTGTTTTGAAGAAACAGACTGCGAATACTCATGAAAGAAAAAAAATGGGTTTACATAAACAGTATTTAAAATTTGGACTTAAAGAAATGTGGCATTAGGGAACTAATTTCTTCTTGTGTATGGTGAAAACCTATTTACTGTATTCCCTATGCTTCCTTTTGTATCTGCCTTCTAAACCTGTTTCTTTAGGAGTAACTCTTTTTTTCTCTTCTTCTTTGCTGCTTTTCTACTTCAATACCTTCACTGCTCTTTTCGTGTATCTTTTGAGGATAATTATTATGCTTAAAATTCTGGCTTTATGAACAGTTATAAGCAGGTATAGTTCTTCTCTCTACTTCTTCCTAGATGCAGTGATCTGGAAAATTCCTCCCTGCGATCTTTAGTAAATAGCCCTGTTTGAGTTCATAATGATTTTTAGATTTCAGACTCAAGCAAATAATTGATCGAGTTTATCCAAGCAGATCCTTGTGTCGATCTCTCCGACACGCAGTAACCCATCACCACTTCTCAGTTCTTGTTCCGCTCTGGCACCTGCCTGTTTCCCTGCCCACTGCCACTCACTTCATGCAGACTCCTGAGTGGCTGCTACAGCTTCCAGTGTTCCCTGTTTCCAGTCTAGCTTTACTCTCATTTTCCCATGGTATATCCAGAGTAGTCTCCCTCTGCATCTCCGTGTTTGAAACTCTTCACCGGGTTTCCCTTCGAGTCGAGGAGTAAGTCTAAATTAAGTCAAAGTCCCTACTGTCACCTGCAGGCCCTTCGTGATCTCGCCCCTTCCTTCAGGGTGGGGTTCACTGGTTCTTCCCTGTAAATTTGTCCTGAGCTATCAAGTGTCCCGCCCCCTGCCTTTGGGAGCTTTTATCCTAGCCTTTATCACACTTCTTTGGGAAATACTTCTAGTCAGAATACGACAGGCACACAGTTTAAAAAGGCAAATAGCGCTAAAAGGTTATAACATGAAACAGCATGTTTTCCTGCCCCTACCCACCCTTCACCCCTTAACTTTACCAGAGACAGCCACTTTTCAAGTCATTTATGTTTCTTCTTATATTTACCACTATCCTTGACAATACATTTCAGGAAAAATCCACCTAAGTTACTATCATGCTAACGTGTTAAGTTTTGTTCACTGTTCAGTTAGTGTGCTATATTTCCTTTTTTGTAAAATTTCTTTTTTTTTTTTTTTGATGTTTATTTTTGAGAGAGAAACAGAGTGTGAGTGGGGGAGGGACAGAGAGAGCCGGAGACACAGAATCCAAAGCACGCTCCAGGCTCCGAGCTGTCAGCACAAGAGTCTGACATGGGGCTCAAACTCACAAATGGCGAGATCGTGACCTGAGCTGAAGTTGGATGTTCAACCAATTGAGCCACCCAGGCACCCCCTAAAACTTCTTTTTCTATAGTAAATTGTCATTTTTTATTTGCTTAAAGTTTCTGTTGAATATCTGTCTTCTTACACTAATACTTCTGTTAAATACCTCTAATGTAAGGGAAGATCACACTATTTTCTCTGTGAAACACCTAGTTGGAAGTTGGAGGACAGCTGTTCTGCATTGTTAATAAGGGTGTTAGCGCTTCCAGAAGGGACAAAAACTGCTTCTTGGAAAGGTACCAAACCACAGTTGTACAGAAAAAGATAAGCAGTACGTCTGTAGTTACTAAAATTTCATGGAGGTAGGAGGCAATTAGAGCAAGAAATAATGACTACAAAGACTGATGATAAAAGTGATGTTGAGAAACACTGATCTATATTGATCCTCTAATTTTCTTCTCTATAGTTCATTTCTTTTGGTTTTACTTTCTGGAAGAATTGCCTCAGTGTATTTCTCACTTACGAATTTTTATTTTGACAATCACATTGCACTTTCTAAAAGCTTACTCTTCCTGTCTTTTTCCTTTTTCATAGCATCCTGCTGTTGTGTCACCAATGCAATTAACTACTTTGAATATATATATATATATATACATATAGTGTTTTGTTTGTTTGGGTTCCTGTATTTTCTCTGTCCAAATTCTTTTGTTCCTTTTTTGTTGTTTCTGATTTTTTTAGAGGCTTTTCTCTAATATCTTGCATATTTGAGTGGGATGCTCATGGCTAATTAGAAATTCTGGGGGCGCCTGGGTGGCTCAGTTGGTAAGCGTCCGACTTCAGCTCCTGTCATGATCTCACGGTTTGTGGGTTCGAGCCCCACACCAGGCTCTGTGCTGACAGCTTGCTCAGAGCCTGGAGCCTGCTTTGGATTCTGTGTCTCCTTCTCCCTCTGCTCCTTCTCTGCTGGGACTTTGTCTCTTTGTCTCGAAAATAAATAAATGTTAAAAAAAAAAATAAAAGAAATTGTGCAGTTGGCGGCCCTGTTTCCTGCTGGACTTCATTAGAAAAGGTGGTTTCTCATCAGGCACCCTCAATTTAGCATCTGTGGTTCTTTCCTTGAGGCAGTATGGAGTTTAGTTTCTTCAAGGAAAGATCTGCCAAGCTTGATACAAGTCTGGCTGTTGCTGTTATGGAGCCAGACCTGGGGGGAATCTGCATTGAGGATGCAGACTTTACTACCCCTGACTTCCTTTTGGCACTCTTACTTCCTCCCACCCTTGTTTTCTTTCAGTGCTGAGCCCCCCTGAGTTTAGAGTGTACTGGATTCAGTTTCTCCAGAGCATAAATCGTTAGTCTCCTCTGGGGATAAATGTAGGCGGTGGGATGGGTCTGTTCGAAGTACATATTTTTAAACATTGTCCCTGTCTTCAGTTCCCTGGTGCACACTTTCCTTATGTAATATTCGGTGCCTTTAACTGCCAAGTTTTTCTAAGGTGGTGCACAGTAGATTAGCTTCTACTTTTGGGTATCTCCCATGCCTCTATTCCCTTACTTGTTCATTATTATATTTGTATCAAAGTATAATATTCAGAGAATTGCACAAATCATAAGGGTTTATTTCAGTGATTATCGCTGTAATAGCCATCCCCATGTAGCCACCACTCGGGTCAAGAACTAGAGTGTTACAGAACTCCGTAGACTGTCCTCTCGCGTCCTCCCAACTATGGCCTCTCAGTTCTCTCCAGAGCAAACCTCTGTCTTGATGTCATACCACAGATTAGCCATGGTTATTTTGACTTTATGCTATCAACACATACGTTAGAATACTATCAGTGGTTAGTGAATTCTCCAGGAACTTGATCCTGTGATTGGTCAATACTGAAGTATTATCTGGTATTTGAACTAGGAGCAGCCTTAAAGTTAGGGAAATGGAAGTGAAGTAATTTAAAGGCCTGTGTGAAAAACTTAAGCGGTTATTATTTCCTTGCTACATACATCAGGTGTGTAAAATTTCAGATTTTTATCTGTAATCTCTATTGCCTTTTTTGTTTGTTTTGGGGGTTTCTTTTAATTTTAATTTTTAATTTTTTTTAAGTTTATTTATTTATTTTGAGAGAGAGATGGCACAGGGGAGGGGCAGAGAGAGAGGGAGACAGAGAATCCCAAGCAGGCTGCATGCTGTCAGCACAGAGCCCGACACAAGGCTTGAACTCCTGAACCATGAGATCGTGACCCGAGCCAAAACCAAGAGTCAGGCACTTAACGAACTGAGCCACCCAGGCGCCCCTAAATTGCCATTTTTGTTTTAACTAACTGTGGAAATGTAATGAGTCCATCTTTTTTTTTTCCTTGCAGATTCTTGTCAAGACAGGGATCCCCTGAGGGTCTCAATAAGCCGAGAACAAAGTTTCTTTGGGAGCCCACTGGACTGTGAACCATTTGGTTGTCTTTACCCGGTTGCCCAGGAGAACGTCTGTGGTGCTAACTCCAGTGAAGCAGGTGAGAGACCAGTGGAATTCCTGTGCACAGAGATATTTATTGTAGTGTAATTTATAATGACAAGTGGTAGATAACTTTAATGACGGTTGGGAATAGAATCCTTATGGTGCATTCGTAATGTGCAGTTCTGTGTACTTGTTAAATAAAGGGGGTAAAACCTGTCTTTATGGTGTAAAAATTGTATGGAATTATCATCACCAAAGTGTTGGTACAGGTTTACCTTTGTTGGAGGCCAGGTTTCACTTTCTATTTTATATGCTTATGTATTGTAGGGTTGTTTGTTTTGTTTTGTTTTACAAAAAACATGTACTATTTACACAAAAAGTTGAATGAAGGAAGTGGAGTTTATTTAGAGAATGGTAATTTTGCTTTTAAATTGTTTCACTAAATAAATGCTGATGGGAAGCATATGAGGATATAAAGTTTTCACAGTTGGCAACCTCTGCAAATTTTGTTTAAGCTTATTTGTAACAATCCACATTTAACTTAATACTGTTAAATATTATCTTTAAAAAATTCTGTGGTATTCTAAATGACGTGCTTTATGTTCACTTTTAAATATTTGGAAAATAGAGTTGCAAGGGAAAAATTTTAAAGTACTTAATCCTGCCACCAAAACACAACCAGATTAATTTCTTCACTTATGAATTTCTGTTTTATAGGTATAATATTGCTTGCCCTACAAAGCATAGTTCCAGTGCTGCTTCATTAGTGCCAATACTTTTCAGCAGTTACCTTTTCCAAGCAGATTTCTTTTAATTTTAGCCATCACTGTAGTTTAATAGAATGAGAGATGAGAGAGAGCCATTCTCTTTTTGAGGGTTTATAGAGCATTTTACATCTCTTTTTAATTGGAGATTGAAATAGCTGCAAAGGATATAATTTCCAGTGAATTAGAGTTTTTGATATTTTATTTATTTATTTACTTTTTTAAAAAATGTATTTACTTATTTTTGAGAGAGACAGAGACAGCACAACTGGGGAAGGGGCAGAGAAAGAGGGGGAGAGAGAAATCCAAGCAGGCTCCGTGCTGTCAGCTTAGGGCCCCATGTGGGGCTTGAACTCACAAAACGTGAGATCATGACCTGAGCCAAAACTGACAGTTGGATGCTCAACCAACTGAGCCACCAAGGTGCCCTGAGTTTTTGACATTTTAAAATGAAACTGTTACCATTCTTCTAAATTTAGCCAAAGAATACTTGTATTTCCTTTTTATTCTACCCGCAAGCATCCTCCAGCCAAAGAGGACCAGGAACATAGCCATAGTTGAACAAAGTGGAATGTTCTGACTTGTTGCAGTGAGGTAGAATGCCCAGCACAGGGAGCTGTGAGGTGTTTCAGGACAGGTATTAGAAAGGACTTACCGTAAGATTCGGGCCTGTATTTGGTGATCTGGGGGAGGCTTTAAGGAAATGGGCCTTGCTTATGAGTATTGGATGTTATCAAGAAGCAGGGGCAATTCCACTATTGGGTACCATAAAAACTTATCCAGGAGGTAGGAATGATGGTGCAAAGCTTATGAAAACTACACTTAGTAAAGAAGCAGCAGTTACTCAGATAAAAAAAGGCAAGAAAGAAAACACCAAAGTGCAGTAAGTGGTTGCTTGTGAATGGTAGGAAAAGGAAGAATTTTATTTCTTCATAACTTTTGAAATCGTAACGAGCATCTATTGCCTTTATTATAAATTATCCAAGGTTTTTCGTTTTGAGAGAGAGAGAACGCGCGGGAGAGGCAGAGAGAAAGGGAGAGAGAGAGAATCCCAAGCAGGATCCACAATGTCACTGTAGAGCCCGACACGGGAGCTCTAACCCATGAACAGTGAGATTGTGACCTGAGCCGAAATCCAGAGTCAAAGTTAAGACTCTTAAGCCAAAACGCTTAACCAACTGAGTCACCCAGACAGCCCTCTAAGTTATCATTCTTAACTATGTCTGACAGATTAAACATATATAAAAATTACACTTTCTGTCTCAATAATTCAGGCCATGGCAAAGAGATGCTTGATCATTTTTATGGTTTGGATAATACTCATGGTTTTGTTTATGTTTAGACATGCATACCAGTGGCCTGATTTTTGTCTTGATCCATCATAGTCACAGAATGGCCTTTTCTGTTGGTACCGTGAAATTCCTCGTGTTTAACAGAACACCAAGGCCTCAGTGATAGTGCTGGGTCAGCTCCTGGCTCTCAGGGACTGCTTTTCTCTTATAATCATCCCTGGATTCAGATCTTTTCTGTCTTAGAAAAGAACGTCCTAGCTTTCTACTTCTTCTCTGTTCCCTCCCTTCCTCTTTATCCAGGTCTTCATCACCTTGCCTTAATTTCTTAGTAGGTTAAGTGGGATCACTAACTTCAAGCTCTGTAGCCTTTGCTTTTGTAGGAAAGCAGGAAATGGGGCTTTGCTTCTGAAGGAGAGCAGGAAATTCTTGGGTAGCATGGGAAGATTACTCTGCTTAAGGCATTACTCTGCTTTGGTGATGCTACTTCCCTTTTTGAGTAATCTCATCATGGGCCCCTTCTATCGGGGACAAACCAGTGACCCTTTTTTCTCTGCCAACTGCCATCGGGGACCTGTCCATTGAATTCTTCAACATCGTTAATTACTCTGACCTTGTTCCTTTCTCATTTTTATTTTTCACCTCTTACCAGTACCCAAATCATCCCTCTGGGAGAGTCTTCTTGGTATCCGTGTAGAGTTGTGATTATGAATTGAAAAACTGCAGATTAATTTCCTATCTCCCAGCTAGCTTTTGAAATGAGCTGCCTAAGAAAAAAATAACAACTTACCCTGCAATTCACCATTTCTTAGTGTCTTTACTGAAAATTGTAGTGTGTATTGAAGAAACCGAGTAACAGTTTATTGGTTAGAACAGTTAGGTCACAATGATATATTTTTTAATGAACTAGAAGAGAATAAAAAAGTGTTTAAGAACAGATTGTACTTACTATAATATTTGGTATTAGCTTTGCTTCTGCTTCATTATCCATAATATAAATATTATGAATATATGAGTAATATGCATGTGTGGCCTGGGTTATCTTTTAGAACATACTTCTCACACAAACATTTAAGAAACATACTGTTAATGTGTATGATATCTTGTAATAAAATCACGGTGATAATGAGACACAAAGTTTATGTATTTGGTGGCACAGTTTTAATTTTATTCTGTTTTAGAGCCACAGATGACTATACGCTTTGGCCAGTTTTCTCATAAACTCTTTTGGAGTAAGAGAGAAATTAACTCAGAATACCTGAATTATCAAGTGAGGCAAAATAATGTTTATATATTTTTAATACATCAAATATAATTAAGAAGCATTCATAATAAAAGCAGTATGTGCTCATTGTGATTTTAGAAAGCACCAAAAGTAAAATTCCTCTTTTTCCTACCACTTGTTGCACTTTAATGTTTTTGTCTTTTTTTATATGCATTTTCCTCAACTTTGAGATCATCTTGTATTCATGATAGAATATTCTTCACTTAATAACAAAAGCATTTCCCATCATACTAGCAGTTTTCTATTTTTCATAGAGTAATAACAAGTACAGTTTTCCAGGGAAAAGATGACTAGGAAATGTTTTTAATGAATAATAAAATGAATGTTTTTGTTTCTTTTTGGTCTAAGATAAGGCAATCTTACAAAGCAAAATATGAAAGAAAATTGTCGGAAAACAGAAATGATGTCCTTTGGTGCTAAGAACTTGATTTGTAATAGTCTAAATTCTCTCCCCTCCCCTCCATTTCAGTCAAGGTCAAGGAGGCTGTGACTGAGAATGACGCAATATTAAGTTATGCTGTGGAGGAAGAACATACATATCTGAGTCCACCTGTGAAGCCACGTAATGTTAGTAATGTCTTAATGTGTACCCCATTGTTAGACCTGTTTGGTTTTACGTTGTCTTTAGTTTGTACAAGTTGTGAAATGTTAAAGTCTGTGTTCTCTGAGATCTACTCTTCCTGAAGTGGATCAATGATGAAAATAGCCAAATCTGAGCATCAGAAGACTTTCCAGTCTATCTGATGCATGATCTCTGTAGTTCTGAGAAGCAAAAGTAATTTCAAACAGTAAGGGCCTATGTCTGGTATGTGTGTGTGTGCGTGTGTGTGTGTGTGTGTGTGTGTGTGTGTGTGTGTGTGTAAAGGTGATAGTATATAACCAAGAACTTGATGAATGAGATAGGGATGGGGTGGAGGAGATACGTGTGTGTATGAAAGTCTAATCAGTTCTGAGCAATGATGAAAAGGTTTTAGTACTGACCTTTACAGCTATGAAGGTTTCTACACTTGATCTGAGCTCAGAATTGATAACTGCTAAAAGAGAACTGTTACTGATTTGAGTTTTTTCTAGCTATTACTTCCTACATTGTAGTCTAATGTTCCCCTTAATTTTTAGGCTGAAACAGAAGAGATTTATCATGAGCCATTATCATCAATAACTGTTTCTACTGGGAGCTTTTTAAGTTATGAAAACACAGATTTGAGCCTTACAGATGCAGGTAATAATGTCAAAATGTTTGTAAATAAATTGAAGGACCAGCATCAGTGGAGTTTGATAGATTGGTGAGAGCAAACATTGAAAGATCATCCCAATGTGCTGAGAGGGATTGTTTCTTTAAATCTCAGGAGTAAACTATTCATGCCTGACAGAATATTGGACAGTATGATACTCTAACCATGATTGGAAGTCACAGGCCTGCAGACCCACAGAGATGCTCTGTGGATCTCCAACTACATTTTGACAATTATCTGCTATGGTCATATTTTCCCATTCAGTGGGAATCTATCTGAGCAGATTTCTTCATTGCCCTGCTCCCTTATCAACATATATTGTTGGGCCTCCCAAAATGTGTCTCTAAGGAAGTGCCCAGCCATTAAATATTTTCCCTAAACTCAATTTTCAGGGTCATTTTCAGAGCATGCATCGGACCACAGGGAACAAGAACCTACCACTGCTAAAGAAGAGGAAACAAATGTATTAAGTTCTGTAGTTCCTGCATCACAAGTCAGTTATCAAAGGCAGGACCCTGGGGAAGTTCATAAACCTGTGTTGCCTGCAGTGGAAAAATTCACGTCTGGTCAGACAGACTTTCAGCAGATGATGGAAAAGCACATAAATGAAGCAAATTTGATGACTGAGAAGACAGACTTGCGGGGTAAAATGATTTTGAACAATACTTGTATATAACCTTTCATCCTTTTAGTTTGAAGGAGTGATTGAGCTTCGTGTTTCTGTTTTTTAATGTTAATTCATTTTTTGAGAGAGGGAGACCGAGCGGGGGAGGGGCAGAGAGAGAGAAGGAGACACAGAATCCAAAGCAGGCTCCAGCCTCTGCGCTGTCAGCACAGAGCCTGATGTGGGGCTCAAACCCACGAACCGTGAGATCGTGACCTGAGCCAAAGTCAAGACGTTTAGCCGACTGAGCCACCCAGGCGCCCTGAGCTTTATGTTTTTATGGACTGCTGCAGCAGTTATGACATGGACACGGCAAACAGGGCATTTAGTGCAAGAGGGGATCTGGGACAAATCAGACTGAAGAACATACAGAAGAGATCAACAAATCTTCCGTTACCATTGCAAAGTTAGCTCTAACAGCTGAGGCTCTATTGCCAGTATTGAGAAAGGAGTTCACAGATGAGACCATTGAGTCCTAGTGTGATCGTTTTTAGCTGTGACACCATGGGCAGGCTGCTTGTTATTCTTTCATCTTCTCTAAAAGAGGGATGTTGGGAGGCTAAACAAAATGATACACATGAAGGACAATGCCTGACCCATAGTAACACCCAGAACAGTGAACAAGGATTTTTTTCTTTTTATTTTTTTCTAATGTTTATTTTTGAGAGAGAGCCCGAGCAGGGGAGGAGCAGAGAGAAGGGGGCGACAGAGGATCCGAAGTGAGCTCTTTGCTGACAGTGGATAGCCCAGTGCAGGACTCAAACTCACGAACTGTGAGATTGTGGCCATAGCCAAAGTTGGACACTTTTTTTCTTTTTTAAAATCATTGATCCTAAAATGAACTGAGAATAACAAAGCTTATAGCAAAACAGTGATCATAATGGCTTCTTACTCCTAATTATTAACCTCTTACTTTAGAGCTAGTAAAAATGGAAATGTTGTCAAAAGGTTTTGGTCATTGAGTATCCTCATGTTTTGTATGTTGGACATGATGATAGGACTTAATTTGAAAGCATCTACTGGTAATGAAAAAAAAAAATGGAAAGAATTTTGTTGAATTGGGAGTTACCTAAAACTAAATTTTATCTTTTTTTCTCAAAATTCTAACAGTTGACCTTGACTTTCCGGAATTAGAACACACTTTTCCAAATCTGCATCATCAGCTATTTAAACCCTTAGAACCACATCCAGATTTTGATATGTTATCATCATACTCTGGGATTTCTCAAGACAGCAGAGACTTTTACCAGGTAAAGTAATGTAGATGCTTCATTGCTGTGAGTTTCCAAAAACAGTTTTTCTTCTGTTAGAGCAGAACAGTGGTTCTTAGCCTTGGCTGCTGATTAGAATCCTGTGGAAAGTCTTTAAAAACCCCAGTGCTTGGACTGTGCCCAGAACAGTTAAATCAGAATCTCCAGGAGTGCTTTAGATTATCAGGATTTTTTTTTTTAGGCTCCCCAAGTGATTCTAATGTGGAACCAAGATTGAAAACCAGCTGCACTAGAATTTTGTCCTGTGAGCCTTATCTCGCTAAGGATTATAATCCATGGGATGCTCAAGAACATTTTTATTGTCATTTGTTATTAATATTTTTAAGTTTATTTACTTTGAGAGAAAGAGCAGGGGAGGAAAGAGAGGGAGGGAGAGAGAATCCCAAGCAGGCTCCTCACTGTCAGTGTAGAGCCCAATGCGGGGCTCCATCTCACGGTTCATGAGATCATGACTTGAGACAAAATCAAGAGTCGGATGCTTAACTCCCTGAGCCACCCAGGTGTCCCTGTTATTTTATTTTTTTGATTTTTCAAAATGAATGCCTCTTCCTACATAGTTCAGCAGCTGAGATTCAAATCAGGTCTTTTGCTCCCATACCCTGACCTCCCCGGCTGTCCTTACATAATAGTTCCTGCTTTTAGAAGACGATCTCATCTTTTCTAAACTCTTATCTGGTTAATTTGCAGTTTCTTTTCTAAATAACCTTTTTTTAAAAAGCCTCTTTCATATTGACTGAAATGGAAGAATGGATTTAAATAGTCAAATTACTGGTGTGAAAGAGAAGTGGTAATAAGGAAGAGTAGTATCATAAGAACATGATTATTGATTCGGTTGGTAATACATAATCAGTATTTCAGCCTTTCTCTTGTTTTCCGTCAGAACTCTGATTCTTCATGGGAAAGCCACCGTACTACCGTTTCTTCCAAAAGTACAGCTTCCTTTACAGCGCTGAGAACCAGCCTGAATCCTTCTAACACAAGCCCGAACGAGCAACCTGACCCTCACTTGGCTCATGCTGCAGCTCAGATTTTTGCTACAGAAAACATTACTGAGGGTGTGTATGATTAAGTTAGAAAAAGTTAAAGAAACTCCAATGCTTTTTCCATGGTTTACATCCATTTTCTTTGGAAACTGTGCCTGGCAGGTCTTGGTATGTCTCCACTCCTGCGCTCGCCAATCCCCAGTGTTACAACTTCTGTTTCTCTGTGTGTCCGTTTAAGTAACAGGAGTAATAATGCTCAGTTTGCATTTTTACAGTACAGAATTTGATAAAAGCAAAAGCACTGCCTCTTGTTCCTCAACTTCCTTACCTCAGCCCTTCCAGTTAACAGTTTAAGTATCCTTATAAAACTTTTTATACAGGCCAGTAAAGCTTCCCGGTTAAGTGTCTTACCCTTAATTTCAGCTCAGGTCATGACCTTACGGTCATGAGACAGAGCCCTGTGTGGAGCCTGCTTAAGATTCTCACTCTGTCTCTGTCGGTCTCTTCTCCTTCCCTCTTTCCCTTTGCCCCTCTTCCCTGCTCACGCTTTTGGTCTTTCAAAAAAAAAATACTTCTTGTACAAATTTTGTGTATACACACATATGCACACCTTTTTATATATGAGGTACATATGTGCGCATTTAGTCTGTTATTAAAATCGGTATTCTCTCTTAATGAGGGAAAAGTCCTCAGCGTATCTAATAACCATATTTTCTTTATTAGACTAGGAGAAAATACATGGTATGAGCAGTGGAGTTATTAAAAATCACTGTGACCATCCTTTCGTTCTCTATTCATGTATACATACATCAGCTTTCACTCCCCAAGTAGTAGGAAGTAAGCTGAATTCATTATTTACTCAAACTGTTATCCAGGTTTTACAACATGTAATTATGGTTAACTTATTTCTTACAGGCTCTGAACAGTCTTTTCAACAGCTTCTGCCAGAATTTTCTTCACAGGAGGGGAGCCAGCATGTTGATCTACCAAGTATTTTTAGCATTGAAGCAAGAGATTCTTTCCAAAGCATGGAAAATCAGAACTACTCTGCACAGACTGAATTACAAAATAGGAAAAAAAGTGTTCCTTTCCAGCTCTCTGTAGGAAATTTACAAAATTCAGGCTTCAGGTCATCTGATGAGGCGAATGTATTTCATCACTTAAATCTACAGCATAGCACTCCCTGTGGTTCTACCTCTAGTGAATGCTCAATAAAAGCCCAACCAGAAGGCAGAGAAGAAACACTGGGCTCTGAAAAACTATCAGAAAGAGGGATTGATACAATGTTACAAAGTCAAGGACTCAATGGAGACAAAAAGGAAACCTGTGGGGTTTTAAATATAAATTCACAAGTAGAGGAAATCGATTCACAGTTGTGTCTGAGAACAGTGGGGATGGGAACTTCAGTTCAAGCACCATATTCTGTTCAGAATGAAAAGTATTTTGAGAATTCAGCTAAAGCAGAAACTCCAGAAATCCTAAGAAACCTCTCTCAACTAGCACAGTCAGAGCTCTTTTTAAGTTCTGGATCATTACAGAGCTCTATTCCAATGTGGGTAAGTGAAATCTGTGTTGTGTGGAAATAAATTCATTTCCAAGTAAGACTTTTGAAACAAATTTAGAAGCAACAAAGCTACTTAACATTCCTGAGCTAGTCAATCATGTAATCATTGGAAATTTCCACTGAAATGAGCAAACTCCCAAATTTCAAGTTTTTTTTTTTGAAGTTTGAGAGTGAGAGGGCACATAGGGGGAGGGGCAGAGAGGAAGACGACAGAGCATTCCAAGCAGGTTCTGAGCTCAAGTTTTAAGCTGACCTTTAAATTTTACAACCGGTCTGCTCCCAATCGACATATCCCCTCTCATTTCCCTGAGGAATAGCTTGGCCTATGCTTCAGCACTTTCAGTGTGGAATTTCTTGGCACTGCATTGTATTAATCTGCTTGGTTTCAACTCTGGTCACCTGAGTATTACCTTTCAGTATCGTCCTTCCACAGATGAACATGTAATACAGACTGAGAGCAAGAGTGACATCTAGGTCACAGATATTTTGCTCCTTTTGGGGTGTTCTTTTGCAGATTCTTACTCAGTAGTTGGATACTTCCCTCTAAAGATGTAGTTTGAGAACAGTCCACTAGCTCCTGCTCCTTTAGATAGGTCAGTTACACCCTCAGGTTCTGCACGGCTGCCTGTCAACCTGCATCAGCCCTATAATATAAACACTTGGGCTTATAATTCTTGCAGTAGCTATCTTCAGACATTTTGCCCATCCCCAAAGTCTTCAGTATTTCTAAAAGTGGGTTGGGATGGGGGAGGCACCACATTGTCAATGTACATCACTTTTACATTTTTACTATTTCAAGGCTGTTACTTTGAATATGATTTCTTTTTCAATTTTATCACACAGTTGACAGAGTCTGGACATGGTATAATGGAAGAGCCAGAGCTTACATTAGTAAGCACCAGTGATATCAGTATTGCTGAAATGGAGTTTGCAAACTTAACCCTAGAAGAAAAGAAAGAAAATGAGGCAAAAAGCAGCTTTCAGGTAAAGGTCATAGCTCCCTTTAATGTGAATACACTTCATTTATACAGCAGCACACAGCTGAGAATAAGGAATTACTTATGATGCTGTAGATTTCATTAGGGCTTAGAAGGGTTGAAACTCATGCCTTCCATCCCTCAATAAAAGATGTAGGAAGTTCTGAGGCACAGAGAAGCTCTAGAAGATACATAAGGAAATCAGACCTAATGGGGATACAGAGTAAGTGCTATTGCAAGTTTATTTTCAAATTATCAACTTGAGTACAACAGATTTATAGTCCTATTAGCTGCAGGTTCCTTGTACTTTTCTCCACTGCAAGCGGACCATTCCTACGGGGCTCACTTCAATTCTTAGAAGGTAGTCATTGGAGGAAATCCTGCTATAAAGGTTATAATAGATGAATTCATGGATTACAACAGAACTACAGTTGGAAACTGAGCAAGTCTAAGTCACCACCCATCAACTGTTTCAGTGTATTAAGTTGCCCTGTTACCAGAGTCCCAGGTTGTACGTGCTACTACTGTGGCAGGACTAATGTTTTTGTAGCCTGATGCTGAATTAGAGAATTCATCTTAAAAAAATGGTTCCACAACTAGTATTTGTTTCCATGATTACTGAGAAGGGTAATGGGGAGGCAGCAGACAAGAAGTGCAGATGCAGAAGTGGTATAGGAGCCCTTGACAAGAATCAGGTGAGGAAAAAAGCTTTGGGCTAGAGGAGGCTGGGCAAAAGCCATTCTCTAACAGAGCTGGAGAGTAAAGCATTTTAATAGGAATAGAACCATTTATTAAGGACTTTCCCTTCCCAGAAAACTCCAGCCCTGCCATTTAGATGTGAGAAACCACACAAAGCGGCGAAAGCAGGATAGGAGCTAAATTCATTGGACGCAGATTCCTACACTGTATTTGGGGATTGAGAATAGGCATTCAACTTCCCATCTCCCCCAAACAGCAAATCTCCCTCTACCAAAGAGAACCAGGGGTTTAGAAACTGTTAAGGTTACTGGAAGATCATTTACCTATGATTTTATCTATGATTTACTTGCAATTAGGTGAAGGAATTTCTGCCTCTTACATCAGAAAAAGAAACCTCAGATTATCCAGTTGGATCAGAACACTGTGTGGAGGAGCCAGTGGCAGTTTCGGCAGGTATGCCTTCAGCATCTGAAAGGGTCCCCTGCTCAACCTCTCAGCCTTCACATTCCCCACAATCTCGTAGACTGCCAGCACAAAAGTGTCAATAAGCTAAAAATAAGTCTCATCTTTAAACAGAAACCCTGCCGAAATTTACAGCTGTACCTGGGAGCTTACAAGAAGCATTTGTAAAGAGGAAAAAATCATTTATAGAGAGATCTTCCCAGAGACAGAAAGAAATAAAGAATAAGATTTACCTTTCTGAGAAATCTCAGATCAAAACAGCTAAGGAGAAACCAACAGGTATGTTCCCCACATCTGCATCAATTCTCACAAAGAGCATATAGCAGGGTAATATTTGCCAGATCACTTATTCTCTGCTCAGGCTCATCTGTGAGTCGCCTGAAGGGTGTGAATAAGGTCAGAGTGTCACTTCCTGAAGACAGAAAGACTGCACAAACCCTCATGCGTCAAAGGGCTTTAAGGTATGTATATGTTTCTGTGTCGTGTGTGGTTACTCACATTCCTTAAGTATTACTCAGAGTCCGAAGAATATGTAAGAATAAATTTCTTACAGATTATACAATCAGTTAGCTGAAGTGAAACAGCAAAGGGAAGAGAAAGCAAAGCAAGATGCATATGCCCAAAACCGAGCAAGGGCAAAAGAATTTCATAAGGTGAGTGAGGCCCCCTATAATCTTTCCAGGTCCAGGGCACTGCAACTGTTAATTTAATTTTTCTATTCCCTCCACAGAAAACACTAGAGAAACTTCGAGCCAAAAATACATGCTGACTTTCTACAAAATGTGTAAAGATTCTTTGTTTAAATTATGTGTAACATAGGTGAAGTTATTTAAAGTCAATAAATTTTTATTTAAGAATTTTAACATGGGATTCCTTCCACTCCCGAGCACTGTCGTTCCTCCAAGTCAGAATCACATTCTTCAAAATAGCCCTGAGAACGAGAGTATACATTGGTTAAATTTGGGAGACATTTCTTTCCCACATGGCTGTAAAGGAGCTAAATCTTGTATCTCCTCAGGAAAACATAGCAACACTGAGTAACTATTATATCCTATGGAGAACTTCGATATCTGGTCACAGCGTTAAGGGCTCTTGGTTTTAGCCCCACAAGCCCTCTTTGAAATGACCTATAAATTAGACTTTTAAATTTTTTCAAATGTGTACATACCTTTTAAAAGGAACTTCTGTTCAATCCACAGTTGTCACCATCAGTCCTATCCTGTAGAAAAGGAATAGAAAAGTAAAACTCCATTTCCAGAGATGATCCTGTAAATAAAGCCAGTCTCCCTCTATTAGATCTATTATAATATTACAAGTTGCCCAGTTACTAGTAACAACAGAGATCTAGGCATGCACCATTCAAAATACTATGTACGGTCAGATGAGAATTTGAAATATAGCTGTTGTAAATGTTCCCAACAGGCTGAACGCTAGCAAAGTAGCATAAAGAAAGCCAACCTAGTGGAAGATTTTTTATGGTCATGTCCACAGCAAATGAGAAACTACATTCTCAAAGCCTTGGTAATGACCATTATACCATTAAAGATAAGATAAAGAACTAACTTGCCAGAGTTCTTTCCCTTGGGCTTCTTTAATCTCCACTTGAATATGGACATACTTCAGGAATTCCCCACCTATGGACGATTTTAAAGTTTAGACTAAATTTCTCAAAATGTGGTTTTAATTAGGTTCCAAAGTAGCCGGATACCCAGTTCTGAACTAATACGTATTGAAATTTCCAGGCTTAAAAATGCAGAGTTGGAATAATTAATTTTTCAACCCATTCCTTTTTTTTATGTTTTTTTTTGGGGGGGGGGGGAGGGGCCAAGAGGAGGGAGACACACTTCAAGCTCTGATCTGTCAGCACAGAGCCCAACGCGGAGCTCAAACTCATGAACCACAAGATCATGACCTGAACCAAAGTTGGACACTCAACTGACTGAGCCACCCAGGCGCCCCCACTTATTTTTTAAATATTGTATTTATTTTGGGAAGAAAGAACATGCCAGTGCGGGAGGGGCACGAGAGAGAGGGATAGAGGATCCCAAGCAGGCTCAGCACTTATCAGCCCAGAGCCCGAACTCAAATACACCAACCATGAGGTCATGAGCTGAAGTCACTGAACTGACAGAGCCATCCAGTGTCCCCCAGATTTCATTTAGATGGATGTTCAGAAAGGCTACTTTCATTCAGCCCAGTCAGAGCAGTTGAACATTTTGCCCATCATCATAACATCACAAATCACTGGCAAGTTGTATAAACACACGTTAATATCTAGGGGTTTTTTTTTTTTTTTTTTTAATTAGGATACAATAAACCACCAGGATTAGCTGTTGCCAAAATTAGGTAAACCAAAGCATTAGGAACATTAAGGAAGTGTTATGAAAGAAAAAGCTTTCAACTTCTGTAAGATTGGGCACTTGAGGGGAAATCTTACCTGCAATCTTTGGGATCCAGTTTTTTTTTTTTTTTTACTTTAGGGCCCTAGAAATCAAGTTTTAAGAATTACACTGATTGCTGTTTTGGCAAATGATCTATAAAATTGTTATCCCTTAATTGCTTCCAATATGGGAAAGTCTTGTTATTTCCACTCCACTTGTTATTTCCACAGGCCTAGCAGAAAATGTTACAGGTCTCATTGTCACCACTGCAATAAACTTGCTGTGATGCAAGCATTACCTGTGTCTCAATGTAGCCACATTAACAATTCCTGGACACCATGAATGATAGTGCCCATTTCCACCTTAGAATGAATGAGGCTTTTAAAAATTTCCTCTCAAGCTTATGTATAAGCTATACAAAGGTTTCTGATTCTGTATAGAAGTCCTGTTTGCTAGCAATAAAAGCACCCACCAGAAGCAACCGAAATAGAAAGCCTTACATGTTTAGGGTCAGACTAGATGGACCCCTGGTTCTCAATTTCAAACACCCTAGAAAAAAAGAGAAGTGTTAGTTCCTATCAAAGATGATCTCGAATTCAGTAATACGAAAGACTATAGGAATACTGTTTCAATAAAAATACCAGGTTTAACATGCACGAAGCCAAGAAAACCAACGATGCCAGATACTGAATTGATATTGCACTGTCCTTTGAACACCCAGCAGGAACAAGCTGCTGAATGCAGATACCATGCAGTGCAATCATGACTGAATTGTAAACCCCTGTACTTCAAGGTTGCAATACCACTGAGAAACTTACCTCTAGAGATTTAAGTTCCTGTAATATGTAATTTGACTTTTATTCCTAATTTATCATTCCAATGAGGCAACTACATTAACTGCATCTGAAATTATAAATCTAGTCCCCATTATCTTTATCCTGTCTCTATACTATACATACGGAACTATTAAGTCAAATACTAAAAGAAATGATGCATTAGAAATCAAGATTGTGGCTTCTCAGATTGCTATTAGGCAGAATTTAAATTCAGTATCTGTACTGTAACATATCTAAATACACAGGTTATTAGGATGAACCATAGCAATGGTTTCATAAGGATACAAGACGGGAGGGGGCATTTTCATGTTATTCCCTAGACATGCAGTCTCCTCAGTTTGTCCAATTCGGTGTATAAATATCATGGCAAGTACCTTTGCCAAGATCTCGATACCTTTTTAATTTTAGAGAACACACAAGTGGGGGAGATGGGCAGAGGGAGAGAGAGAAAGAAAACCTCAAGCAGGCTCCACGCTCAGCGCAGAGCCTGACACAAGGCTCAATCCTATGACCCTGGGATCATGACCTGAGCCAAAATTGAGTTGGACTGCTCAACTGACTGAACCACCTAGGCACCCTAAGATCTAATACTTCTGTGGCATACCCAAATAACTACGAGGCACAACAGTAATGGGATACCGTACTCACAACTCACATTTTTTCAGTACTTTTGAATTCTTAATAAATTTCAACAAAAATTAAACATTCCACCTACCTCTAAACGTAAACAAGTTCAAATCATATTCACCCCTACAGATAAAATACCAAATAAAAGATTAAGAACAATTTAAATGTGTGATTAAAATCTAAAATAGGTGCTTAGCATCCAAATTGACAACCATGGGTTTTTTTTTTTTTTTAAGCTATTGTCAGCTCCGTCAGAATCAAGTTTTAGTTCATGTCTGTAATCATTCAGCAGTTGAACAGTTAAATTCATCATGTGAACTGTAACGGTGCCCCCAAGATTACACTGTCCCCAACAAAAACTTACCTAAACTAGCACGCCCTGAACTATACAGATTCTTGGGATACTCCAATACCTAAGATTTAAAATATATGACCATTAGGTCTTTCAATGTTTTAGCAGATAGATGTCTTGTAGTTCTTTCCCACAGATCTAACACATAGTTCTGTGAATAAAGGAAACCACACATATACTCTATGAGGCGTTTCCAACGATGTAGGTCTACAGAAAAAGCCCCATCGGGATAGACCTCAACCACTGTTTTACAGTTTTAAAACTGAAGATTCCACAAGAAAACAATTAGACCTGTGATCTGCTCTAAATCTGAGTTCAAAATTGTGCAAAAAGCCAAACATCCTATTTACAACAAACTTATTCCATAATTTAATCGCATAAGGATTTTCTGAATGGTTGGTTACCAGAGTGTATACTGAGATAGACATGCAAAGTACCAAGTAGCTATTCTAGAACCACCAAAGGAAAAAGATTTCCATGTCTCAAGTCTTGATTTTTACAAACTCCAATGAAATTCCCAGGATTACAGCAAAATGTTTAAGATTCTGCCTCATTTTAAGAACTACAGTTATTTGACTTAAAAAAATTTCAGGAAAATATTAATATGGCTGTACTTATGTTCTTCCCATTTAGGAATCCCTGGAAGATAATAAAACAAATTGGATGATTGTGAATTAACCTTTCCATCATTCAGATTTAGGAAATCTCGTGTAATCATTTCTAACATTACACTATTAGGTCCTAAACCTCATTTTAGATTATGCATTAGTTTAAGCTAACGCAGATGCTTAAAGTGGGAATATCCTGTATTCTGATTATTGCCTAACCTAAGTTACAGTTTGGGGACCCCTTCCTGCAAGTGAAGTAAAGCTTGCATTTGTCACTATAAAATGTATGAACTCAAATCTTTTTCTGAAATCACGTCATAGACAAAACTGGGCAAATGTCTTTCCACAATGAAACCTGTAGAGGTTTATATTATCTGATAAAGTACATTTAAACAAATCTGATCCAAAAATTCACCAAAAGACATTCCTTCACTGAAAGCAGAAGACGTACCTTTAAGTCCAGACATTGTGCTCTCAAATGAAAAGCCTACAACAAGAAGGCATCTTTGTTTTATGTCAACATTAAAACTGTAATACTAATTCACCATAGTTGAGAATTCCCTTTTGTCTTGTGCTTTAGTCATTCTACAGTCCTGAAACCAACTTTCAAGTTTATCAAACCCCCCACCATCACTTTAGTTGGTTGTAGGGATCTTGTTCCTTCTTACATGTATCAAAACTCATATTGAGCCATGAGTTCTGGGTTGCAAAAGAGGATTTATTTTCTGCACTTAGGTCTAAGTCTTTGTCCACAAAACTGAACAAAAACAAGCACAAGTGCAATCAATACAGCGTATTTAGTGGCATAATCAGCAATATACAGTGGTGATGAGAAGAAAATTGTAGTTGACACAGTCTAGGTAGTTAGGAAGTTCTTATTACAGTAACACGTTTGACACTAAAAGTCTTTGTTTGAATAAAACTGGGATAAAAACGGCTTCAGGTATCCTGAGGAGATGTCAATCATTAGTGATTACATTTATAATAAAGGTTTTCAGGAGATAATTTCCATACTTCTTTGCTCAAAATGACACCTTTAAGCTCTTGCTCTGAAACAAAGTATGGGCAAAAACAGTAGGATCCTGGTTTATTATTTATCAGGTGATTATTTTTGCTATACAAGCCTTAATTCTCTTCTACATGTAAACTATTCCACAGCTTTAAAATGCTTTTCCTGATAATTCAGAGTTTCACTAATTTGTTCAGGTTCTTTTTATTTTCTCCTTAGATTCATTTTTATCACTGACATATATATTTGCATTTATCATCTTTATTTTCTACGAAAAGCTGTTTTTCTCTGTGCTGTTTACCTTAACATTCATATTCCTATCTCCTTTTCAGGCCATTCTATCCTCTGTCCAATGTTTTTGGACCTTGATGTTCTCCTTTTAGACACAGCTGCTTCTTCGGTATATTCCTCTTGTTCTAAATACACATTCTTCTTCTTTGGTACTTCAGAACTTACTATGAAATAATTATGGTCCTGCATAAAAAACATCCATATTGAGCAACAACTAAATTTTACTGCTTTTGTTATCTCACATAACTCTAGGTTACTGAAAAAACCTGGAGACGGTCTAAATGTTAAAAACCCAAATTCAGCTTCTTTTCCTCACTAGACATCCTAATAGCAATTACTGAAAAGCCCATGTTCTCACCAGGTAAGTATCCAAATAATCCCTATTTTTATTTCCTGCACCAAATCTATTGAGCTTTTCAAAAACTAAATTCAGAATCTAAGACAGTTAACTAGTAGAATAAATTCTTCCTGTACCAACTGCTATTCTAAGACGAAATGAGACAAAAATGTCACTTACCACCAATTTGATATCACATTCGTCATCATGTTCAAGATTTGTTGCAAGATCATCCTCTACTCTGTAACATTAAAATATATCCTCACTCAGATGACAAAAACTTCTAGAACCCATTAGTAGTATACTATCATGACGTACAACTGAAACATCAATACTAATTAAAAAGAAAATTTACGCTATCATGTGTAACACCCCAAAATGGATGTCTCGTGTGCCAAACTCATAGCTCAACTACCAACCCAAATGGTTTACTGTAAAATATAAACAAATTGATAGCATGATATGGAACATTAAAGTTCAAAAACATTTAATTCGACAAAACCTATGACCAAAATTATTTCACGTGAGTAAACTTACTCTGACTCAATAGGAGAGAGAGATCCATCATCATCCAAGTATTTATATCTACGACTGTCAAAATCTTCTTTTTCTAAATCTTCACCAACATTCATTTGTTTCAAGGATTCCTTGAGGTAGTATTCATACTTCAGCTTTTCAAGGTAGTTGAAAAATCCTCTTGCCACTGCTTGCTACATAAAAACGCTGTATTGTAAGTAATGGCCTCACAAAATAAAAAACTTTCCTGACTCAGCAGATGCCTTATGTTCCAAAATAGAAAGGATCCCTCTGCTAAAAACTCTTATATGATCTTGATTTAGTTACTCTGCCATATGTGGACCACATATGCCAGATGCTGGTTTTAAAAGGAATTCATGGTCTACCTAGCACATTACCAAATTTACCTACGTTGGTATACCAAGAAAACCTGAGCACAAATCTTGTTTCCATTAAAAAATGTCTTTAGAAGCTCCCAAAGAAACAAATCTCTATAAGAGAATTAGCTTAAAACAAAAGCTTAGAGAATATTCTTTCAAATATATCATCAACTCTAGAGCAAGAGACTTATGAATTATGCAGTCATTTAACTAAAATATTTGAGAGTTTACTGCTAAGTAATTGTTGGGCAGTTCTATCAGAAATTGAGTATTTGGTATCAGAAGAAAATGGCCTATTCTAAAGCCACTGCACATGGAAGGTGTGGATAGGTTTGGCTTAGGTTACCATAAAACCACTGGGAATCATTTCAGTTTTAGGAATGTTTAAAGGCCTGATTAAATCAAGTGATTTTATATAAACAGCCTTGAAACACCTCATATATGGATATGTTCACTGAACAGACCAGTGAAGAATCCACCCAGGAACCCAAGTGGTATTTGTGCTGAAGGATGGGTTGTGGTCTTGAAGTGGCAGTTAGTACAGAAGAGTATTAACAAAGTTGCAGATTTTATGTTCCAGGTACATCTCAATTCTAAAAGTGGCCACCAAGGGGAGCCTGGGTGGCTCAGTTGGTTGAGAATCTAATTCTGGATTTAGGCTCAGGTCATGGGAGACTGGCTGTAGATTACTGCTAGAAAGCCTAAGACTGACTGCAGATAACTTCTACAGTGAAAACTACTTCTGGGAATGGAATATAAAAAACAAGAACCACAAGTCTTAACTCTGTTCAAGAAAGACCATGCTTATAGCTGTGCCAATATTAGACATGAATTCCTTACACATTTTGTCACCTACAAACACAAGTAGTTAACTCTGGAAGAGACTACCAAAAGAATAGAGAGATACAGTTGAAAGCAAAGTATTGTCTGACCTTATTTATCCTAAATCAAGCAGGGCTAAGTTCTAGAGAAATCTAAATCCAGACATCTCCTGGAATGCTTGTGTCAAACTCCCTGGAACGGGGCTGGCAAACGTTGAGATTGAGCCCCACATTTTTCCGGCTCACCACTGACAGCAGAGACTGCTTGGGATTCTCTCTCCTCCTCTCTATACCTCTCCCCAGCTCGCTTGTGGGCTCCTTCACTCAAAAATAAACTTTACAGGGGCACCTGGGTGGCTCAGTTGGTTGAGCGGTTGACTTCAGTTCAGGTCATGATCTCACAGTTGATGAGTTCGAGCCCTGCGTAGGGCTCTGTGCTGACTGCTGGGAGCCTGGAGCCTGCTTGGGATTCTGTGTCTCCCTCTCTCTCTGTCCCTCCCCCACTCATGCTCTGTCTCAAAAGTAAACATTTAAAAAAATAAACTTTTCAAAAAAGGGGGGGGGGGCACTTAAAAGTGGCCAACAAATCATTTCAGGCATTTTGGCTATGTGTATCCACATTTATAAAATACTGACCTCAAAGGTTAAAATCTTCCTCCAAGGTAGTGGTTTTCTTCCATTCTCTGATTCTACAAATGGGAACCCAGATCCTTTGTCTCTAACTTGTTTCCTATTTATTTGGGAGCGTCTAGTATTTTTTCTTCCTTTTGGTCTTCCCCTTGGTCTTCCTGTTGGCTTGTATTTCCTCTTTTTACGTTTCTTTTTTTTGAATCTTTCAAAAATAGCTTTTAAAGTCAATGGTCTTGGTTCTAAAGATGAGTCACTAGAGGAATCCTTTGCTTGAACACTTTCAGGTGAATAAACAAATTTTCTGATAGGGTTTCTTTGCCTCGGTTTAGGTGAGGAAGGGACACACTGAGTTTTAAATAAGCTGCTACCAGATGAAGAATTATCACTGGAAAAAAAAAGGGGAAAAATTAATCACACCCTCTTATATTACTGAATACTGATTACTGTAATATACTTTTCTTCCACAGACCAAAAGCAGGAAAACATGTTCAGAATAATTTTTAAAAAGATGGGCTCATAACTAAGCCAACTATTTAGTTCTAACTACTGAAAATGGCCTATAGTGCCATGATCTCATAGCATTTACCAAAAAATGATCTTCCAAAAGAAAGAATATTAATTTCCAAAGACGGTCTTGTTTACTGCTAGAACTTGCTCTAAATAAAACTAGAGGAACAAAGTAAACATTTGACTTGAATACAGTATAAATGCCCATTTCATTTCTCTGTTAACTAGATATTTCCATCATATATATACATATACATGCCAGCATTCTCGATAATGTGCAGTATCACAAAGTAATTTTTAAGCAAGATCACCCACTGATGTCCATTGCCCGTTTCTAGGAGTAATTTCGTCAGGAAGAGACACCAAACTGGCCAAGAGTATTGCTTCCCTGGTTAAGAATGTGTCCCACTGTTAATTATATAAACAAGCCGAAGACCTGTAACAGGTTTTCCTTTTCTTTTCTAATTCTTGAAAATTGCCTTTACTGCTTACTAGGTAATTCAAATACAGTAAACATTGCCATCAAATTTAGTCAGCTTTGCGATAAAAATCTAGTAATGGCTGATTAAAAAACTTAAAAAGCACTTACCTGTGATTTTCAATTTCCACAGCTGAATCAGATGCCATTATAGGGTTCAGAGAATTCATTCCTGTTATGTATTCTCCAAGCCCCTCTCCAAATTATTCATCACTTATTACTTGCTTCAGATTTCCGACAACTCGGCAAACATGATGTGGCTTCTCCGAACGAATGCTAACATAAACAGCTATTATCTAAACAAAATTTCACGTAGTCAGATAATGCCATTTTATGTAAATTAAGGAAAAAATCAAATACAAGGCCTTTAATATTTTTATATAGGAACTATCCATTTCAAATCAAAAATTCTAAAATCTGGAAAGTGAATTCATGGTTTCCATCTTTCAGTTGTGTCTTCTCAATCTATCCAAGTGGAATAAGATTATAGTACATTTCCAAAAAAAAGTATTAAATATCTTCCCGTAATACAGAATGTAAATTCACTAGCCATATTGTGTGCAAGTATTAACACACCATTAATAGCCAAAAAGCCACTTGTTAAGAGCAGATGAGCACTCCCAGGAAAAACTACATACGAAGGCAAGAGGCAATGCTGCCTCAGCGTATCAGGAGAAATAATCCCCACGATTTACTATCAATCCAAACCGCTGGCCTCATTTTTTTATTTGTAGCCTCTTCTCATTCATACTGTGATTCCAAGTCACTGTGAAATTTCTACCTCGGCATATAGGATTTCCTGATAAGTCCTGAATTCTCAAACTTTTCAAGGCTAACAGACTACACAATGGAGCCCTTCATCTCTCTTGTTTTAATCTCCTTGGAAGCTCTTACAATAACAAAGCAAAAACTGTCTTATTAGTTTACTACCTCATCTCCCCCATAGGTGATGCCTAAATTCTTCCGCTCTTGTGTTTAGTCTTTATTTGGGAAGGACAACTGAGTAAGGAAGAAAGGAATCCTAGAATTAAATGGCAAAATATCTCAACTCAGGAAATCCTTAAGTCACACAGATCTTGTATCTGCAAAATACCCAACAGACTCGTGGTAATTTTCAGGATATGTCTTGTTGCACCTTGCATTTTCAAAATGCAAAATCTACGAATTCATGAATTGCTCAAAAACAGCAATTTAACAAAAATTGGGTCCAATGGCACTGATGGGATATACCGGAGGTTAAGTAAGCCTTTTAAATATCACAGTGGCATTAACTCAAAAACCACTTTTTCGGAAACGGTTTAGAAAGCATTCCTGGGGCCCCTGAGGGGCTCAGTCGGTTGTACACTTCAGCTCAGGTCATAATCTCACCGTTCCTGAGCTCGAGCCCCATCCTGTCTCCCGACTCTGCCACTCCCCTACTCGACACTCTCTCTCTCAAAAATAAATAGCCATTAAAATAAATTTTTAAAGAAAGCACTCCTAAGTGTCGCTTCCGTCCCACGATCTGGCGCTCTTGCGTGGTGGTAACAACCCCTTCAACCACTCACTATGCCTGACCTTAGAGCAGAATGTCTCCAGGAAGCACCCAACCTCATGCAAGGAAAATGGCGTCAGAAATGGTTACCTCGCAATTTACGAAGATTAACAAAACGTGTGCTCGCCCGTAATACTTAATTTTAACAACTTCACTAACATACAACGGAGCACGCCTACAAACGCGTAGATGTGGGCCGCCATCCAGCCACTAGGCCCACAGCCGCGAGCCCACCACGCTCAGGGCCTGCCTTCTGCGCTGTGGCTGCAACCTGCCGAGCAACGCGAGGATCCCGGGGAAACCTAGCTCCTCCCTCGCTCACCAGGCCCGGACGATCACGTCCTCTTCCTACCCACGCAAACTGGCAAATGGCTTGCACCAAGAGCGCCGGCTCGGCACGGGATGAGCAACCCAGGCCTCGGAGGTCCGCATCCAGCAACCTCCTGACCGCAGCACCGCAACGCGCCGAGGACCACCTACCTCCACGGCCTCTCGAAAGAAAAGAATGGCCCATCGCACCACCCAGCTAATAGTGGGCCCAAAATCTCGCGAGAACACTTTACGCCACGAGGAACGTGAAAGGTGGGAAGCAGCAAGATGCGGGAGCGCCATTTTGATCGCCGCGAGGGGCGGGGCGATTGGGGTGGGCGGTGCCTGAGCTCCCTAACGCGGAGGAGGCGGGGTTGACAGACGCATTTCTCGGGGTTCGGGAGTCGGCTCGGCTAACTGAATAGGTAAATGGAATAGCCAAGAACTTTTCGGCAAATGGGGTCAACTTTTCGGAGTGGGTGTGAACTGCCAGGAGGCAGCCACTCAGCCTGATCTGTTTCCGGTGTCTCGCATTTGCTGAGCCGCAGTCTGATTTCCTAAAGCCTGGTCGGGGGTGTGTGCGTGGAGGTGAGTGTGGTGCCGGCTGTGTTGTTAGATCTACTTCTGTCTTCAGAAATCTCTTCTGTGTGCAACTGTGACAGATCCCTGCCTTGACCGTGACTCAAAATGTGTAACCTTTGTACTGGAAGCCGGTGTTACTCCATTGCACACCCGGTTCCCCTCTCCACCTTTGGACTTGTTTTGTTAGCTCACTCTTTCCCTCCAAACTGAGGGTCAGCCTCCTGGAGCTGGGCAGCGTATCGCAAGAGACACCAGCGGTGGATTGTTTTTTTCTTCTGGGTTTTTGACTTCGTTCCCCGAACGGCTACTGAGTGTTAAAACAGTTTCAACTAGTCTAGTTTGGGTGGTTTTTTTTTTTTCTCCTAAAGGAGTTACAAAAAGGAATGAGCTGGTTTGGTGTGTCCACTTTCAGATCTCTTGTATCATATGATAGACCCGTAAAGTTGCCTAGTCCCGTAGAGTCAGTGTGATCTCAGGATTGAACAGACCTTGAAGGTAAACTGATCTCTTTACACAGTTTCTCTCTACATACTGAAAAATTCCAGGCATAAAAGTCGAATCCCTTAGGTAGGCGGGCATTTCCACAAGTCTATGAATTACTTGGAAACGCCACGACAGGTATGGTCGTGTTACTCGCTGTTATATTTGAGAGCAGCCCTGGCCATGTAATTTGTGAGACTGAGTACAAAATAAAAATACAGGCTCCCTTGTTCAAACAGGGCGAAGCGCCACTGAAGGTACTAAAAAGTAAGCTCTCTCCTTTCTTCTGTAGTATCTCCTTTGGCTTGTCACAGTGTTTCAACTAATAGCATCAACTTTCTATTAATTATAACAGCATGTTAGTATTCATTTGTTAATAGAAATTTGCTATTTAATGTCAAAATAAAAATTTGGGGGCGCCTGGGTGACTCAGTCTGTTAAGCATCGGACTTCGGCTCGGGTTATGATCTCCCAGTTGGTGAGTTCAAGCCCGATGCATTGGGCTCTGTTGCTGACGGTTTGCAGCCTGGAGCCTGCTTCAGATTCTGTGTCTCTGTCTCTCTTTCTCTGCCCACCTCCCACCCCCACCCCCATTTGCGCTCGGTGGCTCTCTCAAAAATAAATAAACATTAAATTTTTTTTTAATTTAAATTATTAGCATGTTTTACTTCTTCTATCGTGCAATGCCAGTTTTAAATACAGATGAAATAAGTCAACTCGTATGCAGAATTGCTTAAATTTCACAATATGTATTTTGTAGCTCATACAAACATGTATTTTGTTCTTACCAGAACAGTGGAAACTGCACAAAACTAACCTATATTTTTTTTACTTCTTGATGTATGCAACACCAACACTATGGAATCTGGGGACCTTAAGTCTTGTCTCCCTGAACTCCCACAGGTGGTGGGTCCACTAGATTTCTGTGTTCTTGGGGCTTCACAAATGCATTATGGGAGTGAAGTAGCAAGGAATGGTGGTGGTGGACATGCCCGATGCACCTCCGGCCTCTGATCCTGCACGTGCTCCATTGTCCTAGTGGTCCTAAAAGTTCAAATATAAAGTTAAGAATTGCAGGGTGGTGGACAGCAGAGCACTAAACCAAGTGCCATTCTGAATACATGGCCCTGTGCAATTATACTGGTTGCACACCCAACAAGCCAGCCCTATCCCAGAGACTTATGTGTCTGACACGTTGTAACGTTCAATAAATAGTTAAGGCTGAAATGGTGCCCACTCGGAAGACGGATAAGAGAGCCCTAGTCCTATCTTCAAAGAGATCGCTGCCTAGCCGGAAGAGACAAAGCAAACAGATGACACCTCTGAGTGCTCTCAAGATGACTGTATGCAAATTCTTCCGTCTGTGAGCTGAGCTGTGTCATTCTATCTCAGGTTAACCTCGGAGTTCTGGCTTTACAGTGGGCTACATTTGATTTTCAATTATTTTTTTTTTAATCTTTCTTTTAATAGCTCGGTGATCTCAAATAATACATTCTCTCTGGCCTATTCCTCTTTTGTAGAATGAGAAATGTATTATCTCTTTGGAGTGAGAGGCTTTGAGAGAATGTAAAGTGGCATATCGTACGTACCTGTTAATATAGCATGCACTCAATAAAAAGTTATCAGCTTGGTTGCTACAGTTGTTCTACCCTGTTAGGCATTGTCTCTGCAGTTCCACTTACCCAACTGCCTTCTGTTTATATTTTTTCCATCTCTAGGCCCTACTGCTGGGCCACTGACTCCCAGCAATGGAATCTGGAGGGTAAATATCCTGTGCTCCCAAAGCTGTCCTCCTAGAGCCACTCTTGAGTTTGTATTAGAACCTTTTTTTTTTTTTTAATGTTTATTTATTTTTGAGAGAGAAACAGAGGATCTGAAGTGGGCTCTGTGTGGAAAGCAGAGCTCGAACTCACAAACCATGAGATCATTACCTGAGCCAAAGTCGAACGCTTAACGAAATGAGCCACCCGGGTGCCCCTGTATTAAAACTTTTCTGGAGTTCCTGGGTGGCTCAGTCAGTTAAGCTTCTGACTTCTGCTCAGGTCATGATCGCTCAGTTCGTGAGCTCAAGCCCCACGTCAGGCTCTGTGCTGACAGCTCAGAGCCTGGAGCCTGCTTCAGATTCTGTCCCCCTCTCTCTCTGCCCCTCCCCTGCTCACACTCTGCCTCTTTCTCAAAAATAAACATTAAAAAAAAAAACCTTTTCTAACCCCTTTCTCTCATCACTCCCAACTCCAACCTCCAGCCCTACCTCCCACATAAACACTTAAACACACACTACCACTGCCTTCTGGGCTGTTGGCTAACCTGAAGTTCTACATTTCCAAACCAATTATTCAGCTGTAGCCTCCTGGGTTTGGACTTTGTTTCTGTTTTGGTGAGGAAAGAAAAACAAACAAACAAAAAAAAAAACGACAACAAAAAAAAACCCTGACCTTTTCAAGGTAGCACAAAGTATAAAATCAGGATTATATTTGAATTTAAACTTGTCTTTATTATTCCTACTATAAATAAAAATATCTAGAGTGCTTTTATTTTCCTCATTATAAATATAGTATTGAGCAGATTTTGACATGTTCTTGATTATTACTTGCTGCTTTCTGAAAAAACGTAAGATGTTAACATTTGGAAAATCTAGGTGAAGGTATACAGGAATATCTGTGTGTGTTTTCTGTCCATCTGAAATTAATTTCCAGAGAAAAAGTTAAAATGTCTCATTCCTGAACAATTATAAATTGTTCAACTGAAAAACATGCTTGAGATCATTGAAATATGATTATATAGGACTCAGGGCCCATAATCAACAGTTTATATTTTATTTGGGAGACTAGATTATGCATATAATTAAAGGGTAATAAAAGTTGGTATTTGATGAAGTACTTATGTGAACGTTAAGTCCTACATGTATGCGCTAGCATGTTTGTTGAGGATATGTTGTTTGAAGTCACCACCAAAACCAGAAGCCCAGTTTCTAAGAAACCTGCGAAACTTTGGAAAATTTAAAAAAAAAAAAAAAAATGGGGGGGGGAGGGAGAATTTTTCAAGTGATGTTGAAAGACCACCTTCCACTTACTAAGCAAGCCTGTATCGGAGACTGTTCAGATTAATAATTAATGAGATGTTCCATTAACAATTTTAATGAGAATCTGAATAGTGCTCTTAGAAACACCCTTAAGAATGTTACCAGCATTCTTTGTTGCAGTTGGCCTAGAGCGGGATCCCCTGCCCACCTTACATTATTTTTGCTTGGGTTTTAGGGTTTTTTTTTTTCCCTTCATTTTATTTACCTCCCTCTGCTTGCACGCTTCATCACCTCACCTGAACTCTTAAGGTAAGATACTAATCTCTGTGTATATATGTTTCCCTATTGTAAAATATACTTAGCATATATTTTTAAAACATCAAACTATAATCAGGTTAGAATAATTGAACGTTAAAGCTGCTTACCAAGAAAGTATGTTTATTTGTAAGTAAAAGTAATACTTTGAATTTCAGTAGCTACTTGTTTGCAGAATTTTGCACTTAGTAATTTAAAATTTCTTTTGTAAAAGTGGTAGTCTAAGAAACTTGTTTAATTTTTAGCCTATATGTCAAATATGGAAGACACAAATTATCTATGAGAGAATTAATTCCTTGAGCATCTTATACTGTTATCTCTAACCGTTTAAACAGTTATCTATAAACCTTAAAACCTACTTTTTGCCTCAGGACCTATATTCCTTAGATCAACCATTAGAAAACTACGTGTTAAATTCACATATATGACTAAAGAATCATGTGCCTTCTTGGTTTGGCATTTCCTCTTGTCTATTTTAAGTGTTGACTGTTTAAAGAATCAGTATTAAAAAAGGTTACTTGTGCATTTCTCGCTTGGAATATTAAATACCAGAAGTTGTGATTGCCTTTCTATGAGGATAGAAACCCAAATGCCCTTCTGCCCTTTTTATATAACTGAACTCTTAGTGTTTCTTTCCAGAACAACAGCTGTTCATGCTTCGTTTACGGGGAACTCTTGTGACCATTAGCCTCCCATAGCTTTATGTGTACATCCTTGCACCTCAAGAAGAAATGGCTTGCGCTGAGTATTCTTTTCACGTGCCAAGTCTTGAGGAGCTTGTTGGAGGTAAATACAATAGTACCTGAAGGGTTTTTAAATCATTCTAAGGAAAGCAATTAAAAATAAAAATATTGTAAGACATAATTTATGTGATAGTGTTTTCAATGCAGAGCTCATTTTCCTTTTCGGTGTCTCTCCTGTACTATTTTTTTTTTTTTTTAATTTTTTAACATTTATTTATTTTTGAGACAGAGAGAGACAGAGCATGAACGGGGGAGGGTCAGAGGGAGGGAGACACAGAATCCGAAACAGGCTCCAGGCTCTGAGCCCTCAGCACAGAGCCCGACACGGGGCTCGAACCCACGGACAGTGAGATCATGACCTGAGCCGAAGTCGGACACTTAGCCGACTGAGCCACCCAGGCGCCCCATCTCCTGTACTATTTTTATTGAGAAAGTCCAAACTTATGCCCCTCCAAAAAAAAAAAAAAAAAAAAAGTAAACTCACCACTTGAAGATTCTTGTTAAGATACCAACCTTACAGAGTGAAAATGAATATAGTAATCCAATATTTAAGTATGTGTGATGCCCGAAAAGTCACACCGTTTCAGCTTTTTACCAGTTACAATATTCTTTAAGTATAAAATCTGTGGTATATTAACCATGTTCCTAACATTACTACTTTTTCCCCTTCTCCTGATATGATAGACTGCCAATGAACTCGCTTAGATTTCTGTATATATTTTTCTGCATTTCCCCTTGTTCAAATAGGAATTTAAGGCAGCTTCGCAAGATGAATTAGGTGGGGTGACAGATAAGAAAAAGAAAGTAAAAATAGGACTATGAAATGAAGCCAGCAATAGTACTAAGCCAAAACCGTATAGCCTGTCAGAAAGCTAACATTTGATTGATGGCCTCTAGCTTGTATTCTGACGGCGAGTATAAAACCTACCCTTACTGGGGCGCCTGGGTGGCTCAGTCGGTTAAGCGGCCGACTTTGGCTCAGGTCACGATCTCGTGGTCTGTGAGTTCGAGTCCCACGTCGGGCTCTGTGCGGACAGCTCAGAGCCTGGAGCCTGCTTCACATTCTGTGTCTCCCTCTCTCTCTGACCCTCCCCTGTTCATGCTCTGTCTCTCCCTGTCTCAAAAATAAATAAAACGTTAAAAAAAAGTTTAAATTAAAAAAATAAATAAATAAATAAAGAAAAATAAAACCTACCCTTACTTTTCAAAGTGCACCCATCCTGACAGTTCATCTGTCTTCCTGGTTAAGGTTGAAGTCAAGAAGCGTACTCGGGTTTTGCTTGGTTGTGACTCTCCTCTTCTGACCTTCCTAGTTTTTCCTCAGTTGGATGGCGGCTAACAAATCATCTATATGACTAGTATTCTTTGTCTGTATTATCTTTCTGTAAGTCTTTCTGTCTTCCCTGTTAGGAGAGGACAGCTAGGAATCTTTTCTTTGAGGGCCTTTCTACATCTATCTTCGCTTGTGTGTCTGTGTTTCTATACGTTCTTTCTATATGTACAGGATATTTTCAGTACAAAATAGATTGGAATCTAAGTTTTTTGGCTTGCAATTGATTTTCAATTTTACATAAAGTCCTACAGCAAGAATTTGGTCTCTTTGAAATCGGTAAAAAATAGATTTAACTGTATTTCCACATGCTGAAATATTATAATTTACATATTGATAAGTCTGCTGTCATTAGTTTAGCTAGGGGAATTTTCCAGGCAATTTGGTTTCTGTTTTCATATGGATAAAAGATCTGGTATGGAATGTCTATGTGGCTAGATTTCATGTGACTTCATGTTTTGGAGAGGTTGATTCTACAAAACTTAAACTAATGACTGACACTAATCAGAGAAGTTTTTATGGAAACTTTCCATCCTTAGAAGTACATTGCTCCTAGCATTATAAGTTTGAAATATGTTTCTTTTTTCCCTTTTTGTATTGAGTTACAATATGTCTGCAGTAAAGTGCACTAATCTTAAGTGTACATCTTGATGAATTTTAACATGCTTACACTCATGTCACTACCACCCAGACTGAGATATAAAATACTTCGTCATTCCAGAAGACTCCTTCAGGTATTTAGCCAGTCACTATCTCTACCTAAAGAGGTAACCACCGTTCTGACTTCTGTCACCTTAGATGAGTTGCCCGATTTTGAAGTAAGTGTAAGTGAAGTCCAATAAAGTCTTTTGTGTCTTACTCCTTTTGCTCAACGTTTTCTCTTCAAGTGTCCATGAAGTTGTTACATGTAATTGCTTACTGTCTAACAATTTAAATATAGACATTTCAATAGGTCTTTGAAATTCTGTCTGCAAAAGAAAAGTAGTCCTCACCTTAGTGCAGTGTTTAAATCTCTACAGATCTATAGTGATTTTGATGGGGATTATTTGTGTTTAATTCTGTCTTGTGATTAATTGTGTGTTGGTGTCTAATTATATTAATTAATAAGACCTTGTGATTGTGTGTCTAATGTCTAGTTATATTCATTAGTAAGACCATTTCCCTCTTTTTTTTAATGCTTATTTATTTTTGAGAGAGAGAGAAAAAACGCAGGTGGGGGAAGGGAAAAGAGAGAGGGAGACACAGAATCCGAAGCAGGTTCCAGGCTCCAAGCTGTCAGCACAGAGCCCAATGTGGGGCTCAAACCCAAGAACCGTGAAATCATGACTTGAGCCCAAGTCGGACGCTTAGCCAACTGAGCCACCCAAGCGCTCCTCTCTCTCTCTCTCTCTCTCTCTTTTTTTCTAATTAAAGTAAGCCCTGCCCAACATGGGGCTTGAACTCATGACCCCAAGATGAAGAGTCCCTTGCTCTACCAACTGAACCAGGCCCCTCCCCTTGCCCTCTCCCTCCCCCGCCTTTTAATTATACAAATTTAGACTGAGAGCGTGATACCCAAAATGTTGAGGGAAGGTTTGCTATATGGTGGCAAATTTTTACCTGATGTTAACCCTTTTCCTTTTCTGTCAGTTCTGCAGAAGGGCCTCAAAGATAACTTTGCTGATGTCCAGGTGTCTGTGGTCGATTGCCCTGATTTGACTAAGGAGCCATTTACCTTTCCTGTAAAAGGTAAACAGTTTTTGCAATTCACTTTTTTCAGTCCCCATCTTCTTCTGAAACTAAAATTATTATGAAGGATTGTCTTAAATTACCTACAAATAAAGGATATTGTCCCAAATTTTAGACTAAATTGTGCTGAATTTCTGTGCAGTTTTCTTAAATTGAGCAAATTTCGTTTTATTCCTTTGTGGGAAAATGCTGTTTTATGCACATATGTTATTTTCACAGGTTCTATCATCGATATTCTGTAGGCTAGAATCCTTGATATCACATGAGAGTTTTGTTTTTTAACTGTTGGAGCAACTGTTAAGGAAATGTCAATTTCGCTGTTTATATTTATTTATTCAAGACCAGAAGGAATCCTGAAAGCCTTGTATTTGAGTCATCTGTTAAATTCTTATTTGCCAAGTGATCATCCAGCCGATGTTTAAAGTAAGAAGGAAGGGAAAAAATATTGGTTGAGTAAATATAATTTGTATGATAGATAAACACCTATATTTGGTGACTTAATTTTGACAATAACCCTGCAAAGTAAGTGCTCGCCCCAGTCTAGGGATGAGAAGACTGAAGCTCAGAGAGGCTAGGCAAGATCAACAGTAACATAATCGGGATTCAAATCCAAGTCTATCTGTTCTGAAAGTCTGACCTTCTCCCATTATGTCCTATTGTGATGAGGAATTTGGAGATAAACACTCACACTTCCTTTTGATTATGTTACTGACATAATTATAATTTTTTGTTAAAAAGTAATTTTACACAGAAGTTCTAGACTCTGCTTCTTTCTCGGCCATGAACAGATTTCATTACCCTAAGGAAGCCAAATAATATATTTGGGCTTCAGATATATTAAAATGGAGAGATTTGGCTTTCATTTTCTTTCTGGGTCTTTCCAGCTTCAACAGTCTCTAATTTTAAGTATTCTTGTAAATTCTACATGATCTCACGGCTCGTGAGTTCGAGCCCCACGTTGGGCTCTGTGCTGGGCTCTGGGCTCCAGCTCAGAGCCTGGAGCCTGCTTCATATTTCATATTCTGGGTCCCCCCCCCCCCCTCTCTGCCCTCTCCCACTCATGCAGTCTCTCTCTGTGTCTCAAAATAAATAAACAAACAAGCACTAAGTATACTTGTAAATTCTGGAAGTTTTGTGTACCAGAGGTAATATATTCTCCCCAGTAAATAAGTAGTCAATGAAAGTAAAATTAAAAAATCAGAAAACACAGAAGAGTACAAGGAAAAGGAAAAATGATTCATCTTAATTCTGTCATCCAAAGAGGTTTCTAGATGATAACTTGTAAGCCTTTAAATTGCAACACTACGGAAGCTAGAGATGTACGTTTATATGTATCTTATCTTTTACAAGTGTTAGGTACTTTCTACCTGGTCTGACTGAAGTCACCAATGACTTTGATATGTTTACTAGTATTATTTGGTTTCTCACATATTTCATAGTATTCGGCCATGGCTGCCTGACATTCTGTCTCCCCTTAGTTCTCTCTCCTTTTTCCTTGATTCTTTTGCCTTCTCTTCCTTGGTACCTTTCCGACTTCCATGATATTCTTTCTTCCTCATTTTTCCTAGCTCCTTTCTCTTTCTGGCAGGCTCTTAGATCCTGACATTTTCTGGAATTCTTTCCTCAACCTCTTATTCTGTACAGTCTCTCTGCATTTTTCCATTTACTCCTGTGATTTTAAATTACTGGGTGGATACAAGAACTTGAAATCTGCACATCTCACCTAGGTAGGTCTGTCTTTTTCTTGGCTATATTTGAGTAATTCCAGCTGTCCACAGGACATCCCCACCTATATATGCTAAGGACAACTTGAGGTCAGCATGTCTAAAATTTAGCTCAATCCTTCACCATAGTTGTCTATTCTCCCTTGTCCTCTTTCTTAATCTACTCTTCTCCATCTCTACAGTCCCCATTTTTAGCACATTACTTGTCTTTTCCCAGGACTACTAAAATAGTCCTCTAATGGTTTCTTTAAATTTCAGTATTACTATCACTTACGAGAAAGACTCTTATCCGTGAGTAATTTCTGCTGATCCCATGGAAGAAATTTCTAAAATCCCTAATTATAAATGGGATGTATAAAAATCCTGTACATCTTCCTTCTGCATAGCTAAAGAAATAGCAACGTATGTGTATACTTTATTTTGTGATATTGTTAGTATAAAACTGACAAGACTACTTTTTTCCAAACAAAAAGTAATTATTTTCTACTTTACATTAAAAAAAAAGAAGGTGCCTTTCCCAAGTTGTGTCTAGCTGTACCTGTGATGTTAATTAAAAGTGTCAGTATGGGGCGCCTGGGTGGCTCAGTCGGTTGAGCGTCCGACTTCAGCTCGGGTCATGATCTCACAGTCTGTGAGTTCGAGCCCCGCGTCGGGCTCTGTTCTGACAGCTCAGAGCCCGGGCCTGTTTCAGATTCTGCGTCTCCCTCTCTCTCTGCCCCTCCCCCGTTCATGCTCTGTCTCTCTCTGTCTCAAAAATAAATAAATGTTAAAAAATAAATTAAAAAAAAAAATTAAAGTGTCAGTAAAAAAAAAAAAAAAAGTGTGAGTAGAAAGTTCCCAACGTCTGAAGTTATCTCTAATTACTTGCATTTCTATAAACAACCTTGGGAATAAACAACTTTGACAAGAGGATCTCCCAATATGGATTTGTTTAAATTTTTTTTTTTAATGTTTATTTATTTTTGACCCAGAGAGAGAGACAGAGCATGAGCAGGGGACTGAGCCACCCAGGTGCCCCACCCAATATGGGTTTCTTAAAGAACTAATATTCTACTGGAGCAAAATACATTGTACTAAAGTACAATTTTAGCCAACTCCTTCTCTACCAAAAGCACAGATTTTTTTTTAGTTGTTTTAATGTTTATTTATATTTGAGAGAGAGACAGAGACAGAGCACAAGAGGGGGAAGGGCAGAGAGAGGGAGACAGAATCCTAAGCAGGCTCCAGACTCTGAGCCACAAGCTGTCTGCACAGAGCCCGACGCAGGGCTCGATCCCACCAGCAGTGAGATCATGACCTGAGCCAAAGTCAGATACTTAACCGACTAAGCCACCCAGGTGCCCCCAAAGCACAGATTTTTAAAGGAATAGGTCATTACAGACTAATTGTAGAATTCTCATCCTATCTGAACTTCGGCTTCAATTCTAGCCCTTGCTCTATTATCAACTTTCCGTTGCCTTTATGCTTGGTAATGACAGTATTAGATATATAAGTAGTTAGAATAGGATAGGGATCATAGCAATTTTTGTCTTTCAATCCCTACTATTTGTAAAACTATAAGAATGGAAGAGTTATGTACCCTTTAAATAATAAATAAGTTAGTGCCTTTTGGCATTTTATACTTAAGTTAGAGGTTTGCCTATTTTTAAAGTTACTTTTTTTTTTAGGCATCTGTGGGAAAACTAGAATTGCAGAAGTAGGAGGTGTGCCTTACTTATTGCCTCTTGCAAATAAAGAAAAAGTAAGTGTACTTTTACTCTTCACATTCACATGAAGATTATTAGAAGTTGAGTTGATTCCTCTTTTTATTATTAGAAGACCCATCGACCAATGTGGCATGGAAGTATTAATGGACTCAGTGAAAAAAAGTACAGATTTGTATAAGTTGTGATTTAAATAATATTTTTTCTTCTTGTATAGGTTTATGATGTAAATAAGATTGCAAAAGAAATGAAGCTTCCTGGAGCTTTTATTCTTGGAGCAGGAGCAGGCCCATTTCAGACTGTTGGGTTCAACTGTGAGGTCAGCATACATATAATTATTTTAATTTATTTTATTATTTTTTTAAATTGTTTTATTATTTTATTATTTTATTTTATTGATTTGACGTTTAGTCTACTTATTTTTCTTTTATTGCCCTACCCGAAAGTCTGCTTTCTGAATGAATTGGTATCCTCTTTCTTTATAGATTTGATATTGTTTGGTACCGATTTGGACTATAGCCTATGCTCCACTATAATGGAGCACCAGCCCCTAATTTCAGATTTTCTAGGGTATGCACTCCGTGTTAGATGAGTCTAACATCCTAATGTGGTCTGCTGAGGTCCCTGGATTGTGCAAGATTTTAATCCTTTATCCATCAGAGAATTGCTGCCTTCACTGTAAATCTTTCCTTTTGATATGAAAGCAGCTTTTGATGAGAAGATGAATGGAATATTTAATGATCTCATCAATTCCCTCTTTCAGACTAAATAGCAAGGACCTACCCCAGTGGTATAATGATTATTTACAAAGGATACTATCGATTCCTGTGTGTGTTAGTATATTTACAACATAAAAACACCACGGTCTCTTCCCATCTCTGGACCAGAAAAGTAAAAGACCTCTTAAGTCTGCCCATTCCTTCATCTCTTCAGATGTGACCATTACTCGATAGTCATACAAGGTTCTTTTGTAGAAAGAGTAATATAATTCACCTAGTGTTCAAGATAGAAAAAAAGTCTAAAATTTAAAGCCCAGTTTACAAGGTTTTTGAAACACTGTAAGAAATACTAGACATTTTATAAAATGTTTTTTCAACTTTTTGATGTTTGTAAATCTTCAACATTTTGAATCTAAAATTAAATATTTCATACTTCATGTTTTCTTAATAGGTCCTGAAATAAAATATCTTAAGTCAAGGATCCTCAAGATATTCTCTTCGGATATTGATGCCAGGATTGACTAATTTACTTTTCTTATTTACATTTCTTTTCAGTTTATGCCAATTATTCAAACAGAAAGTGAACACAAATCTCCAGTAAATGGAAGTTACTTTGCCCATGTTAACCCTGCAGATGAAGGGTGCCTGCTCGAGAAATACAGTGAGAAATATCATGATTTTGGGTGTGCATTACTGGCTAATCTTTTTGCCAGTGAGGGCCAACCTGGAAAGGTGATTTTTTGTTCACAAAAACACAGTATTCTCCAGAAGTTCTCAGATAGCTAAAAATTTGAACTTTAACTGCCAAGTACGGTTTTCTTAAAAGTCAAAACCAGCTGAGCCAAATTTTATTACAGATTCAGAGAGTACTACAAGTAAGTGAAAGTCTTATTTAAAACTGAGGTGAAGAGTACTTAGTAAGCAATACCTTGTTTTCTGAGGAATAAAAGGTAATGCTATTCATGTGCGGAGTGAGTCAAATAGATGAACCACGCAGCTGAAATAGACAGATACTACCTACCTGCAGTTACTATGTAGGTAATTTGTTCATTGCTGATTTTGATCAGACATTGGTTGAGCTAGACAGAAATTGTGGTAGCAAAATATTACATCAAGAAAGAGGTAAAAAAAATTAATGCTTCACCTCGTATTTACTTCCTGTTAGAACATGAAACGATCATTTCAATGTTAGCAGTTGTGAGAACGCTCAGATTTTTAAATAGAGGGAGCTACTTCGGCTACTTTGAGAAGCCAGGTAGTGAAGTAAAAAGACCTAATTAAGTGGAGGTAACACAAGTCCAGAATTTTAAGGGAAAGGAAAAGATGTAATCGCTTTCTCCTCCCTTCTGAATTACCAGAGGTTAACCCCTTTGAGCCAGGAATTCTCAACCTTTTGCCGCCTTGACATGTAAATGATAAGAATCTCTAGAGCTCAGTAGAAGACTTCGCTATAACTCTCTCTGTCCAAGAAAACATGAATAAGACTTGTTAGAGTAAATGATAACTCATCATACACACACACACGCACACACGCACACACGCACGCACGCTATGTATTGTTGATCAAGACAGGATTGAGACATCTCGCTCAACTCCTGTGTGTGTGCTCCAAGCAAACAAGTGACTGCTTCATGGCATTAGATTATATGTTTCATTTTGATAGTTATTCACATAAAATTTTGCAGCTTAGAGCAATGGAATGCATATTTATGTCCTCTCTAGGTCATTGAGGTGAAAGCCAAAAGAAGAACTGGAAAACTTAACTTTGTGACTTGTATGAGACAGACTCTTGAAAAACATTATGGAGATAAGCCTGTAGGGATGGGAGGTACTTTCGTAATTCAGAAGGGAAAAGCGAAGACTCACATAATGGTAAGAGTCTTTGTGTACATGTATATATGGGTATGTATGTGCACATACTTAAGATCTTGAGATTTTTTAATATACATTGAGAATTCTACCCTTAAAACACCCTGAATGCTTTTACTATGATTGTATTAATTTTACTTATTTATTTATTTATTTGATCCTTTAAGTTTATTTTTTTTTTTTTAATTTTTTTTTTTTTTTTTTCAACGTTTTTTATTTATTTTTGGGACAGAGAGAGACAGAGCATGAACGGGGGAGGGGCAGAGAGAGAGGGAGACACAGAATTGGAAGCAGGCTCCAGGCTCCGAGCCATCAGCCCAGAGCCTGACGCGGGGCTCGAACTCACGGACCGCGAGATCGTGACCTGGCTGAAGTCGGACGCTTAACCGACTGCGCCACCCAGGCGCCCCCCTTTAAGTTTATTTTATTTTGAGAGAAAGAGAGAGCAGGGGAGGGGCAGAGAGAGAGAGGGAGAATTGAGAATCCCAAGCCAGCTCCACGCTCAGTGCAGAGCCCGACACAGGGCTCGATCTCACAAACCGTGAAATTACGACCTGAGTGGAAATCAATAGTTGGACGCTTACCTGACTGAGCCACCCAGGTGCCCCATGTCTTACTTTAAAACTTAAATGACAAACAATACTGTAAATCATACTGTAAGATAATGTCTAACTGGAGTCCTTTCTTTATGTTAATATATTGGAACTTTGTGTTTTTAAGATGTAGATAGATATGAGTATAAGCCTTAGAAATAGATTATCAATTTTTTTTGGATTATCATTTTTATTGCCAGAATCCCAAACTGCATATGTTGACTTTGCTATCTAGATGGTTGTGGTTTTGGGGAAAGGAGTCATTGTGAAAATTATAATCTTATGGGCTAATTATATAAGTTTATAAGACAATAAGGATGGAATACCGTATGAAGCAAGACCCAGGGCATTTTTTTTTTAATTTTTATTTTTTTTAATGTTTATTCTTGAGAGAGAGCGCGTGTGCACACGCGCATGAGTGGGGGAGGGGCAGAGAGAGAGGGAGACACAGAATCTGAAGCAGGCCCCAGGCTCTGAGCTGTCAGCACAGGGCCCAATGTGGGGTTCGAACCCACAAACCATGAGATTATGACCCGAGCTGAAGTCAGACGCTTAACCAACTGAGCCACACAGGCACCCCGAGGTTTTAAAATAATGTTTTGTGGGTGAATGAATGAATCAAGTGTAAAAGTAATTACAACTTAATTTCCTTTTCATTCTGTCACTAAACTCATCAAAAATGTTTGGTTTTAATGTTTTTTATCCTGATAATTTTAAACGGCAAGTCAGCTGATTTTGCAAAGAAAGACACAACATTTACGAAACTACTTAATTTTCCAAATTGTTAAAAACAGAATTGTAGATAAATCTAATTGCAAATACCAAATAATTACAGGAATTTTTAAAACTCAAGTACACAATACTTTATTATTAACTATGGGCATATCTCATTTTATTGTGTTTCACATTATTGCATTCGCAAATACTGCATTTTTCATACATTAGTTGGTGGCAGCACTGCATCAAGCAAGTCTTTTGGCACCAAATTTCCAACAGCATTTGCTCACTTCCCCTCTCTGTGTCACATTTTGGTAATTCTCGCAATATTGCAAACTTTTTCATTGTTCTTACTATATTTGTTATGGCAGTCTGTCATCAGTGATCTTTGAAGTAATAATTGTACTTGCTTTGGGGTGCTACAAATGGCACCCGTGTAAGATGGTCACCTTAATAAATGTTGGTGTGTTTTGACTTTTCCACCAACCAGCCCTGTGTCTCTCCCTCTCCTCAGGCCTCCCTATTCCCTGAGACACAACAATATTAAATTTAGGCCAGTTACTAACCCTACAGTGGCCTCTCAGTGTTCAAGTGAAAGGAAGAATCACACGTCTCTCACTTTAAATTAAAAGCTAGACATGATTAAGCTTAGCGAGGCAGGCATGTCAAAAGCCAAGGAAGACCAAAAGCTGGACCTCCCATCCAAATAGCCAAGGTGTGAACGTAAAGGAAGAGTCCTTGATGGAAAATTAGAAGTGTTACTCCAGTGAATCCACAAATGGTAAGAAAGCAAAAATAGCCTTATTGCTGATATGGAGAAAGTTTTAGTGGTCTGGATGGAAGATCAAACAAGCCCTAACATTCCCTTAAGCCAAAGCCTAATCCAGAGCAAAGCCCTTCTTCAATTCTATGAAGGCCGAAACGGGTGAGGGAGCTGCAGAAGAAAAGTTCGAAACTAGCAGAGGTTGGTTCATGAGGTTTAAGAAAAGAAGCCATCTCCATAACATAGCAATGCAAGGTGAAGCAGCAAATGCTGATGTAGAAGCTGCAGCAAGTTATCCTCCAGAGATCTAGCTAAGGTAATTAATGAAGGTGGCTACACGAAACAACAGATTTTCAAGGTAGACAAAACAGCCTTCTATTGGAAGAAGATACCGTCTAGGATTTTCACACCTATAGAGAAGTCAATGCTTTGCTCCAAAGCTGCAAAGGACAGGCTGACTCTTCTGTTAAGGGCTAATGCAGCTTGTGGCTTTAAGTTGAAGCCAGTGCTCATTTACCATCCTGAAAATCCTAGGGTCCTTACGAATTATGCTAAATCTACTCTGCCTGTGCTCTATCAATGGAACAGCAGAGCCCAGACGATAGCACATCCGTTTACAAAATGGGTTACTGAATATTTTTAGCATGCTTTTGACACAAACTGCTCAGAAAAACATATTCCTTGCAAAATATTACTGCTCATTGACAATGCACCTGGTCACCCAAGAGGTCTGATGGAGATGTACAATGAGATTCATGCTTTCATGCCTGCTAACATCGCATCCATTCTGCAACCCATGGATCAAGGAGTAATTTCAGCTTTCAAGTTTTATTATATGAGAAATACATTTCAGGGGCGCCTGGGTGGCTCAGTCGCTTAACCATCTGACTTTGGCTCAGGTCATGATCTCATGGTTCGTGTGTTCAAGCCCCATGTCATGCTCTGTGCTGACAGCTCGGAGCCTGGAGTCTGCTTTGGGTTCTGTGTCTTCCTCTCTCTCTGCCTCTCCCCTGCAGACACTCTGTCTCTCTCTTAGAAATAAATAAACATTAAAAAATTAAAAACAATACATTTCATAAGATTATAGCTTCCATAGACATATGGCAGCTCAGTTGAAAACCTAGAAAGGATTCACCATTCTAGATGCTATTAAGAACATTTGTGATTCATGAGAAGAGGTCAAAATGTCAGCATAAATAGGAGTTTGGAAGAAGTTGATTACAATTCCCATAGATGACTTCGAGGGGTTCAAGACGTAAGTGGAGGAAGTAACTGCAGAAGTGGTAGAAACAGCAAGAGAACTAGAAGTGGAGCCTGAAGGTGGGGCTAAATTACTGCAATCTCATGATCAAACTTGAACAGATGAGGAGTTGCTTCTTAGGGATGAACAAAAAAAGTGGCTTCTTGAGATGGAATCTGCTGGTGAAGATGCTGTGAAGATTGTTGAAATGACAACAAGGGATTTAGAACATTACATGAACTAAGTTGCTAAAGCAGCTGGAGGGTTTGAGAGGATTGACTCCAATTTTGAAAGTTCTGTGGGTAAAATGCTACAGAACAGCACTGTTCACCACTGTAGCACCCTGATCACTCAACCCTGAGCCATCAACACTGAGGCAAGAGTTTATGCCTTGAAAAAACAAGTTTATGACTTGCTGAAAGCTCAAATGATTGTCAGCGTTTTTTGGCAATAAAGTATTTTTAAATTTAGGTATGTACATTTTTTAAGATATAATGCACACTTGATAGACCACAGTATAATGCAAACATCACTTTTACATGCAATGGGAAACTAAAAAATTCATTTGACTTGCCCCTATTTTATTGCAGTGGTCTGGAACTAAACCCACAATATCTCCAAGGTATGCCTGTAGTTAACCATAATGTGCATTATATCTCTAAAACTTACCCGTCTTGTAACTGAAAAATGTTTGTACCCTTTGACCTTCACTTCATTTTCCCCATTCCCCAGCTCCTGGCAATCACCACTTTATGTGTCTGTTTCTCTAAATTGGACTCCTTAGATTCCAGTAAGTGATACCATGCAGTATTTGTGTGTGGCTTATTTCATTTTAGCATAATGTCCTTCAAGTTCATCCATGTTGTTACATCCATGTTGCAGGATTTCCTTCCTTCCTAAGCCTGGATAACATTCCTTGTATATGTGTGTGTATACATATGTCATAATTTTACATATTTACACACACATATATATAATCAAATCACACATTTATATATATATATACATATATATATTTATATATATGTATATATATATATATACACATACACACATACACACACACACACACACACACACACACACAGCAGTTTCTTTATCCATTCATCCATTGATAGACCCAGAAGTGGGATTACTGGATCATATGGTTCTATTTTTTGAGGAACCTTCATACTGTTTTCCATAATGATTGCACCGGTTTACATACCTACTAACAGCATACAAGTGTCCCTTTTTCTCCACATCCTTGTCAATACTTGTTATCCCTTGCTTTTTTGATAGCAACCATCCTCACAGGAATGAGGTGATATCTCATGGTTTTGACTTGCATTTCCCTTCCCTGATGATATTGAGCACTTTTTCATATACCTGCTGGCCATTTGTATGTCTTGTTTGGAGAAATGTCTAATTTGGTTCCTTTGCCCATTTTTTAAGTTGGTTGTTTTTTGCTATTGAGTTGTAGGAGTTCCTTGTATATTGTGCATATTAACCCCTTATTGGATAAATATTTTTTCCCATTCTATAGATTGCCTTTTCATTTTGCGGCTTGTTTCCTTTACAGTGCAGACGTTTGTAATTTGATATAGTCCCACTTGTTTATTATTCCTTTTGTTGCCTGTAGTTTTTATGTCATATGCAAGAAATTATGGTGAAAATCCCACGTTCTGAAACTTTTCCCTTAAATTTTCTTCTAAGTTTTATATTTTAGCTCTTACAGCTAGGTCTTTGATCCATTTTGAGTTCTTTTTTTGTACATGTATAAATTAAGGGGCCAACTTCACTCTTTTGCACATGAATATCCAGTTTTCCCAGCACCATTTTTTGAAAAGATAGTCCATTTTCCATTGAATGGTTTTGACACCCTTACTGAAAATTATTTGACCATGGGGCACCTGGGTGGCTCAGTTGGTTAGCATCCGACTTCAGCTCAGGTCATGATCTCACAGTCTGTGAGTTCGAGCCCTGTGTCAGGCTCTGTGCTGACAGCTCAGAGCCCAGAGCCTGTTTCGGATTCTGTGTCTCCCTCTCTCTCTGTCCCTCCCCTGCTCATGCTCTGTCTCTCTCTGTCTCAAAAATAAATAAAAACATTAAAAAAAAAATTTAAAAAAAAAGAAAAATTTTTGACCATATACGCAAGGGTTTATTTCTGGGATCTCTGTGCTATTCCACTGATTTGTATGTCTGCCTTTATGCCAATGTTACACCGTTTTGATTACTTGTAGTAAGTTTGATAGCAGGAAGTGCTAGGCGTCCAACTTTTCTCTTTTCCCCGAAGATTGGTTTGGCTCTTCAGGGTCCCTTGAGATTCCACATGAATTTTACAATGGATTCTTCTATTTCAGCAAAAAACTTTATTGGGATTTTAATAGGGGTGGCATTAAATCTTTAGATTGCTTTTGGTAGTATTAATATCTTAACAATATTGTTCGATTCATGAACACAGGATATTTCTCCATTTATTGGAGTCTTTTTAAATTTCTTTTTTTTTTTTTAATGCTTTATTTTTGAGAGAGAGAGAAAGACAGTGCCAGCAGGGGAGGGACAGAGAGAGAGGGAGACACAGAATCCGAAGCAGGCTCCAGGCTCTGAGCCATCAGCGCCGAGCCCAACGCAGGGCTCAAACTCACGGAGTCTTCCCAAATTTCTTTTAGCAGTGCTTTGTAGTACAGGTTTTTGTTTGTTTTGTTTTTGCTTCCTTGAATAAGTTTATTTTATTCGTTTTGATGCTTCTACCAACTTCTAATGCCTTGTTCCCCACCCACACACCCCTCGATGTACTGGTAGCAGTAATGAGATTTAAAATTAGGACGAGGATATATTTCCAGGAAAACTGAGAAGCTATGAAAAATAAAAAGATAGTAGTAGGCTCATTCTTTCATTTATTCATTCGTGCATTTTAGCTTATACACTTGATTGGTGATCCTTTTGAAAACTATGGTATATAATTTGTTTTGATTCTAAAAATAGTCAAATGTATAAGAAGGCTTACATTTCTAATGTAATGAAGTTAGATATAATTTACATTTTAATTCTCAATAATATTCTATATATTTAGAATGATCTTTTATTGTAGCCCACAGAATTTTCTTCCTGCCCTTTGAACTCTGATGAGGAGGTGAATAAATGGTTGCACTTTTATGAGATGAAAGCTCCTTTGGTTTGTCTGCCAGTTTTTGTCTCCAGAGACCCAGTAAGTTTATGTCTGTCTTTTATATTGCAGTATAATACAGTGATTATGCTTAGGTTTTAGGATATTCTTTTAAAATTAGGCACTTTCTGAGTTGTCATTTAAGAACTAGGATAGTCTCCAGAATTATCTTGAAAGATGAGGGAGCAGGTGGCTAACGCCCCTATGAGTTAGTTAGGCAGGGCAGATTTTACCTTCGAGCAAATCAAGGCACAGGTATTTTACATGACACCCAAAGTCATGTTATTAAATAGTAGAATCAAGACCATGATTCGGGTCTCTTATCACCTTATTTGTTGCTCATCATACCATTCCTTATATTCTAACACTAGACACTAGAAAAAGATATGAGAGAGACCAATTCAGAGAAAGTAGCTACCGCAATACTGACTTTTGATCCAGCGATTACGTGTCTAGGAATGTATCCTTAAATATATGTGTAAGTATTTAAAATTATTAGTTAAAAGGTTATCCATAATAGCATTACTATAATAGCAGAATTGGACATAATCTAAATGTTAGTTGAGAATGGTGGAATCGGTATGTGTGTACAATAGAATGCCATGTAGGTATAAAAGAAAGCAGAAGCTCTTTTATGATCTAATATACTAAGATCTCAAGCTATATTTTTAAATGAAGAAAAGCAATACTCATCACAATATGTGCAGAGTGCAAATTGGAGTAAAAATTACAAAAGTTAATATTTCTGGAAGGATATATAAGAAACTCCTTACACCGGGTGCCTGCAAGGAAAGGAAGGAAGGAAGTAGTAAAGGCAGAAGATGGAAAGACACGCTTTATGGAATATATCCTTTTTCACTCTTTGAATTTTGAATTAAGTATATATATTGCTTACTTAGAAAATAAAATAAAAACTATTATAACAAATAAAAAGGTCTCCCTGCCCCTTAAACAATTCCTATCCAAGATAATTTAAATACTGACAGATAGCTTGTCTGTTGTCCTAGGGGTTTGATTTGCGATTGGAGCACACCCATTGTTTCAGTCATCATGGAGAAGGTGGACACTACCATTATGACACTACCCCAGACACAGTGGAATATCTTGGATACTTCTTGCCTGCAGAGTTTCTGTATCGCATTGATCAACCAAAAGAGACCCATTCAATTGGGCGAGATTAAATCAAATGGAAAAGAAATAATTAAGGTTAAGTAATCAACTCATTAATTGATACTAATATAAAATCCAGTAGAAATGATCTCACGACTTAAATCCCATTGTTTTGGCCATTAACTGAAAGGTATGTTGACCTCTGTACTCTGTATTATCTGATATATCTTAGAGATTATTGGGAACCAACATACATAATGAAAATGTTCATTTTTTTATTCTTTATTCACAGCAAAATCAGTCTTATGTTTATACCTTAAATATAACATGATCAGGAATCATGTGATTATACCTACTATCTACCGGTAATAACTTATATTTGTATAACATTATTAAATTTTTCAAAATACTCTCACAAGTCCTAAGTGGATGTTTCTGGGTATTAGAAAAATCAGTGTTGCAAATGCTGATAGTTATTGAATCTATAGTATTAAATTTTAAAAATCCATTTCAGAAATCAGAGTATACTTTTTTATTTTCGTGGAATAAGGTGGGCAGAGGAAGCAAGTTTCCCCCTTTTGGTGGGGTTGAACCATACTCAGGAGTTCGCAATTTGACTTTCACAAACATTGTCAACTAGGTGGTTAGCCATGATGCCTCCTTTGTTTGGGTTGCCAGTTGGAAGCAGTTTGTATCTTGCCGGCTATTTGCCAGAAGGAAAGGGAAAAGAAACATCCAAATACAACACTGAAGTGGGTATACTTTAATTTATAAGTGAGGCCGTTGGTACACATGACACTGTCCTTTGTGAAATAAAAAATTATACTCTTTTACTGATTGAAATTGTTGACATTATCCTCAGTATTCTTCTTTAATAATCATTAGCCAGAAATCAACTGTCTAATCGTAATCTTGCTAATGCTAAGCATGTGCAGATTTAGGAGCTCTTTAATAGCAAACACATACTAAATCTTCAAAAAATATTTTTTGATTGTCTTCTTTGGATGTTACCTATAACCTGTCCTGTGAGTAGAAATTTGTAAATGTTATTTTTACAAGAAGCACTAGTTTGAAGCAAAAAATGAATAAAAAGTGTATATTCACAATATGATGTGTCTTTTTAATATCTTGCCTCCAGACAGAAAAAAAAGAGCTTTGTTTACCAGTGTAGCACTAATGCCTTTAATAGTGCCTGGCCAAAACAGGCACTCAATAAATATTTGTTGAATGAATGAGTGTATAGAAGATTATGTCAGACACTTCACCAGATGCGGGCCTCTATCATTCAATCGTTTATATGGGGGGGGGGGGGAATTAACAGTAAACAAATGTGTTATATGACAGGTAGTATTAAGTCCTATGAAGAAAAATAAAACACAGGATGGATTGTAAAAGAGTAGGCTATTTTTTTTAAAGTCAATTTATTTTTGAGAGACAGAGAGACAACGTGGGCAGGGGAGGGGCAGAGGGAAAGGGAGAAAGAATCCCGAGCCATGCTGTCATTGCAGAGCCCGAGGTGGGACTCAATCTCACAAACCGTGAGATCATGACCTGAGCCATGATCTGAGCCAAAATCAAGAGTTGGACGCTTAACCGACAGAGCCACACAGGCGCCCCCAAGGAGGATGCTATTTTGTTGAGTCCATCCCACATGAGACAGGATGGACTCATCACCCCAAATTAGGTTTGGGTGTCAAGACTGATAAAGTCACATACACCCCAACAGGGTATGAAAGGATTTGCCGCTTACATAATGAGGCTTTCTGGGGAAAGCAGGACAGCTCCCAAGCAGGTCCAAAAATGGCTGAGAGAACAGAGAAAGGAGCCTGATTTGGGGTTTCTGTGGTAATGAACAGTTAGGGCTAAGGTGATAGTTCCATATGCAGTTTAAATTTCCCACAAGTGTCAAAGAAGGAGGAGCCAGGCTTGCTCAAATATGGAGCAGAATGGGAAGAGAGGGGAGTGAGGCCTAACAGCGGTCAGCAAACATAAAAAGTGGAATTAGTTTCCTTATTACACATTTTATATAGGGAGATCAGAAAAAGACTCTGATAAAGAGACACTTGAGCAAAGACCTGAAAGAAATGAGAAAGTGAGCTATTAAGTTATTTGGAGAAACATCCTTCTTGGCAGATTCAAAGGTCCAGGAATAGGAGGGGATTTGGTATGTTTAAGAAGCAGTAAGAGGCTGGGGCGCCTGGGTGGCTCAGTCGGTTGAGCATCCAACTTCGGCTCAGGTCATGATCTCACAGCTTGTGAGTTTGAGCCCTGTGTCGGACTCTGTGCTGACAGCTCAGAGCCTGGAGCCTGCTTCTGCTTCTGCGTCTCCCTCTCTCTCTGCCCCTAAGGTTTTATGTTAATGCCATGTTTACTTTAAAATTCGAAACGTGACAAGTATGTCCAATATCATCAACTATTGGAGGTTCTAGCCAGGAAAAGCAAACAAGAAAGAATAATGACTGAAAAGGAAGACAAACATTTTTGGCAGAAAGCATGATTGATTCTTAGAAAACCCAAGAGAGTTTCTAGTGAAATTACTAGACTGTATTCAAGAAGATTCCAAAGTATAAAATCAATGTATAATAATGCGTTACATTTCTTCATACCAATAAGAAATAGTTAAAAATGTAAATTTGAAAAAGATATCAATTACAATGCTCTCAAAAGTACATAGCAATATTTTCATTTACCAAAAATTATATATAACCATCATGGGGAACATTATAAAACTGTTGAAAACCTAAAAACATGAAAAATAAATACTTCTATCTAGGAAAATGCAATATCATAGAAGCATCAGAAGCCTTTCTTGTCAAATCTATAAATTTAACTCAATGCCAGTCGAATGCCAGTGGGCCTTTCCATAGAACCAGTTGATTGGAAAATGTATGGGATAGCAAAGGGCCAAGATAAACAAAGGTGATTTTCACGACAACAAGGTCAAGGGTATTTGATATCAAAATTTATAAACTTGTTAAAGTAAGAGTGTGGTTTTGGCACAGTGATGACAATCAAACCAATAGCCTAGAAAATCATTTCCAGTTTCTGTTGAAACCTTTCATCCATTTTCTCCATTTTCATCTAACATTACTGTTCAGTTATTTTAAAGTTCTTGCCTACCATCTCCAATGTTTTGATCATCCATGGATATGTTCCTATTGTTTTAGGTTTTTATTATCAGTCACTCTTGCCTGCCTTTTTACATTTACTGCTATTATATGCTGGTTATTGTGTGTTCAGGTATCTTCCACGGTGAGGGTTTCCATCTTTCTTTTGTTAGGTAGATAAAGTGAGAGACCCATTTCCTCAGTGTAATCAGAGACTGAGCTGGAATAGGGTAGGGCTGCATTTTACTTTTTTAAGTTTATTTATTTACTTAGAGTACCCGTGAGCGAGGGAGGGGCAGAGAGAGAGGGAGAGAGAGAATCCCAAGCAGATTCCGAGCTGTCAGGGTGGAGCCTGACATGGATGGGGCTCAATCCCATGAACCGTGAGACCTGAGCTGAAATCAAGAGTCAGGTACTGAAATCAAAAGTCAGTTGCTTAACTGACTGAGCCACCGAGGCACTCTGGGTTACATTTTAAAGAAGACTCAGGCCACCCCTGCTTATAGCCTGTTATTCCTTGTGTTCTGTGGAGTTTTAATTGAGAGCCTAGCAGATCTCTGTCCCCTCACCCCTTAAGGATGGTTCATCTCTTCCCTTTGGAAGATTTGAGCTCCATGAACCCTCAAAATGTGACAAATATTTTTCATAGAACACTTCTCTTTAAGCAGGACTTAGCCTCATATATGTATCTGAGTCTGCAGAAGACTTCACTTTTTTTTTATACTTAGATCTTTAATCCAATTGGAATTTTTATTTATGGTGTGAGATAGGGGAATGTAACTGGATTATTTTCCATATGTGACAGATTGTTGGCCTTGATCCTCCGTTTATCCATATCCCCTTTCCATGTAACTCTGCAGTTTCTGCAACTGAAAAGGCTGAGTGTCCCCTCTCCTATCCTTGACTTTTAGGCTTGGCCATGGGCCATGTGATTGTTAGACATGTAATGCAGGCAAAACCTCTCTCTTGTACCTTGGCCATCACCGTAAGAACACACCCTGAGCGGCCTGCTAGTCCAAGAAGAATGAACGAAAGACACATGGTACAGAGTCATCTGAACGACCCGGAGACCTATATCTTGAAGTAGAACCCACCAGCCGAGCCCAGCCTCAATTCTGATTCTCAGGTGTGTAAGCTAACCCAGATGAGATAGCAGTTGCCAGGGCCAAAAGGCAGAAGTATGAGCACCTTAAAAAGATAAAATGAAAAGTATGGTTAAAACCAAGCACAGTGATGGGCACAAAATTTAAAATAGAGTATTAAAACCTTTTGCAAACTTATGCATAGAGTACAGTGGTTCTCAAACATGAGTGTGCAAAAGAATCACTTGAGCTTGCCAAAAATAGGTTCCTCTCTTGAAAATTCACATTCCCAACACACTCTCGCATATTGTTTCCTTAGAGACTGACACCAGGGAAATCGTATTTTCCTAAACACCTTAGGAAATAATTAAAAAACTTAAATGTATCTTGGTCAGTACAAAACTTGAAAAGCCTCATGATTGACGTGGGGTCGCGAATGGTCAGGGAAGAATTCTTGAGACGTTTTTGGTGCAAAAAAGGTGCTTTTCTTATAAAACGGGGCCAGGACCCCACGGGCAGAAAGAGCTGCACTTCGGCTTTGTGAAGCTGGTGCTTCTGTATGTACTTAGTGCTCAAGGGGGGACATGCAGGGAGTATTAGATCCTAAATGTCTTCTCGAAAGATTTCTCTGGTGCGTATCACGCAGCTCGATACTAACTATCCGTGAGATGTAGAGGCAGTCATGAGACCCTTTAAGAATGCAGCAGTCAGCATTTATTTGATCTTTATCAAAACTATGCACACTATAGGTCAGCCTTCTGGGCTAAAGGTGAACACTTTTCTGCTCATATCCTTCATCGATGATAAATGGTATACACAATTCCTTAAATAGGAGTTTTGCGATATCTGTCCTCCTCTGTGGAATTAATACTTATGACATAGTCTCGGGCACGCAGACTGTTAAGTTTTACCACTGCTTCTTAACCCTTTAAGTATTGCTTATCTCCATTACTCAGGCATAAAGTAAAAATTAAGCTCATACTACATGCCAGTGTCTATTATTAAGCTTGCTGGAAATAGTCCCTCTCCAGGAGTTTACCACTAATGGGAAAACAGATAATAAACTAATTATGCGGTATATTTTTAAGTAGTGATAAGCACAATGTATTGTTTTCCTCAAATTACGTCTTCGGTTTTATCACTCTTCAGACATGTTTCTTGAGGTGTAAGCCCTCAAATCTCACATTCTCAGAAGGACGCTCATTGCTAAGACCCAGGGACCCATTCATTTCCTTTTCCCGACTTCTTTCCGGCCTTCTCCAGCTTTCCACCTTCCATCGCTTCAAGCAAGTAACTTTCTTTTTTTTTTTTTTTTAACGTTTATTTATTTTTGAGACAGAGAGAGACAGAGCATGAACAGGGGAGGGTCAGAGAGAGGGAGACACAGAATCTGAAGCAGGCTCCAGGCTCTGAGCTGTCAGCACAGAGCCCGACGCGGGGCTCGAACTCACAGACCGCGAGATCATGACCTAAGCCGAAGTCGGCCGCTTAACCGACTGAGCCACCCAGGCGCCCCAAGCAAGTAACTTTCAAAACGCAGACCAGACCGCCCGCGCCCTCGGCACTAAGATCCCTCCCCACCGCCCTCTGCCGGCCACGCCTCCTTACAGACGGGGAAGTTTTTCCCGGCGCCGCACTGGGATTCACCGGAAGCGCTCCCCCCGGAAGCGTGGAGAGCCAGCGCCTGCCAGTCGGGTTCCGGGAGACTCCGAGCGGGGGCGGGGAGCTGCAGTGCATTCTGGGAAAGCCGCCAAGCCCTCGGCTTTGTTTCCCGCCCCAGCGCGGCGTTTGGTTTCCGGAGGTCCGCAGAAGCACTGCGGTTCCCGGCTTGCGGGCTTTCCTCGGAGGCGCCTCTCCTTCCCACCTCGGGTTTTGGCTCGCGCGGCAGTCCTCCCGACGCCGCCAGCATGTCTGGGGTGCGCGCTGTGCGGATCAGCATCGAGTCGGCCTGCGAGAAGCAGGTCCAGGAGGTGGGCCTGGATGGCACTGAAACGTACCTGCAGCCGCTGTCCATGTCGCAGAACCTGGCGCGCCTGGCCCAGCGGATCGACTTCAGCCAGGGTTCGGGCTCCGAGGAGGAGGAGGCGGCGGGGGCCGAGGGGGACGCGCAGGACTGGGCTGGCGCCGGGTCCAGCGCAGACCAGGACGACGAGGAAGGTAAGGCCCGTGTGTGCTACTCCAGTCCGCGGGCCGGTCTGGGGACCCCGGTACCCGCCCAGGTAATGCCACCCTGCGTCTCCCGTGCTAGACGAGATGCGGTGCGTGGGCGAACTTTGAAAGTAACTTCAGTGCGGAAGAGTGATCGTGCTCACTGTGGTCTTTTCACAGCCTGACGATTTAGGGCGCTGCCTGCCTCCTAATACTCCTTATCCTTCTGCACGTTTTCTTGAATTGGAGCATTTGAGGCACTGTCACTGATGAAGCGTTTAAGTCTGTTATGGGGCATACTTGGTGAAGAAGCCTGCGGTTCATATCGCGGCTCTGCCACGTCTAGTCGAGTTACTTTGCTTCCCTTTGCAATGTGGATGATGCTAATTACACCTACTGAAAAGAGAGAGAGGTCTGTATTGACTGGAATATAAGATAAAGTCTAAGAGGTAGGCTGGGACCAAATCGTGTACAGCCAGTAGGCCAAGATAAGCATGTGACTTTTATTAGAAAGCCAGCTGAAAGCTTTTGAAGGATTTTAAGTAGACTGATGATTCTGTTTTAAAAAAGATGATTTGGGGGCACCTGGGTAGCTGTTAAGCGTCCAACTTGGGCTCAGGTCACGTTCTCACAGCTCCCTGAGTTCCAGCCCTGCGTGGATCTCTGTGCTGACAACTCAAAGCCTGGAGCCTGCTTGGGATTCTGTGTCTCCCTCTCTCTCTGCCCTCCCCTGCTCGTGCTCTGTCTCCCTCTCTCTCTCTCTCAAAAACAAATGAACATTTTTTAAAAATTAAGAAAAAAAAAAAAGATTATTCTGGATCCTATGTAGCGAATGGGTTACAGGGAAAATGAAACCGGAAGGAGGGAGACTGGTTAGGAGAGAACTATAGAAAAAGTGTGAATGGGTTTTGGATTTTCATTATTGTCAGGGATAAAAAGTAGTCACAATGATTTAGGTATGTGCAACAGACCCTGTGTAAATGGGAATTTAAAGATGGCATTTCAAAACAGTGGTGTTAGGATAACTGGGGGTCCATTTGGGATTAAAAAGCAAATACTGCCTCCTACTTCACACTCAGATTAGTTCCACAAGGATTGAAATACAAATGAAGAGAATAAAGTAAAAATTGGAAGGAAACTATAATCATAAAACTTTGGGAGTAGAAGATACCTTCCTAATCAAGATAGGAAATACAGAAAATATAAACCCAAAGAGACAGATTAATTACATAAAAATTTAAAATAATGAGAAAGGTGCTATGAACAAAGTGAGAAAATAAATGTCTGGGAAAAGTATTTGCAACATACAGGACACATAGTAGTCAATATCCCTGCTATTCAAAGATTCCCTTCCAACTGGGGGGGAGACAAGGCACTGGAAAAACAGCCCAAAGGCATAAACAGCTCACAGGAAAAGACTTCAGATCTCACAATTAGGGAGAGGCAAATTAAAACACTATTCTGGTGCATTAGCAACATAGTATCCAGTGTTGGAAATGTGAATTGGTAAAGCCTTTTTGGAAGGTTTAGCAGTTCAGTATGTCAAAAATGTTAAATGTGTATCTCCTTTGACCTACTAAATCATGGCTAGGAATTGAACCTACAGAAAAAGTTGTCCATGTACACAGATGTGTGTTCAGCATGTTTACCATTACTGACATTATGGAAAGCAACGTACATGTCCGTTAAATAGGAATGGTTAAACTTACTGTACAGCTATGCTCCAGAATGTCAAATAGCATTAAAAGAATGAAACAGATCTATGTACTGACATGGAAGTAGCCGTAGGACATATTAAGTGAGGAAAAAAAACCAAGTAATAGAAACATGGAAGTAAATGTATATAAATGCATCGAAAAACAGTTGGATGGATACACCTCAACTGTTAATATTGATTACTTCTCAGGATGGGAAAGAACTAGGGATGGGGAACAAAGGAAGACTTTTACTTTTTTACTCTATAACTCTATTTGAACTCTATATAATGAGCATGTATTTGGTGGAATTTAATGAAGTGAGGTTGGAAGGCATGTTAACAGTTTTTAATATCGGAATGCTGCCCTTATAGATCATTTAAAAAAACTTTTTTAAGGTTTATTTTGAGGGAGAGAGAGAGAGCCCGCATGTGCGTGGCAGTGCGGGGAGAAGGGCCGAGGGAGAGAATCCCAAGCAGGCTCCTCCCTGTCAGCAGAGAGCCCAAAGTGGGGTTGAACTCAGGAATGTTACCCAAGCCTACCTGAGCCAAATCTTGGCCTGAAGCAAAATCAAGAGTCAAGTCATTTGTCTGACTGAGCCACCCAGGTGCCCCTGTAGGTCACTTTTATGTTTGTACTTTAATGTATTTTGGAAATTCTCTCGTTATTCAACTTTTGTTTTTGTTTTTTTAATGTTTCTTTTTGAGAGAGAGACACAGAGTGTGGGTAGGGGAGGGGCAGAGAGAGGGAGACACAGAATCTGAAGCAGGCTCCAGGCTCTGAGCTGTCAGCACAGAGCCTGACACGGGGCTCAAATCTACGAACCATGAGATCATGACCTGAGCCGAGATTGGACATTTAACCGACTGAGCCACCCAGGCACCCTTCCAGTTACTCAAGTTTTAAAAGCTGGAAGAAAAGGGTTATTTAAAAGTCTTGCATATATTGAAAAAAAATACTGAAATGCTTACCTGTAATGTTGGAATGTTAGATTTAAGCTGTGGAAATTAGATATGTTTGTTTTGCCATTGTAGGAATGCTAACTTAAATATTAACGCAAAGATTTAAGAAAGGGTACGTGGAATGGGATAAAACAGGAAGCGATTTGAAATGAAAGTCATTGTTCTTTTAGTACTTACAACATCTCAGTGAGATTTCTGCCTTCTAGTCAGTGTAACTCATACCTTGTGTGTTTCTTTTTTTCTTTCTCTTTTTAGGGCTGGTAAAATTTCAACCTTCTCTTTGGCCCTGGGACTCCGTGAGGAACAATTTGAGAAGTGCCTTGACAGAGATGTGTGTTCTCTATGATGTCCTTAGTATTGTTAGAGATAAAAAATTTATGACTCTTGATCCCGTCTCTCAGGATGCACTTCCTCCAAAACAGGTATTCGTGGGCTTTAACTGAATAATGATACCATTTTATTGAGTTCCAGGACCACTTTTCAGGCTGTGTGCCTTCTGTGCTCTTTGCCTTTCATGCAAAATTAAGTCCAGATGAAGCTGTGAAGACTGGTTCAAAACAAAGGTGTGAAACCGCAGCTCCTTTATTTGTCATTTTATTAATGGTCCTGCGACCCTTAGAGGAGTTAAGTTTCATTAATAATATAACACTTGAAAGTTTCCCAGGTCTTAACAAATTCTTACAGCCTGGATCATTGGTCTGCAGTGTATTACACAAAAATGTGATAGTGAAATGGCTGTGGAGTCAGACAGACCTGGGTTCAAATCCCTCCTCTGCCGTCATTAGCCCTGGGTCCTTCAGCAAGTGAGTTTTTTCAGAGTCTCACTTTTCCCCTCAACCTGTTTCTAGGGCCTGGTTTAAAAAGGCCAAACTGTGAAAGCTAGGTGAGATTGTTGCAGTTTGAGGAAGAGCGTGTTTAATTTTTGAGCATGAGAGGATGAAAGGGAGGCAACAGAAGGATGCACGTGAATGGAAAGTCTGAAATTAAGGAGGCCATCTGGGAGGTTCTCAAGGAAAAGGAGCATTAGGTCCACGACCAGGTTAATGGCGAGAAGAAGAAGTAATGGTTGTTCTTGCCCATTTGTACGTAAAGTGCTTTGAATGTAATTACTCATGTGGTAATAGTTTCGGAATCTAGAAATGCCATGCTGGAGCACTTCTTAGAGATCTTCAGCCTGGTTCCTTCGTTGTACAGAGAGAACACCGAGGCCCAGAGGGATGCGTGACACATTCCGAGGCAGCACAGCCCGTGGTTAGAGAGCCAAGACCACAACTCTGGCTCCTTATTCCTAGCCCACGGCCTTTACCTATGCTCTTCCCAGAGAGGGGTCTCCAGGAATTTCTTGATCTCTCCAAGAATTTAGAATTCACTTCCCTGATACGGTCCAAAGATTATTGTGACCAGCACTATTCTTTAAACCTGTGGATGGGAATTTTCCCCGTTCTTGGTTACGCTGTAGTGCGAAAGAATTCCTGGCTCTTTCTCTTGCACAGCTGACCTGCCATTCTGCTGTTGCTACGTAGAGTTAAGGAACATAACTATTAAGAAAATTAAAAATGTATTACATTTTAAAAATTGACAAGTGATTATTGTGACATTTTATGAAACTTGGTGATTTTGATTCATGCAGCCAGAAGACTTTTCTTTTGTTAAATTTGGCTCATTTGGAAGTGTATCCGGTTACTAGAGTACACAAATCGGTGGTGATTAATGGGTATTTAGGTATGTACATATAATACATAGATTATGCTATCTCATCAGTTTTCCAGAAATCAGCCTTCAGTGAAGTGCATTAATTTTAATGCTGTGTGGCTTCAGTCTATTCCAAAGGCACATTGGTAGCTTGCCATCATGTAATTTTACAGCTGTACTCATTGGGGTCATTCATTTATTCCAGAAATCAAGTAGTAGGTGCTGAGCATTGTTCTAGCATCTATGGACATAGTGGGTCTTGCCATCGTGGGTGACTTTGAAGCAGGGATTACAGAGAAGGGTATACACGGGGCCGGGGGTGGGCATTTGTACGACACGAGAGGGGAACCCCATCTAGACTGGGCAGAGTTCACATGAGTTCTGATTTGTAGTCCAGTGTGGTGTTTGTGGTTTAACATAAGTTTATTTGAGTTGACGGGAGAAATCGTTAAGGTTGTTATTTTTCAAAAAACAGTGCTTTTCTTTAATTTCTTAGTTTTCTCCTGAGTAGGTATTTTATTATTGAGAAATGTTGAAATCATGTACAAATACAGAACTGTATGGTTGGATTGTTTTTGCTAGAACCCTCAGACACTGCAGTTGATATCTAAAAAGAAGTCGCTGGCTGGAGCGGCACAGATCCTACTGAAGGGGGCAGAAAGATTGACCAAATCAGTCACTGAAAACCAAGAAAATAAGCTGCAAAGAGACTTCAACTCTGAGCTTTTGAGATTACGGCAACACTGGAAACTCAGAAAAGTTGGAGATAAAATTCTTGGAGATCTGAGCTACAGAAGCGCAGGTATAGATCATTGTTAGAAACGGTCCTTTTAAGCTGTAGCTTGTCACAAAACTATACAGGGTTGACTGTGATGTTTATGTGTATGGCTAGAATGTATGGCTTCTCAGTTGCAGGTTACATTTTGAAATTTTAATTTCTGTACACAGAAGCCTGATAAGCTAAAATTACTCATATAGCCTTATAAGTGAATATATATATATATAGAGAGGGAGGGATTCAGTTTGAAAATCTTTAGATGCATTTAACAGAAAGCTTATGTGCTAACACACCCTGAAGCATAATTGACATTTTAGTCAGAGATGAAGGAGCTAGGACTGGACTCGATCGGGGGCTCCTTTGTAACCCTTGAAAATTAAGCAAAAGGGGCACCTGAGTGGCTCAGTCGGTTAAGCATCTGACTCTTGACTTTGGCTCACGTCATCATGTCATGGTTTGGGAGTTCGAGCTCCACGTCAGACTCTGTGCTGACGGTGCAGAGCCTGCTTGGGATTCTCTCTCTCTCTCTCTCTCTCTCTCTCTCTCTCTGCCCTTCCCCCATGCTTGCACATGTTCTCTCTCTTTCTCAAAAAATAAATAAAAATAAGCTTAAAAAGTTAAAAAAAACTGAGCATAAAAGGAAAAAGAAATGTTTCCATTCCACCTTAATTCTTTTTTTCTCCATTAAGTCATCTAAGCTGTTGCCACATCCTGGGTTAAGGGAGAGAGTGGTGAAAACACTTTGCCTTTTGCCCCATTCTACCAAGGTTGCAGGAATATATTTTGTTGGCATATACCAAAATTTGATGATCTTGAATTCACATCTGTTTGTACAAACTTTTTATTGTTGACCTATTATATTGTTGAGGTAATCATGCTGCTGTCTTGTAAGCCACTAAGGTGTATTCAGAGTAGCGGCACAGTAAAGGTTTACAAGACTCCCAGCTCAGTGGAGTAAAAAAGCTTTGAGTGCCAAGGGATAAAGCAAGGAGCCCTGGCTGTGATCACCGTGATAACAGGAGAGAGATAGTTTAAAAAGACTCATTTGCCAGAGGGAGCCATCGTTGTCCTACCATTAAAAGCAGGCAAGGTGAGGTGGTTTAAGTCAGTACCGGAGAACCTAAGTGTCTCAGCATTTGATGTAAACTGGGGAATTCTGAAGGTAAAATCCTATTTCAAGATGACCAAGACTTTTTTCTGTTTTTTTTACATATTTTTAAAAATTAATTACTTAATTATTTCATTTACATCCAAGTTAGCATATGGCGCAATAATGATTTCAGGAGTAGATTCCAGTGAGTCATTCCCTATGTGTAATACCCAGTGCTCATTCCAACAGGCGTCTTCTTTAATTTCTCTTACCCATTTAAAATGCCCATCCCCCAACCCATAACTCTCCAGCAAACCTCATTTTATTCTCTGTATTTAAGGGTCTCTTATGTTTTGTCCCTCTCCTTGTTTTTATATTGTTTTTGCTTCCCTTTCCTTACGTTCATCTGTTTTGTATCCTAAAAAGTCATATGAAGTCAAGATATTTGTCTTTCTCTGACTGGCTAATTTCACTTAGCATAATATTCTCTAGTTCTGTCCACGTAACTGCAAATGGCAAGATTTCATTCTTTTTGATTGCTGAGTAATACTCCATTGTAGATGTGTATAAATATATATATATATATTTATACACATCTGACGGTGCAGATATATATATATGTATATACATATGTATATATACATATGTATATATATATATGTATATATATACATATGTATATATATATGTATATATATGTGTGTATATATACATATGTATATACATATATTTTTTTTTATACACACCACATCTTCCTTATCCATTCATCCATCGATGGACATTTGGGCTCTTTCCATACTTGGGCTATTGTTGATGGTGCTGCTATAAACATTGGGGTGCATGTGCTCCTTTAAAACAGCACACCTGTGAAATATTATATACTTAAGGTATGTTAAATTTGTGCGTTAACTTGTTTCTATTTTCTTGTTTTTAATACCCCATTAGGATCTCTCTTTCCCCATCACGGTACATTCGAAGTAATAAAGAATACAGATATTGATCTGGATAAGAAGATACCTGAAGATTACTGTCCCCTCGATGTACAAATTCCTAGTGATTTAGAGGGGTCTGCATATATCAAGGTATTTGCCGAAGTTTTGTTTTTTTTTTTTTTTTTTTTTTGAATGTTTATTCTTGAGAGAGGGAGACCACACAAGCAGGGCAGGGGCAGAGAGAGAGGGAGACAGAGAATCCCTACGCTGTCATCACAGAGCCCGATGTGGGACTCAGACCCACAAACTGTGAGGTCATGCCCTGAGACGAAGTCAGACATGAGCCGAAGTCAGACACTCAACTGACTGAACCACCCAGGTGCCCCTTGTTAAAGTATGTTTTAGTAATTTCTTCACCCAGAAGTTAATTTGCTAACATTTTTTCATGTTTTTATTGTCCCATAGGTTTCAATTCAAAAACAGGCTCCAGACATAGGTGACCTTGGCACAGTCAACCTCTTCAAACGACCTTTGCCCAAATCCAAACCAGGTGTAGTTATGTTCTGTCCTCTAACTTCTGGTCCTGTCTTACATTCCCAAATAAACTGGTGATAAATGTAGAGAGGAAAAGTTGGTACTCTGGAGTAAGGACAATTGGAAATTTATTATTTATAATCCGTTAATTAACCGTTGGTGAATAGCTGTGCAATCTTTTTTTTTAAGATCAAACTTCTTTACCAGTTTTCTACGTAAATGAAAGGAAAATTTTTGAGTTTTGGGAAAGATATGCTGTAATACAGTGTTTTCTGAACTTTTGTTGTATGCATTCAAGTCCCCACTTAAGCGAATTAATGCATAATCCGGTCAGATAATTGATATATACATATGTGCCCTGTCTTTCAGGTTCCCCACATTGGCAGACGAAATTAGAAGCAGCACAGAACGTTCTCTTGTGTAAAGAAATTTTTGCGCAGCTCTCTCGGGAAGCTGTTCAAATTAAGTCACAGATCCCTCACATTGTGGTGAAAAACCAGATTATCTCTCAGCCCTTTCCAAGTAAGAGCAGCCAACCCTTTTGAGTTTATAAATAGGACTTTGTGGTTTGGGGAACAGGGCAGAGGGGCTAGTTACGTATTTGGCTGCGTTGAGGGAACAGTAAGGGCAAAGCGGTAGCGTGCTGTCCATAATGGTGGCTCATAAAGCGCGCAAGACACAGCACGTCTCCAATTCTAGTCTGTGTCCTAAGTCGTGTCACTCCTGGATTTTAAACCACATACGCGAAAAACGTGTACTAGCAAGGCTGTTACTCAGCAACAGTTGCTTTGAGGTGTCTGCTGACACCGTTCGTGGACTCTTTCCCAGTGATCCTGTCCTACTGGCTAAATAAGATGTCAGTCAGACAGTGGTTGTTAAATACCTGTAATATTCCTAAATTTGTGGAAATTGGGATTTTAATTATATTATTATTCAAGAGCAGTTGGAATTGCCCTGGAGATCAATTTGTTGTTAAGCCATGTCACTGATTTTTGTTTGTTTGTTTGTTTTTAAAATTGTGAGATGTAGCTTCTTGAGTCTTGTCAAAGGAATGGGTTTTACAAGTGAAAAATTCCATCCATGCTTTCATGACAGCAAGGAAGAGTATTTGTCTTTTTTCTAATCAGCACGACCAGATACCCACTTGGTGGGGTTTTTTGTTGTTGTTTTTCCAAGGTTTTTTGTGTTTTTTTTTTTTAATATTAATTTTTGAGAAGAGAGAGTGAGCATGGAGTAGGGGAGGGGCAGAGAGAGAGGGAAACAGAATCAGAGGATTGGAAGCAAGCTCTGTGCTGACTGCAGAGAGTCTGATGTGGGGCTGGAAGTCATGAACCGTGAGATCATGACCTGAGCCGAAGTTGGACGCTTAACTGACTGAGTCCCCCAGGCGCCCCAACTAAGTGTTTTTTGTTTTTTCAAAAATGGTGTTGTGTTTTTTGTTTTTAATTTAAAGGCAAGAAGAAACTAATTAACATACAGTTTCTGTTGAACTCTCTTTATCCACAGCTCAAAGTCAACAGCCACATTGTAGGTCAATAGAACTTGAATTATTAAAATACGTGATGGTTTATTATATTCCTGAATAGTCATTTTGGTGTGAAAATGGTAATCGTGAAGCCTGATCTCCAAGTTTAGAATGCTCTTTTGAGAAAGGGCTGTGATTATACTTTATGAAGACAGTTGTGCTTTTCTATATCTTCGGTTATTTGTATCTGTCCTACTTCTTTTTATAAATAGGCTTGCAGTTACTGATTTCTTTGTGCCATTCCTCAAATGATAAGAAATCCCAAAAATGTGCTACTGAGAAGCAAAGTCCGGAGGACCATCTTTATGTCTTAGAGCATAATTTGCATCTACTAATTAGAGAGGTAATGGAATAAATGTCTCTTCTTGCGTTTTGGTAAGCATACCCAGTGCGGTGAATGTGCACAGGCTCCTCTCTGCTGAGTCCTCGTTATTCCCCTAGTGATGGCTTTCACCGTCTGTGATGTGAAGGATCCTTGCTCTGTGTTGGGGGAATACGCCGATAATCAGAATTCTCAGTCTGTGTTCACAAGCTTAGCTTCTAGTGGTAGAAATAAACCTCAAGCTTGATATGGACGCACCAGGAAAGTGTGCAGAGTGCAGGGTGCAGAGGGAAAAGTGATTCTGATTGAGTGATGGGGAAAGTGTCATGCCAGAGCCTGTGAACAGGATAGGTGTTTCAGGACATACTCTGCTTACAGGTTAACTAGAACTGTGTTTGCAGAGTGCTGGCTCACAGTTTAGGCTAATTTCAAAAGAATCCCCTGAGAAACTCAATAGAAATATGTATTCCAGCCTCCCCTGCCTTAAATATGTAAGTATTAGTTGCTTTAAAGAAACAAAAAAGGTTTTTAAATTTGCAATTGTTTACGGTGACAGATGTTAACTAAGATTATTTTGAATCATTTTACAGCATATACTAACATCAGGTCATGATGTTGTCTGCCTTAAACTAACACGTTCTATGTCAGTTATGCTTCGGTATGAAATTAATTGAAAATGGCTATTCTTGTTACAGTTTCATAAACAGACCTTGAGTTCCATCACGATGCCTCATCCAGCAAGCGCACCTTTTGGTCACAAGAGAATGAGACTTTCGGGTCCCCAGGCTTTTGATAAAAACGAGATTAATTCATTACAATCCAGTGAAGGGCTTCTGGAAAAAATAATTAAACAAGCAAAGCATATCTTTCTGAGGAGCAGGTAAAGATGAACAAAGTAATGGTTTTTCTTCAAAGCTTCAGTCATTTTTCCTTTATTACTTACTTCCTATGCATTATTTTTGGCATGCTGTAACCTTCTGTGCCAGGAAGGGGGCTGTGGGATAAGAGTTGACACTGATGATCTTGTCAAGTGTGGGGAAGACTTAGCTTCAGGGCCCATGTAACTTACAAGATGGCTTCTGACGCTGGCTGCAGTTTCAGAAGGCACCTGACCAGGAGTATGCCCTGAACCCCACACCTTCTTCAGTGACCCATCCAGGAGATACTTGTTCCTGAACTGATTCTAATCTTTTTTTTTTTTTTTTTTTTTTTTTTGAAGCTTTCCCTATTTTTTTTTGGCTGTCTCACGTTTTAGGACTTGGGAAGGTGCTTTCCCATATGTTGACTTCTCTAGCTTTTGTTCTCTGGCATCAGGTGGTATTAGTTATTTTCAGTGATGAGAAGTTTCCAACTTAGAGAAGTTGTACAACTTGCTCCAAGTGAGACTTCTAAAGAGTAGCAAAATCAGGGTTCATGCCCAGCTCTGTGGAGCTCTGGGGCTCATTTTCTTGCTTCCATACACACGACAGGAAAACCTTGGTCTGTGAGCGTTTCGTTCTGGAAACATGCTTGTCATCCAAAGCACTCTTCTTCTATCAAAGCGAATTTCAGGAACCATTGGCTCAGTTGTGATCATGTCACACTGGGTGTCACATACTGTTCGAATTGTAAGACACGCTCGTTTATCAAGTTAATATTTGTTAGAAGCGTTTGCTTCTCTTGGGGAACACTAGCAGAACAAGTTACTTGCAATCCAAAGTTTTATGTTTACAAAAGAACTTGTACTTAAATGTGCCTTCTTCAAATGCTAAAGGTTTGCACGCCTGAGTGGCTCAGTTTATTTTGAGAGAGACAGAGACAGTGCAAGTGGGGGAGGGGCAGAGAGAGAGGGAGGCAGAGAATCCCAGGCAGGCCCCGTGTGCCAGTGCAGAGCCTGATGCGGGTCTCAAACTCACAAACAGCAAGATCATGACCTGAGCCAAAACCAAGAGTTGGATGGTTAACCAACTGAGGCACCTAAGTGCCCCAAGCATCTGACTCTTGATTTCAGCTTAGGTCATGATCTGGAAGCAGGGTCATGAGATTGAGTCCTACATGGGATTTCTCTCCTCTCTCCCCCTCTCTCTCTTTCTCAATCTCTCAAAACAAATAAACTTTAAAAAAGAAAAAAAGAAACATGTTGAAGGTGCTCTTGTATTTTAGTATTGTTCCTTGGTGAAGAGAGCTGTTTTTTACTTCATTTAGAATGGTGCCTTGATAATATTCCAGACTCTCAGGTGTGGGCACACTGTGCTGTGGATGAGTGTTTATTTTTGATTTTTATTTTTTTCATGCTAATACAAGGCATGGTTTTCTTTTTAAATTTTTTTTAAATGTTTTATTTATTTTTGAAAGAGACTGCGTGAGTCGGGGAGGAGCAGAGAGCGAGACACAGAATCCGAAGCAGGCTCCAGGCTCTGAGTTGTCAGCACAGAACTTGTACCCGAGAATTGTGAGATTATGACCCGAGCCAAAGTTGGATGTTTAACCGGCAAAGCTGCCCAGGCTCTTCTGCAAGTCATGGTTTTAATGGCACATACATGTGTAGTCTTTAAATGGAAACCTAAGCCTGAAGCTTGTAGTAAAATGAATTAGGAAGACATGTTCTGAGAAGACAGCATGGTGCAGTAAAAGGAATAAGAAATTTGGGGTAAAAAAATGTGCTTAAACGAGGGCTCAGGAGGCGCTTGGGTGGCTCAGTTGTTTGAGTATTCGACTTCGGCTCAGGTCATGATCTCACGGTTCCTGGGTTCGAACCCTGTGTGGGGCTCTGTGCGGTTTGTGGGTTAGAGCCCCACATTGGGCTCTGTGCTGACAGCTCAGAGCCTGGAGCCTCCTTCAGATTCTGTGTCCCCTTCTCTCTGCCCCTCCCCTGCTCGTGTTCTCTCTCTCAAAAATAAGTAAACATTAAAACAACAACAAAAACAGGGCTCAGTTACTTGCTAACTAACTTTGGGGCGTTTTTAGTTTAAGTTTATTTATTTATTTTTAGAGACAGCATGTGCATGAGTGGGGGTTTGGGGGCAGAGAGAATGGGAGGGAGAGAATCCCAAGCAGGTTCCGCTCTGTTAGTGCAGAGCCAGACGTGGAGCTCAGTCCATGAACAACCGCTAGTTCATGACCTGAGCCAAAATCAAGAGTCAGACACTTAACTGACTGAGCCACCCAGGCGCTCCACTAACTTTGGTTTTCATATCTATGGCCCTCCACCTATTTCTCTGCCAGTTAGGGATATAGGAGTCTGGTCTTCGGGTCAAATGAAATAATATATGCAGAAGTTCCTTATAAACAATAAAATAGGGTAGGTTACTGTTGTCACTTTCATTTGTACATTTCAGTTATAAAAACCTTTAACCTAAAGTCAGGGGAATGAAGGTAGCTATTTTTGGAATCCTCATACATTTTCAGAGTATTGTTATAGTGTTGGAGGCAGCAAAGCTTTAAAAATATTCTTGCGTTCCCCAGTTATAAAATAATTTTGCAACGTATCAACCCCATCTGTATAAATACCATACACAAGCAAGACCTGTTATTAACATGCTCATGTATTTTGATACATATGTGTGCTAGGGTATGTGTATCTTTTTTTTTAAATCTGGAATTGGGGCGCCTGGGTGGCGCCCTTGAGTCAGACACTGCCTTGAGTGTCTGACTCTTGATTTTGGCTCAGGTCATGTCCTGGGGATAGTGGGATCCACCTCTGTGCTGCTTAAGATTCTCTCTCTCTCTCTCTCTCTCTCTCTCTCTCTCTCTCTCTCTTCCCCCTCGTGCTCTCTCTCAAATTTAAAAAAAAAAAAAAAAAAAAGGAAAATCTGGAATCACAAAATTTTATATCCTGCTTTCACTTAATATTATAAATGTTTTTATCTTTCATTAAATGCTTTTCAGAGATATTTTAATAGCTATGCAATACCCCATTATGTAAACACTCCATGATTTCTTTTACCAATTCTCAGTCACTACTTTTTATTTCCAGTTTATTGAGGCATAATGCTAAGATCAGTGCTCACATACATATCTGTCTGCTGTAGGAATTTTTGGAAGAAATTCTGTCAAGGAAACGAATCCCAGAAAAGGAAGAGAAAGTTTAAGAGGTTGAAAGAAACCAGTACTGGAGCAGAAGCAGTAAAAGAGCAAACCCCAAACCCATTTATGTAAATGGCCTCTTGTCCTCAATGGCAGTTTGCATTTCTTCCCAATCAAGTACTGGAATCAGATAACTAGAAACCGGAGACCTCCATTAGTCTCATTAAGTGTCATGAATTATGCTTTGGTTCTGGGTAGTAGCTGTTTGATTAGTATGTTAGACTACCGGTTATATACCTCAGCTTACGGCTGTGTCACCTTAGGCAAATTACTAAGTGTGGCTAGACTGAAAAATAGAGATAATCATAGTGTCTACTTGACAGGGTTGTTAGTGAGATGAAACGATATAGTTCATGAAAGCACTTACTATGATCTGTGGTACATAATGAGGAGTTAAATCGTATTTCTCGTGTACATATTTATCTATCTTGGAGTGTAAGGTTTTCATTGTGCAGAAAGGCTCCCTGGCTTCTCAGGAAAATGATTGTAGTTCCGTGATAGTAAATGGGCCTCCACTGTGGGTGTGCCATTTGTTACCAGGGACCAAATATTAACATCCATGAATGATTTCTATTCTCTTCAGACCTGAGGCATATACCATAAAAGTACCCTTCTTCCTGTGTTCTGATGAGCTTTCCTGAGAGAAAACAAATTGGAGTTCAAAGGAAATAAACCTTTTTTTAAGAAAGGTCTTTCCTTTTCAAATGTAGTATTTTTAAAAAGTAGTCCTCCCGTTTTCAAATAGCCATAACATTAATAAAGTGATTTATAATCTTACTGTTTAAAATGGTAGCTTTTTAAAATTTTCACCTTCTTTTCTTTAAAAGAGCTGCTGCAACCATTGACAGCTTGGCAAGTCGCATCGAGGACCCTCAGATACAGGCTCACTGGTCGAATATTAATGATGTTTATGAATCTAGTGTGAAGGTTTTAATCACATCACAAGGTTATGAACAGATATGCAAGTAAGTGTCAAAAATAAGTTGTTCGTTTCAAACGTTAAGTTGCTTTTTACATATTGATGTTTGTTGAATGATTATATTGAGATTTGGGGTTTTATTTGCTGCGGTGCCATAACATTCCAGTAAATTCTATCAACTATAGAGGTTTTGTGCAAATGAGAAGTAAGAATGTCTGAAATAGTCTCCGTAAGGTAAATGTCACATATTTGAGTTGCGGCAAAAAATGAGCCTCATCATTGAGCGGCCACACCTTACACTCTGGTCCGCTTCAGTTCTTGCTCGAGGCGGTGGCGAGTCTGGGGTATTTGAAGTGAGTAGGGCCGTTTGCATTAGAGCCTATACTCTCCATATTGTGCCTAAAACAGCCTAAGTTTTGTAGCTCTCCTGGCGGGGGAGATTAGAGGATTAAACCTGTGTCTAATCCAGTTCATGATTATGCCCTTAAAATGGGGCTGAGAGCTGTGTCTGTAAAGGGGGTGAAATGACTTTTGTCCCGACCATTCACAGAGAAGCACTCTCCTTCACTTACATTCACAAATCACGGGCTAAGATACACGGGACAAATTGGTGGTTGCCAGAGGTTGGGAGGCGGGGTGGGCAAAAGGTACAAACTTCCATTTGTAAAAGTTCTGGGATCTAATGTACACCATGGTGACTATAGTTAAGAATACTGTGTTGTATATTTGAAAGTAGCTAAGAGTAGATCTTGAAAGGTCTTATCACAGGAACAAAAATGGGCAGCTTATGAGGTGATGGGTGTTAACGTACTACGATGATCATTTCATAAAATATATACACTTACTACATCATCATGTTCTACATACACCTTAAACCAATCAATGATGTGTGTCAATTATATTTCAATAAATCTGGGGAGAATAAACCAAGTTAATAAAATTAAGCTAGTAGCCACGGAAGGCATTTTGGCCTCCGTTTGAGCCTCTTTTGAAATTTAACAACTGGGGTTCCTGGGTGGTTCTAGTCAGTTAAACGACTAACTCTTGATTTCAGTCCAACTCATGATTCCAGGGTTATGGGATCGAGCCCCATGTCAGGCTCTGCACTGGGTGTGGAGGCTGCTGGGTTCTCTCTCTCTCTCTCTCTCTCTCTCCCCCCCTCTCTCCCCCCCTCCCCCTCTCTCTGCCCCTCTCCTGCTTGCACTCTCTCTCTCTCTCAAATAAAATATTAAAAACTAAAATTAACAACTGACAGGATATAGTTAAGTCCCCTTCCCCAGGTCAGTCTGAGAGAGCCATTAGCAAACATTTATCAGTGTCGGTGAGTACCTTTTCTTTTTCAAGTTTTAGTTGCTTTATTTCAGGCAGACCTAACTAGCCACTGTGCTCTCTCTGTTGAGCAAAACACAGTGAAAACAAAATCACCACCCTCAGGAGTAGGAGAGTATAATACCCTTAAAGTGTTGTTTGTTCGTTCGTTTGTTTATTTATTTATTTATTTATTTATTTACTTATTTATTTATTTAATGTTTGTTTATTTTTGCGACAAAGAGCGTGAGCAGGGGAGGGACAGAGAGAGAGGGAGACACAGAATCCAAAACAGGCTCCAGGCTCTGAGCTGTCAGCACAGAGCCCATTGCGGGGCTCGAACCCACGAACTGTGAGATCATGACCTGAGCTGAAGTTGGGCGCTTAACCGACTAAGCCACCCAGGCGCCTCTTAAATTGTTATTTTTAAAAAAAATTGTTTTTAATGTTTTATTTATTTTTGACAGAGAGAGAGAGAGAGACAGAGACAGAGCATGAACGGGGGAGGGTCAGAGAGAGAGGGAGACACAGAATCCGAAGCAGGCTCCAGGCTCTGAGCCATCACCACAGAGCCCAATGCGGGGCTCAAACTCACAGACCGCGAGATCATGACCTGAGCCGAAGGACGCTCAACTGACTGAGCCACCCAAGCGCCCCAATTGTTATTTTTTTAATATAGAGACTTTAATTCACTGTTTTTCAAAAATGAAAAATCGCTAGGGAGCATGATGTAAAAGATCGGATATAGAAGATAAAGGAATACACAATGGAAATCAGTCTTGCAACTTCCAGGAAAAGATGGTGGGGTGAAGGTGGATCATGGTTTTCTTCCCCTATACTATAGAGAAATAAGGAAATAATTGAGGTGATTTGGAGTGTGGTGGGAGAGTAGCCGTTGAATAAGGTAAAACAAGTTTGGCATGCATTTTAACTGTTACGGCTAGGTGATGGGGCCATTGGCTTTCATTGTATTTCATTGCATTACTTTCGTATATATTACTATATATGCAAAATCTACTGTGTACTTTTGCTTAAAATTTTCCACTGTAAAACATTACGAGAAAGAGTACAAAGGAGTGGAAAAGAAAAAAAATTGTCAGCATCGAGTTATTTACGTTTACAAGACCAAACAAATGTGAGATTATGGTTTCAGGGCCCGGGGTAAAAGTTCTAAACTTCTGAGAAGAAGGGTTGTTGATGATGTATCCTTGACAGCATCAGGAGGGAAAGGAAGTAGTAGAATGCCCTTTTCCTCATCTTTTATAGCTGGGGTCAACTTAGGTTATTTAAAGTTGAAAGTAATTCTCTTAGGACTTCCCAGAAGCATCTAAAAAGTTTCTACACATCCTTCTAGGAAAGTCTGTGCATTTACAAGCATATATATCCTACTTTTTCCCTACAATATTGTGTGCTTTTAAAATATTGAGACGTAATTCACATAAAAAATTTACTATTTTAGAGTGTACAGTTCAGTGGATTTTAGTATATTATTTACGTTGTATATCATCACTAATTCTAGAACATTTTCCATTACCTCAAAAAGAAACCCTATACCTATCAGCAGTCATTCCCAATTTGCATGTTTTTTTAAATATTATATTGGTGAATTGCATTAGGTTATATTGGTGAATAAGCATTCCTTACCACTACGTACAGATTTACTTCATTCTTTTTACAGCTTCATTGTGTTCATTGTATGTACCATGACTTTTAATCAGCCTTCTGTTGATGAACATTTTATTGTATTTTTAAATATTTATTCATTTTTGAGAGAGCGCAGGTGGGGAAAGGGCAGAGAGAGGGGGATAGAGGATCCTCAGTGAGCTCTGCACTGACAGCAGTGAGCCTGGTGTGGAACTCAAACTCAGAGCCACAAGATCATGACTTGAGCCGAAGTCTGACGCTCAACTGACTGAGCCACCCACGTGCCCCCTGATGAACATTTTAGTTGGATGCCAGCCAGGTAACTTGTACACGTGCAAGTACATCCGTAGGCAAGTATATCCGTAGGATAAAGCCCTACAGGTGTAATTGCTGGGTCAGAAGACAAGGACGTTTAAATTTTGTGTTAATGTTACCAAATTGCTTTTCAAAGCGGTTGCCACAACTATGCTTCTACCAATAGTAATCATAATTTTTTTTAAGTTTATTTATTTTGAGAGAGAGAGACCATGCACAAGTGGAGGAGGAGGAGAGAGAATCCCAAGCAGGCCCTGCACTGACAGCATGGATCCCGACACAGGGCTCAAACTCACAAACTGTGAGTCGAGCCAAAATCCATAATCAGACACTTAACTGACTGAGCCACTCAGGCGGGTGCCCCAGTACTCAGGCTTTTTACCATTTGGTTAAGTTTGTAAGTTTTTCCTTTTAAGCCTTCTGAATTTTGTGTTTTTCTTTGAAAGAAATATGTAAACTTTTAATACGTCAAAATTACAATTTTACATAGATAATTGACACAATGTTTTATTCCTAAGTGGTCACTGTAAAGTCAAGTCTAAAAAAAGAGGTATTTTCAAATGTGAGGAGATACAATGCTATTTTATCCTTCAGTTCATCTAGATGGTTTGATTTGGAGAATTTCCTATTTCTCGTAGATGTTGTATGCTAGTGCTAAAAATTTGTAAATTGGTTTGGAAGAAGGTCGTTATCTGCATGTTGTTTTGTGAGTTTCTTTATTTGACCTAAGCCAAGTTAATAGAGTATATATTTTGACTTGTTTGCCGATTATTTCAGGAGAGGGTGTGGAGTTAATGAAAGCTTTTCCCTTTCCGTATGAGAATTTGATCTTCGGTTAACTCTTTAGCTATAGTCCCCTAGTAACCTGCTAAGAAAAGATGCCACCTGTGTTACTAGGCAACATTGCTTTTGGCAAAAATGATCCCAAACTGGTAAAGTGGATCTGGACTGGAAGGAATTATAAACACCTGATGGAGGTGCCTTTGGCTTTTCCCAGATGGAGTGACTTCTCAAACTGGGCAGTATCTCCTGGGCGGGGGGGGGGGGCTGTGGAGACCATGTCTATGGAGTTGTCATGAGGACATGTGGCTCTTATACGGAATGAGGGTTCTAAGTCGGGGCAGGTCCCCCACATGCCCAGTGTAGATCTCATCTCAGTGCAGCAAAGGTGTGCAGATTGTCAGAGCAGAGTGGCAGTGGGTGTTGGCCGGCTGGCAAGCTGGGCTTCCTCTCCTGCATCCTTCTGCGCGCGTGGGTGACCTAGGGGCATCTGGTGGCAGTCTGACGGTTACCTTGAACCTAAGACAAGCCCTCTCTCCCATGGGTGTTGGTGTAGGTTATCAAAATTGTTATTTTCGGTTTCTTTGGTGTTAAGGTTTAAGGTCTGTGGCATCGTATGAGGTAATTTTGAACATTTCTGATTTTTAGTATATGTGTCTATAAAGGTCCATTCAGCTGCAGTTGAATATCGGAGTGGAGCAGATCCGAGTTGTACACAGGGATGGAAGAGTGATCACACTGTCTCACCAGGAGCAGGAGCTACAGGACTTCCTCCTGTCACAGGTAAGAGTTATAGACCGCAAGTCTGGGGCCTCTTGCCCTTGTTACTGCTTAAAGAACAAAATGAGTAAGGAAGAGTTAAGGTATATTATAAAAAGAAAGCTATTTTTGTCCGCCATCTTGCTTAATTTCTAGTGCACATTTTACAACTTAATGACTAATTGTGAAACTTTGATAAATTGTCCTAGATATATTTCCAGTTGGTTTGTGGTTAAGATGAAGGAGCAGCTCGGAGACTGTAAACTTCGGATTTCTCACGTTTGCCTGGGTTTACAGCCCCTTTGGGTCCACACAAAAGTGGAGAATTACCCCAGAAAACCAGAGGAGAGATCAGATACAAAACTCTAGTGACCCTCCATGATAATAAGTGGGATGTTTTACTTAAGCCCTCAGATATAGTTCTTCCGTGTTAAGGAGCAGCATGGAAAGTGCTGGGTTCTAGTCCCAGGTACACCACAAATTTGCTTTGTGACGCCAGACAAATTTCTGGACCTTCCTTTCCTCTTCTGTAAAGTTAAGAATAGTATTTCTCTTGTGTTCTTCATGGAGTTATGATCCAGTGAAAAATTGACTTGTGGGAGAAAGGGTAGGTTTAGAGAAGCTAATACGCTTTTCACAATATACACATTTATATTTCACATAAAGCTGAAAAAAACATGCTCTCTCCATCCTAGAAGCAATAATCTTCTATACTGACTTTCTTTGGTGCCAAGTAAATAAAATGCATTTGTGAGATATGACAGTTTTTGGTTGATTACACTTAAACTGACTTTCATGTCACACACACACACGCACGCACACAGAACTATATTGGGAGGCTGTTGGGTAGCTCCGAGAACCAATGGAAAGTCTAGAGAACAAGGCTGGCAGGTGGCGGAGATCAAAGGAAGCTGCCCGGTGAGAAGCACAGCCAGGACAGCGGCTGCTGTCAGTTGCCATCCTGACACTCCCACTGCCTTCATCGCTAGTGGCAGAGTGCACTCTAACTTGCCCCTGTGCACTAGTCAGGATTTTAGTAGAAAATAGGTGGCACTCAGTAATTTTTCTAAGGATTTACAAAAGTGTGGGTGTAGGAGAACCACCGGGGAAAGTGTGGTAACCTGGTGCTAGTACCAACCAGGTAACCAGGCCGGGGGTTGCTGAGTGGTCACCAGTCCTAAGCCAGAGGGATAAGGGGAGGGCTTGTAGGTGCCCTAAAGGGGGAGAGTCATGTGGAACAGGCCACCTTGGAAAAAAACTAGTCGCCTTTCATCACCGGATACAAGCTCACGGGGAAGGGTACCGACCTTGCTTTCCTCTCTCTTTCGCCATCCTCTGGCTCCCATTACCTTGGTTGCTCCCGTTGTCTGAACCCACCCTGAAGCCAAATGATGTAACCATATGGGTCATCCTCTCTGGGTGGAGTAGGGTGGAGAGTGGATTTGCAGGGGTAACTGGAAGATACTCAGCACACCCCGCTGCCTTTGGTACTGCGCCACATTCGGTGATCCAGGTGGGAGTCTTTGGTTGGCCAAGTTTAGATCACGTGTCTGTCTTCAAGCTGCCATCGGGCAGGGAAGGCGAGCATCAGGCTATTTTAACCTCTGTGGTGGAAGGTGGGATCCTCCCCCGGTAATCACAGAGGAGGGTTCCTCACACAGAAGATAGGATTCCTGTCTGTGCTCGGCAGGGGACACCCCAACAAAAAGTTCACAGTCGTGATGTCAAGCTACTGCAAAGTAAATATCCATGGCAATTACACATGAAGTTTCCTTTTTCGTTCACAGATGTCACAGCATCAGGTGCATGCAGTTCAGCAGCTCGCCAAGGTTATGGGCTGGCAAGTGCTAAGCTTCAGTAATCATGTGGGCCTTGGACCCATAGAGAGCATTGGCAATGCCTCTGCCATAACGGTGGCCTCCCCGAGTGGTGACTATGCTATCTCAGGTACTGGCTGCTGCTTGGAATGTGAAGAGGCCTTTGGGAGTTTGGTGTTAACATTTACCTGTAATAGGCATACTTGGGAGTCATTTATCTCTGCAGTGAGTTCATATAGCAGTTATGCTGAGCTTTTATCTGATCATAGCTATTATTCAGAGCAACAAATTATTCTCTTCTAGTGGTCTTAAAAATGTTTTGCTTGGTGACACATTTTCCTAAGAGATCTGAAAACTGCTATTAGCATCGTTACTCCTAAAGTTCAAAACCTTTGATGGATAAATGCTTTTTGAAAATGTACTGCAAATTGGCAAGAGTAATATCAGATCCTAAGGACATGACGGGATGGAACAGAGAGGAGAGGAGTTTTTGGAGTACTTGCGGCTTTAGTGTAGTCTTTTCTTTCCTTCTTTCTTTCTTTCTTTCTTTTTTTTTTTTACTGTTTATTTTTGAGAGGCAGAGAGAGACAGAGCACAAGCAGGGGAGGGGCAGAGAGAGGGAGAAACAGAATCTGAAGCAGGGTCCAGGCTCTGGGCTGTCAGCACAGAGCCTGACGTGGGACTCAAACTCACAAACTGCGAGATCATGACTTGAGCCGAAGTCGGACACTTACCTGACTGAGCCACCCAGGCGCCCCTAATGTGGTCTTTACTAATACCTGTTCTAAATATTTGAAAGAGTGAGCAATTAGAAATTTTTCCCCCAGAACCATGGTCTGAATCTGTAGGCTTGGTCATTTGCTCGATCTTTATTGATAAGAGTTTCAAAATACCCATTTCTTCTTCGCTGAGTAATGAAGCCTCATTAAAACCTGAAGTTCGTAATTCAGAATAATCTTGCCTTCTCCCTCCCAGTCCTGATTCTAAACGTTTGAGTTTCCTTCTATATTAGATGTGTATCAAGTGTTTTAGAAAAAAAATAAATTGGTTTTCTGAAAATATACAGGACATACGACTTTCCTAAGCCAGAATTCATCTTGCCACATTTTTATGATACAAACAGTAATTCGTGAATATTTATACCAGCCTAGTATATATAAATCAGCAAGGTTTGTTTGGTTTTTTGCATATGAAAACGGACCAGTGCTTTTAAACAAGAGCTTTTAAGTGCATATGCAGAAAAGGTTTTTGTATTCGTGGTAGAATGAAGTTGTGGGACGCTTCCTTGTTTTCTAGTTTGGAAATTGACCATACTGATATTTTGGTTTTGCTCCGCAGTTCGCAATGGCCCTGAAAGTGGCAGCAAGATCATGGTTCAGTTTCCCCGGAACCAGTGTAAAGACCTTCCGAAGAGTGATGTTTTACAGGATAGCAAATGGAATCATCTTCGTGGTCCGTTCAGAGAAGTTCAGTGGAATAAGATGGAAGGTCGAAACTTTGTCTATAAAATGGAGCTGCTTATGTCTGCGCTCAGCCCTTGCCTGCTATGATCCTTGTTTCCAGCACGGTCTCTGGATTGTTTTTTGGCAGAGAAGTTTCCAGAAACGGACTTGAGAAGATGAACCATTAAGCACAAGGAAGAGAAATTTTCCAAAGGAGTATTGTTTTAAAAAAATAATTAGCAGATGTTTACCTAGCATTTTGAAACCTTTCACTTTATAAGTGACGAGTGCTTTGAAATGCAGAAGCTTATGTACAGTTATAGGGTATATAGTATAGGGAGATGCAAAACAACTTTTTTTATGCAGTTAACTTGAAATGTTACTAATTTATGGGTTTGAATTAACTTTTTAAAATATTCCTTTGATGTTGACATCAAATAAAGCATATGGTTAAAAATTCCAGATACTTGTTGAACTCTTAACAACCTAAATGAATGGTCTTTTTTTTTTTTTTTAGAAAAGAGCACTGATGATTTTAAAGTTTATTTATTGAGAGAGAAGAGAGCAGAGGAGGGGCAGAGAGAGGAGAGAGAGAATCCCAAGCAGGCTCTGTACTGTCATCGTGGAACCTGTCCCTGGGCTTGAGGTCACAAACTGAGAGATCATAACCTGAGCCAAAACCAAGAGTCAGTCGGTTGCTTAACCGACTGAGCCACCTAGGCACCCCCAAATGAATTATGTCTTTTATCAACTCATCTCATTCTCCTATTCGTTAAAAAGATTGCTTAAGAATATACAAACGCTCTTATGACCCAGCTTTCGTACAGAGCGTGCTCACAGTGAAAGAAGACCTCTTCCCCTGAAGTGGAAGGATCTACACGCCGGCAGGAAGATCCTCTCCCCCTTCCGTAGCAGAGCTATTAAAGCTACACTTGTCTTGGCAAATCAACTACCTCTTCCTCCAATTGCCTTTATGTATGCCTGGGTCCTCTGAGAGCATCCTAGAAAGTGCTCAGCCGAAGGCACAGAGGGCAGGGTATATTTTTAGGGTTTTCTCAGGTCCCTTTTTTGTCTCTTCCGCCACTTGAATGACCTCTGTCCCTTAAGACGGCAAGTGCTCACACCCCGCCCCGCCTGCCCCTGCAATTCTCCAGCCTCCACCCAACAGCTCTGGATTCCTTCTTTCAGTGAAAGTATTGTCCTGTCTCACTCCATAAAGCGCTCTTCCTCCAGGGAAAAATACGAATGGATCTGTGGATTGATTACATTTTACAAATAACATATTTGAACTTTCTGGAAATAGTGCCCCAATCCTAAAATGCACCTGAGTTACTTCCCTTAATAAGAGACTTAGGTTTATATGAGTCTTTTGGAACAATTATAAATAATACATAGGGAGTGTATTCCTTATGAGAAAGGCTTTCAATTTTTTAAAGATACCCTTTTAATAAGTTATGACTAAAATCGCTTCATAAGGTTTATATTTTTCTTTTAAAAGAAAAATGGAACTTGTAAGCCACAAAGTACCATAACATCTCTGTGTGTGTTTGCTTGTTTTCCCCTCCTGATCGAGATGCTGCATCTTTCTATCCATGGAAATTCTAAGAAACTGTTATGACTCTACAATTATAAAGCTTTATAAAAAATAAATCTCTTCATGGTGGCCCACAAAAGTTGCCTTAGCTAATTATCCTAAGCTAATCCATACAGCTCTACTCACATGTGGAGTCTTCTGTAATTTTGAAGGCTCATACTCAAAGGACTTTTGCTAGGAGACTTTGTTTTGGTGGGGGTTTTGTTTTTTGGTTTAATTTCCATCCACTGCAAATTGATAATTTGGTAAATATAATAAAAATGAGTTATTAGAAGAGTTACAGTTTAAAGAGATCCAGAATAAAAGCCCCCCTCTTATTATAATAGCCATAAAATGGCTATCAACTAGAAAAAATGAACGCTTTGTTGTGTAGGATTATCTGGTCAGGAGCCAGTGCAACGACCACACCGAGTGGAGCGGAGAGCCCAGGGTGTAACCACAGGCTCTCTCAAGCTTCATCTGAGGACAGTGGAGCAACCTCACGCTGCCACGGTCTTCATCGCTGGGGAGTGAAGAGCCATTACCCGCTACTTAGAAAACAGTGGAAAAGGAAGGAGAGGCAGGGGGAAGATGGCAGCTCGGCCACTGGGCCAGCAACTCATGTGCCTTGTGTTGATTCACATTCTCCAGCTTAATTAATGTTGCAACCTGGATGACCCGGCAATGGAAGAATATACCGTTGGGAAAGTTGGGAGGCCAGCGGGAGCAAACCAGTTAGTCCCTAACCGTGTGTTTAACAGGCTGGCAAAAGAGCTGGGTTCTGATGTCGGTTCTACCCCTGCTTAGCTGTCTCCGTTTGGCAACGTTACCCCGGCTGCACCTGGTCCCTTACGTGTTAAAACAGGACAAGAATGCCCCCTGCTCACCTCAGTGGTGGTTCAAAGGTCTCAGTATGGTTGGTAATGGATGTGAAGTTCTAAAGGGCTGGCAGATAGAAAACATTAAGTGACTGTTCTCGGAAAGTCCAGCGTTTTAGAAGTCAGTAAGTGGTTAAGACGCCGGCTTTATTTGTATTTATCAGTAGGAGAAAGCATTTTAGAATGTCCTGTTTTGTTCAAATTTACAGGTGACAAAGACAGCGAGTGCATCTGTGGCCATGAAGATTTTTGGTTTTTTCCAGTTCATTTTGAAAGCCATGCTCTGTGGTCAATTTCTTTCCATACCTTGGTTCACTTCTACTTCGTACTCCAATTCTTCGTTGCCTTGGGACTAACATCTCTGACTCTCACTTCAGGGTGGGAACTGACGTTGACAGGCAGTTCACAGCTGAGAAACCCTGTGTCTGAAATAGCAAGTGCCAAGTGCCAAGTGCTACGCGAACTTTGTGACTGGAGCTTCGTCTTCGTTCTCAAGTTTGCTGTTTCCTATTTACAAGTCCACCTCTAGAAATTCATCCTCTAGGCATACTTCGCAAAGGACAGAGTCACAGAGATCACCATCTGCAAACTGAAAAATTGAGACCGATCTAAATACCCAAAAAAGGGGGCGACTGGGTGGCTCAGTCGGTTAAGCGGCCGACTTCGGCTCAGGTCATGATCTCACGGTCCGTGAGTTCGAGCCCCGCGTCAGGCTCTGTGCTGACAGTTCAGAGCCTGGACCCTGTTTCAGATTCTGTGTCTCCCTCTCTCTCTGACCCTCCCCTGCTCATGCTCTGTCTCTCTCTGTCTCAGAAATAAATAAACGTTAATAAATAAATAAATACCCAAAAAAGGAAATGGCCTAAATTACGGTAAAGGAGCCCGAAATAACTGGTGCTCATTTTTACTTCTTTAAAAGTTGAGCTCACCACATGGCCAACGTGTTTTTCTGCTCCCAATATTCTGGCTCCCCTTGATTAGGAACCAGGAAAACCACCGTATTATACTTTATTTCTCTTCCTATTTACTGATTGTGAAACATTTGTTGTAGAACAGACTATATTTGGCTTGAAGTGGTAGATGAGGGAGAAGTTTGAGATATAAAAGTAGCACATGTGCAACAGGATAGAGAGCCTGGAAATAAACCCGTAGCTACATGGGCAGTTAATCTAGGACAAAGGTGGCAGGGATATGCAATGGGAAAAAGTCTCTTCAACAAATCGTGTTGGGAAAACTGGACAGCTACATGCAGAAGAATGAAATTGGACCGCTTTCTTTCACCATACACAAAATTAACTCAAATGGGTTAAAGATGTAAATATGAGACCTGAAACCATAAAACTCCTAAAAGAAAACATAGATAGCAATCTCTTGGATGTCGGCCTTAGCAAATATTTAAGGATATGTCTCAAGGGAAACAAAAGCAAAAATAAACTACTGAGACTTCGTCAAAATAAAAAGCTTCTGCACAGCAAAGGAAACTATCAACAAAACCAAAATGCAACCTGTTAAAAGATATTTGCAAATGATATAGCCAAAAGGGGTTAAAATCCAAAATGTATAAAGAGCTGATAAGCTCCACACCAAAAAAAAAAAAAAAAAAAAAAAAAAAAAAAAGCAACAACCTGATTAAAAAATGGGCAGAGGAACTTAATAGCCATTTTCTCAAAGAAGATATACAGATGGATAACAGACTTATGAAAAGACATTCAGCATCACTCAGCATCAGGAAAATGCAAATCAAAACCACAATGAGATGCCACCTCACACCTGGCAGAATGCCTAGTATCAAAAAGACAAGAAATAACCATGTTGGTGAGGATGTAGGGGAAACGGACCCCTCATGCACTGTTGGTGGGAATGCAAACTCGCGCAACCACACTGGAAGACGGTGTGGAAGTTCCCAAAAAAATTAAAAACAGAAATACCTGTGATCCAGTATTTCCACTTCTGGATATTTACCCAAAGAAAATGAAAAGATATGGACCTCCTGTGTTTATTGCAGCATGATTTACAATAGCCAAGGTATAGAGGCAACCCAAGTTTTCATCAATAGATGAATGGATAAAGAAGAGTGGTGTGTGTGTGTGCGTGTGTGTGTGTGTGTGTGTGTGTACTTCTACATATGTATATACACCTATTATGCTAAGTGAAACAAGTCAGAGAAATACCATAGGATTTCACTTATACGTGGAATCGAAACACAAAAGAAGAAACGGAAACAGACTCGAATACAGAGAACAAACTGGTGGTTGCCAGAGGGAGGTGGGTGGGGGAATGGGTGAAATTGATAAAGGGGATTAAGAGGTACAAACTTCAAATTATGAAATAAGTCACAGAGATTACAAGTACAGCGCAAGAAATACAGTCAATATTGTAATAACGTTACACGGTGACAGATGGTATCTAACATGATGAGACCTGAAACTACCATAACATTGCGTGTGGATCATTCTTCAATTAAAACAGAAACCAAAGTGGGGCGCCTGGGTGGCTCAGTCGGTTAAGCGTCCGACTTCGGCTCAGGTCATGATCTCATGGTCCGTGAGTTTGAGCCCCGCGTTGGGCTCTGTGCTGACAGCTCAGAGCCTGGAGCCCGTTTCAGATTCTGTCTCCCTCTCTCTCTGCCCCTCCCCTGCTCATCCTCTGTCTCTCTCTGTCTCAAAAATAAATAAACGTTAAAAAAAAACAAACACAGAAACCAAAGCTTTCTGAGGTTAAAAATGTACATTTCTCTTAGTAGAGTCTTGGGTGTATTTATTCATGTAATTTAAGATTAACCCACCCCCCCAAAAAGTAACATACAATCTGCAAAACTTCCCAATAATTTAGATGAAGCCAGTGATGTGTCTCTTACCTAAATCTATTCACAGCTTTTCTTTTGACGCAATTTACAAATACTCCCAGTCCAAGCCCCTTGGGACCCAAAAGGCAGTAATAGAGAACTGTGATCTGTGTTTAGTATTTGAAAAAGCCTAAAGGCGATCACACATTTACCCAACAAAACTTCACCATCAGATTTCTTTGCCAGAACACCATCAAATCAAAGTGATACCAATGATTTCGTTCTGACCAGGAATTCTAATTGACACTTTAGTATTTGTGATTAATAAAAACAGGAAAATAAATAATTGTTTAATAAATTCATTTTGTTTGGCAAGAAAAGAAATCGTTCAAACCATGAGGTACCTGAAGGAAAAATACTTTTAGCATTTTTAGGGCCAGAACTGCCCAAAACAAACCCTGGTCTGTTGCATCAAAGGAATGTAACCTACCTGTTTCCACTTTATAAGGTGACATCTAAAGCTGAAACTTTAGGGGCGCCTGGGTGGCTCAGTCAGTTGAGTGTCTGACTTCAGCTCAGGTCATGATCTCGCGGTCTGTGAGTTCAAGCCCTGCGTCGGGCTCTGTGCTGATAGCTCGGAGCCTGGAGCCTGTTTCAGATTCTGTGTCTCCCTCTCTCTCTGCCCCTCCCCCACTCATGCTCTGTCTCTCCCTCTCTCTGTCAAAAATAAACACACACAAAAAATTTTAAAGCTGAAACTTTGGATTTCTTTTACATGAACAATACTCTTCCTCCCTCCTCCAAATAGTCCCTAATAAGCTTTACAATAAAACCCACCAATATTATGAAACAATCACTCTGAAGTCCTGAAAGAGTAAAGGATTCCTAGGGAACAGAGCTGACTGTGTTAGTTAACAAGAAGAAGCCACCTTGGTTGAAGGAACAAGTCTGCCATTGAAAGAAAGATGGCTCAAGATATTTATTTTCGTATATATCATTTGAAATAAAAAGTACCTTCTGAGTGAACAATTGTAATGTATCCATGCTAGGGATTGCACTGTGCAGGCAATAAGAATGAAGTTTAGGAATAAGTAGAGACACGAAATAATGCCTAAGAAACATTAAGGGAAAACAAGCCAATTGTAGGATAACACATATCACAGAAGCCCATTTGCCTAAAAAGAAAACAGATGGACTATTGGGATGTGTGCATGGAGAGAAAGAGAGAGAGAGAGAGAGAGAGAGAGAGAGAGAGAGAGAGAGGTGTTCACAGATGCCTACGGCTAGAAGGATACATGCCCAATGTAACTACTCTTCCCTCTGGGGAGTAGGACTTGAGGGAGAATTTTACTTTTTACTTTATATACAGACTTGAGTATCATTTCAATTTTAAAGAAGGATTTCTCACCTTTGCAATGAAACCAAGCCCCAACGCCCACCCGATTTCTAAAAGGCAGTGGAAGTGGTGTCCTGAGCCTCACCACGCGCGGACTGGAAAGGCCGCCACCCCTTGAGAAGTTGCGTTGTGGACAGACGCGCCCACAGTGGCCACAGGCCTGGCTCTGCGTCCCTAAACCAGCGGTGCTTGATGCTTCCCTGCAGCGGCCAAAGAAACCCAGGCTGGGATATGAAACGGATGGCAGAGGGAGGGTTCCCCTTGCCCCAGGGTTTGACAGCAGGCTCCTGCTCAGGGCAGGTCTCAGAACTGGCTGCCTCGCACTGCGCAGCTCCTCACCTTCCTGTGACTTCTATCTCAAGGGGCCTGGCGTGCTGTGCGTTCCTCCCACGGGGGCCTCCGCCGTCCTTCCAAACTCGGAACACGATGAAATGAGAAAGTACGGTGTATACCTTTTTAATTTTCTTAGATCGCAATCTGAGAGGACGTTCTGTTGACAGGGCATGTTATGTTCCGTGCGGCATCTCACGCACTGTTGAACGCGGTGGTACAATGGTCACATCTTTATTTCAGCCCTTTGCGGAAGCAGAAAGGACTCTGTTGAATTATGATTAATACTCTGGAAGCAAAAACTTCCAATTAGGCTTCTGGGAGGATGCAGGGCAGAATGACGGGCAGGTGTTTTTCAGAATCACTAAAAAATGTTTACAGTTCGTCATTTAAAAAAGGTGCCAGACGAGGATGTGGAGAAACAGGAACCCTCTTGCACTGTTGGTGGGAATGCAAATTGGTGCAGCCACTCTGGAAAACAGTGTGGTGGTTCCTCAGAAAATTAAAAATAGACCTACCCTATGACCCAGCAATAGCAGTGCTAGGAATTTACCCAAGGGATACAGGAGTACTGATGCATAGGGGCACTTGTACCCCAATGTTTATAGCAGCACTCTCAACAATAGCCAAATTATGGAAAGAGCCTAAATGTCCATCAACTGATGAATGGATAAAGAAATTGTGGTTTATATACACAATGGAATACTATGTGGCAATGAGGAAGAATGAAATATGGCCCTTTGTAGCAACATGGATGGAACTGGAGAGTGTGATGCTAAGTGAAATAAGCCATACAGAGAAAGACAGATACCATATGGTTTCACTCTTATGTGGATCCTGAGAAACTAACAGAAACCCATGCGGGAGGGGAAGGAAAAAAAAAAAAAAAAAAAAAAAAAAAAGAGGTTAGAGTGGGAGAGAGCCAAAGCATAAGAGACTCTTAAAAACTGAGAACAAACTGAGGGTTGATGGGGGGTGGGAGGGAGGGGAGGGTGGGTGATGGGTATTGAGGGCACGTTTTGGGATGAGCACTGGGTGTTGTATAGAAACCAATTTGACAATAAACTTCATATATTGAAAAAAATAAAAATAAAAATAAAAAAGGTGCCAGACCCATGGCTGTGGCTGGGGTTTTTCTAATGCCCACAGGTGATGGAAACCTCACCCAGGGCCTCTGAGCGCTTGGCAGGACTGGGCTCACACACAAAGGGCTGGGGCTTTATTTTCAGGCTTTATTTTGTTCTTTACAATTTTTTTTTTCACAGTTTAAAACATAACTTATAGCTTAGCATTTCCAGTGGCCAACCTCTGGAATTTCAGATTTTCTTTTTTGAAAAATAGACAAAAACACTTCAGGCTCTGGAATCAAATACTTTCCACAAGACTGTTCAGGATGGAGGGAGCTTTAAAAGTGCAAAATAAAGACATGGAAAGCCAGGGGCATAACTTTTCATGAGCTTTGGGGTGGGGGGCAGTTTAATTTACATTTGGGTTTGCCATGAAGGCCTCTCACTGGTTCCGCTTTTCCATTTCTCCTTTTATTCTGGAGATTACCACCCCTGACTTCTGACAAGCTAGAAGCACAGTTCTGGAAAGCAGGTGGTATAGAAGAGCACACACAGATGCCAGCAGGTGCCCAGATCCAAACGGGTTTCCTGCTGATGCACTTTCTGTGGGAAAGAGAAGAAAGAACTAATCAGATTATCCTTGGCCCCCTTTTTATTCCCATACTCCCACCCTGCTTCTTCATGATAGTGGGGACTTGTATGAGGAACCCATCCTGGTGGGGGACTGGTTCCTCTGACTGCTGCCTGGGGAAAGGGCACAGGTGTGCGTGTTTACAAGTGGGTGCACAGGAGGTGGCCTGGGGGGTGAGAACCTTCTCTGTGCAGGTGCTCAAGCTACAAATCAGTTGTGTAGACCAACTGCTCTCTTGCCTTTTGAATCAAGTAGTGCCTTTAGAGTCTTTCTCTAAGAGCACAGAGCTCCTGTGTGACTACTCCAAAAATCCCTTCTTGTTACCCCGGATTATTTAGAGAAAGGCCTAACTTCTCCAAGCAACTTTTTTTGCCACATGGGAAGTAGAAAAGATATTGACACTGGGGACTTCAAGCAAAGAGAGGGGCACCTGAGTGGCTCAGTTGGTGAAGCATGGGACTTCGGCTCAGGTCATGATCTCACAGTTCATGAGTTCATACCCCAAGTCGGGCTCTCTGCTGACAGCACAGAGCCCATTTTGAATCTTCTGTCCCCCTCGCTCTCTGCCCCTCCGTGGCCCCCCCACCCCTCTCTCGCAAAAACAAACATTTTAAAAAATCAAAGAGGAGAAGAGAAGGGAATGCTCCACTAATTGGGCTGGTGCGTTTGGTCTGTAGCTAAGAGTGTTGGAGAGAGAAAGGATAATGGAAAACAAGTTCATGCCTATTTAGAGCTTGCCAAATGGAAGTCGGGGTGGAGAAACTTTCAAGTAAACACGGTGACTGACAAGCCGAGAGCCTAAGAGCCCAGGCCACTTGTGCTCCAGTCCCCAGGTCCCCGTGGAGCCCCGGTACACCAGAGCGTGTATCAGTTTACAGCACTCGGTAGCCTGCTTGGCTTTCCAGACCCTTGAAGAATCCTCCTGCTTTCCTGAAATTGCTCAGTGAGCTCTGTGCATACTGTGGGCTTCACCTGATACCCCAACTGTGAGGTAGGTGAGCGCCAAGTGTTCCTAAGCCCACTTGGGAGGGAGCAAGGGCCTGACTTGAGACAAAGTGTTGGTGACGAGGGGCACAGTCGTACCACCCACCACGCAGGCTCGCTTTCACAGGTACCAGAACCTGGCTTGTCGGGAAGCCATTTGGAGGCCAGCTGCTGCCCACAGTGGAGATGAACATCTGTGTTCCTCACTCTGGCCTAAGTAGGGGCCAGAGGAGGGAAAATCCAATTAATGTTGGGCTACCAGAGGAAGAGAGAGGTCATTTTCTCCCTATTCCTTGCTTCTGACACTGGTCCCTCAGGAACAAGCGGAGCCCCTCTCCCTAACCAGGCCCCGGGGTCTGCTCCAAGCACCTCATTAGGGCCCAGTCTCTCCCCCTGCATGGCAGGCAGATCATGTAAAAGCCTCGGGTTTTCTCACAGTAGCTCCCGCAGCAGAGGCTGGAGGGACCAGCAGAGCAGAAAGGAACACAGAGAGCCTGTCCAATGCTGGCTGCACGCTCGGTCCGGGGCCACTCCGGCCTCGGACACGGAGACGCCTCCAGCGGCCTCCAGCGGCCTCCCCCAGGGCCGCGACGAGTGTAGCCAGCAAGCGGCCCGACCAGCACGAGGCCACTGGCGTGGGTCCGCAAAGCGGCAGCCGAGCGAGGCTCTGGCCCGAAGCCTCAAGCGCGCTTCTCCTTGAGCTTCTCGCAAGCACTAGAACGGACTTTGTCCAATCCAGAGTCCTCGAGTCCACGGAGTCAATTTCGCTAACATCCGCAGTCCCCTCGGGACCGTGTGGCTACGGCCGGGCGGCAGGAGGCTGGGAGGGCGGATTGGCCGCGTTCGCACCCTTTGTGGAAAATACTCTTCTCCTCTTGAGGTAGGAATGTAACTGGGCGCAGCCTTGGCTAACACTCCACATCTTGCAGCTCAATCTCCTCAGTGGTGCTCTCTGCAAAGCAAAAGACAAGCCGCTCAGTTGCCCGCCAGCCACGGGGGGAGGGTTCTCGCTGAGACCAGGATAACAAGAACCACCTCCAGCCATAAAAGCGTGAATGGATCACCACAGGGCCCAGAGAATTACCTTTGAGTTTGTGTCTTCTCTTCCTCTGGAATTTATACGCACACTTATTACAAACCCACATGAGGCTGATTAACAGCGCGGCCACGGCAGCGAGCAAAGCAAGGAAGACAGCCACAAAATGGAGGTCTTCGTAGAGGATCTCTACGGGGTGGGCAGGGCAAGGGGAAGATAATGGCTCGTTTAATATCACGAAGTCGCTGCCCCACACGTGGGCAGTTCAGAGAGGTGCCAGGCCCCGGGGGGGGGGGGGGGGACTGCCTTACCCGACACGTGCAGCACGATGGTGCCAAACTGGCTGCTCCCCAAGCGTTCCGTCACCGTGATGATGTAGTAGCCCGAGTCCCTCACGCCCACGCCGAAGAGCTGGATGGAGCCGTTGTCGAAAGTGCAGAGCCTGTCCTTGTGGCTCTGGGAGATGTTGGCCTGAGTGCCCGGCTTCCACTCCACGATCTTCTGTGCGCCCCAGTTGGAGGTGTACTTCCATTCAATGGTGGGGACGCCATGGCAGGAGTACTCAACCGAGAGCAAGATGTCTTCCTCCACCGTGGCATTGATGGCCGACTGGGGGATGTACAGGGACACACCCTGACCTGCAGGATGGAATGCCAGATGTGGGGCAGCGTCTGTATGAACTTAGAGGAAAGCGGACTTTCACGACTCGTTGATTTATTCAGCAACTATTTATTGAGTGCCTAGCACATGCCAGGCTATCTTCTAGGTTCTGGTGCTGGCACTACAGTGGTGAACATTATAGACTGAGTAATTGTACCCCGCATCACGAAACTCCCATGTCGGAATCCCAACCTCCAGTGTGACTGTATTTGAAGATGCAGCCGCTAAGGAGGTAATCAAGGTTAGGGGCACCTGAGTGGCTCAGTGGGTTAAGCGTCCGACTTCGGCTCAGGTCACGATCTCACAGTTTGTGAGTTTGAGCCCCGCATCGGGCTCTGTGCTGACAGCTCGGAACCTGGAACCTGCTTCAGGTTTTGTGTCTCTCTCGGCCCCTTCCCCACTCACACTCTGTCTCTGTCTCTGTCTCTCTCTCAAAGATAAACATTTAAAAAAATTAAAAAAAAAAAAAAAGAGGAGGTAATCCAGGTTAAATGAGGTCATAACGGTAGGGCCCTAATCCAATAAGATTACTGTCTTCATAAGAAGAGACACCAGAGCGCGCGCTCTCTCTCTCTCTCTCTCTCTCTCTCATTACCTCTCCACAGGAATGTAAGGGGGAAATGAGAGAAAATGCTATGTGAGGTTGCAGCAAGAAGCAGGAAGAGAGATTTCACTAGAAACTGAACTGACCTGTGCTTAGACCCGGGATCTAGGACTGTCCATCCTCAGGAACTGTGAGAAAATAAATTTCTGTTGCTTAAGCCCCTCAGTCTGTGCTATTTTGTGTGTGTGTGTGTGTGTGTGTACACACACACACACACACACACACACACACCCCGCGAACAAGATCCAAGGTGACTGTTTACTGGATGAACAGTAAACCTCCCTGGTGACTCCATTCTAAACGGGAGGCACACAAGGATGAAATAAACAAATGAAATCATTCTGGATAATGACAAGTGCTTTAAAGACAATAAAACAGGGCTCTAGTGACCAGTGGGGTAAAGGTGGCTCTAGAGAGAATGGTCAGGGAAGATCTCGCAGAGGAGATGACCTTTTTTTTTTTAATTATTTTTTTTCTTAAATTTACATCCAAGTCAGTTAGCATGTAGTGCAATAACGATTTGATTTCAGGAGTAGAATCCAGCGATTCATCCCCTACGTATAACACCCAGTGCTCATCCCAACAAGCGTCTTCCTTAATAATGCCCATCGCCCATTTAGCCCATCCTCCCACCTACAACCCCTCTAGCAACCCTCAGTTGGTTCTCTGTATTTAAGAGTCTCTTATGTGTTTATATTCTTTTTGCATCCCTTCCCTTATGTTCATCTGTTTCGTGTCTTAAATTCCATACATGAGTGAAGTCATAGGATATTTGTTTTTCTCTAATTTCGCTTCGCAGAATACACTCTACTTGCATCTATGTTGTTGCAAATGGCAAGATTTCATTCTTTTTGATAGCTGAGTAATATTCCAGTGTGTGTGTGTGTGTGTGTGTGTGTGTGTGTGTGTGTGTATATATATATATATATATATATATATATATATATATATATATATATTCCACTTCTTTATCCATTCACCAGTCGATGGACATTTGGACTCTTTCCATACTTTGGCTACTATAAACAGTGGGGTGCATGGGCCCAATAGAATCAGCACTCCTGTTATCCTTTGGATAAATACCTAGTAGTGCAATTGCTGGGTCGTAGGGTAGTCCTATTCTTCATTTTTTTGAGGAACCTCCATACTGTTTTCCAGAGCGGCTGCACCACTTTGCATTCCCACCAGCAGTGCAAAGGGGTTTGAGGAGATGACCTTTGAATGGAGACCTGAATGACAGGCATGCAACGTGTGGAGACTTGAGGGAAGAGCAGGTCAGGCAGAGGGAGCATGTGAAAAAACTGAGGGGATGGTGAGTGCTGGTGTGTCTGAGGGACAGAAGGAAGGCCAGCATGTCAGAATGCAGTGGGGAGAGACAGAGGTGGGGCTGGAGAGCTGGCAGGACACGGGCCACAATGTGAGGGTCAGGAGTGGGGTTCACTCATGGCTGATGGGAACCACAGGAGGGCTCAGGCAGGAGGGGACATTCTCCGCTAAGCTTGAGAACGTCTGCTGTGGAGAACATTCTGGGGGAGAGGGGATAAGCCCAGATGCAGGAAGAGCAGGCAGGTGGCTGCTGCAGGGGACAGATAAGAGATGGAGGTCTAGGGGCACCTGGGTGGCTCAGTCGGTTAAGCATCCGACTTCAGCTCGGGTCATGATCTCATGGTCTGTGAGTTCAAGTCCCATGTTGGGCTGTGTGCTGACAGCTCGGAGCCTGGAGCCTGCTTTGGATCGTGTGTCTCCCTCTCTCTCTCTGCCCCAACCCTGCTCATGCTCTGTCTCTGTCTCTCTCTCAAAAATAAATAAACATTAAAAAATAAAATAAAATAAAAAGAAGAGATGAGGCATAGCCTCACAGGGCATGAACGGGGAGAAGAAACATGCTGGCGAACTAGATGTGGGCGGTGGGTGAGTCAAAGAGGCATCAAGCAGAAGTTTCTGCACAAGCGTGTACCAGCACCGTTGACTGAGGTCATACATATATGCCGTCATACGTGTAGTAAGCGGGTGCCATGCACAAGCCCCGTGCAACCACCTGCACAAATTGCCTCATTAATGTCTCGCACACAACCTACTGCAATTCTATCGAGAGTGGAGCAAAACCTCATCGTCAACAGGACTAACTAGCTTGTCCAAGTTCATTCTGCAAGGTTGAGCGTCACACAAGCTGGCTCCAAAGCCCACATATTTAATCTCTATGCTCAAATCAGTCATCACTGGTTGGCAGTGGAGAGTACGGAATGTGACAAATGCCCCGCACCCTCCCTGAGAGGACCGGCCAGAGACAGCTGGACATTGGGTAATGAACAGGGCAGGACTTAAGGTCAGAGCCCATCCCTTGGTTTCCGCCCTCCACTTCCTGTTTGGCCCCTCAATCTTTGGGTGTCCAGGTGCTCCACGGCCCCTGCTGTGTGGCTCTAGGTAACCACACCTGTTAACTTTTCCAGACATTTCTCCCTGCCTTCTCCCATCCCCAGCATTTTCCACTAGTGTTTCTCCCCGAAAAGGCCTCGGCTAGGTGACTAGACATAATCTGATAAACATCAAGGTGAGACACTGGGAGGTAATAATGGTTCTCACGGGTTACAACTGCCGAGTAACAGAGATCGATTTTCTCACCAACTCTGGGCTTTAAAACATGTTAAATTCACAGCAAAGTTGAAAGGCAAGTACAATTAATATGTACCTTCTCCTTAATTCACTAATTATTAACATTTTGCCACATTTGCCCCCTCTCTCAGGAAGAAAACAGAGGTCAAATTCCAGGTCAGCCCTCAGAGGGCAGGAGTTAATGTATTTTCTTCATCTTTGTGTCCCCCAGCAGAATTCCGGACACAGAGGGATTGGTCATTAAATCTTTGTTGAGTTGAATAAGTGAATGACAAATATTTATAGCAACAAGAAGGGTAAGATTTCCTGAGAAATGCTGCTGCTGAAATGGTTTGACAAATTTGCATATCTAAAAGGTAACACGCGGGGCGCCTGGGTGGCTCAGTCCGTTAAGCGGCTGGCCGACTTCGGCTCAGGTCATGATCTCGCGGTCCGTGAGTTCGAGCCCGCGTCGAGCTCTGTGCTGACAGCTCAGAGCCTGGAGCCTGTTTCAGATTCTGTGTCTCCCTCTCTCTGACCCTCCCCCGTTCGTGCTCTGTCTCTCTCTGTCTCAAAAATAAATAAACGTTAAAATAAGTAAATAAATAAATAAAAATAAAAGGTAACACGCAAGTAGGAAAGAGAACTATAATTTAGGCAAGACTTCATGTGCCAGTTACAATAATACATACTTACGTGCTTACCAATCCTTCTAATTTTTTACATGAGTCAGCAACATGCCCATGTAGCTAGGAAATGGAAAGGATGGGACTTAAGTGCAGTTTTGTCTTATTCAAAACTTTTTCCTAAAGACACCACCAGAAATTTAGCAATATTAAATGAATCCCGTCATTGCTGAATATAGAATATATAGAAATCTGTTGCATTTCTATACACTATGATAAAGTAGCACAAATAGAAATTAAGAGAACATTCCATTTGCAATTGCTCTATAAAGACTAAAATACCTGGGGGTGAACCTAATCAGGGAGGTGACAGACCTCAATGAGGAAATCAAAAAGAAATAAAAATATCCATAGAGACAAGAATAAAAACACACCGATCGAAAATGTTTGGAATACACACACACACACACACACACACACACACACACACACACACAATGGAGTATTAGTCATAAAAAAGGATGAGATCTTGCCATTTGGGACAACACAGATGGACCTTGAGAGTATGATGCTAAATGAAATAAGTCAGACAGAGAAATTCAAATACCATAGGATTTAACCTACATGTAAAATTTAAAACACAAAACAAACCAACAAACAAAAAGCAGGAACAAGCCCATAAATGCAGAGAAGAAATTGATGGTTTCCAGAGGGGTGGCGGTGAGGAGATGGGTAAAATGGGTGAAGGGGAGAGGGAGGTACAGGCTGTAGTTATGGGACAAGTCATGGGGATGAAGGGTACAGCACAGGGAACGTAGTCAATGCAATAGTGTTGTATGGTGACAGAGGGTAACTGCATTTGTGGTGAGCACAGCATAACATAAAGACCTGTGGAATCTCACTGTGTAACATTGTACGTCCACTATACTTCCATTAAAAAAGCAAACATACAAAAAATTGTTTTTCCCACTTCACCTTGTGACGATCATTTATGTATGTTTTCAGATTTCTCTGACCCCAAATACGAACAGTTGGAATATGATTACCATAAGATTTGGAGAACCATATTTAGAGCTAGTGATAAACCTGCATCGCAACATGTGTATTTCACGCACACTCACGTTAAACATATTGGTCAAGGTTACTGACAGATTAGTTTCCTGGGATACTGCCAGCCCTTTCAATACCCTTAGGGACCTTCATTTTGAGTCTTATAGGTACTCTGGCCCAAGAAATAGCAAAACTGAAAAGCAAACAAACAAAAATAACAAGCCCAAGTTTCTGAGATGCTGATACAGCTGGAAACTGGTCGACTAGTCTGTATTTTCCTTTGACCATAAAAACCTCCTCCTGGGGTGTCTGGCTGGCGAGGTCAGGGAAGCATGTGACTCTTGATCTTGGGGTTGTGAGTTCGAGCCCCACCTTGGGTGTAGAGATTAACTAAAAAAATAAAGAAAGAAACTTAAAAAAATAATAAAGATTTTAATATTAAAACCTCCTTCTAATCAAACCAACCAGGCATTTAACTAGGTTTTTAGAACAAAGAGTTCCTTTTGCTATCTATCTATAATTAGGAGGGAAAATTAACAGTTCTAAAAATTTAAAGGCAAACTGCTTGTCACCTTAGTTTAAAAAGTTGAATTAATGAGTAACCCGCCTCTGTACCTCATGCTAAGATCACTCAGAACAAGTCCAGAGAAAGTTAGTATCTAGACCAATCCTTAGACCTGGCTCAAAATGTTCTATTCAAGGAGGTTGGTTTAATAAATCAGATTTCACTTGGAAAATGGATGCCAGGCAGCCATTAATAAGGATAAGTTTTGCATGGACAAGGGAGAGTGTCTACAACATGTTACTAGGTTAAAAAATAGATTTATAAAGCAGCATAATATGATCTTATTTATGTTTGTATAAATAGGTACCTATTACATACAGAAAATGTTGTAGTAATATATGTTCACTGTCCACAGGGATTGCCCCTTAGAGACTGGATGGCAATGGAATTTTATTTTCCAAATTATACATTTATATAAGCTTTGAATTTCAGTTGTTTACTGAATAAAAAAATAACATGTATTTTAAAAAACCTTTTTAAGGTTCTCCTGATTAGACCAAGCAATCTGGTGGACAAAGTTTAAAGAAAGGTTAAAAGCTGACCTTGGTTTATATCTTCACTTGCTTTATTTTTAAAAAAAAATTTTTTTTAACGTTTTTTATTTATTTTTGAGACAGAGAGAGACAGAGCATGAACGGGGGAGGGGCAGAGAGAGAGGGAGACACAGAATCGGGAGCAGGCTCCAGGCTCTGAGCCATCAGCCCAGAGCCCGTCGTGGGGCTCGAACTCACGGACCGCGAGATCGTGACCTGAGCTGAAGTCGGACGCTTAACTGACTGAGCCACCCAGGCACCCCTATCTTCACTTGCTTTCTATGTGAAAAGCAGAGAAGAACTAAATTCTACCCATTTCCCAGATGCACATCCCTCCTTTAAAGAAGGCGTCACCGAATTAAAGATTTTTAATAAGACAGAAGTCACTGGAACCTGAACCAAGGTGCTCCCTGAAAGCCTGACTTCCTCGTACTGGGGAGACCCACTTAGAACTAATCAGAGGGAGGGGCACCTCTGACTCTCGATTTCGGCTCAGGTCATGATCTCACACTTGGTGAGATTGAGCCCTGTGTCAGGCTCTGGGCTGACAGCACAGAACCTGCTTGGGATTCTCTCTCCCCCTCCCTCTCTCTCTGCCCCTCCACCGTGCGTACTCGCTCTCTCTCTCTCTCCAAATAAATAAACATTAAGAAAAAGAAACTAATCAGAGGGAAAGTGCCAGCAGAAATCAGCTACCAGGAATGGGCTGGAATATACTACTCAGAATGGTTCCTTACTCCTTTTCTGACAAATAAATTACAGAGGTTGTATTTTGCTGCTTTAAAGAAATTGATGATTGAAGATGGATCTATTTCCTGAAATCACAGCAAAGGTCAAGCCTATTCAGACCACAATTTCGATGAACAAGGGTATCAACTAATGGACGGATGGCTGGTGCAGACTCTGGGTGTCAGGAGTCATGGAGGCCACCTTTATCGGGACAACTCATCTTATCTGGAAAGCCACCTGTGCAGCCAGCGTGACCATCTGACACAGCCGAGAACCAGCAAGTGTTGCTGTCACCCTGAGCGAGCCTGTGAGCAGTAAACTGGAAGTCAGAAAGCCTACATCAGGAACACTGCTGGAGCAGGGCAGCGGAGCGAGGAAGCACAGGACAAAAGTGTTATTCCAAGAGGCGGGGAGGTGTGGTGGAGGCTCATGTGAGCAGATCCACGTGGACTCAACCCGGGGGGTGTCCTCCCCGTGGAGAAATCCCTTCACCTTCGAGAGCCTCAGCTTCCTCTGCTGTGGAAAGAGGACCGAAAAGCCTCCAGACGAAGGCTGTGAGGCGGGGGTGACAGGACACGTGTGAGGCTCCGCAGGGCACAGCACTCGGGCCCCCACGCTTGCTCTCCTCGGCTCAGGTCTATGTCACTAGCCTTGGGATGACCAGCCCTCCCAGGGTGCCCAGGGGTTTTCCCAGGATCGGGGAGTGTCGGTGCTAGAAGCAAACCAGGACTGTCGGTTACGCGGAGACTCACAGAAATGTTGAGGAGCAACGAGAAAACTCCAAGGCACACAAGAGCTGATCTCTGAGGCACCCAAGGGTGGGGGGCAGAGGCAGAGGTGAGGGAGGGCCAAAGCCACTCTTCCCTTAACGCTCTGCCTTCCTAATGCATCTCCAAGGTCAGCAATCCCACTGCAGCCCCACAGTCACAGAATGCCATCGCATTCTCCGCAACAGGGTGCTGGCTCGCGGGTGTGGCCTGGTGAACAGTATTATTATTATCCCCGTTTGACAGAGTAGCACATGTTAAGTTCACTGAGGTTCCAGAATTTGTGCAATGTCACATTAAGTGGCTGAACTGAGACTGACATCCAGGGTGCATTTCACTGCCCTGGTACGAGCCAGGGAGTTTGCAAGGAGCTGGAGAAGGGAGCAGACAGACACAGAATTTGTGCAATGTCACATTAAGTGGCTGAACTGAAAGTGACATCCAGTGTGCATTTCACCGCCCTGGTAGGAGGCAGGAAGTTTGCAAGGAGCTGGGGAAGGGAGCAGACAGACACTCAATGAAACGAAGCCGCGGGGCACCTACGTGGCTCACTTGGTTAAGCGTCCAACTTTTGATTTCAGCTCAGGTCGTGATTTCAGCTCAGGTTCATGGGTTCGAGCCCCGCATCGAGCTCCACATCGACAGCACGGAGCCTGCTTGAGGTTCCCTCTCTCTTTCTCTCTCTCTGCCCCTCCCACGCTCATGCTCTTTCTGTCTCTCAAAATAAATAATTAAGCTTAAAGAAAGAGAAAGAAGCAGAGCCTTGAAGGATAAAATTTTAAAATTGTGGGAAAGGGAGGAAGCGCCATCCTGGCTGGGAGAACAGTGAGCCCACCCAGGGAGGCAGGAAGGATCTTCTGCTCTGGCCCTGCTGAGTAAAAAGTGCAGGTGGTAGGTAGCCTGAGGAATCTGTAGCAAGCTGGAGATTATCTGAGGGAGTTAGCCCTCAGGCAGGGAGGCCCTCAGATGGCATTTAAATAGAGGCACAGCAGGATCTGAACGGGGCTTCCTGGAGGGCGATCTGGCAGCAGATCGAACATTTACACACACATGGCTCACACTGCCCTGAGCCCACCACATGCGCCTGTCCTACACACCTTCAGGACAACCCACGACTGAGCCCCAACAGTCGAGAACAACCCCAGGCACTGGCTTTGGCCTGTACCTGGCGGGGAACGAGGGCAGCAGGATGTGAGCGTGTGCACAGTAGGTCTGCCTGGAACTCGTTTCCAGTCATTTCAGAAGCCCCAGAGCCCAGCACCGTGCCTGGCACTTTGTGCGCACTCAGAGTATACTGGAATGGACCAATAAAGACACGCGTGCCCTGCCTGTCAAACTGCTGCCCCCCCTGGAGGGATCAGGAACAGGAGGATCTGTGCCGAGCTGAGGGGGATGGTGGTGAGGCCCCCTTCCCCTCCAAGTCTGCTGAGAGTCAAAGAGCTCAAAGGAGAAATAGCAGTTTTAAGTGCAACTAAAATATTTACGTCGCTGCCTAACTTTTGTCATTCTTCTTTTTAATGTTTATTTATTTTGAGAGACAGAGAGAGCACAAGTGGGGGAGGGACAGAGAGCAAGGGAGACCCAGAATCCAAAGCACGCTTCAGGCTCTGAGCCGTCAGCACAGGGCCCGACTCAAGGCTCGAACTCGCGGACCGTGAGATCGTGACCCGAGCCGAAGTTGGACACTTAACCAACTGAGCCACCAAGGCGCCCCTAACCTCTGTCATTCTTGAAACAAGTAGCCTGGAATTTTGGAGACCGTTCTACATTGGAGGCCAGCATGGCAACCCTAAACATTGGCATTTGGGTTTAGACGCCATGAATGGTGTTGAGGATGGACATGTGTGCCCAGTTTACAGGGTATCTATCCCTCCTATTAGCTCAGGTAGTAATTCTCCCTCTCAGTGCCTGATTACTCAGGGACCAAAGCTCAGCTTGCCCCTGATCATCTTACTGTATAATGAATGGCCTTGAGGAGTCACCCAGGCGTCAGCCAAATCCAAACAGTATGGACAAATAGATGCAGGTTTAGGCGAAGGCTTGCAGGGGTTCCCCTGCATCAGGTTCCTGTAGTTGTACCCCAACCAAAAAAAAAAAAAAATCACTCCAAAATAGCATTTCTGTGGGTCACCACCAGTGACCACCTGTCTTATGCAATTATCACAGCCCAGCAAAACCCCGGCTGGGAAAGCTGAATGGCTCGGCCGCTATCCGCCGGGAAAGACAAAGCGGTCTGATAACGTTACGTTGTCAGAAGCAGGGTGAAGTTATACTCCAACATTACTGTGGGGCTTTGTAAATGGGTGTCACCTTCTTGGAGGGCAATATGGTAAAATCTATGAAAATAGTATTAGCACACACCTCTTGACCCAGAAGTTCCACGGTTATGAACGGATCCTACAAGTAATAAGGGAACACAAATGTAGGTCTTGTTACTGAAGCACAGTGTAGTCTTTTGAAGTAGCAAAAGACCAGAGGCATCCTGTATGCTCACCGGTAAGAGACCAGTAAGGGAAAACGGGCTCTTACACTACTCGTAACTCTGCCAACACCAACTACCCGCAGGGAGAGCACACCCCACCCCTAAAGGGCTCAGTCTTATGAGACTGCCCCCACTTTAGACACCAACTACAAGTCCAGGCCTCCGTACTTCCTTTTTTTAAATGTTTATTTATTTATTTTGGGGGGGGGGTGTGAAGGGGCACAGAGAGAGGGAGATAGGGAATCCCGAGCAAGTTCCGCACTGTAGGTGCAGAGCCCGATGTGGGCCTAGACCTCACGAACCTCGAGATCATGACCTGAGCCGAAATCAAGAGTTGGATGTTTAATTGACTGAGCCCCCCAGGGAGCCCCTGGGCCTCCTGTACTTCTGACCAACTGGCTATAAAACAGAGGTTTCCACCACCCCCTCGTCAGGTTCAATAGTTTGCTAGAATGGCTCACAGAATTCAGGAAAGCACTCTACTATTATCTGTTATTTTTATAAAGGATACAACTCAGGAAGAGCGACACAGAAGAGAGGTGTAGGCAGGTACGTGCAAAGGTTCCATGCCCTCTCCAGGTGTGCCACCCTCCCAGCACCTTGATGGGCTCACCAATCCAGAAGCTCTCCAAGCTTCTTCAGTTAGCATCTGGGGGGAAGTTCCCTTACTTGGGAAGAGTTGATAAAGTCATTGGCCATTGGTGATTGACTCAATCCCCAGCCTCTCTCTTATCTCCAGAGGTTGTGGTGGAAGGAGGTTAGGGCTGAAAGTTCTAACTTTCTAATCCCATGGTTAGCTCCTCTACCAACCAGCCTTCATCTTCCAAAAGTCACCTCATTGGCAAACAAAAAGACAGACTTATCACTCTGGATATCCCAAGGGCCTCAGTTAGCTTTTGTGTCAGGAACCAAGGAGTAAGACCAAATATTGTAACAGGAGATGCTCCTATTACCTAGTAAATGACTAGGATATGAGGGGCTCTGTGTCAGGAACCAGGGAGAGGTGACCAAATATGTATTTCTTATTATGTCACAACTGGTTAAACAAAATTATCAATATTCATATTCTAGTACTACAGAGACATTTAAAGACTGAGATACATCTATATGCACTGATATTCGATTATCAAAAAAATAATGAAAAAGCACAAGGCATAACAGTATATAGAGAATATTTCCATTTAAGTAACAATATATACACACGCACATAGAGTTATCCACATAACGACATAGAAAATCTCTGGAAGGATACTCTAAAAACCAGTGATGTGCTCGTCTTTGGGGACGGACTGGGTGTCCGGGGTTGAAGAAAGCCTTACATTTCACTTTATGCCTTTTTGGACAGTTGGGCTATTTTAGCAAGTTTGTGAATTACTTAAAAAATAAAAAATGGCGTGATCCTCAAAATAAATAAGTTGCATGCCAATCTCAGCCACGGCCTTTTCACATTGGAAAATGTCAGTAATTCACAGGTACTATCTCCACCTGGGAGGCAGGCAGGCAGGAGACCTGGGTTAATATGCTTCACGGGCTGCCTGGGTGGCTCAGACGGCTGAGCGTCCGCTCTTGATTTCAGCTCAAGTCATGACCTTAAGGTTCGTGAGATTAAGACTACCCCCACCCCACCCCACCCCCACCGCATTGGGCTCTGTGCTGACAGTGTGGGACCTGCTTGGGATTTTCTCCCTCTCTCTCTGCCCCTCCCCCACACATGTGCTCCTCAAAATAAATACATAAACTATCAAAAAAAAAAAAAAAAAAAAAAAAAAAAAGAACTATGCTTCACTTGCTTATTTACTTTACATTACTTTCCGGACAAGGCCATGGAGGCCCAGAGGCGTAACACAGAGCCCAAGCTCTCACCAACTAGAAAATCAGAGCTGAGGCTGGAACTCAAGGCACTTTCTTTTCTTTTCCTTTCTTTTAACATTTATTTATTCTGGGGAGAGTGCAAGCAGGGGAGGGGCAGAGAGAGGGGGACAGAGGATCCGAAGCCGGCTCTGTGCTGACAGGCTGACAGCAGTGAGCCCGATGTGGGGCTCGAACTCATGAAACCCGAGATCATAACCTGAGCTGAAGTTGGACCCTCAACCGACTGAGCCACCCAGGAGCACCCCCCAAGGCACTTTCAATGCTCCACAGATGCCTGTAATAAAAATAAAACACTGAGGACAGAGGTGGATGTTTATACCTCTTTTATATTTCCCCACATCGCACATGGCTCAGTGCTGGTAGAGACTTGCGAAGCCCGTGTCACCAGAGGCAACAGTCCTGAGCTGGGCTTGCCAGTACGGGAGCTACTAGCCACACACGTAGCTGTTGGGCACTTGGAATTGGCCAGTCCGAATGGAGATGTGCCCTAAGTGTAAATACACCCCGGATTTTGAAGACAGCATTTAGTATGTTAAACAGAAGGCAAAATACCTCATTAGTAATTTTTTTACATTGATTAGATGTTGAAATAATACCCTGAATATATTGGGTTAAAAATGTATGATTAAATCACACCTGTTTCTTTTTACTTTTTTAATGTGGCCACTAGAAAATTCAAAATTACCTATATGGCTTGCAATATATTTCTTTTAGACAGCACTGGTTTAGACGATCACTTTCCGCTGCCTTGCAAAATAAAATCTGTTCTCTTGCAGTTAGTCATTCCACCCTCTCCCCTCAACAGCAGGAGAAATCCCCCAGTCTTTCTTCTTCTCCTTCTCCTTTTTGTAAATTTTTTATTTAATGTTTAGTTATTTTTGAGAGACAGAGAGACAGAGTGTGAGCAGGGGAGGGGCAGAGAGAGGGGGAGACAGAGAATCTGAAGCGGGCTCCAGGCTCTGAGCGGTCACCACAGAGTCCAACGTGGGGCTTGAACTCATGAGCCGCGAGATCATGACCAGAGCATGACCTGAGGCGAAGTCGGATGCTCAACCAACTAAGCCACCCAGGCGCCCCTTCTTTCTTTTTTTTTTTTTTTTGAGACAGACAGAATGAGAGAGAGAGAGAATGGATCCTAAGCAGGATCCACACTCAGCACAGAACCAGACTCAGAGCTTGATCTCACGACGGTGAGATCATGATCTGAGCTGAAGTGAAGAGTCAGACGTTTAACCAACTGAGCCACCCAGGCACCCCTCTTCTTCATTCTCCGAACACACTGGCAACTCTCCTGTGGGGCTTGGCATCGCTGTAAGCACCTCCAGCATCCCCCTGGACAACCCATCCAGCACCCTTGCCTACCAGAACATTCACCCTTGGCCTCCAGTAAAGCAGCCCGCCCTGACCACAGCCTTTTCTCGTTCCTGTTTACTCTTCAACTGCTCCCACTGGCCTCATGCGTCCTTCCCTTCCGGCTCCTTCCACTTTTCCCCATCCATAATCCTCACTTCCCTCCCTAGCCAGCCTGGGTACCATGGCCTGCCATGTTCCAAGCACTCTTGTCAGTTCTTCCTACTCCACTGGTCTCTGTGTTTTCATCACATCTGCCGAGTCTCGGTCCGCAGCTCTCTACTTCCTCTCTGCTCAAACCCGAGCCGTCAACACTGCGGGAGAATGTCCCTCAACAGACACCCTCCAGAACAAAGCACACGGTTGCCAGCACACATTCATGATCACCAAATTCAAGAGGACCCTCCATACTGCCAACCTCACAACGCTTTTTCTTGTGAATTTACTCCCTTTTCCACGATTACTATGACCAGCTCCCTCCTATCTCTTTAGACCTCCAAATTCCTCTTCCTTCTCAGCAAACGACTTTCTCCCCCTGGGCACCGCTGGCCACCTCTCCTACCTGAAACACACTTGTGCCTTCTGGACTGCCACACTCCCCGGGTATCCTGGCGTCCCTTCTGGCTTCTTCTCTGACCACACAGAGGACACTCCGCAGGCTTCCTCAGACGCTGAGAAGGCACACCTGCCTGCCGGAGCAGAGGGTGGCAGAGAAGGGCAGGATGTGGGCCTGGGAAGGCCACTCTACTCACACTGTGTGTAACCAAAAGCCACAGGTGCCGTTTGGGTGACACCACACCCTGGCTGGGTGACTCTGCAAAGCCTTTTATCTCTCTGCCCCTCCATTTCCTCATTTGTAATTAGGGACCATGAAGGCTTGGCTGTCAATGATCCAATAAAAAAAAACCCCAAAAACCCTTAAGGCTGTGAGAAGCTGATAGCAGGGGCACAGGGGGAGCTCCCTTCCCTGATTTCTCACCCAGATGGAGCTCTGATTCCAGGCCATGAGAATCCAATCGAGTCTCCTTCCATTCAACAAGCACTTAGGAAGGGAAGCCAAGGGGACTAACATTCACAGAGCACCAATTCGGGTCGCTCGCTCTGCGTGGAAGGCCATTATTAGTTAATGGGGTGCCTGACCAGCTCCACTGCCATCGTTCTCAGAATTCCCATGCAGAGGGCCTTTCAGCCGGCCTCCCCGGCCACAGCTAACTGGACCCAAGTGGGCCACTTGACCTAATCTACTCATTCACCATAGCCGAGAAGCCTGATTGAATCCTAACATCCTTGATTGAACATTAGATCATCTGGGGAAGCTTTTAAGAATCCTACCCCTTTGGGTAGAGGTATTCAGAATCTTTGGGGGGAAAGGAAAGAGGGACGGAAGCCTCTGCGATCTTTAAAAGTCCCCATGTGGGGGGCACATAGGTGGCTCAGTGGGTTAAGCATCTGACTCTTGATTTCAGCTCAGGTCCCCATCTCATGGTTCGGTTCATGAGTTTGAGCCCCACATTGGGCTATGCAACGACAGTGCAGAGCCTGCTTGGGATTCTCTCTCTTTTCCTCTCTCTCTGCCCCTTCCCCGTGCTCTCTCTCTCAAAATAAATAAACTTAATATCTAAAATAAAAGTTCACATGTTATTCCAGTGTGCAGCCAAGATTGGTAACTACTGAGTGAATCCGCACTAAGGGGCTAGCCGCTGAAGGCTCATAACCCTTCAAAGAAGCACTTAACAAAGCCTAAAGCCAAAGCAATGGAGGCCTGCCAGGTGCAAGAGGGATGTGTGGGGCACCTGTGCCAGCTCTTTCTGGGAGAAATGAATTTTTTCTGGCATCCTGCAAATTTTATTACTCCTAGGGATGCTTTGGGGGTTAGGGAGGAAAGTTAAATAATTCCATTTGCCCCTCCCCTTTCTCCAAGGCTATAATGCAGTGGTTCTCAACATTTAGCTGGATCAGAATCACCGGAGGTCTTGTTAAAATGCAATTACAGTCACTTAAGCGTCCGACTTTGGCTCAGGTCACGGTTGGTTGGTGAGTTCGAGCCCCGCGTGGGGCTGACAGTGCGGAGACTGCTTGGGAGTCTGTTTTCCTCTCTCTCTGACCCTCCCCCGCTCGCACTCTCCCTCTCTCAAAAATAAATAAATGAACATTTAAAAAATAAAATACAATTGCCAGGCCACATTCCATTTCTCATTCAGTAGTCTTGGGGGAAGGCCTCAGAGTTTGCATTTTTAACAGGTTTCTAGGTAATGCTGCTGCTGGTCTTGGGACCACATGCTCAGAACTTTGGTAGCTGTGATTCTGCAAGCCCTGAGGGGCACTGAGGATGCTCCCAGGATCCCTGCAGGCCGGCCCCTCCTCTCCTTCTCCGACACTGCTAACACCTCTTACGCCACGTGGGGGGGGGGGGGGGTACCGCCTCTGCTGCAGAACCTCTCATCTTGGAGAAAGGAAGCTTTGGGACGCCCAGTCATTGCCAGAATGAGGATCGGTGGGTAAAGATTGAAATAAGGAAGGTTCTGGTAAACAGAACTGAGGCCGTGTGGGTGTAATAGATGCATTCATGGACTCTGGAGTCAGAATTTAGGTCTGCCAGTAATGGCTGTGTGATCTGGGATAAACTCCTTAGTCTTCCAGCGTCAGTTATGTACTTATGAAATAGATACACTACAATAGTGCTGTGACCCAACCTCCTGCAGCAGAAAGAAGTTTCAGTGAGACAATACCTATAAGGAGCATATCAGTTTCCAACGCCTGGTGATCACTCAATAAATATTAGCTATTATTAATGAAAATTCTCTGACGATCCACTGAGCTGCTTACTGAAGTAGTGAGCTCCCCATCCCTGGGTGTGTGCAAACAGAAGCTGGAGTTGTACCAGGGACCAGAGCTGGTTCTTCCAGCCCAAATCCCATAGCAGGTATAGACTGGAATGAGCACTTGTAAATCTTATGATTTCCTCACAGAATTCCTTTTGGGATCTCTCTACCACAAGCAAGAGCCACCCTTGCTGCAATGCTGAACTCTTCTGAATAGCCATGGGCTGCATTTCTACCCGCATGTCAAGGAAGCCAGCCGGGCATGGTGGAGGCGGGCTGCCTGGCCCTGCACAGCCTTGTGGGGGAGGGGGGCAGGGTGCCGCAGGGTTCGCTGTCGGCACAGTGGGGCTACAGGACTTATGGTCGGGCCTGGGCCAGTGTGCAGCCCGGGGAACTGGAAAGTGGGGTTCTCAGGTAACTCCACAGTTAATATGTGTGGAACAGGAGGACTAAGGAAGAAATGAAGTGGGGTGACTTCCCAATGGTTCTTTGAGAGGTATTTATAGGATGCCTGAAGGCCCTTGGAAGCAAGGTATAGAGCAATCAAAGGATTTAGGCACACTCATGACTGGGTACCACAGTTAGGGTACAAAGTTCCCCCTTCAGAGGCACTGAGGGGCCGATTCCTCTTCACCCTGTAGATTTTACACATCACTTCTTCCAGGAAGCCTTCCCTGATCGCTCCACTCTAGGTTAGGGGGCCCAGCCCTGTGTTCCCATAGCTCCCTGTTCCTATCAACACACTTATCCCAGTGTGGTATTTCCTCGTGATTAATGGCTCATCCTCCTCGATCAGCTGTCAACTATGAACATGGTGGTGGGGTGGGCAGATCCATTTTCTTCACTGTTGAGTCCCCAGGGCGCATCACAATGCCTGGTACTGTGGGCTTTCGATAAGCACCTAGTGGAATGAGTACCTTTAGGCAAGCTCCTCAACCTCTCTGAGCCTCAGTTTCTTCATCTGTATAATGGGGGCCAATAGCCAACAGCACCTATTTGCAGGATTATGTGAAGGTGAGTGGAAGCCTGCTGTTTGCAGTACCTGGCACAAAGCAGGTGCTCAATAAACAGCCACACATATCGTTGTCTTGTCACTGTTATTAGCAAGTATAAAAACTCAGGAGAGACTGCCTTTTCTTCTCTTCGGTCGGCTGGAGTGATCTTCTAGACCACACACCTGCTTGTGTCTCCCCTGGCATTGAAAGTCCTCAGTAATCTGCTCTCAACTTTCTTTTCCATCCCCATCCCTCAAGACTCCTCGCCACCCAATTCTAGTTCACCAGACTACAGACCTCTCCCCTTTGGGCGTTTCTCCCCTCGTTCTCAGCTCAGACTCCCCCCTCCCCTATCTCAGGTATGTGCTCACTCAAGGTGCCTCCTCCGCCAGGGCCCCCCCGGGCTCCTGTAACATAGTTCCCAGCCTGCCTTGCGTTCATGTCAGGGGACTGACTGCCCACCTCCCTGCCGGAAGGAGCAGGTGAGCGCCCAGCATGTGCTGAGGTCTGAATGGCCAGCGCCCAGTGACCTGTAACACGATGGATGGCTCATTCAGGCTGGGGCTGTCACGTTGAATCCATGGTCTCCTTGACATGAAGGAATAAGCTGTGGTTCAAGAACCCCTGAAATCCCATCCCAACGTATATAGAAGGCTTGGTTGATGGCGACAGGAAAGACGAAGCCTGCGCTTCTGCTTCTGGGCATTGGCTTCCAAAAGGAATGTGATCTATTCCCCTAGTGAGCCCGGGGCAGTGAATGGTACATTGGTAGAAAAGGGCAAATCGAGAAGTCTCACGTGAGGTCCCCTGGTCACTGCCTGGGGCCAAGGGACCCACATCTCCCTCCCAATTCTCTGGCACTAGTGTAAGGGTCTATCAGAGGAACTATTCCAGCACGCTCAACCTATGATCCAGAGCCAGAGCCTTCCCAAACTCTGTTTCTTTAACTTTTACAGAACTTACAAGATTGCATAGGAAGAAAGTGGCCAAGTGTTGGAAGACCTGGTTTAACCAAAGAATGGTCACCTGCTATTGGTGCAAAGGGAAGAAAGAGGGCAATGCTGGGTCTGTGCTTCTTAATTCCTGTTACTCAGAACTGCCTCCCTCCTTGCTCACCTAGCTACCTCCTACTTGGTCTTCCCTGGTTTCCGCTTCTAGAAGCCTCTTCCCAAATCCAAACAAACCAGGTAAATCCCTTTCTCTGTGGCCCCAGGGCACCTAACATCCAATCATCAGGCTAGGATGTGACTCACCCCGCCCTCCCCGCCCCTGCCCTGCCCAAGGCCATGCCTTCCCCCCTGCTGAGTATCCTGGCCTCTCACACCGTGGGTACTCAGGAACTATTGAGCAAACCCGACTTCCAAGCTAGGCAGCCTTGTCTTCCTGACCTAAGCCTGGTGGGAAAGTATCTATAGGTTGGTCAGGATAAAAACCACAAATAAGACATAAGTGAGGCTCCGCTACACAATGGTGGGTGTTCTGAGACCAGAAGGTAGGAGAGACATGTACGCTTCCTGACTGTTTCCGTGGGATGAGACTCATGGAGGGGACATAGAAATGGCGTAGTCCAGGAGCACTGCCTGGTCACACATTAGGATCACCTAAGGAACTTAAAATCAGAACACAGAGGTACTGGCTCCCGCCCTTGGAGATACCAGTTTGACTCTCTAGAGTAGGGTGTGGGCATCTGTAGGTCTTACAAGCCCCCCACGGGGTTCTAATGTGCAGCCTTGGCTGAGAACCACCAAGCTCACTGCCCTGTGCACTCAGAGAGGATGGGGACTTGCATGGGTACAGGGTTTACAGCCAGCGCTGGGACTGGGACCAGCTCTCCGGGCTCTTCCTTTTCTGCCAGCTAAGGATTCCTCAGGAAGTCCCAGAGCAGCCAGGCTCCTCTGGGGTCTGCACGGCACAGGCCATAGCTGTCCCCAGGGTGCAACTCAGCAGGAGGAAAGGGCAATGTGCTTCCTGAAGCACACTCGTACAAGGAACGTCCAGTGCTCCCTTTACGGTCCAATGTTCTATTTCTTCTTTGCCCACAAGGCTGACTGGGGCCTTCCCAGTTACGGGAGAAAATCATTTTCTAACTCTGAACTTGCCAACCTGGCCTCTCTCCTACCCCCATTTACTGCTGGATAAGTAAATACTTTCCTGTCCAGGGAAAACGCAGGTGCAGGCAGACCAGGCTCACGAATGCACTGGACCAAGGAGGCTCAGTGTCAGCAGGGTCTCGGAGTGGGGTTTCCGCTAAGATCCTGGTAGATGCAGGGTAAGGCAGCAGCACACTTCCCCTTCCCTTGTTTAGCATGTCTGGACCCTTCTGGGCCAGGCCCGAGAAGGAACCGGGCACCTATTTTTTGAGTGCCTGCTGTATCGCTAGAATTGTCTACTCCATCTCGTCCTGTGGTATACACGACTCATATTTCAAGACTCAGCCTCACCTTCTCCATGAAGTCTTTCCTACTCCCCAGATAAGAAGTCTCCTGGTGACTGACAGAAGCAACACACATCCTCTCAGGAAGGGCTCAACTTCCGTCCAGGCCAACGGAGTTAGAGCAAAGCAATCAATTTGATATTGATGTGTCCTGACTTGAGATATATTAAAATATATTTTTTAAGAGTCTAACAGCAGACAGAGTAATGAAAAGCAACCAAGCTGAGCAGCAAAAAGGAAAAAGAATAGTAAAAAATGAGAATAGGTTAAGGGAACTCTGTGAAATCATCAGGTGTAATAACATGTGCATTGTAAGGATCCCAGAAGGAGAAGAGGGAGAGAAGAGGGCAGAAGACTCCTCTCAGGGGTGCCTGGATGGCTCAGTTTGTTAAGTGTCAGACTTCGGCTCAACTCATGATCTCACGGTCTGTGGGTTTAAGCCTCATGTCCAGCTCTGTGCTGACAGCTCGGAGCCTGGAGCCTGCTTTGGATTCTGTGTCTCCCTCTCTCTCTGCCCCTCCCCTGCTCATTCTCAATCTCTCTCTCTCTCTCTCTCTCTCAAAAATAAAAAAATTTAAAAAAAATGAAGAGGGGTGTCTGGGTGGCTCAGTTGGTTAGGTGTCCAACTTCGGCTCAGGTCATGATCTCACGGTCCGTGAGTTCGAGCCCCGCATCGGGCTCTGTGCTGTCAGTTCAGAGCCTGGAGCTTGCTTCAGATTCTGTGTCTCCCTCTCTCTCTGCCCCTAAACCACTCGCGCTCTGTCTCTATCAAAAAATGAATAAACATTAAAAAAATTTTTTTAAATAAAAAATTTAAAAAATTGAAGAAATAACAGCTGAAAAACCCTAATCTGGGGAAGGAAACAGACTTGCTGATTCAGAAAGCACAGAGAGCCCCTAACAAGATTAACCCTAGGAGGTTCACACCAAGGCACACAATCATTAAAACGATGATGATGACGAAAGAGAATTGAACCTTTAATTTGAAAAGCAGCAGGAGACCAGGGCACCTCGGTGAGTCAGACAGTTAAGCATCCAACTCTTGATTTCAGATCAGGTCATGATCTCCAGGTTTCGTGGGTTTGAGCCCCACATTGGGCTCGTGCTGACAGTGCAGAGCCTGCTTGGGATTCTCTGTCTCCCTCTCTTTCTGCCCCTCCCCGACTAGTGGGGTCTGTCTCTCACAAAATAAATAAACTTAAAAAAAAAAAAAAAAAAAACAGCAAGAGAAAAGCCAACAGTTACATACAGGAAAAACTCCATAAGGCTATTGACTGATTTCTCAGCAGAAATTTTATAGGCCAGAAGTGGCATGATATATTCATATTCAAAGTGCTAAAAGGGAAAAACTACAACCAAAAATGCCCTACCAGGCAAGGTAATCCTTCAGAATAGAAGGAGAGTTTCCCAGGAAACAAAAGTTAAAGGAGTTCATCACCACTCACCCAGGCTTACCAGAAATGTTAAAGGGAATTCTTTAACATTTGCTAAATGCTAAGGGAATGCTAAAGGGAAAGAAAAGGCCGTAACTAGAAGTAAGAAAATTATGAAAGAGAAAGAATTTCACAAGTAAAAGCAAACATATAGTAAAGTAGTAGATTAACCAGTTACAAAGTCAGAATGGAGACTAACGTGCAAAAGTAGGAAAATCAATTATATCTACAAAAATTAGTCACGGGATAGGCAACATAAAAACATGCAAAATATGATATCATATACAGGACACATTAGTGCTTTTAGAATGTGTTCCAACTTAAGCGATCATTAACTTAATACAGACCGCTATACATATAAGATGTTATATTTGAACCCAATGGTAACCACAAATCAAAAATCTATAATAGGTGTGCAAAAACCAAAGAGAAAGAAATCCAAGCACAACACTGAAGAAAACTATCAGACCACAAGGCCAGAAAACAAGAGAAGAAAGGAGCAGAGAACCACAAAAACAACCAGAAAACAATGAACAAAATGGCATTAAGTACCTACCTATCAATAATTGCTTCAAATGTAAATGAACTAAACGCTCCAATCAAAAACATAGGGTGACTGAATGGATTAAAAAAAATACCCATCTATATGCTGCCAACCAGAGACTCACTTGAGACCTAAAGACACATACCAATTGAAGTGAAGGGCTGGGAAAACATATACTATGCAAATGAGAAGAGAAAAAAAAAGCCAAGGTGGCAATACTTCCATCAGACATAATAGGCTTTAAAATGAAGACTGTAATGGGGTGCATGGGTGGCTCAATCAGTTAAGTATCTGACTCTTGATTTTGGCTCTCGTCATGATCTCATGGTTTGTGAGATCAAGCCTTGCATCTGGCTCTGTGCTGACAGTGTGGAGCCTGCTTGGGATTCTCTCCCTGTCCCTCTCTTTCTGCCCCTCTCCATCTCTCTCTCCCTCTCTCTCTCTCTCTCTCTCTCTAAATAAATAAATAAATAAACTTAACAAAATAAACGAAGGGGAGCCTGGGTGGCTCAGTCAGTTAAGTGTCGGACTTCAGCTCAGGTCACGATCTCACAGTCTGTGAGTTTGAGCCCCAGGTTGGGCTCTGTGCTGACAGCTCAGAGCCTGGAGCCTGCTTCCGATTCTGTGTCTCCCTCTCTCTCTGCCCCTCCCCTGCTTATACTCTGTCTCTCTCGGTCTCAAAAATACATAAAAACATTAAAAAAAATTTTTTTTAAATAATAAAATAGAAAAAATAAATTAAAAAAACCATGAAGACTGTAGCAAGACACAAAAAAGGGCACTACATAATGATAAATGTATCAATCCAACAAGAGGACATAACAATTGTAAATATTTATGGACCCAACACAGAGTTCCTAAATACATACAGCAATGATTTTCAGGCATAAAGGAAGAAACTGACATAATACAATAATAGTAGGGGACTTTAACACAGCACATACGTCAATGGGTAGATCATCCAGACAGAAAATCAACTAGAAAATAATGGCTTTGAGCAACAAACACATTAGACCAGATAGACTAACAGATATGTACAGAACTTTCCATCTCAAAACAACAGACTACATATTCTTCCAAGTGCATATGGAACATCTTCCAGGATAGATCACATGTTAGGTCACAAAACACGTCTTAATAAATTTAACAAGATTGAAATCCTATCAAGCATCTTTTCCAACCACAACCAATGAAACTGAAAATCAATTACAAGAGAACAACTGGAAAACACACAAACTCATGGAGGCTAAACAACATGCTTCTAAACAACTCAATAAAGAAATCAAAGAAAAGACGAAAATACATGGAGACAAGTGAAAATGAAAATACAACCATCCAAAATCACTGGGACACAGCAAAGCAGTTCTAAGAGGGAAGTTTATGGCAACAGGTCTACCTCAAGAAACAAAACAAATCTCAAATAAACAACCTAACCTTACCCATAATGGAGTCAGAAAAAGAAGAACAAAGCCCAAAACCAGTGGAAAGAAGGAAATAATAACGATTACAGCGGAAATAAATGAAGGAGGCAGAAAAAACAGTAGGAAAAAAAAAAATCAATGAAACCAAGCGCTGGTTCTTTGAAAAGATAGAATTGACCAACCTTTACAGCCAGACTCATCAAGAAAATAAAGAGAGAAGACTCTAATGAATCAAATCAGAAATGAAGCAGAAGAAATGACAACCAACATCACAGAAATATAAAGAATTATAAGAGAATATTGGGAAAATTTATATGCCAACAAATTGGACAACCTAGAAGGCGTAGGTAGATCCCTGGAAGTATACACCCTTCCACAACTGATTCAGGAAAATCTGGACTAATCAATTACTAGTATTAAAATTGAATCAATAATAAAAAAAACTCTCAACAAACAAAAGTCCAGGACCGGATGGCTACACAGGTGAATTCTCTGACTCATTTAAAGAAGACTTAATACCTATTCTTTTCAAACTATTCCAAAAATAGACGAAGTAAAACTTCTTAATGGATTCCATGAGGCCAGCATTACCCTGATACCCAAACCAAAGACACTATAAAAAGGGAGAAAACTACAGGCCAATATCTCTGATGAACAAAGACGCAAAAATCCTCAGCAAAATATGAGTAAACAGAATTCAACAACACAGCAATAAAGTCATTCACCATGATCAAGTGAGATTAATATAAAGATCCAGGTGGTTCAACATTTGTAAATCATTCAAGATGATACATCACATTAATAAGAGGAAGGGTAAAAACCATATGATTAGTTTAATAGATGCAGAAAAAGCATTAGACAAAGTACAACACCTGTTCATGATGAAAACCCTCAATAAAGTAGGTCTAGAGGAAACATACCTCAACATAGCAAAGGAAATCTATGAAAAACCCACAGCTTACATCATATTCAAGGGTGAAAAACTGAAAGTGTTTTCTCTAAGATCAGGAACAAGACAAGGATGTCCACTCTCACCACTTTGATTCAACATAGTCCTGGAAATCCTAGCTGCAGCAAGTGGACAAGACAAAGATTTTAAAAGGCTCCATACTGGTAAGAAAGAAGTAAAATTGCCACTATTTGCAGATGACATGATACTATATATAGAAAATCCTAAAGCCTCCACCAAAAAACTATTCAAACTGATAAATGAATTCAGTAGAGTTGCAGAATACAAAATTAATATGCAAAAATCTGTTGCATTTCTACACACTAATAGTAGCAGATAAAGAAATTATGAAGACGATTCCATTTACACTAGCACCAACAAGAATAAAATACCTACGAATAAATTTAACCAAGGAGGGGAAAGACCTAAACTCTGAAAACTATACTGATGAAAGAACACTGATGAAAAACTGCATTGATGAAAGAAATTGAGGACAACACAAACAAATGGAAAGAAATACCACGCTCATGGATGAGAAGAATTAATATCATTGATTCTTATTACCATTAATCCATATTACCCAAAGCAATCTACAGATTTAATGCAATCCCTATCAAAATGCCAACAGCATTTTTCACAGAACTGGAACAAAGAATCCTAAAATTTGTATGGAACCACAAAGACCCCAAATAACCACACAATCTTTAGAAAGAAAAACAAAGCTGAATGTATCATAACCCTGAACTTTAAGATATACTGTAACTATAACTATAATAATCAAAACAGTATGGTATTAGCACAGAAACAGGCACAGAGATCAACAGAACAGAATACAAAGACCAGAAATAAATCCAAGATTATATGGTCAATTAACTTACAACAAAGGAAGCAAGAGTACATGAGAGAATACTTGTCTCTTCAACAAATGGTTTCGGGAAAACTGGACAGCTACATGCAAAAGAATAAAACTGGACCACCTGCCTACACCATACACAAAAATGAACTCGAATGGATTAAAGACATAAACGTGAGACCTGAAAGCATAAAACCTCTAAATGAAAACAGAGGCAGTAATCTCTTGAATATCAGTCTTCGCAACATAGAAAAATGTTGCGTATCTAGAAAAAGATACGTCTCCTCAGGCAAGGGAAACAAAAGCAAAAATAAAGACTCAGGACTACACCAAAATAAAAACCTTTTGCTCTACAAAGGAAACCAACAACAAAACAAAAGGGCAACTATTGAAGATACTTGCAGTGGTATATCTGCTAAGGGATTAGTGTCCAAAATATATAAAGAACTTATACGATTCAACACCAAAAAACCCAAACAACCTGATTAAAAAATGGGCAGAAGATCTGAATAACTGTTTTTCCAAGGAAGACATACAGGTGTCCAACAGACACGTGAGAAGATGCTCAACATCACTAATCATCAGGGAAATGAAAATCAAAACCACAGTGAGATATCACTTTGCACAGGTCAGAATAGCTAGTATCAGAAAGACAAGAAAAAAAACCAATGTTGGTGAGGATGTGGACAAAAGGAAGCCCTCATGCATTGTTGGTGGGGACGAAAACTGGTGCAGCCACTGTGGAAAACAGTATGGAAGTTCCTCAAAAGATTAAAATTAAAACTATCATGGGTTCCAGGATTTCCGCTGCTGGAAAACCCAAAGAAAACCAAGACACTAATTTGAAAAGATATATGTAACCCTATGCTTATTGAAGCATTATTGTACAACGGCCAAAATATGGAAGCAACAGACGTGTCATCAATAGATGAATGAATAAAGAAGGAGTGGTATATATCTACAATGGAATATCACTCAGCCATAAAAAAGAATATCTTGCCATTTGTGACAACGTGGATGGACCTAGAGGGTATTATGCAACGTGAAATAAGTCAGACATGGATAAGACAAATACCGTATTATTTCACTTATATGTGGAATCTAAAAAACAAAACAAACGAACAAAAAAACAGAAACATACCCTTAAATACAGAGAACTGGTGGATGCCAGAGGGGAGGAGGCTGGGAGGGTGGGGACACGGGATTAAGAGGTACAAACTTTCAGTTATAAAGTAAATGTCACGGAGATGAAAAGTACAGCATAGGGAACGCAGTCAATCATCTTTTAATAATGTTGTTGGTGACAGAGGATGACTACGCTTATCTTGATGAGCACTGAGCAATACATAGAATTATCAAATCAATATGTTGTACACCTTAGGGGCACCTGGATAGCTCAGGCGGTTAATCGCCTGACTCATGGTTTCATTTCCGGTCACGCTCTCATGGTTCACGAGTTTGAGCCCTACATCGGGTTCTGTGCTGATGGTGCAGGGCCTGCTTGGGATTCTCTCTCTCTCCTTCTCTCTGCCCCTCCCCTGCTCGCTCTCTTGCTCTCTCTCAAAAGAAATCAATAAACTTAAAAAACAATTTAAAAAATCTAAAAAAAATATATTGTACACCTACAGTAATATTGAATGCCTTGTATATCCATTATACATACATACATACATACATACATACATGTTAAAGAAAAAAGTCTGACAGCAAATAGGGTGTCACATATAGGTGTCCTCAGGTCCTGGTGGTAATAGAGAAAAGAGGGTCTCCTGTCTGCAGCCCCCTCCCAGACGAGCATGGAGTATGTCAGATCTCCCATGGAGATCAGAAATGAAGGAATTTGGAAGACTTTCTTTTTTATTTTTTTATTTTTTTTTATTTTTTTTTTTAATTTTTATTTTTTTATTTTTTTTTTTTTACGTTTATTTACTTTTGAGACAGAGAGAGACAGAGCATGAACGGGCCCTGTCCTGGAATGGTTTCTGGGCCTTTCCGGGAGCTTTGGTGAGATTCTCCCTACACTGGCTCTCCCGCCCCTTCCCACCCATCCCCAGCTAAGCCCAGAACCCACAGCTCCATTCTAGCCATGGTGGCTTCTGGCCTATCCACTCCCTCCCTAGACCAGACTCAGCCCGCTCCTCTGTCCTCCTGGGGACCGGGCCACGAATGACTCAGTGGGGCCAGTTCTCCAGTCTGGGTTCTGAACGTCCAGGGCTCCCAGAAGGTTTGCACTTCCTGCCTCTCCAGAGTCACCACTGCAAGCTGGCACTGTCGTTTGCTTGTCCGAGGGCATGACTCTGAACTAGGTTTCCCTACCGAGGCCTGCTTCCTACAGGCAGAGGGGGCCCTGAAGGAGTGAGTGAATGAATGAATTACACACTGTGGCAATTGGCTGGGGCCTGAGTCTTGGGAACGTCTGTTGTGTAAGAATGGTGGTTGGAAACATGTTTTGGAGCCTTGAAAAACAATTGAAAAGGTCACTGCCAGGCCAAACACACCCACCTACCTGAGAAATAACAACCTGTTACTTCTCCCTCAACAGGCAGCCAGAAGTGCATGCCCGGTCCCAGTCTTTCTGAGTTTCTGAGATGTGCAGTCTCCAAAGCTGGGCTCTAGTCAGAGAGGTGTAAGGGTGCAGTGCTAGAGTGCTCGGGTTTGAACCCTGGCACCCCACCCTCCCCAGGAACAGCTGGTGACTTTGTACAAGTAGCAACCTCTGTGTCTCCTTTCCTCACTTGTGAAACAGAAATCGAGTAGCACTTAAGAGGGTTGCCTTGTGGATTCAAGGACAGAAGTCTTGTAAAGTCTGAGGGATCGTGAATGCATCCATGCTTAGTAAGAGCTGGCTCTTACTATTGGCCTTCCCACCTCCAATGGCCCTGCACTGGTCACTCTGAACCTCACTTAGCTAATCTGTAAAATGGGAATGACAATAACGTTAATGACTAGACGAGAAAGTAAAACTTACAGTCTGTAGTTTGTGCCATTGGGAGTTTGTGCAGCTGTGCCTTACATCCAGACTCCCCATACTAGGGAGATTCTAGGGTCACCCAAAGCCCGCCACTCAGTGCACAGTGGCAAGGGCCACCTCAAGCCCCAACACCCAAACCCAAACCCCCAGAACCCCTTTACTTCAAGAGAGTCTGCTGTGGGCTCTTCTGCGTTTAGGGAAGGCCTACAGAATGTCCTGGTGACCGGGGAAGCCCGGAGGAGGACGAGGGGTCCCCACAGTAGGGGGCGGGGCCCGCGTGCCCTTGGGGTCGGAACACCTCAGCTGCAGTCCGGTCATTCCAGGAAAAAGAAATAGAAAATACTGCAGAGGAGGCGGCCGCCCGGGCCCGGAGCCGGTTATCTCCCCGCCGGCTTCCGGCTCTGATAACACCCCGCCGGGCGGGGCCGGGACGGGCACCCCCAAGTGGCCCAAGGTGCCAGGACCGGAGAGCCTGCGGTTTGCTCGTCCCCTCCGGCCGCGATCGGCGCCCTAGGGGACGCGCCCAGCCCCGCCGGGGAGCAGCGCGTCCCCTGCCAGGCGGGGCCCCCAAGGTGGGCTAGGGCCTGTGGCCCGGCAGCCGCGACACCTGGGACCCGAATGCCGCCCTGCGGTCCCCCGCCGCGCCCCGCGCACCCCGCGGTCCTCCGCAGCCCCCCTGGCCCCGCCGCCCCGCCGCGCCCCGAGCCTCCCCGCTGCGTTCGCCCCACCGCACCCCCCCCCCCCCCCTCCTCCGCCGCCCCGCGCTTACTTTGCAGACAGCAGGCTGCGGTCAGGCAGAGAGCGAGGAGCCCCAGGGATATGCCGCGGTTCTTCCTACTCCCGCTCGGCAGAGGCCTCATGAGCAATCCCGGCACGGCTCCGGCCCGGCATGGGCTTCCAGGCGGCGAGCGCGGGCCCGACTGTGCGCTGTCACAGCGCCGTGCGGCTCCCGCCCGCCCGCCGCCTCTGCCCTCCTCCTCGGTGTCTGGCAGGTCCTCTAGGGCCAAATGCAGATGAGCCGATCCTATTGTGGTTGAGCCAGTTCCCAAGGAGTGGGAAGGAAAAGAGAGGAGAGACAGCGAGAATGGGAAAGCAGTGGGAATGCACACGCTCAGAAGTAAATAATGGCAAATAAAGAGCAGGCTCCTTCCGTTCACACCCAGCGTCCTGGTATTGATTCCAGACTCAGCTGGATGCTGGATACAAGAGGGAGGGAAAGTTCTAGCTGTTGGCTGAGGACCAAGAGAGACCATCTAATGGCTCCATGGGCAACCAGAAGGCTTTTAGGAAAGTGAAGTGACAGCCTGGGGTAAGAGGGGTGGGAAGAAGGGGACAACAAGAGAGCCTCAGGCAGCTCTGGGTGGAGCCATTGGACACTAATGATATCCACCCACCATCCATCCATCTACCCATCTCTCCACCATCCACCCACCCACCCATCTATCCACCCACCATTCATCATCTACCCACCATCCATCCATCCATCCATCTGTCCACCATCCACACACCGGTCCATCCATCCATCTACCCACATACCCATCTACCCATGCACCAATCCATCCCTTCATCTATCCAAGTGTTCTTGGACAGCCTATTTGTTTGCAAAGGGCCTGGCCCCTGGGAGATACTAAGAGAGCATTGAGCCAGATAGTGTTTGGTTCAGGGATGGGCACATGGGCCTTTGGAGGCTGCCCTGGTGTCATTGCTGGGATTGCTGAAATCAGAGGATACAAACCTGAGAATACTGGGGAACCGTCTTGCCTGTCACATGGAGAGCCTGTGAATTAAGAATGAAGCCAACGGACACAAATTGAGCCAGCTGGGAGCCGCCAAGAAAGACTGAGCCCTAATAACATGGTTTGACCTCTGGGATTCTGCACATTTGCCTTTGCCAGTTACGAGCAAGTAAATACCCTCTCTGGACGGAGAGAATTTAAGTTAGATTTCAATGACATAGAATTGAGAGAGTCCTGACTAATACGAGTGGTCTTCTTGACATTTTTCTGTTTTCTTGATCCATGTGTGGGGATTTAGGAATCACTCGTACTTGTTTATTCATCAAACTTTATCAAATCTGCCTTTACACCAGGCAATGTGCTAGGCTCTGCAGCTCCAAAAATAAATAACTCATGGCTCCTGGTCCCAAGAAATTCACAAACTAGTGGAGCCCAAATGATCCAAATTGAGAAAGGCATCCAGGTATGAGGGCTCTTCTTGCTGAGGCCAAGGTGAGAGGAAACTGGCTGTTTTGCTCACTGCTGCAGACCTGGCACAGGGTAGGTGCTTAATAACTATTTGCTAAATGCATATATGGACGAGAAAAACTGAAGTCTGAGACATTTACGAGAGAAGAAAGAATATTGTGAGATCAAGAGCTGATAAAGGCTAGAATGACCCAGTGATGCTGTAAGTTTATATCCCGCCTCTGTCACCTCCCAGCTCTCCAGCCATGGAGAAGTGACGTCAACTCTCTGGACCTCTGAGGGGACTGGGCTGTGCCAGAAACGGTTGACCCTGTCTGCACATTAGAAACAAAGCACCAGGGGATTGAATGTTACAATATGGAACTGGGTGTCCCTCCAGTTCAATGAATCAGATTTTCAGGGTGGTGGGGGGCAGGGGCTGGGCATTAGTGTTTCTCAAAAGCTCTCTCAGTGATTCTGATGTGCAGCCAGGGTTGAAAACCACTGCTCTGGATTAGTTAGAAGCTTCTTGTGGTCATGTTTGATGACACTTAGAACTAAGTTTATCAGATCCTTTCTTTAAATTTTTTTTTTTTAACGTTTATTTTTGAGACAGAGAGAGACAGAGCATGAACGGGGGAGGGTCAGAGAGAGAGAGGGAGACACAGAATCTGAAACAGGCTCCAGGCTCTGAGCTGTCAGCACAGAGCCCGACACGGGGCTTGAACTCATGAACCGCGAGATCATGACCTGAACCGAAATCAGACGCCTAACCGACTGAGCCACCCAGGCGCCCCTCAGATCCTTTCTTTAGAGTAGGATTGCATAGAGGGGAGCAGGAAGATAGCATGAGTCCATTTCAGCCATGGTTATATTTACCATTTCCTTTTCTCTCTCTTTCTTCCTTTCCCCCTCTCTGTCTTTCAACAAATATCGGTTAAGTGCCTACAAGATCCCAGGCATGGCATCAGTCTGGTTGGGGCAGAGAAGGAGGAGTGGGAAGGAAGACCGGAAAAGTAGACTGGGACTAAGACTTGAAGGGCTGATATACTGAATACTGAGTGAGGGTGCTTGTTTTTGCTAAAAGGATGTAATTCGAGAGTCACACCTAATCCGATATATTGGCTCCTTCTTTGCCATCTTTGGCATATATTACAGCAATTAGGTATTTGGTAACTCTTCTCACCAACCAACCATTCTGGAAAAGAATCAACATCCACCAGTGCTTATTTTCTCAAAGCCTTCGGAGCCACTTTTCACTTCCAAGAGAAACAAATGATGTGTTTACAGTGTCCAAGGTTATGACAGCCCTGTAGCTGCACACAGTTCTTGTTTTCTGATTTCCTGATTTCACATATGCTCTTCCATTGTTCCTGTACGTACATAAGAATTTGTGAGGCGATATATCCTGGTGTTTCTGGAAAATTGACACTACGTTCAGATGATCTGTAACTTCTTGCTTCTTTTGTCTCTCTTGAAAGTATGCTTATTGTTTATCACGAATGGACATTGGTAAGGTGCCAGGAGGGTGGCGGGGCTGGGAGGGGAATGAACGTTACAATATGGAAGACCTACACAAGCTTCGTTAAAGTTGGTTCCTTAGAGCTGGGTTTTTATGGGGCTATGTAGTGTACTAAGGCTCTTAACACTGGACTGGTTTGGTCCAAACTGCCTGTATCCTAGAGTGTAGTCTCTATGACCTACATTCCCAGTGAGCCTTAAGGGTGAGTGCCAATGCTTATTATGTTTCTCTCTCTTTTTTTTTTTTAATAGTTTTTTTTCCTTAAGTTTATTTATTGAGAGAGAGAAAGAGTGTGTGTACTCATGGGAGAAGAAAGGGCAGAGATTGAGGGAGAGAGGGCACCCCAAGCGGGCTCCGCACTGTCAGCGCAGAGCCCAGTGAGGGGCTGGAAACCACGAACCGTGAGACTACAGCTTGAGCGGAAACCAAGTCTGCCGCCCAGGCTCAACCAACGAGTCTGTTCTTTTTTATCCCGATTTTGAAAATCCCTACTGCCTGATAATAGAGAGGCTGGAGACACAGTGCACAAGAACTCCAAACTCCAGTTCGGGAGTCAGACAGACCCAGGAAAAGCCCAGCTCTTCTCCTAGCTGTGTGACCTTAGGCAGACTATTTAACATTTCTTTACAGCAGTCTCCTTGGCTGTGAAGTGGGATTTCAATATTCTTACCTACTGGTGCTGCTGTGAAGGTCACTAAGACACAGGTGTGAAGGGGGTGACTGCACGGAAAACTCTGGATTCTTTATCACAGAGTCGAGATTATTAGTGCCTTGCATAATAGGTGCTCAGTAACTGAATAAATTTCCCTGTGGTATTCGTGCTTTTTAGTTTGGGCTGAAAGATTATACTTCTAAAGGACGGAGACCATTTATTCTAGATCTTCTATGGGTTATCTCTTCCTATATAGCGCTGAGCATGTAAAAGGTGCTCAGTACATATGCACTGGGGGCACTGGGGCGGCTGGCAAAAGTCTAACTTGAATTCTGGTCTTAGCTGTTCCATTGTGGAAATGATTTAATGTTTCTGGGTCTCAGTTTCTTCCTCGGTAAAAATGGGATATTAGGCATTGGGTACACGGTCTGGAGCAGGTGGCATGTGCTTGATCTCAGAATGTGGTCTGCAGATTTTCAGACAAACGTAACAAAACAAACATGAAAATTAGAAAGACAAATAAACAGGGGCGCCTGGGTGGCTCAGTCGGTTAAGTGTCCGACTTTGGCTCAGGTCATGATCTCACCGGTCGTGGGTTCGAGCCCCATATTGGGCTGTGCTGACATAGAGCCTGGAGCCTGCTTCAGATTTTGTGTTTCCCTCTCGCTCTGCTCCTCCCCCACTCATGCTCTGTGTCTCTCTCAAAAAAATAAATAAACATTAAAAAATTAAAAAAAAAAAAAAAAGAAAGCCAAATAAACAAACTGGTTTTCCTGAACTGCTGGCATTTGTAGTTGGCTCACAGGGTCTGATATTACCATTTTGTGCCTGGATGGGCTGGGCATCCCATGGACAAGACAGGCTCTGAGCTGTTCAAGTCTAATTTCAGTAAAAGTCAATGAAAACATCATGAAGGCTGGGCACCATGAGGGAGTCCTGCCAAAGAAAAATATGTGTGAGACCAAAGCTTATCAATCGTATCTTAAAAATCGCCGTTTGCCACTATATTCAGTAACAATTACTGAGAACCGTGTGCCACACAGAATTTTCTGATCCCGTGAACCATTACAGAAGACAGTGGCTGGTGTAGGGGCGGTCTGCTCCAGCAGGAAAGAGCATTTTGTTTTGAATTGCCAGTGCCTGGTGATCATCAAAAATTTTAGGTGGGTCTCATTCTTCTTTTTTCATTCTCTTTAGACGCTGAACCTCCTCATTTTGCATCAGGGGCCAGTTGCTGGTTCCTGGTTCACCATGGATTGAAAACATTTAGGTGCCCTTGGACTATACCTCTTTAATTCCTTACACCCTGAACATCCTTCTCATCACCTAGTTCTCAGCACAAGCACAGTCATTGCCCCATGTTTTAAAACCACCTTTACTGAGGTTTTGTTAATGTGCGGGAAACTGCATCCATTGAAAGTGTGCAGTTTGAGGAGTTTAATTATGTGGATACATCCATGAAACACCCACCACAATCCAGATACAGAATATTTCCATCGCTCTCGAAGCTCCTCTGTGCAGTCAGTCCTTCTCTCTGCCCTCAGCCCCAGGCAGCCATTGGATTGTTTTTGTTATGACAGATTCATTTGCATTCTCTACAATGTTGTATAAACTGAATCATACAGTACATAGTGTTGGGTTTTTTTCCATCCAGGATCATTTTGAGATTCATCCTGTTGTTGAATACATCAGCATTTCATTTCTTGTCTACAGCGTGTGTATTCATTCACCTGTTGATGAACATTTGGGCTATTTTCAGTTTTTGCCAGACATCAGTCTGTTTTACTGTCTTCGGTGCATGATCGCTATCTGATATTATCTTGTGCTTTTCTTTGGTTGTTTTTGTGACTCCCTCTTCTCCTGAGCTAAAACAAAAAGTGATTTAGTCTCTTGTCCTTTACTTTATCGGTAGTGGGGACACATGATAGGAGGTCGTGAATTCATTAATTCCAGGAATTTCAATGTTGGGCTGTACTCGGAGCGTTCCTGAGTTCAAATACCAAGTCTGGCACCATTAGGTTTGTGACCTTGAGCAAATGGCCTCACTTCTCTGAATATCAGTTATTACATCTGTAAACTGAGTAGGAATCATACTGTCTCACAAGGTTGTAGTGAAGATACACGTAGATTACTAATAATGGAAGGTCAGTGCTGTCCACATTGTCTTGTAATAACTCACTTAATCATTTAATCAATTAATCACTCCCATGCAGAAAGTACTCTATCACTCTACCCATTTCACAGACGAGAAAGTTGAGGCACAGAGTCAGTAAGTACCAGAGCTTCACTTGCACTCAGGCTGTTAGGCTTATGAGACTGCTCTCCCCGTCACTCTGTTATTCTGCTTCTCTGTTATTAAATGACACAATATGTGAAGTGCCCAGCACAGTACCTGACATATACTAGCTTCACAATAAATAGTAGTTTCCTTCTTCCTTAGGTGTGAAGTCACACAGAAAGGTGCCAAACATCCTAGCATTTACCTATAATTCCGGAACAAGATGTGCAATGTTGCAGCATGTAAAATTCAATGGAATTTTATAGACCGGATGTACTGCATTATTGTCAACCCATTGACATTTTAGTTTCTTAGTCTACGATATGATTAGAAGTATTGAGAAGGTTGATAAGTTTGTCCAGTAAATCAGTGTTAATATGTTTTTCCAGTAAATTGTGAACCCTCGTTGGTACATGTGGTCTAGGAGACTCCTGAGACCTTTTTAAGGCAAGGTGAGGGCTGGGCCTGAGAGCCGGGTCTGCCCCAGAGGGGGTGCAGGTGAGCGCTGTCAGCAACTTGTAAACAACCACAATCAATGCCAAATGATCAGTGTGGGGGAGGTGCCAACCCTCAGGGATGGGATGGTTCTTTTCTGATTTGGACCATAAAGCACTTTACAAACAATAACTGTTGAGGAATATTCTTATGTTTGTGATTCGTTGTTTTATATATTTGGGGGCTCCTGTATTCGGCACATAGACATTTCTGTTAGCTCTTCCTGATGGATAGATCCTGTGATTAGTATATAATGTCCTTCTTCATCTCCTGTTACAGCCTTTAATTTAAAGTCTAGTTTGTCTGATATAAGTATGGCTAGTCCAGCTTTCTTTTGACTTCCAGTAGCATGACAGATAGTTCTCCATCCCCTCACTTTCAATCTGAAGGTGTCCTCAGGTCCAACATGAGTCTTTTGTAGACAGCAAATAGATGGGTCTTGTTTTTTTCCATTCTGATACCCTATGTCTTTTGGTTGGAGCATTTGGTCCATTTACATTCAGTGTTATTATTGAAAGATACGGGTTTAAAGTCATTGTGATGCCTGTAGGTTTCATGCTTGTAGTGATGTCTCTGGTACTTTGTGGTCCTTGCAACATTTCACTCACAGAATCCCCCTTAGGATCTCTTGTAGGACTGGTTTAGTGGTGATGAATTCCTTCAGTTTTTGTTTGTTTGGGAAAACCTTTATCTCTCCTTCTATTCTGAATGACAGACTTGCTGGATAAAGGATTCACGGCTGCATATTTTTTCTGTTCATCCCATTGAAGATTTTCTGCCATTCCTTTCTGGCCTGCCAAGTTTCAGTAGATAGGTCTGCCACTAGTCTTATGGGTCTCCCTTTATAAGTTAGAGGCTGTTTATCCCTGGCTGCTTTCAGAATTTTCTCTTTATCCTTGTATTTTGCCAGTTTCACTATGATATGTCGTGCAGAAGATCGATTCAAGTTACGTCTGAAGGGAGTTCTCTGTGCCTCTTGGATTTCAATGCCTTTTTCCTTCCCCAGATCAGGGAGGTTCTCAGCTATGATTTGTTCAAGTACACCTTCAGCCCCTTCCTCTCTCTCTTCCTCTTCTGGAATTCCTATGATATGGATATTGTTCCATTTGATTGCATCACTTAGTTCTCTAGTTCTCCCCTCATACTCCTGAATTTTTTTATCTCTCTTTTTCTTAGCTGCTTCTTTTTCCATAATTTTATCTTCTAATTCACCTATTCTGTCCTCTGCCTCTTCAATACGAGCTGTGGTCACCTCCATTTTATTTTGCACCTCATTTATAGCATTTTTTAACTCCTCATGACTGTTTCTTAGTCCCTTGATCTCTGTAGCAATAGATTCTCTGCTGTCCTCTATACTTTTTTCAAACCCAGCAATTAATTTTATGACTATTATTTTAAATTCATGTTCTGTTATATTGCTTAAATCGTTTTTGATCAATTTGTTAGCTGTTGCTACTGCTGGAGTTTCTTTTGAGGAGAATTCTTCCGTTTCGTCATTTTGGACAGTCCCTGGAGTGGTGAGGAACTGCAGGGCACTTCCCCTGTGCTGTCTGGGGTAACTTGTGTTGGTGGGCGGGCCTCAGTCAGACCTGATGTCTGTCCCCAGCCCACTGCTAGGGCCACAGTCAGACTGGTGTGTACCTTACCTTCCCCTCTCCCAGGGGCAGGACTCACTGTGGAGTGGTGTGGCCTCTGTCTGGGCTACTTGCACACTGCCAGGCTTGTGGTGCTGCTCTGATGGGATCTGGCGTATTAGCCGGGGTGGATCCGCAAGGTGCACAGGGGTGGGAGGGGCAGGCTTAGCTCACTTTGCCGATGGTGGTCCCCTGCGGGAGGGGCCCTGCAGCACTGGGAGGGAGGTAGGCAGACCCATCTGAGGGATGGATCCACAGAAGCACAGCGTTGGGTCTTTGCGCGGTGAAAGCAAGTTCGGTGCCGGGAACTGGTTCCCTTTGGGATTTCTTCTGGGGGATGAGCGAGGGAGATGGCGCTGGCCAGTGCCTTTGTTCCCCGCCAAGCTGAGCTCTGTTGTCCGGGGCTCAACAACTCTCCTTCCCAGTGTCCTCTCACCCTCCCTGCTCTCCAAGAGCAGAGCTGTTCACTTTTAACATTCCAGATGTTAAGTCCCGCTGGCTGTCGGAACTCACGCAGTCCGGCCCCTCCGCTTTTGCAAACCAGACTTCAGGGGCTCTGCCTTGCCCAGCGAGCTGCCCTTCCACTGCCCCGCTCCCTCCCACAAGTCCATGTAGCACACACCACCTCTCCCCAGTTCCTACCCTCTCCCGTGGGCCTCTTGTCTACACTTGGCCCCAGAGAGTCCGTTCTGCTAGACTTCTGGTGGTTTTCTGGGTTCTTTAGGCAGATGTGGGTGGAATCTAAGTGATCAGCAGGACGAGGTGAGCCAGCGTCCTCTACACAGCCATCTTCCCCTGGATCTCCTGTTGAGGAATATTCTTAGAGCTACCACCTGTGAACTCTGTTCACAGCCTGTTATCCGAGGATCCAATCTGGGAGAGGCCTTCAGATCCAGGGAGGGGCTGGAGGGAGGGGGAAACTGGCTGATGTTGCCCACAGCGGCATCGCTCTCCCTTGGTGGAGCATTAGCCCAACGGACGTAGGTGCAGGACCTGTGACTCAGGCACGGGGCCCATTCCCGATCTTGGGGGACTTATCCATGCCATGCCCCTGTGAGAACTGGTTGGGGGGAAATAACAAAGGAATCACTCTCCTGTCCTCTGGCACTTTCCAGTCTCATTGAGGCAGAGGAGCTAACAAGACCAGCGCCTCGTTGTAGGACAATGTGTGAGGGAGTTTTAAGGCACAGAGTACGGCGTACTTCTGATGAGGGAGCCTAAGGCAGGCTGAGGGCAAAGCACAAGCTAGCACACTGCACCTCTCAAGGTGGGATAGTGTGATATTCCTCAGGCACTCCTGGCTGCCCAAGGACAAAGGAAAGGTCAGAACACAAATGTTTAAACTGATAGAGTCTCCAAATATCTTAGTACAATGACAAGGAAAGGACAACCTTATCAACAGCCTGATGCCCAGGAACTCCCTGCCGTTTTAACGTTAATGCTCTGCTAGAGGGAAAAACAACCTTAACCTTGACAATAACTAGGCCTCCAGTAATCTGTGAGTCTTTAGCATGTGAAAATCCCTTTAAGAAACTTCCTTTCAAGCTATCTCCCCCGCAGATTATGAGTCACTCCTCACAACCCCACTGCAGCTCTTTCTGCCCACAGCTCCTGTCCCCGGGCTTTAATAAAATCACCTTTTTGCACCAAAGACATCTTTGAGAGAATTCTTTCTTGGCCGTCAGCTCTGAACCCCACCGTCATCCCAAAATACCTCATCATTCCAGTGCTGAGGGGATGAGAGTTTGGGTGTCAGGGTAACCAAGTGTGGTTTCTTGGAGTAGTTAAGTCTTGAACTTTGCCTGATCTGTCCTTGGGCTGACTTCATGGGTGTATGACCCACACTCAGAGGCCCTCACACTCTTGGATTAAAACTCTGCTGTCACCATCTTGAAATTCTTAATGATTTTTGAACAAAGCGTACCACATTTTCATTTTGTACTGGGTCCTGCAAATTATGTCCTGACCATCCTTATCAGGTTACTTCCACCAATTACTATTTTTCCTCCCAAATAGGCTTCTCCTTTTTAGCTTCCTCATCTCACCAAAACACACCAGCTTCTTCCCAGTCCTCTGGACTTGAAACCTCAAGGCAGCTGTTAGCCTTGCCTCACCCTCCACAGCCAAGACCTGAGGAGTATTCCTTCACATGTCCTGATGTCCTGAATCCTCGTGCTTCTTACCATTTCCAGAGTCATACACGCAGTCCAGTCCCCCCTCGGCTTTTGCCTGGAGTCCCTAGACCCTTGCTACTTTGGGTGGTCTAGGGATCATCAGCACCAGCATAAAGTGGACCTTGATGGACATGCAACACCTTGGGCCCCACCCTAGATCTACATTTTGACCAAAAACGTAGGTAATTCTAATGCGTTGTAAAGTTTGAGAAGTCCAGAAAGCAGACTCTGGCTATATTTTGGAATCACCTGGGGAGATTGGAAAACCACCAATGATTGGGTTCTATCCTTAGAAATTCTGATATAATCATTTAACATCAGTATTTTCTTTAAAGCCCCTCTTTCCCACTTGTTTTAGTTCATCTGTCGCTGGGTAACAAATTGCCCCAGCACTTAATGGCTTCAACCAACACATATCTGTTACCTCACAGTTTCTGTGTTCTGGAATGCAGACACAGCTTAGCTAGATCCCCTGCTTCAGGGTCTCTCATGAAGTGGCAGTCAAGGTGTTGGCCTAGGGTCTCTCAGAAGACAGCAGTCAAGGTCCAACTGCAGCATGATCTGCTTCTGAGCTCACTCAGCTCCCTATGGGCCACTGGACCGAGGGTCTCAGTTCCTTCTTGGCTGCTGGGGGCAGGCCACTGTCAGTTCTTTGCCACTTGGACCTCTCCAACATGGAAGCTTTGCTTCATTAAAGTCTGTGTGTGAGAGAATCTGCTAGCAAGACAGAAGTCACCATCTTTTATAACCCATTCATGGAAACAACATCCCGTTACTTTTGCCATGTTCTATGCATTAGAAATAAGTCACTAGGTCCAGCCCACTCTCAGAGAAAGGGGATTCACAAAGGCATGCCTACCAGAGGCAGGAATCACTGGGGCTCTCTTGGAAGTCCGCCTATACCACCACCACCAGGATTGAGAACCATTGCTCTAGAACGAGGATGTAAACAAACCTTCCTTTATCTCCACTCAGATGAAACGGTGATTAAAGGGATTTCAAAGCTATAGCTGGGCTCTACGGGGTCAGTGTGGATATCGAATAGTGCCATCTGGCAAGGTCAAGATATAGGTCAAATATAGAATATGCCATCCCTGGTCTAGACTCTGCCAACCCAAACATAGACTTTTGGGGTAGTTGAGCAACCCTCTCTGATCTCCTCCAGTCCTCCAACAACAATAATTTCTAATTTGTTTGCAACATCAATTGTTCTAAGCCCAGTTGTAGGTCTTTCCTCAAACAATCCTGTAAGTAATTGCTAACACATTTTGAGGGCTTCCTAAATGTCAGGCAGTGTTCTAAATGTCTTACATTTATGACCCCACTTAACCTCACAGTGTAGTGAGGGGAGTTACTATCAATATCGTCACTTCCAATGAGGAAATTGAAGCAGAGACAGGTCGTATAACTTTGCCTGGGTCACAAAAAGCAAGTGGTGAGACTGAGATTCAAACTGAGATGGTCTGAGCTCCAGAGTCCCTGCTCTTAAACCACTTATTCAATGTAAAAAATCTTCAGTATGTACACATTTCCATTTGTGTTGTCATGACATTGCCATTTACAATAATGAAAGATTGGAAACAACATACCTGTCCAACAATAGGAACATGGTGAAGTAGATTATGATGCATCTTTATGGTGACCTATTATGTTCATTTACAAAAAGGCGCGCTTTTCAAAGAATTTTAAAGATGTGGAAAAAATGCACAAAATGCTTTTAAGAGAAAAAGGACTGTGTGGGACATTTAACTATAATTATGAAAACAGATCTGTATGTGAATAGAAGAAGTGGAAATATAACACTACCTTTCTGTGCATTATGTAATTATTATTGTTTTTAAAAACAATTTTTAAAAACAAACATAATTTATACACAATAGAATGCCCAGATCTTAAGTGTCCAGGTCGATGAAGTTTGTGAACTACATATAACTGTCACTGTCATCCAAAATGATAGAACATTTCTATCATCTGATGAAGTTATTCATTCCCTGGCCTTCTTGCCAGTCCTACACCATGCCTTTTATCACAACAGATTGGTTTTAACGACATGGAAAAATGGCCCTCCGTTTTAGAGTCTCACAAAGCTGCCGTCAAGGTCAACTGGGGCAATTTTTTTTTTTTTAATTTTATATGAATGGGATCATATTCTTTTGTGTTTGGCTTCCTCCACTCAACGTTTTGGAGATTAATCATTACACTGCATGCTCCTTTTTATTGCTGAGTGATATTCCATTGTATGAATATACCATAATTATTTACCTATCTTCTTATTGATGGACATTTGGGTATTTTCTAGATTTGGGGTAGTATGAATAAAACTGCTATGCGTATTCATGTTTTGTTTTTATGTGATCATAGATTTTCACTTCTCTTGGGTTTTTACCAAAGAGTGGAATTGTTGGGTCAGGGAGCAGATGTATGTTGAATTTTATGAGGAAAGAAAAGGACAGTTTTCCAAAGTGGTCGTAACATTTTACACTCCCACCAGCAATGTGTGCAACTTCCAGTTGCTTCTACATTCTTGCCAAATTTGGTCAAGTCAAATTTTTAGCCAGTCTTGTGGGTGTAAAGTGATATCTTGTTGTGTTATAGTTTTGAGGGGTGGGGGAAACTCCTTTTTAACCTGGTTTCAAGTTTGGTAGATAATTCAAATACCTTCCCAGATCCCTCTATGTGTCTTGTGTTCCTTTAGAACTGGTCTTTTCCTGTGCCCTGAATCCCATGCTTTCCTGCCCCCGGAATGGTTGCAGTTTTAAGGCAAGGATTTAGGAGTGGAGAACAGGAGGAGCAGAAGACAACTCAGAAGGGAAGACAGAGACAGACATATACAAAGGGACAGAAAGAGGCAAAGTGGCAGAGAGATGGAAATCAACAAAGATGAGAAAGACAACGACAGAGAAGGAAGGGAGGTAGGCATGGGATAAAGGGGGAGAAGGACAACGAGAAAGCAGGAAAAGTGACAGAGTAAGAAGAGGTGTGAGGGGGGAGGGGATGAAAATAAAGTGAGAGGGGGACAAGGAAGGGAAGGGAGGGTAGAGATGGGAGACGGAGGAAGGGAAGGGACCGATGTGAGGGCGAGAAGCCAAATCCTTCCCGTGCCACCCATCCAGCAGGCAGCCTTGGAACGGTCTGGAAGTGGAGGGAAATGCACTTGCCAGTGAGATCTGTCTGCTTCTGGAGGGCTGACACTCAGGAAGCAAAGCTGAACTGTGCTGAGAGGATCCCTCATTAATATCAGAGGCCCCAGACAGCCTTAATGGTCCTGAGCCTGTGGGCTGCGAAGAGACTGGAGTGTAACATAATGGTTGGGTGCATGCCAGGCTGTGCTCATAGAAATGGCATCGCCCTGGGCCATCCTGGGGTCTGATGCCAGGCCAGGGGCTAGAGACTGCTGAGTCATCTGGAGGACAAGGAGTAGTTTGTTTGGGGTGATGGAAAAATGATGAGCACGCTTCCCTCTCCTGGGCCTGACCGGGGTGACAAGAAGCCCCCGCGAGTGTAGCTAATGGTCAGAGAAGCACTCGTGGCAGCTGTGTTAGTGAAGACATGGTCAGTTGTTTGGGTCCGTTTGGTCAGTCAACAGGCACTGAACCTTGCCTGGATCCCACATGGCCTCAAAAAGCTCACAGTCTAGTCAGTAGGGGGTGAAAGTCAACTAAATTACTAATAAGACTGAAATATGTCCTATAAGAGATAAATACTGTAGCCCCTTTCCAATGTCAGGACTCAATAACATTTATTAAATGAATGAGGGATTGAAGGGATGTTCAACCCATGTATCTAGTATCATAGAGGAGGACAGGTTATTTTTGAACTAAGTTTCTCAGAGTTTATTTTATTTATTTTGAGAGTGTGTGTGTGTGTGAGAGAGAGAGAGAGAGAGAGAGAGAGAGAGAGAGAGTCTCATGAACCATGAGACCATGATCTGAGCCGAGACCAAGGGTCAGACACTTAACCGACTGAGCCACCCAGGCGCCCCTGAGCTAATTCTTTGCACTGGGATTGAACACTTGGTAGACTAGGGATCAATTCAGTTTCATTAAATGAATGGCTGATTACATTTCACTGCAATCAGGAATGTAATACTCTCCAGAAAAGTACCACTCTGAGCTGCAGTTCTCCCTGGTACTTTATTATTTTTTTATTTAAAAAAATGTTTATTTATTTATTTTTGAGAGAGAGAGAGAGAGAGAGAGAGCGAGTGGAGAAGAGGGGCAGGGGAGAGAGAATCCTTTTTAAAAACGTTTATTGATTTACTTATTTTGAGACAGAGAGAGAGCAGGGGAGGGGCAGAGAGAGAGGGAGAGAAAGAAACCCAAGCAGGCTCTGTGCTGACACGGGGCTCGAACCCACGAACTGTGAGATCATGACCTGAGCTGAAGTCGGACACTTAGCCGACTGAGCCACCCAGGTGCCCCCCTGAGACAGGGAGAGAATCTTTTTTTTTTTTCTTTTTTTTCTTTTTTAAAAAAAAAAAATTTTTTTTTAACGTTTATTTATTTTTGAGACAGGGAGAGACAGAGCATGAACGGGGAAGGGTCAGAGAGAGGGAGACACAGAATCTGAAACAGGCTCCAGGCTCTGAGCTGTCAGCACAGAGCCCGAGGCGGGGCTCGAACTCACGGACCGCGAGATCGCGAGATCGTGACCTGAGCCGAAGTCGGCCGCTTAACCGACTGAGCCACCCAGGCGCCCCAGGGAGAGAATCTTAAGTAGGCTCCAGGCTCAGTGCAGAGCTTGACGCAGGGCTTGATCCCATGACCCTGGAATCACGATCGGAGCCAAAACCAAGAGTCAGACGCTGAACAGACTGAGCCGTCCAGGCGCTCCTCACTGGTACTTTAATACAAACTTCTGTCCTTTTTTGCTGATGTTTATAAATCACATTCCCTCCGTTCTGTGAGGTGGGCAGGGCTCGAGTCAGCATCTGTCTTTACAGATGAAAAACTGATGGCCCAACAGGCCGAGCGTTGTGCCCAATTGAAGCACTTGCGAGAGCCGCAACCAGAATGCAGGGCTCCTGAAGCTCATCCGGTTCTCATTCCATTGGTCCACATGGCCCTCCTCATGCCCAGTATTGGCTAATGGAGGGGCCTCTGAGGCAACTGGGGTTTTGGGGGGAAAGACCGATGGTGGTGGATGCGGGAACTATGTGCTGGCACGAATGTCGTAGCTGGATAGAAATTATTTCATTTAACTATGACAATGACCTTAGGAGGCGGGAATTACTATCCCTATTTTAGAGATAAGGAAATCCACGTTTAGAAAAATCGAGTAACTTGTCCAAAGTCAGAACTGGGATTCAAATCAGATCTGTTGCACTTCAAAGCTTACACTTTTTCCAGGGCGCCCTGGTTACTTGAGGTAGTTTTCGAGAGCGAAGAACAAAGTGGTAGCACGAAGTTCCCGAGACTCTTCTAGCAAGCACGGTTGCTCTGGGGCAGGATGGGAGTGGAAGGGTGGAGACTGTGCACCTCCAGGCCTCAGGGACACTTCCAGATTTCTTCCCTGTGGGGTGAACACCCTGGATTTTATCTGGCTTCTTTTGCAGAGATAGAAAGAGTGGAAAGTTCTCATTCATTGGGGTAGCTGGCCCTCCAGGCAGATTTAGGAACCAACCAACCAGTCAAAGTTGCTGGGGCAGAGTAGGGAGAGGTTCTGAGGGGAAAGAAAACAATTAGCCCGTCATTCTCTGAGGTAGATTTCTACTTCATGCCTGCAACTGGCTTGGGGCATTTAAGTGCCTGGAAGACAGCTGAGCTTCTCAGTTCAACCTTCTCCTTTTCAGTCCATCTGATTCAGCGTGGCTCCCACGGCCCCACCCCATGACTTTGCTGTTACCAAGAACAAACCTACTTCTGACATCTTAAGTGGCTTTCTTGGAGCCTCCTTCACACTGTCATTTTAAAATTTATGGAAGCCTCCAGAGACTGGAATCCAGGGTCTGATCTGTCTGGTATCCGTTTTTGTTTTTTTTTTTTAATTTTTAAAAAATGTTTATTTTTGAGACAGAGAGAGACTGAGTGTAAGCGGGGGAGAGGCAGAGAGAGAGGGAGAGGGAGACACAGAGCCCAAAGCAGGCTCTAGGCTCCGAGCTGTCAGCACAGAGCCTGATGCGGGGCTCAAACCCACAAACTGCGAGATCATGACCGGAGCCAAAGTCAGACGCTTAACCGACTGAGCCACCCAAGCACCCCTGGTAGCCTTCATTCTGTTTGTCATTGCACGTTATTAGTTGGCGCTTTTCCAGAGGCAAATGCTAAGACCCCACATTAAACTTGCTGAAAGAAAAAAAAAAAGTTTTGAGGACAGGCACGCAATACCTAGGGTCAGAAAATGTCAGGCTTAGGATCCCTGCGCACAACTGTTCAGGTTGTGCACTGCACAAGGGCACCACATCTAAGAGGCAGCCCCCTCCATGGTATTATATGTGAAATACATGCCACTCACGTAATAACCCACATGAAGCCCTGGACAAGCTTAGGAGACTATGTACACACACGTGTGCAACTGCGCCCTGTTCCGACCACTGCCTGCCTCCCCTGAGACTGCTTCTCTTACCCCGTAGCTCTCAGAGACACATTCCTGTTCTGCCCCTCAGCTCCAGCATTCCTAAGAGGGGAGGACAGCCACTAGGGTAGAAAGCTTTTCCAGAGTGGCCCATGTCTAGAGTCACTGACCATGGCAGAGGGCACAGATACCAGGGCCTATGACTTATGGTTGCTTAGGTTGTACAGTGATATATTGACAGAATTAAAAAAAGAAAGAACACTTGAGGCACCTGGGTGGCTCAGTCAGTTAAGCGTCAGACTTCAGCTCAAGTTACGATCTCACGGTTCCTGAGTTCAAGCCCTGCATCAGGCTCTCTGCTATCAGCACAGAGCCCACTTTGAATCCTCTGTCTCCCTCTCTCTCATTGCCCCTCTTCCGCTCATGCTCACGTTCTCTCTCTCTCTCTCTCTCTCTCTCAAATAAATAAACATTAAAAAATTTTATTTAAAAAAAAAAAAGCTTTTTTCGGGGAGGCTGGGTGGCCTAATTCATACAAAGATGCTATGTAGACTGAGTTGACTCTGGCCAGTCTTTTACTCTTCATCTCTCAGGTCAGCTTCTAGCGTTTCCCCACTGTCACGGAAGGGCTCCTCTCTACTGTGGGGAGGATGCTTCCGGGGGCCTCAGACTCTCATACTTCCAGTGTGAGGCCTCCACCAGCAAAAGTGTGGCTTCCAAGCTAGTTCCAGGGGAAGCATTACAAGGAACACTGATTGGCCTGCCTTGGGTCACATGACTGCCTTTAGGTCTATCATTGGGTCTCTCAGGGGGATGGAGTCCTCTGATTGGACAAACCTCCATCATGTGACCAGGAGAGTGGGCGTATCCATCCAGAAGAAGGGGAAGGTCTGCTGGGGAGTAGAATCAGTAGCTCCTCTTTCAACAAAAATGTATTGAGTTGCCAATTGGCTTCAGGCCCTACACTATGCTCCCTTTCTACACACCCTGAACCCTGTGGTGAGTCATCAGAACTCTCTCGCCACTCTCGCCAACGACCTTCACTCTCTGGGCTGATAGGACAAAATTCTGACTCTGCATCTGTCTCATACACTCTTTTCTCCTCCTCTACTTGGTCTGTTGCAGGTTGGCGTCTTTGCAAACTCGTGATTTCGCATCTCAGCTGGATCCTCAGTGCAGCTCAATAATCTTTCTATTTGTCCCTGAATACCTCCTTCTCTCATTCATTCATTCGTACAATAACATCGGATTTACACGTTAGAAAGATCGCTCTGGAGCCTGATAGTTTGAAGATGGACAGACAGACAGAAATCAGTGATGCCTATTTGGATTTGGAACCCAATGTTCCCATGACGTCCTGGGTATGTCTATCACAGCACTTTATCTTGTTGATGCTGTCTGTCTGTTTTCCCCACCAGTTGGTCTGTTCTGGGAAGACAAGGGCTATGTCTAATTCATTTGTGCATCCCTGGGTCTGGCACATGGAAGGGAATTGAACTGATCTAAACCGGCCTCTGATCCATGAAGCTTTTCTAGCCACTTCTCTATGGAAGCTTTACTAGGCACCATTTTTCTTTCATGTGCTTAAGAGCTGCAGCCTTTGCTCCAAGAGAGTAAAGTACATTTCAGTCCTGCTGGTGCTGCACTGGGTTTCCTGCTTAAGCCATAGATAGAGCAGATGTCCTACAGAGCTACCCGACAAAGCACTCATTGCCTTCCTGGTCTGGTCTTGTCATTACAGCTCCTAGCTACAATCCAAGAGGTGGACGTGTCCTGGCATTCAGAATCACGCCTCCCCTCCAACATCATGACTCCCCACATTCGAGGGACTCTTCTATTAGGATGGATGCTTTCCCAAGATGGCACTTGTTCCTGATATAAAACAGGCCCCTGGCTCGCAGTCAGTTGCCCAAACATGCTTGGCTAGGTCTGCACCACAAGTAGGCGTGGCTTAGCTTTTGAAAGCAAGGGACTCACTTTCACAGGAGGTTGGTTTTGAAATTCAGAAGAAGCTTGTTTTCCTTGGAGATCTTTGGTTGATGAGTACTATTGCCCCTACCAAACGGTCCAGGGAGAGTCTCTGATCTGATGTGATTGTTCTCAGAACCTGGGCCACCAGGTTGTGTGAAAAGAGAGAGAGAAAGAAGGCTTCTCTCTGTAGACTTTTGAGTGGCAAGGTGGCTGCTGGATTCTTGTGCCCAAAGAGAGGAGAGGCCTCTACTCACACAGGAATTTTCATTATTTAGCATTTCACATCCCTAATATAGTTCTGTTGAACAGTCTAGAAATGAGTTTCCAGGAACAGTTCTTAGAAAGGTATAATGGGGCAACACTGTAGGGCCCAAGTCTGGAAGGCTTGCCCATAGCTTTTGGGCTGCCCCTGAGGCTGGAAGACAGAAAGTGAAGGGGGCAACCACAGAGAGTGGTGTGGCAGGGAGGAAAGAGCAAGCAGATGGGATCTGGACCTAGCCTTGATACCTGGGAAGGTCATTTTTTATTTTATTTTATTTTATTTTATTTTATTTTTTATTTTATTTTTTAAATTTACATCCAAGTTAGTTAACATATAGTGCAACAGTGATTTCAGGAGTAGATTCCTTAATGCCCCTTACCCATTTAGCTCATCCCCCCTCCCATAACCCCTTTGTTCTCCATATTTAAGAGTCTCTTATGTTTTGTCCCCCTCCCTGTTTTTATATTATTTTTGCTTCCCTTCCCTTGTGTTCATCTGCTCTGTGTCTTAAAGTCCTCATATGAGTGAAGTCATATGATATTTGTCTTTCTCTGACTAATTTCGCTTAGCATAATACCCTCCAGTTCCATCCATGTAGTTGCAAATGGCAAGATTTCATTCTTTTTGATTGCTGAGTAATACTCCATTGTGTGTGTGTGTGTGTGTGTAGATAGATAGATAGATAGATATAGATATATATCTCACATTTTCTTTATCCATTCATCCATCGATGGACATTTGGGTTCTTTCCATACTTTGGCTATTGTTGATAGTGCTGCTATAAACACTGGGGGGCATGTGCCTCTTTGAAACAGCATACCTGTATCCCTTGGATGAATACCTAGTAGTGAAATTGCTGGGTTGTAGGGTAGTTCTATTTTTAATTTTTTGAGGAACCTCCATACTGTTTTCCAGAGTGGCTGCACCAGTTTGCATCCCCCCCAACAGTGCAAAAGAGATCCTCTTTCTCCGCATCCTTGCCAACATCTGTTGTTGCCTGAGTTGTTAATGTTGGCCATTCTGACATATGTGAGGTGGTATCTCATTGTGGTTTTGATTTGTATTTCCTGGATGATGGGTGGTGTTGAGCATTTTTTCATGTGTCGGTTGGCTATCTGGATGTCTTCTTTGGAGAAGTGTCTATTCGTGTCTTTTGCCCATTTCTTCACTGGATTATTTGTTTTTTGGGTGTGGAGTTTAATAAGTTCTTTATAGATTTTGGATACTAACCCTTTATCTGATACGTCATTTGCAAATATCTTCTCCCATTCCACCGGTTGCCTTTTAGTTTTGCTGATTGTTCCCTTCACTGTGCAGAAGGTAGAGGTCAGCATAGTTCATTTTTGCTTTTGTTTCCCTTATCTCTGGAGACGTGTTGAGTAAGAAGTTGCTGTGGCCACGATCAAAGAGTTTTTTGCCTGCTTTCTCCTCAAGGATTTTGATGGCTTCCTGTCTTACATTGAGGTCTTTCATCCATTTTGAGTTTATTTTTGTGTATGGTGTAAGAAAGTGGTCCAGGTTCATTTTTCTGCATGTCACTGTCCAGTTTTCCCAGGCCTGCTTGCTGAAGAGACTGTCTTTATTCCATTGGATATTCTTTCCTGCTTTGTCAAAGATTAGTTGGGTTCTCTACTCTGTTCCATTGATCTGAGTGTCTGTTTTTGTGCCAGGAAGGTCATTTAATACAGCCTTTTCTCAGTTTCCTCATTGCACAATGAGAACACTAATGTGTGGTCCATGCTTCCTACCTGAGCCACTTGCCTACGTTTACTTAATCGCTGCATGTGAGGCGAGAGTCAGTCAATACTGGGTGCTCATGGCTAACTGTGGTTAATTTTATGTGTCAACTTGACTAGGGTATGGTGCCCTCTTGTTTGCTCAGACACTAGTCTAAATGCAGCTGTGGAGGTATTTGTGAGTGTGCTTAGCAGTTATAATCAGTTGACTTTAAGTAACGCTGATTACTCTCCAATATGTGGGAGGGCTTCATCTAATTAGCTGAGGACCTTAAGAGCAAAGACTGAGATTTTCTGAAAAAGAAGCAGTTTTGCCTCCGGATTAGAAACCCTGCTTGAGTTTCCAGCCTACAGCCTGCTCTGCAGAGATGGTACTTGCTGGTCTCTACATCATGTGAGCCGATCACACGACACTTTCTCTCTATGTCCTATTCTGTTTTTCTGGAGAATCTGGACCAATACATTGGCTCACCTGTGTCCCACTCTCATCTGCACTGTTTACTAATCTGTGACCTTGGACACATCCCTTGACCTCCCCGATTTTCAATGTGTCGATCAGTAAAATGGAGATTTAAAAAAATATGTATGTAAAAAAATCTCTTTTTCTTGCCTTTGTACATAGCTTCCCTGCTTGCTTCCCCTGTGTCCACAAGGGAGTGTCTGGGGGGTGAAGCATCAGAAAGAGTGCAAACCGGTTGTCATCTCTCACCATCAGGCCTGTCTGTCCTGCCTCATTCTGACCTGTTCTTCTCCTGCCCGTGGCCCTCCCAGGCTGTTCACTGGGCTCCAGTGAAACCCATGGCAGTGACCCTTCAGGCCCAGCCCCCATCAGAACCCAAAGAATATGGCAGCCTTCTTTCTTTTTTTTTTTTTAAGTTTATTTATTTATTTTGAGAGAGAGAGAGAGCGCGCGCACAAGCAGAGGAGGGACAGAGAGAGGGAGAGAGAGAGAATCCCAAGCAGGCTCCACACTGTCAGTGCAAAGCCTGATGCGGGGCTTGAACTCATGAGCCATGAGGTCATGAGCTGAAATCAACAGACACTTAACCGACTGAGCCATCCAGGCCCTCTGGTAGCCTTCTTTCCACTGCCCAAGGCAGCTTCCAACTAGGATGGTTCTTTCTGGTTCAGGAGCCCCTCTGCCTTTGAAGTCCACACATCTGGGCATGACCAGCCTCCCTGTTCTTAGGGGCATCATCCCCTTCCCTTCAGATCCTCTCCCTTGCTACCTGAGCAGGACATCATCACCTGCCTACCTGCCTCTTCAACCCTTTGTTTTGTCGACTGCAGCTGATGATCTATACAAACCCAGTACCCACAAAAAAGACATAAAACATCACACACAACTTGTCAAATGATAAACACAGATGTGCAACTTAACAAATAATGATAAGACAAACACCTGTGTTACCACTGTCCAAGTCAAGAAATAGAATATCGCCAGAGCCCCCAGGAGTCTCTTTCAGGTCACAACCCCCTCCCTCACCCAGAGGTATCCATGCTCCCGACTTGTATGTAATGATTTTTTTGCATTTCTTTGTGGTTTTAAGGCTGTTTATGCATTCCTGAACCCCATAGTATATATAAAAAGAAATATATTTCTGTGAATTTTACCTGTGATGTTTATAGATGTGATTTGTAATGTGTGCATGTATTTGTTTCGCTTCTTTAGCTCAATGTTATGTTTGTAAGTTTCATCCACAGCGTTGTAAAGTGTGATCCATTCATTTCCAATCCTGTATCATTCTCCTCTGTCTCAGGGATTGGCAAACTATGGCCCACGGGCCACATGCTGCTGGTGACTGACAGGTTTTGTATGGCCCATGAGCTAAGAATGCTTCTTACATGTATAAAGTTTTAAAAGAAAGAATACCACAAAACCAAGATTACGAGATAGAGACCTGCAAAGCCTAAATTACTTACTCTCTGGCCCTTCATGGGAAAAGTTTTCTGACCTGGCTTTACATGAATGTACTGTAACTTACTTTTCCGTTACATTCTGGATGGGTATTTGAACAGTGTGCAAGTTTTTGGCTCCTGAAAATGCTGCTATGGACATTTTTGTACATGTTTTCTGATGCACATATACATGTGTTTTTCTTTTTTCTTTTTTTAAATTTTTTTAATGTTTATTTTTGAGAGAGAGAGAGAGAGAGAGAGAGAGAAAACTAGCAGGGGAGAGGCAGAGAAAGAGGGAGGCAGAGAATCCGAAGAAGGCTCCAGGCTCCGAGCTGTCAGCACAGAGCCTGACGCGGGGCTCGAACTCACAAGCCGCGAGATCATGACCTGAGCTGACGTCAGACGCCTAACTGACTGAGCCACCCAGGTGCCCCTATACATGTGTTTTTCTAAGATATGTATCTAGGAATAAAAGTATACATATATTCAAATTTAGCCGATAACCCCAAGCAATTTTCCCAATCAGCCGTATCGCTTACATTCCCAACAGCTTTATATGAGAATTCTAGTTCTATATCCTTAACAACACTTAATAGTATCAACTTTAAAAAATTTTGCCAATTGGCGGGTGTGTAGTGTTATATCATTGTTGTAATTAGTATTTTCCTGTAATGAAGTTCAGTGAGTATTTATATATGTATTTTTTCTTTTGGCAAAATGCTGGTTCAGTATGTGTGTGTGTGTGTGTGTGTATATAAATATATGTACATATATTGGTATGTCTATTACATATACATACATATATTTGTATGTCTATTACATATGCATATACAAATATATATTTGTATATATGTGTGTGTATTTGTGTGTGTGTGTATGTATATCCTTTTACATTAAAAACTTGAATATACCTGGAATTGCTTTCTGTTTAACTTATATGGATAGCTACTTGTCCCAAGCAGCATTTATTAAAAAAGCTTTCCTTTGCCCACCTCCATCAAGTGCTCATATAATACAAAGTTCTCTTTCTGGACTCTACTTTATTGGTCTATTTATTGGTTTGGACCCATGTATTGTTTTAAATATTAGAGCTTTGTAAAAAAATCTTGCTATTTGATAGTGCCACTCTTCCATTTTTATAATTCTTCCTCAAGCGTATCTTGGCTGTTCCCTGCCCTTTGCATCTTCATATAAACTTGAGGGTCAACTTGTCAACTACTAAAAATCTGTCAGGATGTTGACTGGAATTGCACTGACTCCATAATGGATTTTGGAAGAATTGACTCCTTTACATATTGAGTCTTCCGGTACACAAGCATGGTGTATCTCTTAATTTAATTGTATTTAATGCTTCTCAATAAGTTTTATAGTTTTCCTCATTAAAATTGTGCACAACTTTAGTTGTATTTATTCCTGGGCAGTTCCTATTTTTTTTTGATGTGATTATAAAAGGCGGAGTCTGCCTGCCACAGATACAGAAACCTTTTCTATGTAGTTTTGATTACTTGCAAAATAAAAAAGCATCTTTGGTAAGGCCTCTGCATTCACTTTGCCTTGCCCTCGAGTACTCGGGTCAGTGATGACCCACCAAGGACAAAGGGATCCAGTTTTCCTTTAAGGAAGGTACCCTCCTATGGGCTAATAATAACAATAACCAAAACTTGACCGGCACATTGACAAGTGTTTCCCATTTTATTTTAAAAAAATTTTTAAGTTTTTTAAAAAAATGTTTCTTACTTATTTGGAGAGAGACAGACAGAGAGAGAGACAGGGGAGGGGTCGAGAGAGAGGGAGAGAGACAAAAATCCCAAGCCGACTCCATGCTTAGGATGGAGCCCGACGCGGGGCTCGATCCCTCAACTGTGAGATCATGACTGAGCTGAAATCCAGAGTTGGACGCTTAACCGACTGAGCCACCCAGGAGCCCCTATCTTATTTAATTCTTAGAACCATCCTGAAAAATAGGCATTTTTATTTCCATTTAGCTAGTGAGGAAACAGAGGCTCAGGACACGTTCACATGGCTTTTGTCAGCTCAAGTTCAGGACTGTTGACTTCAGTCTGGTTCTCTTTCCCCTGCCCATGGTTGCCTCCCCTGTTGGCACCTTTGAAAATGTGGGGTTTGTAGTGTTTTGTAGTGTCTGCTCAGAGTAAAATTGAGGGAGCTAGAGAAGATGGACTAGGCTCAGGAGAAAAAACGTCTCTACATAGGTGGACTGGATTTTATATTTTCTATTTGACAACGGATGCTATGGTCTCTTCTATGAGAAACCATAATTCAGCCAACAGATCAGAGTTCTCATTAAATTTGCTTTCATATAGGCTCTCAATTCCCAAATTAATATAAGTCCTAATAAACAAGGAATTTTTTTATTATATTGGAAGAAACTTGAGGCCATATATTCATACTCCTTTTGCCTGTTTTGGGCAGTAAATATTGCTCAACGAATACATTTTTTCTCCTCTTACTATCTAGAACTCTTTCCTCCGGAAGCTAAATGTTGAATACCTTGAAGACCCACTAGGTGGCGTTCCAAGACTACAGAATGTACCTCCCCTCCCCCCCGCCCCCGCCTCGGGTGACTGTTTAGCATTGACTCTTGATTTGGACTCTTGATTTGGCTCTGGTCATGATCCTAGGGATTGAGCCCCATGGCAGGCTCCATGCTCAGCTCCATTGTTTAGATTCTCTCTCTCCCTCTACCCCTTTCCCCTGCTCATGTGCTCTCTTCTCTTTCTAAAATAAAAAAAAAATTAAAACAAAAATTAAAAAGAAAAGACTGCCTAGTGTAGATCGTACTTGCTGAAAAAGAATTCTGGGCACAGAGACAAGGAACTGAACTGTGATTTTTGCTTTAATATTTTTTTTAATGTTTATTTTTGAGAGAGAGAGTGTGGGGGGGGGGGCAGAGAGAGAGAAAGAGAAAGAGAGAGGGTGGGGATCTCAAGCAGGCTCTGCACTGACAGCAGAGAGATCAATGAGGAGCTCTAACTCACAAACTCACAAACTGTGAGGTCATGACCAGAGCTGAAATCAGACGTTTAACCGACTGAGTCACCCAGGCGCCCCTGAACTGTGATTTTTAGTTTGAAAAAAGGAGGAGAGGTATAGAAGAGAAAACACCTTTGATCTTACCATTCTTTGCATTTACAGCTGAGCCACAGTATGAGATTTCCTGTGTCTTTACTTAAGTGTTCATGACTCCCTCACATTTGATGCATTTTCTAGCTTCTCCCAATCAGGGGCTCTCCTGTTTTTCTTTGTACTCAATACAAAGGTCCAGTACATTGTAGGAACCTGGTAAATACTTGTTGACCTGAGATGACCAGTTCCACGTGCAAATCTGCTCCCCCATAACTCTTCTCTGCATTAGGCTTCCTCCTCCGTCCATTCCCTTTCTTGGCTGATGGCATCTGTTCCTCTCTGATGCCAACCATGGTATCACGGTCGAACCTTAGAGCCACCTGCTGCCAGCCCTCGATGAGTCTCTGGTGGGCATTCAGTCTGGCTCCCTATGATAACTGTTTCAAACCTTCAGTCCTCCCCTCACCTTCCCCTCCTCTCTCTTGTCACCCTTCCAGACATCTTGTGGAGACTCCCTCAGCTTCCTACCTTGTGCCTTTGAACTTCCTCAGATTCCCATCTGCCTTCCTCTACTCTCCTCCTGTGAAGCTAGTCTTTGATCTAGGTCAGGGCAAATTCTATCCACCTAAACCCTTTCATTCTTTCATTTCATGTGTATATCCATTGTTCAAAAAAAATTAATTATCCCTATGTGCGAGGTTCTGGGAAAACAGGGGTGAGTAAAACTGACAAAGTATAGTAGGAGAGACAGCTGTTAATTGAATAACCAACCCTCTAGATGAGGAGGGGTCAACATTTTCATGCTACAATGAGATGTGCTAAGAAAATAAGGCTTTTCAGTTCCTGTAACTGATGTATCTTCCTCACAAACCAGCTGTGGTACCTCAAGACTAAGGAATCAGACGAAACACACCCACGCAGGCAACTTCCTCTGATAGAACCACCTGCACTGCTAAGGGAGGCCCCTGCCTGTTTTGCTGGGTACAGGGGCAAGGAAGGCCCACCAAAAGTCTGGTGACTGTGTTTCTTACATCACATCGTCCTTGTGTCTGTGGTTCAGCTCTCCTCATGGGCTCTATATATTGTTGTGGGAAACAGAGGGAGACCGGGTGGGGGTAGAGTAGGTGAGTGTGATAGTTATGGTTACAATCAAAGCAAAGGATTCTGGGAACAAGGAGGCAGACTCAGCGGGTTTTCAGGCCGGGTCCATGCCCAGGGTTATTAAATCCTAGAGGTTACAACATGAGGATGGGAGTCAAGATGGGAACCAAGCAAGTCAGTGACTGAGGGGACTCAAGTGCGAGGCAGCTTTCAGCAGATGTTGGGAAGGCAAGGCCAGGTTGAAGGGTTTGAGGTGAAGGGTCAGAATCCGCTTCATGGCTTCCTGGTAACTGCCACTCCTATCTGCAACTCCACCATTAGCTACTTACATAATGAAAGGGAATTTAAAAGGGAAATGGAGTTAAAAAGGGAAATGTGTTAAAAGGGAAATGGAGTGAGGAAATGGGTGTCTGCTCTTACTTCTTAGACTCTTACCATTCAGTTTAGATAATATTTGTTGAATATGAAAGGGATTGATGCCCTTATAAAGGGGACCTCAGAGAGCTCTCCCACCCTTTGTGCCATGTGAAGAAGACACAGCGAGAAGACAGCTCTCTATGAACCAGGAAGCAGACTCTCACCAGACACTGAGTCTGCTGATGCTGTGATCTTGGACTTAACCAGCCTCCAGCCCTGTGAGAAATTAAGTGTTTGTTGTTTAAGCCAGTCTGTGGTACTTTTGTTATAGCAGCCCAGATGGACTTAAACACATACACTTTTAGAAATGTAATGCCCACAACAACACTGTGAAGGTAGCATTGTTACTTTTATTTTGGAGATGAGGAAATTGAGGTTCAGAGTGGTTGCCCCTGTCATGTGGCTGATAGTCCTCAAATCTGGAAACAAGCAAACTGTTGAACTGCTGAGGCTCGGGGATGGGTACGTGAGGATTTCTCTTGACCTTGTGTCTATTTAAAATTTTTCTAAAAGTTTAAAAAGAAAACCCAAAGAACTTTCCGCTTTTCTATTATTTCTTCATTTCTTCTTGTAAAGTTTCTGTTCTTGAGTCTTGTGATACTAATCCCTGGAGCAGAAGGTGAGGGAAAAATAATACAAGCAAGAAGGCCTGAGACGGAGCATGAGCATACCTTCTCCGCATCTGTTTAAGTTTATAGTTGATGGGATTGCATGGTTGAGCTCTTCGCTGATAGTTGAACTATGCCTCCCTCCATAACCTGGAAGCCTAAATTAAAATCCCATTCCTGGTATTTACTAGTTATGGGAATTGGGGCAATATTCCTAAATATTGTGAGTCTTTTTTTTTTTTTAGCCATAAAACTGGACATTGGTGTCTACCTTGTTGGATTATTGTGGACCCGAAATGCTCTGATGTGCCTAGCAAAGGGCCTGGTCCATAACAGCCGTTAAGTGTAGATGGAACTTCTCTCCACCTTCTCCTTACTTGTATCTTTAATTTCCACCGACTAGACAGGACAAACACCTGTGGAAGGGCAGGGTCTTGTAGTCCCTGTAGCCAGTGTCTAACACAGTTCTTGTACCAGTAAGAAGGCATGCTCAGTGTTTGTGGAGCGAGGAGCTAACAAAGGAGGGAAAGAGGAGACAAAACTGGATGAATCAATTTTTCCCAACTGTGGTAGCCAGCGTCCGAGATGGCTCCAATGATCCCTGCCTACTGGTTTGCACACACCTTGGTCTGTGTGACCAATAGCACATGGCAGAAGTGATGGTATGTCACCACTCAGATTAAGTTATTTATTTTTTTTTGAAATTTATTGTCAAATTGGTTTCCATGCAACACCCAGTGCTCATCCCAAAAGGTGCCCTCCTCAATACCCATCACCCACCTCCCGTCCCTCCCACCCCCCATCAACCCTCAGTTTGTTCTCAGTCTCTTATGCTTTGGCTCTCTCCCACTCTAACCTCTTTTTTTTTTTTTTCTTCCCCTCCCCCATGGATTTCTGTTAAGTTTCTCAGGATCCACATAAGAGTGAAACCATATGGTATCTGTCTTTCTCTGTATGGCTTATTTCACTTAGCATAACACTCTCCAGTTCCATCCACGTTGCTACAAAGGGACATATTTCGTTCTTTCTCATTGCCATGTAGTACTTCACTATGTATATAAACCACAATTTCTTTATCCATTCATCAGTTGATGGACATTTAGGTTCTTTCCATAATTTGGCTATTGTTGAGAGTGCTGCTATAAACATTGGGGTACAAGTGCCCCTATGCATCAGTACTCCTGTATCCCTTGGGTAAATTCCTAGCAGTGCTACTGCTGGGTCATAGGGTAGGTCTATTTTTAATTTTCTGAGGAACCTCCACACTGCTTTCCAGAGCGGCTGCACCAATTTGCATTCCCACCAACAGTGCAAGAGGGTTCCCGTTTCTCCACATCCTCTCCAGCATCTATAGTCTCCTGATTTGTTCATTTTGGCCACTCTGACTGGCGTGAGGTGATATCTGAGTGTGGTTTTGATTTGTATTTCCCTCCACTCAGATTAAGTTATAAAAGACTTGGGCTTCTATTTTGGGTGTCTTCCCCCTCTCTGTCTTTAATGTCTCGCTCTGGGTGAAGCCGGCTGCCATGTTGGGAGCAACCCTATGGAGAGGCCCACGTGGCAAGAACTGAAGCCTCTGGCCAATAGCCAGTGAAGATCGGAGGCGTGCCAATAACCATGAGAGTGAGCTTGGAAGAAGCATCTTCAGCCCCAGCCAATCCTAGAGATGATAGTGGCCTTGGCTGTCAATTGATTTGACTAATATCTTGTGAAAGAACCACCCACAACCATCCAGCTCAACTGCTTCCAGATTCCTGACAATGGGAAACTTTGAGATAATAAATGCTCTTTGTTTTGAGTTGCTAAGTTCTGGAGTAATTTGTTTTAAAGCAGTAGCTAATTAATACAGATTTTGGTTCCTGGAGGTTGGGTGCTACCCTAGGTTAGGTTTGGTAACCAACACCTAAAATGTGGGAGCAGGCTATGGGATTTTGAAGAGAATGTTAGGGAAAGCTTTTGGTGCCCGTGGGGTCACAGAATTTTGGACTTTGAGGAGGTTGTGAGCGAGGGCTTAAAAGAAAGTAAGGAAAATTTCATTGGAAACTTGAAGAAAGGAGATCCTTATTACGTAATGACAAAAATAATAAGTAGCACTCTTGCCTGCAGCGATGTAGAAAGTAGAAAATAAGCTTAATGCCGTGGGCGATCTACTTAATGGGGTTTCCAAGTGAAGGGTTGAAGGTGCCTCCTGCTTTCTTCCCGCTGCTTATTGTAAAATGTGAGAAGAGGGGTAAATTGTAAAATGTGACAAGAGGGCTAAATTGGTGGAAGGACTGTTAAGCAAAAAGAAGCCGGGACTTCCTTGATTGTTTTGAACATTCTCAGCCTCTGAAGATGGCAGCTGGTGCTAAAATTAAGAAATGGCTTTCCAGCAAAGGTCAAATCCAGAACACTGCCGGGAAGCATGAAGATGAAGTGTGACTGTAAAACCTGTTGTTAAGATCTCAGAAGTATCAAAGATGGCGCCTCTGAGTACCCCAGATGGCCATCTCTAGCCCCGACTCTGACCTCTGGACCCCTGCTCTCAAGCCCGCTGGGCACCTGCACTCGGGTGCTCTGCAGCGACCTCAAAGGTAACATGTCCCAGTTGAACCCCGCAACTCTCCACCCATACCTGGGACTCCTCTTGGGCTTTCAGAATACAAACTACTCCAAAAATACAGACGTGATTGTGTTTTCTCACCGCTCCCATCTAATGATGCTCTTCTGTAAAATTCTGTATTTTGGCTCTTACCACTCCCTCCTCCTTCACACATGCTGCATATCATCCACAAAGGATGCCTTGTGTTCGTCACACTTGTGCCTCTCTCACCTCTCAACCTCACGCTGCTGTTACCTCTGACTGAAACACTTCCCTTCTCCATCCCTCTGCCACCGGTCTCACACTCTGCCTTTGAAGAGCTTCCTCGGGTCCCCAAGACTAGGCTAGACATCCCTGCTGTGTGCTACTGTGGTGTGAACAGTGGAAAATGGAAGATGAGGGGCAATGGGGAAGACACTTGGAGAAGATAGAGCCCTGGTCATTAGGAGGACCTGCTGTGCAGAATCTCTGTGGTTCAGATTTACCTTGAGACCTGACTCTGTGACTATCGAAAGGAGCATCTTGGTCAGGGCCCAAGGCACCTGAGTCAGAGCCTAAGCTCTGTCCTGGGCATCCCGTGGATCACTGGCCACATCTGTCCTAAGGGACAATGACCAAAGCATGAAACTATTCTGCCTTTATGCTTCTATAAGTAGGCTACTTTTCTTTTTTTAACAGCCTGGGCTAAAAGCGATCAATTCCAGTGCCCCCTAGATGTGGTATCACAATAGCATCTTTGACCCTCTTCCAGAGCTCAGTCCTTCAGAGAGAAGAGCCAACAAGAACAAGGCAGCTGTAACCTTGACCTGGAGGGCAGGAATTGCTTGCTCAGCCACTGGCTTATGTGTGGCCCCAGATAATTCACTCCTCCTTCCTGGTAGTCCTTTATTCACCTGTAAAATGGGTGTAATAGTTTTTACCTACCTCAGAGGTATGTTGGGAGGTATAATTAATGGTGGTTAAAATACTTTGAGAGGCACAGATGAAAGGCCTTACGTAAGTACACATCATTATTATGACTAATGGTATTTTTCTTCTTCGAACGCACTGGGAAACAGCCCTCTTAATTTGAGCCATTTAGCTGCGTCTCAGATCCCCATGCAGATAAGAGACAGCAGGTACAGCCTCCCGGCTGGCCACACAGCAAACCTTTAATGCTTTGGAAATCTACGGACATCCTGAAAGTGATTTGACTCTCTCTCTTATCTGCCCTCTTTTGACATTTCCTTAACATGACCTGACTTGAAATTGGCAGGTTTATGTATTGTGAATAATCTGTTTAATCCAAAACATTTCCCCAAGTGTGAAAGAAGGAGAGAAAAATGCTCATTATTGTTCACATGCACTGATTAACCCAGCATGGGCTCCAGCTTCTCCCAGACCATGGAGAAAACCCAGACATCTGTGAGCCAACAAGGGACCTATTTCCCAAGGTGGGAACCAAATTGACTTATACGGGGCCAGCGCTAAGATCTTGTTGGGTCCCGGAGTTCCTGGGATTTGGGACCCCTGTGAGAAGGGACTTGCTTTGTGACCCCCACCCTGCCCCTCCAGCCCTGTCTTGCAAAGCATGATGTTTAGTGCAGGCTGCAATCAGCAACGGCCCAACCAGTACCCGCAGAAAGGAAGACCAGTCAATCATCTTGGAGCAAACTAATAGTCGTAATCACTGAAGAAAAATAGCTTTAGATTTGGAATGAAATGAAACTGAATCCTCTGGGTTTATAGCTTTCTGCAGTAAGCACCATTATTATGTGTTGTTACTTGCCAGATGAGGGTAGGAAGATAAAAATCTTGGGTCCTCCACGGAATTTATGGGCCTCGAGGCTGTTATCCCAGCCCTGGCTCCTTTTCACTCCTTTTGAAAAGTCCAAGAGGTTGGGTTTAGGTGGTAGATTTTATCTATTTTTCTGATGAGCTTTGAGGAATAGCTTCACATCGGGTATAATATGAGGAATTCTCCCAACAGTGTGAGCTAATTTTGCCCCAGTTCTTTTTTTTTTTTAATTAAAAAAATTTTTTTAATGTTTATTTATTTTTGAGAGAATGAGTAAGAGAGAGAGAGAGAGAGAGAAGGAGACAGAATGTGAGTGGGGGAGGGACAGAGAGAGAGGGAGACACAGAATCTGAAGCAGGCTCCAGGCTCTGAGCTGTCAGCACAGAGCCCGATGCGGGGCTGGAACTTACGAACCATGAGATCATGACCTGAGCCAAAGTCAGACGCTTAACTGCCTGAGCCACCCAGGCACCCCTCCGTTTCCCCATTTGAATAAAAGTGATGATAATAAGATCTCAGACCAAAGCATTTCTTCGCTTGCCATTGCTTCGATACTTATATGTGAGGGTTGGAGCTTCATGTCTGGGCCAACCAAGTCTTCCAGTGTTATGTCCCCCGTCTCTGCTCTGCCCAGAGTGCTTTTTGCACACTCCCCTGCCAGGATAACGGGAGCGTGGCTGGGGTGGGATGGTGGCCATGAGCCTCCTGGTTGTGGCACCATGGCCCATTCCATACACGATGGTGGTTACCAGAACAGGATCTGGGTCAGTTACGCCCCCACTGAGTCTGGGTTCTGTCGCTTACAGTCGGTGACCTTGGTAAATGCTTTATATCTGAACCTTCATTTTCCCATCTGTAAAAAGAGACTAATGACATCAAATATTTGCTTCAGGGGATTGTGGTGAACTTTCCTATTGGCTAATATTTATCGAGCATCTAATCTGTGCCGGGCATATGTTAAGTGCTTCACGTAAGTTTCCTCATGTAGTTCCCACAACTCTGTAAGATTGATGTTATTATTATTTCCATTTTACAGATGGGCAAACTGAGCCTCCAAGAGTAATCAGTCTAGTTCAAGATCACATAGCTATTACGTAACAAAAATGGATCAACACCTGCATCTTTCTGATTCCAGAGGTAACCTCTTAACCACATAATGAGATATGAGAGTATAGTGGGTGCTCAAAATAAGCTACTTACGGTGATAGATAGAATATATGGAGTATGGCGAGATTGATCGTTCTTTAGCTTTGAGGGACGGAAGCCAGAGACTCACCTCAATCCCTGCCACTCTCTCTTGCTGTATTTGCCCTCCCAGGGATCATCCTACACTCTCTGGAAAGGGAGAAGTCCTCCCTTCAACAACACAGCTGCTTCCTTGTAAAGATTGCACCTGGCTAGCTCACTGAAGGCTGAATGAAAGAAGTACACGGATAAAGGGAAACCACTCATCCATCGGACCCTACAGGAGAGGTAATCGTGTGAGGTTGGGCTGCAGGAGATGGAGCTAGAGTTCAGTTTGTGGCTAATATTGGGTCTTCCACTCACTGTCTCTGGAATGAGATGGGGCCCAGCGAGTGTTTGCAAAGGGTCTCTGAGATGAACGGCCATGCCCTATTTTCCAAGAAGCTTTGCTAGTTTTTGTTGATCTGTTTGTTATTGGGGATAGAGGGCAATTAAATCATCTGTGAACATTAAAGACACGTTGCACCACTCTGTGCCCTCACCGCCTCCGTGCCCTATGTAAAACGGGCACTCTATAAATGTCCGTTTTCACTGATGAATGTGGGGCTCACCTGACTTTCCTTACCGGCTCTGCTTTTCTCCATCGACCTTCTTCTATTAATTGGGTACTCAGTTGTGAGGTGCCATGAGGGGGGTGCAGGAGGGATGGACGTGGCAAGGGGGGAGGAATGGCACACTCTTCCGTTCCTCTTGTACATGCCAGGGCGTATAACGGTCAGCCCAGTGGAGTTCCTAGCACTAGAGGCTTGTGTGTGGGTTGGGGTGTAGAAGGGAAACCAAATGCAGAACAATAAAATCCCCAATTCTAAACAAATTAGAATTCAGGGGCACCTGGGTGGCTCAGTCGGTTGAGTGTCTGACTTCGGATCAGGTCATGATCTCATGGTTCATGAGTTCGAGCCCCGCGTCGGGCTCTGTGCTGACGGCTCGGAGCCTGGAGCCTGCTTTGGATTCTGTCTCTGTCTCTCTCTCTCTCTGTCTGCCCCTCCCCTGCTCATGCTCTGTCTCTCTCCCTCAAAAATGAATAAACTTAAACAAAAATTAAAAAAAAAAAAAAAAAAGAAATTAGAATTCACTGCTCCAGTGAAAGTTCTGAAGGGCCCGTGAAGCCGAGCTAAGCATCTGGGCCAAAGAAACCAGGAGAAGTAGAAGAGAAGTAGAGAGAGGAATCCCAAGCAGGCTCTGCCCTGTCATTGCAGAGCCCAGTGCAGGGCTCAGTCTCACAAACTGTGAGATCATGACCTGAGCCGACGTCAAGAGTCGAACCAACTGAGCCACTCAGGTGCCCCTATTTGTTTCGTTTTGTTTTTTTTTCTTACCGTTCCCACTGGCTTAGCGTGAGCAATGTTGTCGTTCATGGAAAAGCTTTGGGTATTCCAGGCCTTCATTTCTGGCAGTTCTCATTTCTTCTTTATTGTGAACCATTGGTGAGGCTCTCCATCGTCCTTAGTTTGCCTTTGGGTTATCAGGCCGCCCAGCATTTCCACCTTGCAGGATTTCAGATGAGGTGAGATGTGATCTGTGGCCAGTCGAGTGAGGTGTCTGGGCTGGTTGGGTTACTGATGTGGGGCTACAGGGGATCTGAGTATAAAGTAGTTTCTGAGTCTTCCCCGGAAGGTCTACACCACCAGCCAAACTGATAAACTAATTTATGCAAAGGGCATCCTAGGGGGGTGGGCAGAGGCCTAGATTTTAAATCAGAAGACGTGGGTGTAAATAATGGCTCAGCTAATCGCAAAGCTGTGTGTAAACTGACCACCTCTCCGAATCTTGCTTTTCCTCCCTTAGTGACGGGGGTATATTCATCTCTCTCTGTTTCCACAAGCCGGTTGGGGAATCAACGGGATAGTGAGTGTGAGTGGAAGGGGCCATGCGGGGGGGAAGGTATTTGTGAATAGTGTCAGGAGAGGGTTGGAAGACTAACCAACATGCCAGCGCACATCCACATTTTAGTTACGTTTTCTGAGGACGTTCTCTTCATTGTCCAGCACATGTAACTCCACTTCTGGCGACTCTCAAGTCACAGAGGTAAGAAGACAGTGCCTAGAACAACAGGCGGTGTATGGCAGCCACTCAAACATTAGTTGACGAGGTGACATAATAATTGGGTGTGATATGTAGGTGCCTCCTGGGTATCGTGGTACCATTGACCTACTGGGCTCAAAAGCATACCTTTAAGTGGAGGAACTCAGATCCATTCAAACTAACTATGGGAAGCTTTCGGTTGCTCAATAGAGAATTTAAAAAATACTATGTATTAGAGATTACAAACCCAGTATTATTCTTAGTAATTTCAAAATAAGGGAGTGTGTCAGTTATTAAACTATTGTCTCCCAACATCAAATCCGCTCTTCTCCATGGGGGTCCCCCCTTACCCGCGGTTTTGAGTTAAACTTTATCATTGGTATGCATGTACAGGAAAAAAGTGTATACAGGTACTATCTGCCATTTCAAGCATCCGCTGGGGGTCTTGGAATGTGGGGGATGGATGAGGGAGCTTGGATGAGGGGGATCTGTTGTACTTGGCTCTGGGGCCAAATCCTCGTTCTCTTCTGCCAGCTGCTCCAGGGTGGCAGCAGTAGGGGGTGCCAGAAGAAGGCTAGAAGAGGAAAAATGGACATGGACGTAGCCCTGTTCTTGCTTCCGGCGCCTCTCAGCATGACCCCAACAAGGCTGCTTCTTCACCGTGGCCCCCCAGTTTGGTCCAATGGCAGCGGGTGAATCCAGCTTGCAGTTTCCCCAACGTTTGCAGAATCAGCCTCATGGCGACACTCTTCCCTGCCTGACCTGGGCAAACAGCTCCAGTTGGCCAGCACCTCCCACTCTGAGGTCTGGATCCCAGCCCTGTCATGCCTCTGCTCCAAGCTTCTAGGTATTTCTCGTTCCCACCTCTTCTCTTTGTTTCCCCAGGCCTAGGGATGGGAGCTACGTCTTGTACTTGGTACTGCAGAGATAGCTTAGACTTTTCTTTTTGCCTTTTCACCTCTTCCAAACCTAGCTAACCATTCTCTCCATTAAATTTTCTCTAGTCTTGGGACGCTTGGGTGGCTCAGTCGGTTAAGTGTCTGACTTCAGCTCAGGTTGTGATCTCACTGCTGGTGAGTTCGAGCCCCACATCAGGATCCGTGTTGACAGCTTAGAGCCTGGAACCTGCTTCAGATTCTGTCCCTATCTCCTCTCTCTCTGCCCCACCGCTGCTCACACACTCTCTTTCTCTCTCTCAAATATAAATAAACATTAAAAAAAATTTTTTTTAAATTATCTTTAGTCAAATAACTGCGGTGGTAGTTGGTATGGTGTGGACTGTATTCTTTTTTTTTTGTTTTAATTTTTTTTTAACGTTTATTTATTTTTGAGACAGAGAGAGACAGAGCATGAATGGGGGAGGGTCAGAGAGAGAGTGAGACACAGAATCTGAAACAGGCTCCAGGCTCTGAGCAGTCAGCACAGAGCCTGACGCGGGGCTTGAACTCACAGACCGCGAGATCATGACCTGAGCCGAAGTCAGACGCTTAACCGACTGAGCCACCCAGGCGCCCCTGTGGACTGTATTCTGACAGGTGTCCTGAGTCTTGGAAAACCGAGAGCTTTGATGAGAAGTCTCTCCCTCTGGTGGGTCCTCTTTTGATAGCCACCTTTCTGGAAGGGAGGCACAGGGGGCAGGAGCAGCTAGATATATGAATAGGTGCTGCTTGTTCCAGAACGTTTGTGGAGACATCTAGGGGGCATATCTTTAGTGGGGGATGGAATTACAAATATCTCTATCCTGGTGTGTAGAACTTTTTCTCTAAAAAATAAAAAAAAATTAATGTTTGTTTATTTTTGAGAGAGAGAGAGAGACAGAGTGTAAGCGGGGGAGGGACAGAGAGAGAGGGAGACACAGAATCCGAAGCAGGCTCCAGGCACCGAGTTGTCAGCACAGAGCCTGGTCCGGGGCTCGAACTCAGGAACTGTGAGATTATGACCTGAGCCGGATGTCAGATGCTCAACTGAGCGAGCCACCCAGGTATCCCTCTAGTGTTTTTAAAATAAAAAGCTGGAAGAGGCTTTAAGGACCACTTAGCTCAATCTCTTCATTTTATAGGTGCAGAAACTAACAGAAGTTGATACTTGCTTGAGTTCAGTTAATTAAAGCCATTGTCCGGCCAGGAACTCGTGTGTCTAATGCTTATCCTGAGCATTTGTCATGACATTATGCTATACTGAGAAACTCGCCTTGGCCGATTCCAAATCAGATGGGTCTCAGACACATGTGGGCCACCCGGGGTTGTACTTTCTGGGGTGATTAGGCAGAGGCTGGCTCTTCAGGGCTGCGCTGTGACACGTGCCTTGCATTCTTGCTGGAAACCTGACATCTTAGATGCTACAGAGAAATGATATTCCGACGATGGGGAGGAAAAATAGGTTTGCACTGCTGGCTTCTTGCCTTCTAAGTATTGAAGTCCCCTAAACCTCAGGCTTTGAACCTGTTCTGTAGCTATACTCAGATCTGTAGGTGATCTCACCTAGTTCTGACTTGTAAGTTCATTCTTTTTTTTTTTATTTAATTTTTAAAAATGTTTATTTATTTTTTGAGAGAGAGAGAGAGACAGAGTGTGAGCAGGGGAGGGGCAGAGAGAGAGGGAGACACAGAATCCGAAGCAGCTCTAGGCTCTGAGCTGTCAGCACAGAGCCCGACACAAGGATTGAACCCATGAACTGCAAGATCATGACCTGAGCCGAAGTCAGACGCTTAACAGACTGAACCACCCAGGCGCCCCTTAAGTTTATTCTTCATTCCAGATTTATGTCTTCAGTCCTGACCTTTATGCTACCTTCCAGACGCCTAACTTACTGCCTATGTATCATCTTCCTGGGGCTGCCAGTAGGAAACTCAGACTTGACGTGCCTGAAACCAGACTTTCATCTTCCCCCCAGTTCCTGAGCCCGTTTCTCCTTCAGTGTTCTCCATCTCTGTCAATAGGACCACAACTCACCTTGCTCTTCATAGCAAAAAAGGCTGGATTTTTCTTTTTCTTTCACTTCTACCTATAATTCCCCTGCAAACTCTCTGGGTTCTACATTCAAAATCTATCCAGAATCTAACCTGTTCTCATTTCTTCCATTGCTCTACCCTACCCTTCCCCAGATTACCTTATAGTCTCCTAATTGGTCTCATGTTGCCAGTCTTGACACCTTTCATTCTATTCACATAACAGCCAGACTCGACTTTCATTTATTTTTATTTTTTATTTAATGTTTATTTATTTTTGAGACAGAGAGACAAAGTATGAATGGGGGAGGAGCCATGAGAGAGGGAGACAGAATCTGAAGCAGGCTCCAGGCTCTGAGGTGTCAGCACAGAGCCCGATGCAAGGGCTCCAACTCACGAACCGGTGAGATCATGACCTGAGCCAAAGTCAAACGCTTAACTGACTGAGCCACCCAGGCATCCCCAGATTTGACTTTTAAAACCACAAATCAGAGAATTAAAAGCACACACAAAAAGCCCGAGAGTCACCCCAGCTTGCTGCCCAGAAGTGTTTTCCGGACTGTGGTGCAGGGGGCAGAATCCAAGCAGAACGTGGTGACCTTGCTGAGCTGAGGAGAATTCAAGTTTGGAGGGGCTAAGGCGGCTGAAATTGGCAAAAAAGAGGAATGAAAAGGGGAGGGGAGCCCACAGAGGAAGAAATCTTTTTAGGGGTTCCTTTGAGTCTGTTCCTGAGCACCAAACTGTGCATGCATAGGGCAACCTCCAGGAAGCCAAGCAGAGAATGACTAGATCCTAGACATTGAAAAATTGCCAGCGCTTATACCTGGAAAGCTGGAAGATGTTTGTGTTCTAATCAGCTGAGAGGGTGGTACTATTCAATTCCTTGGGCATTTAGGAAAGACCTCAAAGGGTTAATGATGCATTTATTAGGCTAAACTAGCCCTAAAGTGAAGACTACTTTAGACCTACACTAATAAAACCTAAAAACAAGGCTCAGAAGGATCAAGTTGAACTCCAAGTAACTTGTCTACCCTACTGGAAAAAAATCCAACACTTTTTATAGAACCAGATTCAACACTCAATACTATAAAATTCATGATGTCTAGCTTCCCAAAAAGAATGACTAGCCATTCCAAGACATCGGGAAATGTGACCATAGCTGTTGCTGTTTTAGGGTCTTTGCATTTGATGCTGTCTCAGCCTAGAACTCTCTTTCCCAGATGTCTGCATAACACGTCAATTCATTTATGTGTCTGTTCAAATATTACCTCTTCAGAGAAAGCTTCCCTGATATGCAAAATCGTCTTCATCTGCTAATCTCAGTTCCCTCATCCTGTTTTTATTTATTTTTTATTCACAGCATTTGATCATTAGATTATATATGTCTCTGATACATCTTTGCTTTGATATGTCTTATGTAAAGTATATATTCAATGTACGCATTGAATAATTGAGTGAATTGATACAACTGAATGAATTGATATTGATATTGACATTGAATGAATCTATATGCAATGAATGGAATTCAATGTCAATGAATTGATATTAAAATTGAATGAATATGATAAAGTAGTTTAGTCCCTTTGGGTAAGGCTAAACATGGTTACTTAAATTTCCAATAAATGCTAATAGGATTTTTCTGTTTATAAAAGATAGTCTGGCTTTACCTAGTTATCTCACCAAATGTCTCCCACGTTATGAAGTTAGTATTATTATATGTTTTTATATGTGCCATTGATTTCTTTGTTCAAAAAAAACATATATGGAGCACCTGCTATATCTGTCTACATATGGCAAGCCAGGGTCAAGTCTACTACCTTGAAATCTCGCATTTGTGTAAGTAAATGGCTTGTATAACTGTGGTGCAGCAAGATACTGTGAACCCAACATCCAGATGTTAGGACCAGTGACAGGATCTTACATGGCTCTTATCCTGGCCCTAAAATTGCACGAAAGGCAGCAAACCCTCACTTCCAGGCTTCCTTGACCCAGCAAATTCCTCCCTCCCTGCAGTCTGCTGACTCTCCTGAATTTTGGACACTCCCTGTGAGAATCAGGGAGTGTCACTGACCATTTGCATTATTATGTACCCTTGATTGTGTGTGTGTGTGTGTGTGTGTGTGTGTGTGCGTGCACGTACTGAATTTATCTCTTCTTACAGACTTCTACTTTCTGAGTTACTTCATTTAATAGCGTCTCCTTCTCAATCCTGCTTCCAATCAGTTACTGCATTCTGTAACCCTAAGGTCTCCCGACTCTGTCCACTCCTCTTCAAGCCACTGCCACGGGCCTGGTTCGAGCTGTCGTCTTTTCTAGTCCGGGAAACTGCAAGCTCTGACTTCTTTCACTCATCTCCTGCCTCTGGTCTTGTTCCTTAAAATCATTTCTTGAAAACCGATCACTTCCCTCCCCCCTTCTTTCAATGATGGTCTCTTCAGAATCACGTCTGAAGTCCTTGATGTCACCGAGTAGAGGATGGCATTGTGTTGTGTGTGTTCTCTGCATCACCAGCTGGCCGAAGTGCTGGAAAAGCAGAGTAAAAGCAGCCCTCTTGAGTCAGAGTTGCCATTCTTTCTAGTCTTTGAACCTGGGGTCGCTCCTGTGGTCTTGCTAAACTAAACCGCCGAGAGGGGAAGAATGCCAGGCAGACGATGACAGCACCAAGCAGTAAGTGCCATCATAAAAGCCAACACCGGGTATTCTGCAGGAAGCAAAGAAATAGATGCTTGACTATTTGTGGAATGGCAGGCGGAGGCGTTGAAGGAAATGATGTGTAAGTTGAATCTGAAGGAATGAATTGGAGTTTTGCAGGTGGTCAAGGTGAGAGAGGGCCTTCTAGGCTGGGCATACAGCTCTACCTACGCACAGCATGGGTGCAGAGGTGTCGGATGATGAAGGGTTTGATACGTCGTGTGCATGAAATCGGGACTTATCTTGCCAAAGGGATCACTGGGGGATTTTTGAATCAGATTTGTGTGTTGAAAGATGACTTTGGCAACCGAGCACATGGTGGATTTAGGTGGGGATTGGAGGCAGGAAGCCAGTTAAGAGAGCACTGCGATGGCAGTAGTCTAGGGGCAGAAATCACATCGCTAGCTAACATTGATTCGAAGCTTGCTATGTTCTCAGCACACAGTAGGTTCCCATTTTATCTCGTTTTATCCTAACAACCTTCCTATGAAGTAGAGAAAGAGACAGTGGTCCCAGAGCTCAAGTTCTACAACACAGGGATGGACTCTTAGGATATTAAGTAATTAAGGGATCGGTTTTCATCTCTCTTCCAGAACGGTCCAACCCAGAGTGCTTGATTTGGCTTGTGGGAGTGTCAGCAGAGGCCAACCCACCCTCCCCTGGGCACGGAGGCCATGAGTCAGGCCATGTGAGCTGATGGCTGGGCCGGTTTTGTGTTTCCTCTGAGTTTTGCTTGCTCTGTTTCTACTTTGTCACGCAATGCCACTGGATTTGAATTATGAGAGTTTCTGTGTCAGGCTGGTGCCAGCAAGTTGCATGACAAATGCACTCTCAAAATTGGAAGGAATGTTCCCTGTGGGCTAAGTGTAGGGTACATGTGATTCATCAGAAGGGCCAGAAAATGATGGCATTTAAGATTTATCGCCAGCCTCTGTAAGGCAAAGCATATGTCTGTTTTCTGTGAAGAATTAAAAGAGAAGGAAATGGATTCCCAACACCCACAGCTAACCAACGAGGTAGACTTTAAGACCAAAATGACAAAAATTGTTGAAGTTTGTATTTCCCAGATCCATTCAACCTAATAGAAATGTGAGTTAATTTTAGGCTTTAAAACCAGACACACTCAGCATCTATTAGTGATGACTATATCATCACGCGTCTTTTGCCAAAATAAACCTGTTTGTGCTCCATTGGCAGTTGGCTGAAGCAGAGTAAGGTAAGCAGGAAACATGCTCCTTGAGAAGCTCTGCAGGTGTCTGAGAAAAGGCCAGCAGCTCTGGTGTCCGCATGACCTGATTGGCTTGCGAATCTTTTCTAATGGGACAACATTCCCCAGGGGACTTGAACCTACTAGACCGTCTGTGTCTTGCAGCCTAAGTCCTCTGCCTCAACCCACGTTAAAGAAACAAAAATCTCTAAAAATTTAAACAAAAATGAGTTAACTTCTTAAAATTTCAAAAAAGTTTTGTTGGCAGCATTTTCAATGTGTTTAAGTCTGTAGATCTCAAAGAATCACTGCTTTGCTCCTGGTAGGTCTCTGACCAGAACCTCCTGACCACTGAGTATAAATACCAGTGTTCCTTTGCCCTGTGCGCACAATTACCCCCCAGCCCAGTTGCCCTGGTTATTTTTCTCCTTGACACTTATCAGTGCCTGATAAATACATTGTTTTTCATCGATTTCTCCTTTCTTACAAAGTTCCGTGAGGGCAAGGACTTTATTTTATTCACTGATCTATCCTCAGTATCTAGAATCGTTCTTGGCACATAGTAGGTGTTCCACAGATATTTATGGAATGACAGAATAAATGACTCCCAGCTGATTTCTAGTTCCATTAGTCTATCGCATATTTGGACTCCACACTGACCTCCAGGCTTCGAATGTACTCAAAAGCTTTCCATTTCCTCCACCCCTTTTCCTGTATTTTTCTGGTTGCTACACATTTGCCAGCTACAGCACTCCTTACATGTGCCAGAGTTTTCTTTGATTTTTGGGAATCATTTCTTTTTATGTGTATTTATTTTTGAGAGAAAGAGAGTGAGTGGGGAGGGGTCTAGAGAGGAGGGAACCGAGGAGCTGAAGCAGGCTCTGTGCTGACAGCAGCCAGCCCAATGAGGGGCCCTAACTCATGAACAGCGAGATCATGACCTGATTAGATGCTCAACCTAATGAGCCACCCAGAATGTCAAAGGCCTCAGCCATTAGAACGAACAACATGATCCTCTCCTTATCATTTGTAACCTCCTTTTCTTTTTTTATCTCTACCTTTCTTTTCATTGAAGGATGCTTCTTTCCTTAATAATCTTAGAGAAGACTTCAAACTCTTGAGGCAAGGGAAACAAAAGCAAAAATAAACTATTGGGACTTCATCACGATAGAAACTTCTGCACAACAAAGGAAATAATCAACAGAACTAAAGGCAACCTACTGAATGGGAGAGGATATTTGCAAATGACATATCTAATAAAAGGTTAGTAGCCAAAATGTATAAAGAACTTATACATTTTTTTGGTAACATATATTTATTATTGAGAGACAGAGAGAGACAGAGCATGAGCAGGGGAGGGGCAGAGAGAGAGGGAGACACAGAATCCGAAGCAGGCTCCAGGCTCCAAGCTGTCAGCACAGAGCCCGATGTGGGGCTCAAACCCCCAAACCGCGAGATCATGACCTCAACCAAAGTTGGACGCTTAACCGACGGAGCCACCCAGGCACCCCTATAAAGAACTTATAAAACTCAGCACCCAAAAACCAAAAAATCCAGTTAAGAAATGGGAAGATGAAATGAGTAGGCATTTTTCCAAAGAAGACATCCAGATGGCCAACAGACACATGAAAAGATGCTCAACCTCATTCATCATCGGGGAAATGCAAATCAAAACCATAATGAGATGTCACCTGACACCTTCAGAATGGCTAAAATCAACAACATAAGAAACAAGTGTTGGTGAGGATGTGGAGAAAGGGGAACCCTCTTGCACTGTTGGTGGGAACGCAAACTGGTGCAGCCACTCTGGAAAACAGTATGGAGGTTCCTTAAACTGTGATCCAGCAGTCAGTTTGTGTTCACGCAAAAAATACAGAAACACTAATTCAAAGGGATACATCAACCCTGATGTTTATAGCAGCACTATCTACCACAGCCAAGATATGGAAGCAGCTCAAGTGAAAATCAACTGATGAATGGATAAAGAAGAGGTGATTGGACACGTGGGTGGCTCAGTTGGTTCAGTGTCTGACTTCAGCTCAGGTCACGATCTCATGGTTCGTGGGTTCGAGCCCCATGTTGGGCTCTGTGCTGACAGCTCAGAGCCTGGCGTCTGCTTTAGATCCTATGTCTCTCTCTGCCCCTTCCCCTGCTCACGCTCTGCTTCTCTCTGTCTCTCTCTCTCTAAAAAATAAATAAAACATTACAAATTTTTGCAGCAAAAAGAAGAGGTAATACACACACATATTCAGCCATAAAGATGAATGAAATCTTGTCATTTACAATAGCAGGGATGGAGCTAGAGAAAATAATGGTAAGTGAAACAAGTCAATCAGAGAAAGACAAATACTGTATGATCTCACTCATATGTGGAATTTAAGAAACAATACAAATGAGCAAAGAGGAAAAAAGAGAGGCAAACTAAGGAACAGACTCTTTCTAATTTTTTAACGTTTATTTTTGAGAGAGAGAGAGTGTGCACACGTGAACAAGGGAGGGGTGCGGAGAGGGGGGGGGACAGAGGATCTGAAGCGGGCTCTCTCGCTGATAGCAGATAGCCCCATGTGGGGGCTCAAAGTCAGGAACTGCAAGATCGTGACCTGAGCTGAAGTCAGACGCTTAACTGACTGAGCCACCCAGGTGCTCCAAGAAACAGACTTTTAATTATAGAGAACAAACTGATGGTTACCAGAGGAGAGGTTAGGTAGGGGATGGATGAAATGGGGATGGGGATTAAGGAGGGCACTTGTCCTCATGAGCACAAGGTGATGAATGGAAGTGTTGAACCATTATACTGTACACCTGAGACTAATGTAACGCTGTATGTTAACTAATTGGAACTAAAATAAAAACTTAAAAAGACAAAAAAAAAAAAAAAAAAACAAAACATCTGAGCATTGCAGTGTGCCCCAAGAATATGTTAGAGGGAAAAATGACTGTTAATAGCATGAGATGGTCAAGGGCACTTTGGCTCCGGAGTTCAGCTTTGTTTTGTTTTGTTTTAAGTAGGCTTCATACCCAGCACAGAGCCCAATGCGGGGCTTGAACCCACGACCCTGAGATCAAGACCTGAGCTGAGCTAAGAGTTGGACGCTCAACCAACTGAGCCGCCCAGGAGCCCCTAGCTTTGTTTTTGTGAGAAGGTCTGTACATCACAAGTTCACAGAGAGCTGACCTACTTTACCCCCAGGTGTGCATAGTGTGAAGCCGCTGTCCCTGTCACTGGGCCTCCTTGGTGTGCTTCTCGGAGGCCCTGAGAAGTCCTGCTTCCTCCCTATGCTCCCGCTGTGCCCTTGGCCTGGGATGGCCTCTCCTTTCCGTTTGTCCAACTCAAGCTCCTCTCCTCCCGGGAGCCTCCCTTACGGCTCCAGCCCACAACACAGAGCCCTCTGCTCCTTTCCTCTGAACTGGCCTTATCTCTTCAATGACGCTATGAACAGTGAGATTCCATGGAAGGAACCTTTGGAGTTGGAGTCAAAAGTTCAGCTTTGGGCCTCATATCTGCTTCATCTTGGGCAGCCACCTCTGAACCTGTTTCTTCTCTAGTAAAATGGTGATCACTCTTGTCCCTGGACGATGTGACGCAACTGTTTTCGGGTCAGATACGCTCACATAGGAAAAGGGCTTTGCAAACGATCCAGCCTTTGCAAGCATCCCAGACATTATCGTCATAGAATTTTTGTGTGTTATGCTATAAAGGAAAAAAAAAATCTATTATTTTCCTTTATACTACATCCAATACTCTGACTGCTTCTGTATTCTAGTAACGATTGTGTGGTAGTTTTTCCCACATCGGGCAATTCTGCAACACCACATGGGTGTCCTACAATTTCACTCAAATCTGACACTATGACTTAGAGAAAGCCTAAGGTCCCACAGGTTAAGAACCCAGTCCCACAAGACTGTCCTTCCCTCCCTCTCCGACTTCAGATGCCAATTGCAAGCCCCGGTGTCCCCTGTGCATCTCAGGGACTGGCTACAAAACAGAGGTTGCCACAGCGCTTTCTCTGGTTTGATTAATTTGCTAAATTGGCCCACAGAACTCAGGAGCCCAGTTTACTTGCTAGATTACCTAATAGAGGATATAACACATGAACTGCCAGATGGAAGAGATTTACAGGGCCAGGGATGTGGGAAGGGGCGTCGAGCTTCCATGCACTCTCTGGGTGTGCCACCCACCCAGGACCTTGATGTGTTTGTTCATCAACGCAGAAGCTCTCTCGGCCCTGTCTTTTTGGGTTTTTATGGAGGCTTCATACACAGGCGCAATTCATTAAATCATTGACCATTGGTGATTGAACTCAGTCTCCAAGCCCCTCTCCCCTCCCTGGAGGCAGGGGTTGGGATGGTGGGGCTGAAAGTTCCAACCCTCTAATCCGGTGGTTGGTTTTCCTGGCACTTGGTGCCCATCCTTAGGGGCTTTCCAAAAGTCCCGTTATTGACATAAACTCAAGTGTGGTTTGAAAAGGGTTTGTCATGAATAACAAAAGACATCTCCGTTGCTGTTATCACTTCGGAAATTCCAAGGGATTTGGGAGCTCTAAATGAAAGCATACATACATACATACATACATAAACATTTTTTTTATTAGAGAGAGAGAGTGAGCAGGGGAGAGGGGAGAGGGAGAGAGAAAGTATCTTTAGCAGGCTCCACATCAGTGCAGAGCCAGACCTCGGGCTTGATCCTGTGACCCTGGGGTTATGACCTGAGCCGAAACCAAGAGTTGGACGCTCAACCTACTGAACCACCCAGGCCCCCCTGGAAATAAAGATATTTTTATTACAAGTTGCAATAGCACAATGCCGCATCTAGAACAGCATGGCCCGTACTAAGAACTCCACGTAAACCTCAGCTGGAGGACGGTGGCATGTGACGAAGTGTATTTTGACTATAGTTGCAAAATGCAACTCTGCTCAGGTTGGCTTGGTTTCCTTTTGGGAATGTCCACATTTGGGCCAGGGTGATTGAAGAGAGGAAGAAAAAAAGAGAAAAAAAAAGGAAGTCGACTTCTGTTTTTATTTATTTTAAAGTTTATTTATTTATTTTTAGAGAGGAGAGAGAGATAGCTTGAGTGGGGGACGGGCAGAGAGAGAGAGAGAGAGGAAGAGAGAATCCCAAGCAGTCTCCCCACAATCAGCACAGAGCCTGATGCAGGGGCTCGAACTCACGAACCGTGAGATCATGACCTGAGCCGAAATCAAGAGTCAGATGCTTAAGTGACTGAGCCACCAGGGCACTCTGGAAGCTGACTTTTTTTTTGTTGTTGTTGTTTAACATTTATTTATTTTTGAGACAGAGAGAGACAGAGCATGAACGGGGGAGGGTCAGAGAGAGAGGGAGACACAGAATCTGAAACAGGCTCCAGGCTCTGAGCCGTCAGCACAGAGCCCGACGCGGGGCTTGAACTCACGAACCGCGAGATCATGACCTGAGCCGAAGTCGGACGCTTAACCGACTGAGCCATCCAGGCGCCCCGGGAAGCTGACTTTTAGAGTTGTGCATTCACTCAGTATAAACTGCTTAGTATAATTACATTTCCCCAACCCCTTTGCAGGTTTGGAACGTTTTTTTTTTTTCTTTCACTTACTCATTGACTAAACACTTATTGTGAGTCTGTCACGTGCTGGGTACTGGGGAGATAGGAATAGGGATAGAGATATCCCTAGAGGAATAGGAATAGGGATAGAGAGGAATAGGATAGAGAGGAATTAGGTCTATCCTGCATCAAGGCTGGGTGGAGGGATCTGGAGTGTGAACAAGTCAGGTGGGGCAATGGGGTTATGTCCAGGGAACAGAGGGGCCGCCTGCTCCAACCAGGGGGTTGTCTATTATTCTCAGAAGGTTGTTTGCATGCAGGGTAAAAGGGCATGGCAGGCCTGTGAGGCACGTGGAGGTAGGGCGAGAAAGCATCCAATGCAAAGGAATCTGTCCAACTATGTTGTATTCCTGCACCCACATTCTCAGTCACGTCAGGGATGAACTGCTGGGTTCTCAGGGGCCAGGGGGCATGGTCATTGTCTCTCTGACCTAAACTAATTTTTTTGGGCTCCCTCTCAGCACACTGCCTTGGAGGAAAAGGCTGAATCAGGGAGCCTACTTAATGAGCCCTGCGTCTCTTGGCTGTGGCAATGATGCTCACACACAGGACGACCTAGTTGAGTCTGCCTCCAATTTATGGCTGATTTGGGTTTTCCAGACTGTCGCTTGGGTAGGCTGGGAAGCTCCAAGCCTCTTAGTCAGAGACCGTGTTCCTCATTTGCTTTTCTTTCTCAATAACTTAAAAAATCAAATACAGTTTTACATTTGAAATCCTATATTATTTAAAGTCACAAAAATGAACACGGGGTGTGCTCATTTCTACTGGAGGTCCATTGTTTCTAGCTCTCTTAGGCACAGCCAGGAAATACATGTTTACGTACACCTACACACATCTGTATTTCTGTGCCTGTCCATCCGTATCTGTGTTAAGCCAGACATGACGTATCTGTGTTAAGCCAGACATGAGTTTATACTGATGTCCTTGACTCTAATCCAGGACCACACGGGCCATTCTGGCCTCCCCGCCTCGGTTATCTGCCACTTCTTCCTTTAACAGTGAGAAACCTGCCTCCCACCGTCCACCACCCAACCCCAGGATGCACGCGTAGCAGATTCATAATTGTTAATTCCTACCTCTCTGAGAAAGAACTTTAGGGTACAGTGTCCAAGTACAACCCCCTGGTATTTAGCCTTGAGTCTCCATGCAGCACAACTTTTTCCAAATTTTCTCGAGCTACTTATGTTAGCTTTATTTATTGCCACCCACCCCCCTCTTCAACACGCACCCTACAGTGCATCTCCCTGGGCTAAAATTATTTCTGCCCATTTGACCTGGGAGAAATACTGCATATCGGTTTGCCCATAAGCCTTGACCCATGAAGTGTCTCTCAAGCCAGTGTTGGGACTGCAAGAACATTTCCCCAGACGCGACAGACCGATGAACCTGCTAGACGGTTTTTGTAAAACGGTAAACTCAATTTTTTTCCACACATATTTGTAATTCTACAAGTTTTCCTTGCCGAGCCTGGAACACGTGAAAATTTTTATACCGTAGGCAAAGCATAAAGACTAAAGTGGGACGAATTTCCGAACTCACCGTGGAGAGCTATTTTCTTATTTTCAATAACATGTGTATCGTGTTCTAAAAGCGCAGCTGTGTCCTGAAGGAGCAAACAATGTTAAATGTCCAGAAAATGAGTCCGAGAAATGTCAGTCAACGGTGGTCTGGAAACACATTGGTTTCTCCTGAGACAGTAAGGAATTTTAAAAGCTGAGATGTGCTCGAAGACAGAGATTGAAGTGGAAATTATGGCCCAGCCATTTCTGCGGCTCCTCTGGGCCGCTGTGCATTGAGATGTTCCCTCTGCCTAGACCCTTCCTTCCAGAACTGAGAGCCCTTCCAGTCCTCCTCCCCCCAGGCACCTTTGCTTTGGCACATTGTGGGAAGTCAGGAAATAATTGTGGAGTAGCTGAAGACGAGACGTAGGTCAGCCCTGAAAATCTACTTAATTTCAGAGTTATTTTCTATTTGGCAATAAACGCTTTTTTTTTTTTTTTTTTAGTGGATTAATCATGACAATTCTATTCTTGGCCCCACATTTAAAATGTCGGTGGCGCTCTTCCCGCCCTCCAAAGCCCTTTGCGGAGCGCATTAGCAGAGCCCTGCTGCCTTTACGAGCTAGGCCCCGCCCGAGGGCGGCTCAGGGTCCCCTCCTCCCGTTTTATTGTCCAGAGAATGTTTGTACCTTGGTGTCTTTAACAGCGAGTACCTTTTACTCACCAAAGGAAGAACCACAAGAGGGATTTTTGCCAGAGGTAGAACACTTTTCTCCTCCCTTGCTCCCAATCCATCAATTTACACAGAGGGTGTCTCAACGAGAGAAAGCTCATAAAATTCTTTGCTTTGGCTTTTCTCTCCCTCCCAGGAGGTAGTACTTGGAGCGTATAGAGCCATTCTATCTGGTGACCAACTGTCGTAGAGACTTCCCCTCTCTAAGCCCGGCTTCCTTCTGGTGTGACAAGCTCAGGGTGCTGTCAGGGCTGAGGGAGCCATCTGGTGTTAGCGCAGTGCTGGGCTCCTCACAGGACACTTGGTACATCTGTCCTCTGGGGGTTGTAGGTGTGGATTTGTGTCAGTGCGCCAGCAAAGGGGACGCTGAAGAAGTTGCCGGTGTTAGTTGTGACAGCGGCAGGGCTTCCCTGTTCAGTTGAGCAGGTTGCTTCTGCACAAGGCAGTGTGTCCGGGGGACGGGGCGGGGGTGGGGGGGGATGATCCGGCCCGCACCCCACTCACCTGACCTCTGGCATGGGGCTGTGTACGAGTCTCCCCAAGCTGCTACCAAATTAACAAACTACCATGGACTGGGGGGCTTAAAGCCATAGAAATTTATTGTCCCACGGTTCTGGAAGCTAGAAGTCTGAAATCAAGATGTCAGCTGGGTTCTGGAGGCTCAGAGTGGGGCTTCTGTTCCATGACTCCCTCCTGATGGCTGCCAGCCATCTTTGGCATTTGTTGGTCTTTGGCGGCCTCACTTCAATCTCTGCTTCCATCTTGACTCGGCCTTCTTCTGTGTGTGCTTCTTCTCTTATAAGGCAGTGTTCATGTTGGATTTAGGGTTATGGCTCACCCTAGGGTCCACCCTAGCCCAGTATGACCGCTTCTTAACTGACTACATCTACAAAGACCCTATTTCCAAATAAGATCACATTCTGAGGTTTCTGTTAAACATGAATTTTCTTTGGGGGGGGGGGCGATATTTAACCCATATAGGCTGCATCAACCTGGGCGAGAAGGTGCCGATTTAAATATGCCATTGCCAAGCTGTAGTCGCTGCCTTTTTTCTAATTTGTGCAAAGGTGCCATTTGAGCTAGCAGGGGTCATGGGTATCTTCTGCAGAAGCGATCAACTGTGCAGGATCCATTAGTCTGCAAGCTAATAAAGCAGAGACCCTGTCTGATGCCTCTTTGGTAATTGCCATAGCTTGTTCGGTAAGTTGAGTTCGCAAAGGTGTTTGTTGCAATGACAGTAAAAAAACCGGAAAAGAAAACTTCTGATTCCAGCTATTACAGCAAAACTTCTTTTCTCTTCCTTCCTTCTTCCTTCCTTCTTCCTTTCTTTCTTTCTTTCTTTCTTTCTTTCTTTCTTTCTTTCTTTCTTTCTTTCTTTTCTTTCTTTTTTAAACACAAGTGAGTAGTCCTTAACCTGGTTCATCCTATATTTTTCTACTTCTCTGGTGGTTTGGAAAAGTCTCTTGGATTCTCATGGGTTAAGTGAGGTAGGTTCTACCTCATCACTGAGTTATGCAGTGTTTCTCAAAGTCTGCTCCATAGGATATTAGCACCATAAAAATTGCTCCAGGAGAAAAGGGCTTTGTGGTCAAAGAAGACTGGGCAGTTGTGGGCTTGCTATGCTCTTCCTGGAGATTAGCAATATATACTGACTTTGTAAAGGTTTCGATAAGTCCTGTAGTGAAGGCACCTATTAAACTCTGTTTAATCCAGGGTATCTCAAATTAATTTGACTCTGCACCCCTTATTTTGTGAATGAATAACACCTATTGCAATCCCTGGAACTAATGTCTAAGCAATAAACTCTGAGAACCACTGGAGAGTGGCCAAGAATATAAATGTTGAAATCAGGCTCAAATTCAAAACTTAGATACATTGACTTTGGACAAGTTACTGTACCTCTCTGAGCCTGAGTTTCCTTATCTTAAGATGGCATTGTTATGCCAGTTGTTTTATGGGATTAACTGAAATAATGCAGATAAAGTGCTTAACACAGAACCTGGGATATAGTAACAAATTAAACACCTACTATTATATTATCATTTATTATTACTCTATTATTGTACAGCCTTATGATAGCTTATATCATTCTTAGAGATCATTTGGGGGAAATGACAATCTGGATTCTAACAAGATGAACTTTTCAAAACTGTTGTCTTTTTTAAAAAAATCGACCCTGGTAAGAAAGTTGGGTTTTTTTCCTCAGCTTCTCAGAACTCTGGGGATCGCCATTCACCAATTCCAGTCCTTCTGAACCTGGGGAAGCCGCCCTTGTGTGTCAATCAGTTGTGACTTCTTAAGTCATAAGCCAGTTATGTTCACCAGGAAGAAAATTAAGCCCAAAGTGTCCAATGAAGTCCTGTATTTCAGAAGGCATTTCCTAGTTCCTGGCTTACCTCTGGGAATGTGGGGTTGGAGTAGGAGGGAGCCAGTGCGAACAGATCAGGGGAAAATGACTTGGAAATTCCTGGGTTCTAGAAGCACCCACCTCTGGCCTTTTCTGATGCATGTACCACAGAAGATGTCACAGAGTCCACTGGCAAGTTGGCTAAGGCAAAGCACGGCTTCCACCGCACCGATGCCCAGAAGGATGGAAAGCAAGACCACATTCCAGAGGACGATATGCTCAGGCTCCCGGCAGGTGGCCCAGGTGGGCTGGTTGAATAAGTAGTTGCCCCTGCAGGACAGAGGAGAACGTTGGCTGGCCTTGAGAGACAGTAAAGGGAGGGAGCTGTTACCTACAAGCATGTAGACACACGAATCTAATACAGGTGCTGCAAAGTTTACGTGCCTTCATTGCTCTCACCTTCGTAAAGACAGCAGAGTTATTATTATCCATTGGTCAGAGGGTTGAACACACCAACTTTCCCTCTAATAGCGTAACATCTCAGGAGGGCTTTTGTGGGTGCAGACGTAGCCACACAAAAGAGCACGTGGAGAAGTGGGAAATTGTGTGATACAAGATTTTAACTGGCGTATGGATCTCAGGGGCACTGAGGAGTGGTTAAGAGCTTGGGCTTCCAAGTCCCACAGACCTGGGTCCTGATTCCAGCCTCCTCACTAAGAAGGTCCAGATAGGTTTCCTAAATGTTTCTGTACATCAGCTTCTTTATGTGGAAAATGGGGTTGATGATAACATCAATACCATAGCGCGGTTGGGATGATGAGTCCAGGTGTTAGGGCAGTGCTCTGTGTGTAGTAGGTGGTATATTCTAGTTACATCATAATCATTATCAGAGAAAGGGGAGATCCAAGGGGTCTAGAGTAACTGGAGGAGACCTCATCGGGAAAGCTGGGGTCACCTGGCCTTAAAGGAGCAGCAGTAGAGAGGAGAGCAGTGAACCGTAGGAAGAAATAGCTTGGAAGCAAAAATCATAAGAGAAATTTGGAATCAGAGTCCTAGTTGGACAAAGAGAATTGGAATACGTTTTTAAGCCATATTTCATGGGGCTGTGTATTATATCTCTGTCTCTCTCTCCCTTTACCCATACCCATGTCCATTTCCATGGAGTTCCCAATGAGATTGCAAGTTTCTTAAATATAAAAATGTCATGGCCTCACCAGCACCTTTACATCTGACAAAGCCCCTTTGACAAATGTATGACAAAAGACTGAAGGGCAAAATGGAAGTGAGACACTTGTTGGAGGGAAAGGGTGCTGGATTGTATTGGGAATAGGGTGAGGGCAGACTAGGTGAAGAGCAGTGGCCAGTTCAAGATCTACTGTTGAGGAAGGACTGACAGGGCTTGGTGGTGGACTGAATGGGGAGAGTAAGAAAGGAGAAGCATAAAGATGACTCCCAGGTTCCAGGTGCCATCTAAAGCACTGTGATGACCGAGAAAGATCGGTGGGGGGAACATCAAGGGTTTTGGACATATTAACACTGAAATGCTATAAAACATTCCAGAGGAAATTTCAAGAAGGTAATTAGACATTTGGGTTAAGAATTCAGAAGAAAGATCTAGGCTAGAGATAAACATATTGGGATTATTTACATGTATAGATGGATGGTTCTGAAAGCCATGGGGACAGATGGGATCTGCCAGGGAGACAGCAGGAAATGAGAAGAGAAGCAGGGTCTTTCTCAGTCATTGGTGCTAGGTTTCTGCATTCCTTTAGGAAAATAAATGTGCATCACAGGGCCCACCCATGTCAGGATATTTGTGCAGCCCTAAGTGCAGTAAGTGTCTCCCCAATTAGATTGTGAGCTCCTTGCAGGAGGCAAGTTGTCTTATCCTTCCCTTGCAGTCCTTTCTCTCACCATAGCGCCTCGGCAGTACTAGGAAGGTCCTCAGCACATACTCAATTGAGTTTAATAATTAGGGCTAATGAAGTCAAGCTATCGTGGGGACTACCGTAGGTGGATGGCTTAATCCATCAGCACACGAGGGCTTCTCGCCTCGGCCAGTCACCTCCTAGCTGTTGTTGCTTTGGGAGCAGGTGTGGAGAGGGGAACACGACACTGGGTACGAATGGAGGTACCTGGCCGCATTGCTGGGTGGCCAATATCGAACACACACACTCTTTGTGGTCATCAGCTGTATCATCTTTAGATGTTGGACACTGACCCAAGGCCATGAATGCTACTCACTCCAGGGTGTTATTCCTGAAAGGGTAGGTGTAGTTTCCACTGCCCGCGTCACAGAAGGGGCCGCTGAGCAGACCCAGTGAAGAAACGACTACACAGTACATAGCCCCCATAGTGCCCTGCATGGCCAGAAGCACAGGGAACAGCATCTGCAATGGAACAGAGCTCAAATTTCAGTGCCACCAATGAGTAGGTAAGTGGTAGTGCTTTCTAAAGATGCGTCCCCTGAGTTTCCCGGTAAATTGAACACGATCTGAATCTTTTCTTGTAAAGATCCCAGACCGGGTAACTTGTTTCTGTTTCGCTTACCAAATGTGCCAAAAAAAAAAAAAAAAAAAAAAAAAAAAGGCATACTAGAGCTGAGAATCCCTCTGTCCCTTCACCTGCCTCAGTTGCAATTCTAGAGAATGAAATCGTTCGCTACAAAATTGAGGTATAATTGACTTATTCACCACTGAACTGCCAGTGCCTACCCACGACCTGGCACACAGACAAGCTCTCCTCGTCTGCACTCATGGTAGGCATCAGTAATGGATGTCAGCATCTTCCCCGCCAACCCTGGACAAGGCCTCGTAGTCCTTCACGGCACAAGGGGCCAATTGGCTGGTGTCGGCCCTCCAAATGAGAGCTATTAGCCATTCCGGTGGTGGGTGTTCAGTAAGTATTTGTTGTATGATTGGGTGAGTAAATGAATACGTGTTTTTCCAATGCCTGAGTCAGTGACAGACACAGGGCTTTACTGTGTACAAACTCCATGAATACATGTTGACTGGATGGGTGGGTGAGTGCGGCAGTGAGGCCAGTGTCAAGGAAAGGTGACCTTCTGGCATATTAGTGCACTAATGCATTAGGGCAAAGCTGAGGGATTTGTTTGCTTCAAGGCATGAGCTTTTATTCCTGACGTGTCCACGTTGTGTCTTTCCTATCACAGGGCCTGAGGGAGGGGGACAGCAGGGGCTGAGAAGAACGACTTGGGGAGCCCCTTGAAGATGGTCTGTAGACAACACAGAGCTAAGGATCTGTGGACCATCTAACTGGAGGCTGCAAGAGACAGGAGAGGGGACTTTGGGGCAGGAAAGAGGAGTGACATGCTGTATGAACCGGAATTGTAAGGGCTGTGATTGAGGACATCGGGAAGCAGTTTTGCATGCGGGAGACAGTGTGATCCCAGGAGTCAGGTGACAGAGCCTGAGTCCCAACTCGGCCAGTCCTGTCTTCATTTGGAGTGACCCAAGAGCCAACTGTGTGTCAGGCACCTGGGGGCACACACATGATAAGATCCAGGCCTGGTGCTAAAGAAAGAAACTTACACTCTCCCCGAGGTTGGATAAATAATCCCACACATTCTTTCTGGATCTAAGATTAAAGCCATGCCAATCTGGGCAGGCGGTTCAGTCTCTTTGGGCTTTCCCTTTCCTAGCTGTCAAGTGGAAACAAGTTTGCAAAATTGGTAGTGACATTTCCACCACTTTCTTCTAGCAGTGCTGGGTAGGACAAAGGGCATTGGTGCAAGAGGGCCACGAATCAGGAATGGGAAGTAGGTGCACAGTGGATGAACTTAGAGCATCAGCCTCTGTTCTTCGTGGGGCCACTGTACGAGTGTATCTGAGTAAGTGTTTTGGGGAGAAAGATTTCCAGTGTCCCTTCTTGCTTGAATCTCAGTTCTATCATGTGTTACTCCATTGGCTACTGGGGAAATAAGAAAGCCAAAGGATGGGAAGGTCCTAGACTTTCTCACAGATGACAGATAGAAACAGCCACAGACCCCAGCAGGCTGGGCTACCATGGCTGGAGGACATTGTGTCCATTGTGAATGGCTCTCAGCACACCCATTCTCCAGGCTTGTTTGTCCTGGGATCTCATGCGGCAGCTCCCGTCTCTGTTGGCCAGAGCCCTACATAATATCCCTGTGCTTTAAAAGGGGGGTATTAGACTAGACATCGGTCAATAGTCTATCCTCCAAAAAAGAGAGAAAGCACACAGCCTTGGAACTAAGCCCTCTAGGGGTGGGGGTGGTGGGAGGGTAACCCACGTTGGGCTCTGTGCTGGTGGCACGGAGGCTGCTTGGGGTTCTGTCTCCCTCTCTGTCTGCCCCACCCCCGCTTGCTCTCTATCTCTCTCCCTCAAAAACAAAACAATGTCTAATGGTTCTTCATCGTGTGTAGGATACAGCACAGCCCTTCATAGCCTGGTCTCGTCCTGCCACCAGCGCCTCACCTCTCATCATCAAGACCTCCCAGCATACCAGCTGATGGGCTCCCGGGGCAGGGCCAGGACTTTCCTACCTCTGGGCCTTAGAATATGCTCTTCACCCTTTGCCATGTGGTAAGCTCCTATTCGCCCTTAAAGGGCCAGTTCAGATGTTACCTCCTGTGGTAGGCTGAACAAATGGGCCCCCAAAGATATGTTCATTCTTAATCCCAGGACCTGTGAATATTGCCTTATATTACAAAAGATATGATTATGTTGGAGTCTTTTCTTTCTTTCTTTCTTTCTTTCTTTCTTTCTTTCTTTCTTTCTTTCTCTTTCTTTCTTTCTTTTCTTTCTCTTTCTTTCTTTCTTTCATTCTTTCTTTCTCTTTCTTTCTTTCTCTTTCTTTCTTTCTTTCTTTCTTTCTTTCTTTCTTTCTTTCTTTCTTTCTTTCTTTCTTTTAGAGAAAGAGCATGAGCAGGGGAGGGGGCAGACAGAGAGGGGGACAGAGGATCACGAAGTGGGCTCCGTGCTGACAGGTTGAACCTGGAGCCCGCTTCAAGATTCTGTCTCCCTCTCTCTCTGCCCCTCCCTCACTAGCGCTGTCTCTCTCTCAAAAAGTAAATAAACACTAAAATCATTTTTTAAAAAAGAGGAAAATGTGTCAGTATAATATAATGCGGGTGGGTGGGGACTATGGAGAACTGGGAGGCAGGGGTACAAACCCCTCCTGGAGGCATGCAGGTCACTGTGGAGCCAGCCGGCCAGACGCTACACCAAACGAACTTGGGCCAATTACTGGCTACTTATGAAGCCTTGAGTGAGGGCCGGGGAGGAGACGTGGCATCTAGTAAAAGGAGAGCCCCTAGTTTTTAGATTGGGCTGTGTGTGCCCACAGTGCTGGAGAAGTGTGCTGAGTCTGCCTTATCAGCTCTCTGTCTCCAGTGGAAATGTGTCCGACCATCACGACTCTGTAACACTAGGTGCAGGGGTGGTTCCGACAGCCCCTTCCCCCAGTTCTCTTACAGCTGCTGTTGAATGAGCAGAGCTGCGAGCCAAGCTTGGGACTGGGTGCTCTCTGGGTGCTCTCACCACAACCACAGGAGGCGGCTACTGCTATCTCCCCGTTTTCCAGTGGGAGAAACTGAGACTTAGCGAGATGCAGCGCCTCTCTAGGATCTCACAGCTGGCCTGCCACAGAGCATGGTCTGAAACCCAGCTCGTTTGGCTCCTGTTACCCTGTATGCCACTTCCCATGGAGATGAGAGAGAAGCCTGACCTTTCCACCCACCTCCCAACCACTGTCCTGGCAGGAGCATCTCACCTTGGGATAAATACACTGACATTCTGATTTATCACTCAAGCTTTGGTGAGTTCAGTTAGTATCATTGTTCTCGGTTCCTGAGAGGTTTCACTTTGTGCCCAAGTGAAATGGGGGTCCTTATCCGTAATGCCGCATATCAGACCTTGGCCAGAACGGACCCCACCGAGGCATTGCCACTCTGAGCTGTCACTGTCCTCTGTCTGGGGCATTCTTTGAGCCCAGAGACCTGCATTCTACACCTTGCTGGGCCATACCCTAGCTTTATGGGCTGGATCTAGTTTAACCTCTCTCGGGTCCTAATTTTTAATCTATAAAACAAGAGGGATTAAAATATTGACATCTAAGATTCTTTCCAGTTCAAAGATTCCGTTCCAAGGTGCCTTAGAGTATATATTTTTTCTTTCGATTGGAAAGTTTGCTGTGGGAGCCTTTTCCTGCTCTGGGGGCTGATGATGTGAGAGAGGAGAGGAAGAGAGTTATTAAGGGCATACTCTCCCATTCTTTCGCTTTCCCTTCCTGGTTTTCTACCTTATTTTCTTTCCTCCCAACAATGACATAAACCAGGTTATATAGCTGAATTCTTAACCCCAGAGGAGAAAACTATTCAAAGATCAGAATTGCTGGTGCTTCCTGCAGACTTCATGCAAATGACCAAATGGCTGTGTGCCCTGCAAGGTTTTACTGCATGAATAAGACATAGTAAAATTTTCAGGAAAATCTTGACTAGTATAATGGGCACGTATGCTCCCCATTTATTCAATGAACATATTTCTTTAAGTGAAATATTTTCACAAAAATCTCAGATTTTCAAAATCACCTCTAGGTAACTCAGTGCTAGGATCTAGAGCTGATGAGAACCTTCCAGGTAGGAAGAGATGCCCTGGGGGGATGAGTGTGGGCAGCTTGTGTGGTGAGGGCACAGCTTTGGGGCTGACAAAAGAGAACTGTGGGAACCACCTTGGAGGACGTGGGTGCTAAAAGTCTCTCTAAGCACCTTCTGGGGAGCACAGCTTGGTGCTTAGAGCAGGCCAGGCTCCAAGGATGGGCCAGAGTGCACTGATGGCTTCAGGTCAGGATCGTCATAGCTCGATGGCACCTGGGCATGCTTCTCCCCTGCTTTCAAGTTCCAGCGGCTACTTACTTCTCTCTCTGACCTCGTTTCCTCCCCTCTCTCCTAAACCTTTTTGAGCTGGCTCTAGCCACACTGGTTTTCTTGCTGATTCTGGAACTATCAAGCACATTCCCAGTTCCGGGCCTTAGAACGTGCCATTCCCTCTGCTTGGAATGCTGTTCTCCCAAACAGCAACGTGGCTTATTCTCTACTTCATTCAAGGGGCTGCTCAAAGGCCACCTCCTCAGGGAGTATTTTGCTATCTGTTCTATACTCTATTTCCTCCCTAGTCGAGGCATTCTCCACCTGACATTATAGTATTCAGTTGGTTATTCATGGTCTTTCTCTTCCCCACTAAGGGCTAGGAAAGCAGGAATTTTATTGGCTTTTTTTTCCAGCTGTGTCCCTTACGCGTGGAACAGTGCTAGCACAGTGTGGTGCTCAGTAAATGCTTGTGGGTGAAGCACTCAAGGGTAAGAAGCTGCTAGTCAGCACAGTGCACAAGGTGATGCAGAATTTTGCCTGGGTCTGCATTCCAGCACCCCTTGACTGCAACACCCTCCTCCCTTCTCTGGCTGGCAAACACCTACTAATTCTGTACAGTACAGCTCAGACACCTCCTTCCCTCGGCTGCCCCTCTTTGTTCCCCAAGGTAGAGTTAATTATTTCCTCTTCTGCAGACCCCAGGCTCCACTGCAGCCGGGACTCCCTCCATTGGGCTGAATTATTTGTGTGTTGTCCGTCTCCCTTGTTCTGCGGGAGCATAGGAGCCATCTCCGTGGGGGTGGGCAGACCCTTACTCCTGATCAGGCCCCTGAGTGACCCCAAACCACACTACTAACTAGACCTAAGCTGTCCCCCCCAAAGGTCTTGCCAAGTCTGCAAATAATATTTCTGGAAACTAACCACTAGCGGCATGGAAAAAAAATGGGGGCTCTGTTTCTCAGTCCCTGGAATACGCAATTCATGGTATGCTTGTACCAGATGCTCATTTTTTTTCTAAACCACAGAACCCTGCTGGTTCTGGGTTGGCCTGGGGCTCCATGAAAACAGAGAGCTTTTATTCTTGGCGTTGGCTCTGTGAGACAACCACCTTGCTGACATCACGAGGCTGCCTTCCAACAACAATAGGGGGAGGCTGAAGGGGGCTTCCCTCTCAAGGAGATGACATGGTTCTGGGCACGTCTTTACACACCATGGCTGTGACCGACCGCGGGAGGAACTCAGCCCCCGAATGGCTGTCTACCTGGCGGCGTGGGGGATGCCGGGCCGGTGGTGACTCAAGTGGCCCTGGTTGTCTGTCTCATCTGAAAAGCAGCACTGTCTGCAGCCCCCCTCCCGGTGCCTCCATGTCCTGTTCACCGGGGTGTGGCATGGAGCAGGACCTCTACCAGCATAGCTCCACACATACCGTCTTTTTCTGATCCTGGGCTGTGTGTGCACGTTTGCACCAGATGGTGGAAAAAGGGAGAGGGGACAGGCTTTGGACTCAGATGGGGGATGAAGCCCCATTTCTGCCCTCTGTGTGGCTGTGGCCACGTGACTCAATCTGCCTGGGCCTGCTTTCTTCACCCGTCGGAGGAGATGATGATTCCCACTTGGCAAAGTTGCCGCGGGAAGTAAATGGAACCTTCGCGCAAACGCCCATCACCATTGTTAAGGAGCAGAAACCGTGAATTCTGGTAGATCTACAGACCTTTAGTATTGTGCATGGAGCTGATGCTAGGTAAATGGGTCTGTGCTTCTTACTGCCCGCAGGGTGTCCCGTGTGGCTTTTGAGATCTTGTTCTGGCCTTCCTTGCATCAGGAAGGCAAGCTTGGCCTCCGGCCCTTTCTTCCTCGTTCAAAGCCCAGCTCCCCACCTGCACTCACTCCTCTGCTCCCTGCAGTCTGGACTTCCCAGCTAGCCCCAGGGCTGCTCCGGGCACCTCGTGCAGCAGATGCCCCCCAGGGCCCAGCTCCTGTCCCTTCTGCTGCGGTGGACACTGGGATTCCTCAGTCTTGGGACTCTTCTGCTCAGCTTTTCTCTTTCCCCTTTGCTGCTTCTCCTGACACTTTTCTAGGCGTTCTCACTCAGTCTCCTTCCCACACTTTCCTCCCTCTTATTCCTCTTCATTTGCAGCACGGCCGGGGGGGTGGGGTGGGCTCTGACCTGGGTTCCTTTCTTCTCTCCATCTGCTCACGAGCCCTGGATGGACCCTCCACCCCTGGGGCTCCACATCACCTCTCCACAGGGGATTTCTCTCTTGCTTCTGTCCTGTCTCCATTCCTAGCCAAACTTCCTCTGGAACTTCTGCCTTCTTCCCGGCTCCACCCTCAGGTCCCTGCTGGGGAGAACGCTGTCACCAGCTCCCCAGGTCCCCCCGGCCAGAATGCTGGAACCAACTTGGGCTGCTCCCTCCCCTCACTCCCATCAGTCTTCAGACCCTGCCAAATCCACCTTTCAATATGGCTCCAGTGTGCCCTCCTCTCTCCAACTCCACAGCCCCTGCCTTAGTTTGCCTTAGAGTTGGCACGTGTGAAGGCCCAGAATGGACACCGAAGACCGACTGAACAGTGAAAGAAGAAAAAAAAAAAAAAAAAGGAAGAAAAAAGGGAAAGAAAAAGAAAGAAAGAGGAGAAAGAGGAACTGAGTCAGGCTTCACTCTGCTTTCCTGAGGACCGTGGAATGTTTTCCCTCTGGGTTACTGTCTCTCAATAAACCTGAGATTCTGCTGTTAGGGAAACTAAATATCCTCAAGCTGCTTGGTTTGATTCCCTTCAACACTTCCTGCATTTGCTCATTATATCTTGAGAGAAGTTGGGTGCTGTATATCCTACAGATGAGGAGGGCTCCAAGGGGAGTTCAGCCTTTGCTTGGTGGTGGGACTGACCCATGCAAGCCCATCCTGTGGGAGTAAGCAAGTGGGGGGCGGGGTGAGGCTCGAGAAGGCGCTTGGCTGGTCCAGGGAGAAGGAGCTGGTAATCCGAGCCAGGAAAGAGGGCAGACTGCGTTTTACTGGCTGCCAGGTACGTGCAGGGCGCACTGTGTATGTTCTCATTTAATGTTCTCCACACTGAAATGGAAGCTCAGGAAGGTCTGCACCGCAGCTCAGGGGCAGACTTGAGACTTGAACAGGGTCTGGCAGACTTCCTAGGTCTGCGCGGCCTCTTAGGAAGGGCTCTGAGCTGAGACACAGACCACTTTTACCCCGGTATTGCTGTCTTAAATGTTCTCCCAGGCAGGAAGGCCCAACCTCTGCCATCATGAGAGGGGCAGATGGTCACTGCCTCTACTACTGTGGGGGAGAAGAAACAGAACCCTTTTCCTGAGATGGATGCATGCGTCCATCCATGGGCTGAGCACCTACTCAGTGTCTGGCATTGGGTCTCCATAAACAAATGATCCTCTCATACGGGAACGCTGGATACGTGGGAGAGTAGGAGCTGAATGAAAACGAAGGTGGAAAGGAAGGAAAGCACTCAGTGTCTCAGGAGGCAACAAACTACCACACATGGGCTAAATCCAGCAGATTGCCTGTCTTTATAAATAAAGTTTTATTGGAACAATGGCTATACCCATTTGTCTATGTATTGTCTGTGGCTGCTTTTGCCCTTTGGTGGCAGCGTTGAGGAGTTGAAACAAGAGACCACATGGTCCGCAAAGCTGGAATGATTTACTATCCGGCCTTTTACAGGAAAAGTTTGCCAACGCCATAATTTTGCCTAGGGAAGCCTCGATGAGTGGTACACAATTTTCAAGATGGTCATCTTGAAACCTGATGAACCTGACAAATACTTGGTTATTATGCTTTTTATAGTGTACTTCCTCATGCAATTAACAAGCACATATTAAGCTCTCGTCTAAGCCAGCACTTTGCTGGGTAGGCACTTACAGACAAAGGTGAATGAGACTTGGGCTGTGTTCTTGACAAGATCGTGGCCCAGTAGAAGAGCACATAAATAGGTCCTCGCAGTACCATGTGCCCAGTGTTTATGTATCATGTGTTGTGAGGTACAGAGGGAGACAGCTAGCCACTTTCTGGGGGCCCAGGGAAGGTGGGCCCAAGATGAGATGATCGCTTTGTGACTTAGAGGAGGCAAGGTAGATAACTTCATTCTTACCAAGAGTCCAGCTCCCAAAAAGCCATGGAAAGACCAGACCAAGTCTGTAATCTTGGCAGGCTCCAGCACCTGCCCATTGGGAAAGTATAGTAGGAGGTTGGCGATGATGGCCATGATGGCCAAGGCCAAGAGCAGTATGTCTGTGTATCTGGAGCCCGTCTCAGAACACATGGTGAATCCTCCCTGGAAGGGAGAGAGAAAACAACCAAAACTAGGAAGGTGACTGGTCCAGCCATTGCAGAGTCGGGAGACAGAGCACCAGCCTCAGAGCCCCAAGAGCAAGATGCCAAACACAACTCCACCATTTGTAGGGAATGTGAACTGGGGAACCATCTTCCCTCTCTGGGCCTCAGTTTCCTCCATAAAGCAGAGCAAATATCAGCCTCATAGATGGTGATGTGTGTAAGATAAATGGGAGAACATCTGGCTCATAATGGATGTTCAGCAGGCTTTCTCTAAAAGATTGGGGGAACTGAGGTCATGTTTGGGAAACCACTGTTACCCTGTTCTGGTTCTTTCATCCTTTCCCTGGCGAATTCTGCTAGTGATTATGAATTAGGTCCTGGGTCCGAACCCTGACTCCGTCACTTAGCAGCTTCTGTGAGCTTGGGCAAGTTATTTTACATCAGTCACCTCAACTTCCTCATCTATAAAGTGGGACTGACAATAGCACTCATCTGGTGGGATTGTTGATGGTCTGAAAATAAGACAATATATTCAAAATGTTCTCATACAAAGCTCTCAGTGCAGGGTAGCTGCAGAATAAAGAACCAAGGGGGATCTGAGTCATCTTGGCCTCGCATTTTTTATATGTGGAGAATTTCCTTTCTCACTCTCTTTGTCAGTTGAGTTTATTGACTCCGGAGATTTCCGAGAAGCCGGGATGGAGGCACATGGAAAGAGGGAAGGAGTTTGCATCTTGCTGTCTCTGCACTCGCTGTTCCTGAGCATAAATGAGATGAGAGGGAACTCAGTATCTCATCTGCTGAGCGAAAGCTGCTGGAGAAACTTTTAAGGCTGGTGCTCTGGGTCTCTGGGGCTCTGGAACATGTCTCTGCAACCCAGGGAGGTGTTCCTATTTTGCATTAGGTGACACTCTCTTAACACTCCCTTTGTACCCATTCTGGCCTCAGATGCATGCTGAGATTGTTAACTAGCTCATGAATAGCATCCCATTCACCACCTTGGTCCCCAGACACAGAGGCCTGATGCCATCTCTGGCCCTTTCCACGGGGGAAGCCTGGGGCAATTTGTAGAACCAGGGCCCTCTCTTTGGGGGCAAATCTGAGAAAAACAGCCTTAGCTTTCCACTCCCACAGAAGAGCCAAAGTTATTAATGAATAGTGGCTCCAGCAGGATGATAATGCTTAGGCTTTTATTTCTATCTGATATCCAAATTCAGGGCTGCAGAAAGCTGATAGTTGAAAGGGGTGCTGCCTCTGTCCCCTCTGTGTGGATGAAGGAGATCGAGACTACTGACGTCACTCCCCATTATGATCACTAACAATAGAGATCATGAAAATGTAACACTTAGCTGGAAATAATACTTTATGATAGACAAGAACACATACAGCTACCGCTACTCACTCTAGACACGTTATTGACATGATTTCATTCAATCCTCAGAACGTCTCCATGAGGTAACAGCTCCAGAGCTGCTGGAGGGAACAGGCTCATAGAAGAAAGGTAAGATCCCAGGGTCTCCTAGCCGGTAAATAACAGATCTGTTATGCAAATGCGGGTCTGCTACTTTCCACCTCTAGTTATTCCTAGTTAGGGCAGATGAGTAGGAAGTAAGAGCACTGTTGAACCTTCTTGGATCCTGTACAAAGGTACCAATCCAAAAGCCCCCCAATTGCCCCTCGACGCCTGGACGTCACAGCTCTTACTACAATGAATACAGTTGTGCTCACTCTCCAGGAAAACTGCAGGTGTTTGTTAGAGGAAAGGGTGGGGGAGACTGCAGCCACATTTGGAAGGGAGAACCTTTTCAAGGTGGGCGCTTAATATAATGACGAGAAGCCGATCGTTCTCTTGGGTCACGGTAGAGAATATGAAAGCTACAAAGGACTCTTAGAAATCCAGTCCCTTCATTTCCTAGGAAGCGTAGTAGCCCCAGAGGGTAGTGATTACTTGTTCAAGGTTATACAGCTAGGTAGTTGGGGGAAAAAAAAGCAAAAATAGTTGCAGTCATGTTCACAGGCATTACCTTGTTTCACTCTCTAATAGTCCAGTGAGAGACGCATCCTTATGATACCTGTTTTACTCATTGCTGCTGAACATTCTGAGTCTCAGAGAAGCTAAGGAACTTGCCTGAGGTCACACAGCTTGTAATGGGGCAGCTCATCTTCTGAGTCTATCCAGTTATGGTGGCTTTTGTCCTCAAATGCTTAGTGGGTGAGAAAATCACAAGCCTTTGAATTCCTTAACCACAGACTTCATATCAAAGAATCTGTCTCCCGCTCCCCAAATGTTTATATACAGACTTGCCGGACAATTACACCTTAAATTTGGTTTGGACAGCATGGTTGCTGCATTGAGGTTGCGATGAGGGTGCGATGACCCCCAGGGGCCCTGCTCCACGTTCGTCTCGGCTTTCCCAGCCCGGCACCACTGGAGGCTGTGGGTGAATGCCCTCTTTGCCTTTGGTCTTGCTGCTACCCCTTCCTGCCCATGAGAACATGCTTCCCTTTAGCAATCTAGGAAGTTTTACATTTTCTCCCCGGCGACTACCAGTGTGCTGCTAGGTCCCTGAGAACGTGGAGCCCGTGATTCTCTGACCAGACGCCTGGCTCTCGAGACCTAACTATGTCATCATTTATGACAGGCAGCAAAGTGCTCTCCTCTGCTGTGCCTGTGCTCTCTTCTCTACGATCCAAGGGACTGTCAGGATGATATTACTTTTTCCTCTTGCTTCAGATGGGGAAACAGGATCAGTGAAGATCTGACCCGCCCAAGGTCAGTGCAACCAAGGTTTGTTCTCATTTTTATACTCTTCCTACGGCGTTGGGATAACCTTCTGATCGTGGACTGAGCCCTCGAGTTTACCCCCCACCGCTTGTCACCTACAGATGTGCCAGGATGGGCTGCCCTCCAGGGAAGGTAGCGCTCAACCCAGCGGTGGGGTGGCGGGGGGCGGGGGGACAGCTCTTAATAAAGATGTGACTTTATCCGGTCCCCAGGTCGGCCTGGTAGAGGAAGCATTTGGAAGATTTTCTCTTCAATGCTACCAAATGTCAAATGTACTATTTTAAAAAGAGCACACCGTTCTTAAGGATCAAAAATAATGCAAACATCCTCCAAAGCGTAGCCTTAACATCATTCCCTGATGAATGTGCTTCTAGGAGCAGACAAGGAGAGATGGGGAAATCTCACCTGTGGCTTGTACAGAGGTAATAAGATAAAAATGTCAGGGTACCTGGGTGGCTCAGTCAGTTGAATGCCCGACTTTGGCTCAGGTCGTGATCTCCCGGTTCGTGTGTTCGAGCCCCACATTGGGCTCGCTGCTTTCAGCATGGAGCCTGCTTCGGATCTTCTGTCCCCCTCTCTCTGCCCCTTCCCCACTCACACTCTCTGACTTTCAAAAATAAATAAACATTAAAAAGAACGTCAAGCAGGCCAGCAAAGTATGTGTGTTACCCTTCGATACATATACATACAATAACTCACATACTTAAATCAAGTTTTCTGATATATAAAGAGATTTCAAACACATTTCATACAGTTACCCTGTGAGAGAGGTATTCTTTCACAGAGGATAAACCTGAGCTTCAGAGAGAATTTAAAAATGCCCGAGGTCTTACAATGAATAGACAGAAGATGTGGACGTTTTACCTGTGTGTGTATGCTTGCTCCCTTGCATACGACTGTTGTACACACATGTGATACGTGTTAATGTGTGCTTGTGATTATATGTCAGCATATGAAATAGGGGGCACGCTCACCGTTGTCTGACTTGTTAAAACGTCATGGGGTGATATGCTTGCTGGGTCTGCCGCTCTGGCCCCCAGAATCCTGGCTGCCATGGTCTCGTCCACCCTGTTCAAATACTGATCGCAGTAACAGGAAAGACCTTATGAGGATTTCAGAGAGATTTAGTGGATGTAATTATCAGCGCAAACACAAAAACTGCATGGCGATAACTGAGTTCTATGTAGAGTTCTTTTGTGTCTCCAGTGCCATCCCACTAAAGAAGTGACATAAATTCACAGCCAGGGGAGTGGTTTCCCTGGGGTCCAGTCTGAGCTTTCTCTTCTCCCGGGCTCTATTGATCCTCTCTTACATTTTTCATGCTGTTCATATATTATGCTGCTGAAGAGTGCAGTCTCAGGATACTAAAAACCTCACTTTGCCCCTTGCAGGTTGTAGGTATTTGGGTAGGTTACTTAACTTCTCTGTATTTCAGTTTCCTTATCTCTAAAATGGGGATCGGAATAATAGAAGGATCACCTCATAACTCATAGGGTTATGTGAAGATTAAAGGTTCCCAGTACATGTAAACCCTACTTATCAATAGAGAGGTGGTAGTCATAAAATGTCACGTGACACTGCCAGATGTGGATTAAATGCTCAGTAAATGTTACCCACTCATATCATCCCAGGGACCACTGACTATCAAGTTCTTAATCACACTCTCTGAGGACGTGTCTATCATCACCTTGATCCAGGGCATTGCCAAGGTGGGGGCTTCCCTCCACCGAGCCCAGTGCAATGCTGGAGCCTGACCATGGCCCCAGGTCATGGTACTGACTCGCTCCATGGTACCCAGCTGCTGGTACTGACCCTCTCTGTAGCTCTTTAGTCTGAGCTCCTTGGTCACATTCACTGCTGTCGTGGGGAAGGGTGTTAAATGAGTTGGGGTGGGAGAAGATCCAAATTGAAAATGGCGGCTGCACCATGTAGAGCCATGAATACTGAGAAACATGTTAAATATTCTCTTTCCCTGTCTTTGAGACAGCCTAAAGAATGGTCCCATTGATGACATATAGGGTCAATTTTGGGTAGAAGAATTTAAGTGAAGAGCATAGATTCTGGGAACATATTGGTTGAATTCTTTTTTTTTAATTTTTTTTTAACGTTTTATTTATTTTTGAGACAGGGAGAGACAGAGCATGACCAGGGGAGGGTCAGAGAGAGGGAAACACAGAATCCGAAACAGGCTCCAGGCTCTGAGCTGTCAGCACAGAGCCCGACGCGGGGCTCGAACCCACAGACCGTGAGATCGTGACCTGAGCCGAAGTCGGCCGCTCAACCGACTGAGCCACCCAGGCACCCCTTGGTTGAATTCTTATCTCAGTTCTGCTACTTAGTTGCTGAATGGTCAGGGCCAGTTACAAGCCCTTCCAGCTGTCTCCCTTCTCATTCAGTTAGGTTCTACACATGCATTTGCTTTTCACCTTCCCCAAATGTGTTCCCATTTTCCACTCTGTGATCTCCTCTCCCATCCTTTTATCCTTTTCAATTACCGTACTGCGTTTTTGGAGGGAGTATTCAGGAGGGGGCAGAGACAAACACAGAATCATCCTTCCTGGTTAAACAGTAATCCTATTTGATCATCTTTAGAGTTGACACCAGAGATAGAATATTTAACATGACTTCAGGAACAGCAGTTTTGCTTTTATTACTTACTGTTTGGATTAAAAAATTTTTTAAATGTTTATTTATTTTTGAGACAGAATGAGGCAGAGCATGAACAGGGGAGGGTCAGAGAGAGAGGGAGACACAGAATCCGAAGCAGGCTCCAGGCTCCGAGCTGTCGGCACAGAGCCTGATGCGGGGCTCGAACTCACAGACCGTGAGATCATGACCTGAGCCGAAGTCGGATATTTAACCGACTGAGCCACCCAGGCGCCCCAAGGTTTGGGATTTTTGAGCATAAACTACACATGTATAATTCATCTGCTTTAATGAACTGGATAATTAATTAAATAGGAAATTAAGAATGTAAATACTGTCTTTTCTTTCTTTCTTTTTTTTTAAGGGATGCTGGGACCTTCCTCTCCAGTTTGGCCATGAGTAGCCAGCTTGTGTATTTTCATCAGCGATTTGGACCCTCCCCTAAGTAGGGCTATGGGAGGCTGGCTGGCTCCTTTGTCAGGATGTGGTGGAGGAAACTAAAGATCAGGTGGGCGGCTGAACCACGTGAGTGTCAGATTGCCTCACATCTCTGGGGTCTAACGTCTATTTGGAATTCCGTGGCTCTTTTTTTTTCCTTCTTCAAATTTTTATTTCAATCTGGTTAGTTAACATACAGTGCAACATTGATTGCAAGAGTAGAATTCAGTGATTCATCACTTACTTACAACACCCAGTGCTCATCACAATGAGTGCCCTCCTTAATACCCATCACTCATCTGATTCAAGCATGAACGTCTCATCTTCTCAGCCTCTCTGCTGAAGTTACTAAATAGCTTTCATGTGTGTTTCAAAACTTTATTTTGGTTCCTTTTCTAGCGATCAGTTGAGAGAAATTTGTATTGATCTCTACCATTTGGAGCTTTAATACTTGCAAATATCAGAAAGCACCACAGGGTCTGAGAGGTCAAGTCCTATTCTGGGTACTGTATATCCAGAGAGGGGACCCAGTCCATCAGGTTTCTGGGGGAACTTGAGGGACTCCTTTGTAACTACATATGACCATTAGAGGGCGCCTTGACCTTGTGAGAGCATAAAACACCCACACCTGGGAGTAAAGAGGACTGTGTGCAAAGAGCTGCAGAGCACAGAATCTCTTATGCACTTTTAAATTTTGCTAATTAAGAAAATATTATGCCTGGGAAGCTGCATGCCTATTTCCTGAGGGCTCGTGGACAAGTTCATTAACCCTACAGGGGTTTTTGTGAATCCAATAAACTTACTACTAGTAGTAATGATTATAAGTATTTATGCCGTTTTTGGAAACCTTAGTTACAATTAATAAAATATTTGCTAATAATAAGTTCATTATTAGTGGTAACAATACCAGTCATCATTTTCTAGGGGAGCAGAGAAGCCCGTGTAACAGGCTATGTCTGGGGACTCCCAGAGACGTGGGAAGTACCTTGCAGTGGAGACAAGAGGTGGTCCCACCCAGGAGCTGAGTTCACCCAGGGCTCCATGGGTCTGAGGGAGGGTGGCGACTGGGCTCCAGCCCTCAGCAAAGGCTCTGTACAGACTGCAGATCTGCTTATTTCCACTTTATTCCCTTGAATAAAAAAAACCCACAGGTTTAAAAAAAAAATAACCGCCCAAGCACCTGCTCCTCTTACTTTCCCCTAAAATCTTATTTCACGCACTCTCCCGTTTCTATCTCACAGTGCAACGTTGTTTCTATCTGTTCTAACGCACATATTTCTTATGGACCCAAGTAAATGATGACGTACTGATCAATGGGCACCTGTTCTGTCCTTCCTTGAATTCTCCCTGGCATCAAGCATAGGACTGAACACCTAGTAGGGGGTCGTTAGAAATACTTGCTGATCTGTTTGGTGAATGGTAAGACTCTGCCCACAATTAACTAGGGCTGTCTTTCTCATTTCTGCCCCTCTTCCTCTGCTCTCTGTGACCTACTCCCTTCCTCCTATGGCTCCACTCTTCCTTGGCCCCAGATCACTTAGCCAAAAGAGGGAAAAATGAAGCTCATAATTAGGCCCAGTCACAAGTGTCTTCAGAAAGAATCGTCTTCAGGACTTTAAAAAAAGAGGTTAAATCTCCCAGAATCCCTTATAAGGGTCCTGAGGCTCAGTGATCTTTCCCTTAATCCTAAGTGACAGATCCAACCTAGCAGGTTGATCATGAGAGCCCTTGGCCTCAGTTTTCCCATATGTATAATGGGGTTAATAGCACCTGTCTCCTACTTTCACAGGAACACGGCGAGATAATGTTGTAACATGCACTACAGTCCACAGATGAAAGCTACCATATAAATATCAAATGCTATTAAAAGTCCTTGACTTGTGGAAGACCATGGAAGCTTCATTGCTTATGGGGTTCACAGCAAGATGGGTGAAAAGACGGGGGGATGTACCCAAGGACTTCTTGACGCTGGGACCTGGCAGTTGTCCATGAGAATTTGAATCTGTACACGAAGCAAGGGCTTACGAGCAATTTGGCAGTGATCCCAAAGGAAGCTTTAGAGTGCTTTAAAATTTAAAAAAAACAAAAAAAACAAAAACAAAACCCAAAACAACCAACCATGAATTTATAAAATAACTGAGCTTGGTTAATAAATAAAATAATATAGACCTCTGGCCACTAAAAGGCACAGGTCCTTGCCTCTTCCTTTCCTAACTCCTGTCCTCTTCCCTAGGATGGCCACTTGTAATCCTTTTACTGGTTCTTTTGGTATTGCTCTTCATATCTCTAAATAAAATGTTTAAATTGTTCAGTTTGGAAATTAGTTACTGAATTTGCGCCGTTGATCTGCGGTGATTTCACCGTCCTCCACGCCCCTTTTCGCAACCTTTGAATTTAGCTTACTCCCTGTTGCGCTGCTTTCATCAGTTTCCTTGGAAGCATTGTTCACAAATTTACCATTCCAAGTCTCCTTCGGCTCTAGACGCTTGTTGACTCTCGCCTTGCAACACGGGCTGTTTGCATTTCTGCCCTGCCCTCTGGCTCCCCTTCCTGCCTTCCACTTCCCGGCTTCTCTCAATTGAACATCCTGGTTATCATGATTGATGATGTATACATTCTGTCCTGACACCGTAACTTACACTGTGATTTGTCTGTGGGCTTAGTTTAAGAGCGGAAGATCATTTTAGCTGTTCAGGGCAGAGTCTGATTTTGTGTGATGATTATATTTTTTCTCTTGTAGAGAGTTGGGTGTTTCCTGGAAGTCCTTTCTTTTTCTGGCACTGTTTGCTTTTGTGGCATCCTTAATTTATTTTTGAATGCTCGATCCGAATAGGCATTCTGGGAGATAGCTTGCGTCTGTTTCCCCCAGATCCTGCCTCCTGGGCCTCGATCCTCAGAATGACTGCTGTCTACCTGCTGCACTGTCACTCTACTCTGGGACTTCCTCTCTGCTTCCCAGTTTTGGAGCCCATGTCTTCCTTGTTCTTGGTTTACTCTTTTGTTTTGCTAGGGAATATCCTCAATAGTTTCCCCCCAAAAGCCTATTAAAAGTAAATTCTGAGGGGCGCCTGGGCGGCTCAGACGGTTAAGCATGAGACTCTTGATTTCGGCTTAGGTCGCAATCTCACCGTTTCATGAGTTCAAGCCCCTCATCCGGCTCTGCACTCGCAGCGCAGAGCCTGTTTGGGATTCTCTGTCTCCCTCTCTCTCTCTCTCTGCCCCCTCCCCACTCACGCTCTCTCTGTCTCCCAAAATAAATTATAAAAATAAATAAGTAAATTCTGAGGTTTGAATGCCTAGACATGTTTTTATTCTGCCCTCAACTTAAGTGATAGTTTGTCTGGGTAGAGAATTCAAGGTTGAAAATATCTTTTTCCCAGAACTTTGAAGGCATCGTTCCATTGTCTTATCGTTCCGTTAAAACTGGTGTCCTCATACGAAGGGGACATTTGGACACACAAAAAGAGACACCAGGGATGTGCACACAGAGGAAAGACCATGTGAGGACACAGCAAGAAGGCCACCATCTGCAAGGCAAGGAGAGAGGCCTCAGCAGAAAGAAAATCTGCTGACACTGTGACCTTGGACTTCTGGCTTCCAGGACTGGAGAAAACACAATTTGGTTGTTTAAGCCACTAGTCTGTGGTGCTTTGCTGTGACAGCCCTACAAGACTAACACACTGGCCGAGTTCAAGCAACAAATATAGGAGAAAACAAACTTTTAATTGGCTCTTTTTAGTAAGGAGGATTTATTGGCCCACATAACTAATAGGTGGGAGGCTGGCTTTGACCACTGCTGATTTCTGGGAGCCAAGCAACATCACTGGATGTGGATTCTTTCATCTCTCGGCTCTGGGTCCGACCCTTCTGCTGCGTCTCACGTTCCGAGCCAGTTACTGAGACCAGGAAGATGAGGTGCTCTGATATCTAGTCCTGTGTCACAGACACACCTCTTGAGCGGGGGGGTATGGGGTCATCTCTGTGCAAACTTCACGAGTGAGAATGGGAACACGTTGATTTTCTCAGCAAAAGTTTCTACGCTGTAGGTTAAGTCCTGATTTTAAGTGTGTCAACAGAAGCATAGACATTCAAATGACATAAACCTAGGGATTTTAACACTGGAATAATGGTGAGAAACAGTGAGAATTCGATCAAATTAGGATTCAATGAGCATTGACTGTGTATCTTGAAGGTAAGTGAAGATGAGGACAAAGCACTTTTTTTTTTTTTAACTCCAGTGAGTGTGTGTGGTCAGCGGTTGTTGTAGAGTTTCCGTGGGTGGCCAGACGGGTCGTACTAGAGCCCTTGTCCATGACCTCTGTCTTTGTGAGTTACAGCTCTTCTTATGCCTCAGCACTCTGAAGCTCCACGAGACAGCTCTGGGAAGAGAAATTTATTTCATGGAGCTCATCATCACGAGTCCTCAGATCCTTAACATTTTGCTTCATCCCTCTTCACCCTCTATACTCAGGGCATGTGCTGCTGTGCCTTTGTCTGACTGGTGGCCTCCAGGCTGATGTTAGGGTAGTGAAAATGGAACACTTTCTTGTGAGGAAATCTCCCCAGACTTGAGATCTGAACACCTTTTACCACTATCCTCAGAAAACCCATTTCTGGCTTGGTTCGAAGTTCTATTATTGACTCACTGGATAGCCTCTGGTCTGTACTTCCATAGTTCATTGCCTCAGTTTCCCCATTTAAGAACAGGTCTGACCAGACCTGTTTCTTACTCTAAGATGTTGAAATATATAATTGGAGTTTTACTTTTTCTTCTTTCCCAAATTTATGTCTTCCTACGAGCTGTTCTCATTGCCAACTGATCTCAGTTAGAAGGAAGGTGGTAATAATAATAATAATAATAATAATGATAATAGTAATAGTAAGCAACAACAACAACAGTAATAATAGCTTATATCTATTGTGTGCTTTTTATTTTTATTTTTTTATATATAATTTATTGTCAAATTGGTTTCCATACAACACCCAGTGTTCATCCCAACAGGTGCCCTCCTCAATGCCTATCACCCACTTTCCCCTCTGCCCCACCCCCCATCAACCTTCAGTTTGTTCTCAGTATTTAAGAGTCTCTTATGGTTTAGCTCCTTCCCTCTCTATAACTTTTTTATCCCCCTTCCCTCCTCCCTGGTCTTCTGTTAAGTTTCTCAAGATCCACATATGAGTGAAAACATATGGTATCTGTCTTTCTCTGCCTGACTTATTTCACTTAGCATAACACTCTCCAGTTCCATCCACTGTTGTGTGCTTTTTACATATTAAGTCTCTGCTAAGTGATAGCTCTTAATACCCACAGCAACACTTTGTGGTCAGTGTTCTCATCATGTTACCGCTATTTAACATGTACAGAAACTGAGGCATAGAGAGGCTAATCTGGAGGCATTGTTCTGAACTGTTATACATCACTACCTTCCTGAACAACATGAAGGCAAAAGGCTTAGGGACCAACAGCCAGCTTCTCTCCTAGGGCTGCCCAAGTTCAGTGGCCAGAGAACCAGAAACACTTGGGGGACCTAGAAAGAAACTTGGTGGTCATAGAGCCTGACAGTCCACAGGGTAGGAAATCAAGGTAAATAGATGGAGTGACTTGCTCAAGTCACCTAACAGTACTTCTTTGTCAACAATGATTTCAGAATAACTTTTCAGACCCTAGCAGAACTCACATGGGGAGAATAGTTAAGATGGTGGAGGAGTAGGGTGACCTTAAACTTGCCTCATCCCTTGAACACAGCTAATAAATATTAAATCATTTTGAACACCCAAGAAATTGATCTGAGAATGGAGAGAACAAAACTGCACATCTTTATGTAGAAAACAACCACCTCGTGGAAGGTAGGAGCTGTGGAGAGTTGATTTTGGGGAGAAAAGAGCCACAGTACCTGCAGGGAAGGGAACCCTGATCACAGAGAGAAAAGCAAGAGGTAAAGAGAGAAAGAGTGAAAACATGCACAAGGGATTGCACTAGAAAACTCTTGAGTGGGAAAAGGAGAGGGGTTAAATACCACGAGTTTTTTTATAAGCAGCAGAGCACAAAGTCTGGGGTTTTAGAGGTCTGTGCCATCGACAGCCTCACATCTGGTGCACTTGGCAGTGCTCTGGTGGGGAAGGAAGGCAGAGACCCGGAAGCAGGCATCATGGTCTTAGGATACCCTGGGTTGCTCGGGGAGAAACTCTTCCCCTTCTTGAGTGCATTTGGGAGAGGGGGCACTGCCTCTCAGGAGACAAAAGACCCTGTGGGCACTACTGGCCCACCCAGTTCACCAGTAGAGGAATGGGGATATGGCCTGAACAATGAGTCTTGGTATCAGCTTTCTGCTGTGCTTTACCATAAACTCCAAGCTGCTGTGTGGTCACATGGCCATTTTCTGGGACAAGACTGGCACTGGCCACAGTGCAACAAGACCCTTCCCTAGAGGATCAATGTGGGTGTGTTTCGGGGGTCTCTGAAGTTTGGAGTTTTGAAACCCACAGCCACGCCTGCTATAAAACATAGGAGTGCTGTGCTGGCTGGCAGGTGGGCAGCTTGGACACAGATGGGGTGATGGCAGGGATCTGACAGAAGATGGGGACACGGGAGAAGTGATTGCTCTTCTGTGAGGGCTTCCTGAGGAGTGGCAAGCATAAGCTCACTGTTCCAAAGATGAAAAAGCAGGTGATGCCATCACACGACCCCATCCTCCCATCTACACTGACCGACTTCAGTGAGCAAAACAGTGCCACCAAGTGGAAGCGGGAGTAGCTTACACCAAACTCCGCCCCCTGTACTTTGCAGGTGCATCTCCAGTAGGGCAAGTCAACCTGAAAATCAGACAGCAGGCCCTATCCCCTGAAGACCAGACAAACCCCTGCAACACACCAACTCTACTGATCATAGAGTGCTGCAATGCTTAAGGTCTAGGGGAAACAGGATCTAACTTCCTTTTTTTTTATATACAGAAGAATCAAGTTTTTTATTTTTTATTTTATTATTTTTAATTTTTTTTTATTTTTAACCTTTTTAACGTTTTGGATAAAGCTTTTCTTAACAAGCAGACCAAAACACACTTAGGATCTAGCTTCCTTTTTTTCCCCTCCAAAATGACAAGATGGAGGAATCCACCCCAAAAGAAAGAACAGGAAGAAGTCACAGCCAGGGATTTAATCAATACAGATATAAGTAAGATGTTTGAACTAAAATTTAAAACAACAATAATAAGGATACTAACTGGGCTTGAAAAAAAACATAAAAGACACTAGAGAATCCCTTATTGCAGAGATAGAAGAAATAAAACCTAGTCAGGCAAAAATTAAAAATGCGATCACTGAGATGCAAACCCAAATGGATGCCACGACAATGAGGATGGACGAAGCATAGAAACGAATCAGTGATATAAAAGATCAAATTGTGGAAAATAATGAAGCTGAAAGGAAGAGGGAAAGAAACGTATTGGATTATGAAGGTAGACTCAGGGAACTCAGCAACTCCTTAAAGTGTAATAACATTCGTATCATATGAGTCCCAGAAGATGAAGAGAGAGAAAGGGGAAGGTTAATTTAAGCAAATTATAGCTGAAAACTTCCCTAATCTGGGAAAGAAAACAGACATTGAAATCCAAGAGGCACAGAGAACTCCCATTAAATCAACAAAAGCTGGCCATCATGAGACATAGATCATTGTCAAATTCACAAAATACACAGTCAAGGAAAGAATCCTAAAAGCAGCAAGGGGAAAAAAGTCCTAAGACAGATCAGGTTTGCAGCAGATCTGTCCATAGAAACTTGGCAGGACAGAAGGGAGAGGCATGATATTCAACATGCTGAATGGAAAAAAATATGCAGCCAAGAATACTTTATCCTACTGTCATTCAGAATAGAAGAAGAGATAAAGAGTTTCCCAGGCAAGAAAAAAGCTAAAGGAGTTTATGACCACTAAACCAGCCCTGCAAGAAATATTAAAGGGGAGAGGGGGGCCTGGGTGGCTCAGTCATTTCAGCATCCAACTCTTGATTTTGGCACAGATCATGATCTCACAGTTTGTGAGTTTGAGCCCCAGATCAGGCTCTGCACTGACAGCACCAGAGCCTGCTTGGGATTCTCTCTCATCCTCTCTCTCTGCCCTTCCCCTGCTCACACTTGCTCTCTCTCTCTCTGCCTCTCAATAAATAAATGAACCTTTAAAAAAAGAAATATTAAAGGGGGAAAAAGACCAAAAGAAACAGACCAGAAAGGAATAGAATACATCACCAGAAACAGCAACTTTACAGGTAGCACAACGGCACTAAATTCATACCTATCAGTAATCATTCTGAATGTAAATGGACTAAATGCTCCAGTCAAAAGACATAGGGTATCAGAATGGGTTAAAAAAATAAGATCCATCTATGCTGCCTACGAGAGACTCATTTCAGACCTAAAGACACCTGCAGATGGAAAGTGAGGGGATGGAAAGCCATCTATCATGCTAATGGATATCAAAAGAAAGCTGGAATAGCCATACTTATCACAGAAAAACCAGATTTTAAACCAAAGATTGTAAGAAGAGATGAGGAAGGGCATTACATCATAATTAAGGGGTCTATCTATCAAGCAGATATAACAGTTATAAATATTTATGCCCCCAACTTGAGAGAACTCAAATATATAAATCAATTAATAACAAAGAAACTCATTAATAATAATACAATAATAGTAGGAGACTTTAACACCCCACTTACAACAATGACAAGATCATCTAAGCAGAAAATCAACAAGGAAACAGTGGCTTTGAATGACACACTGAACTGGATGGACTTAGATATATTCAGAACATTTCAACTTAAAGTAGCAGAATACACATTCTTTTCTTTTCTTTTTTTTTTAATATGAAGTTTATTGTCAAATTAGTTTCCATACAACATCCAGTGCTCATCCCAACAGGTGCCCCCCTCAACGCCCATCACCCCCCCTCCCCTCCCAACCCCCCATCAACCCTCAGTTTGTTCTCAGTTTTTAAGAGTCTCTTATGTTTTGGCTCCCTCTCTCACTAACCCTTTTTTTTTTTCTTTCCTTCCCCTCCCCTATGGTCTTCTGTTAAGTTTCTCAGGATCCACATAATAGTGAAAACATATGGTATCTGTCTTTCTCTGCCTGACTTATTTCACTTAGCATAACACTCTCCAGTTCCATCCACGTTGCTACAAAAGGACATATTTCATTCTTTCTCATTGCCACGTACTATTCCATTGAGTATATAAACCACAATTTCTTTACCCATTCATCAGTTGATGGACATTTAGGCTCTTTCCATAATTTGGCTATTGTTGAAAGTGCTGCTATAAACATTGGCATACAAGTATCCCTATGCATCAGTACTCCTGTATCCCTTGGGTAAATTCCTAGCAGTGATATTGCTGGGTCTTAGGGTAGATCTAGTTTTTTTTTTTTTTTTTTTTAATTTTTTTTTTTACATTTATTCATTTTTTAAGAGACAGAGACAGTACACAAGCGGGGGAGGGGCAGAGAGAGAGGGAGACACAGAATCTGAAGCAGGCTCCAGACTCTGAGCCATCATCACAGAGTCCAAGGCAGGGCTCAAAACCACAAACTGGGGGATCATGACCTGAGCTGAAGTCGGACGCCCAACCGACTGAGCCACCCAGGCGCCTCCTATTTTTAATTTTTTGAGGAACCTCCACACTGTTTTCCAGAGCCGCTGCATGAGTTTGCATTCCCACCATCAGTGCAAGAGGGTTCCCGTTTCTCCACATCCTCGCCAACAGCTATAGTCTCCTGATTTGTTCATTCTAGCCACTCTGACTGGTGTAAGGTGGTATCTGAATGTTGTTTTGATTTGTATTTCCCTGATGAGGAGCAACATTGAGCATCTTTTCATGTGCCTGTTGGTCATCTGGATGTCTTCTTTAGAGAAGTGTCTATTCATGTCTTCTGCCCATTTCTTCACTGGATTATTTGTTTTTTGGGTGTGGAGTTTGGTGAGTTCTTTATAGATTTTGGATACTAGCCCTTTGTCCGATATGTCATTTGCAAATTATCTTTTCCCATTCCATTGGTTGCCTTTTAGTTTTGTCAATTGTTTCCTTTGCAGTGCAGAAGCTTTTTATCTTCATGAGGTCCTAATAGTTCATTTTTGCTTTTAATTCCCTTGCCTCTGGAGATGTGTCAAGTAAGAAATTGTTGCGGCTGAGGTCAAAGAGGTTTTTTCCTGCTTTCTCCTCTAGGGTTTGAATGGTTTCCTGTCTCACATTCAGGTCCTTTATCCATTTTGAGTTTCTTTTTGTGTATGGTGTAAGAAAGTGGTCTAGTTTCATTCTTCTGAACGTTCCTGTCCGGTTCTCCCAGCACCATTTGTTAAAGAGACTGTTTTTATTCCATTGGATATTCTTTCCTGCTTTGTCAAAGATTAGTTGGCCATACATTTGTGGGTCCAATTCTGGGGTCTCTATTCTATTCCATTGGTCTGTGTCTGTTTTTGTGCCCATACCATACTGTCTTGATGATTACAGCTTTGTAGTAGAGGCTAAAGTCTGGGATAGTGATGCCTCCTGCTTTGGTTTTCTTCAATATTGCTTTGGCTATTCGGGGTCTTTTGTGGTTCCATACAAATTTTAGGATTGTTCCAGCTTTGAGAAGAATGCTGGTGCAATTTTGATTGATATTTCACTGAATGTGTGGATAGCTTTGGGTAGTATTGACATTTAACAGTATATATTCTTCCAATCCACGAGCATGGAATGTTTTCCCATTTCTTTGTATCTTCTTCATATTCCTCCATAAGCTTTCTATAGTTTTCAGCATACAGATCTGTTACATCTTTGGTTAGGTTTATTCCTAGGTATTTTATGATTCTTGGTGCCATTGTGAATGGGATCAGTTTCTTTATTTGTCTTTCCGTTGCTTCATTATTAGTGTATAAGAATGGAACTGATTTCTGTACATTGATTTTGTACCCTGCGACTTTGCTGAATTCATGTATCAGTTCTAGCAGACTTTTGGTGGAATCTGTCAGGTTTTCCATGGATAATATCACGTCATCTGCAAAAAGTGAAAGCTTGACTTCATCTTTGCCAATTTTGATGCCTTTGATTTCCTTTTGTTGTCTGATTGCTGATGCTAGAACTTCCAATGCTATGTTAAACAACAGTGGTGAGAGTGGACATCCCTGTCGTTTTCCTGATCTCAGGGGGAAAAAACTCAGTTTTTCCCCATTGAGGATGATATTAGCTGTGGGCTTTTCATAAATGGCTTTGATGATGTTTAAGTATGTTCCTTCTATCCTGAGTTTCTCGAGGGTTTTTATTAAGAAAGGATACTGAATTTTGTCAAATGCCTTTTCTGCATCGATTTACATCATCATATGGTTCTCATCTTTTCTTTTATTAATGTGATGCATCGCATTGATTGATCTGTGAATGTTGAACCATCCCTGAAGCCCAAGAATGAATCCCACTTGATCATGGTGAATAATTCTTTTTATATGCTGTTGAGTTGAATTCAATTTGCTAGTATCTTATTGAGAATTTTTACATCCATATTCATCAGGAATATTGGCCTGTAGTTCTCTTTTTTTGCTGGGTTTCTGTCTGGTTTAGGAATCAAAGTAATGCTGGCTTCATAGAATGAGTCTGGAAGTTTTCCTTACCTTTCCATTTTTTGGAACAGCTTGAGAAATATAGGTATTATCTCTGCTTTAAATGTCTGGTAGAATTCCCCTGGGAAGCCATCTGGTCCTGGACTCTTATTTGTTGGGAGATTTTTGATAACCGATTCAATTTTTTCACTGGTTATGGGTCTGTTCAAGTTTTCTATTTCTTCCTGTTTGAGTTTTGGAAGTGTGTGGGTGCTTAGGAATTTGTCCATTTTTTCCAGGTTGTCCAGTTTGTTGGCATATAATTTTTCATAGTATTCCCTGATAATTGCTTGTATTTCTGAGGGATTGGTTATATTCCATTTTCATTCATGATTTTATCTATTTGGGTCATCTCCCTTTTCTTTTTGAGAAACATGGCTAGAGGTTTATCAATTTTGTTTATTTTTTCAAAAACCAACTCTTGGTTTCATTGATCTGCTCTACCATTTTTTTTAGGCTCTATATTGTTTATTTCTGCTCTGATCTTTATTATTTCTCTTCTTCTGGGGTTGGGGTGTCTTTGCTGCTCTGCTTCTATTTCCTTTAGGTGTGCTGTTAGATTTTGTATTTGGGACTTTTCTTGTTTCTTGAGATAGGCCTGGATTGCAATGTATTTTCCTCTCAGCACTGCCTTTGCCGCATCTCAAAGTGTTTGGATTGTTGTATTTTCATTTTCATTTGTTTCCATATATTTTTAAATTTCTTCTCTAATTGCCTGGTTGATCCATTCATTCCATAGTAGGGTGTTCTTTAACCTCCATGCTTTTGGAGGTTTTCCAGTCTTTTTCCTGTGGTTGATTTCAAGTTACATAGCATTGTGGTCTGAAAGTTGTGCATGGTATGATCTCAATTCTTTTATAGTTATGAAGGGCTGTTTTGTGACCCAGTATGTGATCTATCTTGGAGAATGTTCCATGAGCACTCGAGAAGAAAGTATATTCTGTTGCTTTGGGATGAAGAGTTCTAAATACATTTGTCAAGTCCATCTGATCCAATGTATGATTCAGGGCCCTTGTTTCTTTATTGATCCTGTGTCTAGATGATTTATCCATTACTGTAATTGGGGGCTCCCATACTTAGCACGTAGACATTTATAATTGTTAGCTCTTACTGATGGATAGACCCTTAATTATTATGTAATGCCCTTCATCTCCTGTTACAGCCTTTAATTTAAAGTCTAGTTTGTCTGATATAAGTATGGCTACTCTAGCTTTCTTTTGACTTCCAGTAGCATGATGGATAGTTCTCCATCCCCTCACTTTCAGTCTGAAGGTCTCCTCAGGTCTAACATGAGTCTTTTGTAGACAGTAAATAGATGGGTCCTGGTTTTTTATCCATTTTGATACCCTATGTCTTTTGGTTGGAGCATTTAGTCCATTTACATTCAGTGTTATTATTGGAAGATATGAGTTTAGAGTCATTTTGATGTCCGTAGGTTTCATGCTTGTAGTGATGTCTCTGGTACTTTGTGGTCCTTGCAACATTTCACTCACAGAGTCCCCCTTAGGATCTCCTGTAGGGTTGGTTTAGTGGTGATGAATTCCTTCAGTTTTTTGTTTGTTTGGGAAGGCATTTATCTCTCCTTCTATTCTGAATGACAGACTTGCTGGATAAAGGATTCTCAGCAGCATATTTTTTTCTGTTCATCCCATTGAAGATTTCCTGCCATTCCTTTCTGGCCTGCCAAGTTTCAGTAGAGAGATCAGTCACGAGTCTTATAGGTCTCCCTTTATATGTTAGAGCACGTTTATCTCTTGCTGCTTTCAGAATTTTCTCTTTATCCTTGTATTTTGCCCGTTTCACTATGATGGTGCAGAAGATCGATTCAAGTTATGTCTGAAGGGAGTTCTCTGTGCCTCTTGGATTTCAATGCTTTTTTCCTTCCCCAGATCAGGGAAGTTCTCAGCTATGATTTGTTCAAGTACACCTTCAGCCCCTTTCTCTCTCTCTTCCTCTTCTGGAATTCCTATGATATGGATATTGTTGCGTTTCATTACATCACTTAGTTCTCTATTTCTCCCCTCGTACTCCTGGATTTTTTTATCTCTTTTTCTCAGCTTCCTCTTTTTCTATAATTTTATCTTCTAATTCACCTATTCTCTCCTCTGCCTCTTCAATCTGAGCTGTGGTCGCCTCCATTTTATTTTGCACCTCATTTATAGCATTTTTTTTTTTGCTCCTCATGACTATTTCTTAGTCCCTTAATCTCTGTAGCAATGGATTCTCTGCTGTCCTCTATACTTTTTTCAAGCCCAGCAATTAATTTTATGACTAGTATTCTAAATTCTTGTTCTGTTATATTGCTTAAATCGTTTTTGATCAATTCGTTAGCTGTCGTTACTTCCTGGAGTTTCTTTTGAGGAGAATTCTTCCGTTTCGTCATTTTGGATAGTCCCTGGAGTGGCACAGAACGGCGGTGCACTCCCCCTGTGCTGTCCCGAGTAACTTATGTTGGTGGGCAGGGCCCCAGTCAGACCTGATGTCTGTCCCCAGCCCACCGCTGGGGCCACAGTCAGACTGATGTGTACCTTATCTTCCCCTCTCCCAGGGGCAGGACTCACTGTGGAGTGGTGTGGCCTCTGTCTGGGCTACTTGCACACTGCCAGGCTTGTGGTGCTGCTTTGATGGGATCTGTTGTATTAGCTGGGGTGGATCTGCAAGGTGCACAGGGGTGGGAGGGGCAGGCTTAGCTCACTTTGCCTTCGGTCTTCCCCTGAGGAAGGGGCCCTGCAGCACCAGGAGGGAGGCAGACCCGTCAGAGGGATGGATCCACAGAAGCACAGCATTGGGTGTTTGCACGGCACAAGCAAGTTCGGTGCCGGGAACTGGTTCCCTTTGGGATTTCTTCTGGGGGATGGGTGAGGGAGATGGTGCTGGCCAGTGCCTTTGTTCCCTGCCAAGCTGAGCTCTGTCTTCCAGGGCTCAACACCTCTCCCTCCCGGTGTCCTCTTGCCCTCCTGCTCTCTGAGAGCAGAGCTGTTCACTTTTAACATTCCAGATGTTAAGTCCCGCTGGCTGTCAGGACTCACACAGTCCAGCCCCTCTGCTTTTGCAAGCCAGACTTGGGGGCTCTTCCTTGCTGGGTGGGCTGCCCCTCCACTGCCCCGTCTCCCTCCTGCCAGTCTGTGGAGCGCGCACTGCCTCTCCGCCCTTCCTACCCTCTTCCGTGGGTCTCTAGTTTACACTTGGCTCCGGAGAATCCATTCTGCTAGTCTTCTGGCGGTTTTCTGGGTTATTTCGGCAGATGTGGGTGGAATCTAAGTGATCAGCAGGATGATGTGAACTCAGCGTCCTCCTACACCGCCATCTGCCCCCCTTCTTCCCACATTCTTTTCAAGTGCACATGGAATATTCTCCAGAATAGATCATGTATGTCACAAATCAGCCCTCAACAAGTACAAAAAGATTGAAATCATACCATTCATAATTTCAGACCAGAATACTAGGAAACTTGAAGTCAGCCACAAGAAAAAATTTGGAAAGACCACAAATACATGGAGGTTAAAGGGCATCCTACTAAAGAATGAATGGTTTAAGAAGGAAATTAAAGAATAAATTAAGAAGCATATGGAAGCAAATGGAAATGAAAACATAATGGTCCAAAACTTGTGGGATGCAGCAAAGTCAGTTCTAAGAAGAAGGAAGTATAGAGAAGTCTCAAATACACAACCTACCCTTGCACCTAAAGAAGCTAGACAAGAAACAGCAAATAAAGCCTAAAGCTATCAGAAGATGGGAAATAATAATGATTAGAGCAGATGTAAATGATATAGAAACAAACAAAAAACAGTAGAACAGATCAACAAAACTAATAGGGAGTTTTTTGAAAGAATTAATAAAACTGATAAATCCTTAGCCAGACTTATCAAAAAGAAAAGAGAAAGGACCCAATAAATAAAATCACAAATGAAAGAAGAGAGATCACAACCAACACCACAGAAATACAAACAGTTATAAGAGAATATTATGAAAAATTATATGCCAACAAACTGGGAAATTGGGAAGAAATGGACAAATTCCTAGAAACTTACAAACTACAAAAACTGAAACAGAAAGAAATAGAAAATTTGAACAGACCCATAACCAGCAAGGAAATTGAATCAGTAATCAAAAATCTCTCACCAAACCAAAGTCCATGGCCAGGTGGTTTCCCAGGGGAATTCCACCAGACATATAAAGAAGAGTTAATATCTATTCTTCTCAAATTGCTCCAACAAATAGAAATAGAAGGAAAACCTCCAGACTCATTCTGCAAGGCCAGCATTACCTTAATTCCCAAACCACACAAAGATCCCACTAAAAAGGAGAATTATAGGCCAATATCCCTGAATAACATGGATGCAAAAATTGTCAACAAGATACTAGCAAATCAAATCCAAGAATACATTAAAAGAATTATTCACCACAATCAAGTGGGATTTATTCCTGGCCTCAGGGCTGGCTTAATATTTGCAAATCAATCAATGTGATAGACCACGTTAATAAAAGAAAGAATAAGAACGATATGGTCTTCTTGATAGATGCAGAAAAAGCATTTGACAAAATACAGCGGCCATTTTTGATAAAAACCCTCAACAAAGTAGGTATAGATGGAACATACGTCAACATCATAAAGGCCACATATGAAAGGCCCACAGCTAATATCATCCTCAATGGGGAAAAACTGAGAACTTTTCCCTTACGGTCAGGACAAGACAGGGGTGTCCACTCTTACCATTACATTAATAATACTGGAAGTCTTCGCCTCCGCAATCAGACAACAAAAAGAAATAAAAGGCATCCAATTTGGCAAGGAAGAAGTCAAAATTTCACTATTTGCAGATGACATGATACTCTATGTAGAAAACCCTAAGGACTCCACTGAAAAATTGCTAGAATTACTACATGAATTCAGCAAAGTCACAGGATATAAAAGCAACGTGCAGAAATTGGTTGCATTTCTATATACCAATAATGAAGCAGCAGAAAGAGAAATCAAGGAATTGATCTCATTTACAATTGCACCGAAAACCATAAGATACTTAAGAATAAACCTAACCAAAGAGGTGAAAGATCTGTACTATGAAAAGTATAAAACATTTATAAAAGAAATTGAAGAGGACATAAAAAATATGGAAAAACATTCCATGCTCATGGATTGGAAGAACAGTGTTAAAATTTCTATACCACCCAAAGTAGTACATACATTTAATGCAATCCCTATCAAAATATCACCAGCATTTTTCACAGAGCTAGAACAAACAATCCTAAAATTTGTATGGAACCACAAAAGATAGCAACAGGCAGAGGACAACAGGCAGAAGAATGAAACTGAACCACTTTCTTACACCATACACAAAAATAAATTCAAAATGGATGAAAGACCTACATGTGAGACAGAAAACCATCAAACTCTTAGAGAAAAACACAGGCAGCAACCTCTTTGACTTTGGCAGTAGCAACTTCTTACTAGACATATCTCGGGCGGCAAGAGAAACAAAAGCAAAAATGAACTATTGGGACTTTATCAAGATAAAATTTCTGCAGAGTGAAGGAAATAATCAACCGAACTAAAAGGCAACCTACGAAATAAGAGAAGGTATTTGCAAATGACATATCAGATAAAGGGTTAGTATCCAAAATCTATAAAGAACTTATCAAACTCAACACCCAAAAAACAAATAACCCAGTTACGAAATGGGCAGAAGACATGAATAGACGTTTTTCCAAAGAAGATATCCGGATGGCTAACAGACACAAGAAAAGATGCTCAACATCACTCATCATCAAGGAAATATAAATCAAAACTACAGTGAGATATCACTTCACACCTGTGAGAATGGCTAAAATTAACAACATAAGAAACAACAGGTGTTGGTGAGGATGTGGAGAAAGGGAAACATTCATGCACTGTTGGTGGGGATGCAAACTGGTACAGCCACTCTGGAAACAAGTATGGAGGTTCCTCAAAAAGTTAAAAATAGAACTACCTTATGACCCATCAATTGTATTACTAGGTATTTACCCCAAGTATACAAAAAGATTAAATTATTATCAACTATTAATATCAACAATAGCCAAACTATGGACAGAGCCCAAGTGTCCATCGAGTGATGAATGGATAAAGAAGATGTGGTATATATATATATAATGGAATTTTACTCGGTATTCAAAAAGAATGAAATCTTGCCATTTGCAACGATGTGGGTATAGCTAGAGTGTATTATGTTAAGCGAAATAAGTCACTCAGAGAAAGACAAGTACATTATTTCATTCATATGTGGAATTTAAGACACAAAACAGATGAACATAGGGGAAGGGAAGGATAAATAAGATAAAAGCAGAGAGAGAGAAACAAACCATAAGAGACTCTTAAAGATAGAGAACAAACTGAGGGTTGATGGAGGGAGGTGGGTGGGAGGTGGGCTAGATGGGTGATGGGTATTAAGGAGGGCACTTGTTAGGGTGAGCACTGGGTGTTGTATGTAAGTGATGAATCACTGAATTCTACTCCTCAAACCAATATTGCACTGTATGTTACGTAATTAGAATTTAAATGAAATTAAAAGAACTTACATGTTAACTGTGAATTAACAAAATGTTCTGCTCCTGTAACATTGGTTTTCAGTGATAAATAGAAAAGTTGCAACCTCGTCCTTCTGATATGGATACTTTCCAATTCAAGAACCGAATCATATTCTTCACATCAGTATATTCATCCAACTCTTAAGCAAAATGTTTGTGAGTATGCATGTGGGCTTGTCACTGTTGTCCCACAGGGGATGCTGTCGATGTCACTTGGTACAGGAATTTTATCATGAGCCCGTTTCCTCTTTAAGTATCACATTGTTTCTCCGAACTTTGGGGCTGGTTTTGGAAAAATTTTGGAAATATACGATTTACTCCTGTCATGAGGAGAACAAATTTGAGCCAGGCGTCTGTAGGTTTTGTCTCTTCCCCAATGACTCAAAAGACCAATTTATTTAAAAATAAGCCCACCGGGTTTTGTTTAAACATGAAACAAGAGCATCTAATGGCTTTGTATTTGAGAGGTTCCATAACAGACAGGACACTGGGCACCAGAGATGAGTGGATTACCCCATCATTAGATCAACTTTTCTGAAAGTAATGGTGGTATTTCACATAGGTAACTTCCTTGTTCAGCTGCTGTGGAAAATTGTCACATTCAGAGAGTCACTTATCCCAGTACAGAATCACAATTTGCATGTATACTAGCATCGTTTTCACTCTTTATATTTATGATTTTATTCTGAAATGCATTGTTGCTGTTCTTATTTTAATCCTGACTTTTGATACCGCAGGGAATCATATTTGAGGACGTGATCCAATTTCCGAATTGGAAGCATAATATAATACCGTAGTTAGAGTAAAAATGTGAATTTAGTAAACAGGAACAATAATCTGTGAATGATGTAAAGTGTGTAAAACTTTGCTTTGCGAGCATAATTCATTCCGGAAACACGCTTGTAATCCAAAGCACTTGTATATCAAGGTGAATTTCAAGAATCATCGGCTCAATTGTGATCATGTGACTTTTGGGGTCAGGCATTACGCGTATTGCAAGATATTGCTCATTTATCAAGTTAAAATTTATCAGAAATGTTTGCTTGTCTTACGGAACACTCGCAGAGCAAGTTACTCACAGTCCAAGGTTGTACTGTACTTTAGCTGAGACAAGCCACCCCTTGTGGTGGCTCTAGTCACAGCAATACGGAGTCCTTAACTTATCGAAGGCTGTTCAAGTCCCCATTGCACCCCTGCACTCTTTCTGTTTCCTCTCTTTATGCCTTACCCTTCACGTTCCAGTTTTCCATTTCATACCCGACACTTTCTACTTCACGAGTATAATAATTAAAAAAAAATTTTTTTTACATTTATTTATTTTTGATAGAGAGAGACAGAGCACAAGTGGGGGAGGGGCAGAGAGAGAAGGAGACACAGAATCCGAAGCAGGCTCCAGGCTCCGAGCTGTCAGCCCAGAGCCGACGCAGGGTTCGAACTCACAGACCGCCAGTTCATGACCTGAGCCCAAGTCGGACGCTCAACGGACTGAGCCACCCAGGTGCCCCACAAGTAGAATAATTTTTATGACTATATTGCTTTTACCTACTCTCCCTACCCTCCATTTTATTGTTGTCATGACTTTTGGTTGTATACATTATAAATCTCTCCTTACAATGTTATTAATTGTCACTTTTAAATAGTTTTTAAGGAACGTTCAAGACGAGGAAAAAAACCACAGCATTTTATATTTACCCACAGTTTCTGCCATTCTTCTTTTCTTTCTGTAGAATCGAGTTTTTATCTGGTAGTATTTCCCCCAATCTGAGCAACAAGCTTTAGCATTCGTCAGACAGTCACATTGAAAGGGTAAACTGTGGTATGGGAAATTCCCTCAGCTAGCTTTCGTCTAAAAATGTCTTTATTTTATCCTCATTTTTGAAGGTGATTTTCACCGTGTGTGCTTCAGAGGTTGGGAAGAATGTTTCTGGCCTGGAATTTATGAGCAGCTTTTCTTCTGAGGCTGTATTAGCTCCCCGGTGTGCTTCCAATAAAAAGGAATTACAAAAAGTCCCAACAATGAGAACCGATGAGTTTGTGAGAGCACTTGTAAAGACTGCTTTTGACACGGAGAAATGCTAAGTAATCTTTTAGATAGAATGCTAGCAGCTCTGCCTGGACAGATGTCTGCTTTAAAACCAAGGGGCCTTTATTGTAAAATGCTTTGGGCAAAGGAAGGCTTTGATGAAGGTGTGTTCCTTCTACAAATGACATGAAAGATGGCATGCCAGATGTGGTCTCACACCACATCACACGTAAAACAAGTCTGCAGGAAGAAGTATCGATACATGAAAACCCTATTCTCTGTCTATACACCTCTTTCATTAGGGCTCATTAGAGCCCGGGCTGTTCAGTCCTAAGCATTCACCAGCCGCAGCGGAAAGTGGTGCTGGGCGCAGGCACACAGCTGTTCTGTGGAACGTACTAGCAGCTGGGGACACAAGGCCCGGGCCTGGGGCTGCTTGCACGAGAACTGTGGTGCAGAAGTCGGTGGCATCGACGAGAGCAGCAGCTAGACAGGACTTAAAGGTCCAAGGAATTAGGCAAGTGAGGGAAAGCGGGCAGGACTGACATTGCTATGGGAAATCTTTCCGGGAGAGCTGGATTTTGAGACCCATCTCCAAGGGGTAGACGCTGTAGGCCAGAGGAGTGAGGAGATTTAAGGAAGGAGTGCTCGAAAAGGAACAAAAGCATAACAACCCTGATATGAACTTGGAGAAACATTTGTTTGGCTCAAGCACAGACGGCACAGCAGGAAATGGGTACGAGATTGCAGAGGTACAGGCTGTCGGGAGGCGTGGGCTGCATGGGACTGACCCGTGGCTAGGAGCCGTGGCTACAAACGGAGAGGTTACAATCTGATGTGACAGGTAACCGGGGGGCACTCGGTGGAAAACTGGCATGTGAAAAACAGAGTTTGAGAAGGGACTTTCCAGCACAGAGAGATGATGGAGCAAAGCTCGGAACCACGGGGGCGTTGGAGACTGACTAGGACACTGGAATCATTTTAGAGCTGTGCCATCCAGTAGAAATAGAATGCAGGCCACATACGGAATTGTAAATTTCCAACAGTCACGGCGAAAGAGTGAAAAAGAAAAAGTCAAGTTAGTGCAAATAATATGCTTTATCCTGATGGATTGAAAATGTGACGCGTCAACACGTAACCAATATACAGATTATCAATACACTACGGGACAGCTTTTGCATCCCCAGCCTTTGAATTCCAGCGTGCATTTAGGTTTATGGCACATCTCAATTTAGATCTTAAATTTTCATGGAAGTGTTTGATCCGTATTTAGATTTTATAAAAGTTACAGCTGAAAAGTTGATGGGCGTACTCAAGTTGTTCCAAACACATTTAAGCGTTTCCCAGTAACCGAATTGAATATCAGTTATGAAATTAAAATCAGTTAAAAGTAAATAAAAGTAAAAAAAAAAATCCAGTTTTTCCACTGCACCAGCCATATTTTTTTTAAGATTTATTTTGAGAGAGAAAGAAAGCATGAGTGGGGGAGGGGCAGAGACAGAGAGAGAGAGAGAGAGAGAGAGGGAGGGAGGGAGGGAGAATCCCAAGCAGGCTCTGCACTGCCAGCATGGAGACTGAGACCGGCTCGAACCCATGAACCATGAGACTATGACCTGAGCAGAAATCAAGAGTCAGATGCTTAACTGACTGAGCCACCCAGGCACCCCTGTACCAGCCTTATTTTAAGTGCTCAATAGCCTTATGTGGCTTGTGGCTACCCTACTGGACAGCCGAGGTGGACAGATCAGAGGCCTGATCACTGAGAGAGGACACAGAAGCACATTCCTGCCTGCCAGTCAGGGGCTCTGAAATAGAGAACGTTAAACAGAGATTCAGAAAAGTGAGCTCAACAGAACTTGATCTGAGAACTCTCTCCCTTTTCTTCTTTTCTAGTTCTTCTTCCCTTCCGATCCCTGTTTTTTTCTTCCCTTATATAACGATTAATCTCTGAAGTAGGCACAGAGAGTTGTCCCACAGTATTATAAAAGTCGAGATTTCTGACCTTGTGCTATGATTTCTGCGGAGAGCCTTGGTCACTGCTCTGTGAGAGGGCAATGGTCAGATCAAGACCCCACAGAAGGTGCCCCTGACTCTCATCTCGGTGAAGACAGGAGTGAGGGGTGGCCTTGACACCACCTGCAAGGCCATTCCCATCACTGGTGGGCCCAATTAAATCACTGTGCCACCTGGAGCTTCCCTAACTGGTTTCCAAACAGGCTTCATGTGTGAGATACATTTTTTACACCTCTTTAAAGATCTTTTTTAAAGTACAGTTTTGGGGGATCCCAGGTGGCTCAGTTGGTTAAGCAAATGACTTTGGCTCAGGTCACGTTCTCACAGTTTGTGAGTTCGAGCCCCACGCTGGGCTCTGTGCTGACAGCTCAGAGCCTGGAGCCTGCTTGGGATTCTGTGTCTCTCTCTCTCTCTCTCTCTCTCTCTCTCTCTGCCCCTCCCCCACTCACACTCTTTCTCTCTCAAAAATAAATAAACACACACACTAAAGTACAGTTTTGGATTTACAAAGAATAATTGAATAGGTAGTACATAGAGTTCCACGCATCCACCTCCCTCACCCCGCCACACCCCAGCATAGTTTCCCCTGTTCACATCTTGCATCAGTGTGGCAAGTTTGTTAAAATTAATAAACAAATATTAATACATTTTTCTTCACGGAAGTCCATAGTTCACATCAGGGTTCTCTTGGTGTCAAAACTATGAGTTTTGACAAATACGTAACGATGTGTAGCCACCATTATGATATCGTACAGAATAGTTTCCCTGCCCTAAAAGTTCCCTGTGCTTCACTTATTTAAGAAATCAAAGGGGCGCCTGGGTGGCTCAGTCGGTTGGGCGTCCGACTTTGGCTCAGGTCATGATCTCGCGGTCCGTGAGATCGAGCCCCGCGTCGGGCTCTGTGCTGACAGCTTAGAGCCTGGAGCCTGTTTCAGATTCTGTGTCTCCCTCTCTCTGACCCTCCCCTGTTCATGCTCTGTCTCTCCCTGTCTCAAAAATAAATAAATGTTAAAAAAAAAATAAAAAAAAAAAAAAGACAATAATATTTCACTACATATGAAAACTGCGTGAAACTCAAATTGCAATGTTCATGAGTAAAGTTTTATTGGGAAGCAGTCACACCCATTTGCTTACATATGATCTATGGCTGCATTGGCTCTACAGCAGAGTGGAGTAGTTATGGGTGGGGGGGGGCACGTGGCCTGCAAAGCTGAAAATATTTACTATCTGGCCCTTTACAAAAAAAGTCTGCTGACCACTAATCTAGACGATAAGTTCTGGAAAGTTTGAATCGTCACCTCTCAGCACTTAGCAAGTGGATGTGAACCTAGTAGCTTTCTGCTCTAACCTGACTTTTTTAAGACAAAAATGTCCCGTCTGGAATGTTAGCAATTCTTACCACAGTCAATTTTCTCCCTAGAATCCCTTCTGCCATTTTGTTATGGGTCTTTATCACTTACGTCTAGATTTTTTTTTTTTTAAAAAAGGTGAATCTCTGACAAGAGGTGTTCATAAGTTGATATGTTCATAAGTCATAAAATTGTGGATCAAAGAATTTATTCATTTGCTCCTGTGGTGTCCTCCCTCCTCCCAACAAACATTCACTTAGTATTTGCTTTCTGTTGTGTGCAGTCCTGCTTCGTAAAGGTTAAAAAAAGGAGCCCCAGTCCTTAGGGAGGTCAGAAATGACTCCGGATAACAGATAAAATAACTCCAACACAGTGTGGTAAGTGCTGTAATAAGCTTCAGACACCAATAACAGAATCATAGGCCCAAGAATCAAAGAACCACCAATCATTTATTTAACAAATGTTTACCAGGTACCTGGTAAATACCAAGTACTGTGCTAAGTGTTGGGAATATTATGGGGGCAAGACATCTTAAAGAGCTCTTAGTCTACCTTATATTTATCATAAATATAGGAGGGATTTTTGAGGCCATGTGATGCAACCCTCTTATCTGATGAAAGAATCCTCGCGATAGCTATCTTGGCAAGTGTCACGGACATTAATGTGGTCTATTCCAGTGATAGGAAACTCATGGACTAATTTATGTCTGATGATAGACAATTATAAATGTTGGTCATTATGCTTTATTTGAGTGAAACTGTGCCTCGGTAGAAATTGTATGTTTCAGGGCTCAAAAGCACCTGCTGAAAAAATCTATTCTTTTAAAAATATTATTTTATTTTTTCATCATGATAAGTGTACCCTTTAATCCCTTCACCTATTTCGCCCATTCCCCACTCCCCTCCCCTCTGGTAGCCATCAGCTTGTTCTCTATAGTTAGTTAAGAGTATTTCAGAGCACCTGGGTGGCTCAGTCGGTTAAGAGTCTGGCTATTGATTTTGGCTCAGATCATGATCTCACGGCTCATGAGTTTGAGCTCCAGGGAGGGCTCTGCGCTGACAGTGGGGAGACAGCTTGGAATTCTCTCTCTCTCTGCCCCTTCTCCACTTGTGCACGCCCCCCCCCCCCAATCTCTCTCAAAATAAAATAAACATTAAAAAAAAAGACTGGGTGGCTCAGTTGGTTAAGCTTCCGACTTCGGCTCAGGTCATGATCTCACGGTTTGTGGGTTCAAGCCCTGCATAGGGCTCTGTGCTGACAGTTCATAGCTCGGAACTTGCTTCAGATTCTGTGTCTTCCTCTCTCTCTGCACCTCCCCCACTTGTGCTCTGTCTCTGTCTCTCTCTTTCAAAAACAAATAAACATTAAAAATTTTAGAAAAAGACTGTTTCTTGGTATGCATATGTGTGTCTCTCCTTTTTTTCCTTTGTTTTGTTTCTTCAAATCCACATATGACTGAAATCATGGTATTTGTCTTTCTTTCTCTGACTGACTTATTTCACTTACCATTGGACTCTCTAGCTCCATCCATGTCGCTGCAAATAGCAAGATTTCATTCTTTTCATGGAGAGTAATATTCCATTGTGTGTGTGTGTATGTGTGGTGTGTGTGTGTGTGTGTGTGTGTGTGTATTACATTTTCTTCATCCATTCTTCTGTCGATGGACACTTACACTGCTTCCATATCTTGGCTATTGTAAATAATGCTGTTGTAAACATTGGGGTGCATATATCCCTTTGGATTAGTGTTTTGTACTCTTTGGGCAAATAGTAGTACAATTGCTGGGTCAAAAAGTAGTTCTATTTTTAACTTTTTGAGAACACTCCATGCTGTTTTCCAGAGTGGCTGCACCAATTTATGTTCTCACCAACAGTGCAAGAGTGTTCTTTTTTCTTCATATACTTGCTAACAACTGTTGTTTCTTATGTTGATTTTCGCCATTCTGACAAGTGTGAGGTGGTATCTCATTATGGTCTTGATTTGCGTTTCCCCGATAGTGAGTGATGTCGAGCATCTTTTCGTGTGTCTGTTAGCTATCTGGTTGTCTTCTTTGGAAGGATGTCTGTTCATGTCTTCTGTCCATTTTTAATTGGATTATTTGGATATGCTCTATCCAACAGACAGAGCATCCGACAGATATGTCTTTCAACAGATGGAATTTAATATAAGGAATTGGTTATAGAAAAGACGAAAGAGCTTAGAAGCCAAACATGAGATGAGACAATCCCATGATTAGTAACAGGATGTTTAGCTCCATCCCTAGGCCGAGCTCGACAACAGAACAAGGCAGCCTTGTCAGAGTGCGATGCTGGAACTGTGTGGCCGGAGTCAGAAGCCATTCAGAGGTGGGACCACAAGAAGTCATAGAAGCTGGGGCTCAGAGGAGACGACTACTGCCAGAAATGCCACCCAATGTAGACTGGAAAAGACACCATTATCTTGGTTTCTGCTCTCCTCTGCCAGGGAATCCAACTGGCCTCACCACCCAGAAGCCAGGAGACAAGGGAGTTTGTGAAATGCGGAGAACGGGTCTGAGAGCAAATCGGGAACTGGCCAGCTCCCTTAGCATTCCTCCTGCATGCTGCATGCTTACAAATGGTGCCGAGGGAGTGCCCCTGGGCTCAGTGGTGCCACAAAGCTTGTTCCACATTTGCTTGCGTGTTTCCTCAAGGTACCTTTGCCCGTCCTTATCCAGTGACCCTCCTGTGCCAAGAGAGACAAGCCTGTGGAATGCCTGCACACTCTAAAGTCTCCAGAGTACAGGCTGGAATGACAACTGGCCACAGAAGGTATGAAGAAAGCTTTAGCCCAAGTTTTACCCCTAAGTCTATTAGCTCAGCAAGTTATTTAAGCAGTTGATCTACCAGGAGGATAAAAATGAATAAACACTCTCGTCTGCTTGCAGGAAAGCAATGAGACAATCTGTGTAGAGTCTGATACGTGCTCTATGTGCAGGGTATGGTAACTATTATCATTCATTTATTTACACACACACACTTAGTGCCTATCATGTGCCAAAGTCTGTTCTAGGGTAGATGCTGTGAATAAAGTGATAACCAAAAGACAAGATTCGTGTCCTCTTGGAGCTTACATTTTAGTGAATGTTAATACCTTTTTCTTTCACTCGAAAAAGAAAATGAATTTAGATTCGCTCTTCTCATCTCGCCTTGTTCACACATCGTTCAGTTGAAAGACTTATTGACACCTAGCACAAGGTGATGCCTACTCTCTGGGCGTAGGGAGGAGGGCATATGATACGTTCTGAACCAACCAGTCAGACCACAAAATGGCCCTCACGTCCCAGAAATTGGTGCCTGGAAGTAGCCATGGGCAGACAGGTAGTAACTGAACATTCTTTCATAGACTCCACAGATGAGGCTAAGAATTTGCACCCCCCTACACGTTGGTGTGGTGTACCCTTTGCTGCTCAACGATCCCACCAATCAGAACCATCAGCAAGCTCTGGGAGTTGGTTAGAAATGCAGAATTTCAGGCTCCAGCCTGGCTTTACTGAATCAGAACCTGCAATTTAACAAGATCCCCAGGTGATTTGTATGCACATTAAAGTTTGGGAAGCACTAGTGTAATTCATGAAGTTAAGACTTTGCTCAGCTGGTATCACAGGCTTCTATGTGGGATTTCTGATCGTGAGGCACAATGTGCTGTTTTCTGGCGTGGAGAAATCTTTCTGGGTTCCCATGGAGTGAGCTCATCCTGCTTTACCTCTCAGACAAGCTAAGAAATTGGACAGCTGGAACATGTTCCTGGTACTTCTAACAACAATGGAAAGAGAAAGAAAGAAAAAGAAAGAGAATGAGAGGAAGAAAGAGAGAAAGAAAGAAAGAGGGAAAGGGAAGAAGAAAGAAAAGAAAGAAAGGGAGAGAGAGAAGCAGGAGGAGGAAGAGGAAGGAGAGGAAGAAGAGGAGGAGGAAGGATGGAGGTAGGGAGGAAGAAAGAAGGGCCATGTTTACCTAGGAAGAGAGGGCTCTAAGCCAGAAATGCCCACACTGTCCAGGGGTGAATCTTACTGGGTAGCTGCACAGTTCTGACACCAGGCTTTTCTCTAAAGCTAATGTGGGCCCAGGATCCTATGTATAAGCAACTTAAAACTGCCTCTCTCTTGCTGTCAGATTTGGGCAGTGGGCAATGGGTCACCTCTTAACAATCTTTGTAACAGTCAAACTCTGATTTTAATTCCTTCTTGCCTTCTCTGACGGCATGGAAATTACTATTTATTCCTAAAACCGAGCTTAAGTGCCAACTCTTCTGTGATTCCCTGAATATAAAGCTTACCCCAGGCCTTCAGTACCCTTCTAGACTGACCTTCCAGGGCATGAAGCTATGGTAACTCTTCCCTTGCCAGCCTCCTCTGCTCCCTCTTATAACTCAGGCTAGCCTCTTATCCTTGCTGCTCTTCCCAAGGAGTAAGGTGCCAACTAGATCATCAGATAAATGGGTCATGCTTCGATGCTGTGGGAGAGAATTAAGGGTGGTTCAGGTGTTTATACAGAGGCCTCCTTGAGTCCTTAATGAAGTCTACTAACTACTTGGAGGAAGGCTTCTGTCCAGGTAGAGAGAAGCAGTAAAAAGAGAAGCAGAGAACTTCCTGTGTATGCTTCTGGACAGCCATGTTGCCTGCATGCAGGGCTTTGTTACAGGCAAAATTAATTTGGCAAAGATGGGTTGTTTCTTAGCCTGGATCTCTGCCAGGCAACACGGGGCAATAATTCATTTATCCCATAGCTATGTGCATGAAGGGTGAAGAGATCCCTAAAAACTATAGCTTTCAAGCCAGGGATGGGTTGGGTGTTGCAGAGGAGGGCTGTGCACACATGTGGGTGTGTATTTCAAACCTTATGGGATGCACAGAAGGACAAATGGGCTTGTATATTTGGGGAAAGTTTCCTGGGTGTTTCCCAATCATTTACCCAATGATAACCACCTAAACCAATCAGTTTCTCTCATTCATTGCGTGATTTGTTCATTCATACAGCAAACGTATTATGATGCACACATACAGAGGTTAATAAAACAGTCCCTGTCTTCTGAGTGCTTACAGTCCTGCTTGCTTGGACCTCACCCATTTATGAATGAATTCAATTCTTGTCTGTCCTGCCTCCATCGCAGTCCTGCCCTGGGAAGACTCCGCGGTCCCCTTCTCTTGTTTCTAAATTCGTAGACTTTATCTTATTTTTTTTAGCAGTTTTAAGTTTGCAAACAGTTGAGCACAAAGTATAGAGAGGCTCCCTCACTCCCCACCCAGCCTTCCTATCATTAACATCTTGTGTGCATTTGTTGCAAGGGATGAGCCAACATTGAAACATTATTACCTAAAATCCAGTTTGCATTAGGGTTCATTCCTGGCGAGCATCCTATGGGTTTGGAGGAATGTATAATGACATATGTTCCCCATTACAGTATCATATAGAATAGATTCACTACTCTAAAAATCCCATCTGCAGCCCCTTTGCTCACCCACCCTGTTCTTCTCCCGTCTGCCTCCATGCCTCCCCTGCCCACGCAATAATAAGGTAAGATTACACTCACTTGGATTGTAATCAAGGTGCAGAATATATTCAGGTTACCTTGTCCCGCCCCTGATTTACCAGCCAGACACCACTGAATCTTCCCCAAACTTGACAGGAAAGATGTGTCCTACCCAGATCTCTGCCTTTCCACCCTGCCTACCCAGTGGAAAGATCCTAAAGGAGATAGGAGGAGGCCATGTCTCTAGGCACAGAAAGTTACAAAGAATCCAGTTGGCTAACAAGACAATTTAATTTCCTGCTGAGCAGCCTCGGGGAATTTCCCAAGAAATGCCAGGATTTTAGAAATGGCTTTTCTTTAATCTGGATGACTCATTCCTCCGGAGCCAGCCCCAGTCCTTTAATGGTGCATTTTGCAGATGTAACTTTAGTGGTGCTACAACGTGTCTAATGAAGTGATAATTTATGGATGCGCAGAGTATATGAGGCAGCAGTGTGGGGGGGGGGGGGGCAGTTTAGCCAGTGCAGAAAGGAAGCCAAGGAATCAGCCCTGCCGAGAAGCTGCCCATGTCCCAGGTCCCACTGGCTTTGCCGCATGTTGGGTGCTGGGAAACCTGTGGCTGGGAACGACCCTGACAATGTATTTTATCCTTTATTTTTAGAATCATTGCTCCAGGAAGGCTGCAGGGCAGACGGTGGGCATTCTAGTTTGCAAGATTATATCTGAATCTGGGGGCAACAGGTTCAGTAGGGTTGGGAACTGTGAAGTTCCTCCTTAGGACACTGATCTTTGGAAAACAATGATAAAGTGACATTCCTCATGGAGGAATGATAAATGATAAGTGGGGTTTCCAGGAGGCCAGGACTGTCCCCAGTTCTCTCCCAAGGGCTCCTGATGATGCTTCTCCTCTATTCCAGATTGCAGTGAACTGCCATCTGATCCTGTCTGGCAACCTGTCACTCCTTACAGCCGGTGGTCCCGCCATCATGGAACTCTTCATAACCCTTTGTCCCTGTCTCCTTACTTGTCCATAGGCCCCACTAGACCGTATGCTCCCTTTTTACCCACCGAGGTCCGGACAGGCCACACAACAATGTCAGCAAAGTATACAGGTTACTGGTACCAATGAATGAACTGAATGGTCGTGGTGGCTCTCCATTAATGGCACCTCTGTGCTGTAAAACAGAAGCCCCTTTGCTGTTTGAAGTTCTTCCCTTTCCAGCATGTGCTCGTTCCATTTGGTCACCAAGTCCTATCAGTGTCAATCCTGAAACATCTCTGGAATCCTCTTTCTTTGTTTCTACTGAAGTTAAGACTCAGCATCTCTTGTCAAGGTTGCCAGATAAAATGCAGAATGTCCAGCTACATTTGAATGTTAAAGAAACCATAAATTTTTTTTTTTTTAGTGTAAGTATGTCCTAAAAATTGCATATGACATACTTATGTTAACAAATTCATTGTTCATATACATCTCAAATGTAATTGGGTAGTCCTGTATTAAACTCTTTTTTGTTGTGACAAAATACCCACAAAATTTAGCCTTTTTAGCAATTTTCAAGTATACAATTCAGTGACATGAAGTGTATTCACAATGTCGTGCAGCCATCACCACTATGCATTTCCAGAACTTTTGCATCATCCCAAACAGAAACTGTACCCACTGTAAAAGAACTCCTCACCCCCCTCCCATATGCTCTAGTAACATCTACCATATTTTCTGTCTCTTATGAATCTGCCTCTTCTAGGTGCCTTATATCAGTGGAGCCATACGATATTTGTCTTTTTGTGTCTGTCTTACTTCACTTAGCATAATGTTTTTCAGGATCGGCCATGTTGTGGCATGTATCAGAATTTCATTCCTTTCCAAGGCTGAGTAATTCGATTTTATGTACCACATTTTGTTTATCCACCCTCCTACTGATGGACATCTGGGGTGTTTCACGTTCTTGTCTATTGTGAATAATGCTGCTGTGAACGTTGGAGATCATAACTACCTGGAGTAGTCTCAGCTGTAATTGTTTTTGGAATTCACTAGAAGTGGAATTACCCAGTAATTCTATGTTTAACTTTTTGATGAACCATCAAACTGTTTCCACAGCAGCCACATTATTTTATATTTCCACCAGCAATACACAAGGATTCCAATTTCTCCACATGCTTGTCAACACTTGTTATTTTCTGTGCTTGAAAAAATTTATTTTTAGAATAGCCATCCTAATGAGCGTGAAGAAATACCCTGTTGTATTTTTTTTCCATTTTATTTTATTATTATTGTTTAAATTGTAGTAAGAACATTTAACATGAGATCTATTCTCAACATTCTATAAGTGCATAGGTCAGTATTGTCAACAATAGGCACAACGGGGGCGCCTGCGTGGCTCAGTCGGTTAAGTGTCCGACTCTTGATTTTGGCTCAGGTCATGATCTCACACTTCATGAAATCGAGCCCTGCATCAGGCTCTGTGCTGACAGCATGGAGCCTGCTTGGGATTTTCTCTCTACCTCTTTACTTGTACTCTCTCTCTCAAAAATAAACAAATAAACTTAAAAAAAAACCCCAAGAGACACAATGTTGTACAGTGGATCTCTAGAACATATTCATCTTGCATAACTGAAACTTGGTATCTGTTGAATACCATCTCCCCATTTCCCCCTCCCGCCCCTGGCAACAACCATTCTACTCTGCTTCTGTGAGTTTGTTAATTTTAGATAACTCATCTAAGTGGAATCATGAGGTATTAGTCCTTCTGTGACTTATCTCCCCTTACATGGTGTCGTCAAGGTTCATCTATATTGTCACATTTCACACAATTTCCTTCTTTTCAAAAGACTGAATAACATTCCATTGTATGTACATTGCCATATTTTCTTTATCCATCACGGACTTTTAGGTTGTCTTGTCTATTGTGAATAATGCTGCAGTGAACATGGGAGTGCCAATATCTCTTCAAGATTCTAATTTCAATTCTTCTGGATAAATATCTAGAAGTGGGATTGCTGGATCATATGGTAGTCCTTCCTTTCTTTCTTTCTTTCTTTCTTTCTTTCTTTCTTTCTTTCTTTCTTTCCTTCTTTCTTTCAGAATGCCCATGCTGTTTTTCATAGCAGTCGCACCATTTTATTTTCCCACTAACAGTGTGCAAGGGTTCCATTCTTATATCTTTGCCAATATGCATCTTTTTCTTTTCTTTTTCTTTTTTTTTTAAATAATGGTCATCCTAACAGGTGTGGGATGATATCTCATTGTAGTTCTTATTTGTATTTCCCTGATGATGAATGGTTTTGAGTATCTTTTCCTGTGTCTGTTGGCTCTTTGTGTGTCTTCCTTGGAGAAATGTCTGTTCAAGTTCTTTGTCCATTTAAAAAAAATTTAATGTTTTTTATTTATTTTTGAGACAGAGAGAGACAAAGCATGAGCAGGGGAGGGGCAGAGAGAGAGGGAGACACAGAATCTGAAGCAGGCTCCAGGCTCTGAGCTGTCAGCACAGAGCCTGATGCAGGGCTCGAACTCACGGACTGTGAGATCATAACCTGAGCTGAAGTCAGACACTTAACTGACTGAGCCACCCAGGCGCCCCTCTTTGTCCATTTTTTCTATTGTGTTATTTCTTTGCTCTTGAATTTTAGGGTTGCCTTATGTACTTTGGATATTAATCCCTTATCAGATATGTGGCTTGTAAATATTTTCTTCCATCATTTCCCCCCATGCTTCATTGTCATTTTGATTTGCATTTTCCAAATAGCTAGTGATGTTGAGCAGCTTTTCATGTGCTTTGAATGTTAGAAAAACAATAAATAAATTTATGGCCATCTATATGCCTTTTGTGGGGAACTTTAAGTCCTTTGCCCATTTTTGAATTTGTTGTTGTTGTTGTTGTTGAGTTGTAGGAATTCTCTGTATACTTTGGAAATTAATCCTTGGTACCGTATATCAGATATATGATCTGCAAATACTTTCTCCCACTTTATGGGTTGCCTTTTCAGGGCTCCTGTATTTTTATTTGCTAAATCTGGCAACTCTGTGTGTGTGAGTCCATCTACCCCAGCGTTTCTCTCCTGGGGGTGATTTTAGCCTCAGGGACAATTGGAAGTGTCTGGAGATATTTTTGGGTGTTGCAGTGGGGGAAGAAGTGCCTCTGGCTGCTAGTGGATAGGGGCCAGGGATGCTGCCAAACATCTCACCATGCGCAGACAGTCCCCAGTAACAAAAAAACTATCCAATCCACAATGTCATGGTGCCGAAGCTGAGAAACTCTGTACACTTCTGCTTATCAGCTCATCACCGTCCAGGATACTTGGAGTGGCAGCGTCAGTGATGATACTGCTCTCGCTGCTTTTCTCAGGGTCCTTTGAGACTTAGTTCTGCTGCTGTGGGTAGGGAAGGAGAAATTGGGACAGCAGAAGGAACCAGATCACCATGAGGAGTGTTTAGAAAAATACCCTGCTCACTTGTTCCATGGAGATATGATGGCTGTGAAACTTACTTCCTTAACTCTCAAGGACCAGATCAAGTTTTATTTCTGATAGGAAGCATCCCAGACAAAAGAAGTACAGTGCTTTCCCCTAACACATGGGGGATATGTTCCAAGACCCCCAGTGAATGCCTGAAATCACAAATAGTACTGAACGCTACCTATTCTGTTTTTATATAGATAGATATAGATATAGATATGATAAAGTTTAATTTATAAATTAGGCACAGTAAGAGGTTAACAATAGCTAATAATAAAATAGAACAATTATAATAACAATACACTGGAATAAAAGTTATGTGAATGTGGTCTCTCCCTCTCTCTCGAAATATCTTATTGTCCCATACTCACCCTTCTTGTGATGATGTGAGGTGATCACATGCCTATGTGATGAGACAGAGCAAGGTGAATGTAGCGTTAGGTGACCTAACACCTGGTGACCTAGCGTTAGGCTACTATGGGCCTTCCGACAATAGTCAGAAGACGGATGGATCATCTCCTTCCAGACCACGAATGACTGCGGGTAAGTAAAACCGTGGATTACTACTACTGTATTTATTGAGCACCTGTTCTCTGCACCAGGTACTGTCATGGTCACTTTCATAAACAATTATCTAATTTAATTCTCACAATGATCTTGGGAAGTAGATATCTCTTCCCTTTTACATGTGAATAAATTTTTAGGAAGGTTATAACTTTATGTACTTAGATTGGAGTGCATTTTTTCCCACCTTTGTACCCCCGTGCATAGCTTCTAGATTGGAGAATAGTAGAAACATAATGAACATTTGTCGAATAGGTGAAAGTTACATGGAGGAACAAGGCTTTGCCTTCCCAGTTCAAGTGTAGGCTCTTCGCGAGCTGGGATCATTTGCTATAATTTTAAAACTAGTTCCTTGACTGTTTCATGTGCTAGTAAGAATATCATGGGTGTATAAATACTTGGTTCTTTGAACTAAAATGAACTGAGTTCATTTGGGGCGCAAATTCATCTCTTTGGAACCTGAATGTTTGTCTTGTTCTATGGGCTTTCCATGGATTCATAGAATCCCAGAGCTGGAGGATACCTTGGAAGTCATTACAGCAGCCAGCCCAGTGGTAGGAGATCCTCTTTAGCAGTGGTTCTCAAAGTGTGGCCCCTGGATTAGCAACACCAGCAGCACCTGCGAGTTTGTTAGAAAAGCAAATTATCTGGCTCTGCCCTAAGCCTGCTGAATCAGAAGCTCTGGGATGGAGCTGAGCAATCTTGTGGCTTAAGAAGCTTTCCAGGTGTTTCTGAGGCAGAGGAGGTTTGAGAACTGCTCCATTGCAATCTTGGCGGTGTGGTCTCTTTCTTGGACACGCCTACTAATGAGTTTCACCGTATTATCAGATTGTCATTCCATTTTCATGTCATTTTAATTGCTAGAAAATTTCTTTTTATTTTGAGCCCAAGTCTGCAGCGGATCCTACACGTTGCCTGCTTCTGTATCCTGGAGCTAAACAGAATGAGGATGAATACACTAAAATTTTCTCTATCCAGATGAAGATAGGTATCATTTATGAAATACAAATCTGGCATTAGAACAATGGGGGTAGGGTGGACAGCAACAGCCTCAGTTGCAACTCATCATGAGCGATTTGGAAAATGGCCCAATCCCCTAAGGACTGCCTAGGCTCAGATCAAGGCTCCAACAGCTCGGTCAGGATTAAATTACTGGCTTCAAAGCCTTTTCTTTCTTCTCTTCCATTTGATTCAGGTGTCTCTCTCTAACAAAGCAGTTCACGGGGATCTCTCAAGGGGATTTCCCCACCACCTGCCACAAACATGAAGCAACCAACCCTCGACTTTTCATAAACCTGAGCTTCACCTTCAAGCAGCCCAGAGAAACCTGTGTTGATGCGCTTCAACTCTGTCTTGTGGGGAATCTTGTATTCTTGCTGCTGGAAAGAATCCTACGGGTCATCTAGTACATCTTATAAACATAAAAACAGAGGCTCAGATGACCAAACTGGCACTTGGTCCTGGGATATCCGGCTCGAATCAGTTTTATTTTCAGGCTACCACTTATGATCATGATTTCCCAAAACAGCCTTACGCAGAAAATAATTCACACACACGCAGAAAAATAATTCACTCAAAGTGTACTGCTGGGGTTGGATCCACAGCGCGAGCAGAGACCCTGGAGACCCTGGGCAGACACACAACCAGTGCCGGCCTAGTTACATTCACGCCCGCCCCGGGGTGAGCCACAGGGGCCAAAGGCAGCCAGTCACCGCAGCCGCCACCACGCGCCGCAGCAGCTCACAGCCACCTGCCTGCGGGCCCCGCCCCAACCGCCTGTCGCTGCCCAGAGAGCAGCGGCCCAGAAGGGCTCACCCGGAGGCACCTACCGGGACAAGAAGGTCATTGCAAGGAAGGTTTTGGAAACAGTAAAATGGTTCGATGTAAGAAACAGACAAGGTTTCATCGACAGGAACGACACCAAGGAAGATGGATTTGTACCCCAGACGGCCACAAAGAAGAATGACTCCAGGAAGGACCTTCGCAGTGCAGCAATTGCACGGACTGTGGAGTTCGATGTTGTTGAAGAGGGGTGCAGAGGGAGTAAACGCTACAGGTCCTGGCGGAGCCCCAGGGCCAGGGAGGAAATATGCCAGGGGCGGGCCGCTCGCCACCGCGCGGGGTCCTCCCTACAATTGCCTGTGTAAGTGCCAGAACAGAGAGAGAGGGAAAGAAGGGGAGATGGGAGAGTGCTCCCGAAGGCCAGATCCCTCAGCACCCGCCCTTACTTGGGCCACGGTGCCCGCCTGACCTCAAGGAGACCCTATGGGCGGGCGTCAACCTCTGTCCTCACTCCTCCCGTGCAGGGAGAAGGGATGGGGGTTGCCGACCTGGGGGGTGCAGGAGAACAAGGTACACGCGTAAGACAGAGTATGGACGGGGGTAAAGACCGTGATTCCGTAGGAGTCCCCCGCCGCAAGGACGGCCTAGAGAGGAGGGCAATGAAGAAGGTTATGGAAAATCAAGGACCTGAGACCCAAGGTCAACAGACACCTAACGCTGATAGTACTGCGCCTTCGAATACCAACACAGACACCCAGGACACCCTAAACCACAAGATGGCAAAGAGACCAAAGCTGTCCATCCACCAGCTGAGAATGCGGCCTCTCCAGAGGGCGAGACTGAATAAATGCCAGCTTACCCTTTCTACTGTCAAGTTTAACCACCCAGCAAGAAGAAATGAATATGAAATCCCAGCAATAATAAATGAAGGAGGGGTGCCTGGGTGGCTCAGTCGGTTGAGTGTCTGACTTCGGTTGGGGACGTGATCTGGCTACTCGTGGGTTCAGCCCCAAGTTGGGCTCTGTGCTGACAGCTCAGAGCCTGGAGCCTGCTTGGATTCTGTCTCCCTCTCCCTCTGCCCCTCCCCTGCTCATGCTCTGCCTCTCTCTCTCTCTCTCTCTCTCTCTCAAGAATAAATAAACATTTAAAAATTAAAAGAAAAAGAAAAAGAAAAAGAAAGAAATGAACGAAAGATAGGAGCGGAAGACCTTAAATGCTTGCTTTTTACCTGTTGACCACGTAGCTAGAACAGTCTGCATTATTTATGCAACATGGGTGTTTTTTTTTTTTTTGTTTTTGTTTTTTTTTTACCTCAAGATGTATCTTTTTGCTAATGACAAATGTGTGGGGTTTTTTTTGTATTTGTTTCAGTTTGTTTTAATTTTAATTTAATTTAATTTAATTTATTTAAAACAATTTTTTTAATGTTTATTTATTTTTGAGAGAGACAGAGACAGAATGCGAGTAGGTTGGGGGAGAGAGAGAGGGAGACACAGAATCTGAAGCAGGCTCCAGGCTCTGAGCTGTCAGCACAGTGCCTGACGCGGGGCTTGAACTCACGAGCTGTGAGATCATGACCTGAGTGAAGTCGGATGCTCAACCGACTGAGCCACCCAGGTGCCCCTTAATTTTATTTTTTTAATGTTTATTTTTGAGAGACAGAGAGAGACAGAGCATGAGTGGGGGAGGGGCAGAGAGAGAGGGAGACAGAATCTGAAGCAGGCTCCAGGCTCTGAGCTGTCAGCACAGAGCCCGAAGTGGGGCTGGAACTCACAAACTGTCAGATCATGACCTGAGCCACAAACCTTAAGGTCATGAGCTGAGCCTGAGCCGAAGTGGGAGCCACCCAGGAGCCCCAGTTTTGGGCTTTAAACCAGTTTAAAGTCTGGTTTTTCTCAATACACCTTTAAAGGTTTTAGTATTGTTTCATGTCTGGTGGAGTTGAGATTTTAAGAACCCTCATTTTTAAATTTTGTGATAAAAGCTTACAACTTGATTTTTTTTCAAAAAAGTCAGCAAACAGCAAGCACCTGTTAATACAGGTCTTAAATAATAAACAAAAAGCCCAAAACTATTCAATGGTTTTTGACATATTACTTTATTATTTTTTAAAAAGTTGTAGTAAATAGATGTAACAAAATTTACTCTTTTAACCATTCAAAAAACATTTTTTTTGAGAAAGAGTGAGAGTGTGAGTGGTGGAGGGGCAGAGGAAGAGGGAGAGAGAGAATCCCAAGCAGGCTCCATCCCTGTGTGGAGCCGGGAGCTTGACCCCCAGGGCTTGATCTCACCAGCTGATCATGACCTGAGCTGAAATCAAGAGTCCCACGCTTAACTGACCGAGCCAGGCAGATACCCGTATTTTAACCATTTTAAAGCGTAGAGTTCAGTGGCATTAATTATATTTACAACGTATGCAACCATAACCACTCTTTCCAAAGCATTTGCATTACCCCAAACAGAAACTTGTAACCATTAAACGATAACTTCCCATTCCCCCTCCCTCAAGCTTTGATAACCTTTAGTCTAATTTTTGTTTCTATGAGTTTTCCTATTCTAGATATTTCATATAAATGGATCATACAGTATTTGTCCTTTTGTAACTGGCTTATTTCACTTCGTGTAATAGTTTCAAGGCTTATGCGTGTTACAGTATGTATCAAGACTTCATTTCTTTTAAATATTTCATTGTCTGCACTACCTTTTGTTTATTCATTTATTTGTTAGTGGACACTTGGGTTGTTTATACCTCTTGGCTATTGTGAGTAAAGCTGCAATGAACATTGGTGTACAAGTATCTGTTTGAGTCTGCTTTCAATTCCTTTGGATACAAACCCAGGAATGGAAACTAAAACAAGATTTTAGTGAAACACTTTTATTTTAAATTGGGAAACATTGTAAACATTGAGAAAAGTAGAGAAATGATAGGGATTACCAACACCCTATGAAGATAAAATAGATATTAATAGTCTACCATGTTTGGTTTAAATATTTTTTAAAAGAATCAAAACATTATAGATAGCAAAAGCCCTACCCCCTCATTCATTCCTTTTCCCTAGCATTACCACTTCTCTAACCACTATCTCAAAGTTTCTGTGTATTCTTCCCATGAACTTTGGAAACAATTTGATTATATAAATTTTTGTGTGTAGGTATATAAATATAGAAAACAATATATGTTATAATTTGAGGTATTTAAAAATATGCATAAATGTTATAATGTTGCAATATTGTTTTACGTCTTTTTTCCCCCACTCAACATTGTGTTTGGGGCTTTATCCTTGTTGACACATTTGGTGCATTAATTTTAACTGCTGTATTATATTAAACAATATTTAATTAAATTTTAAAATATTCTGGGATTTCCTTGTAACTGCTAAGTTTAACCTTCTCGTGTGTTTATTTTTATTATTTATATATGTAGATTTCTACTATCCTGTTTTGTTCTTTCTAATTTCTGTTTATTTTGAGTTTCTTTTCTGCCCCTTTCTTGTCTCCTATTAGATAAAATTTTCTTTATTTCCGCTCCCTCCTCTATTGCTCCTTCTATTTCTTTTATTTTAGCAATTACCCTTAAATTTTTAATATGAATGCTAAACATAAATTCTACAATTGTTCAGTATCTCTTCTTTTGTCTCGAATAACACAAGGACAGTAAGTGGCTTTAACTGATTCCTCCCTCCCATTTTGTTTTATTGTTTGCTAGTATTTTAGTACTATATTAAAAAAATACCTCCAAATTACTTTAATTCGTATTATTGTTGTTTTATTATTATTTCATTCAAACAATGCATGTTCAGATTGATCCTTTTTCCTCTTAATTTTGCTTCTTACATCTCATTCTTTCTACCTGGATTCAGTTTTTTTATTGCTGAAGTGCATATGTTAGTAGTTCTTATTTGCCTGAAAATGTCTTTTTTTAATGTTTTTTTATTTATTTGAGAAAAAGAAAGAGAGAGCATGGGGAAAGGGAGAGAGAGAGAGAGGGAGAATCCCAAACAGACTCCACACTGTCAGCCTGATGCAGGGCTTGATCTCACGACCTGCTCACATCATTACCTGAGCAGAAATCAAGAGTTGGATACTTAACCAACTGAGCCACCCAGGTAGGTGCCCCTTGTTTGAAAATGTCTTTATCCTTATGTGATAGTTTAGCTGGGGCTAGTAGTCTAGGTTAACAGGTATTTTTGTCTCAGTATTTTGGAGACATTTTTCTAGCCTCTGTTGATGTTATTAGGAAGTATGTTGTTAGTCTAATTACCATTTATGGTGACCTGTCTGTTCTCCCAGGCTACTTTTAGAATCTCCTTTATGTCTTTGATGTTTTATGATTTTGTTACCAATGGGAGATTCTGTGTTGTGTGAATAGAGGTCTTGGTTCTTGGATGCCCTATGCTAGAATAAAGGCATCCAGAAGGAAAGCAGCAAGCCCAAAGCAGTTTCTTTGGGACAGTATACTCTCAAGATGGGAGAGTGGGCAGGAAAAGAGGTGGCAACTTCCCTGAGGCTACAGGGGTCGTGGACAGGGTGGTAGAGGCTAGTGGAGGCTGCCTCCAATCATTTGGAGGGGGGGGGGCTCCTCCCACTGACTGGGGAGGAGTTTTTGACCCTACAAGGTTTGTACCAGAACATTATGGCAGCTTTTCCCCATGCAGAGAGGGAACTATAATTCAAAAGCATTATAATGAGCCTAGGGGTTACCCTGGGGCAGAGGTATAAGAGGAGGGGGCTTGTTCTGCACCTATGGTTCTTGATCTGTCAGCCCCGGGATACTGGAAGCCACAAGGCCAGGATGATGAGAGCCACAAAATCAGGATGTGCCCTGGGGGTTCTAATGTATAACCCATTTTTCCCCACCCTTGTCTCCAGCTCTAGTCTGACTGCCTACTCTATTAGTTTCAATACAACTGGCCAGGATATGGACTTCAAAATTCTGTTTGGAAATGTAATGCTCTTTTTCTGGATTTATGTCTTTCATTAATTGAGGAAAACTTCAGCTATTGTAAGTCAAACGTTTTTATTTCTTTCCTTCTAGAACATCTACTAGATATATATTAGACCCTATCTTTCTATCCCAACCACTCTTTCATATTGTTCATTTCACTATCATTTTGTGCTGAATCCTGTAAATAATTTTTACTTCCAACTCTCTTATTCCTGTAAAATATTGACAAAAAGACTCTCCGAAGTTTAAAACCTTTTAAAAACATATAACTTCATATTGTTTTTATATCACTTGAGTAGAAGCTCCAGTGTAATGTCAACTGACTCTGCAAGAGACACAGTATAAAGGCGTGGTGTACATCATTGTCTCCCAAACAGCAAAGGGTAATGGACATGCTCTCAAATTCCAATACCTGTGCTAATCATTATCCCCGTACATACACTGATAGGCACCCTAGAGTTGGAGGACTTTTCTGAGTGTAAACTTCAACAGCTTCTATTTTATGTTTCATCTTATTTATTGTTTTCAAAACTTCCTGCATTTTAAATCTCTTTACAACTTTTCTTTATCCATAGCTAAACTTCCTTTTTTCTCTCTTTATCCTAAGCAATTAGATAATTGAACTATCGATGTCCACAAATCTAAAAATCAAACACAGAACTCTTCAGCCAGGTTGCATGAGATATATATTTAAACACATAAAATTCCCTAGTGCTTTGCGACTAATTTAATTTAATTTAATTTAATTTTTTATTTTAGAAAGAGGGAGAGTGCAAGTGAGGGGGAAAATAAGCTTTATCGTGAGGATATGCAGAACTTCCAATGTATTTTTAAATACAAGTAGAACTTAGCATAGCATTTTTTTATTTTGGGGTTCTTGTTTAATTTACAAAACAACAAGTATTCCAATTATTATCAATCATTTTAAAATACATTAAAAAGAACACAGAAACTGAAATCATCACCTGTTTTAAGATAGAATTTAGAGGGGTGCCTGGGTGGTTCAGTCGGTTGAGCATACAACTCTTGATTTTGGCTTAAGTCATGATCCCAGCATCGTGGGACTGAGCCCTGTGTCAATGGGGAAAGGGAGAGAGAGAGAATCCCAAACAGACTCCACACTGTCAGCACAGAGCCTGACACGCTCAGCGTGGAACCTGACACGGGGCTCAATCCCACGATCCTGGGATCATGACCTAAGCCAAAATCAAGAGTTGTATGCTCAACCGACTGAACCACCCAGGTGCCCCTCTAAATTCTATCTTAAAACAGGTGATGATTTCAGTTTCTGTGTTCTTTTTAATGTATTTTGAAATGATTGATAATAATTGGAATACTTGTTTTGTAAATTAAACAAGAACCCCAAAATAAAAAAATGCTATGCTAAGTTCTACTTGTATTTAAAAATACACTGGAAATTCTGCATATCCTCATGATAAAGCTTATTTTCAATGCACAGTACTTCAATTTTGATGACATGGTTTTTTATGACACGTCTTTTTTCAGGCTGAGCACTCAAATGGGAAATTCCTGTAGATTTCCAAGTGGCCTTGGTGCCAGTGACGCATATTGCTTCCCTCCTAATGATGATGGATAACTTTCCTCGACATTTTTTCACCTGATCAGCATTCGGAGCATAATGCTAGTAACTAAGCTGAGGCAGCTGTGCTGCAAAATATCAAACACCACGTCTGAAGATGAATCCCGTCAGCATAACTGAACAGCAGAGGTGCCAAAGAAACTGCCAAAATCAACCGGGCTGCGATGTTTACTTTGCTGACGAACGTTGGCTTTAATTTAGCAGTGACACAGCAAGGGTTGAAAAACTTAGCAACTGTTCTCAGCATTGGAAGAATGCAATAGCGGACATAAAAATATTGGTAGCCACCAATATTACATCTGTGACGTTATCGCATAAGCAAGTGAAACTGGAGTGAGACTTGCATAGATCAAGCTAATATATAGGGTGCCATTGGGATTTTACCAGCAAGTGGACCAAGAACGTTTCCCAAATTGACTCACAATTGTCCCAATTTCAAGCAATAAATCCACCCAACAGATCAGTGAACCCAACTAACGCAAAAACTCCTCGGGCAACACCAAAATCTTCTCCAGTAATCCAATAGCCCCAAACCGGGGCCAAGTTGATTCTCGTCATTGACAACATACATGGAATTGTCCGTGGGTTTTCTTACAGGCTTGGTGGTGCTTGCCAGGCCCCATCGTCTGCCTGGAGCCTCAGTGGCAGTTATGAGGACCACCTGTCTTGTGCCCAAGCAAAGGCCCCTCCCAGGGGATTAATATCTCTCATCTAGTTGACTTGTTTTCTCTTCGGGTGTCTAACACCAGGTGTCAGGTGTCTGCCTCATCCACTGTTTACAGCTTCAATGACTTTTTTTTTTAATTTTTAGAAATTCTATTAAAAAAAATATACCCATTGTTTTTCACAGTGACACCTTTTTATTAGGGTTTATTTCTTCATGAATTAATTTAAATATACTTATGTCCTATCTCTTAGATTTCAATCCCGTTATCTCACGTTTTTAGGGCTCAAATCCTGCTATTTACTGTCTGCTGACTTGTGCACGTGGTGATGTTCTCCTCATGTGTTTTTAAAATGTTGATTCTGAGCTCATCACTGATGAGCCTTGCTTGTTTTTCCTAAGAGAAATTCTTGTGGCCTGGCTTGGCCTCCCTCCAGAATTTTCCACTTAATTTTCTCAGAATTAAGTGAGCTATCACTGGCTTGGGATCAATTATTAGAATTCCTTGGCCTGGAGTTTCTGGGACCGTGAGAATAACCAAAAAGAAATACCCAAGAGAAAATAAAATACAAATCCTCATGAAATAAAGCTCCAGGTTTGCATATTCTTGACTGAAACTATTTTATTTTATTTTTTCCTCACTTAGATTCTAGGTGAAAACAGAGATATTCTTTGCTATCATTCAGTGCTGGTGGATGGATTTTGTTTTTCTAGTTCACCTTTTTACTGAGCCTTTTACTTGTAGACGATTCTGGCTGTGTGTATAGGCCTCAGTGCTAACTTCTATTCTTTGCAGGACCAATAGCTCATTTTCAGGGCTCACCAGGTGGCAAAATCTAAGTGCCCAAGTTACTGAGTTCTAGCATCTTCCTCAGGAAGCCACAGGCTTTGTTCTCACTACTTACTATTCTCACTACTCTACTTTATACCTTTCTCTTGTTACTGACATCTATATGTTTCTTCCTTTTTCTTGTGAATTCATCTATGCATTTAAAATGCTATATTTTTGGTCATAAATACATTCAACAGTTTCCAGGGTAAAAGAGTGGAGGGTTTTCAGGTAGCTTACCTTTTTCTTCATATTGCCAGACTTGTAAGCCACTAGCAAGCTCCTTAATCCTTTGAATCTCAAGTCTCTCGCCTTTGAACCTCAAGTCTCTCACCTTTGAAATGGAGATAAAGATACCTATCTCAGCACCTTGCTCTGAGAGGGAGCTAAAACACCTGAATGCCTCATCTAGATTCTGGCATGTGAGAAGTACAAAATGGTCAAATAAGGTTCCTTTGCATCCTTGAACCCTAACACGCTATGACTACTCTGCACAAGTAACCCAAGGAAAGATCTAGGGTCCTAAATACCAAGACCTCTGGAGGATTTATATTGATTCTGCTGCTGATAAAGGAAGTATTTTGAAAAGATGTATTTTTAGTCCATTCTGGCAAGTCACAAATCAGAAGAGTTCTAGAAAGCCATTCTATTAGGCAGAGCTCAATGGTGAGAATAGACCAGGGACTACATCCAAGTGAGAATTTTTTTCTGTTCCTCTTCAAGCATTTCCAGGCTGATTTGTTCCTCGAGCCCTCAAGGCAGAAGGAGGTGTTTCTAGGCACTCTTAATCTTATCTATATACATTCCTTTATTCAAATTCAGCATTTAGGGGAGGGGAGGAAGAGGGTAGGCAATTATTGCCTAATTATGTTAATTGACATCAAAAACATTGTGCCAACATTATTAAAATTATAAATACAAGAAAGAAGATATTCATACATAATCCCATGGTCCTAAAATATACTTTTAATTTTCCATGATCCTTTCTAATCCTTTTTCATTTGTGTAGATTTTAGATTCTTTTAATTATAGTATAGATATAATTTTACATTATGCTTTTTCTATCAGAAATATTTTTTATGTCATTCCTTGCTCCTTATGTTTGCAATTCCTTAAATAATTCTTTTTGTTGTGATAAAATATACATAACATAAAACTTTCCATTTTAACATTTTTAAGTGTACAATTAAGTAACATTAGGTGTACCCATATTGTTGTACAAACATCATCACTGTCCATTTCCAGAACCTTTTTATCATCCCAAACGGAAACTCTGTAACACCCTGAAATGCATTACCCTTGTCCTCCATTCAAAGTAAAACTGTAGGTCAGGTGGGGTAGCTGGTTTCTGAGGTCTGCTCTCTACCATTACAGCCATCCAAAGTCTGCAGATAGGAAAGAAAGTTAAGGTTCCCTGACCATCCTAGCTCTCATTGTTCTTACTTTTCCACTCCCTAAGGAAGAAATGAGGGCAAAACCATTTTAGATTGATAATAAGTTTCCTATTGTCCTGATAGACTGTACAGCATGTTACAAAAGTAACAGTGATTGGAAATAAACACAATAGAAACTAAAACAACAAAAAAACACATCAATGAAACCAAGATCTGGTCCTTTGAAACGATCAACCAAATAATTAAACCTTAAGTCAGACTTCTAAAAAAAAAAAAAAAAAAGGAGACAGAGAGAGGGCCCAAATAATAAAATCAGAAATGAAAGAGGAGAAATAGGGGCACCCTGTGGATCAGTCAGTTAAGCATCTGATGTGGCTCGGGTGATGATCTCCCAGTTCGTGAGTTGAGCCTTGCGTCGGACTTTGTGCTGACAGCTCAGATCCTGGAGCCTGGTTGGGATTCTGTAACTCCTTCTCTCTCTATCCCTCCCCTATTCACACTCTGTTTCTCTCTCTCAAAAAAATAAATAAATAAAACTTTTTTTTAAAAAAAGAGGAGAAATAACAACCAACACCACAGAAATATAAAACATTATAAGAGAATATTATGAAAAATGATATGCCAACAAATTGGACAACCTAGAAGAAACAGATAAAGTCCTAGAAACATATAACCTCTCAAAACTGAATCAGGAAGAAATAGAAATTTTGAACAGACCAATTTTCAGCAGTGAAATTGAATCAGTAGTCAAAAAAACTCCAAGCAAATAAAAGTCCAGGACCGGATGGCTTCACAAGTGAATTCTACCAAACATTTAAAGAAGAGTTAATACCTATTCTTCTCAAACTGTTCCACAAAGTAGAAAAGGAAGGAAAACTTCCTAATTCATTCTGTGAAGCTAGCATTCTCCCAACACTAAAACCAGGTAAAAGAGAACTACAAAAATGGAGAACTACAGGTCAATATCTCTGATGAACATATGCAAAAATCCTCAACAAAATATTAGCAAAGCAAATCCAATGATACATTAGAAAAAATCATTCACCATAGTCAACTGGGATTTATCCCTGGGATGCAAGGGTCGTTCCATATTTGCAAGTCAATTAATATGATATATCACATCGACAAAAGAAGGGATAAAAACCATATGATCATTTCAATAGATGCAGACAAAGCATTTGAGAAAGTACAACATCTATTCATGATGAAAACCCTCAACAGAGTAGGTTTAGAGGGAACATACCTCAACATAATAAAGGTCTTATATGGGAAAACCACAGCTAACATCATACTCAATGGGGGAAAACTGAGGGCATTTACCCAGGGTCAGGAACAAGATATGGAGGTCCACTCTCACTACTCTTGTTTAATGTAACACTGGAAGTCCTAGCCACAGCAATCAAACAAGAGGAAGGAATAAAAGGAATCCAAATCAGTAAAGAAGTAAAACATTCAGTACTTGCAGATGGCATGATACAATATATGGAAAACCCTAAAGACCACCAAAAAACTACTAGAACTGATAAATGAATTCAGTAAGTTGCAGGAAACAAAACCAATGTACATAAATCCATGGAATCTTTTAAAATATAATTTATTGTCAAATTGGTTTCCATACAACACCCAGTGGTCATCCCAACAAGTGCCCTCCTCAATGCCCATCGCCCACTTTCTCCTCCCCCCCATCAACCCTCAATTTGTTCTCAGTATCCAAGAGTCTCTTATGGTTTGCCTTCTTCCTTCTCTGTAAATTTTTCCCCCTTCCCCTCCCCCATGGTCTTCTGTTAAGTTTCTCAAGATCCACATATGAGTGAAAACATATGGTATCTGTCTTTCTCTGCCTGACTTATTTCACTTAGCATAACACTCTCCACTTCCATCCACGTTGCTGCAAATGGCCAGATTTCATTCTTTCTCATTGCCAAGTAGTTTTCCATCGTATATATAAACCACATCTCTTTATACATATATCAGTTGATGGACATTTAGGCTCTTTCCATAATTTGGCTATTGTTGAAAGTGCTGCTATAAACATTGGGGTACATATGCCCCTATGCATCAGTACTCCTGTATCCCTTCGGTAGATTCCTAGCAGTGCTATTTCTGGGTCATAAGGTAATTCTAGTTTTAATTTTTTGAGGAACCTCCACACTGTTTTCCAGAGCGGCTGCACGAGTTTGCATTCCCACCAACAGTATAAGAGGGTTCCCGTTTCTCTACATCCTTGCCAGCATCTATAGTCTCCTGATCTGCTCATTTTAGCCACTCTGACTGGCGTGAGGTGATATCTGAGTGTGGTTTTGATTTGTATTTCTCTGATGAGGAGCGACATTGAGCATCTTTTCATATGCCTGTTGGTCATCTGGATGTCTTCTTTGGAAAAGGGTCTATTCATGTCTTCTGCCCATTTCTTCACTGGATTATTTGTTTTTCAGGTGTGGAGTTTGCTGAGTTCTTTATAGATTTTGGATACAAGCCCTTTATCTGATATGTCATTTGCAAATATCTTTTCCCATTCCGTCGGTTGCCTTTTAGTTTTGTTGATTGTTTCCTTTGCAGTGCAAAAGCTTTTTATCTTCATGAGGTCCCAATGGTTCATTTTTGCTTTTAATTCCCTTGCCTCTGGAGATGTGTCAAGTAAGAAATTGTTGCGGCTGAGGTCAAAGAGGTTTTTTCCTGCTTTCTCCTCTAGGGTTTGGATGGTTTCCTGTCTCACATTCAGGTCCTTTATCCATTTTGAGTTTATTTTTGTGAATGGTGTAAGAAAGTGGTCTAGCTTCATTCTTCTGCATGTTACTGTCCAGTTCTCCCAGCACCATTTGTTGAAGAGACTGTTTTTATTCCATTGGATATTCTTACCTGCTTTGTCAAAGATTAGTTGGCCATACATTTGTGGGTCCAATTCTGGGGTCTCTATTCTATTCCATTGGTCTGTGTCTGTTTTTATGCCCATACCATACTGTCTTGATGATTACAGCTTTGTAGTAGAGGCTAAAGTCTGGGATAGTGATACCTCCTGCTTTGGTTTTCTTCAATATTGCTTTGGCTATTCGGGGTCTTTTGTGGTTCCATATAAATTTTAGGATTGTTCTAGCTTTGAGAAGAATGCTGGTGCAATTTTGATTGATATTTCACTGAATGTGTGGATAGCTTTGGGTAGTATTGACATTTAACAGTATTTATTCTTCCAATCCATGAGCATGGAATGTTTTTCCATTTCTTTGTATCTTCTTCAATTTCCTTCATAAGCTTTCTATAGTTTTCAGCATACAGATCTTTTACATCTTTGGTTAGGTTTATTCCTAGGTATTTTATGATTCTTGGTGCCATTGTGAACGGCATCAGATTCTTTATTTCTCTTTCTGTTGCTTTATTATTGGTGTATAAAAATCCGACCTATTTCTGTACATTGATTTTGTATCCTGCGACTTTGCTGAATTCATGTGTCAGTTCTAGCAGGCTTCTGGTGGAGTCTGTCGGGTTTTCCATGTAGAGTATCATGTCGTCTGTGAAAAGTGAAAGTTTGACTTGATCTTTGATAATTCTGATGCCTTTTATTTCATTTTGTTGTCTGATTGCTGATGCTAGGACTTCCAACACTATGTTAAACAACAACGGTGAGAGTGGACATCCCTGTCATGTTCCTGATCTCAGGGGGAAACTCTCAGTTTTTCCCCATTGAGGATGATATTAGCCGTGGGCTTTTCATAAATGACTTTTATGATGTTTAAGTATGTTCCTTCTACCCCGACTTTCTTGAGGGTTTTTATTAAGAAAGGATGCTGAATTTTGTCAAATGCTTTTTCTGCATCGATTGACAGGATCATATGGTTCTTATCTTTTCTTTTATTAATGTGGTATCACATTGATTGATTTGCGAATATTGAACCTGCCTATAGCCCAGGAATGAATCCCACTTGATCATGGTGAATAATTCCTTTTATATGTTTTGGAATTCGATTTGCTAGTATCTTGTTGAGAATTTTCGCATCCATATTCATCAGGAATATTGGCCTGTAGTTCTCTTTTTTTGCTGGGTCTCTGTCTGGTTTGGGAATCAAAGTAATTTTGGCTTCATAGAATTAGTCTGGAAGTTTTCCTTTCATTTCTATTTTTTGGAACAACTTGCAAGGATAGGTATTATCTCTGCTTTAAATGTCTGGTAGAATTCCCCAGAGAAGCCATCTGGTCCAGGGCTCTCTTATTTGTTGGGAGATTTTTGATAATGGATTGAATTTCTTCACTAGTTATGGGTCTGTTCAAATTTTCTATTTCTTCTTGTTTGAGTTTTGGTAGTGTATGGGTATTTAGGAATTTGTCCATTTCTTCCAGGTTGTCCAGTTTGTTGGCATATAATTTTTCATAGTATTCCCTGATAATTCTGGGAACATAATTCCCTTGTATTTCTGAGGGGTTTGTCATAATAAATCAATTCTCATTCATTATTTTATCTATTTGGATCCTCTTTCTTCTTTTTGAGGGGCTTGTCTAGAGGTTTATTAATTTTGTTTATTTTTTCAAAGAACCAACTCTTGATTTCATTGATCTGTTCTACTGTGGTTTTTGGATTCTATATTGTTTATTTCTGCTCTGATCCTTATTGTTTATCTTCTTTGGCTAGATTTGGGGTGTGTTTGCTGTTCTGCTTCTAGTTCCTTTAGGTGTCCTGTTAGATTTTGTACTTGGGATTTTTCTTGTTTCTTGAAATAGGCCTGGATTACAATGTATTTGCCTCTTAAGACTGCCTTTGCTGCATCCCAAAGGTTTTGGATTGTTGTATTTTCATTTTCATTTGTTTCCATATATTTTTAAATTTCTTCCCTAATTGCCTGGTTGACCCATTCATTCTTTAGTAAGATGTTCTTTAACCTCCATGCTTTTGGAGATTTTCCAGACTTTTTCCTGTGGTTGCTTTCAAGTTTCATAGCATTGTTATCTGAAAGTGTACATGGTATGATCTCAATTCTTTTATACTTATTAAGGGCTGTTTTGTGACCCAGTATGTGATCTATCTTGGAGAATGTTCCATGCACACTTGAGAAGAAAGTGTATTCTGTTGCTTTGGGATGAAGAGTTCTAAATATATGTGTCAAGTCCATCTGATCCAATGTATCATTCAGGGCCATTGTTTCTTTACTGATTCTCTGTCTAGATGATCTATCCATTGTTGTAAGTGGAATATTAAAGTCCCCTGCAATTAGCACATTCTTATCAATAAGGTTGCTTATGTTTGTGATTCATTGTTTTATATATTTGGGGGCTCCTGTATTCGGTGCATAGACATTTATAATTGTTGGCTCTTCCTGATGGATAGACCCTGTAATTATTATATAATGCCCTTCTTCATCTCTTGTTACAGCTTTTAATTTAAAGTCTAGTTTGTCTGATATAAGTATGGCTACTCCAGCTTTCTTGTGACTTCCAGTAGCATTATAGATAGTTCTCCATCCCCTCACTTTCCATCTGAAGGTGTCCTCAGGTCTAAAATGAGTCTCTTATAGACAGCAAATAGATGGGTCTTGTTTTTTTTTAATCCATTCTGATACCCTATGTCTTTTGGTTGGAGCATTTAGTCCATTTATATTCAGTGTTATTATTGAAAGATGTGGGTTTAGAGTCATTGTGACATCTGTAGTTTTCATACTTGTAGTGATGTCTCTGGTACTTTGTGGTCCTTGCAACATTTCACTCACAGAGTTCCCTTTAGAATCTCTTGTAGGGCTGATTTAGTTGTGATGAATTCCTTTCAAGTTTTGTTTGGGATAACCTCTATCTCTCCTTCTTTTCTGAATAATAGTCTTGCTGGATAAAGGATTCTTGGCTGCATATTTTTCCCGTTCATCACATTGAAGATTTCCTGCCATTCCTTTCTGGCCTGCCAAGTTTCAGTAGATAGGTCTGCTACTATTCTTATGTGTCTACCTTTGTAAGTTAGAGCCTGTTTATCCTTAGCTGCTTTCAGAATTTTCTCTTTATCTTTGTATTTTGCCAGTTTATGATATATCATGCAAAAGATCAATTCAAGTTACGTTTGAAGGGAGTTCTCTGTGCCTCTTGAATTTCAATGCCTGTTTCCTTCCCCAGATCAGGGAAGTTCTCAGCTATGATTTGTTCAAGTATAGCTTCAGCCCCTCTCTCTCTCTCTCTCTTCTTCTGCAATTCCTATGATATGGATATTGTTCTGTTTGATGGAATCACTTAGTTCTCTAATTCTCCCCTCATGATCCTGGATTTTTTTTCTCTCTTTTTTTCAGCTTCCTCTTTTTCCATAATTTTATCTTCTATTCACCTATTCTCTCTGTGCCTCTTCAATCTGCACTGTGGTCACCTCCATTTTATTTTGAACCTCATTTATAAAATTTTTTAATTCATCATGACTATTTTTTAGTCCCTTGATCTCTGCAGCAGTAGATGCTCTGCTGTCTTCTGTGCTTTTGTCAAGCCCAGCGATTAACCTTATGACCATTATTCTAAATTCTTGTTTAGTAATGTTGCTTATATCTGGTTTGATCAATTCTTTAGCTGTCACTTCTTCCTGGAATTTCTTTTGAGGAGAATTCTTCCATTTCATCATTTTGGCTAGTTTTCTGTCCCTTATGAGTTCTAAAAGCTTGTTATGTGCTCTGCGTCTGAGAACACTGCTATATTAAAGGGGGGTCATACACTGTCCAGGGTCTGGCCCTTCAGGAGGTATTTTTTTTTTTTGGAGAGTGTTACTTGTCTGTTGTTTTGACTTCAGTTACTGTATCTCCCTACTCATAGTGATGTTTTGGACCCTCCACCAGGTGTGCTTTGATTTGTTCCTTGAAGTAGCCCTGGAAAGGAAAACAAACAGACAGACAAACAGGAAACCAAAACATGCAAACACACAAACCAAGAAAACAAACAAAGAAAAACAAAAAACCAAAAAACTAAAAACAATCCAAAAGCAAAAACCAGAAACACCAGCTACAAGCAAAGAACAGTGTAGAGGCAGTGCTGATGGAAGAGTGCATACAAAGAGAGAAATGACAGGGGCGGGAAAAGTAAAAAATAAACATTGACCAGGAAGAGAGGCTAAAGGCCTAACCCAGAGAGAGAGAAAGGAAAATAAGGAAGGGGGCAGGAAAAAGAAATGAAAATAAAGTTACCCAGACAGAGAAATGATATGGCTTGGTTATTCCAGAGAGAGAAGGGAATGTAAAGAAGGAGGTGTAGAACATGTATCAAGAGAATGGATTAAATATGTCTGTTTAAACAAACCAATAACCAGAGTAAATAGCCTAGAGGAGGGAAGAGATAAGAAGGAGAAATGGAAGGGAGAATATATCCAAATAATAAGAATTGTCCTACAGTTAATCCAGGCAATGCAACAGTGCTGGAATGGAGAAGGGGACTGTCTGGTTCTACAGTGTCTATCCCACTTCAGTAGATATGCAGTTACCCATGGAGAGGGGGGTGGTTTGGTGTAGGCTGGTCCCGCATCCACTGCGGGCCCCACCGACCAATCCCTGAGGCCCTGCCTTGGTGGTGGTGGGGAGAAAAATGGCAACCCCCCAGTCTCTTCTCCACCACCCAGTGTCCCAAATCACTCCTTTGGAGCTGTCCTCACTGTGCTGCAGGCACAGATGAGGCTGTCTGTCTCACTCCACTGACTCCCTTGCCCCAGTGCTTGGCTGGGAATTAAACTCCCACTCCATATGCCCCGGTACTGGGAAAGCACCTCCCGATATGTGGTCCCAGCTGGTTTTGTCCTGTGTTGCAGCACTTCAGGGGAGGGGACCGGTTTCTCCTGCTGTGGACTGTGCCCTTGATCTGCCACTGAACCTGGAGGTGGCTCCCCTCCTCCCCAGGTGCGCGAACAGAGCAGCCGGCCCCAGTCCGAAGATGGTATCTGCAGTTAGAGATCCTCCAACCTGCAGTTAGAGATGAGATCCCTCTCTGTCCTGGTCCAAGGTTTTTTCTCCTGTCCAGATACAGTCCAACACTTCCCCAGCCACTCTTTGTCTTCCCTTTGTCTCTCTGCAGAAGGGGATCCCTCCCCTTTGTGCCTACGAGGCCTGTTTTATCTCCCCCAGTTCGAAATCACCCACCTATGGCCCCTCAGATTGTCCCAGTTTCTCCCTGGTAGACTAGTCTCTTTTCCTCCCAGACTCTTGGGGTTCAAAGTCCTTTAGCTTCAGTCCTTCTTTGTTTGAGAGATGTGGGAAGTACGGATTCCCCTACTTCTCCCCCATGTTGACTCCAGTCCAATTACATACCAGAAATCTGTGGAATTTTTATGTACTAATAATGAAGCAAGAGAAAGAGAAATTAAGGAAGCAGTCTTGTTTACAATTGCACCAAAGATACTAAACTACCTAGGAATAAACATAACCAAGGAAGTGAAAGACCTGTACCTGAAAATTGTAAAACATTGATGAAAGATATTGACAATGATGCAAACAAGTGGAAAGATATTCCATGATCATGGATGAGAAGAATAAATATTGTTAAAATATCTGTACTATCCAAAGCAATCTACAGATTCAATGCAATCTCTCTCAAATTACCAAAACATTTTTCACAGAACTAGAACAAACAATTCTAAAATTTGTAGGGAACCACAAAAGACCCCAAATAGCCAAAAACAATCTTGAAAAAAGAAAAATAAAGCCTGAGGTATCACAATTCCAGATTTCAAGTTATACTACAAAGATGTAGTAATCAAAACTAACATGGTCCTGACACAAAAATAGGCACATAGATCAATGGAACAGAATAGAAAACCCAGAAATGAACCCACAACTATATGGTCAAGTAATCTTCAACAAAGCAGGAAAGAGTATGCAATGGGAAAAAGACAGTCTCTTCAATAAATGGTGTTGAGAGAACTGGGCAGCAACATGCAAAAGAATAAAACTGGACCAATCTCTTACACCATACACAAAAAGAAACTCAAAATGGTTAAAGACCTAAATGTGAGTCCTGAAACCATAAAAACCTAGAAGGAAGCATAGGCAGTAATTTCTTTGCCATTGGCTGTAGCAATATTTTTCTAGATATATATCCTGAGGCAAAGGAAATAAAAGCAAAAATAAGCTATTGGGGCTATATCAAAATAAAAAACTTCTTCACAGTGAAGCAAACAACCAAGAAAACCAAAAGATAGCCCACTGAATGGGAGAAGATACTTGCAAATGACATCTCTGATAAAGGATTAGCATCCGAAATATATAAAGAACTGATACAACTCAACACCAAAAAAACCAAATAACCTAATTAACATATGGGCACAAGACGTGAATAGACATTTCTCCAAAGAAGACATACAGACGGCCAACAGACTCTTGAAAAGATGCTTAACATCACTCATCGTCAGGGAAATGCAAATCAAAACCACAATGAGATATCACTTCACACCTGTCAGAATGACTAACATCAACAACACAAGAAACCACAGCGGTTAGAGAGGATGTGGAGAAATAGGAACCCTCATACACTGTTGATGAGAATGTAAACTTGTGCAGCTCCTGTGGAAAACAGTATGGGACTTCCTCAAAAATTTAAAAATGAGGCCTACCCTATGATCCAGTAATCACGCTACCGGGTATTTACCTGAAGACTGAAACAAAACAAAACGAAACACTAATTCAAAGGGATTCATGCACCCTTATGTTTACTGCAGTATTATTTACAACTGTCAAGATATGGAAGCAGCCAAAGTGTTCATCGTTTGATGAATGGATAAAGAGGATGTGGTATATATATATTCAATGGAATATTATTCAGCCATAAAAAGACTGAAATCTTGTTATTTGCAATGACAGGGTTGGAGGTAAAGAGTATGATGCTAAGTGAAATAAGTCAGTCAGAGATGGACTCGTATGTGGAGTTTAAGAAACAACAAATGACCAAAGGAAAAAAAAGAGACATACCAAGAAACAAACTCTTAACTATGGAGAACAAACTGGTGGTTACCAGAGGGGAGGTGGTGGGGGGGATAGGCAAAATAGGTGATGGGGATTAAGGAGTGCACTTACCATGATGGGCACTAAGCAATGTCTAGAATTGTTGAATCACTGTATTATACACCTGCAACTAATATCACACTGTATGTTAATATACTGGAATTAAAATTAAAAACAATAAAAAAGTAACAGTGATTGAGACCATATAGCTTGCAGTTTAAGAGATTCATCAGTGCAGTAGAGTAATAGAAAATTCAGAAATTCAAAATCGTATAGAACTTTATAACATAGTAGAAACAGTATGACAGCAGGGAAAAGGATCGTTATTCAATATGCTTTGTAGAAACTGGATCTCAGTAAGGAAGAGAATAAACTCAGAGCTATACCATAGAATAGACACTCAATAAGTCAAAGAACAAACTATTTAAAAACAACCTGTCAAAAAAGGAGCTTGAAGGAAAAAATTCACGTAACTGAATACTATGGAAGACTGTCATGGGACAGCTTGAAGGTCCGTATCACTATGTTGCCTGACTACAGGGGCACCATTCATGTACAAATTTCTGTGATAGCAGAAGATGTTGTAAGTACATATTGAAAAGAAAAGACATAGGTTGGGGAAATTTTATATCTGAATAAGTGTAAAAATTTTATAGAAATGTATAATGTTCCCATTTGGATACTACTTTGAATGTAGTAAAAAATGAATAGATGTTTTGTTGCTGATGGAAAAGATGTTGTATCTTATCATGTGATAAAATGTCCATCCATGCTAGTGATTAAAAACAGACAAATAAAAACAACTCAGAGATACTATTATATCCCCATTAAAGTAACAAAACTAGTGATAAAATCCAATGATGACAAGGTTGGAAAGAAATAGTTTCATGAGAAATTGTATATTAGCCCGGTCTCTTTGGAGATCAGTGTGGTGATGCCCCTAAAAGGTTGTAAAGATGTTTATAAGTTTTGACCAGATAATTGCTTGCTGCCACAGGGAAGCACTTATTGTTTAAGGCCAAAGATGCTCATAAGAAAATCGATTATAAAAACATAAAGGATAATGAATAGGCATGTCTATAGCTGTTAAAAATGGCAAAAGCCTAGATGATGTAAAGTGAAAGATGAGAACGTGAATGATTGTTCTCTGCTGGCTACTATCATATAAAGCTATGTATGGACATTGATAGATATCAAGAGTTAGTTCAGTTTACAGAGTACTTGCTAGGAGGTATGCTAGGCTCTCAGAGACAGAGGAAAAAGACAGGCATAGATACCCAGGTAAGTGTGCAGATATTTTCATTGTAGTAAGCGATACCAAAATAAATGTAACAACTAGCATTTAGGGCATAGTTAATACATCCCACGTATAATTCTAAGCACTTTACATAAACCTCAAGTAATTATCCTGATAACCCTTGAGGTGGAAACCATTCTTCTTCTTCTTTTACAGAGGAGGAAGCAAAGATAAGAGAGGTCAGGTCCTGTGCCCAAGGTCGTATAGCTCTGAGAGAGGTCAGCCTAAGGTTTTGCCAGAGCTTCGAGGTGGAACAGCTAATCCAAGCCGGGGAAGACCAGAAGTGTTTCCGGAGAAGGTGATACGTTCTCTGAGTTCAGCAGGACAGGAAGACAGATGGGGCAAGGGCATTGCCAGCAGAGAAACTGAGTGAATCAAGGCAGAGAGGAGAGGCGGTGTGGCATGGTGCATCCATGGACTGCTGGCAAGGCGTATTGCTGGAACACAAGGTTTCATGGGGAAAGGGGCAGGTATCAGATGTGGGCATGCATCAAATCAGTAGGGCTTTATATGTTGTGATGAAAACTTTGGACTTAATTTTGTCGAATTTGACTTCAATGATGGAAGAGAGAAGTACTAGCATTTATTGCTTACTATCATGTGACAAACCCTCTTTTATGTGTTTGACAAGGGTTATTTCAACAGATCACATTCTTTCTACAAAACTTTCTGTATTAATAAGACACAGAGAGCACAGGTTATTTTCATCAGCCCAAAGGCTCTGTGACAACCTATCCCATTTCATGTTGACACCATAAGAAAGATACTGCCAGAATTAATGTTACAAAGTACTGTTTTAAATGGGAAAGTGATAAGAATAATGTCCATGTGTTATTTATACTAGATAAAAGCTTCATAAATATTATATTATTAACCTTAAAGTGACAGGAACAATTAACCAGAAACCAACATATCAGAACTACAAATCATCTTTTTTTTAAAAAAAGTTAATTTGTTTTGAGAGAGAGAGAGAGAGAGAGCAAGCAGGGGAGAGGCAGAGAGAGAGGGAGGGAGAGAATACCAAGCAGGTTCCATGCTGTCAGCCTCACTGAGAGGCTGGAACCCATGACTGTGAGATCATGACCTGAGCCAAAATCAAGAGTTGGGTGCTCAACCAACTGAGCTACCCAGAAGCCCCACAACTCATCTTTTTTAAAGGTATTTTTTCTATTTTTTTTATTAAGTTTTTAATTCTAGCATAGTTAACAAATAGTGTTATATTAGTTTCAGGTATAGATTATATGATGATTCAATAATCTATACATTACTCAGTGCTCATCATGATAAGTGTACTCTTGAATCCCCATCACCTCTTTAGAAACATAAATCATCTTGCTCTCACCCTGTGATTCCAGTTTGGACCTTCCACCATGTGTGTTTTAATTTGTTCATTGAAGTAACCCTGGAAAAAATGAAAAAGGGGGAGGGTGGAAGAAGGCTTACCCCATAGAAAGACAGAAATGACAGGGGCAGAAAAAAAAGACCAGGCAGAGAATCAAAGAAGCCATAGGTCCCACCAAGCTGCCTCCGTACACTCGTGGAGATGTTTCTGTCACTCTGTAGCCTGGATTCCTGAGTTCCAAGGGTTCTGATCTCAATACTGCTGTGTTCCAGGGACCATGTTAATTCTGGTTCCCCTACTTCTCCGCCATCTTGGTTCTCCCCTCTGTGATTCCACTTTAAGGAGAAATAAGCAAAAGACAAAAAAAAAAGTTGCTTTAGACATATTAAGAGAAAAACCAACTTCTGAGTCAAGTCCTAAGGTCAACGAACATTCATTCTGACTCACTGTCTCTACCCTGCAGTGTGTACAATGAGGCCTGGTGTCCAGAGCAAAGACCACTGACCCTGCAGGATGGCAATTATCAATTCAGTTCATTGTGCTATACTTAATAAAGCAGGGGAATTTAACAGACAGTATAGAATAATTTTTGTATGGGGCCTTTCCAGGAGCTGGAGTTTTCTCCAGAACAAGGGAGTTCTTGAGCTGAGACATGAGATATGGAGTTTGTCAGGTAGATAAACAGGAAGGAAGTATATTCCAGTTCGGGGGCCCTGAAGCCCCACTGTACATGGTGGGTTTGCAGACATATAAAGAGTTTTCCACAGTGGAGGGTAAAGTTAGCAGGAGGTGTATGAGGCGGTGAGGTTGGTTTGTCCTCAGGGACCAGATTACCAAGGGCCTTGAAGAAGGTTGAACAGGATGGATCAGGATCAGATTCATGTAATCGAAAGACACCTGCAGAGGCAGAGTGGAGCCACCATGGAGGGGACAAGAAAAGCCCCGAGACCAGTGAAGACATGAGCCATCTCCAAGTATGAGATCACAGCTGTCTCAACTGTGGTTGTTGAAGTGAAGAGGAAAGGTAACAGTTGTTTAGGGAGACGGTAGTGGTGAGTGTGGCAGAAAGTGAGAGGAGGGTGTAAGAGGAATCCAGGTTTCTGGCCTAGGTCCCTAAGTGATGGCGGGACTTGTAGCTAATATGGAAGCAGGAGGAGCAGGATTGGGGGTTGAGATGTAAATCCTGGTAACACTAGTCCTAATTTCATACTTTAATAACTATAGGGACAGGTTATTCCTCCCAGTCCCTGGTGATGGAACAGCTCAAGTCAGATCAGTCCTTGACAGAACTGAAGGAGTCGTGGGCCTACCACATGGAAAGGCACCATTTTCCATTTCTAAGAAGCAAAAATAGGTCCCACTCACTTTTTTTCCTTTTTAAAAAATAATTATACAACTTCTATGTGACCATAGGCCTGTTGGAAAAATTCAAGTTTTGTAATTTTCCTTTGCTAGGTTTATCAGAATAAGTCAGCAGTCCTCAAACTTTTGAATTCAGGACTTCTTTATACTCTCAAAAATTATTAAAGACCCAAAAAAGCTATCATTATGTGGATTATACCTATTGATATTTACACATTAGAAATTAAAACAGAAATTTAAAAACGGTTAATTTATTTTAAATGAATAATAATAAATGTTAACATAATACCTATTAAATGTTAACATAAATAACATATTTTTTAAATGTTTATTTATTTTGAGAGAGAAAGAGCACATGCACATAAGCAGGGGCGGGGCAGAGAGATGGGGAGAGAGAATCTCAAGCAGGCTTTGTGCTAAGAGCACAGAGCCTGATGCAGGGCTCAATCTCATGAATCGTGAGATCATGACCAGAGCTGAAATCAAGAGTTGGAGGCTTAACTGACTGAGCCAGCCAGGTGCTCCTAAATAACATATTTTTAAATAAAAATATATTTCCCCCCAAAATACTTAGCGAGAACAGAGGCATAGCTATATAGTTAGGCTAACTTGTTCAGAGACAGATTGATATTCTCATACATGCTTCTGCCTTCAATCTGTTGCTGTATCACACATCATGCACCTCCATAGAACTTCCATACATACGTGACAGGATGAGAGTGACAAAAACATAGTCTCGACCTCACAGATGCCCTGAAAGGATCTCAGGGACCCCAGAGGCCCCTGGACTACACTTTGAGAATCACTGAACTAAGCACATTAAGGGAGGCATCACAGCTGAAGTGTAGTTGGGTTTCAGTGAGGTGCCTGGCGGTCTCAAGAGAGACATCTACCTTCCGACCACTCAGCTTCTCATTAAATTTAGCTCTGCCTTGGAGCAGCTTTGGGGCATTACATGAGTCATGCAGCTCTCTGTGCCTGGCTTGCACCACCTGTGAGATGAAGTGGTAAGACTAGAACATCTCCAAGGACTCTTCATGCTCTAAAATTCAATACATTTATAGGGCTGCCTGTAGCAGGTGCTCAGTACACATATTTTGAATAAATATGTGAAAAGTTGAATAAAGAAAGACTGCATGATGTTGTTGAAAGGACTTTGCGTTGGGTGGAAACTTGTACCAGAATTCAAGGGTCACAAACACACACACATTTTCCAGCCAAGTGTCCTGAACAGATGAAGTAAACAGATGCAAGATGGTGAGGAATGGTTAGATCTATGATTAACTGCAGGGCTCGTATCCTACTTAGATGAAATAAAGTTCAGAATTTGTAATAGGCACTATTCTAGACCAGCTACACAGGCTGGGTGTGGCCTGTGGGCTGTGGGTTACAACTTCTGAACCAGATGGTCACTTGGATTCCTTCTGATTTACTGGACCTCTTCCTGGAAGACCAGGTGCCTTGTGCCCCCTCCCTTTTTCCTCCCAATCTAAACCTATTCATGGGAAAGGATCTAATAAACTCATTCATCGAAGGCAACCTCAACCAGTGAGACCAATACCATGAGATATATTTACATGTTTACAGTGTTAGTCTTAAGCCAAAATCGGGAAGCTCTGATGGTGGAGTTGGAGCATCAATGATGAGACCAGAGCAGGGAGTCTTGGCCATGGTCCAGAATCCATGCTGCATGTGCCTACATGCCCCAAGTTGGGAGCTGGAGCATTACCTATAAAGATCTTCTCTACAGAATCACTAGGTGCTTTGATCGTCAGAGACATTTCTCCTGGGAATCTATGTCCCAGGGAGGTCTCAGGTGAGGTATGCCTCACCTGGAGCCAGGGCCCTCCTTTCTAGTAGGAATTCACTTCCTGAAGCCACCCACACCCAGACATTTGCTACAGTTAACCAGCATCTTTGATGCCATATACTGGGGCTTCCTGAATAGGAATCTTCAGGTGGGGTTTTTCAGAAGTGTTGAGATGAGCAGTCTGCTACCTTCTCAGAAAACATGTTGGAAAGTCGATAAACCCCTTTCTGAGTGCCCTTCCCTGCTCCTCTGCATTCCATAGAGCCAGGTCACCAGGGGTATACTAAGGACAGCCCTACTGAACCATTACTGGAAGAACAATAGAAGGGTAGGTGAAGGTAAAGGGACTTTTCCATCTCCTAAAAACGGGGGAATCTAGAGTCTGGATTGACTTTCAACCAATCAATCCTATATAGCAGCTTGATTTGCCAAATGCCTTCACACAGATATCACTCTGAAACCCTCGGGCTTCAGACAAGAGAATTCTAAGTCTCTAAGACTTCTTTGGTCGCTAATGATTCAGGGAGTTGGTGTTTTCTCCACTGGTATAAATCAAGACCATCACAACCAAGATTATTATAAAATGAGCCTCAAGGCTCAGGGAGGACCCACCTATTTTAAGAGAGTATTGGACACACACAAAAATTCTAGGTCTCTCAAAAGAATCCTGAGACTTTTGTTGCAATGGAATCTGTTACCGACCACTCAGCTAATTGTCAGACCATTGTCTTCTTAGTTTATGAATTGTGCACACACAGGCAGTCTCAAGAACATTTAGAGATTAACTTACAACAGAGCTGGCCATGAGATCTGAGCATGAAGGACAGCAGGGCACAGTCATGATGTCACAGAGATGGTGAAGGATAATCCCTGACATGGAAAGAGACAGGGAGTGGGTCTCTACCAGCTCTTTGCTCTTGGTTTCCTCTTTGAATGAATTACCTTAAAGGGCCTAGAAGTGTCACTGAGATGTTATGAAAAAACCCTAAGTCTAGACCACAATGGCCAGATTGTTCCACTCCACTCCCCGACACACACACACACACACACACACACACACACACACACTTGGAGCTGAGGGAGAACTGAACCCAGTATTTCCTTAGACCTGGCAACAGAATCCCTGCTCTGAGCCCTGGCCCTTAGGAAGTTCCTTGTTTTCGAGAGACTTCTCAAAGGTGGTTTCCCTCTGGTGTCTGAGACTGTCTGGGCCTAGCAGTGCCATCTGGACAGGGCACCTTGAGCCCAGACAGGAACCTACATAGACTTTGGTCTGTGGTCCCATATCACCCCTTTGGGTGTCTCCAACCCTCTAGCTTGTGCATGGGGTTGACCAGATGCCACCACGGGCTCTAGGATTTGCTTTTACACAGTTATCCCATGTGGCCTGGTGGGCAGATTGCTCCTGTTGGCAGATGTGACATTTCTTTTGTGGGATTGTGTAAGATTGGCTTCCAGAAGGGTGCTAACACTCCAGTTCTTCATATTGACTTCCTCCCTACCCTGCCACACACACCCGAGGGGCAGCCCTGTGTGAACCCATCCATACATCAAAGAGGCACTAGGGGATTGAATCATCTCCTCCATCTGTGTTTGTTTGTGTGAAAAAAGGGGAAGACAGTGGAGTCTGAGGAGAGAGCAAAGGGAAGTCCATTTCCTCTGCTCTTCCTTTGACTGTATCTGTGATTGAAGGCTGGCTTTCTTGACTCTCTGACAGCAGGGGTTTGTCTCAGGCCTGTGGGAAGTGAGGTATCATCTGGTACTTCCCTAGTGGAGGAAAAAATGAGGCCCTGAAAGTGGAAGTTCCCACTGGGCAGATATGTGACCCATTAACTTTCCTCCCAGAACTCAACCAAAGTGTCTCTTAGGTCTGACGTTGGGTTTTTTATTGTTGTTGTTGTTTTGTTTTTTATGATGGCAGTGGGTGCAGCTTCTAGGGATGGGACTTTGATATGCTCTATTCCACCCTATAAAATATAAGCATGCTTCAAGAACAAGCTACTAGGCCACCTCTCCAAGCACCTCACACACCTCCTGGGTGCGGTCCTGATATGCTCCCCACACTATTTCTACTGAATTGAACTTGAACCTCACTGAACTGAACACAATATTTAGTTAATATTTTGAATTAGTATTTTAAAACTTACTTCTTTTTTATATTCTGTCTCCCTCACTAGAGTATAAACTGGTTGAGGGCAGCAACCTTGCATGTCTCATCTCTAGTTGACTAGAACAGTTAACAAGGTAGATGCTCAGTAAATATTTTCAAATGGTTGAATGAATGATGTTATCATTGGACTTTTGTGGACTAATTGTCCATGTATATTCTATACCCTATTCTGTTTAAATTCTTAGGTGGTGTCTATATATGAAGGAACTTCTCATATATTGTTAATGTTTCTTTCCTTGAAATGGTCTGCTGACCTTGCCTTAACTTTCAGCCCAGTGCAGTCCCACTAATATCTATTGAGTTTGGCTGTCTGGAATGGAAGCTTCTGAAACAGGCAGACTGAGGAGGGTTTGAATCCTGGCTCTGCTATTTTCTACTTGTGTAACCTTGGACAAGTTATTCGCCTTACCAAACCTTGGTTTCTCCATCTGAAATACAAGGACAAAAATATCTACCTCAGGGAGTATCATGGTATGATACATCTTACTGCTCAGTAAGTGAGCACACTGCCTACCATATTGGAAATACTACAGCTGTTAATACTGTTTTCTCCTCATTGCCTACTGCTAACCACTGGTCTGTGCTAACCACTGAGGATGCAGAGATGAACAAGATGCCTTTTAAAGCTCCCAATCCAGACAAGAAGATGCCTGAGCAGCAGACCGGGGCATGAGGGTGAGGCAGGACTGGCTTTCAGGCCTCAGAGCTTGGAGTAGAGGCATGAGTGAAAGATAGCACTGTGGGAGGGAGGCAGCAAAGAGAGGGGGAAGGCCAAAACCCCAGCCTAGGTGAGTCAATGGTCCAGAAAGGATGGGTGGGGTGAGACTGTCAGAAGAGTGAGTGCAGAGGCTGGGCACCCTGGGCGGGGGGCAGGTGGAGGCTGGAGCTAGTCCCTGAGCTGCAGGTTCTTTCCTTGATACCTCATGTGTAGTGTGAGAGAGGTATTAAGGGCTGGTTGGACATTGCTGTCTAGGAGTTTAGAGACTAGTAAGGAAGACCGACACGTAAGCAAACAATATTACAAACAGTGTTATTAGAATATTGTATGCGCGCCGTGTCCAGAGGAAGCACATCGGAGGGAGTGGCTTGTGCTGTGGCCTGGGAGGGAAGGCGTGGTGCTTGTGGCAGCAACCAAGGAAGGCTTCAGAGACAAAGAGCTTAGGAGGATTTGGAGGATGAGAAAGAATTCAGTGGGGGTGAGAAATGGAGTTGCTGGAGGGTCGGGATCTAAGATGGGGGAATGAAGCAGAATGGTATATGTCTGGGTGTTTTCAATGTTCTGTAACAAATTAGGACTTTACCTGGGCTGTCGGGGGTGCATGGATGGGGCTGGAGGCGCATCTTGGGATCCTTTTCCAATGGACAGGTCGGGCTCATGTTTCCTTACAGAGAACGGGTCCCACTCGGTATGAAGCAGGCCACCATGATCGCTGGGGCACCCCCCTCCTGTTCTCAGTCTGAGTGAACGGGGTAGGAATACTGGCTTCGGAGTCTCACAGAACTCTGCTGTTCACCAGCTGTGGGGCACTGAGCAAATCACCTCACCTTTCTAACCTTAGAGTTTCCTCATTTGGAAAACAGGGATGAAAATGGTGCACCCTTAATGGGGTTGTTTTAATAATTAAATAATTTAATATTAATTTTTAATTTAATTTTTTTAATTTAAAATTTAAAATTTTTAAAAAATTTTTTAATGTAATTTTTAATTAAATATTAATATTTAATAATTAAATGAGATGGTGCATGGAGAGGGCTTTGTATGGAAACCACTGCACAATACACCTGGGGTACATATCGGTAAGCATCCAATCATTCATTCACCCATGCATTGGTTCATTTAACAGCAGACACAGGGAACACAAATACGAACAAGGCCCAGTCCCTGCCCATAAGGAGCCCGTGCTGAGTATTTGTGTGGGAAGGCAGACGAACAAATAGGTGATTACCATGTGTGTGATAAGTGCAATGGCAGAGGCACCCACAGAGTCTTGACAGAAGCACAAATGAAGGGCACACTCGTTGCCATGATCACGATCATCATCAGAGCATGGATGAAGTGTTGAGGAGAGGTCCCAGTCCCCAGGAGTCAGATCAGGACCAGCCTTGAAAGTCAAGTCAAAGCTGCCAGCCTTATCCTGAAGGCCACAGGAGCAAACTGAAAAATCTGAAGCGGTGGGGGGATGTGCTGCTATCTGCATTCAGGAAGGTCACTCTGGCCTCAGGGAGAATGGTTAGGAAGCTATAGAATTCCAGGTGAGAAATAATGAGGTGCCGTCCAGGAACTGAGGGTCCTGATGAGGCCCGAGAGCCACAACCTGGCAGGGGAGTAAGACTGATGGGAATTTTCAATCCGAGTTTAGGATATCAAGAATCCCTTAAGGAATATTTAATGTAGTTCCCAAAACACACACAAAGCCAGAGAAGGACAGGTATCATATGTTTTCACTCATATGTGGATCTTGAGAAACTTTAACAGAAGACCATGGGGGAAGGGGAGGGGGAAAACTAGTTACAAACAGAGAGGGAGGGAGGGAGGCAAACCATGAGACTCTTAAATACAGAAAACAAACTGAGGGTGGATGGGAGGGTGGGAGAGAGGGGAAATGGGCATTGAGGAGAACACTTGTTGGAATGAGCACTGGGTGTTGTTTGTAAGCCAATTTGACAGTAAATTATATTAATAAAAAATACATTTTCCATTGTCATATTGTAACTGGTTTATTTATAGAAATTTGTAGAAAAAAATATTTATAGAAAAAAAATAAAGAGTGGGATAGCCAACTTTGTCTTTGACCCTTTATTATTTAAAATGACACCTCAGCTAAGGCTAGCTAGAATACTATTTCTCTGAATTGGTTTCTCCCATGAACGGTTTTGTTGTTTGAATATCCTGTACTCTGTTTCAGAGAAATCTGATTTGATGCAAGACTATATTTCTCTTCTATCAATGCATGCCATCAAATTGGCCGTATCTCAAACCTGGTGAATGTATTGAGGAAATAATGGACTGTCATCTCACACAGTCAATGCTCTATAAACACTGGGTTTCTCTGCTTTATGTATGATTTGTGTCCAAGGGAGTTGAAAATACATGTCAGTGTTATCACTCACAGATTTCCTAATCAAACGCCAGACACTGCCCACCACATCTTGTATTTAACTTCGGGTTCTCAGAAATGAGTGTTATAGGAACACTGCATTCACTTACACCAGTTACTTCCCTTTCTTCTAGCTCTTATGCAATTTAGTTCCTTGCTGAGCATCTTCATTGTCCCAGGGTAAAGAAGAATTTCAGAGTGTTTTCCAGATGCGACTTCACTGCTTTCGGTAAACTGTTTCCCTGTCTCTTTTGCCCCTCAGGAACCACACTCTTAGCTCCAGACAGATTGAATGCCCCGGTCCGCTGCCGGAACTCTGGGGCTTCGGGTCTCTTGTATCCTCTGTCAAGCCTTGGTGTGAATCAGAAGTTAGGTGGTGCCTTCCTCAGGGACTCAATCGCATGCATTCAGTGTCCCAGGTAGGAAAGTTAACTCTTTTGTGTTTTTGATCCGTGCCATTTATACCTCTATTTCTTCTGCCCACCCCCCACCCCCCCCCCCCCGCAAATTGGGGTGGACTATATCCTAATGAATTTTTTGATGCCACATCAAGCCTGTTTGACCTAAAATAATCTGCTTCTGGGGTGCCTGAGTGGCTCGGTTGGTTGAGCATCTGACTCTTGATTTCAGCTTGGGTTATGATCTCAGGGTTGTGAGAGCGAGTCCTGCATTGGGCTCCGTGCTGGGCATGGAGCCTGCTTGGGGTTCTCTCTCTGCCTCTACCACTTATGCCAAAGAAAGAAAGAAAGAAAGAAAGAAAGAAAGAAAGAAAGAGAAAGAAAGAAGGAAGGAAGGAAGGAAGGAAGGAAGGAAAGAAAGAAAGAAGGAAGGAAAGAAGGAAGGAAGGAAGGAAGGAAGGAAGGAAGGAAGGAAGAAAGGAAAGAAGGAAGGAAGGAAGGAAAGAAGGAAGGAAAGAAGGAAGGAAAGAAGGAAGGAAGGAAGGAAGGAAGGAAAGAAGGAAGGAAGGAAAGAAAGAAAGAAAGAAAGGGAGGAAGGAAGGAAGAAACAAAGAAAAATAATCTGCTTCTCTAGGGTATAAACACAAAGCTATTTGGCCCAAGACATATCCAGATTCCAAGAACTCCTGAAGCCCGATTTCTCTTGAGGCCATGCTCAGACTCACCCTCCTTCCTCTGTAGTAGCTATTAGTGACAAACTCACGCAAAGCTTCCAAATGCATATTGAAGAGTAGATTTCAGTTAAAGGGAAATGTGCTATGGCAATTACTCTGTAAGTGTCTTGATGTAAAAACAAATCAATATGGCCAAGATGTTAAGAGTCTGGTTATGAAACAGAATACTCAGCATGTATTTTATCAGCTAATATGGATGTTAATTCAAAACTCATGCTGCAGCACATCTCTGAGGTATCTATAATTTAAAGAAAAGGGACTCTCTTACTTGAGGCTTGTGGGAGATATGGTGGATGGGACTCCTGGGAAGAAAGCAGAAGATTGGAGATGGCATTCTGTCATCACAGAGGCTGAGGGAGTCTCTCTTAAGGGGGTGTGGATGGGGAAAACGAATTGAACATTTATTGCACACCTACTCTATGCTGGAGCCATGATAGGAACTTTGCAGACATCTTTTTAAATATATATATATTTAACATAGATTGTCTTTTTTAGAGTGGTTGTAGGTTCACAGAAATGTTGAGCAGAAGGTACAGAGCTTTCCTACACATGCTTAGCTTTCCCTATTATCCACATCCCCCACCATCATGGTTCAGTTGTTATAACTGATGAATCACATTGACACATCACCCAAAGTCCATAGTTTACATTAGGGTTCACGCTGGGTGTTGTGCTTTCTATGGGTTTAGACAAATGTATAATGACATGGATCTATCATTATAATATCTTATAGAATATGTTCTTATATTCTATAATATTATATACATAATATAGTATATAATATAAATTATACAATAATTCTTATATTTTATAATATTCTTATAGAATATTAGCTTGTTTCCTTTTAATGCTGCATAATATTCCAGTGTTGGGATGTGCCATAGTTTATTTACTTACTAACCTACTGAAGGACATCTTGGTTGCTTCCAAGGTTGGACGATTATGAATAAAGCTGTTGTAAACATTCATGTGAAGGTTTTTGTATGGACATAAGTTTTCAGGTCCTTTGGGTAAATATCCAAGAGCATAACTGCTGTGTCATATGGGAAGAGGTTTTGTTTGTTTGTTTTATTGAGGTCTAATTGACAAATAAACCTGTAAGATATTTAATGTGTGCTGTATATTTAGGTTTTTTTAAAAAATCTTTTTGAGTTACTTGGGATTCGTTTTGTGGCCTATTCATGTACTCAATTCTGGAGAATGTTCCATTTGTATGTTTAGTTCCGTAAGAAAGTGCCAAAATGTCTTCCCAAGTGGCCGTATCATTCTGCATTCCCACCAGCAATGAATGAGTGTTCTTGTTGCTTCACACGCAGCATTTGGTGTAGTCAGTGTTCCAGATTTTGGCCATTCTAATAGTTGCGTAGTGGTATCTCATTGTTGCTTTAATTTGCATTTCCCTGAGAGCATGTGATGTGGAGCATCTTTTCCTATGCTTATTTTCCATCTGTATATCTTTTCTGATGGGGTGTCTCTTGAGACCTTTTACCCGTTTTTTAAATTTTTTTTTTTTAACGTTTATTTATTTTTGAGACAGAGAGAGACAGAGCATGAACGGGGGAGGGGCAGAGAGAGAGGGAGACACAGAACCGGAAGCAGGCTCCAGGCTCTGAGCCATCAGCCCAGAGCCTGACGCGGGGCTCGAACTCACGGACCGCGAGATCGTGACCTGAGCCGAAGTCGGACGCTTAACCGACTGAGCCACCCAGGCGCCCCTACCCGTTTTTTAAATCAGGTTGTTTGTTTTCTTGTTGCTGAGTTTTTAAAAGTTTTTGTATATGTTGGATAACAGTCGTTTATCAGATGTCTTTTGCCAAAATATTTCCTAGTCTGGAGTTTCTGTTCTCATTCACTTAGCAGCAACTTTCACAGAGCAGGAATTTTTACTTTTTGAGTCTAGCTCAGCAGTTGTTTCATGCACTATGCCTCTGGTGTTGTATTCAAAAGCTCATCATCAAACCCAAGATCATCTAGATTTGCTGCTCTGTCATCCTTTACATCTCCTTAACAGTCCCTCCATCCCTGTTTTACAGATCCAGGCTTAGAGAGGGCGAGTGATTCTTCAATGCCACTATGTGGTGGGACTGGATTCAAACACAGGTCTGCCAATCTCAAAGCCAAGCCAGAAGGCTGTCTTCTTATTCCATGGCTGCTGCCTCCAGAGCAAGTCTCCATGGCGATCAGATTGGCCCTCCTCCAGGGTTGGACAAGGTCTCTGTCAAGATTCTAGGTCACAGATTAGAGCACACAGAAGAGTAAGCCTTTTTGACTCAAACACCTGCTACAGAATTTTATCTTCATGTGCCTGAACGGTATTCCTCCTGCAGCATTTTCATTCATCCTTACAAAGGCAGCTCACTGAGGGTGATGACCTCTAAAATTTTAGCTGAACTGAGTAATTGAGCTCCTCATTTTTGCTGGTAAGATTTGAGAGAATTTGGGGGAGATGGTGCATGACCAAATGGAGAATTAGTGAGGTTTTACAATGTTGTTATAAACTTTACAATGTTGTTATAAACTTTTACAATGTGAGTTGATTGTTTCATGTAGCCTCATAAAACAAGTTGGAGATGGCGGAGGGGGATTACATCACTCCCTCTGCCCTCCCATCAGAGATGAAGCTTTCTTTAGTGCTCAGGAACTTTCCTGATGGTCCACTCAGGCCAGCCCAGTTTTCAGATTTTAATATGTTCCTATAATAGGTGTGGAGAAAAAACGAGGAAGAAGGGAGGAAACCCATTAGCCCAACTTGTTGCACTCCCATTCCTGGCAAAGATGAATGACTAATGTCACAGCCGTGCACCAAAACTTACAGAAACAGGCCTGTTTGGCTTGGGTGCTAAATAAATAAGCCAGCTACACATTTCTTGGATGGCAGGCAAACGTTTTGTCATCATCGAACTCCCCTCATTGTTCGCGCGACTTACACAAGTTGTCAGTCTCTGTCCCAACCCCAAGCCACCTGAGGGGGAGGAGCTGGGCCTCGTTCATTCCTTATTTATAATTAGCTTCAAGTGAGGGGGAGGGACAGGCAGGGCTGCCTCCTGTGCAGGCTGCTTGCCTGAGTTACATCCACAAATGCCTCGGAAGCAGCAGGCTGACTGCCTCTTTCTCTTCACATTCCTGGGTCTGTCTGGGCTGGTTGGTGCAGTTACCAGAACATACCACATTGGGATTGTGGAAGAATACTGGAACTATGTGCCCCAAGGAAAGAACGTTATTACTGGGGAAAGTTTTTCAGAAGACAAGTGAGTAAAGTTGGGGTTCCCGTAGACTCGTAGGTTTGGCTTTTTTCTTGCCTCTGCATGGAGGTTATAGTCCTTGGGTGGTTATAATGGGGAGGGGTTGATCTAAACTAAGTGAAGGGGTTTTGTGTTGGTCTGGAGGGCCCTCACAAGGGTGGGCATGTAATGTAGACATTCTTAGCCCTACCTATTTGTTGAGCTGTCTATTCACAGCCTTCTCTGTGCAGCACTCGCTACACAACCAGGTGTTTTCAATAATGGCTCACTCTATAAAAGGACCATTTTCGCTGAGCACTACTAGGGACTTCCAGGGGGTTCTGGGCTCAGTATGTTAAAAAAAAAAAATTAACAGTGACCCTTGGGATGAGCATTTGAGAACTTTTACGAATTCTTTACCGTTAAAACACAGTGTTTTCTAAGTTTTTATTTTTGGAATGAAGACTGGAGATAAGTAAAATATGCCAGAGGTAGTTATGTTTTGTTTTTCTTTTGCAACATTTAAAAGAGGGGCTGGGGCGCCTGGGTGGCTCAGTCGGTTGAGCGTCCCACTTCGGCTCAGGTCATGATCTTGCGGTCCGTGAGTTCGAGCCCCGCGTCGGGCTCTGGGCTGATGGCTCAGAGCCTGGAGCCTGCTTCCGATTCTGTGTCTCCCTCTCTCTCTGACCCTCCCCCGTTCATGCTCTGTCTCTCTCTGTCTCAAAAATAAATAAACTTAAAAAAAATTTTTTTTAAAGAGGGGCAGTTACAATAGATTTGGCTGGTATTTTAAGAGTTTCCCTGAGGCTTTTAGAAATGGCTTTTTCACTGGTGAAAGGTTTGTTACAGCCACCTCAGAGAAATATTCTAGTCCCCAGGCCTGTGGCATAGCTGGGTAAGATGGTAACAGAGTGTTGTATTTCTCTGGTTTTTAATTTTTTTGCAGAAAATAGCCCTCGCCCTTCCTTTCTCTCTCAGGGTCCAGTGTCTTATATCTCTTATTTGTTCCCCGGAGCTCCCTCTGAAATTAGCTCCCGGCTTTAGAAGCTGTAATTCATACTTTCAACTTCGTGGTTCTTGGAACATCTTATGAGATGTTCTGGCAACCACTGTTGGATATACAGACATACTGGCTTCTTTCTGATAGGCAGAGCTCAGTACGCTCAACATCCAAGTTCTACTTTCTAAGGATGAAGTTAGTTGCTAACATTCAGGAATACCATGGGGTCTCCCAACAAGTCTTTAAGGCTTGAGGAAAGACCTCCCAACAAGGCTCCCAACAAGTCCCCCTGCCTTGAGGAAAGACCAAAGAGCCAGTTGGCTTAGACACACATCTTCCGGGTTTTCTAACAATACAAAGGTGGCCTAGTCATGTTTGGTTGGAGAAGGGTAAAACTCATGCCAGCCAGGCTGCCAAGAAAGGATCTTCCTAAAGCCTTGAACCAGGAAACTTCATGTCCAGGGGGCTGTTTCCACAGAGAGCTCTTGACTTCCTTCAATCTCATATCTACTGACCATTGGCTGTGGTAGTGTTTACTGTGACAAATGGATATGGGAGCGACAGGTTACCCTAACTGCCAGTAACCTTTCCCAAAATAGAGCTCTGCTGTCCTCAAAAAGAACTCAATAGAAAATCATCATTGTGAGCGGCTATTGAACATGAGACTGTTCAAGACGTGTACAGTGAGAGTAGTGAATATAGTCTTTAAGCACGATGTGGTATTGGATTGCCTTTCCACATGGTTGAGGAAAAAGCTTAGAAGTCTATCTTTCTCCTAAAATGTCAGCAGAACTGTTTGTGAGCATTTATTCTGACAGTGGAATTTCACCAGAGACTGACTTTCTTTTTCTTTCTTTCTTTCTTTCTTTCTTTCTTTCTTTCTTTCTTTCTTCTCTTTTAATTTATTTTTGAGGGAGAGAGAGAAACAGAGTACTAGTGGGGGAGGGGCAGAGAGAGAGGGAGACACAGAATCTGAAGCAGGCTCTGGGTTGGCAGCATAGAGTCCAATGCGGAGCTCAAACTCACAAACTGTGAGATCATGACCTGAGATGAAGTCGGACGCTTAACCAACTGAGCCACCCAGGTGCCCCTCACCAGAGACTTTCAATTCATTATTGCTTGCAAATGTTGTTATTCCCACTTTACAAACTGAGAACTGAGGTTCCGAGGTTAAGTATTGTTGGAGTTTACAGAGTGAAGGCAGCACCAAACTCAACATTGCTCCAGAGCTCGTTTTTGTGTTTTTTTTTTTTTACCATACAACCTGCTTCTTGGTAAAGGTAATCCTCTCCCGCTGAATTAAACTCAGCTTTGATGGCAGCTGGGGATTCCAGCAGAAGGAACTTTCTAGAAAGTCCCAGTTCTTACCAAAGGTAGGTTTAGTCCCATGGGTTACTCTTCCCAGAGAGATATTGAAATGATCACTGGTCTCGGTGGCCAAACTGGTTACCTGGGTTCATTCAAAAACCCAAAGTACTTTAAATACCCAAATACTGCAATGCTATTTCCACTAGAGCGGAGTGCGGGAAGACGTTAGGGACTCTGTTGATCATTTCAGCCAGAAGATGGTGCTTTGAAGAACATACCATAAAGCGTTTGAAAATAATTATGGTGAAAAAGAAAAAAAATAAGGCATGGCTAAGTCATGGTTCGGTATCAGTTTAGAGTGGGGTGGTTTAACAAATGCTGTGGCCCCCCAGGAGAGGACTCTTGCCCTTCAGGCACAGCTGGCTTTCTAGACGTCATGCCGAAGTCCCCAGATATTTCCTTCTCATGGGTAAAGGGGTGGTGTTTGTGCAGGGCGGCTTCCTGATGCTTAAGGGGGAGCCTGGGTTACACAGTGTATACCGGCTTTTATTAGCAATCGTGTCCAGAGGCCACCGGTGTGACAGGTGGCCCAGGGCAAGCCCCTGACAGGGAACACTTGGAGTGGGCTGCTGACTCTTGCTTGAAGAACACAGGACACATGTCATGATTCACATGTGTCACAGCTGCCACAGGTGTCACGTGTGAAGATGCCACAATTGTGGGACATAGGGAGTTCAGTACACGTATTCTATTTTGTGCCATTTCCCCAGAAGCAAGGAGTCATCTTGGATACTGTGACCATGCCTCTCACTCAGCCTCCTGCACTTCTCAGGACAGTCTGCTGTTGAAGATATTCAGATCCAGACAAATGCCTGATATTTAGGGGTCCAGGAGAGCCAGGGGTCTAGGTCCCACTTTGAGTGGAAGGATTCTGACATAGGAATCAGGAGACCTCACTTCCAGTCCTTGCTCTGCCCCCAACTTGCTGTGAAACCTTGAACATCTCACATCATCTCTCTGAACATCAATTTCCCTAATTTGTATAACCAGGTAGTTGAACTATAATCCCTAAAATCACTTGAGAAGCGTAATTGTAAGGAATCAAAAATAATTTTTGAAACCGAATGAGAAACATCTTACTTGGCTCACTGGCTCTAGAAAGATTTTCCCAATGGTGAAAGAGAGAAGATTTGCATACATTCAGTCTAGGAATCAGAGTTGGAGAAGGTCTGAGAGTGCGGATGTGTGACAAATTTTGAAATATTGTATATTTTTATTTCTCTATCTATTTTCCCCCTGTTCTTTAAGAACTATCTTCACTTTTTTATGCAAAAATATTTCCTTGCAACCCTGGCTTATTCTGATCTGTTTCCTTCCTCACCGTTCACGGAGCTTGGTGTCTTTCTTAAGCCTGGGACACAGCGTTTTCTTCTCCCTGCATTGCTGTGTGGGTGTTTGAGGTACGCTGGTCACCTCTGCAGCTGAAAGAAAAGTGCCACGATGGCTCAGAGGAAGGCCTAGAGTATATGTAATAATGCCCCTCACCCACACAGAGCTTTGCTGGTGACAGTGATTTATGGAGGACTGAACACAAGGCTATTCCTGTGGAATCATTAAAGTAAAAACTAACCCCTTTGTCAATTTAGTTATTGGGTTGCTTGATCTTTGATTACGAGGATGGGGAAAATTAGGGGGATAGAATGGTGAGTGCCAAAGTTTCAGTGATGTGAAAAAAGCTTGGAAACCAAAATTAGGCAGCGCCAAGAGCCTAATAAATCCTGATTCATAAGGATAAAATAGGAAATACACTGACATCATTTTTTCCAAGACTCCATAGAAGTCAGATGGTACAATTTCACTTCCCTTCTTGGTACTTCTGCTTAATCATAGAGTTCAGAAATACAACAGAGCACTAATATTTCCTAGAAAGCACAAAATTTAGGAGTTATATTCTATTTAGAAATATTTTATCCAGATGAATATATTTCCCCTGTTCCCCTTTGGGCCTAATGGGGACACCGGGCTCCTTTGATTTGCCTGGGGATGGTGTCAGCATTTGATCCATTCGTGCCCGTCCTGTTCGGGCTCATAAAGCGCTTAATTAAGGTGTACCTGTGCTTCGGTGGTAAAGCCTTGTCTTTAATGGAACCAGAGTGGGGTCACCTTATTTAAAGCTGCAATTCTCACCAAAGACCTCATTAGGCAACCAACACACATGCAGGATTTTTCTTCCCAGTAACGTGGGGGTTTTCATGGGTGCTAACTCACAGGCAGAACCCATCCTTGGCCATGAATGAGGCTGACCACTGCTCAAACCCCATCCAAGTTAGTTAGCATATAGTGCAATAATGATTTCAGGAGCAGATTTCAGTGATTCATCCTCTACATATAACACCCAGGGCTCATCCCAACAAGTGTCCTCCTTAATGCCCCTTACCCATTTAGCCCATCCCTCCACCCACAACCCCTCCAGCAACCCTGAGTTGGTTCTGTATATTGAAGAGTCTCTTATGTTTTGCCCCCTGCCTGTTTTTATATTATTTTTGCTTCCCTTGTGTTCATCTGTTTTGTATCTTAAATTCCATGTGAGTGAAGCCATATGATATTTGTCTCTTTCTGACTGACTGATTTCGCTTAGCATAATACACTTTAGTTCCATCCACGTTGTTGTAAATGGCAAGATTTCATTCTTTTTGATTGCCGAGTAATACTCCATTGTATATAGATACCACATCTTCTTTATCCATTCATCTGTCGATGGACATTTGCGCTCCTTCCATACTTTGGCTATTGTTGATAGTGCTGCTATAAACATTAGAATGCATGTGCCCCTTCGAAACAGCACGCCCGTATCCCTTGGATAAATACCTAGTAGTGCAATTCTGCATCATAGGGTAGTTCCATTTTTAACTTTCTGAGGAACCTCCATACTGTTTTCCAGAGTGGCTGCACCAGTTTGCATTCCCACCAGCAGTGCAAAAGAGATCCTCTTTCTCCACATCCTCGCCAGCATCTGTTGTTGCCTGAGTTATTAATGTTGGTCATCCTGACAGGTGTGAGGTGGTATCTCATTGCGGTTTTGATTTGTATTTCTCTGATGATGAGTGATGTCGAACATTTTTTCATGCGTCTGTTAGCCATCTGGATAACCCGTGATCCTTAGCATGTGACTTGATTCCTTAAGGTAGTTCATGGTCACAGTATGGCTGCTGGAACTCCAGCCTTCATGTCTATGTTCCAGGAAGGAAGAGAGGAAGGGAAAAGGTAAAAAGGGCACAATTCCTGCTGCATTATCCTATTAGCCCTTTAAAGGGCTCTCATGGAAACCCCAGACAGTCAGTTCTATGTACATCTCACTGGATACCCAAAGCCACAAAGGGGGCTCATAAATACAGGCTTTTAGTTTTGTGTTTTTCTTTCTGAGTGAAAGCAGACTTTGATTCTGTTACTTAGAAGGAGGGGAGCATAAACATTGCAAGGCAGCAGGCAGTCCCTGCCAACCTTCCCTTACCCCATTTCTCCCTGTTTCCTTCCCATCCATCACAAACACCCTCTTGGTCCCCCTCTGCCTTTTCCCACCTTCAGATAGGGGGGTTCCAAGGCCTGGTTAGTGGGATTTAAGAGAACTCACAGACAATATAGTTGCTAACCGTCACTGCGCCCTCACTAGGTTCCAGGCATTATCATAAAAGGTTTTTATGCCATGCAGTGGGGTGACCGATGTCCTGTCTCAGGTCAGGGGGACCAGGAGTCCCAGGGTGGGTTTCCCTAGCCAAGTGTAGTCCAGCAGTGGTCTAACAGAGATGCCAAGGCAGCCTGGCTGGCTGGGGAAGTGTGCTCCGGCATCACCTGGCAAGCTTACAGTTCTTGTTTCACCAACAGAGTAAGTATCTGAATCTCTCGTTGCCTCAACATGCTCATCAGTAAAATGGGGATAATGATAGCACTTGCTTTGGGGGTATACGAGTTCCCTGTGGCTGCCGTAACAAATTATCACAAACTAGGCGGCTTAAAACAACAGAAACGTGTTCTATCCTACTTCTGGAGGCAGAAGTCTGAAATAAAGATGTTGGCAGGGACACACTCCCTCTGGAGGCTGACAAGAGAATCCATTTACTGACTTTTCCAGCTTCTGGTAGGAGCTGCTGGTGATCCTTGGTTGTGCCAAGGTGCCATGGTTCCGGCTTCTGCCTCCCTTTTCCTATCACTTTCTCTATGTGTGTCTCATCTTTCTCCTCATCTCAAAATCCTTAACTTGATCATATCTGCAAAGACTCTTTTTCTGAATAAGGGAATCAGGACTGGGACTTGTCTCTGGAAGCCATTATCAGCCCACTCTGGGGAGGAGGGGATCAGGAGGCTCAGATGACATAGGATCTGCGAATGTGCTCAGAAGCGGTGCCTGGCACTGTGGGTCTGCGTGCAAGAAATGCTAGCCATCATGGTAGCTCTCCTATCTTGAGGGGTCTCTGGAGAGCAGGAGTTTTGTGGGAAAGAGACTGAAAACAGTCACGTTTCCCTCTTTCTAATTAGAGCTTTGCCATAACTCCCACCGACTGAGCACCCCCCTCTCCCAGATCCTCTGCAGGGGGCTCCATATCACCTCCTTTTCTCCTCATGATGTCTCTGTCATGATCACCAGTTTTCAGCCAAGGAAACCGGGGTTCAGAGAAGTTGCTTCCCCAAGATCTCACAGCATCAAGTAGGGACGCTGGGATTCAAGTCTCCTCTCTTTTCCCTTTACTGCAGAAATCTGTTTTTAGCCCACTTGTGTGTGTTTTGAGGGGCTTCTGGGGACATGAAGTGGGAGAAGGAAGAACTCAGGACTTGAGTGGTGCCAGGGGAACCAGGGTGAGAGACTGTGTAGAGGAACGCATTGATTGGATGGCTTAAAATACATTAATTAGGGAGGGCGTGGCTGCACCCAAGTGTAAATGCGCATAGTCACCATCATCACCCTTCTTTTGCCAAGTAGCACTTGCCCCAATCTGGTCCTGTTTTCTCAATGTCCCTTCTCAAGCTCAGGCAACAACGTTGCTCGTCCTTCTTGGGATCATCACGGTCTCCCGCACGTTTGCTCTGACCACACCCCCTGCTGCTGCTCTGACCACACCCCCCCCCTTCACCCCATCTCCCCTCCACACACTCACACCTGCAGGGTCTATATGGTGCTGCTGTCAATATAGAAAACTGGGGGTTGCTATTTACTCTCCTATCTACGTTTTGGCTTCCCAGCCAGATGGTAAACCTCTTGAATGCAGAGACTGACATTCACACATCTTTGCCCCAGTTTCTAGTGTAGTGTCCCATTTAAAACGGAGGTTTATGGGGCGCCTGGGTGGCTCAGTCAGTTGAGCGTCCGACTTCAGCCCGGGTCACGATGTCGCGGTCCGTGAGTTCGAGCCCCGCATCGGGCTCTGGGCTGATGGCTCAGAGCCTGGAGCCTGCTTCCGATTCTGTGTCTCCCTCTCTCTCTGCCCCTCCCCCGTTCATGCTCTGTCTCTCTCTGTCTCAAAAATAAACAAAAAACGTTAAAAAAATTAAAAAAAAAATAAAATAAAACAGAGGTTTAACAATTGCTCAGTAGTTGAATGGATGGGGGAAAAATCTGACTGAAAGATCCAGGTTGTCAGGGACAGAGGTGCTGGTGAGGTGCACATATGCTGTGAGCTACCAACTCCTCAGAATCTAACCTGGAAGCCCATCTCTGCACCGGTTAGATGGTTCTCGAAGTCAGGTTCCTTCTCACAGTGGTTAATCTCACCTGCTCCTGGAAGGCGTCTCCCTTCACGGTATTACCTGTGGCCTTGGCAATGTCAATGTTCTACATGCTCATTTTGTCTTTCAAGCAGTTGCTCATGAGAAATTTTCCAGCCCGACTGGATTTTTTCACAGCATAAAATACATACCTCCTCAGTTTGAGTCAAAACGTCAGAATGTTGGTTAGGGATGAGCCTGAGCGGTAGTGATTGCTCAGTCCCTCACAGTAGGGCCATCCTGTGGCTACACTGTAAATCATACAAAGTCCACGAGCACAGACGTTCCAACTAGTGCTCTCTAGCTGTGTCAGAGGCTGCTTTCTGTGGACGGCTTCCTTGAGGTCACCTTCTTTTGTTTCTTGGGCAAGGGTTGCACCTTCCCAGACTCATGCGTGATGGAGCTTCTGTCCCACTATTACGAATGTATAATGCGTTCTTAGCAGCCACTTGCTGCAGAGCCATTAAAAAGACTGATTTCACTGACTTTCATGTCTCCCTATTTTCTCCTCTTTGGCTGGTTCCTATGGTTTCAAACAGTTATTATGTTCTAGTTTCAAATAGCTGCTATGGTTTTTGTTTTGTACTGAGTACTACAGAGACGTGATTTCCCAACTTGTCTGCACATTCAGAACTGCATGGGTTAGAATAGGACAGGTTGCGCCATAGCAACAAACAGCCCCCAGATCTCAGGGGCTTAACCCCACAGAGGCACATTTCTCACCCACTCGGCTTCATACCGGGCCATATGGCTCCAGGACAACTGTCCTCCTGGGACAAGTAATAAGCGGGGCTGCATGGATCTCGAGGCTTCATTATCTTCACTGTAAGCTTTTCCTACAGCAGAGGAAGTGAGGGGGTATTGCAATGGCAATTAAATTCCCTGGCCCAGAAATGACACACGTCACGTCCACTCACAGCCATTTGCCAAAATCGCGTGGCCCCACCTATCTGCAAAGGCTCTTTGCTCTCCCCTTCTGCTGGGAGGAAAGAAGAATCAGAATGGGTAAGCACTGGAAAGTTCCGCCGTAAGAATCGTTCAGTGAACTTAGGAAAAATAAAGGTGCCACGCCAGAAAGTGTGATTCGGTTGCCCTGAAGTGGGGCCTGGGGGCCCGAGTTTTTGGCAAACGTCCCAAATAATTCTGAGACAGCTGATACATGGCTGGACATCGGGGAACTACTGCTTTAGAAAACCTGATCCTGTCTCAGGGTGACTATCGGCTCCCTATGTGGGAAGACTGACACGTCCAGGAATGTGCAAAGCAAGTCAATACATACAAGTCAGTGCTAAAATATGCAGCATATGTAATAGGTACTGTGGGAAGTCAACAAACATTCGCCCTCCTTCCGATATGCTTGCCTCTTGTTTGGGTGGCTCCGCCAGACACTTCGCGCCTGCTCAGGAACTCTTGCTCAGCACGCATTTGCGTGTGTGAGAGCGCGCATGCGTGCCCGCGCAGGCTGGGAGCCAAGAGTAGAGAAGCGGGGAGAATCAGACGTCCGTCTTTCCCTGCAGACCCTGCTGGAGAGACAGGGCCCTCCCTATGAACGACCTTTTTATAGCCTTTTTCCCCAACAGGCTGAGCCTACAGAGGACGCCAGTGATTCCATATCTAATCCTTCCTCTGTCGTTGCCTTCCTGGGTGGTCCAGTGTAAGCTATAAAGCCAGGTAACTCTCCTTCTCTGGGGCCAATTAGCCAGCCTGAGGATGACTCAGTTCTCCCCCGCTTCTTTCTCCTCCTCCTCCTCCTCCTCCTCCTCCTCCTCCTCCTCCTCCTCCTGAACAGCCTATTCAATTAGGACTTGTATTCAGCTGCTGGTTAACAGAAGCCCGAAAAACGCTCAAATGTATTTTTTGGTTTACTCAAGAGAAAGCCAGAGGTTGGCAATCTTCAGGGTCCCAGATGCCTTTGGCTTTTCACTTGCCCTTCTGTAGGGTGTGACCTTCTTCCCCATTCTGTCAAGACGGCTGCCGAAGCTCGTCATCGTATCTTCATTTCAGGCAGGAAAAAGGGGAAGAGCAAACAACTGCGAGGGTCTGCGCCAGAGGAGTCCAGAAGAAGTATCATAGAATGACACATGCATACATCTCATTGGCTAGAACTGTGTCACATGACCATCCAAGCTGCAAGTGAGGCTGGGAAATCTAAGGGCTCCTATCCCCAAAGCCCCAGTGTCAGGCGCCCAGACTTTTTATCCTATTCCCCTGCACAGGGAAATAGGCTTCTGCCTCATGGAACAGAAGAGGGTTGAACGCCTGCTTAGGGGCAGACACACACAGGCTCGGTAGATACACAGAAGACCGAGTGTTTACACACGGGGTTTGTGCCCAAGTTCTCAGTCTCGATGCCTGAGCGAGGACTTGTCAAGCCAGAGAGGTTGGGCAGTGACTGCTTTCCCTCCAACTCAGGCTGCAGGAGCTGTGCTCCCTGCTCAGGGCGCCAGTACCCACCCACCCCCCCCCCAAAGTGGAGGAGAACTCACTTGAAGAACAACACCCCTTGTGGTGGCAGCTATGTTTTCAGAGGGAGAAGCCACATGAGAAGAGAAGTTTGGCTCCTCAGTTGCCTAACAGCCTGGACCCTCTCTTCTAAATAAGATGTGAGCTTGTTTTTTTAATTAAAGTTTTTTTTTTTTTAATTTTTCTAATGTTTATTTATTCTTGAGACAGAGACAGAACGCGAACAGGGGAGGGGCAGAGAGAAAGGGAGACACAGAATCTGAAACAGGCTCCAGGCTTTGAGCTGTCAGCACAGAGCCCGACGTGGGGCTCGAACCCACGAACTGTGAGATCATGACCTGAGCCAAAGTCAGCTGCTCAACCGACTGAGCCACCCAGGCGCTCCGATGTGAGCTTGTTTTTATTATGAAAGTAAATAAAAGGTATAGAGTCAAACACGCCCAAGTACCGAAGAGGGTGAGTAAACTCATTCCTTCCCACTCCTGCCTGTGGCCTCAGCCCATGGCCCAGCGGTTACACTTTTAGGGTTTCCGTGGCTACTTTCCAAATGTTTTCTTTGCATATGTGTAAATGTGCATATTGTTTAAAAAAAACACAGAAATGGGATCATACTTTATGTGCTGATCTGCAATTTGCTTTTTTCATGTTGTATCTTGGAGACTGTGCCATATTGCCCTCTGTAGAACCTCCTCATTCTGTTGTCTGGCCATGTGGTCTGAATATGCCATAGTGTATTTAACCGGTCACCAGTTGAAGAACATTTTGGTCTTTCCAGGCTTTTGCTACCAAAATCACTGTGGTAATACTCCAATCCTTTTGTCAGGATTCCTACCTTGTTAGTCCCATTATTTAGGTGCTGAACCTGGCAGGTTGGGGATAAAGAGCCTTTGCTGTCTCTGGGAAGACTAGTCCCCTGGTCCCTGGCTCCTCAGAGGGGAGCCTAAATCCATGGATTTCCCCTCTGTCCTAGGGACTTCCCACCTACTGACTCCACACTAAGGGCAGGGCAGGGTTGACACATGTGGGTGCCTGGCCAGGCTAGTAATCTGGTGCTCTGGGAAAATAAATAATATTGGGGCTCCTTCAACAGATACTTGCTCAACTCTTATTTGGAGGCAAGGCTGAGTGCCGAGGAGAGAGGAAGGTGGCCTGGTGGTGGCAGTTCATGCCATCCCCTTGGTCACCAGAAGAAGGAACCCACTCTCCAGGTCACTGGAGCAATCCTTCTCGGAAGGGATTTTGGTGACCACCCACTACTACGTGCACCCATCCCCGGGGGGCTCCTTCCTCCCACCTCACAAACCCCATCTGAAGCAGCTGATTCTTTCTGACCATATACAGTACTCACCACCCAGAGAAGTTCTAGAAGTTGCAATTCTCTCCACTTCCAATGTCATTTCCAGTTAATTTTATCCCTCTGGCAATGCCTTCAGCTCTACAGTGATGTGGCAATGCCCTTTAGAGCTGAGGCCTAGCTGCTCCACCCCTTAATTTGGCTTGGCTGAGAACTCTGGGAAGTTCCCTTCTTCCAAGGCCAAGACCAGTCTCTTTAAAAGGGGCTTTATTGGGGTGCCTGGGTGGTTCAGTCGGTTAATCGTCTGACTTCAGCTCAGGTCATGAACTCATGTTTCGTGAGTTCAAGCCCCTTGTCAGACTCTATGCTGACAGCTCAGAGCCTGGAGCCTGCTTCAGATTCTACGCCTCCCTCATTCTCTGTCCCTCCCCTGCTCACACTCTGTCTCTGTCTCTGTCTCTCTCTCTCAAAAGTAAAGATTTTTAAAAATTTTATTAAAAAAACAAAAAGGAGGGCTTTATTGCTGACAGGTGTGATCATGGTCTGTGATCTGGAGTAAGCTGGATGTCCTAGCTGGTTAGAACAAGGAAGTAATGACGCTGTGAGGAAAATGCTATTTATTTATTTATTTACTTATTTGAGTCGGTGGGGTGGGGGCGGGGGAGGAGATGGGCAGAGAGAGAGAGAGAGAGAGAGAGAGAGAGAGAGAGAGAGACAATCCCATGGGGCTCAATCCCATGACCCTAAGATCATGATCTGAACTGAAATCAAGGGTCAGATGCTCAACTGATTGAGCCACCCAGACGCCCCAAGAGATTGCTTTTAATCTGACTGAAAAACCATGCTATGTTCTGTTTAAATGCTTTTGTTTTAAATTTTGTTGTGCTGTAAGGATCTGCTTATACATTACAAAAAAGTAAGATGGCTGTTTGTCAGTAGGTCCTTAGGAGAAAGAAAACAGTCTTTGGAGGACAGGTCAGCAAACCAAATCTCATAAGGTAACAGATTGGATTTCAGAGATATTCACTGGATATTTTCTGGTGTCCACAAACTCTGCCCTGGACCCACCCATTATTGGATAGAATGTATTCTGTATTTTGGCTGCAAAGGGACCTGAGAAACAAACAATGAGGAGCTCATTCCCTCACTATTGCTACTACGAGAGAACAACTCGGTGTATGTTCTGCCAGTAGTGATAGAATTCTGTCATCTGGTTGTAGAGAAGGCCACACCCGAAGACCCCAAAGTATCCCGTTACCTGGCAGTCTGTGTAGAGCAAAGAGAGCAACCAAGTATGCCTCCAACCCCACGTCCACGGTACACATCCCGAGGGGTTCATTCTTCCGCCTGCTTGAACTCAACCTTGACTTTTTCCCCTAAGCAGTCACTACCAATCAATCAGATTTGGTGCACAAGTTAAAACCTATTTGCCATCCCTGGCCTGGAGAATACTCAAAGTCAAGTATGGCCACATACCCTTTTCTGCAAATGTAGTTTGCAAAATTATCCCAGTTTTAATCTGCCAATCTGGGGGCAAATTCAAGGCTTTTCTTTTTCTTTATTCCAAAGCCACTAAGCACCAACGCTTCTTAGGCAATTACTAAGCATTACAATAAAAAAAGGTATTTGAAGGATTTTTGTCTTCAATTAGCTCACAAACCAGAGATGCACGTATCTTACTGTGACACGTTTTTGGCAAGTGTGTGATTCGTGCATGAACAGAGCACTGTGCGTGTCCAGAAGGGGAAAGGAGGAAGAGTTGCAACTGATTCGGAAGGGTGCTTGACAGGTAGAGAGTAGGGAATAGCATCCAGACGCGGGGAAAGAATGTGTGCAAGTCTTGGAATGCTGGAAAGGATACAGTGCATTTTGAGGAGGCTGAACGTGAGGCCTGGCAGAAGTGTGAGGTCAGGGGAGGTAGGCAATGAGGAAATGAGGAAATGAGGCCGGGGAAGAAAGCTGGGCTGGATGTACCAAAGAACACTGCTCCTGCTTTGACTTGAGCCACTGGATCCCTGTCCCCTGCTTGACCCAGACACCCTCTCCTCCATCTACCTACACCCCTATCTGCTGCTCCATGGTGGGCTGGATGCCTGGCTGCTTGACACGCTGATATCTGGCTCCATCATCCTGAAGAGCCTGCAGGGTGGGCAAAGCTACCATTCATACCTGAGACTGCTGGACAGCTTTGTGGTAGGAGCTGCTTAGGAGCTTCGTATCTGAGTCACTGGTATGCAAGCACTGGGTAATCTCTTTGAGGAAATGAGGACGGAACCCTGAAAATATCTTGTGTCTTTGGCTTTTTGATCTATAGTGCTTTCCCCAACCTTAATGAAGCAAACAAATCCATTAGTCAATACTGAGACTCTCAGACCTGGTGTGACTCCATCAACTCAATTGGTACTTAATCACATACTGCTGTATGTCATTACCTAATTTTTCCATTAGGTCATACACTCTTTTGTATCCCTCCATAGCACACAGCAAGGTGCTGGGAACATGGTCAATACATACTTAGTGTTTGTTAAAAGAAAATTGAAGGGGAACGTGTTGAACCCAAAGGGGCAAATGGACAGCGTGATTTTAGAGCATTTTGGTTTAGTTTGGTTGTGAATATTATTTGTGTCTTTTGGCTTGTCACTTAGTCTCTAGCCTCAGTTTCCTCAAAAGTAACTTAAAGATAATCTCACCATCTCTACAGAGTTTAGAGGGTTGTGTCCAACACCATATAAGAAATCATACACTCAAGTACTTTATGAACTGTTAAAATAAGCTATGAGGATTTCTCTTTTAATGTTAATTATAAAATATTTTCTTTCTTATTTTTAGACTTGCAACCTTATTTCTCGAAAGAGGGCCCAACAGGATAGGTAGTCTTTACAAAAAGGCTGTCTATAGACATTACACAGATGAGACCTATTCCACGGAGATCCCGAAACCTTCCTGGCTTGGATTCCTGGGCCCTATCTTGAGGGCTGAAGTGGGTGATGTGATTGTCATTCATTTAAAGAACTTTGCTTCCCGACCATACTCTTTGCATCCGCATGGCGTTTTCTACAACAAAGATTCAGAAGGTAAATATCAATCCTGTATCATTGGTGTCTTGTCTGTATTCCATAAATAAGGGAACTGTCCATTTCAGTTAAAGGGATCTAAGAGACAATGATCACACGTGTTCATTTGTCTTTTCCCGTCTCCTCTCTCCCCATCTCCATCTGTTCCCCCTGATGTAGAAGACTTCAACAACACTATCAACCACCTTGACCTAATGGACATCTATAGAACATCTCATCCACTGACTAAAGAATGCACCTTCACAAGAGCATATGGAACACTCCTCAGGGTAGACGATAGACTTAAAAGAAATCTAAATAAGTTTTAAAGAACTGATAGAATGCAAAGTATATTCTCCGATGGAATTAAATTTGATACAATCAATAAAAGAAATTTTGCAAATTCTTACAAATATTTGGAAATAAACAGTATACTTCTAAATAATCCATAGGTCAAAGAATAAATCACAAGATGGATTGTAAAATATTTTGAAGTGAATAAAAATGGGGATAAACCCTACCAAAATTTATGGTATACAGCTAAAGAAGTATTGAAAAGGAAATTTAGAGATTTAATCACTTATGTCAAGAGAAAAGAAAAGTCTCAAAACAATAACACAAGCTTCCACCTTAAGAAGCTAGAAAAGGAAGAGGAAACAAAACCTAAAGCCAGCAGAAAGAAGGGAATAATAAGGATTGGAGCAGAAATTCATGGAAGAAAAAAAACCGAAAAATAATATAAAATACATTAAGCCAGAAGTTGGTTCCTTGAAAAAGATTAATAAAATTGAGAAAACTTTATCTAGCCTGATGAAGAGAGCACAAATTACCAAAATCAGGAATGAAAGATAGGACATCACTGTGACCTTACAAAAATTAAAAGGATTGTAAAGGAGGATTATAAACAATATAATGGCAAAATATTAGACAACTTAGATAAAATTGACAACTTCCTAGAAAGACAAAATTTACCCCAACTGACTTAAGAATAAATTAAAAATTTGAACAGACCTACAAAATGTAAAGAAATGGAATTAGCAATTAAAAATCTTTCCTCAAAGAAAAACCCAGGCTCAGATGGTTTCATTTCTAAATTCCATCAAATACTGTAATAATAGTAATAGTGAGAATCCTTTACAAAATCTTTCAGGAAACAGAAGAATACTTCCAAATTCATCCTATGAGGCAAACATTATCTTGATGCTAAAGCCATACATACATCACAAGAAAACTACAGACCAATATTCCTCATGAATGTAGACACAAAAATTCTTAACAAAATTTTAGCAAACTGACATCAACAACATATAAAGAGAATTATACACCATGGCCAAATGGAATTTATCCTGTGATCGCAAGTTTGGTTTATTACTAAAAAATAAATGAGTGTAATACAACATATTAATAGCATAAAGGACAAAAACCATATGATCATCTCAAAAGGTACAGAAAGGCATTTAACAAAATCTAGTACTTATCAGTTAAAAACTTCCAACTAGAAACAGATAGGAACTTCCTCATCCTGTTAAAGGTTATCTAAGAAAAACCCACAGGTAACATCATGGTTAATGGAAGGGATACTGAATGCTTTCTTCATAAGATTGTGAACAAGGTGAGAATGTCTGCTCTCACCATCATTATTAAACATTGTCCTGAAGATTCTAGCAAATGATAGACAGGTCTTCTAGCAACAAACTCAGTCTTTGTTTATCTAGAACGTCTTTACTTTCCCTTCCTTTTTTTAAAGGGATAGTTTGCTGGATAGGGTATTCTCAGCTGGCATTTCCCACCTCCTCACCCCAACACTTTGAGTTTGTCTTCCCACTGTCTTCTCATCTCCCAATATTCAGATGGGAAGTCAACTGTTAATCATGTTGATGCTCCCCTGTATGTGATGAGTCATTTTTCTCTTGTTTTTAACGTTACATCTTTGCCTTTTTTTCCCCTAACAATTTGACAACGATGTGTCTGTGTATGGATTCTTTGTATTTATTCTACTTGTGGTTCATTATGCTTCTTTGATGTGTAGATGAATGTTTTTCATCAAATTTGAAAAACTTCAGGCCATTTCTTAAGAACAGATTTTTGTTTGTTTGTTTTTTGTTTTTTGTTGTTTTGTTTTATTTTTGTTCTGTTTTGTTTTTTTCCTGTCCTCTTTTCTGTCTTTTCTCCTTTGGTGGACTACTACTATGCATATGTTAATACACTTGGTGTTGATCCACAGGCCTCTGAGGTTCTGTTTATTTTCTTCAATCTTTCCCTCCTCGTCTTTTTCAGACAGGATAATTCTGTTGATCTATCTTCCAGTTCATTGATTCTTTTGCCATATTGAATCTGTTGTTGAGCCCCTCTAGTAAACGTTTTATATCATTTATTGTACTTTTCAATTTTCTATCTCCTTGAGGATGTTTTCCATTTGTTGAATCATTTTGTCCTACTTTTCTTTAATTATTTAAACATAGTTTCTTTTAATTGCTTGAACATTTTTATAATAGCTGCTTTAAAATCTTTATCTGCTAAATTTAACATCTAGAGGCACTTAGAGATAGTTTCTATTGGCTCCTTTTTCCCCTGAGAATGGGTCACATTTTCTTGTTTCTTTTATTTTGTTGTTGCTATTGAAAACTGGAAATTTTTGAGAATATATTGAAGCAGCTCTGGATTGGGATCCCTCCCTCATCCAAGGTTGTTTTTCCTGTTTGTTTGCTTTATTATTGAGTAACTTATCTGGACTAAATTTGTGATATCTGTCTTCCCTATAGCGTGAGGCCACCAAAGTTTCTGCTCTTTCTTTTTTCTTGTATTTATTTTTAAGGCTGGTTGCTAAGGGTCACCTCTACATCTGCTTAGCTTTGAAGTCAGAAAGTTATTGGACAGAGGTTGTGTTTAAGCATCAGTAAATTTCACTTCTCTGCCATTGAAATTGTGGGTGGATAGAAAACCCATTCAAAGTTGTGATGATTTTTGTCTGCCTTGGATTTTAGTTTTTGCTGGGCTCTTTGCTTCTCCTCTTTACAAGCACATAGCATTAGAGTCAGCCAGGAGTATGTGTATAAACATGTGCAACAATTTTTCAAGTGCAAACATTGGTGGGTACCTTGATTTGATTTCCAGAGCACTGAAATGGTCATTTTTCTCCATTTCTTTCAACTTTATGATTACTTTTGGGGGAGAGGATCAGCTATCTCACTCTCTTCTAATGAATTTTTCTCTTGGCTATAGTTGCACGCCTGCTAGTCTTTTTTTTTTCTTTAAGTTAATTATTTTTTTTGAGAGAGAAAGACGGAGAGCAGAGAGAGAGAGGTAAAGACAGGATCCCAAGCAGACTTTTTGTTGTCATCATGGAACTTGATGTGGAGCTCCAATTCATGAACTGTGAAATCATAACCTGAGCCAAAATCAAGAGTCAGACATTTAACTGATTGAGCCACCCAGGCGCCCTGCAAGCCTGGTAGTCTTGAAGTCCCTGCTCAGTTCAACTTAGTGTTTACTGTGAACTAGACCCAGTGCTGGATACTGGGGCTGTAAAAATGAGTAAATACACACTTGTTGCTTCCAAGATATTCATCTGGGGAGAGGTAGAGGATGAACTCAGAAGAAGTAGGTAGGTGGGACTAACATTGATTAAGCAATTACTAATATGCCAATGCCTATGCGAGAGCTCTTACATGCGTTATCTCACTTAATAATAGAATTAACTAGTGCTTTCTTGATCTCCATACGAATATAGTTAAGTATCAGGACTATTTACAAACAAATTTTATTTTTATCTTTTTAATTCAGAGAAGAATAGAGAAGGGGAAAATATCTTACATTCTGATTTCCTACATATCCACTAAAATGAGTTCAAAATAACAAATTAAACAAAAAGTAGTATGTGAACATGGTTAGAAAATTTTAAGAGTACAGAGAAGTATGAAAAGTAAAAATTCCTCCTACTTGTCTCTTACCTGAAAAATGATCGCTTTTAAAAATGTCTTATGGGGCACCTGGGTGGCTCAGTTGGTTAAGTGTCTGACTTGGGCTCAGGTCATGATCTCACGGTTTGTGAGTTTGAGGCCGGCATTGGGCTCTGTGCTGACAGCTCAGAGCCTGGAGCCTGCTTCAGATTCCATGTCTCATTCTCTCTCTGCCCACACCCCCCCCCCCCCCCCCCGCCGCCCCAGAGTCTCTCTCTGTCTCTCTCTGTCTCTCAAAAATAAATAAATGTAAAAATTTTTTTTAAATTAAAAAAATTAAAATGTCTTATAAATTTATCTTAGAAAATTTTCTATATATATATTTGTGTGTGTGTGTGTGGTTATGTGTGTATGTGTGTGGTTATGTGTTTATTTGTACAAAAGAGATTATACTATCAGGCTGCTATGTATTTCCTGTTTTTCATTTTTCACTTCATCTTGGAGAGTTTCTCATATCATCACACATAGAAAGACATCCTTTTGGCACTTGTGCAATATTCCATTGTGTGAATGGACCAGTTTGGTGTTGACGATTACTTAGGTTGCTTTCCGTTTGGGGTTGATACCTGCACATTCCCCAATGAATATTCCAGTTCCAGTGTACAATATATTCCAGTGAGTTTTATTTGTTTTTTAATGTTCATTTATTTTTAAGAGAGAGACAGAGCATGAGCAAGGGAGAGGCAGACGGAGAGGGAGACACAGAATCCAAAGCAGGCTCCAGGCTCTGAACTGTCAGCACAGAGCCCAATGTAGGGCTTGAGCTCACAAACCAAGAGATCATGACCTGAGCCGAAGTCAGATGCTTAACGAATTGAACCACCCAGGCACCCCTATTCCAGTGTATTTTCAAAAACATTTTCAAGGATATTTCAGGGGTAAATTCCTAAAAGTAAATTGCTGGTTATACTCATATTCCTTCTTTCCTTCCTTTCTGCTTTCCTTCCTTCCTTCCTTCCTTCCTTCCTTCCTTCTTTCCTTCCTTCCTTCTTTCCTTCCTTCCTTTTTCTTTCTTTCTTCCTTCCTTCCTCTTTCTTTCTTTCTTTCTTTCTTTCTTTCTTTCTTTCTTTCTTTCTTCCTCTTGCTCTCTGTCTCTCTTTCTCTCCTTCTTTCTTTCTTTCTATGGGAACTGGCAAGTTGTCCTCCAAAAAATTGCACATTTACACTTCCACCATTTGTTTATGAGCTGGCCTGTTAACTCCTACAACTTCACCAGTCCTCAATATTCTCAAATCTGATGGGTGAAAACTTGTATATAATAATTTCTAAAAACTCACACAGTCTCAAGTGCATAAAACCAAATGAATGTTTTAAAAATACTCTTATATTGTTAATGTTACCACTGCTCAAAACCTTTGCCAAATCAAAATCCCTTCCTGGGGATAACCTTCAGAACAACTTAATAAGCTACCCCCTCCCAAATCACTTTTTACTTTATATTCATGGTTTATTTTGCATCCCAAATGATCTTCCTCATCTTGAGTGCTGACACCAAGGATTTGCTTGGGGACTCTAGCCCCTCCTTTCAATAATAGTCATCAACACCTCCCAGTGATAATAAGCAAAAAGAAAGTACGTTAAATAAATTGTGAATATACAAATCTCTGGGAAAATTTCTACTGATATTGATTTGTATCATATAATCAAAGCAAAATGGGTGCTCTCAGTTGAAGTTTCTAGACAAGTCCACCACCCTCCCATCCTCCCCCAGCTACTGACCTTCAGTAAATTCGGAAGCTTCCAAGCCATGCATTTTGTTCACAGGGCTTTGGTGTATGGTGTATACTCATGCTACTCATTCATTATTTCATTCAACAGATGTCTGATACTGAGCACCCACTATACCAAGCACTGAGGTACATCTTGAATATAAAATTATGAGCATAAGTAAACTTGGTTTGCATGGGAATTACAGTCTAACATGAGAGACAAGTATCTATCAAACATTACAGACACAGTATTATCCATGTATAATTAAAAACATGGGCAAGTGCTATGAATAAATAATAGCTGATATTTACTGAATGCTTACTATATATGAGGGGCTGTGATAAATGTTTTGTAGATCATATGTCATGTAAGCCTCAACAACTCTATGCCATAAGGAGAATTATCATCCTATTACAAATAAGAAGCTAAGATTCATAGAAGAGAAGGAAATTGCCTAAATCACAGCTAAGAAGTGAGAGAGAGAAGATTTGTTTTCAGGCAGTCTAGCTTCAATGGCTGTGAACTTAATCACTGGCTATTCCGCCCTTCTCTTTATGTGAATGCATTTCAGAAAACTGACCTAGTCCAGCGAGTTCAGGATTGCAAGTTTGTTGAATGAATTGGTGAACAAATGAAAGAATGAAGAATGAACTTGGAATGTGTCCGCACCCATGTCCTTCTGGGCCCTTCACCTTCCAGCCTTCTTCTCAGTGCCGTCCAGTTCCTCCCCATCCTTCCAGGCCCCTACCTGCTATCCAGGTGGTTATCAAACTAGTTTTAGCAGTGGACTTGCCTTCATTGAAAAATCTTGTGCCATGTTAGTTTATATAACAGAGGAAGGGAATGCCATGCCCATTTGCCCCTACTTGCTCTGTGGTAGACCCCCACCCCCACCTAGCTGAGCCCAAAATTTCATTCAACACATCACTCTATTTTACTCTCCAGTTGTCCTATATGATAACAATTCCTATTCTGGTCTGCTAAACAGAACCGTAGGCTCTCTGGAGGAAAGATGAATGTCTTACTCTTCCTTCCTATCTTTTATGAGACCTCAAACAAGTGCTGAATCAGTAATAAGTGCCCAAGAATTTCATTATTGCTTCTGCCCTTTCTCCTTTCCTTCTTGAGGTGATGTTAAATGGAGTGGATTCAAATCTTCCTGATTGGTACAAGAGGACCATCAGAAGGGGTCCTTATGAACATTTATTGAGTGTCTGGTTTTGTTTTGTTGCTTTGTATACATTGTGTCATCTAGTTTTCACATTCCTATGGGGTCGATATCCCCATTCTAGCTTTCCTGATAGGAAACCAAGGCACTGAGAATTTAAGTAACTTGCCTCAATCCCACAGGAAATACATTTTAATTCATATGTGTTTGATTCCAAAGCTCCGGCCCCGTCCACTATAGCATGTGATCTCTGTATTTTAAGTACGTTTTATCTTTTCTTGGAAGGAGCTCTATACCCAGATGGAACATCTGGAAGGAATAAGGATGATGATATGGTTCCTCCTGGCAAAAACTACACCTATGTCTGGCCAGTGAGAGAAGAATATGCCCCTGCTCCAGCGGATGCCAACTGCCTGACCTGGGTGTACCATTCGCACATCGACGCTCCTAAGGACATCTGCTCTGGGTTAATTGGCCCACTGCTAGTGTGCAAGGAAGGTAAAGAGAGCCCCCTCCAACACACACACACACACACACACACACACACACACACACACAGAAGTCTATTCCCAGAGGTGTTGAAAGGTGTATCTAAATTTCAGGTCTTGTTTTGCCCACCTGCCTTGCTGCGTATGGAATGTGCCTTTTCTTCCAAGCTTTCTGTAGGATTCGGGAAATTCTTCTAACATAGAAGGTCAATCTGATGCCACAGCAGGGACAATAATTCAGACTTCAAGCATCATAGCCTTCTGAAACTTGCATGCTTTTCTTTTTCAAACAACAGGGATATTCCCTATTGAGAGCCATTCAGGCCACCCTGACACCACACGTAGGCAAGTGAAAAATGTAGCCCAATGACCATGGGTGCTTTTGTTTTGCTATTTCAACTGCTTGATCATTTTGTGATTTTGTTCCCTATTGCTGTCAGTAAAGCTGACTCCCTTTAGGAGCAAGATTTTCAAGTCTGTGGTTGTGAAGACTTCTGTTTTATGACTTTTCTCTTCAGCTCTGTCATTTCCATTAAAATCCTTTGCTGCTTTCATGTTGTGGTTACTTCTGTACATGTAAATCTTGATGAACCTTTACACTTACCTGGTACCATTGGCAAGAAACAAAACTCAACTTGATCTAATCCACTTTGAACTTTTTTCTCTACTCTTTTAAATGTCCCCGACAGGTATCCTGAATAAATATTCAGGAACAAGGACAGATGTGGACCGAGAGTTCATTATAATGTTTACTCTGGTGGATGAGAACCAAAGCTGGTACCTTGATGAAAATATCAGACATTTCTGCACTGACCCTGATTCAGTTGACAAAAAAGATGCTGTTTTCCAAAGAAGTAACAAAATGCATGGTGAGTATTTCCCGTGTTGTCACGTATGTACCAAATGCCTTTTGTGTATCTGCTACTATGAGGGATGCAAAAACACAGAAGTGTCCAACCTGGTTTTCTAGGATTTATAGCTCAGGGATAAGAGTGATTAGAAAGTGATATGAAACACAATACATGTCAGATCCTAAAACAATCTGAGAAGGGAGAAAGCGATAGTTATAAGCTAAATTGGGTATGACAAAGCTATGATATAGAAAATGGAAGGATTAATGTTCTAATTAAGAAAGAATCAGGAGGTGAGCATAGAGAGGATGGATGGGTTTATACTGATGGGAGAAAGGAGAATGAATCATCATCATATAACAATCCTGTGGTTTGCAACCTTCTGCATTTATCCAGTAACCATTTTCTGAGTGGCTGCCAAGTTCAAGAACTATGCTATATGCTGTGTTTAAATACACACTGCTGAATCTGTTATGTTTCCCAGACATTCTTTCAGTCAACATCTATTGAGCATTCATTATGTGCCAGACCCTGTATTTGTTGAAAATAATGAATTTCTATAGTTACCCTGTCCAGTGAGACAGAACACGTACTCATTTCTGTTTTGCAGAGCAGTGGCTTCATACAGAATTTTAGGACTTGGGGATTATTAAGTAGTCTCATTCCACTGTTTTCCCAGAGAGTTCTAGTGAACGGAAAGAACATCTTCAATGTAAACAAACTCTCCATGTCATTCATTGATAAATTTCCTCCATATTTGCTTGTCTGTCTCCCAGAGTCATCCTAACCAAGGCAGCATCAATGTAGTCATAAAATCATAGGAGAGAGGGAAGGAGCTGAAGACCATCTGACCTCCCCCATTTTACAGATGAAGAAACTGAGGTCAAGGGACCATCAATGACTTGCCTGAGGTCAAAGTGGTGATTAGTGCCAGAGTTGCCTGACAGAACCTGAGAGAGAAGTCCCATAGCAAATAAATTTTAGTTTGGTTGTGTTTGATTCCAAAGTGTGCAGAAGTGTGAGTGTCCCTGTTCTGACTGTTTCCACTGCATCACACACCCTCTCTTTTCTTCCTAGTGGTATTTCAGCCACCTTGTGTGATGTGGATGTTGGGCAAATATTTTAGGAAGGAAGAAGTAATGGAGAGAAGGAGGGAGGCAGCGAAAGAAACGAAGGATGGAATAAACAAAGACTTAAATTCAAATCAACTTGTACCCCTATTCCTTACAAAATGGTAGCGATGATCTCAAATCTTGCTGAAAACTACTAACCGTGATGGTTTACGACTCAGCTGTCCACATAATTCTTACTCTTTCAAATGAAAATGTCCAACAAAAGAGAATGAACCGCATAAGCAAATACAGACTATATTTAAAATAAAATCCATCCTGGGTGCAGAAGTAGGTGTTTGTAAACAAGCAGTCCTTCTTCGAGCTGGTAAAGGAGACCCAATGATAGAAAACAGAAAAATTTAAAAAACAACAAAAAAAATGCTTAACCAATATAAGATTTATTGAAACATTTATTTAAATTTACTAAAATTATTCAGAATCAATTGTGCTGCCTTAATCATCATTATCTTAGTAACAGTTGCTTCTTAACTCAGTTTGAATTTAGGAAGTGATGTTGTGAGGGACGCCTGGGTGGCTCAGTCGGTTAAGCGTCTGAATCTTGATTGTGACTCACAGTTCATGGGGTTCTCTCTCTCTGCCCCTCCCCTGCTTGCTCTCTCTCTCTCTCCCTCACTCTCTTTCTCTCAGAATAAATGAATAAACCCTTAAAAAATAAAAAATTCCTAAAAAAAAAAAAAAAGAAGAAGAAGAAGAAGTGATGTTATGACTCTTTAAAACCCTGAATCAAGTTTTCTTCCGCTCTTGGTCAAGTCCTTGCTGCCATTCAGGTGATTTGAAAGAGTGGATCTTGGACTTCCAGTGTCAGCTCAATCAGTAAGATTCTGCCCCAGCAAGACCTAGTAAAAACACTGGTTTTTCTCCCTTATTTTAAAGTAACAAAACTTTAAGGTAACATGTCTTATAGGTCCCTTCTAGTCAGCTCCTTTTCTTTTCCTTCTTCTTGCAAGCTTTGGTTACTCAAGTTAAGTAGCTACTAGGTGCCAGCTTTTCTGCCAGGTCCTGACAGCTGTGAAATGAGTAAGACAGAGTTTCAGGAAACAGAGCCCTGTAGGGAAGTCAGGTATGAAAAGGAAGGATCTCGGCAGGAGATGGCGGAGCCATCCTGAAAGGCTGAGCGCGCTCCGTTTACTCCTGACCTGGGTGATGTGTTCACATAGCAGCTCCAAGGCTGTTTCCACGTGTGCTCATCTCCACTTTTGCTGAGCGCTTTTCTCTTGAAAAACCTAATACCTTTCATTCCTTTCTGGGACTATGTGAAAGGAGCCGTGCTTTTCTGCACAAAAACCTTGCAACCGATGACCAGTGCTAACTCCTCAGCTGTGCCAGCATATGTGTTACCATTGTTTCTGGCCCTGCTCGCCTCTACAGGAGAGTCTCTCCCACCAGTGTGATTCTGTGTTTCAGCCCTCAATGGATACCTCTTTGGAAACTTCCCGGAGCCTGATATGTGTGTTGGTGAATCGGTGTCCTGGCACCTATTCGGGATGGGGAATGAGATCGACATCCATTCCATCTATTTTTATGGTAACACCTTCGTCAGCAGAGGGCATCGGACTGATGTCGTCAACCTGTTCCCAGCCACTTTCCTGACAACGGAAATGATAGTCGAGAATCCTGGGAAGTGGATGATAACCTGCCAAGTTAGTGATCACCTGCAAGGTAAAAAGGACAAGGACCAGCGTGTAGATGCTGAGAGTTGTACAACTGCACCACACAGTCAATGGTGTTCACTCAGTGCCTGCTGCTAGACAGATTCTTGCATTACATTTAATTCAATATGGAATACATAGGAATGCACGTGCTCATTTATTTGCCATCCTGTTACCAGGTATTTAGTGATCACCTCTCTGTGAGACAGGTGGGAGGTGAATGCAAGAAATGGTAAGACTTTCAAGGAGCCTATAGTCTAGTAGCTAGACTTAGACATTTACAAAATGAAAAAATTTTTGAGGGAGAAAAATAAAGGTTCTTTGTGCACAACAGTCAATTCTCTGGAACAATCAGAGAGACTTCCTGAGGAGTCGGCTTCTAGTCTGAGTCTTGAAATATGGGCAGGAATTGAACAGACGAAGAAGGGGAGGAAGGCTTTCCAAGTAGAGGAAGCAACACGAACCAGGAAAATACATGTTCTATATGAGCAACTCTACAAAAAATGATAACATTTTACCATTGGAAAGAAGTGTATAGATAATCTGGACCCATCCACCATCCAATTCTTGAATTTCTTTTGGGACTTCTCTTTTAAGTAATCATAGCAGCCCATTTCATCTCTGGGCCACTCTGTTAGAATGTTCTTCCTTACACTGAGACAAGATCCAATGATACTTGCTAAATCCTAGCATAGGTGCGTGATAGAATATTTTTTTGACTTTAATGCCTGGATAATGACTTAGCCTTGGTCCCTTGGGACCACATAGAATCGGTCTCTATTCAGCTGGACCACAGGTTTATGCCAGAGGAGTGATAGGAGAGAAGCCCACGGAGGCAGAGCCCAGTGGGAGGAGCTTTGAATGGCAAACTGAAGGAAGCAGGGCTGTGTCTGGAAGGCCACAGTGAGTGCTTCCAGATCCTTTGGCACATCAGTGACATAATCAGTGCAGCAATTTAGGAAGATAAATATGATACCTGTGCACAGAAAGGAGTTGGTGGAGAGATTCTGGCCCCTGGATGTTAGTTAACAAGCATGGTAACAATAGAGTTATGACATAGAAAAGGTCTGGCCTAAGATAGTGAAAACAGAATAGAAAAAAAAAGTATCAATGGAAGAGACACAGAAGAAATAATGTGTAATTATTGACGAACTATACACAGTCACCAGCAGGTACAGGGATGAGACTCTCCAGGGCAGGCTTTGATGACATATTCTTGTTCCCGTCCACCTTATCTTGCTGCTGTCAGCCTCAAGCAGCTAATCTTAACATTAGTCAGCTGGATTATTCCAATTCAATTCAATTCAACAGATATAGAGTTAATCAGTTAGTATGTGCCAGATACTGTTCTGGGAAGACACAGATTATGAAGACAAGATTGCTATTCTTATTTTCTCTCAGTTTCATTGAGGTATAATTGACACATAGGAATAGTATCTATTTAAGATGTGCAACTTGATGTTTTGATATATGCATACATTGTGAACTGATCACCATACTCAAGCTAGTTAATATATCTATGACCACACATAGTTAGCTGTGTGTGTGTGTGTGTGTGTGTGTGTGTGTGTGTGTGTGTTAGGAATACTTAAGATCTCAAAGAGTACAAAGTTTCAGTTATGCAAGATGAATGAGTTCTGGAGACCTAATGTACAGCATGGTGACTATGGTCAATACTGTACTCGAAATTTCCTAAGAAGGTAAATATTAAGAGTTCTTACCACAAGATGCCTATTCTTAAATGTTATATCTGGGGAGAAACTAATTTTAAAATCAAGGTATTAGCAGCCATTTGAGACTAATAGGATTACTAAGCTTGGCCAGTGGTTGTGGACATAAGCTGGTGTTTGTACATTACTGAAATTTGATATTTTCTAAATTGTCCAAACCCTCAAAAAAAAGTTATTGTAAAAAATTAGAAAATACATTTAATTTTTTATTTTATTTTTTATTTATCTTAAAAATTTTTTTTTAACGTTTATTTATTTTTGAGACAGAGAGAGACAGAGCATGAACAGAGGAGGGTCAGAGAGAGGGAGACACAGAATCTGAAACAGACTCCGGGCTCCGAGCTGTCAGCACAGAGCCCAAAGCGGGGCTTGAACTCACAGACTGTGAGATCATGACCCGAGCTGAAGTCGGACGGTCAACCGACTGAGCCACCCAGGCGCCCCTACATTTAATTTTTTAAAAGTTTATTTACTTATTTTGATAGAGGGAGAAAGAGAGAAAGAGAAAGGGAGAGAGAGAACAGTGGGGGAGGGGCAGAGAGAGAGGAGAGAGAAAATCCTAAGCAGGAGGCTCCATGCTGTCTGCACAGAGCCCGAGGCAAGGCTCCATCTCACAAACCAGGAGATCATGACCTGAGCTGAAATCAAGAGTCAAGCATTCAACCGACTGAGCCACCCAGGTGCTCCAGAAAATACATTTAATTTTTAATAACAGTAATCCTGTCTTAGGATAACGGTATCACATTTTGAGGAATATTCTCCCTATTTTCTAGACTTTTATACATAAATGCATGTTATTTATAAAATGAAATTAATCTATTAACACTGTCTTTTATCTTACTTTTCCCACTTATCAATGTAACAGAAATATATTTCCATGTCAGTCAATAGAGACCTACTTCATCATTGTATATCCTCCCTGTGTCCTTTCAAGGGAGATTACAATTTACCTAACCAATACCCCAATGCTTAACATTTGAATCCCCCCTTTTTTGTTTTTATAAACTATACTAAAAACCAGTCTGACATATCTTTAGGAAAACTCTTAGACTTAGAATTCTTGGGTAAAAGTGTTTGATTTCTCTCTTAAAGCTATGGACGGACATACATTGCCAAATTCTCTTTTATTCTTCACCCTTAGTGTGTGAAGATTCCCCTCCTCCCATTCATCTGCCAACACTGAGAATTATTAGTTTTTCTAATCTTTACCAATCTGATAAATGAACAAGAGTGACGCTTGATTACTATTAAGGTTAAACTTTTTTTTCATGTGTTTATAGTTAGATAGTATTTACAGAGATTTTGTGAATAATATGTTGATGTCCCTGGCCCACTTTCCATTAGGATATTTACTTTTTTCTTTCTCATTTGTCAAATATATTTACATATTGATCTGTCATCCTGTGCATTAAAATATCTCCCAACCCACCATTTACCCTTTACTTTTAACTTTGTTAAGGTCCTATTTTCTGTACAACAGTTTTAAATTTTTATGAAGTCAAAGCTATCAGTCTTTTCCTGTCTGATTTCTTATGTGAGCATTTATAGCCCGGCTTGTGGTTTTCCTCTGTTCTGCAGCTGGCATGCTGGGGCAGTACAATGTTGGTAACTGCAAAGGTGGTATTTCTCATCCCAGGATGACGGGTCAACAGAGGCGCTACTTTATAGCAGCTGAAAAAATTCTTTGGGATTATGCTCCTCAAGGCTATAACAAATTCAGTGGTCTTCCCCTAAATGCCTCCGGCAGGTAAGCTCTCTTTGCTGGCATTTCTAAGACTCGCATAAGAGAGGCACCTGTTAGACTTTTCCCTGTGACCTCATTTATATACACAGGAGTTCTGAGCCTCGTAATGTACATATTGCTGAGAATTGGCAGAGTATTTATTGTTTCATGATTTGCTGGCTAAATCAGCACTAGGTTCATTCATTCATTCATGAAGCATTTCTTGAGCACCTACTGTGTGCAAACTGCGATGCTAAGTGCCATAAGAAGTACTAAGCTGACAGAGAGTAGAATAAGGCCTCTGCACATATGGAAGAGAGAGTTTTGAAGAGAGAAGAAGACAGGACCCTCTCTCACTGAGGTGAACTGGCCAAGGAAAGTTATCCTTTTTGGTTCAAGGACAGCCTGATAGGTTATGACTTCTCTACCCAGAATGTGCTTGTCCTACCTATCCAGCAAAATGTTACTTTTTCTTCAAATTCTAATGTCACTTCCTAAGTGAAGCCTCTCCTGACTCCTGAGTCATTAGTAATCATTTTTGCTCCCAGAGCATGTAGTATTTTTCAAATTGAATCTAACAATTCATTAAGTGGATGTGGACTCCTGTGACTTGTTATTATAGAATTCTGTGTAATGGTGTCTGTGAAAGCATTTAAAATATATGGTATGATACAAGAATGATTTTTATTACCCTATGATCTCTTTTATGTCCGAGGGAATGTTTTTAAAATTTTCTTTCTGATTGATAAGACACCCTTTGTTTCTTTCATTGTAAATTTCACTCATTCATTCTTCCACCAAACCAACGCACCTGACCCCAGCCTAAAGAATTTGTGTGCATCATTTATGAACGTGTTCGATATCAAAACTCTCTTTTGACCAGTATTTCTCCATAAACAGAATGAGAATTAGCACTAAGAATTCTGTCGTAGAAGCCTTCCAGGATTCTGAAGCACCTTACAAAATATAAAATATTGAATTATATTTAACTGATATTTAATGTGATATATGAAAGCACAACATAAAAAGCTATGGGAGAGTTGCAGGGAGGTGCCTAAGACAGTGTTCCCACTCTCAGGTCGGAAAGAAACTGCATGCACAGGAGAAGAGAAGTAACTTTGCAAATTACAAATAAGATTAAGATGAGTTGTCCAGACAAGTGAGTTCTCTGGGCATTTAGAGAGCACTAAGATAGCCAGGGAACCCTTCACAGAGTCAATGGAACTTAAGCAGGGTCCTAAAGAATAACAGAATTCATGAAAGTGAATAGTAAAGAGAGAAATTTTATTTTATTTTTAATGTTTATTTTTGATAGAGAGAGAGAGAGAGAGCAAGGGAGGGGCAGAGAGAGAGAGGGAGACACAGAATCCAAAGCAGGCTCTGAGCTGTCAGCACAGAGGCTGACATGGGACCCGAACCCACAAACTGTGAGATCGTGACCTGAGCCGAAGTCAGAAGCTTAACTGGCTGAGCCACCCAGGCGCCCCGAAAGAGAGATATTTTAGATGCAGGGGTTAGTTAGATCAAAGTGACTGGAGCGAATATTTGCATAGAGCCATAGGAAGAGAACTGGGTAAACTGGATCTCAACTGCATAGGGCCCATCATCCTTTTGAACTTGATTTGATTGGCATTTGCATGTGAGTGAAGATGCTGGAGCAGGTAAATGACCGTGAATATTACCATCTTGGGGATTAATATTATAGTCGTGTGTATGTCGAAGGGAAACTCCGAGTGAGCCAATGGAAGAGGGAGGGTGCCAAGAGCACAGTCGGAGCTCCGTGTAATGTTGCCAACACAAGGCGACGAGGGCAGGTACTGGGGTTGCAGCAGTGGGAAGAAAGGAAAGGAAAAGATGCCAAAAGGGCACAGAAAGGAAGGAAGCAGCAAAAGGCTACAAAATAAGGGTGAACAAGATAAGGGGATGAGGCAGAGAAAGAGGACAAAGTCAGCCCGTGTGACTCCAAGAGCGAAGGCACCATTGGCAGAAATAAGGTGTCTAGGACAGTGCTAGTCAGAATGTACGTTACTGTATTTCACATTTGGAATTTGGCTTTTCATGTATGTCGTTCGTACAATAACTCCGCCAGCGAAGCTATTTGATGAACTAGACACTTCATTCCTTGATCATGCCAGATATGAAAGAGCTTACTATATGCAAGACTATTCATACTGACATCAGCAAGAGGTATAGAGGGATACTTACTCTGCAAAGAAACCAGTTAGCTCTCTACTTTGTAGGACACCATTCTGGGACTCTGACGCCGGTAAGTAAGGAGTTCACCTGTGCTTTCTTCGGTTGCTGGACCTCCGGGGAAGAAAGTACAGTGGCTGAGAGAGGAATGAGCTTGACCACCACCCAGCCCCCCGGAGACTTTCAAAGCTGGCTAATTATCCCTGGGAACTTAGTTGAAGACGGTTCCGTCTTTCCTGGGGAGATACCTGGGTGGGTGGACGAGCTAAGGACAATGAAAGGGAGCTCCATAATTAAGGCATCTGGTGCATATGTAGAGATGTGCTCTCAGCCAGGTTCCTATTCTTTACACAGTGACTCCGAGCTCTACTTCACACAAGGGGACAACAGAATTGGAGGAAAATATTGGAAGGCTCAGTATATGGAGTATGTTGATGCAACTTTTACTCGAAGAAAGAGACTCTCTGAGGCAGAAGCCCATCTTGGAATTCTTGGTAGAATAAAACCATCTGTCATGTTTTGAATGGGGGGAGATGCTTTAGTGGGGCATATATGTCTACGTGGAATGACTCTTCCTCTCCTGCCTATATTCACTTCTCTCTGCCTCTTTTCATCCTCTTCTCCCTCCTCCTCTTGATATTTTTCAGGCCCCGTCATCAGGGCTGAGGTGGGTGATACCCTGTTAGTGACCTTTGCCAACAAAGCCGACAAAGTCTACAGCATTTTGCCTCATGGCGTCATCTATGACAAGGCCTCTGATGCAGCCCCAAACGTCGATGGTGAGTCTCAGCCTGGCCTCTGGGAGGAAAGAAGATGAGTAAACAGAGGACTTAGAAGTGGGTAGATTTGGTTCAAGTCCTGGTCCCTTTCCTTACCGGCCCTGTGAGCTTGTGCCATCATTTAAACTTTCTGAACTTTATTCTTCTCCCCTACTGAGGCAGGTAGTGACACTCACCTCACAGGGCTTCAGGACGAGCTGGAGAGAATTCAGGGCAGGGTCTGCCCCACAGTAGGCACTTAGGAGATGTTGATGCCTTTCCTTCTCTTTCAGCAATGTAATAAATCTCAATGTGGGCTATGTTCACAGTCACCCTAAGATGGAGAGATTTTTAGCCACGGGTTGTGGGAATTCTGTGGGTGAAGGCTGAGGAAAAAATCTGATTTCCAATGTTTTGTTGTCTTCAAAATCTTACACATGGTCTTTGTTCTGTCTTTGTTGACAAATATTTATTAAAACCAGTCTTTTATGCCTACCATCATATATGGCCTCTCCTCATTACACAGGAGGTAATAGAGACTCTACATATAAGAAAGGCAGTTTCTGCCCAGTGGCTGCAGGAACTATCTTCCACTCATGATATTGCTCTTGGGAAACTCCTGATATCTTTGGAAGCCTTCCCCATTATGGCAACAGACATCATGAGCTCGGGGATACTTCTTTGTGCCCAATGATGGGGCTAGGCCCAGTCCAGAGCAGGTGTGAGGTGATGGGGAGGGAACAGAGAAGGAAGGAATGGAGGGAGAATTCCCCCTCCTCAGACCCATCATCACTCTCCCCACCTGGAGCATCATCTCTTGTACCTGCACTTCCTTGGTCAAATGGTCACAAGCACTGTGTGTGTGTGTGTGTGTGTGTGTGTGTGTGTGTGTGTGTATGCGCGCACCCAGAAAGAACACCAGTGATAGCCCAAATGTCTATATTTTCTATTGTTTAACTTAGCAAACTTATTGGGCGCCTTTTTGCAAAACTCTGAACAATATGCAGAGAGTTTCTGACCTCAGTCTAGCTGGAGAGACTCAACGTGTTCATTTAGCAATATAGTATACAGGTCGAGTGCAAAGTCTTGGGAACCAGACAGTGCTGAGTTTGAATCCCAGATCTGTCACTCATCAGCCTTGTCACCTTGAGTATTCACCTACCTCCTCTATCTTATGATTATGTGGGGTTATTTTCTAGTTCAACCTTCTAGATTTCAAATTCTATTTTTTTAAAGATTTTTTTTTTTGCATTTCCTTTTTTTAGTGTTTATTTATTTTTGAGAGAGAGAGGCGGGGGTAGCAGAGAGAGAGAGGGAGACAGAATCCCAAGCAGGCTCCCTGCTGTCAGCACAGAGCCCTATGTGCAGCTCCAGCTCACAAAGCTGTGAGATCATGACCTGAGCCGAAATCAAGAGTCAGACGCTTAACCTACTGAGCCACCCAGGCACCTCAAGATTTCCAACTCTTTAAAGTGAGGTCTCTTGCTTAACTTTCTGGGGTATCCTCGTAGTGCCAACTTTAATATATTCCACATACAAAGGCGCTCAATGATATTTTATAGATTTACATTTAATTGTGAAATAGGCAACTGTCACTCTTTTAATATTTGCTAAACCTAGTATTTGAGTAAGAAATAACATCTATGAAGGTACTAAATGTAATCTCTGAAGAAGATCACCCTTTGATCCAAACTTCTCTCTCATAAAACTTCGGACCGTGGCAGTGGTCTCCCTGGTAGCATACACACGTGGGAACAACTGTCCTTCTACAAAATACATCATCAGAGAGAGACCTAGGGCTGGAAGACCCAGTCCAACAAGTTTAATGTCATTGGCTCTGGCTTTGAGTAACTTTCATTTACCTCCTCAGGATTTCTGAAACCAGGGGCACATGTTAAGCCGGGTGAAACCTTCACGTACAAATGGACGGTGCCTGAAAGTGTAAGCCCGACAGCCAGTGATCCCCCCTGTCTGACCTACCTTTACTTCTCAGCAGTTAAGCCAATCCAGGACACCAGCTCTGGCCTTGTGGGGCCCTTGCTAGTCTGTAAAAAGGGCGTTCTCAATGCTGATGGGACACAGGTAGGCCATCAAAGATCATCAAGTTCTTCTCAGGGTTGTATGTGGGAGACACCAGGAATATGGCTAGGGATTAAATAGTAATAAAAGGTCAGGTACGAAAAGCAGTGTTTCCTCCACCCTCTTAATGTTGATTTCTACATAATGAGTAATTTATTTTATTTTTTTGTAAATTTAAGATCTGAACTTTAATGTAATCTTAATGTGAAGTTAAGATCTAAAACTTACAGATGCCCACCCAGAAACTCAGGATTTCTGCTCGTTGCGGATGGGATTCAGTGGGTCCCTTTCCCTGCGCATTGTTTTGATTCTAGAATCTTCGGAGGTCCACATGGAATGTGAATCGGGGCCCTTTCTTCTTGGACGAGGCTTCTCAGACTTGGCCACGTGGGGAACCTTTTAAACATCTTTTATTCAGGCACTCCAGACCAATTAAATCAGAATCTGCAGGGGCTCTCCAATGTGCAACCGAGGCTGAGAACCACTGTAACTCACCGCTGTAAGCCGAAAGTTAATCGTTAGGGTCGAAGGCACAAGAAAGCATGTAGATAAATTCTTACAAGTCCCACCTTTGAGGCTCCCCTGGTTGCACTGACTAGTGTGGCACAGCACAACACTTCAAGCTATGTCTACATGATATTAAACACACTGATGAGAAGAGGCAAATCTAATCATGTCACCATTGTGGTTTACTTCACCAATCAGAAATAGCAAGACTATTTAAGTGGTGTATTATATGATGTTTGGCATTGTAAGCACCCACTTCTGGACTCAACGGGATTTCTAGGTAGAGGACACAAAGTGTCTTGGTCCGCCTCAGACTTGTACTTCCCTGCACAAAGTTCCAACCCTAGAAATGTCTATTAGAGGCTGTGTCCCTGGCCCTCGGAATTGGCCCTCAGTAACGCACGTGCAATAAGACTGAATACAGTTGCACTGTACAACAAGAATCATATAGGGCAAAGCAGAATAACTATCCTTATTTTTTAACTAAGATGTTTATTTATTTGGAGAGACAGAGAGAGAGCATGCATGCGTGCACAAGCGGGGGAGGGGCAGAGAGAGAGGGAGAGAGCGAATCTCAAGAAGGCTCCACGGAGCCCAAAACAGGGCTCGCTCTCACAACAGTGAGATCATGACCCGAGCCGAAATCAAGAGTTGGCAGTTTAACCGACTAAGCCACCCAGTGCCCTAACGATCCCTATTTTAAAGCCGAAGAAACTGAGGCTCAGAGACAGTGAGTGACATCCCAAGAGACACCCCTAGTAAGTAGTGAAACTCGGCAGTAGAACGCGGGACTTTGAGCTTCCAACTTTGTTTGTGGTTTTGTTTTTGTTTTTTTTCCAAGACACCACCCTGCTTCCTCTAGCTCAATACCTGAGCCCAGGAAATTGAGTGCCAAAAAACTTGTGTAAGGAGGCCCTGATTTTCCCCCAACTGCATCTATTTAATGGTGGCTTGAATGCTTGCTAGAAGCACCTTATGGTACGTGGGGGGGTGTTGCCTGAGCCAAACACCATTCGTGGCCAATCCATTTCCACCAAGTTCATGAAAAAATTAACCGTAACCCGAAATACTCCCTACTTGGGATTTGGCCGAGCGAGGAATCCATTTGGCCAGACAGAAAGTTATTTTCAACGCAAAAAATACTTAGGAAACACACACTGAACCAGGCCCTCTATAGGTAAAAGCTTAAGTCTCTTCCAGGTAGGTAGGTAGAGAACATAAAAGGTGTTTTCATCTCTTTCCAGTAAATTCTCCCAGAGGTGAATGGTTGTCACAGAATCTAACCAGGTGCTATAGGGCCCTTTCTAACATTTATGACCTTCTGCAACAGCCACTTAAACTCCCTGTTTGTCTATCCAGCCGTTTATACCGCCCTTATATTTTTTTATTTTGAATAATTCAGTTTCAGATTTATGTAAAAGTTGCAAAGAAAAAAAACCCACAAAGAATTCCCATATATCCTTCGCCCAGATTGCCCAAATGTAAACATTTTATCTCATTTGCTTTCTTAGCCTTCTCTTTATTTTTCTGGGTTTTGTTCCCCTAAACTATTTGAGGTAGGTTATAGATATGACATCTCTTCAATGTGTTTCCTAAAAGCAAGGTCACTTTCGGACATAAACACAATGTAATTATCCAAGTCAGGAAATTAACCTTAATACTGTACTATTATCAAAGTTGAGTACCCTTTAAAATTTTTCTGTCTTTATCCTTTATAATAAAAGGAAAACATGTTTTTCCTCGACCAGGCTCTGGTCTACATCATGCATCATCGCTTCAAGCCCCTCTTTCTCCTGTGATCGGTTTCATCACAGGGAAGCAAGTGTGACTTTTTTTCTTTAAAAAAAAATTTTTTTAATGTTTATTTTTGAGAGAGAGAGAGTGTGTGAGTTGGGGAGGTACAGAGAGAGAGGGAGACACAGAACTCAAAGCAGGCCCCAAGCTCCGAACTGTCAGCACAGAGCCTGACACGGGGCTCGAACTCACAGACTCACGGACCGTGCGATCATGACTGGAGCCAAAGTCGGTCGCTCAACCGACTGAGCCACCCAGGCGCCCCACAAGTGTGACTTTTCTAAAATGCAAACAAGATCACGTAATATCCATGTTAAACACCCTCCAGTGACTTCCTATCACGCTTGGCATAAAAATCTACATTTCTTAGCCTAGACCTATGTCCCCCGGCCTCCAACTCCTTTGATGTATCTCACACACTCCCTCATGCCTACTTATACTCCATCCACATAAGCCTTCCTGTTCCTTGAACAGGCCAAGCTTATCTTTGGCTTAGGGCCTCTTCACTAGGCTCCCTCTGCCTGACATGCCTTCTTCTGACCTTTGTGTGGCTGGCTCTTCCTGTCACCTCCTTAGAAGAGTCTTCCCTGATCACCAAGCTAAAGTCATATGCTATCACATGACCCGATTTTAATATCACTTACCCCCAGAGGACATTTTCTTTGTTTACTTTTGATGTGTTATAGAACGTTTCTCCTCACAAGAATGTGAGTACCACAGAGCAGGAGACTTGTCTGTCTTATCTTCCTTTCCCAGAACAATGCCTGGTGCATTGTTGACACTCGACCAATATTATGGTTGATGAATGAAATACAGGGTAAGCATTCTCATCTTCAAAGTCGTTATTAAGAAGTTTAGTTAACAGAAAGGGCCACATTACACACACACTCAAACACTCCATGTGTGGCCTGCAAATAGACACTAAAAATTCCAGGACAAGCTTATTTGCCAAACTCCCCACATCCACGTTTTAAACACTCAGAGTTGTGTGAAGGACCATGGTTCAGACATCCCAGCTTCCCGACTGCTGTGGGAACCTAAAACATAGTGATGTTAAGTGCTTTTCAGAGAAAAACTTTGTGCTGCAGACGCTAGCCATCACTCAGGTACATTCCATGCACGAGTGCAGGTTGGATTAATTCAAGTTCTCCGAAGAAACAGAACCATAAGGATGTGTATGTAGACAGAAGCAGACTTATTATAAGGAGTTTGCTCACATGATTATGGGGGCTGACAAGTCCCAGGACCTGCAGGGAGAGTCGGCAAGCAAGAGACCCAGGAGACACAAAAGTCCAGAGGGCTCAAAGCCTTTGGAAGAGCCTCTGTTTGAGTTTGAGTCTGAAGGCAGAAAAAAGTCAATGTTCCACTTCAAAGACAGGAAGGATTCTCTTTTACTTGTGGGAGGGTCAGATTTTTTTGTTGTATTGAGTCTTTCAACTGATTGGATGTGGCCCACCCACATTGGAGAGGGCGGATGTGCTTTGCTCGTCTACCATTTAAATGTTAACCTCATCCAAATACACCTTCATAGAAACACCCAGAATAATGCTTGACCTAATATTTGGGCACCTATGGCCCAGTCAGGTTGACACATAAAATGAACCTTCACGTGGGTTATCACCATGTGGTATCACCTACTTTCTAACCTTTTCCTGGGTTAATTTCCCACCCTCATAGACCTACTTACCTTCCAACTGACTCTCAGGTGATGAGGTTCTTCAGCTCAATGCCTTTCAGTCATTCCTTCTTGTCTTATGGACAGTTGCAATTGCAGCTAATAGTCACAATTAACATTGAACACTTAGTATCTGCCAGATGTTGTCTTGAGTGCTTTACCTATATTATCTATTTTAACCTTCACACACACACACACACACACACACACACACACAACCCCAGGAAGTGGAGACTACTCTTATTCTCATTTTTCAAATGAAGGAATTAGAGCTGAGAGAGAATAAATCACTTGCCCCAGTTTTCACAATGGATGTGTAGAATAACATTAGCACCCATAGCCCATAATCTTTTAAAATATCTTTGACCTCTTATTTCCCTCCAATTCTTCATATTTTCCTTTAAATATTGCAAGCCTACATCATTTCTTTTCATATCCCATGATCTTAAACTACTGCCTGCTAAAACACCATGTGATAAAAGCAGTAGGTGCATACAAGATATGGTGTGAGAATAAAGCAAAGAGCACCCACATCTCTGATGATGCATTAGGAAAGCATCACAGCGGTGGGACAGCTAAACTGGCTCTTGAGGTTGGATTGGGGTGGCATACCTATAAGTTGAAGGGATGCATGCATGAAGGACAGAGGCCTACGGAACACAGCAAGTTCAGATCGCTGCAAGGGACTTGGCCTCACTTTGGTCAAAGTGCCGAGAGGGAAGGGCTAAGAGCAGGTAAGCAAGAACGAGATCACTGTGAGTTTAGACCGTATTGTCCAGTTTCAGAAGGAGAGAGATGTGATCTGTGGCAGTTCTGGGGATTCCTCCAGAGCAGGCAACGGGTTAAAGGGTGAGTTGGAGGGGAGTACATTAGACATAGGAAGATGGTTGAGGGACATAAAATACAGTCACCTCTCTGGTTCAGCTTTAAAGAAAAGCATATTTCGGCAATGCAGGATGTTGTGTGTTGTGTGACATGCTTGGACAGATAGATTAGGAATATACATAGTGGGAAGTAATCCATGGTGCCCTCCATTTCAACTTACATTAACGTAATTTAGCAAAGTCTGATGGGTTATGTGAATTCATTATTTCACTCAAAAACATGTAGAGTGTCTGCTTTTCCAGACATTATTTTATTTTATTTTATTTCATTTTATTTTATTAAGTTTATTTATTTTGAGAGACAGATGATGCAGGGGAGGGGCAGAGAGAAAGGGAAACAGAGAATCCCAAGCAGGCTGCATGCTGTCAGCACAGAGCCCAACACAGGGCTTGAACTCATGAACCATGAGATCATGCCCCAAGCCAAGACCAAGAGTGGAATGCTTAACCATCTGAGCCATCCAGGCTTCTCTCTAGGCATTTTTTTAAAAGCCGGGGACACAGAGAGGAACCCAAAACTTCCCTACTCTCACAAAGCTACAATGCAATGGGACAACACTAAAAAAATGTAAGTTCACAAATGAAATATAATTTCAGGTGGAGTTAAGTACTATAAAGAAGAGTGAGTTGGGGGTAAGTGAAGTGAGTTTGCAGGCAGGGTGGGTGCTAGGTGACTGTTTTAGACAGGGTGGTCAGGAAAGGGTACTCGAGGAGGTGACATTCGTGCAGAGAACTGAATGGAGTAAGGGAGTGAGCCAGGAAAGACCTGGGAGAACCTTCTAGGCAATGGAAACAGCACATGAAAAGTCCCTGAGGCAGGAGTGAAGTTGGTGTGTTCACAGAAGAGCAAAAGGCCAGGGTGGCTGGAGTAAATGAGGGGCGAGTACAAGGAGATGAAATCAGAGAGAGAGACAGCCCAGGGCATGCAGGCCCTGGGAAGGAGAATAAGTTAGTGATGACCAGACTGAAAATAGGAGTCCCACAGTGTAGGGAAGCTTCTGAGCAAGGACCTATTTCCTCTGAGCAGATCTCATGGGGAGGGATAAGGATATAAACAGAAAGATGAAACATTAGGGTGTAAAATGAATTGATCAGAATCATGCTCAGAATCCTGATTTACAAAATGACCCAACTCACGTTGGTCCTGATTTATTTGTGTTCACGTTGAAAGTGAAATAGAGATTAGAATTCCTCCAAGCTGTACTTTTTATACAGTTATGTTCTTCTTCTCTTTAGAGAGGAATCGACAAGGAATTTTATCTACTATTTACAGTCTTTGATGAGAATCTGAGCAGGTATCTTGATGAAAACATTCAGAGGTTTACATGGCGTCCCTTCAGTGTTGACAAAGAAGACAAAGATTTTGTGAAGTCCAACCGAATGCATGGTATGAAAAGTGTCCTTCTCTTCTCTAAGAATTTGAAGTGAAAATATTTGGAATGTTTTAACTATCTTGATTTTGGTTTCTTGGACATTGTTCTTGGTCAAGAGTAAATTGTTTCATGACTTCATCTCACAAGGTCTGGTGAAACCTCCTACCTCCCGGGGACATTGTGCAACCTAATTAATACTTCTGAAATACTTCATCAGCTTTAGATGAAGCAACACAAAATATGAACCAGCAAAGACTGCAGTACTTTATAAATGTAGAAAATGACTGACAAAATGCCCTCCCTTGGGTTCATAATAACATCATTGAGGCTAATAATCCAAGTGATAATTGGAGATAATCATTAAACAACAAAGTGTCTCTTATCAAGTTGCATGAAGAACTGTCTAAACTGATAATGTGTAAAATACTAGCGAATTCCCACCCCAGATCTTATTTAAAAGGAATTACTTAATTCTCCTCTCTTTCTTATATCAGTTGTAACAGTGGCAAACCACCTCATAATTGGCGTGACTAACACAGGAGTCTTGTTAGTTTTAGGCACACTACCCTAGATGGCAGAATAGTGAGCGAGAGCCCAATCCCAAATAACTATGAGAGCGTGCAGTCAAAAAGGAGCTGAAAGCAAGCATTGTAAGATAACACGTGCTAAATTGCTTGTTTTAGGACCAAGGACAACATCTATTTATTGTTTTCAAAACATTATAGGAGAATAACAAAATAGACCCTAATCTCCTTTCCCCACAAGGAGGTCAAGAAAGTCCAAGTTTCCAAGTGACCCACAGCAACCAGCTCACAGACTCCTATGGTCCTGGATACTCCATGCCAACAGTCTCCTCTTGGACCAATGGAAAGCATAGAGTAACGCATTTTCAATACCATTTTCTACAAAATGTTTGTTATAACTGAATCATGAAATTTGTTTCCCACCCTCCTAGCAGCCAAAAAAATAAAAATAAAAAAGAAGAAGAAGAAAGTAGAATGAGGAAACATAACAATTCCTTAGTGGAGAAGCTAAGTCGCAAAAGAAACTTATCCTAAGAGAGGCCCTTAGGATAAAGGATAAAGAGAAAAGATAAAACAACCCAACAGACCACATCACATCCAGCTCCATCCTGATTTGGCAATGTAATATACACTTTCATATTTTCGACATGGAGAGTACGTCATCTTTAAAACAAAATGCAAGGAAAACAATATATTTTAATTTAAATTTTACATTAATTATGAATTAAATTCTATCTCTAGTCTTGCTTGCATGGAGTATGAGAGAAAATGACGGCAACAATACCAAAGAAAAAGTGCCTCTCGTGTTACCCAGTGCCTTGCATTACACCTATTATGTGGTCTATATGAAAAGATGTGGACCTCCTTTCCTAGAGGGCATCCTCAACGGCTTGTGAGCTATCCTTGGGGGTCTTTTCTGATGAAAAAGAGGCATACCTACAGTAGTTCTTGGGTTAGTCAACAAATATCATCTGGGTTAGGGGACAAGTCTACACGAGAAGGCAGAACAGTATAACTTCTTTACCAGACCTTACCATGGGCTTTGACTACCTTTATCTGACACTATAACCAGCAATGACATCATTCTTTCAATAAATTTTTAGAGTACTGTTAAACAAGCAAACAAACAAAGGTGTTTGTTGAATGCATGAATGAATGTTCCAGAAAGAGAGAATTTAAACTAGAGTTCCAAGGCAAGAGAAGATTCTCTATGGGCCAGTCAAGGACTAAATCATTAGTACCCCAATTTACAATATCACTTTAACATTCAATGGGCAGGATTTACATAATTTATTTGCAAAGGTATTATCAAAGATTTTTTTTCAGAAAATGCAATGCTCTCAAAGCATCCTTCTTAGATTTTCTGCTAATAATCTCAGATATTTGAGTAAAATTACCAAGCACCATTGGTTCTGCAGACACAGAAATAAAAAGCAATTTTATCTGGCAATGGGATTATAACAGAAGGTCACTTATGTGTGTGATAGTTGTTCTTTCCTACTATGGGCATTAGTAAGAAGTGGGAGAGGATAGAATCTTTATCTCTCTACAGGGCATCACGCATAAGACATGTGTAGTCACCCCTCAAACAATGCTATTCAGTTAATGCATTCATCCCACACAGAGTGGGGTTCATCCCACACAGATGTGGTTTCTAAATTCTTTTCAAGACACTGCTCCAGGGAGCCACTATCAATGGATTGAGGCTGATATAAAAGAGAAAAACACTTTTCATTTCTGGAGATTCAGAAGGTCTTCATATCTAAGTAACCATTATTCAAAGTTCCTTCAGTTATTTTGCTGAGGCAGGGAAATAAAACTTACCAAAAGGCAAAATTATTTAATCAAAGGCTAGCCTCTTATAGACTTAGCGTCCTTCTCCCTCCCCCCATCAAAACAATCCCTCTTCACTGACCAGACGTGCAAATACAATGTCAATCAATTGCAAATCTTTCAAATGACGCCAGTTCCATGAAATCAGTAATGAGATGTCTGATAACTTCTGGAATCAAATGTAAATCCATTGGTAAATGAAGATCTGATGAAATTAAGTGAATTAATGACCGAAGAAGAGACACTTAAGGGAGATAACAGAATAAGAACCTCAAAAGAAAGTGATTTTCAAATCACGAGCTTTGGGGAAAATGGCGAAGTCCATAAATATTTTCACAAGGACGATGCTCTTTATAATCTGCAAAACTAAAATGTGAAATGAAGGATATTGTATTACGCTGTCAAACAATTTTGTCAGAAAAACTTATGCCAGAAAACAACCTGATTTATTCCTTATTGATTCTTAGGGTTTGTGCCCTTGTTGTACATTGTTATACATAATATTTTCACAATTTTAGTATATTTTCATTATTCATTGTTCCTCTTCGTCTCCATTTTGGATTGAGTCACTGTGTGACTTTTCTCTAGTGTGTTTACTCTCTGGTAGTAAGGATCTTCTGTAAATAGTTTGAACTTGAGCAATTGAACAGACTGCCCCACACACTGATAATCTTGTACTAAAATGGTGTGTTTTCTGTATCTATAAAATCGTACTGGGCTCTGACTATCTTTTTCCTTTCATTTAGCTATTAATGGCTATATGTATGGCAACCAGCCAGGCCTAAGCATGTGCAAAAAGGATAGAGTTTCCTGGCATATGATTGGAATGGGCACTGACACTGATATGCACGGAGTTTATTTTCAAGGGAACACCATCCACCTACGAGGAACTCATCGTGACACCCTGGCTCTGTTTCCCCATACCTCCACAACGGTGTTCATGCAGCCAGACCATGCAGGTAAACTCGGCAGGGCCACCGCAGGTGACCAAACTACTGTCTTCAGGCGTATACCCTTAGTGTCCTCCCCTGGAATAAACTGGTTGAATTTGGGCACTTCAGAGGATGTAGCAAGACATACAGTCTTGGTTACAATCAGATAATCCTAACTATTTTATTCCAAACACACAGTACAAAGGACAGAGGAGAAGCATCTAAAACGACATAAAGCATCTAAAATGACACAAAGAAGAAGTCCCCTAAATGACCTTGCCACACAAATCTTAGGAGAATGCTCTTGATTCATTCCTAGGAATGATTCAGCCCCAAGAAAGAGGGTATTTCTTGTTCTCCTAAAGCACAGACATTTTAGTTGCTGCTCTGAAGCATCTACCAGGTATAGACAGCCCAGTGGATGCTTCCAGGTGATAGACATGACCTTCTTTAGAGACTGATAAGTTACTTGGAGACTTCTGCATTTTCATTCTATTGGGCACCATTAGTTTCCCTGGAGGGTAAGCTGCACTGGGTCAGAAGTCCACTGAGGGCCCATTGAAGGGCCAGTACTCATCCCTTCTCTTAGACATTTCCAAGCTAATTGGATAATTGGGGCATTTTTATAAGAGATTCAGAGCAACACATGGCTCGTTTGAAAAATAAGATAGCCAGTGCCATGGGCATTCAAAATGTTTCTCCAACCCAACTTTTTCATTAGTCTTAAAACGAAACCAATATACTACCCAAGATGAGTACTTGTTGGCTCTGTCTTCTTTATGAATTAGTGTCTACTTTGCTTCGCACTAGAAGTACAGTTTAGATGCCTCTCAGTGTCATTGGTTAAACACTTAGGGCTTGTGCTTCAAAACTTTTGCCTAAGAACTGCCTGAAATTAGGAGTTCCATAACCCGTGCATTATAGACTTTGAGTATTTAACCTTTCTACATTAGTATAATTGATCATAACTATGAATTCGTCTACATTAGTATAATTGATCATAACTATGAATTCATAACTATGAATCACCCAAACCAAGGAATGTCTTGAGCACAATGATTTTTGTTTTTGTTTTTTAAATATGCTCTTCGACACTGAAGATGGGAGAGGAGGGAAACAGCCAGATTTAATCCACAGAAATAGAAACTGGCATTCAAAGCTGCAGTTGGCTGCAATAATTTTAGAGACTTGGTTAATCATTCTAATGCTTTGGTATTACACGTGTGCCCTAGGAGCTTCCAAATTGCTTATGACAATGTTTTCCAGTTTATGTTTCGTGGTGAGTACAAATCTGTGACTGCTTAACAGCTTGGTCATTTGGCCAAAATATGAGTAGACCCTAGGCTTCAACTCAAATTTTTTTGTCTTTGTTCTTTTTTCTAAAAACCACTTTATTGAGATATGACTGATAGATAAAAAGTTGTTGATATTTAATATACACAAATCAATGAGTTCGTTAGGTGTCTTGTCATGTGTCTGTTGGCCATCTATATGTCTTCTTTGGAGAAACGTCTATTCATGGACATTTTTTTAATTGGATCATTTGTTTTTTGAGTATTGAGTTGTATCAGTTCATTATATTTTCTGGATACTAACCCTTTATTGGATATGCCATTTGCAAATATTTTTCTCATTCAATAGGTTGCCTTTTAGTTTTGTTGATTGCGTCTTTCACTGTGCAGAAACTTTTTATTGTAATGTAGTCCCAATAGTTTATTTTTGCTTTTATTTCCCTTCCCTCAGGAGACATATCTAGAAAAATGTTGCTATGGCCGATGTCAGAAAGATTACTGCCTGTGCTCTCTCTCCAAGAATTCTAATGGGTTCAGGTTTCACATTTAAGCCTTTAATCCATTTTGAATTTATTTTTGTGTATGGTGGAAGACAGTGGCCCAGTTTCATTCTTTTGCATGTAGCTGTACCAGTTTTCCCAACACCATTTGTTGAAGAGACTTTTTCCCATTGTATATTAATTCCTCCCTTGTTGAGGATTAATTGACGTGATTAATTGTTGAGGATAATTGATATAATTGATACAATTAATATAATTGTGGGTTCATTTCTGGGGTTTTCATTCAATTCCATGATCTATGTGTCTCTTTTTATGCCAGTACCATACTGTTTTAATTACTACTGGTTTGTAATACAACTTGAAATCTGGAATTGAGATCCCTCCAGTTTTTTCTTTTTCATGATTGCTTTGGCTTTTTGAGGTCTTTTGCGGTTTCATACAAATTTTAGGATCGTTCGTTCTTGTTTTGTGAAAAATGCTATTGGTATTTTGATGGAGATTACATTAAATGTGTAGATTGCTTTGGGTAGTATAGACATTTTAACAATATTTGTTCTTCCAACCCATGAGCATGGAATGTCTTTTCATCTCTTTGCATCATCTTGAATTTTTTTCATCACTGTTTTATAGTTTTCAAGTACATGTCTTTCACCTTGTTAGTTAAGTTTAGTTCTAGATAGTTACTGTTTTGGGTGCAATCGTAAATGGTATTGTTTTCTTCATTTCCCTTTCTGCTGCTTCAATATCAGTGTATAGAAATGCAACAGATTTCTTCACATTGATTTTGTATCCTGCGACTTTACTGAATTCATTTATCAGTTCTAGTAGTTTTTGGGGGGGAGTCTTTACAGTTTGCAAATTAAAACCACCATGAGATGTCACTTCACACCTGTCAGAATGGCTAAAATCAAAAACATAACAAACAATAAGTGTTGGTGAATGTATGGAGAAAAAGGAACTCTTGTGCACTGATGGTGGGATGCAAACTGGTATAGACACTGTGGAAGACAGTCTGGAGGTTCCTCAAAAAATTAAAGCTAGAACTACTCTATGATCCAGGAATTGCACTACTGGGTGTTTCCCGCCCCCCTCCCCCCTCCCCACCACAAAACACACAATTCAACGGGATACATGCACCCTGATGTTTATTGCAGCATTATTTACAACAGCCAAACTATGGAAGCAGCCCAGGTGTTTATGAAAAGATGAATATATAAAGAAGATGTGGTATATATGTACAATGGAATATTATTCAGTCATAAAAAGAATGAAATCTTATCATCTGTAACAACAAGGATGGAACTAGACAGTATAAGGCTAAGAGAAACAAGTCAGAGAAAGACAAATACCATCTGATTTCACTCATATGTGGAACTTAAAAAACAGAACAAATAAAGGGGTTCTGGGTGGCTCGGTTAAACGTCTGACTTCGGCTCAGGTCATGATCTCACGGATTGTGAGTTCGAGCCCCATATCAGGCTCTGTGCTGACAGCTCAGAGCCTGGAACCTGCTTTGGATTCTGTGTCTCCCTCTCTCTCTGCCCTTCCCCCGCTTGTGCTCTGTCTCTCACTATCTCTCAAAAATGAATAAATGTAAATAATAATAATAATAATAAAAGAAAACAAATGAGCAAAGGAAATAAAGAAAAGGAAAAGAGAGAGAGAGAGAGAGAGAGACACAAACCAAGAAACAGATTCTTAACTACAGAGAGCAAACTGATGGTTACGAGAGGGGATGAAAAATAAGTAAAATGATAAAAAAATAAAAGAAACATATATTTATGCATAAAAAAAACAGATTACTGGGGCGGGAGGTAAGTATATATACATCTGTGAAACCATCGCCACAACCAAGGCCTTCAATTCCTCTTTGTTCTTAGAGAAGATAATTCCTCGGCTAGTGAAGAACATAATGAACCATGAATAGCAGGCTGCCTGCCAAACAACACGTGCAAAGGGAGCTCTTCCCATGTCTACCTTCAGAGCGTCTTCTGTGTGATTCCCCAAAGACCCTTCCTCATGAGGTCCTCGTCAGTGCTGGGGGGCTTGAGTACCCACTGAACCAATGGGTTTTGCTCATCCTCAAGGGGTAATTAGTGAAACTAATCCCTGATCACTCGCCTCTAAGAACAGTGTCTACCAAAGGAAGGGAAGGTTTATTGATGCAGCAATTCCACTGACAGTTAATATCTTCCAATATTTTTGTTTCATATGATTTTATGGTGAATTCAATTAAGATGTATCTACCTGATGCCAATCTAGAAAATTCAGTTTATAAAGTTACATAATTCTCAGACATGCTTGTTGGCATTATGTAGGGCAATCTGGCCGATTTTTTTTTCTTTTCGTCTGGCATGATGGAGACCTGCCATTGGTCATGAGAACCTCCTTTGCTCAAAGGCCTAACGAAGTAATAATACACCTGGCTTTAATAATAGTACCTTACCTGTATATTGCACTGTATATAGTTTATGAAATATTTTAGGGCATAATACATGATTTCAGACATGTGCCCCTATTTGAACTTTGTTTAGAATATTAATGATACAGGTTATTAGTTCATTTTAAACTGGACCAGGCTAAGATAATCGTACCCATCAGTGATTTTCCAGGGGCAACTATCTTATAACAGGTGTATACAATAGGGAAGACCCAGAGAAATCATTTCTCGGTAGCAACTTTGCAAGTTTTAATTTTCCATTACCAATGAATCTCAGATGGTATCTTTCCCCTGGTAAGTAAATATATTCAACGTACTTTATTCCCCCTTGGAGTCTGGCTTTAAAATACCATATAAAATTGACATTTTAAGAATTCACCTTACCATTTATTTATTTGGGAATAAAATGCTGTAGCTGGTGAGCGAACCGAAATCGAAAGCATGGAGCGCCGCACACAACGCCAAGCGATTTCTGTTTCAGGTATTTTCAGGGTGTTTTGCTCCACCTTGCACCACTTCATGAGAGGCATGAATCAGATATATGAGGTCAACAGCTGTGGCAACAAGGACCCTTCTGAGCAGCCGTACGGGATGATAAGAACCTTTTACATCGCCGCTGAAGAGGTAGAATGGGATTATGCCCCTAACAAAAACTGGGAGTTCGAAAAGCAGCACTCGGACGCAGGAGGGGAAAGGTACCACGGGCGAAGCCGTCAAGTCTCTTGGGTGGGATTGCACACACTCGGTAGACGTTTAGCAAATGTGAAAACCTAAACACGCCCTGCTTCTGTCTGCACTATTTTGGCAGACAGCGGCTCTTACTAGGGGCACAAAAGAGGAGGGAAGCTGCCAGGGCCTCATCCCGGGAGGGGAGCCTGAAGGAAGTCATTTGCACCCCCATCCCCACCCCAGCAGGCTCCGCGCATCCCCACCCACGGTGCGGTGCCGGTTGCAAGCGTGGCTGTCCCAAGAATGCTTGTGCCTTTGAGAGAGCGCCTAGCGTGAAAGAAGGCCTTAGGGAAAGAGGCAGATCCCAGTGACGTGGGACTGTGAAGACGAAATGGTAGGGAGGGAGGGAGGCAGAGGCGGGTGCGCAGTGGGGTGAGCAGATGGGCTGCTCTAGATTGAGGAGCGTGGGGAAAGAGCGTCCATCTGGATGGGGAGTGGGTCGGAGGCATTGCCTTGGCAGAGATCCTGGAATTGGGGGAGTGAGGAGCTGGTCTCTCTACTAGGCCCTGTACCCAGAAGGTCCCCAAGACTGACCCTCCCGTGAGAGCACTGTCTGCGGAAGCTGAACACCAAAGAGTGGGCAAGGCTGTGAGCCCTGGCCCCCCACCCACCCTAAGTATCCTTCACTTCCCACTGGGATGTACTGGGGTAGAGCCATGCAAGGTATAGAGGCATCTGCTGGGCACTGACCTGCAGACTCCACCCCAAAGTTCATACCCTCCACTAAACAACTTGCTGCTTAGGTTATTTATTCCCTGTCCCCATATACAGACCAGGAGACTCAGGGCACAGAGGTAAGACTAACCCCTAGTCATTGACACTGGAATTGAAGAAAGACCAATCTGTGTTCTCACCACCAAGCATGTTAATTTCCATGTCTTTGTTCCTCTTTGTTGTTTATTATCAGACCCCCTCCCCCATACTAATTCTCTTTAGTCGTGTCCCACACAGACTCGTCTATGCCCAAATGTTCCTAATCTTAACATGTCTTTTTTCTCGTCTTACTTGTTGGCCTGTTTTGAGGGTTTAGACACCCGGAAAAGAGAGTGTAACAGCATCACCTCATGGATAAATGAAGAAACAAAATGCCTCTTCCACTTAAAAAAGATTTGCCTCAGGGACAGGGCGGTTTAAAATGTATTCCACGACTCAGCAACCCACTTATTAAACCAGACACTCCTCTCCTGCAAAGCCAGTGCCGCCAATACAAGCTAAAGACTAATACTGGTGCATTGGAAAATGAAATGAACCGTAATTCAGCCTTTTCTAAAGTGATTATTTTTACTAAAAGGCTGCTATAACTGAAGAAATAGTTGTATGATAACTCTGTTGTATGTATATTGTGTGTATATTCTTAGCCCTTATACTCTTCGTCTTCCATGACTTTCTTGAGACTCAGTGTAATTTGTGTCTTCAGACCCCATCTCTCTGGGCTGGCAGGAAGCTCTAGTCTCAGTCTTCTGGGATTGTCTCCAGGTGACGTAGAGAGATAAAGCGTGCCGGGTGTGTCTGTACCCTGCCCTGCCACTCTGGATATTGCCCATAAATCACTAAAAACAAAGCCGATTGAGAGCATGTTCACATAATCAAAGTACAACAGATCTGTAGATAAAAATTCAGTAGACATTGAAATGACCAGTTCCTGTCGTGGCACGTCTGTGGCACCCCTGCGGATCGAAGCCCAGGGACAAATGTCCTTTCTGCCCCCCAGTAGCTATGCCTCTGCTCGTTGAGCCAAAGCCATGGCATGGAGACACCCAGCTTTCAAACCACCTCTCAGTATGGGTTATCCCCGAGACATTTATTGTCCGGGTTAGACCAGACCCTCTGCCTCAGATGTCTTTCCCAGAGCTTCCTAAGAAAGCACCGAGAAGCCCTCGGGATCCCAGAAAAGCAACCAGTGGGACCATCAGCACAATGCCAGGGTTTGTGCAGTGGGAGAGAATTCGAAAACAGAGATTAAGTTGTTATAGAGAAAAAACCTTGTATTCCCAGTACTCGTGAGCTTGTGGACTGATACGCATTTAATTTAACTACCCTGGGACTTGAGATAGTGACTGCCATTTCTTGAGCACCCACCATATGCCAGGCATTTGCTAGGGTTTTTACAAACCCTATCTGATAAAGACCCTTAGGGTATACTTGACCCATTTGCTCAGCTTTGGCCCAGCATGTCACATGACATCCCAGCAAGATGGTGATAGAGCATGCGCTTCCCTGGTGCTCAGTATGTGTCTGGCATAGCGCTTTACAGATCCTAACCCATGTAATCCTCACAGCAATCTGGGAGACGGATGCCTTATTATCATCCCACTCCACAGAAGAGGAAAGCCGAGAAACGGTAAAGCTATGGCTCCAGAGGCATTTCTGTCACTACCACGTGTGTTATTAGGACTTCTGGAAAATAAAAGTAGGAGAAAAGTTCTCTTGCCTCGGAAAGCATATGGTCTAGGTCAAAGATATAGGTGCCTTTGTTAAGTACCTGCTGTCTGCTAGGCATTGTACAAAGTACGAGTGAAACAGTGCTGATAAGGGCAGGCCAGGTCCTTCCCCATACAGACTTCATGGTTCGTGGGGCAGACATTAGAACAAGCATCCTGAGTGAGGCAATCACTGTGAGAGGAGAGGTGCAGGGCACAGGGGGAGCTCACGGCAGGCGCACATGGCCCCACCTGGGGGAGAGAGGGAGAGAGGTGGTCAAGGAGGGAGTAGTCTTTGTCCTGGGACTTGAGGAATAGGCCAGTCAAAGAGGTGGCAAGAGTGTTCTTGGCACAAGGAATAACACATGGAAGGCCCGGAGGTGGGGAGGGCATGTGGAGCTCAAGAGAGAATGTTTAGGATGACCAGAGCGTAGAGTGCGTGGGTGCCAGTGACGAGAAACGAGGCCTGAGAGGTTGGCAGAGGCAGACAGCAAAGGGATGTGAGAGCTAATTTGAGGAATTTGGCAGTGGGAAGCCATCATCAGGTTTTCCACAAGGACTCACTTGGTGGAATTTTTAGGTTAGGGTCACTCTGCGTGTAGAGTAGAGGATGGAGGGAAGGGGGAAGCGTGGGTGGCAGGGAGAGTGATTAAGAACAACTCCAGTTAATACGGGTAAGTGACCTAGCGGGCTTAGGTTGGAGTGCAGGTAGTTTAATAGAGGGAAATGGAAGGCTGGGAGACATATTCTATTTTGTAGATAAAACTGATAGATTTTTTTCTTTTTGTGATGATGTATCTTGGTGATGGATTAAATATATGGTTGATCCTCATTGTTTGCAGATTCCATATTTGTAAATTTGCCTAGTTACTGAAATTTATTTGTAACACCCAAACCAATTTTTGTGGTGCTGTTGTGGTCCTTCATAGGTATGCATAAAGCAGCAAAGAGTTTGTGTCTCCCAATGCACACATTTCCAGCTGAGGTCAAACAAACAAAACATCCCTCTGTCTTCACTGTCTTGTTTCAGCTTTCACACTGTAAACAAGCATCCTCTTTGTGGTCTATTTAGTGCCTCTGTGTGTGTGTGTGTGTGTGTGTGTGTGTGTGTGTGCGCTTTTCGTTGGTGATTTAGCTGTTTAAAGTGGCCCCCAGGGTAAGTGCAAGAAGGCTGCGATGTGTCTTACAGAGGAAATACATGTGTTAGATAAGCTGCCTTCAGGTGTGACTTATAGTGCTAGTGGCCATGAGTTCAAAGTTAATGAATCAGCAGTATATATTAAATAAGATGTCTTGAAACAGAAGCACACATAGAACAAGGGTATTTATCAATCTGTTGATGAAAGTATTGGGACCAGAGGTCTGAAGAAACTTTTTTGCCGGCGAGGTGGATTTTCCTCTACCGTTCAAATTCTTCTGGCTGGCCTAAAAATTAAATTGACAGGAGACAGATGAACAGGAGAAAATCAAATTTACTTACATAGGGAGAATCCACATAGACATGAGAGATTCCAAAGACAGTGAGGCCAAAGGAGATATATATGTCATTCTGAAGGAAGGAGAAGGAAGTAGGGGTCTGGGACTTCAAAGAGAAGGAAAGCAATTCATAGGAAGATGAAAAAGAGTACATGTTAGGTAAACAAATGTTGATTGGGCCACTCAGAAACAATGGGACAGAGAGAAGAATTTTAACAGGCTTTGCTAAATTCCTCTCTGTCTCCCACCCCTAGTTCATATTATAAGATAGTTACCTTCTGTAATAGCCCCTTCCTGGAGGGGGTCCTCTACCTAAATTCTTCTGGGCAGTTAGAGGGAAAGTCAGAGCTTTTTCCTGCATCTTTTGGGTCTTGATTGCTTTCAACTCAACATAATCCACATGCCAAAGTGGCACGTCTTGGGGCAATTCATTCTGAACACCTGCAAAACGTAACCTTATGTTTCCCCTAGGGACAATGGTTTAGTGTTCATTATTTCAGTATTCAAAGTGGCTTTCTAGAACATGACTCCTGTGACTACCAAGAATCAACTATGCCTATACTTGTATATGAGTATGTGCATAATATACAACCCAGAGTCTTTCTTGAGATCTTTAAGGTGGAAAAGTAGAACAAGGTATGGAATGATATAAATGGAATCTGAAGGAATTCAGGGTAATAGAGTGTGAGCATGTGCATGTGTGCATGCACATGCACGCGTGTGAGCTTAGTTAGTCCCAGGAAGAGGAGTACCACCTCAAGGGGCCCTTAGGAGTCTCCAACTAAGGCTGGCCGCAGTCAGCACCCAGCAAAGCTTTGGAACAATGGTTCCCAAGAAGTAAGACCTGGGCCAGTCAGAACCCCCTGCGGTGCTTTCAAATACAGATTCCTGGCTCCACTCCCAGAGAGCCTGGTGCAAAAGTTGAGCTCCACTGGGAGATTCTGATGGCAGCCAGGTATGGGAAACAGTGCTCCCGAGTACCCCTGAATCACTCAGGAGCACCCAAGGTTTTTCTACCTTCTGACAACTTTAATTTCTGCTGCTTCTGATTTATAGACATGGAGATATATTTATGAACCACACCGAAAACTGGATTGGCTCTCAGTACAAGAAAGTGGTTTACAGAGAATACACCGATGGGGAATTTGTGGAGATCAAGGCCCGGCCGCCACGAGAGAAGCACTTGGAACTGCTGGGTATGACACAGATCGCAGCCATGCGCTGCCAGCCCCAAGGCACGTGAACATGTACACATACGCTGTCACACTTAGACCTGAGAAGGGACAGCAGGGACAGAGTGGCCCGAGTGCATTCACCCAAGTGTGACATCTTCCTGCCCTCGCATTGTCAGGGAGCATGCTCTGTACTCAGCTCATTCAAAGGAGGGTCAACCGGATAACACGCAAACACGAGTCCATATCGTCAACAGTCTAACCAGCATCTGTTGCCCTGAAATTCCTTTCCCATCCCTCTGCTGAGCCAGGACATTTTAATTGGAATAATGTGATGCCTCAGATGAGCAAGCAGAGTATTTGCATAGCTTCTTCAAGGGCCTGGATCATCTGTGCACAGGGCCATACGAACACACCATAAAAACAACTCCAGCAAAGGGCGCCTGGGTGGCTCAGTCATTTGAATGTCTGACTCTTGATCTCAGCTCAGGTCATGATCTCATGGTTTGTGGGATCAAACCCTGCGTCAGGCTCTGTGCTGACAGCACGGAGCCTACTTGGGATTCTCTCTCTCCCTCTCTCTTTCTCAAAATAAATAAATAAACATTAAGAAAATAATTCAAGCCAATGAGAAACTCCTTGCATAAGAGGAGTGCTAAGGGTAGAAGGCCTGGTTTGAGCTCAGGAGGCCCTGAATGTGGCCATCTCAGAACCTACTGTGCCTGTCTGATACCCTGGGCTGCCTGACCTGGGGATCAGATAAGCTCTTCCTTCCTGCTTTCCTTCCCCACTTTCACCTGGGAGTCACCAAACCTGACCCCATCATGAATATGAGATCTTTAGGCAGAAGGCTAATCTAGATGGCTTTCTGAAATCGGTTCCCTTTTTTTTTTCTGTTCTCATTTTTATTTTTTTATTTCAAAAAATTTTTAATGTTTATTTTCAAGAGAGAGAGAGAGAGAGAGAAACAGAGCACAAGTGGGTGAAGGGCAGAGAGAGAGGGAGACACAGAATCTGAAGCAGGCTCCAGGCTCCGAGCTGTCAGCACAGGGCCCGACACAGGGCACCTCGAGATCACCACCTGAGCTGAAGTTGGATGCTTAACCAACTGAGCCACCCAAGCGCCCCTCTGTTCCCATATTTAAATGCACAAGGTGACTTGTATAAATAATATGAGTTTACACAGTGCTTCTTAATATTAAAAAAGGCACCAGGACAGCTAGCTTGATAAATTATTAGATGCCCCATCCACCTTCCCTGCACCCTCCCTGCATTGACATGCAAGCTTATCACACTAAAAGAGTCAACCCAGTGGGAACATTCCTTCTTTTGAGCTGTGTTTGTCATATGAACTCCAGAAAAAAAGGTGCTGGTCCTGCCAAGGGTGGGGTGGTTTGCCCCTCAAAAAGCCCCGGTTTGGGTCTACTCAGTAAAATGACACAAAGGAGGGACTCCGTCAGAGGCAAGCCCAGTGGTACTTCCCCTCAGGAGAGCACAAGGCCCATCCACTCATTTTCTGCATTTTCAGGGACAGGCCTGTGCTCCTGAAGTTCCAAAGGGCACAGGGCAGGCAACAGGCACACCTTTGCTCCTTACCACTCCCTGGGACCTATCAGGCCCCGAATCAGAAGACATTCACCCTTACCAGTACAGCAAAGCAGGTGCAATTGAAGTGGCAATGAGTCACAAATAAGGATTTTAGTACATGCGTGCACGTGCACCTATCTGTAACTATGCCCAAGTATGCTGTTTAAAAGCATGCATTCTTTTCTAGCTCTATCATAAAAATAAAAGAGCGTTTTTTCATACACTTCCTAATTCATACTCAGTATTTCCCTCCAAAGATCATAATAGTCCAACAAATTTGATTTAAATTTTTTTTTAATGTTTATTTATTTTTGAGAGAGAGAGAGAGAGCGAGGGAGAGTGCATGAACGGGGGAGGGGCAGAGAGAGGGAGACACAGAATCTGAAACAGGCTCCAGGCTCCGAGCTGTCAGCAGAGCCCAATGTGCGGCTTGAACCCACAGACCACAAGATTATGAGCTGAGTGGAAGTTGGAGGCTTAACTGACTGAGTCGTCCAGGCACCCCAGTCCAACAAATTTTAGGCTGATTTAACACTTCAGTGGCCTTTCTCAGAAAAGCAATTGTAACCATCAGTAAAGACTGGATGGGTATATTCAGACTCCCTACCATGGGTGTGTCTTTCTATGATGTGGACTGCCATGGGCACCCAAGAATGCAAATAAATCCCTCAGGGCCATAGGACCAGGTCTAAGGTGACTCCCAAATGGGAGTCTGTTCCATCCTTCTCGAAGCAGTGTCACATGACCCCGGTGTGTCTGGTGCTCTGTCAGGGGGGCGCCTGCACTGAGCAAGCTGCATTTGTGCCACTGTTGAGGCACGGAGAGGTGAGGGGCACCCGGCATGGGCGAGGGCTATCCCACGGTCATGCTGGTCCAGCAGGGTGTGGGCCGATTCCCAGTGGCACACAGGAGGGTTGCTTCTCACAGAAATGTGTGTGCATGAGTGCTGAGGAGCACACATCTCCTCAAGGTATCCAAACGCTGGGACACAGCACTGGACGTGCATTAATGAAATCACTGTATTGATCATAGATCAGCACGTGGATGTTTTAATTTTGCTCTTGTCTTTCAAATCCCTTTTATACACAATATTTCTTTGGATCCTCATGATGGTGATGATTATTAATATATCCATTTACCAGAAAATGAGCGATTTCAGACTTATCAAAGGTTACATACAACTGGAAAGCCACCATATCATGTGGATATGGCTTTTCCTGGAGATTATGTCTCAGCAGTAGTAAAATTGGCAGCATTTATTTATTGAGTACTTACTGTGTTTCAGTGCACTGAGATAAGCGCTTTACGTACATTATCTTATTTAATCCTTACGATAGGTGTTATTAAACCCGTTTCGTAGGTGAGGAAATTGAGAGGCAGGTTACTTGACTTACCCAAGACCTCTCTAATAAGTGAAGGAAGCAGGATTTGAACCCAGGTTGGTCCAATTGCCAAATAGTACTTGAGTATTTAATGTTACGTGTATTGCCCTCCAAAGGAAGTGCACTAATGAAGAAGGTAACCTTTGTTTTATTTGGCCAAATACCATCTACATTTATATTACATCAATGTTGGAAAGAACAACGATAATGCACACAGGCCTGTGTTTTGCCTTTAGGCCCAATGGTTCATGCCGAGGTGGGTGACTCCATCCTGGTCATATTTAAGAACAAAGCTAAGCGGCCCTACTCCATCTCAGCCCATGGTATTGAAGACATGGAGAGTGGGAAGCAACTCCAAGTGCCCATCACAAAGCCAGGTAAGTTACACCAGACATCTGCTCCATGCTGATAAGGACACTGGACTCAACTCTCTTCTGATCTTTGAAGGGTCTTGGAAAGTTCATGTTAATGTCAATATGTTCCAGCCATCACCTAGTCACTCCCAATATGAGATCATCATTCATCTAATGACCAAGTGGTTATGGTGTTTCCAGGGCTCTATTTGGGACCTAAAAGTGTAGTAAGACATAATAATAGCTAACATGTATTGAATGTTCATCTTTGGCCAGGTGCTGTGCCTTCTATATTTTTTAAAAAAACTAATAATCTCATTTTCTAGTAAGGTAGACACTAACATATGTCATGGACTCTGATACCATTGGTTGTAATATCCATCATCATTTTATCTGTTACTAAAAAAAAAGAAAAAACACACTGTCAATTAAACTTTAACGTGCCACTTATTTGAAGATGCATCTTGATTTCAGTTATGTGAAAATGTGAAAAATGCACATTCTATAACTGAGGAAATATGCTGTTGTCATGTCCACTTAACAGATGACTAAAACACAGAGGGGTGAGCTTGACCAGGTCATATATTAGTAATGACAGGACCTCAATCTGTTGGATTTCAGAACCTATGCACTTAACCATATATTTCTCTTGCGATGCTTAAAATGAGTTTGGATGAAAAACAAGACAAGCAAGATGAATTATTTCAGTAGTAATGCAGACTATACATAATGAAATTCTAACTGGTAGAGAGTTTCAAGAATGTATCTGGGAGTGTTTATAAAAATTTCAGAGAAGGAAAATCCATGAAGATCGATTGATTGATTCAGAGAAAATAGAGAAAGCCTTATAAAATAGGTAGAACTCCAATTGAGTTTTAAAATATGCATTGAAGGGAGAGAAGATTCATAATTAAAAGAACCATACATTTACACAGTTGGAATGTGGTTGTAGTAAATGTTAAGAGCCTCTGTGACCTTCAGTTATGAAATTGAGAGCAATCATAGGTGTAATTACAGGGGAATTATATGCCACTTTACTTATGTATATATATGAATAATACTAAATACTATAGTAATTACAATAAAAGTCATATAAGCCTTGGAAAAAATTAAAGATGCATAGAAGAAAGAAAAGAAAACACTCTAATGCATCACCAGAAGACGTTAGCAAGATACTCTTACATGGATGGGGTTGGGGGGAGGAAATCTTCACTGGACACAATCCCAAACTCTCCTGCCTCTCCACACCCCACCCTACTCCCCAGTTCAGGAGCCTGTGTTTTACTGCTTTAAGAAGTCTCTCATGAATGTTCTAAATGTCTATCTATAGGGAGATACTTAAATTTTGGAATCCCCTTACAGTGAACTATTCAGCCATTAAATGGATGTGAAGGTTTTAATGACATGAGAAAAACCTGTGGTATCATATTAAGCAAAATACAAGTATGGAAAAAAGGTTAAAAAGGAAATAAGCCAAAATGTTAATAATGGTTGTACATTTTGGGTAGTATTTTAAGTAATAGTTAGGGTGATACTCTTTTCTATTTCTTCACATTGTTTGTACTTTCTTCATTTTCTGTAATGGATGTCTTGCTTTTATGAAGAGGGCAATAGTTTTATTTATTTATTTATTTATTTATTTATTTATCTATGTTAAGTTTATTTATTTTGAGAGAGAGAGAAAGTGCGAATGGGGGAAGGGCAGAGAGAGAGGAGACAGCGATTATCCCAAGCAGTCTCTGAGCTTTCAGCACAGAGCCCGATGTGGCGCTTGAACCCAAGAACTGTGAGATCATGACCTGAGCTAAAGTCAAATGCCAACTGAGCCACCCAAGCACCCCTGAGGGAAATGGTTTTAAATGGGTCAAAAAAGCAGTGAAAATTACTCATTTTTGATGGTTAAAAGCAACTCAGGAGGGAGGAAGAAAAGTGCCAATCAGGCATGGGTAGGCAGTCTGATAGGGCTGTTGGGCCTGCTGAGTGAGCCCTCACAGGCTGCTGTGCCCTAATGGTGAGGACTAGTAAGGGACATAGCTCTTCTGTGCTGACTAGACTTCTAAGCATCCTTGATGGGGTTATGGGGTTAGAGAGAAGAATGATTAGAACATGGCAGAGAAGCATTTTTCTCACTGAAACTGTGAGGGGAGAATCCCTATAAGGGATCCCTCTCTGATTCTATAAGGGTCTCCGACAAGCCTGAAAGTCTTGGGAGAGTCCAGAGATTAGGGGTAGGAGCAAGAAACTAATTTGGTGCACGAAATCCAGGCAAATTGGAGAAGAATGGTTATTCTAGGCATGCCTGAGATAAGGAAAGCAAACTAGTGCCTTAAGAAAAGTAAGCAGCCCCCTCTCAGATTTCTCCTCCTCCTTCTTCTTCAAGATGCCACTCAACAAACATGCACAGAACGTCCTCTTTTTGTTTAGAGCTGTGCCCCCCACTGGGGCGAACAATGAATCATTCCAACTTTAATAACACCACCCCTTAGCTATTTGCATTTAGGAAGCTGAATATCAGCTGTTTATCTCACAATTAACAAGGCAGGGGGGCTATTATGAAAGGTAATGGAAACCAGACCTAAAATTATATTGCTAACCTACTGGTGTATTTGCAAATATGGAGCAGTTTCATGTAAGCATAATTTTTGTTTAACCTTGTGGCTCACATTCAGCTATAGGTTGTATGTACTGATGGGGTGGGGATGGGACCTAGATAGTTCAAAAGGAGATAATGATTTAAATGTTTTTATTTGAGACGTTTACAATGTGATTATCTTGCTAATTTATGTGAGTTTATTTATTACTTCTCTGCAAGGCTCTGGGTCAGCCACAGGGGATGCATAGATGTAGTCCCTGGCATACGTTTGTTATTAGTATACATACAAATAAACATTTATTAACTGCCTTCAATATGACACACTAACCTAGGTATTTAATTTTATTTAACCTTCACAACAATCTGAAAAATGGATGACTAATCCACTTTACAAATAAGGAGACTAAAGGTCAATGAAGTCAAGTAGCTTGTCAAAGGTTAGATAAATAGGAAGTGATAGGGTTGAGACTTGGAACTAAGTCTCTCTGATTCTCTCTGGTTCTAAATAGGTCCTGCTTATCTGCACATTAGAATCACCTGAGAATCTTTAAAAAAAAATACTGATGCCCTTGTCCTAGGTCCCGGATACTCTAATTTCATTGGTTTGTAATGAGATCTCAGCAGTTAAGAGTTTACAAAGCTCCCTGGTGATTCAATCAGAAATCAAGGCTGAGTCCTACAGTAACTCAAGTGTGCTCAAGCATAGCTCTTGTGAGGGAGATATGGAATTTGAGGAGAAAAAACAGTGAAAAATAAAATAAGTCTTTATGCCTTGAATAAACATCAGTTGATAATATATAGGGCAAATTGGAAAGAAAGCTATAGTCTGAAATGAAAAATCTGCCATTTTGAGAATAGAGAAACTCAAGATGTGAGTTTAATTGGAGCATTTCTAATGAATGAGTAATTCTCCCCAGTAATAAATATTAACCAAAGGACATAAAGATCTGTTTGTTATTTCTTTAGGTAAAACATCTGGAACAGAAGTAACACTAGTAAATTCTTTCTATTACTTCTCATTTGTTTCAGGAGAAATAAAAACTTACAGGTGGAATGTCCCTAAAAGGTCTGGTCCAGGACCAAATGACCCAAATTGTATTCCGTGGGTTTACTATTCAACAGCAAACTTTGTGAAGGTAAGATGAAGGGGGCAACCAAAATGCTTAAAGTAATATGACTTTAAACCAATTATTCAAGTTATCACAACTCTGGTAGATATATGTGTAATGGCCAACAGCAGGGATCTCAGACTATGGCCATGAACATTTGTGAACATTGTTTATGGTTGAGTTGAATAGTATTAAGAAAACAAAATTCAACTGAATAAATTTTAAAGATCTAATTAGCTTTATTCAACAATTCATGGGCAGCGTCCCATCTAGCAGATAGAAAGGACGTTTGAAGAAGTGTACAAAAATGAGAGACTTTTACAGGCAGAAGGAGCCAAAACAAGGAAGTTGCTGGCAAAAAGGAGATTGTCTGTGGCAAGGTCACCTTCCTTTGAGGAATAGCAGGGGTCTCACTACTGCTAATCAGGTAATTCCAGATTGACTAGTTTAAGATTCTGCTCCTGGGAGAGATTGAAACTTTAGTTAACCTAGGAATTAAGCCTTAGTTTGGTGATGTGGGCTTAGCACAAGTGACTCTATTTTGGACCTGTTGTCTCTCTTTCTCTCTCCCTCTCTCTTTAACAATTCCCCCGTTTTGATCAGACTCTCATCTTAATTGAGAGATGTGATCAAAATTTAAGGCATTAGCACCTCTCCCAGCTACTGCTCTGAAGCTCCCACAATTTTTGTTCATCTTCTGTGTGGTATTCACAGGTCATGATGCTTTTTGTTGAATCTCTGTGGTATTTATGGGACACAACTTTAGGTTCACATTTCTTAAATTGGTCATTTTCTTCATTCTTTTTCTGTGTTCTAGTCTCAGTGAGATCATTTGCTTGTTTAGCAGCTATGAAAATGCATTTCAAGCTTTTGAAGGAATACAGTGCACCAGGGAGACGACTGTGATTATTATAAGCAGAATAATCCCCCATATCTGGTGTGCACTTTGGAACCATGATCTCCAAGGCCCAAACCAATCAAAGTCAAATAAGTCAAAGAAAGACCAGGTTGAAGGAGTCACTTTCTAAAGCCAAGTGGCTTGTTCAGTGGTTTCGTGTATCTGAGTTTCAACTTCCCAGAAATGTTATCCAGGTTCAAGTGGTGTTGGCCACAGCAAAGGCACCTCCTTGTTCAGCTGAAAGATAATAAAAGGCTATCATATGATCAAGTACAACTTTGGCCTTGCAAAGATGCATACTTTTAGCGAGATCTTTTTGTGATTGGGGCAGATCTGATTTACATAATCATAAGAATGTAGGGGTGCAAATGTACTATGATTTGCATAGATATTTGTGTTTAACTGAGCAAAGTACAGTTACAACTGGAGAAAGGTAAAAATGGGATACTGGATATTCTGGCCATAAAAGTTGGACTTTGTAAGTGCACTCCTAATGGTGGTGGTGGGGGGGTGTCAATAGAGAATAGAAGAAAAATTGGTTGGAGGGAGGATCACCGGGTCTTTAGCATCATGGATTTTGAGGACAAATCTAGCAGTCTGAAAGGTTTCTGTCCCCCCCCCCCCGCCCCCCCTGCCATTTAGCAAGGGCCTGAGAGATATAGATGATGGTGTTATCTTTCCAGACCAATGCCAGAGTATAGGAAGGAAAGAGAAGAAGGAAGGGTTTCATGTTTAGTTAAAGCATGCAGCTTTGGTGTGGCATCTTGGATGGAAGCAGTTTATCACAATGTAGGCTATTTCTTTTCCTAGTCAATTTGATTTGGAAATCTCTAGCATTTCTACAGGAACAGATATCAGGTGTTGGAGCCTTTTTCAGCTTTGAGATGTGTATTCGAGGTCTAGTTTTACAAAAATGTCAATGGTCAGGAGCACTTGATAAGGCCTTTTCTATGAGTCTCACTCCTACAAAAATATCAGAGTAAATAATAACTCTCTGTGAATGATAAGTCTTCAAAATTGTCCATGGTTAAAGATCTGATGAGAGTTCATTATAATGGAATTCATAAGGAAGTTTGGCTATTTCATTTTAAAATAATACATGGAATTATGACTGATAAAATTATACTAGGATATATCAAATTTCTAGGAATTTAATCAATTTCTAGAACATTTATAATATATATCCATATGAATATAATATAAAAAAGGCTTAATATTACTTCTTATTTCACAATGTTTCCCATGTAATTTAACCCATCAAATACACTTAATTACTTTAACATCTCTCTTTCAATAAGGGGAGAGAACAAATTTTTTGAGATGTCCCAGGACCCTCTTAAAATATCCCCAAAGTTGGTTCAAGGTCAAAAAGGCTTAATTTAGGATTTGATTTTTGGGAGGTTTCTGAAAAATATCAAAAGATTTAAAAACACTTGGTCAAAGAGGATCATAGGTCTCTGTGAAACAATAAATAGTTATCCGCTTAACCATAGTGACAGAGACTTCACAAGGTTAAATAGTGAGGGTTAAATACACAAATACAGAAGGTTAAATAGTTCTAAAAATATCTTCGCTCTTCTAGTAGAGAAGACTCAGCTCTTTCAAGGAATTGAAGACTTGATAAAGACAACATGAAATACAGAAAATTATTTTGATAAGATAGAATCTTTGTTTTCTAGGCAGATTATGTAATCTGGGTAAAAAGAGAAAACTATACACACACCTTTTATTATCTCTTATCAAGAGTATATCAATAATCCAAGAAAATTTTATCACTTTAACAGAGAGGAAACGAAATTCTAACTTTATACCAGTGTACTGTCTTTTAAAAGGATAATGAACATACTATTAGTTTCAGGGGTACAACATACTGATTCAACACTTCTGTATATTACTCAATGCTCACCACAATAAATGTCAGTCACTATCTGTCACCATATAATATTATTACAATATTATTGACAATATTTCCTATGCTGTACTTTTCATCGCCTAGACGTATTTATGTTAGAACTGGAAGTCTGTATTTCATAATTCCCTTTACCTATGTCACCCATCCACCCACCCACCGCCTCTCTGGCAACCACTAGTTTAACTTGGTTTGGAGTTAACTTGGTTTTGCTTGTTCTTTGTTTCTTTATTCATTGTTTTTTTTTTTTTTTTTTTTTTTTTTGCTTTTTACATTCTACATATAAATGAAATCATATGGAATTTTAATTTCTTTTGTTGATTGCACTCAGCGTAATACCCTCTAGGGCCATCCACGTTGTCACAAATGGCACAGTCTCACAAATTCTTTTTATAGGCTGAGTCATAGTCCGTTGTATTCCTCTTCATTTGCTTCCATATCTTAACTATTGTGAATACACTGCAATAAATATAAGGATGCATATACCTTTTTGAATTAGTTTGTATTTTCCTTGGGTATTACCTAGATGTGGAATTACTGGATCATATGGTTTGTCTATATTTAAGTTTTTGAGGGATTTCCTTACTGTTTTCCACAGAGGCTGTGGAAATTTACATTCCCACCATCAGTGCAAGAGGGTTCCTTTTTCTCCACATCCTCACCAACATTGCTATCTTTTTTATCTTTTTGATTCTAGCCATTCTGACTATTGTAAGGTGTTATCTCATTGTGTGTTTTTTTTAATGTTTATTTTATTTTTGAGAGAGAGAGAGAGAGAGAGAGAGAGACAGTGTGCAAGTGGGGGAAGGGCAGAGAGAGGAAGATACAGAATCCAAAGCAGGCAGGAGGCTCCAAGCTGTCAGCACAGAGCCTGACCTGGGGCTTGAATCCATGAACCATGAGATCATGACCTGAGCAGAAGTTGAACGCTCAACTGACTGAGCCACCCAGGTGCCCCTCATTGTGGTTTTGATTTGCATTTCCCTGATGACTAGTGATTTTGAGCATTTTTTTATGTGTCTGTAGGCCATCCATATATCTTTTTTGGAAAAATGTGTACTCAAATCCTCTGCCCATTTTTAAATTTGGTTACTTGTTTTTTTGGTGTTGGGGTGTATAAGTTCTTTATATATTTGTAATATAACCCCTTATTCAAAAATCATTTGCAGTATCTTCTCCCATTTAGTGGGTTGCCTTTCTATTTTGTGACTGGTTTCATTCATTGTGTAAAAGCTTTTTATTTTGGTGTAATCTCAGTTGTTTATTTTTTTTGCCTTTGTTCCCCTTGCCTGAGGAGATATATCTAGAAAAAACTTGCCAAGATTGATGTCAAAGAGTGTCCTACTGAGAGGGAGAGAGAGAGAGAGAGAGAGAGAGAGAGAGAGAGAGAGAGAGAGAGATATTCCTACCCTGTTTTCTTCTAGGGGTTTTATGGTTTCAAGTCTCACATTTAGGTCTTTAATCCATTTCAGTTAATTTTTGTGTATGGTGTAAGAAAGTGGCCCAGTTTCATTCCTTGCATGTGGCGGTCCAGTTTTCCCAGCACCATTTATTGAAGAGACTGTCTTTTCTCCATTGTATATTCTTGCCTCCTTTGATATAGATTAACTGACCATATAATCACGGATTTATGTCAAGTATCTCTATTCTGTTCTTTTGATCTCTGTGTCTATTTGTGTGCCATTACCATATTATTTTTATTACTACAGGTTTGTAGCATATCATGAAATCTGGTATTGTTGATACCTACTGTTTTGTTCTTTTTCAACATTGCTTTGACAGTTTGCAGTCTTTCATGGTTACATACAAATTTTAGTGTTATTTATTCTAGTTCTGTAAAAAATGCTGTTGGTATTTTGATAGTGATTGCACTGAATCTGTAGATTGCTTTGGGCAATATGGACATTTTAACAATATTTGTTCCTCCAACCCACGAACATGGAATATCTTTCCCCTTGTCTGTGTCATATTCAGTTTCTTTTGTCAATGTTTTATAGTTTTCAGAGTACAGATCTTAACTTCCTTAGTTAGGTTTATTCTTAAGTATTTTACTCTTTTTGGTGCAATTGTAAATGGAATTGTTTTCTCAATTTCTCTTTCTGCTACTTCATTATTAGTGTAGAAATGCAACAGATTTATGTATGTTAATTTCATATTCTGCAATTTTGCTGAATTCATTTATCAGTTCTAATAGTTCTTTGGTGGAGTCTTTAAGGTTTCCTATATATAGATTACTCACCTTATTTCTATGGCTAGGATCTGGTACTATGTTGAATAGAAGTGGTTAGAGTGGATATTTTTGTTTTGTTCCTGATCTTAAGTGAAAACTCTCCATTTTTCACTATTAGGGATAATGTTAGCTGTGGGTTTTTCATATATCACCTTTATTATGTTGAGATACATAAAATCGCTTTGTTGAGAGTTTTTATCAAAAATGAATGTTGTATCTTATCAAATGCTTTTCTCCATCTATTGAGATGATCATATGGTTTTTATCCTTTCTCTTGTAATATGATGTATCACATTGATTTCAAATATCGAATTACCCTTGTATCCCTGGAATAAATCACGCTTGATTGTGGGGAATGTTTTTAAGTGTACTGTTGAATTCTGTTTGCTAATATGTTGTTGAGGATTTTTGTATCTATGTTCATCATAGATATTGGCCTGTGGCTTTGGGACTTTGTTTTGTTTTGGTGTGGTTTGGTAGTGTCTTTGTGTGGTTTTGGTATCAGAGTGACATATTGACCTTGCCCACCTGCAAGCCCATGGCAGTCTCAGACAGGCCCCTCAATAGCCTAGGGACCAAACCCTGCCCTGTACATCCACAGCAGGTCATTGCAGCTCACTGCCCTGAAAGCAAACATGTCTCTGCCACAACAATAGGAAGCACAAAACTCACATACGAAACATCCCTGTATCACATGGTTCTGGTGATGGGAGGACAATGTGTTACAGGGCATTACAGTACATCTTTTACAAAGGCCACCATTTTCAAGAGCAGGAGATGTGGTTGACCTCTCCATTACACAGAAACACAGAGAGTTAGGCAACATGAAGGGACAGAGGAATAGGTCCCAAATGAAAGAATAAGACACAATCATAGCAAAAGAGCTAAATGAAATGGAGATAAACAACATGCTTAATAAAGAATTCAAACCAATGGTCATAAAGATACTGGACTTAAGAGTGGATGAACTCAATGAACACTTCAACAAAGAGATAGAAAATACAAAAATGAACCAGTCAGACATGAAAAATTCAATAACTTAAATAAAAAGAAATACACTACAGAGAATCAACAGCAGATTACAAGATGCAGAAGAATGGATTAGTGATCTGGAAGACAGGGTAATGGAAAGCAATCAAGCAGAAAAATAAAATAAATAAAATAGAAAGAATAATAAAAAATGAGGATAGGTTAAGGGACCTCAGCGACAACATCAAGCATAATACCATTCACATTTTAGGGATCCCAAAGAAGAAAAAGGGGAGGAGAAAACTTATTGAAAGAAATAAGAGCTGAAAACTTCCCTAATCTGGGAAACAGACATCCTGAACCAGGAAGCACAGAGGGCCTCTGATAAGATTAACCCAAGGAGGTCCACACCAAGACATATAATAATTAAAATGGCAAAAAGTAATGATAGAGAATTTTCAAAGCAGCAAGAGAAAAGAAAACAGTTACATACAGGGGAAACCCTATAAGGTTAAACAAATCTTTGAAATGTAGCCATACCAGTTTTTGACAGGAAGTTTATAGCAATACCTCAAGAAATAAGAAATATCTGAAATAATCTAGCCTTACACCTAAACGAGCTAGAAAAAGAAGAACAAACAAAGCCCAACACTAGTAGAATAAAGAAAATAATAAAGATCAAAGCAGAAGTAAGTGAAATAAACACACACACACACACACACACACACACAAAACAATAGAAAAGATCAATGAAACCTGGAGCTAGTTCTTTGAAAAGATCAACAAGATTGATAAAACTTTAGCCAGACACATTAAGAAGAAAAAAAAGAGAGAGGACTAAAATAAAATCCGAAATGAAAAAGGGGAAATAACACCTAACACCACAGAAATACAAAGGATTATAGGGAGAATACCATAAAAAATTATATGCCAACAAATTGGACAACCTAGAAGAAATGGATAAATTCCTAGAAAGATAAAATCTTTCAAAACTGAATCAGGAAAAAATGGAAAAATTTAACAGACCAATTACTAGTAATGAAATTTAATTGGTAATCTAAAAACTCCCAAGTAACAAAAGTCCAGGACCAGATGGCTTTGCAGGTGAGTTAAATGATACATTTAAAGATTTAATATGTATTTTTCTTAAACTATTCCAAAAATAGAAGAGGAAGGAAAACTTCCAAATTCATTCCACAAGGCCAGCATTATCCATATATCAGTATACTTTTGATATTAAAATGTTTTTTTTACCAAGTTTATTAGTCTTAGCCAGCTTGACTCACATAAAATTTCCTTCCCAAGATTCCCTTTTACAAACCTTCTACAACTTCCTTTTTCAAATCCAAATTTTGTCCTTTGTTTTTTCTCTTCCTTATTTTGAAATAACCAGCCTCGCTTTAGGACAAAATTAGTTTCCTTTCCCTCAACAAAAATGCATCTCCATTTCTCATATCTTCTTTTACCAAAAGCACCACAGCCTAGTTTCCTTGTGAACGGAGTTGTTGCCTTTATTGTTTCTAGTAGCTTACGCATATTGAATTTTTAAACATTAAACACCTTAATTTCTAGTGAAAGTAAATAATTGTTAGCTTTTACGTTGGTATTTTGTGGTTTGGCAAATTTAAAATACATTTCATACAACACCCAGAAACCAATTTGACAATAAATTTCATATTAAAAAAATAATAAAATAAAATACATTTCATAACTTGTAGCAATATATTCTTCCGCATAGTAAATTTGTTAACGTGGCATAAAACTTGTTTACTAATAGACCTCAATTTCTGGGCCAGTGTTTTGGTGATGGACCCCTCGGAGGGTATAGTGAGGAAGGCCTAGGTATTGTTTTAGATACCTTTTGTATCTTTGTTTTTCCATTGGCCTTTTGCAAGGAAAATTTTTTTAATGTTTTCTTTATTTTTGAGAGAGAGAGAGAGACAGAGCGTGAGCTGGAGAGGGCAGAGAGAGAGAGAGAGAGAGAGAATCCAAAGCAGGTTCCAGGCTCCGAGCTGTCAGCACAGAGCCCAGTGCAGGACTTGAGCTCACAAACCATGAGATCATGATCTGAGCTTAAGTCGGACACTTAAGCAATTGAGCCACCCAGGTGCCCCTTGCAAGGAAAATTTTAATGAAGCTATTTTGGAATCTTAAAGCCTTTTGGAAGCTTTTACACACCAAATAAAATAAGTATCCCTTTCTGTTTGCTTGATTTGGAAACCCTTGTTTTTAAGTGAACTTCTTAAATAAATTATTTTGTCTCGTTGGAATGTTCCCCATAATGGCCATTATAATTCTAGGTTGTCTTTAGTTAGATTTTGCCATTTTGTTAATATTTATAGCTTCTGGGAAATAGTTCTAAGACATAAAATAAGCAGGTGTGCCAGAAGGTGGCATGCTCAACTCTTTGGAATTTGAGGACCCCATTTTTTTTAAGCTAAGCTTTTGGGTCTCTTGGAGCCAAACTAATACCTATGGGGGATGTGCCACTGGGTTGGGGATTATGTGGTGTTTTACAGAGTACCTCTGTGCACAGACATTTTCTTAAGTTGGTGAGTGACCTAGTGTCAATCTAACCCATTGCATGACCAACTTATCCTACCACAGGAGTCTTAGAGTTAGGTAACAGATGTTGTAACAGCTTTTACATGCTCAACCCATGCCCACCGATTTTGTAGCTTTTGGCTTCCAATTTTCCATTAGCAACAGACTTTACCTACACAAAGCAAGTAAAACAAAATTGTATTTTGGACGCTGTGCGGTTTTTAAGTTGGATCCAGTCTGATTCCAGCCAATAACCACCAGCAATTACAAATGTGGAATTTGGAGTCTGAACCAAGGGCTGGAGATTCCAATCATATGGGGAACTGTAGAAAGCTGATTAGATTGGTAACTTGACACAGAGAGTGGAACTCAGAACCACGAAAAACTTTCCTACAGTCCTCAGAAACGGCAATAAAGACAGAATTCAAAGGGTTTGCAGGTACCATGCCTGTGTTTCTCATTGTCCCTGATGCCAGCAGGAATGTACTTTGGATTCCATCACGGCTACCAATGCTCTTAAAAAACAAAACTCAATTGACTACATTTTAGAGTTCCTATTAGCTTTATTCAGTGTCTCACGAATCAAGCAGCATCCCATCTGGCAGATAGAAGAGAGTGCCAAAGAGCTGCACAAAATGACTTTCATAGGCAGAGGGGGGTGGGATAAAGAGATTTCTAGTAAAGAGTGGATTGTTTGTGTCAAGGTCACCTTCATTTAGGGGGGATGGCAGAAGTCTATGAGGCAGATTACCTCACTAGTGATGACCATGTCATTCCAGATTAAGATTCCACTCCTGGGAGAGGCTGAAATTGTATGGGCTTAGCACAAGTGATTCCATTTGGAGCCTATTGTCTCTGTTAACAGTGGCTGTGACCGAAACAGTATGGCCAACAAAGTAAAAAGTATTTACCATCTGGTGCTTTACCAAAAAAGTTTGCCAACCCTTATCTAAAATATAGCTTACACACACACACACACACACATGAAATCCCAACGTTTCAGTTGCCAAATTTAGAACTTACAAGGTAGCTGGAAGCAAAAGAGAATTTGTAAATAGATAACTATAAAATAAAAATATGTATTAATGGAGTTTATATCACGGATTTTGGTGTGTGAAATCTATCATTTTTAAGGCATTACCATGTTATTATCTGGACTCAGGAAGGAAAGCACACTCCAAACATAATAACCAAAACCATAAACTATTTGAATAATAAATAAACTAAAGATTCAATATTGAATTCAAGTCAAATATGTGTATATAAAACAACTAGTCTCGAACTTTAGGTCGCAAGTCAAAATCCAAACTAAAGGCGTAATCTGACATATAATGAAGCATTGCCCAGTATTTAAAAAAGGTGAAGGATTATCTAACCTTCCTATAAAATATTAGATGGCTGCATTAGCATCCTTGAGTTGTACTGGACAGTGCAAGAGTTCAGGAGAGAAATACAAGACATTTGAAAAAATAAAGTTATATATTGGAATTATGGGAAACCCACATTTGTTTATTCCTTTGTGCATCCTGATAAATATTTATTGAGCACTTGCAATATGCAAATGGACCTACCAAGTTCTGTGAGGGATGCAAATATCCTTATCTTGAAGGAATTTATCATCTTTAGGGAAAATAATACATGTGCACACCCATAATTATAATACAACTCGGAATCTGGTGAGTTCAGTAGGAGTACAGAGCTATATAGGAGACATTGGAAAGGGAGTCTAAGAAGAGAGAACATTATGAGCAAAGTTGAAAATAGGAAAATAAAAGGTATGTTTGGAAAATGTTGAGCATCCTATTGGCTATCATATAAGGTAGGAAAGGAAAGCAGTTTGGGGATTATAAGATAGAAAAATCCATTGGTGGAGCACATGAGGGGCTTACAGCCCTGTCAAGGATTTGTATTTTATGCAGTAGGAATATCATGGGAAAATCACTGATGACTGGTAGATATGGGGGTGATGAGAGTAAGCTGATGGTGCTCAAAAAGATAGGCAGCAGGTGAGGTGAGCCAGAGACCACAGAGGAACTGATTTCTAATCCAGGGTGACACATTAAGATCCTACACTAGATGGATGGCAGATGGAATGGAAAGAAAGTCACAGAAAGGAGAAGCATTGTGAAGGGAAAAGAAACATAAGATTTGACAGCAAGCGAGATGGGACAACGTGAGAAAGAAGTAAGAATTAAACACTGAAATGAAGTTTTCTGACTTAAATGACAGGAAATAGCATAGTACTGTCAACAGAAATAGAGAGTTCCAGAGAAGGAAATGGTCTGAGGGAAATAATAAAATCCACTATAAAAATGCTCAGCAGATTGAATTGTTGCAGGAAGTACATCCAGATGGAATATCTAAATAGGCAGTTGGACATGTGGGAGTTTTCACTGGAAAGAAAGCTTAGGGGCTGAACAATTTGACGTGGAGGTCATCCATGGTCCCATATAATTTTCTAATTATGCTGTTCACTTTTACCCATAGAAAATGGACTATAAGCATCTGCATGTAGCCTCACTTGAAAAGCAAACAAGAAAATAAAAATAAGAATTAATTTATTCAACAAATATTTGAGTATTTTCTATGTACTAGACACTGGACTATGCTCTGGAGACTCAGTGATGATGGAAGGACACAGCCTCAGCCCTCAAAGAGGTCACTCTGTAGTTCATCTTTAGGAACACTCAAGGCTTCTTAATACTTATTTTGTGGCCAATAGTCTTTTCACAATGACTCTCGTACAAGCATGCAATCTGTATTATTAAACTATGTAAAGGCTCTTCTAATTCAGTTTATTTTTCTTTCAGGATACATATAGCGGTTTGATGGGTCCTCTGATTATTTGCAGAGAAGGGGTATTGAATGAAAAGGGAAGAAGAAGCGATGTTGATTATGAATTTGCTCTCCTGTTTTTGGTATTTAATGAGAATGAATCCTGGTATCTGGATGACAATATTAAGAAGTATCTCAATAAAGATCCACGAGATTTTAAGCACACTGACGATTTTGAAGAGAGCAACAAAATGCATGGTACACCAGAGGTTTAAAAAGAAACCCTTGCTGAGATAAACTCATAGAAATTCCTATAACTGTAGGAAGTCCCCAGCCTCCTTCTCTGAACCTTTCCCATTCCCAGGGGCACCTAGACTGAGGAAAGTCCTCCAAAACTTTCCTTCAGAGGGAATGAACTAAGCCATTGGTTGATTGCCAGCAAGGTCCAGTGAGACTCTGGACCAATTGTTTAGGGAGCTCTGTCTCTGAAGGCTGGAATCCCTAAACTATAAGCCTATAAAGTAATTCTTAAAAAATGAATCATCACTTATTGGTGTATTTCTATAAGAATACACAATGACATCTAGCTAATCAAATTTAAGGGTGTGATTTAACTGTTGCTGGGACATGAAGCACCATGATCAAGTTTCTGTTTTAAAGTGTCTATGTTATTTATTTAATTCTATGTAATTTAAGGTGTTTTTTTAATGTTTGTTTATTTATTTATTTATTTATTTATTTAGAGGGAGGGAGAGGGAGAGGGAGAGAGAAAGAGACAGAACGCAAGTGGAGGAGGGGCAGAGAGAGAGAGGGAGACAATCTGAAGCAGGTTCCAGGCTCTGAGCTGTCAGCACAGAACTCACGAACTGCAAAATCATGACCTGAGCTGAAGTCAGATGCTTAACCAACTGAGCCACCCAGGTGCCCCAGTAGTTTCGTTGTTTTTTTTTGTTTGTTTGTTTGTTTTTTAAGAGAGTAATATGTTGACACATCCACACACTCTGTCTAAGATCTACCTCTGACCAAACGTATACAAAAAGAGGGCTGGCCTGAGATCACAAAATCAGTTCATTGATAACATTGATTAGAATATAGTAGGCTGATTTCTGATTCGGCTACTCTTTCTCCTATAGTCTTGCTTCCCTTTCCCCAAAATTTCTTAGTATGCTCTCTATTTTTAATAAATGTACCTCATTTGGTTGTGCCATGGTGCACAGAATAAAAAGTTAGTAGAAAGAGTGAGAGTTTCCATCATGTCAATCCAGCTTGAGTTTGCTTTGGACATTGTTAGGTCATGGGCTCAGCCCATGTGAAGCTTTCCTTCTTTTGGAAATTCAGGTATTCTTAGGAACTTGCCCTAAACTCGTTCTCAGAAAGCGAAGTATTAAAGAAATGGCTCTTAATTCATTCAATTTTGATTTATATAAACGTGATTCTCTGTGCTTTAGTTCACTCATCTATAGACTGGTATAAGTAATGGCTGCCTCACAAATGAGCCTCTAACCCTCTCCATAAAGAGAATATGCCAAACAAACAAGCAACCAAACAGCACACATTGCTACCCAAGACGTAGCTTTTAAAAATTAACTACTACTTCCCTTTTCTGTCTCTCTTCTATAAGGATTTCTTAGTAATCTGAGTTTTGGGTCTAGAATGGTGGGGACATGTTTATCAGGTAGATGAAAATATTGGTAACCTAAAGATCTTGAACCATTTCTAAAACCAGATTAAGTACTGACCACTAATTGAAGGCTATTTTGTTTTTCACCTTCCTAGCTATCAATGGAAAGATTTTTGGGAATCTCCATGGTCTTATCATGAATGAAGATACAATGACAAACTGGTATCTGTTGGGACTGGGAAGTGAAGTGGACATACATACCATCCATTATCATGCTGAGAGCTTTCTTTTCAAAGTAAGTATAAGGAATATGCTTTGGGGAAGACTTTTTGAACTAAAAGATTCAATTTTTCACTGTGAACAAAGAGAGTTATTTGGCACTAAGGCTTGTGAGGTTCATATTAGAGATTGGAACAGAATAATGTGAGCCCGTCATTGGGTGAGCTCGAGCCCCACATTGGGCGAGCTCAAGGTAAGCAGGAGTCCTGCTTTGGGTAAGCTTGAGCTTCACTTACCTTTCTCTCTCTAGCCCCCCTCCCCGCAATTTCTCTCTCTCTGCCCCTCGTGGGAGTCTCTCTGTCTCTCTGCCCCTTGCTCACCTGTGCCCCCCCACTCTCTCTCAAAAATAAACAAACAAATAAGTAAGTAAGTTATCCCAAGTGCTTAGTGAAATCTATAAGGAAATAGAATAGAAAAGAATCATCACATCCAATCTGTGGAAGTAACTGCATTGGTCCTTTTCTAGTTATACAGGAAGGAATAAATAGTATATTTAATAAAACATCTATTTTTCCCCTCTGTATATTTATTTAACATAGTTTAAGATACCAAGTATTAGTCTACAGTGATTACAGTTTTACATCTTAAATGGCTATCCTGCTTTTCAGAACTTGGCTTTTTCAACTCACATGTTAAAAAATGTATGAAAAATTTATAGAATTCAATAAAATTGTAAAAATTGTAAAAATTCAAAAAAATTGTAAAAATTTACAATAAAATTGTAAAAGTTGTAAAAAAATGTAAAAATTATAGAATTCAATAAAATTGCAATTATTTTGTATTATGTCTGTAAACTTTTAAAATTCAGTATAATTTACTTTGAGTAAAAGTCCCTGTTTTGGAAAGCACATACAGTAGTGTCATCTTAAAATATAGGACGTCTCCATCACCCCCTAAAATGTTCGTGTTGCATTTTCTGGAGCCAGCTACTTCTGACTGATTTATTTCCATCTCTCTCGTTTTGCCTTCATGGAAATGTCATATAAATACCACCCATAGCACTTTGAATCTGGCCTGTCGCACTTGGCGTAGGCATTTGAACTGCATCCGTCTCGTGTGCATCAATACTGTGTTCTAATTGATTGTCGAGTAGGAGTCCAGTGGATGAATACTGCGGTTTGCTAATTCGTTTCCCTATTTAGGGACATTTGGGTCTTTTCTGCATTGGGGTCATTACAAGTAAAGTCATTATAAATATTTGTGTATGTATCTTCCTGTGAACCTAAGGTTTCATTTCCCGTGAGAAAATGCCTTGGAGTTGGATTGCTAGACCATGTGATACGTGTACACTTAACTTGATGAGGAACTGCCAAAATACTTCCACAGAGGCAGTGCCACTTTGCATTCCCACCAGAAAAGTATGAGAGCATCACCCGTGCCATATCCATGTCTGTACTTGGGGTCTTCCATTTTTATTCATTTTTTTCTTCACCATCCTATTAAGTAAATAGTGGTATCTCGTGTTTTATTTACATTTTCCTAATGGCTAATGATATTGAGCATCTTTTCATGGGCTTATTTACCATCTGCCATCCATAAACCTTCTTTGGTGAAGTGTCCACATTTTATGCCCATTTTTAAATTTCATTGTTTGTTTCCTTATCGTTGAGTTTGAGGGATTTATATGTACACATACTCTACCCGCTATGCAATTGCAAATATTTGCTCCCAGTTTGTGGCTTATCTTTTCATTTCCTTAGTGTTATCTTTCAAAGAACATAGATTATTATTTTTTAATGTTTATTTATTTTTGAGAGAGAGAAAGAGAAAGAGAGTGTAAGCAGAGGAGGGGCAGAGAGAGAGAGGGAGACAGAATTAGAAGTAGGCTCCCAGTTGTCAGCACAGAGCCCGATGCGGGGCTCGAACTCACGAACCAACAGATCATGACCTGAGCCCAAGTTGGACGCTTAACTGACTGAGCCACCCAGGTGCCCCAAAGAACATAAATTCTTAATTCTGATGAAGTACAATTTATTTTTTTTCTTTTATGCATCATGCTTTTGGTGTCATATCTGAGAAGTCTTTGCTTAACTCAAGGTTACGAGGATTTTCTTCTAGCAGTTTTATAGTTTTAGGCTTTACATTTAGACCTCTGATCCATTTTAACGTTCATATACAGTCAAGGTTTAATTTTTGTATATGGATATCCAGTCATTCCATCACCATTCATTGAAAAGGCCACTGTGTCAAACTCATATCGATTGTATATATGTGGGTGTGTTCGGGGACTGTCTATTCTGTTACATTGATCTACGTCTCTGTCCTTTCTTGAATACCACCCTGTCTTCATTACGTTAGTATGATAGCCAGTCTTGAAATCAGGTGGTGATTATTTTAGCTATTCTAGACCTTTGCCTTCCCATATAAATTTTAGAAACAGCCTACTGATTCCTATTAAAAAATCCCACTGCAATTTTGATTGGAATTGCATTGAATCTGTACATTGGCTTGAGAATTGATATCTTAACAATATTGAGTCTTCCAATCGTGAACGTGACGTACCTCTCCATTTACTTAGATCTTCTTTGATTTCTTTCTTCAGTGTTTTGTAGTTTCAGCATACAGATCTTGCACATATTTTGTTGGATTATTGCCTGAGTAATATCATAGGTTTTGGTGATAGTGTAAGTGGTATTGTCTTTATTTCAATTTTTAATTGTTCATTGCCAATATACAGAAATATAATTGATTTTTGTATAATCGACTTTGTATCCTGCAACTTTGCTAAACAGTTCTAGTAGCTTTTTTGTAGATTTGGGGGTGATGGTTTCCTGCATAAACAATCTTCTTTTCTGTGAATAGAGATGGTTTTATTTCTTTATTTTCCATTTGTATACTTTTTATTTCTTTTCTTCCTTTATTGTACTGGCTAGGACCTCTAGGATAATGTTGCATATGATTAGTGATGGGGGGAAAGGATTCGGTCATTCATCATTAAATATAAAGTTATCTGTAGGGGTTTTTTTTTGTCCAATAGATCCTATTAACAAGTGGAAGAAGTTTCCTTCTAATCTTAGTTTGCTGATGGTTTTTATCATGAACAGATGGTAAATTCTATCAAATGCTTTTTCTGCATCTATTGAGATGGTCACATTTTTCTTCTTTAGTCTGTGAATTATTTTCTTTAGTACATTGGTGATTTACATAGATTGATTTTCAAGTTTTTGAAACAGTTTTCAATCTCAGGATTGTCATAATGCATTATCCTTTTTATATATTGTTGGATTCAAGTTGCTAGTGTTTTTTTCTTAAAGGATTTTACATTTATTTTCATGAAGAATATTGGTTGTAGCTTTCTCTTCTAGTAAAGTATTTGTATGATTTGGGTATCAGGGTAATGCCGGCCTCATAAAATTAGTTAGAAGTGATCTATCCTCTTCTATTTTCTGGAAGAGTTTGTTTAGAATTGGTATTATTTCTGCCTTAAATGTTTGGTAGAATTTGCTAATGAAGTCATATGGACCTGGAATTTTAACTTGTTGGAAAGTCTTAATGTAATTTCAGTTTCTTTAACAGATAACCTGAATAGTGACGTGAGGCAGTTTTCATCTTAAGGAATTTGTTCATACCACCTAAGTTGTAGAATCACAGACAGTTATTCATAATATTCCTTTATTATCCTTTTTAATGTCTGTAAGGTCTTAGTGATGTCCCCCCTCTTTCATTCCTAGTATTTGTAATCTGTGGGCTTTTTTTTCTTGGTCTGTTTGTCTACGAGTTTGTATTCGTTTTTTATTCCTGTATAACAAATTACTCCAAAACTTAGTGGCCTAAAACAACAAACACTAACTCACAATTTTTGGGGTCAGAAATCTGGGAGTAGTTTCACTAGTTGGTTCTGATTCAGCATTGCTCATGAGGCTGCAATCAAGATGTCAGCTGGAGTTGCAGTCATCAGGTTTGACCAGGACTGGAGAACCCACTTCCAAATTCACTCACAGGGCTGTTGACTGAAGGTTTCAGTTCCTCACCACGTGGGTACGGCGCAGGAGCTGACTTCCCCCAGGCTGAGTGATCCAAGAGAAGGGAGCAAGAGAGAGGGTCTAAATAATTTTGGAGGTAGAATGCCATCACTTCTGGCGCACACAGCTGGTCTCACAGACCGACTCTCACACACCGTAGAAGCGGACTACAAAGGTTATGAATATCAGGACGGAGGGATCATTGGGGGCCATTGTGGAGAATGGTTACCACAAGGTTTATCACTCTTACTGACCTGTTCAAAGAACCAGCTTTTGCTTTCTTTGATTTACCTCTATTATTTTTCTATTCTCAATTTTATTGCCCTCTGCTCTTACCTTTATTACCTTCTTTCCACAGATAGATAAATCTTACCGAGAAGATGTGTATGATCTGTTTCCTGGGACATTCCAAACCATTGAGCTGTTTGCAGATCACCCAGGGACATGGCTGTTACACTGTCATGTGTCTGACCACATCCACGCTGGCATGGAAACAACTTACACGGTCCTTCGGAACATAGGTACTGTTTTCTGTCAGTGATGATGGGTGATAGCACCGGGCTTCCTGTACGCCCTGAAAATAGGGGGCACTAGACCCCCCAAGAGCTCAGAGTCAAGTAAGAGAAACAGACATATAAATAGTAACTATAAGGAGTGCCTGGGTGGTTCAGTCGGTTAAGCATCTGACTTCAGCTCAGGTCATGATCTCACAGATCGTGAGTTCCAGCCCCACCTCGGGCTCTGCACCGACAGCTCAGAGCCTGAAGCCTGCTGCCGATTCTGTGTCTCCTCTCTCTCTGCCCCTCCCCCGTTTGCACTCTGTCTGTCTGTCTGTCTCTCATATATAAATAAATACATAAATAGTAACTATAATAGAATGTGATACATGCCAAAATAGAGTACAGAGGACAGGTTCAGTGGCAGCAGTAGGAGGTAATGGTTTGTAGTTTGGGCGGGGGGGGGGGGGGGGGGGTGGTGAGCAAACATTCTAGAGGCTATAATGCTTCAGCTGGATCTTAATGGGTGGCCAGAAGCTTGAAAGGTAGATGGGGTAAGAACAGCATGTGCACCGGTGTGAAGTAGAAGAGGGAGAATTTCAGAAAGACTTGCGGATACAAATGGGATAAAATCCTCATTGGTACAATGAAATAACTCTTGAAATAACTCACGCCATGAAAAGAATCTACTTCCGTTGTTTATAAAACAATCACCTTGTCTTCTTTGTGCAGACAACAGGATCCCTTACTCCACCAAGTCTCCGTCTGGAGCAGCGTCCACAGTGCCCCCCAACGGTAATGATACCCTCCCCGAATCCTGCATGTGAATGGTCGGTGTTCCCTCCCTGGGCAAAGGCAGAGGACTGACGCCTCAACTCTTCTTGTTCACAGAAGAACCTGGCAAGGAGCAGCTCTATTTCTTTGGCAAGAATCTGGGTCCTAGGGGAGCCAAAGCAGCCTTGGTCATCCTCTTCATCATCGGCCTCCTCCTCCTGGCCTCCACAGTGGTTCTCTCCCTCAGTCTGCACTCTGCAAGGAGGCGGGCAGTGTACCAGGAAGTCCAGTCCTGCGCACTCCCCACGGATGCTCTGTGACCCAGCTGGCCTTCCTCAGCCGGGAAACTGGACAAGATATCGTTCATCGAGAAAGGTTTACATTATTCCTGGATCAGGCTCTGATCGTCCGGAACACAAAGCAATTTGCTTTTACTTATTTATTTTTTAATGGGCTGTGAATAATCCTCAGGTATGAAAAACAGAAAGGAGAATAGGTGTGACTGAGAAAACACACTCGGTCTGTTCTCTGAATGAATTTGCTGAAGTGGGGAAACCCTCTGAAAGGGATCTTTATTTTCCATTTCTCATAATTCTTAGATTAGACAGTGCTTCCTCAGCTAACCATCCCAAGTTTCCAGAAGGACGACCTTGGGAAAAGAGTCATAAGTCCTCAGACATCTAACGGGAGTAGCACTGATTTTTCAACACTGTTATGTAAGCCGCTTCTCTTAGTCGTTCCAGGGAAAATAACTTTCTGAGGAGTTCACGAAAATGTCTAACTCAGTGTCTGCTGATAGAATTTGATCAGATGAAGTTTTGGGGAGGCTTTTTGCCAGCTCTCCTGGCCTTTTCCACTTGAATATAAACAGCCTGTGCAGTTTGCCACAGAAGGCAAAGTTATCAGCATTTTAAAAAAATAATTGCTGCTGTTTTTATGCAAACCTATAGAGATACTTTAATGTTTACACCTCACTTACATGTTTTTACAATGTTTCCATTGTAACTTTTTTTTTTTCCAAAAATCATCTAGAGAATTTGTACTTATAGTTGAGAATGTGGAGGGCTGGAAGCTGTAAAATCACAGGCTAGGTTCTCCTGTGATGAGACAGAGACTCCCTAAAAGGTGAGTGAGAGATTCTACGAGGGAGGGAAACTTTGCAGAAGGCGAGTCTTGACTTGAGCTCTGAGTCTGATTTTTCATTCACCTAGCAGGATCTTCTGCATCTTCTAGGAAATAAAAACTGCCTCATCATGTGAAAAACACCAGAAAGAATTCATCAGTGCAGCTGACTGGTTGCGAGAAGAGATCTTAAAACATTCTTGATTCCATGCCTCTTAAAGACATAGCCCTTTGTGGGAGGAGAAAACGAAAGAAAGAAAAGAAAAGGCTAGAAAAAGAGAATACCAGTGGGAAGTTTTTAATCAGTAAATCAGCTTTGAAGATATGCATTACAGTTTTCAGAAAGGCTCAAATGTAAAATTAAAATATCAGCAGCTAAAGTCAACCCATTACAAGGCAATCCATACTCTCTGTATGCCTGCCTAAACATTAGGTTAAGATTGATAAAAGCAACTTTGCTTATGACTAGACTGAGACATTGCCCTTAGCTCAAGGTGCCCTGCGATGCCAATGTCAATGCCAGATGAGTGATATCAATATATCTGCTTTAGCAGATCATTTGGATGTCCAGGTGAACGAGCAGGACCTAAAAAAAATACTCTGGTGGCGGGATATTTCATATTTTCTCATCTTCATCTTGGTGAGGGGAAACGGGTAATTTGATAGAAGCTATAGTCTTGTATCAGACAGGATGCGAATGCTAGTAGTTGTTTGCTCGAATGTCATATCGAACAGCGTACCCAAAGGATTTTGAATTCCAGCCTGCTAACCACTGATAATGTGATTTTGTAGTGCGTGCTCTACAGTTTTCATCCGTGTGTAGGCTGTATACTTTCATAATCATAATTATGATACATGCCTTATTTATAACTCATCTAGACAACAAATTAGTTATTTTTTCCTTTTCTCTTAGTCTATTTTTTTAAATGAAAATGAAACCACAGAGTAGTTTGATCATACATACCATTTCTCTTTTTAATAAAGTTTCCCAGATTATAAGACGGCTATTTGCATTTTTTTTCACTAAATACTACCAATCCCTGGACTTGGCATAGGAGATTGGTTAAAAGAGAACTATCTCTTAGATTTAGCAATTATCTTAGTTATACATGCTAAAGGAAATGAAACAAAAATAACAATATATCTCCAGGAATAATAGGACTCCCCCCCCCAAAATTGTTACCTGAAATGTACCATACGGGGGTCCTTTGAGAAAATCAGTTACATTTAGATACATCTCCTCTTACAATGCAGACAATGCAGGACGTGTCCTTGCTCCTGGCAGGGCCCCTCTCTCACTTGGCTCTGGACCTCACCATTCTTACTTGCTCAAGGACTTCATTCCCTCAATATTTTGTTTTCTCTCTGAGAGGAAGTCGTCAACGGTACCCACCACTGAAAGTAGAAAACAGAGGGCTGTTGTCCTCAATTTCATAACCTAGTTTCTCTGTTCCCTCCGTAGCAGAACTTGCAACCTGTAACCACCTCACCTCCCGCTTTCCTCAACTTATTCCAGGGGCTTCCAATCCAGTGTGCCTTGCTCCCACATCCCAATATGCTGTTGTCAAAGCAACAACCATGATGCCATTTCCAGTGGCTTCTTCCCCATCTTTATTGCCCTCCACCTCTCCGCAACAGTCAGTCGACAGCTCCTTCCTTCTTAACACACTCTGGTCCCTTGGCTCTTCAACATGAACCCCCACCAGCCTTCCTTCTTCAATTGTTCTTCCTTCTCAGGCTCTTGCTAGTTCCTTCTCTCCCTTATAACTTAAGTGTTAGCATGCCTCAGGGCTGGACACTGGACCCTCTTCTCTCTTTTGCCCTCTAGGGTAGGCTGAATAATGTCCTCAAAGATTTTGTGTCCTAATCCCTGAACCTGTGTTGCCTTCTATGGCAAAAAGGACTTTGCAGGTATGAATAAGTTAAGGATTCTGAGACAGACTACCTAGATTGGCCATAAATAAAATCACGGTGTCCTTCTAAAAGGGAAGCAGAGGGCGATTTGACTATAGAAGAAGGCAACGTGACAACTGGAGCAGGACACTGTGCTGCTGGCATTGGAGACAGAGGAAGGGGCCACAAACCAACGAATGCTGCTCTAAAACCGGGGAAAGGCAAGGGAACAAATTCTCCTCCAGAGCCTCCAGAGGGATCTTGGCCCTGCTGGCACCTTTTGTTCCAGTGAGCATGATTCTGGATTTAAGAGCTCCAGAACTCTTAGAGACTAAATGTGAGCCATCAAGTTTGTGGCAATTTGTTATAGCCTTCTCCATACCTTATTTTATGAATCTTCATGAATCTGAGAACCATCTTTATGCTAGAAAATTAAAAATGTGTTTGGGCTGCAGGCCACAAATCCTGCTCAAGCAGGATCACTGCGGCAGTCTCCTAACCAGCCTCTCCACTGTCACTGTTGTCCCTTCCAACCGCTCCAACAGCTGCAGTGGTGTTCTTCCAGATCTGATCATGTCACTTCCCTGGGGAATACCCTTTGGTGTCTTTCCATTTCACTTTTAATTATATCCAAACTCCTTACCTTGGTCTAAGGCCCAGCCTGATTTGGCCCGTGCCCACCTCTCCAACTTCATCTCCAACTCTTCCCTGATCTTTTATCAGGTCTTGTGCCCTGCTAGTTCTTTCCTGCCTCAGGACCTTTGCACAGGTTGCTTTCTATGCCTGGAATACTCTTCCATTCCCCTCCCTCTCTTTCCTAGCTCATCTGTGAGCTCCCCTGACTGCCCTCTCTAAAGCAGATCTCTCCTCTTGTTATTTCCTATCTCCACTGTTTTCCACTGGAGCAGGGGTGGGGGCAGGGCAGGCGGGGAAGAAGATGTGTCATTCAATCCCAAAATGTACCTTACACTTAGAAACAAAGCAATGTCATCAAAACTAAGGAGAGTCTAAGAAACCGTCATAGCTAAGAGGAGCTAAGGAGACAAAGAAACATAATGTGGTATCCTAGATGGGATCCTACAACAGAAAAAGGATCCTAGGTAAACATTAAGGAGATATGAATAAATTAGATTTTCACTAATATTAACACGTCATACTAATATGTTCACGGGAGGGGGAAATGGACGCAGGAAGGAGTGGGGGTAGATGGGAACTCCCTGTACCATCTGTTCAATTTTTCTGTAAATCTAACACTATTCTACAAATTAAAGTCTATTTTTTTATTGAAAAGCAGTGTTACACACACTCGTGTGACACCTTAAACAGTAAATTGATAAATGGTTAAACGAATACTGTTAAATTGTAATTGTGATTATCATTAGAAAGGAAAAATAGGGGTGCCTCGGTAGCTCAGTCGGTTAAGCGTCCGACTTCGGCTCAGGTCATGATCTCGTGGTTCGTGAGTTTGAGCTCTGCCTTGGGCTGTGTGCTGACTGCTTGCAGCCTGGAGCCTGCTTTGGATTCTGTGTCTCCCTCTCTCTCTCTGCCCCTCCCTTACTCGTGCTCTTTCTCTCAAAAATAAATAAAACATTTAAAACAAAGAAGGAAAAATAGAGGGCACAAATAACAGAATATTCCCATAGCATCCATCAATCGCCAGGCACTGTTCTTGGCACTTTACATGTGTTAACGCATTTGATTCTTAGCACAATCCAAAGAGGCGTAACACTTTACAGATGAGAAAACGGAGGCACAGGAGGATGGGCTGACTCTCCAAGGCCCGCAGCTAGCTACCAGTAGTGCCAGCATAACAAGAATATACAACAAAGGGCCTAATTCAGTTTAATTTACTCAGGGAAGACTTTCCTAAGGCAATGACATCCAGCTGAGGTGAGGAGGGTGCATAAGGCCAAGCAAAGAGGCTACAATGGCGGTGTCTGGGGCAGGGAAAGGCTTGGAGGAGGCCAGGGGCTTGGCCAATTTGGAAGACTTTAGGGGAAAGTGTGAAGTTTGGGGAGGCAGGCAATGGCCACGCTAAGAAACAGGGATTTTATCCTAAACCCATTGTACACTTTAAGCGCGGGGGGTGGGGGGGACGTGATCAGATTGGGTCTTTTAAAAGTTCCCTCTGGCAGCTGTGGGAGCAAAGTGGCTCCCACACCTAGGGGATATACTCCTGTATGTGGTAAGGAGATAGGGTGGTGGCCTGGATTCCAGTGTTGGAAATGCAGGTGCAGAAAAACCATCAGATTTTCTATATTTAGGAGAGAAGCGCCCAGTGAATTCGGAAATTGGTTATGGCAGCTGGAGAAATGGAAACGTGAGAGGTGGTGCTCGAGGTTTCTGGCTCGGTGGTAGGGGTGGATGGTGGGGCATTCCGCCAGATGGGGAAGACGGGAGTTCCGGTTGAGAGGAAGGGGGGTGGGCTGCAGTCCTGGCCGTGAGGAGTCTGAGGTCCTGTGAGCCATCCAAGGGCAGAGTTGCGCAAACTGTTGGATGAGCGCTCAGAGGACAGTCCAGGGTGGAGATCTGCTGGAGGGACCTGAGGGCACACGGAGGAGGCCTGCACGGACCTGCCCAGGAACAAAGGGCAGAGAAGGCAGCCCAGGCTAGCCCAGCCCAGCCCGAGGAGCCCTCTCGCTTAAAGGTCCTGTCAGCTCCTAATGTTGCCCGCTAGAGCATCTCCTCGTGTCTACCTCTGCTCCTGCTGACTTCCCGTAAGCGGTTCGGGAGCAGCCGTCCCCAGCCCCACACCCGTTCATTTGCGGACAACCCGAAGCTGGCTCCCATCCCGAGGCTGTGACTGGGAAGGCTGGAGGCAAAGCGCGGACCGGGCAGCAATAAGGGAAGCGGGAGGCTCCGGCTCACCACGGACCTCGCGCCTCCCCTCGCGCCCAGCCCCTGGAAGGGTCCAGAGTCCCCTCTTCTCCACACCTCTTATGGAAGCCGTTGCTCTTTGAAGCCTTTGCGGCTCCTTTTAACCCGATTCCACCGTGTAGGAGTGTTGCGAGTGGGGCGTCAAGGGGGACCATCCTGTCTCCAGGGTGAGGGGTCGCTTTCAGAAATGATTTCAAAACTCCCGGTCCGGGAAGAGGGGAAGGACGAGGCCGAGAGGGGCCGAGCATTTCCCGAGGTCCCGCCCCGGGGGAAGACCCCTCGGCAGAGGTGCGTCCCGGGGACGCGCGCAGGCTGCCCGCGTCACCGCGGTTTCCGGCAACTCCACGCCCCCGGCATCTCTGGCTCCCCGGTAGTTCCGGAAGAGCGCGGCGCAGCGAGCGAGCGAGCGAGCGAGCGCGCTAGCCGGCCCTGGGCGGCTTCTGCCTCCGGAGCGGGGCGGAGGGGTCGCGGGAAGGAGGAGAGAGGTTCTCGCGCCTGCGGAGGCGGGGCGGCGCGGAGCCCAGGAGGCGCGCGCATCCCGGGGGCCTGCGCGGGCCGAGCGCTCGGGGGCGGGCCTGCGCCCGAGCGAGCGCGAGAGCTCCTGCGCCCGGGCGCACGGCGCGAGCTGCGGCGGCGGCGCTGTGGCTCGCTGGGAGCCGGGCGCCTGCAGACACAAAGGCTGGTGGGTTGTATGAGCAACCGGGGAGCCGGCAAAGGGAAAGCGAAAGCCGGGGGCGCGGCAGGTGACGGTGAAGGCGCCGCGCAGTCCTCCGAACCCTCCAGACGTCGGCGGTACCGGCGCCTGCACTCCTGCGCCAGTGGGGCCGAACCCGCGTGCCTCAGCCATGGCTATCGCCCACCTGGCCACCGAGTACGTGTTCTCGGACTTCTTGCTGAAGGAGCCCTCGGAGCCCAAGTTCAAGGGGCTGCGGCTGGAGCTGGCAGTGGATAAAATGGTCACGTGCATCGCGGTGGGGCTGCCCCTGCTGCTCATTTCGCTGGCCTTCGCGCAGGAAATCTCGATCGGTAAGGCCAGAGGGGCGGGGAGGGGCGGGTCGGCCTGGCCGGCGCTCTCCGAGGTGCCGGGGTCTGGCGGAAAGTGATTTTACTGCGCGCCCCTGGCAGTCCTGGAGGCTGCGATGGATTGAACGTTGGGAAGAAAGGTAGCCCCAGTTTTATTCTTTATCCACGTGGTTCATTTATACCCCTGTGGATCCTGCTTGCATCCCTACTGCTCAGTTCTTCTCTCTGCTCCCCACTGATCCCGACAGCGGCTTAGTGTTCATGTCCCACACTTAGGACCGGTGCCCTTGCCATCAGATTTGTCGAACGGCCTCCTGTCTCCTTCCCGTACCCCTACATTTGTGCAGTTACCTAAAATTTTGTAGCAGAGAAGTTCCTGAGTGGCTGGATAGAGGATAAGTACTCCATGAAAAGTGTGTGCGCTCTTCATTACCTGACATTTAGTTGATCCTTACAGAGACTTTGGCTTTACAGGGTTGTTGTGAATCATGGGAGAGAACTGCACTTGGCAGATGTCAGAAGGATACCAGAATTCTTCATGGTTTGGGCAGGATTACATGGCCAATAAGAGTCTGGTCTTCCTCAGATGTTCTGACTTAACACCATCAAAAAAGATGCTTATGAGTCAACAGGAAGTCAGTGTATGACAGCTAGAGACTGTTCAGTGAGGGAGAAGAGACACCCGTGGGACTGGGCCTTGGGGAAAGCTTATGTGAGAAATTGTGCTGGTCCTGAGCTCTGGGGCATGGGTGGGAATTGAATAAGCAGAGGTGAGACCTTTGCCAAGATTATGAGATCGCAGAGAATGTTGCATGTTCCTGGAAGGAGAGAGGCAGGAAGGTTAGTCACAGTTCTTGGGATATGAGCATGAATATGGGTCCAGGTCAGTTAGAACAGAAGAGTACAGACTTGATGGTTTCAAAAGTGCAAAGTTACTGTTTGAGCAGAGGATGGACCCATTGAAAACAGTCCTTAATAAGCCTGATGGTAACATGTAGGGTCTGTGAAGGGAGTTGGAGCTAGGGAGGCCGGATGCCAGAAGCTGGGGCATTGTTTGAGGTCTTGCGCTTGGGTGGGGGCCAGGACTTGAAGGGAAAGGATGGGAAGGGTGACTTAAAAGAGATCAAGGAGCAGTAAGTGGCACTTGGGTACCTAGTTTTTAATGGGCCATGAAGGGAAGAGACTGACCAGAGTTGTTGTAAAGGCTGCAGGCCCGAGTGATTGGAAATGGTGGTTGATTAGGAAAAGGTTGTGGTGAGCTTGACTTTGTGATCTACAGCACTAAGTCGTTAAACTTGGCAGGAAATTGCCAAATTCATTGTGGAAAATAAGTGTTCACCTTGTCTTTGGGCAGGCATAGTCATGGGGTATCCTTCCACCTTCCAAATGGCCAGGAGTTGGGGAGTTCCAATAGAAAGGAAAACCAGCAAGTAGCTTGGGTCCTGGAGATAATCTCTCCCTTCAGCAGGTGTTCCTTGAGTACCAGCTGTGGGCTGGACCAAGGACCCAGGAGTAAAGGATGCATGGTCCCTGTCATAGAGAAGCAACAGTCTTGGGCATCTATCTGATGCCAGGAGGGAGGAGTTGGTTACTCTCTGTGATCAAACTTAATGTCTACCCTGCATATTAGAGGGATTCTGAAGGCAGCTGCACTGGAAGCACTCTCGACACATCCAAGTCGATGGGCTGCCTGAGAGGCATTTGGTTGGCATTGGAAGTGGGCTTACCCAGCAGGAGCCTGACCTATGCTATGTGCACAGCACTGCTGTGTGCTGAGTGGGACATGAAAGGACTTTGAGGCATGGTCTTCTTCCCGTCCGCCTGGGCACTAGAACAAGAGTTTACCGTCCGCCTGGGCGCTAGAACAGACATGCTGACAGGTGCCATTCAGCAGCGTGTGACTCAGTGACAGGACAGTGTCGCGCTCCGAGCACCAAGCAGGTGAAGGCTGGCAGGGACTGGGGTGAAGCTGTGGAGAGACCCCCATTCTTCTCAAGGGCTTCAGGACTTCCAGGGAGAGGACAGGCATGTGGGATGAAGCCAGCAGGACTAGGGAAGACCTGTCAGTACTCATAGATGAAGCCAGAAAGAAAGACATTAGATAGGAGAAGAGAGGTAACATAAATTAATGCATGGAGTTGGTATAGCGGGGTCATGTCAGGCAGCATTGATTTTTGGGTAATGTTGGCTTTTGTGTAAAAGCAAAAACAAGCAGAGCAATTAAGGAGAACAATAACAAAGAAAGAGAGTAGTAATTTAACATGTTTATTTATTTTTTACTGTTGAGAGAAAGCGAGCGCATGGGCAGGGGAGGGGCAGAGGGAGACGGAGAGAGAGAATCCCAAGCAGGCTCTGCTCTGTCCCACAAGCCATGAAGTCATGACCTGAGCCAAAACCGAGTCAGATGCTCAAGTGACTAAGCCACCCATTCTCTCAAAGAATGAATAAATAAACTTAAAAAAAATTTTTTTTAATCCTCTTTTTTTTTTTTAACATTTTATTTATTTTTGAGAGACAGAGACAGAGCGTGAGTGGGGGAGGGGCAGAGAGAGAGAGAGAGACACAGAATCCAAAGCAGGCCCCAGGCTCTGAGCTAACAGCACAGAGCCTGACACGGGGCTCGAACCCACAAACCCCAAGATCATGACCTGAGCCGAAGTCGGACACTTAACCGACTGAGCCACCCAGGTGCCCCCCCAAAATCCTCTTAAGCATAAAATAAATTTTATTTTCCAGTTTCTGAAAACTAAATTTTCCATTAACTGATTTCTACAAAACAGGATGCAGATTGTAACTGGGTGACAATTTTTACTTTAAGAAAACATTTTTACTTTAAAGAAAAGATTCTAATAAATCTGAAAATTTGCACAGACTTTTTAGAATTAAAAAAGTGTATGCATATGGAAGCAGAGTGTTGAGGACTGGAGAATGTCCTCGTGATAAACCATATTAGGCTTTGTATTAAAGGCTTCTCCTTAGTCTTTGGCCCATTTTCTCACTAGTTCAGCCCACCGGGCTCCTCTCAGAAAAAAAGGGACAGACCTTGCCCAGGCCACAGGGACCCACCGGTGGGGCAGTGAACGACCTTTATTTAGGCCCTGCTGGGTGCCGGCACAAGGGCTGCAGACAGAGTCCCCTCCACAGAGATTTTGGCCCCTTCACTTCCCATGGGCCCTGATGAGGGGCTGCTTGCAGGGATGAGGATTGCTGCAGGGGTGGGGAGCAACAAGGGACTCCACCTTGCTATTTGCCCACAAGGTGTGGGTCATCATAGAAGCGATGAGGTGCAGCCGAGCAGAGAGGGGCTGGTGCCCATGGTCAAGGTAAAGGGAACTCCGGTAGCGCCTGTAGCGGCCTGAGGCTGGGACTGCTTACTGATCCTGACTGCCCCGTGATGGAGAGAAGTACAAGCAGAAACATTCTGGAAGGAGTTGCTAGGGGACTTCTTAACCCCTGAGTTGTGGTTGGGAGCATTTTGAAGGCTTTTGGATAGTGAGCCACTGACTGTTGAACTGATGTAAGAATTAGATAACTCCTGGTCTGGTTGGGCCCGATGCTTCTACTCCGCTCTCCTGAAACACTCCAGGCCCTGCTCCCCAGAGGGTAAGTTGGGCATGGAGAAGAACAACCACTCAATTTTACATCACCTGGCGCGCAGCAGAAGACGGTCTAAATGTAATTGTGACCGGACTGGGACGATCACGTGGTGGGAGCCCGTCAAGGCAGAACGGACGCTCTGTTTGACCAGCCCTCACTTTTTCTCTCTCCGAGTCTGGCGTTATGTCTTGTACGCCACAGGCGCTCAGTCAAAATGTGGTGAAGGAAATGCTGGAGCACGTTCAGGATGCTCTGGGGTCCTCTCTTGGACTGCAGCTGGGCTGAGGGGGAGCAGGGGCATTCTGGGAAAGGGGAAGGATGGAAGAAGGGAAGCCAGGTTCACATACCAAGGTCAGGCCAGAGGTTGCAGTTGGCAGGTCCTACCCGGTGCCTGGAATTCACCAGCTAGAAGCGTGGGGTCCCTAGTATGGAGAGGGAGATTCCCAGTCGCCGGGATTCCCAGGTCTTTTAAAAATCCAAGTCATGCCTTGTCATGGTTTCCTTCCTGACGTCTGCCCCGGATAATAGCATTGACGGATGTGGGTTATCAAGAGACAGAGCCAAGTTGCCTCACTTGACTTAGAAGTCTAGGTTATATTCCAGGTGCCTCCAGTTCCCTTCTGCAGTGTTCTGGGGCAGGGAGGGAGCTGTGTTTGTAATGTTGAAGGGCTCTACCTCTACTGTGTAGGGCAGATGAATGTCATTCCCTGTGGCTCAGAGAACACACACGTCACCAGTGTGGAAGCTGCAGGGAGACAAAGTTCTGGGCCACAGAAGGCCCCTCATTCTTTTTTTTTTTTTTTTTTTTTTTCTTTCATTTTCTTAATATAATGTATTGTCAAGTTGGCTAACATACAGAGTATACGGTGTGCTCTTGGTTTTGGGGGTAGATTCCCATGATTCTTTGCTCACATACAACACCCAGTGCTCCTCCCAACAAGTGCCCTCCTCAGTGCCTAACACACCTGTTTTCAGAGAGAGTTTAGGAAACATGTGGGTGACAACTCTGTGTAGAATACAAACGTAAGTAGACTACATGGCCTTTAAGCTCAGATTCTGAGTATGTATCCAAACTATTGAAGAAAAGTGCTACCTTTCAACGTGAATGGGATTATGTTCTTGGAAGTCTTTTGACAGGGTCTGCGGTGCCCTTGGCTTAGGGCTGTTCAGGGCGTGATGCTGAGATACTCCTCCTCAGGGACCGCTCTGATTCTCTGGTGCCGTAATCTGGCACGTTAGGCAGCCCTGGGAGAGGAGAGCTCCCGTCTGCTGCCAGGATATGCTGCTTGCCCTGAGCCCGGCTGGCTGGAGCACATGAGCCGCGGGGACAGCCAGCAGGCCCTTGGGAAGGGGTGTTTTGTCTGCTCTTCCCTCCCTGCTGCCCTCCCAGTGAACACCCACGGTTCTGGACAAAGGGGTTTGGTCTCTCCGGGCTGGCTCCACTCTGTGGCTGTTTCTACAGGGCACTGCTTCCAGTAAGCAGTGGGGAGGCTGCCAACGAGTACAAATTTTTCAGGGTGAATTTTGTCTTAACTGTTGTATTTTTATTGTACGAATAGTACCTAAATACATTGTCACGGTAAATAATGCGTAAACCTCCTCCATCATGTGCCGGAGGTAATCGCCACGGACACCTGGTACAGCCATAAAGCGCTTTCTCTCATTAGTACAACAGGTGTATGCATTCTTTTGAAAACAAATTGAGTCATGTGTAGTGGTTTGCTTTTCCCCACATAGTATGTTTTGGAGAGCATTCCATGTTAGTACATAGGCATTGCCTTACTATTAGTCTTTAACTCAAGTGTAGTTAACTTACAGTGTTAATATTCGTCTCACGTATACACTGTAATTACTCACCTCTTCCATATGTTACTCAGTGCTCATCACGACAAGTGTCCCCTTTTCCTCTTTACCTGTTTCACCCATTTCCCCCTCTTGAAACCATCAGTTTGTTGTCTGTATTTAAGAGTGTACTTTGGGGTACCCAGGTGGCTCAGTTGGTTAAGCATCTGGCTCTTGATTTCAGCTCAGGTCATGATCTCGTGGTTTATGGGATCAAGTCCTGTATCCTGCTCCTTGCTGACAGCATGGAGCCTGGTTGGGATTCTCTTCTCTCTAACCCTCCCCTGCTTGTGCAAGCACTCTCTCTCAAAATAAATAAATAAACATTTTTTAAAAGTATATTTGTCTCTTTTTTTTCTTTATTTCTTAACTTCTACATATGAATGAAATCATAGGGTATTTGTCTTTGCCTCCATCCATGTTCTTACAGAACATAGTATATCCTTATCATAATTCATCTGAGCACTCTCTGAATGATGCACATCTAGGTTCTTTCCAAATTTCTTCTATTAAATTTTTTTTATGTTTATTTGTTTTTGACAGAGAGACAGAACATGAGTGGGGGGTGGGGAGGTGGGGGGAGAGAGGGAGACACAGAATCTGAAACAGGCTCCAGGCTCTGAGCTGTCAGCACAGAGCCCGACACGGGGCTTGAACTCACAGACCACGAGATCATGACCTGAGCCGAAGTCAGACGCTCAACCGACTGAGCCACTCAGCCACCCCGAAATTTCTTCTATTAATTAAATACAAGGTTTGTTTGTATATAAGTCTTTGTAAATACGCCCCTCCTCTCTACATTGAAAGAAGAAACCAGTATCAATTTCCAGGATGAAATCATTTTCCAGGATAGTTGTGCATTCCTGTGTTCTTACTGCAAGTACAAAACAAACAAGAGCCTCCACCACTACCTCCCTCTAAATGTGAGTCTATCAGAAGATTGGAAGAGGCATTTTGATGTGCTTCCAGCTTTAAGAAAGAAATAGCCTGTTTCAGGAGTAAAATTATAATAGTCAGTGGGCTTCCTGATGTGTTCTCATAGCATCTATAAGTTTCCTTCCTAGCACTTAACCACAAGTTACAGTTAGGTAATTTGTGTAAGTATTTGTTAAATACTGTCTCCCCCTAAGACTGTAAGTTCACTGAGGGCAGGAACCACCTGTCCTCTCTGGTTGACTGCTCCATCCATAGCCTCCAACATAAAACTTGATACATAGCAGGCGTTTAACAGAGTGTGTGAAGGAATAGAATGAGCAGGGATGTCAGAAGGATTGAATCTCTGTAAAAATGGAATTTTATGTATCTTGGAAGAGTTAGTGTTAAAAAATTGTCATAAAAATATTTGAATACTCTGTATATTATCATTGGAACTGACTAGAATAACAATAGTAGAGCAAGGAATTGAACTGAGAGATGAAAAGCAAACATTTAGTAACGATGAGATTGGTTTTTAAAACAACTAGAACTTGCCCAGGCAGCATTTGTTCTGTTTTATTCTTTTTATTTATTTATTTATTTTTTGAGTATCGTTGATACACAATGTTACATTAGTTTCAGGTGTACAAGCTAGTGATTCAACATCTCTCTGTGTTACGTTATGCTCACCTCAAGTGTAACTCCCATCTGTCACCATACAGTGCTATCACAGTATCGCTGACTATATTGCATATGCTGTGCCTTCTCTTCCCATGACTTACTCATTCCATAAGTGGTACCCCTATCTCCCACTCCCCTTCACCAATTGGCCAGTCCCCCCATGCCCCCTTCTCTCTGGCAACCATCAGTTTGTTTTACATATTTGTAGGCATGGTTCTGCTTTTCATGTATTTGTTTTCACTTATTCATTTGTTTTGTTTATTAGATTCTGCACCTGAGTGAAATCATATGGTATTTGTCTTTCTCGGTCCGACTTATTTCACTTGGCATAATACCCTCTAGTTCCATCTATGGATTGTCATAAATGGCAAGATCTCATCCTTTTTTGTGGCTGCATAATATTCTGTGTGTGTGTGTGTATGTATGTACATTTTTATACATTCATCTATTAATGTATACTTAGGTTGCTTCCATATTTTAGCTATTATAAATCATGCTGTGATAAACATAAGGTGCCTTTATCTTTTCAAATTAGTGTTTTTGTTTTCTTTGGGTAAATACCCAGTAGTGGAATTATTGAATCATATGGTATTTCTATTTTTGGTTTTTTGAAGAACCTCCTAGTGTTTTCCACAGTGGCTATATCATTTTTACAGTGGGAAAAAGACAGTGTCTTCAATAAATGATGCTGGGAAAACTGGACAGCTACATGCAAAAGAATGAAACTAGCCCACTTTCTAATACCATACACAAAAATAAGCTCAAATTGGATTAAAGACCTAAATGTGAGACCTGAAGCCATAAAAAACCTTGAAGAGAACATAAGTAGTGATTTTTTTGACGTCAGCCATAGCAACATTTTTCTAGACAGGCCTCCTAAGGCAAGGGAAATGAAAGCAAAAATCAACTGTTGGGATTACATCAGAGTAAAAAGCTTCTGCACAGCCAAGGAAACCACCAACAAAACAAAAGGCAGCCTACTGAGTTGGAGAAGATGGTTGCAAATGATATATCCAATAAGGGGTTATACTACCAAAAATACATAAAGAACTCATACAACTCAACACCAAAACAAAACAAAAAGACCAGTCTGATTAAAAATAGGCAGAAGGCATGAACATTTTTCCAAAGAAAGATGTACAGACATCCAACAGACACATGAAAAGATGCCCAACATCACTCATCAGGGAAATGCAAATCAAAACTACAATGAGCACCTCACACCGGTCAGAATGGCTAAAATAAAAAAAATAAAAATAAAAATAAAAAAAACAAACATGAAAGAACAAGTTGGTGAGGATGCAGAGAAAAAGGAACCCTCATCTGCTTTTGGTGGGAAGGCCTTCTTTCTGTTTCTGTTTCAGTGCACAATGTTCCCTGACTTGAAGAGTCCCAGTAAATTAGATCCATATTTGATTATTTACTCCTCCCTTTCTGTGTCTCCCCATTCCTACCCCAAGAAGAAAAAGGAAGGAAAGAAAATGAAACTTGAGGTGGGGAAGTCTATTCTTTCGAAATAGATGGAACTCCCATCCCTAGCAAAAACTGAAAATACATCTTGGACCTTTGGCAGATTCCAAGTTTGGATCGGCAGCATCCTTTTTAAAAACCATGCAAACACCACCTTTCTGCTGCAGATTGCTCCCTTGGATTGCTTTTGTCTCAAACCCCTAACTGAGGCAGTGAGTTTGGTCCAGAGTGGAGAAGGGTAGGCAGTTTGAGGCCCATGCCCACTGGGCCCTGGCTGAGTGAGGAGGGCAGCGTGGGGACATAGGTGGCCAGGGGTGGGGGAGGAGGGACCTACAGAGAACCCATGTGCTACCGAGGCAAGCCTGGCTCTGTGTGGGATACAACGGGCGTGTTGGGAAAGGGGTTTTCATTCTTCTGTATTTTTTATTCATCCTCTCTAAAGCTCGTACTCCTTTATATATGTGTGTGTGTCTGATTGTAAAGATAGGGCTTACTGTAGAAAATACGGGAAGTGCAGAAGAGAAACTGGTAGTAATTCTACCACCAGTGTTAGCCACTGTTACATCTTGGTGTATTTTATGCCTTGGCTTTTTATATATACATAGCTGACAGCTTCTACTTAAAAAAAAAACAATCAAACACTAATTCAGAGCCATTTTGCCATATTCTTTTTTTTTTTTTTAAGTTTATTTATTTTGAGAGAGACCGAACACTTAAGCATGGGAGGGGCAGAGAAAGGGAGAGAGAGAATCCCAAGCAGGCTCTGCACTGTCAGCACAGAGCCCAAGACGGGGCTCAAATCCATGAACTGTGAGATCAAGACCTGAGCCGGAGTTAAGAGCTAGACACTTAACCACCTGAGCCACCCAGGTGCCCCATTTTGCCATATTCTTAAACTTGATGTTTGGTGGCTACCAAACTGGATGTTGAATAGGAATATCAAAATTTAACCCTTGCACAACATTTTTGCTAATATAAATAGCATTGTGCAGAATACACCTGAACACAAACCTCTTCACTATAAAGATTTCAGTATTTCAACAAATTGTGTACGTCTCATTATGAGGCCAAAGTGTGTGCAGACAGTTTCAGGACTGGTTGGCATGGCAGCTTGCCCTCCGGAAGGATGGTCCCTGCCGCTTCCACCAGCAGTGAGGAGAGTACCCTCCTCATCGCCGCCAGCAGCATGTAGCGATGGTCCCTGACAGTTTAGTAGATGGATACAAGTACACCATTGTTTTAGGTCACATTTATTCAATTACTGTGTTGAACATTTTTCCATAGGTATTTTTACCATTTGTATAGTTCTGTGACTCGTTCTTGTCTTTTGCTTATCTTTCAGAGGGGATGTTGGTTTCTTCTTTTTTTTTTTTTTAACTTTTTTGAGGTTTATTTATTTTGAGAGAGAGAGCACATGTGCATGCTGGAGCAAGGGAGGTGTAGAGAGGGAGACAGAGGATCCCAAGCAGGCTCAGTGCAGAGCCTGACTCGGGGCTCAATCCCACAAACTGTGAGATCATGACCTGAGCCGAAATCAAGAGTCAGACATTTAACTGAAGGAGCCATGCAGGTGCCCCAGGATGTTGAGGTCTCAATGGATTTTATGAACTCTATGGGTAACATAGTTTCAGATATTTTTTGGCTCTCTTTTTTTGCAGGTATCTTCCTTTCAGTTGTCTGTGACCTTTGAATTGTGGCTGTGGTTCATTTTGATGAGCAGCAGTTGTTTTAAGTTGTCAAACTGCCCATTTTTTTAATTTCTTTAATTCTGTAATGATGAGATTGATATAGCTCCTCCTTACAGCACTTAAATAACCATCTCCTTTTTCTTCATTATCTTCAGTGATCTTATTTATTAACCTTTACCCCTTCAGTCTGTTTTGTTCTTTTGATGGTGGAAGTCAAGATTGTAGCTAATTCCCCCCTTTATTCCCCCATGTCATTTATTGAGGAACCTATTCTTTACTCATCAATCTATGGTGGTTTTCTTACTACAAACTCTTATGTAAGTGAGCCTGTTTTCAGGCTATGTGTATCGTCCCTCTGGTCTATTCTTGTAAAACACCAGACCTTTCTGTTATTGCTTTCCTACTGGCTTGTTTCTAGGTGCAAGGAGATACGTGTGTCAATTAAGTAACTGCAATCATGGAATATTAGAATCATGAGCTAAGAAACCAGTGCAAAGCTCAGCAGTTGAAGCAACAGACTTGCCTAGGGCAGATCGTTGCATCTTTAGGAGAAAAATTCTTCACACCGTATTAAATATTTAAAATGTTATTGGATTACAGGAAGAGGATCATTATCAGCTGGTCCTTATTGGGAACTTGTCAGGTTATCTCAACTATTGGACATTTTGTTTTGATAGTTGCAAGAACCAGTCTATTGCTACATTTTGGGGTGTCATCAAGGTTACTTTCCATATTTTGATCACTGCTATTCCTCTGTCTTTGGGAAACAGATTATGAATGGGCTTTGAGAAGAATTACGATTTCCAAGTTGGTTTGGAAAGTGGTGAATATTCCAGGAGGAAGTATGAATAAGCTGTACATGACCTCAGTGCTTCAGCTGATGAGACAGGCTGTGGGCATGAGGCTGTCCTGAGATGCTCCCTGCCCCAGTGCCAGTAGGTCTCACCACCTGCTGCTGATAGGATAGTGGAGGGAGTTTCCCAGATTTCCCAAATTCGAATTTGCCACGTCTGTAAGTATGTGTGTTTGTGTGTGTCTATGTTAAAGTTCAGACAGTAAGAGAAAATTAAAGCCCTGCCCTTGCTCACTCCCCAGAGGTAAGTAACTACCATTACTGTGTACTGTTAGTGTTTTGTGCTGCTCTGTGTTCCCGTGGAAAAAAACATGATTTTATTTGCATTTCGTTATTATTAAATTTTTAAATTTTTTTTGAGAGAGAGTGAGTGAGGGAGGGGCAGAGAAGAGATAGGGAGACATAGAATCTGAAGCAGGCTCCAGGCTTCGAGCTGTCAGCACAGAGTCTGATGGGGGACTCGAACTCACGGACCATGAGATCGTGACCTGAGCTGAAGTCAGATGCTTAACCGACTGAGCCACCCAGGCGCTGCCGTTATTATTAAATCTTTAAGAAAATGTTATGCCACGTATTAACAGTGTGCAATTTGCTCACTTATCTGCAGTGTGTCCTGGAGATATTTTCACGTTGGTGCACGTAGATGTATCTGCCTCACTGTTTTTGGTGGGGCATCATTTTCCGTAGTCTGACTACACCCCAGTTCATTCAACTATTCTGTTAAGGGACATGGAAGTTCATTCTGCATTTTCCTACTATACACAGTGGCTCAGTGAACATCCTTGGATGTGCTTCCTCATGCAAAATGTGTTTCTCTAGATCAGTGGTTAGTGGTTCTCAAACTTTTTGGTCTCATGACATTTCACACTCTTAAGTCTTATTGAAGATTTCAAAGAACTTTTGTTTGTGGATTGTGTCTGTCAGTATTTATCATGTTAAAAATTAAAACAAATTGTGAAAACATGAACTTAAAATAATAAGAAGCCCATTACATGTCATATTGTCATATATTTTCATTAAAATGTGTTATTTTTTCACATATGTGTGAAACATATATATTTTCATTTAAAAAACTTCAAAAACAAAAATCTTATAAGAAGCGTAGCGTTTTCCATTTTTGCCAGATCTCCTTATTGTCTAGCTTAATGGAAGACCACTGCATTCTCACATCTGCTTTTCATTCATTATGTGGCAATATCCCATGTCCGTAGCCTCTGGAAACTCACTATCTAAACTCATAAAAGAATGAGAGTAAGAAGGCAAATAAAGCTGATTGTGAAAGCAGGCTTAACATCACAATCTTCTTGAAAGATTCTCAGGTATCAGACCACACTTTGAGAACCATTGCTCCAGGGTCAGACTTGAGGGTGGAGTTGGAAGTTCAAGGGTCACAAGGTATGCACATTCCAAATATAAAAGCTACTTCCGGTTGCTCTCAGAAGTGTTAACTCACACACATCAGGGATGTAGGGGAGCAGCCCCCTTCCCCACTTCTTTACTGATACTTAATATTTTCGGAGTTTTATATTTGCCATTCTCTTGGAAACGGCATCTCACTGTTTCAGTTAGTAGTCCCCTATTTGCACTGGGATTTCACAAGACGTGGCTCTGGGGTCTGGCTATGACACTTAGAGGTGTGCTAGGGGCTGCTCATTGTTTCCAGCCACTTACTGTTGCGTTTTGGCCTCAGGTATTTGATCCTAGAGAGACCATCAGGTCTCAGCTCTTTATCATTGCTTTATGAAATCTCCTCCAACCCCAGTCTATCTTGACTATTTTTTTTTTTTTTTTAAGCGAAAGTTTTCCTGCTTAATCTTAGTCAATGAGCAAAACTAGCACATGCCTACTAGGAAATGTAAGGATGTCTTTTATTTTATTTTATTTTGTTTTATTGTATTGTATTTTATTTTTATTTATTTATTATTTTTTTTAATTTTTATTTATTTTTTTTAATTTTTTTTAAATTTTTTATTTTTAACGTTTATTTATTTTTGAGACAGAGAGAGACACAGCATGAACGGGGGAGGGTCAGAGAGAGAGGGAGACACAGAATCTGAAACAGGCTCCGGGCTCTGAGCTGTCAGCACAGATCCTGACGCGGGGCTCGAGCTCACAGACCGCGAGATCATGACCTGAGCTGAAGTCGAACGCTTAACTGACTGAGCCACCCAGGCGCCCCAAATTTTTATTTTTTTAAATATAATGTCAATTTGGCTAACATGCAGTGTGTACAGTGTGCTCTTGGTTTTGAGGGTAGATTACCACAATTCATCGCTTACGTGCAACACCCAGTGCTCCTCCCAACAGGTGCCTCCTCAATGCCCATCACCCATTTTCCCCTCTCCCCGTCCCCCCTGCCATCAACCCTCAGTTTGTTCTCAGTATCCAAGAGTCTCTTATGGTTTGCCTCCCTCCCTCTCAGTTTGTAACTATTTTTTCCCCTTCCCTTCCCCCATGGTCTTCTGTTAAGTTTCTCAAGTTCCACATGGGTGAAAACATATAATATCTGTCTTTCTCTGACTTATTTCACTTAGCATAATACCCTCCAGTTCCACCCACAGTGCTGCAAATGGCAGGATTTCATTCTTTCTCATTGCCAAGTAGTATTCCATTGTATATATAAACCACATCTTCTTTATCCATTCATCAGTTGATGGACATTTGGGCTCTTTCCATACTTTGGCTATTGTTGAAAGTGCTGCTATGAATTGGGGTACATGTGCCCCTATGAATCAGCACTCCTGAATCCTTTGGATAAATTCCTAACAGCGCTATTGCTGGGTCATAGAGTAGTTCTATTTTTAATTTTTTGAGGAACCTCCACACTGTTTTCCAGAGCAGCTGCACCAGTTTGCATTCCCACCAACAGCGCAAGAGGGTTCTCGTTTCTCCACATCCTCACAAGGGTCTGTTGTTTCCTGAGTTGTTAATTTTAGCCATTCTGACAGGTGTGAAGTGTTATCTCAGTGTGGTTTTGATTTGTATTTCCCTGATGATGAATGACATTGAGCATTTTTTCATGTGTGTCGGCCATCTGGATGTCTTCTTTGGAAAAGTGTCTCTTCATGTCTTTTGCCCATTTCTTCACTGGATTATTTGTTTTTCGGGTGTTGAGTTTGGTAAGTTCTTTATAGATTGTGGATACTAACCCTTTATCTGATATGTCATTTGCAAATTCCTTTTCCCATTCCGTCAGTTGCCTTTTAGTTTTGTTGATTGTTTCCTTTGCAGCGCAGAAGCTTTTTATCTTGATGAGGTCCCAATAGTTCATTTTTGCTTTTAATTTTCATGACTTTGGAGATGTGCGCAGCAAGAAATTGCTGCAGTTGAGGTCAAAGAGGTTGTTGCCTGCTTTCTCCTCTAGGGTTTTGATGGTTTCCTGTCTCACATTTAGGTCTTTCATTGTAAGGATGTCTTTTAAAAAAGTCTTTTGGGGGCACCTGGCTGGCTCAGTCAGTTGAGCTTCCAACTTCGGCTCAGGTCATGATCTCACGGTTTGTGGGTTCGAGCCCCGCGTCGGGCTCTGTGCTGACAGCTCAGAGCCTGGAGCCTGCTTCCGATTCTGTGTCTCCTTCTCTCTCTCTGCCCCTCCCCCGCTCATGCTCTGTCTCTTTCTGTCTCTCAAAAATAAATAAATGTTAATAAATAAATAAGTCTTTTGCATCTCCTGGGTGGCTCAGTTGGTTGAGCATATGACTCTTAATTTTGGCTTAGGTCATGATCCCAGAGTCATGAGATCAAGCCTGTGTTGGGCTCCACACTGGGCATGGAGCCTGCTTGAGAGTCTGTCTCTCCCACTCTGTCCCTCTCCCCTGCTCATGCCCTCTCTCTCACACTCTCTTAAAAAACAAAACAAAACAAAAAACAACAAAGCTCTTTCTTTTAAGTGTTAACATCTGCTGCACATTTGATGATCATGCATAAGGGTTCTTAAAATTTCAAAAAGCACAGAGAGAGACGTTCTGTACCCTTTCTTGGTGAGGTTCCCCTCTTCTTTGACCAGGTTGTGTTTGCAAAACAGAAAATGATATCTATCAAATGAGAGAATAGATGGAAAGAGGCCTGAAGCATGGTTTGTATTCAGTACGTGCTGGTTGACGCTGAAGCTAGTGTATGTTAAGCTTTTGCAACCTGGGCGTGCTTTGTAGTATTGTGTTGTTGTGTTGAGCCAGTACAGCTGAGATGAGAGGCTTTGCTTCTTCCCAGCTCTCCCTCATACTCAGGCACCACTCAGGGGCTGGAGGCTCAACTCTGGATGAGTCTGGGTGACAGTAACTTGCCTCCTTTCCCTTCGCCAGTGTCCCTTACAGGAAGGAGAGTCTGATGATTGTGAAAATCTTCTTCCTAATAAGGCTTCATTCCTTCTAAGTCTCTGTAAACTCTCTAAGCCTTTATGCTTTCAGTTTTCTCTGCTGCACACACCAAAGTGAATAGTGGGACAGAAAACGGATGCTCTGGGGCTGTCTGGGCGGCTCAGTCGGTTAAGTGTCCGACTTCAGCTCAGGTCACGATCTCATGATTTGTGGGTTCGAGCCCTGCATTGGGCTCTGTGCTGACGGCTCAGAGCCTGGAGCCTGCTTCAGATTCTGTGTCTCAGTCTCTCTACCCCTCACTCGCACTCTGTCTCTCTCTCTCAAAAATAAACAAACATGAAAAAAGAAAAGATGTGCTGTAAAGAACAGAAGGAACACTCTTGTGACACTTACTGCTTCCCACTGAGGAACAGCTGTGTGGGGCATGTGGGCCCAAAAGGCATCTCGCCTTAGAATCTGTTTCAACCCTTGTAACGTGAGGACATTGGGCTAAAATTAGTTACTGGATGCACACCAGTCCCCTTCTGATTCTGGCCTGCGGTTCCCGCTGTGCCTTACTGTTCTTTTCCACCCCTCATCTCCATTTGTTCATGTTCTTATTCATTTGGCCCTTCACTGAGCACTGCACTGTGCACTAGGACCTAGCAGTGAAGAAGGCCGGGAGCTTGCAGCCTGGCGGGGGAGACAGCGCCCCGGGAATTGCTGTGAGCAGTATTTTGGAGCAAGGGCCCTGGTGGGGAGCCTCACCCCATCCGGGACACTGGAGATGGCTTTAGGAGGAGCGGCCCATCAGCCTCTGTGGAGCCTCTTAGGGGAGAGCAGACATGGTTTCTTGAGAGAAGCAGAAGAGAGTCAGTGTTACTGGGGCCTGTTGAACAGGGGGAAGAGGCCGGGAGCAAGACCTGGGAGGGGTGGGCAGGGGCCCCATCAAGGAGCGCCTGTGGCATTCGGATTTTAGCTTATCCAGCGCAGTCAGAGGGCTCTTAGCTAAACGGGACATAATCACAGCCACGTTTTAAAACCTCACCCGGGTACGCTGCAAGAATGGATTGCAGTTGTGGAGAGACTAATTAGGGGCTCCTGCAGTGCAGTTCGGGCTGACGATCTCTGTGCACTTTGAAGATGGGGACTGTTACAGGTGTCTTGGACTCCGCCACGATATTCTGTATGGGGCGGATACCTTATCACAGTTTCCCAGGAGCCATCGTGGGGAACTCCGTGAGCACATGGGAGCTCTCCTGCCCCTCCTGGGGTGTTGGAGCTGACCTGGGAAGGACCCAAGCCAGTCCCATTGGGCAGCTCTGCTCTGGGGTTTCGTGGTCACTTCCGCAGCCTGGCCTGGCACTGGACGGTGAGGAAGGAGTGGGCCGGGCCTGGTGTGGAAGCCTGATGTCCTGGGTGGGGCTGGCGGTTGGCGCTCAACACCAGGCCGAGCAGGCGGCCCTGTTGTGGGCCTGTGAGAAGCTGCAGCTCTGGAAGGGCCCTGGAGGGGGGCAGCTGAAGGGGCTGGGGTCCTGCAGGGAAATGCCACTTCCCTCTGCACCTGGACAGTTGCTCCCAATGCCTGCCTTCCTCTGCTGTCTTTAGGACCAGTATTAACAGCTACTGAGGTGCATGTATACACACACACACACACACACACACACACACACACACACATTTTATGAAGGCTCTACTTTTCTAGAGCATTGTTAAGTTCAGAGCAAAACTGAGGGGAGGTACAGAGGTTTGCTAAATACTCCCTGCCCCTACACAGGCATGGCCTTCCCCATTATCAACATCCCCCGCAGGAGTCGTACATTCTGTGGGCTGAAACCGTGAAAATGACCTGTATCCATCATTATGGTATCATACAGAATATTTTCACTGCCCTAAAAATCCTCTGTGCTCTGCTTATTCGACCCCTACCCCCACACCCCTGGCAACCACTGATCTTTTTACAGTCTTTAGAGTTTGGTCTTTTCCACAGTGTCATAGAGTTGGAACCGTACGGTATGTAGCCTTTTCAGATTGGCTTCTTTCACTTAGTCATACACACTTAACGTTTCTCCATGACTTTTTGTAGCTTACTGGCTCATTTCTCTTTAAATTTTTTTTTTAAATGTTTATTTAGTTTTGAGAGAGAGACAGAGACAGAGTGTGAGCAGGCAAGGGGTAGAGAGAGAGGGAGACACAGAATCAGAAGCAGGCTCCAGGCTCCAAGCTGTCAGCACAGAGCCCGACACGGGGCTCGAACTCACAAATCACGAGATCATGACCTGAGGCAAAGTCCGACACTCAACTGAGCCACCCAGGCTCCCCAGCTCATTTCTCTTTAGTGTTGAGTATCCCATTGTCTTGAGGGACCACGGTTTATCTGAAGGACGTCATGGTTGCTTCCAAATTTTGGCAATTATGAGTAAAGCTGCTGTAAACCTCCATGTGCAGGTTTTTGTGTAGACATGAGTTTTCAAGTCCTTTGGGCAAATACTAAGGAGCAGGATTACTGGATCATGTGGTAAAAGCATGTTTAGTTTCTTAAGAACCTGCCCGAACGTCTTCCAAAGTGGCTCTACTATATCGCATTCCCAGTCACAACGAATGAGTGTTCCTATTGCCCCAAGTGTTGTCAGTGTTCCAGATTTTGGCCATTCTAATAGGCACGTACTGGTACCTTGTTTTCATCTGCATTTCTCTGATGACACATGAGACTCTCTTCATGTACTCGTTTCCCATCTGCTTGTCTTCTTTAGTGAGGTGTTTGCTAAGGTCTTTGGCCATTTTTAATTGAGTTGTTTGTTTTCTTATGTTGAGTTTTAAGAGTTCGTTGTATATTTTGAGTAACAGTTGTCTCTCACCTGAACCCAGCATATACTGACTCCACCTGTGTGTCCGGTCCTTTCAGCACCGTGTTTTCCTGGCAGCAGTCCTTCCAGGCAGTTCCATTTGTTTTTCACTTTTGAGAGACTGTGGGATAGCCATTAAGATGCGAGTTTTGGAGCCTCCAATCCCGGCAGGCGACATACCCACTGTGAGACCTGAGGCAAGTTGCATAATTTCTCTGTCCCACAGTTTCCTCATCAGTAAATTGGGTAAGAGTAGAGCCTGTCTCATGGGGTGGTGACAGTGAAAGGGACTAGCACAGCGAGCACCAGACCAGGGTCTAGGACAGGGCAGGCACTCTGGAAAGACTGGCTGCCGAGCCGACAGATGAGGAACTGAGGCGGGCAGAGGTCAGATCACCAGCCCGGGGGCATGCGGAGCGGGCCTGGTAAGCAGCTCCGTCCTGAAGCCTGTGTACTCTGCCCTCCCCCAGTCTTGTGAGCGGGCAGTAGTGCAGACAGAGCAGGCTAGCTCGTGCCCCAGCACAGAAGCTGCTCACTTATGCTGGGGCTTGGGTCCCGCCGCTGTGGGATCGCCCTCCCCACCGCTTGCACTCTTGCTGGGGAGGCCACTTGCTCTGCTGCAGCCATGACCAGCCCCACCCCAGCCCTGCAGGTCACCAGGGCTGCAACTGTGGGGCTGACGGCCCCAAGGACATTGAAACCCCTCCCCCCACCAAGCCCTCCCTGCCAGCACTACAGGATCGAGTCTGCAGGGCTGTCCTTTACGTGATCCCCAGATGGACCCTGTGTCCCGGGTGCAGTGGTCTGCTCCCCTTCATAATGCGCCGCAAACTCTAAAGGCTCCAGGTGTCTGCTTGGGCTGGTTCCCCAGCTGGGTCCTCCTCCCTTCAGACAGGAACACCTGCCAGGGCTCAGCCATCACCCTGATGCACTTTGTCTTGTCTGTTATCACTGGTGGCTCTGTTCTTGGTCTCCTCTACTGGACTGTAAGCTCTTCGAGGACAGGGACCATGTCGTCTTTATCTTTGAGTCCCTTGTGTGCCCCATACACCATGTGCACAGTAGACGCCCAGTGAATCTCTGTTGGGTTGAGCTTAGCACCACTGAGTTCTGAGTACCTTCGGGAGAACATCTGTGCTGTGTTGCCCTGTGATAGACACAGGAAGAACAGAGCTCCTGGGGAGGGTAGGTGTCCTTGGCACCTTGGCTGTCTCTGATATGCTGCTGGCACAAAGGCCCTGTGCCATTAAATACCTAGCTCTGATGAACTTGGATGTCTCTTTTCTTTTTTGAGGCTTCTGGAGAAAAGTGTTTGCTGTGTAATCCACGATGTCTTGGAATGAGTGTCTTTGTATTTGCAAATGAGTCTTGTGACCGGTTATCTGAATAATGGTAACAGTTGTTGTGAGTTGTTTTCATTTTATTGGAGTCACTAACTTTGATTCATTACCAGATTTAGACACTCAAAGCCTTATCCTACACAATAGAGCTCCTTTGTTGCCAGAACTCCAAAAGCTAGCTTTTACAAGCCATCATTGAGGGGGAAATGATGCAAAAGGACTTAACAAAGCTGTCTGGTCTCAGGCTGTGGCCCCATTAAATCTAAGATCCCAGTTATCCAAGGCAGGCTTTCACGGTACGTATGTTCAAGAGTTGTGGGAGATACGACAGATGTGTAAACCAGTTAATAAAGGTGAAATTCAAATAATTATAAGTGCACTGAAGAAAATAATACAGGATGTGACCGAGGAGCCCCGTATCCCCATTGCTTACCGTGGAGTCTGATGCATAGACATAAAACTGACAGCTGCTGCTTATTGAGTTCTGATGGTATGCTGGCACTGTGGCAAGCATTTCTGTGAGGCTTTGCCAATGAGAAAAATCAGGTTCTCAGAGGTTAAGTGACTTGTTAGTAAAAGAGAAAACCCAACGGCTCTTCGATATCGTGAGATCTTTATAAAAGCAATATTCAGGAATAAAGATTCCAGAACCTTTCCCCCCGACCCTAAAGATTTACCTAACTTTTCCCTTCAGGCTAAAATGCCTTCCCCCTATCCAGTTGGACTTCCATATTTCTTTCCACACAGGTTGTCCTCTGTGTCAGGGACGACTGGCTGGATGGTAATTTTCTTCTAAGCTCTTTATACTTAAAAGTGTCTGTTAAATTGCCCCTTGGCCTTAAGTGTCTGTTCATCAGACGTTTTTTCTTAAGCTGACTTCATGCCCCTGACCTCCTTGTTTGGACAGCATCCATTTCTCGTGTTCACACAATTTTGAAATTGTGTGTTTCCCTGCTGCCCTCTTACAGTGCAGAAATCCAGGCTGCATTTCCTTTCGTGGAGGTGTGGCAGGTCTGGGACTGCTAAGGAACTTATTCCTGGCTCTTACATGTCGTATTCCTGCTGGGATGGTTTGATGACACAGTTTATTTGATCTGGCCCTTCCCTTCCATGGGTCCAGCCTCCGTCCCTACTGAGTAAACTCCACGCAGAGATAAAGACTCATATGTGCCACCGACTGAGCCAGCCAGATGCCTGGCACTGTGGGTTTTGATGACACTTTCTTATCAGCTTGGGCCCGGAGCTCAGGACCAGACTGCTGGGGAGCTGAGGCTCGCCCTTTCCTGCTTCTTCTCGTGTCATTGGCTGGCCTGGCATTGCACAGCACCTACCCTTCTGCACTCCACCCTGCCTCCATGCCCTGCCTCCACCTTCTCTCCTCCCTGGTCACTCATTCCCAGGGTGTCATCACCCTGGGGGAAGAGCAGGGACTTGGGATCATGTCGCATCTGCACCAAGTATTAGCCGTCTGACTTTGGAAGTTACTCTGAGCCTTATTTCTTCATCTGACAAATAGGACCAGATGACAACTAGTCTGTAGGTTCTTTCATTGGATTGAACAAGAGCATCTAATAATTCCTATTTAATTGTAGTATTTAATAAATGACCCATTTTCCTTTAGTAAGTGATTCTGTGATGGGAAGTAGCTTGTATGTGATCAGTACGTGAGGGAATACCAGTATGGGGGAGTCACATTGGTTTTCATGGCTTGGCGAGTACATGGTACCCATTCACCCCATGCTTTTCCTCTGGGCTCCGTTTGGTCACGTGCCGTGTTTCAGAAGTGCTGTCGGGCAGTTCTGTCTGGTCTTTCTCCATTTTCCTTTCTCTTCTTGTCCACATAACCCAGCAACCTTCTTCACATACCCTTTCATCGCACTAGTATGTTTTTATCAGGATTGTTGCTGTTTGGTTAGTGCTCTAGGTACAGATCTTGTGTGATTTTCTAGAACGGTACTATTCTTTTTTTTTAACACGTGAATGGCATTATAGCAGAGATGCTTGTGTTGATTTCTTTGTTCTGCCTTCCACCTGGCCTTTTGCACTGCGCTTCATTTCATGGAACCAATCCTTTAGCCTGGACCTGGCTAGGACCTACAGGAAATCAAAGACAGTTCAGCCAGGGGCACCTGGATGACTCAGTTGGTTAAGTGTCTGACTTTGGCTCAGGTCATGATCTCACAGCTTGTGAGTTCGAGCCCTGTGTGGGGCTCTGTGCTGACAGCCGGGAGCCTGGAGCCCGCTTCGGATTCTGGAGCCCTCTCTCTCTCTCTCTCTCTCTGCTCCTCCTCCACTCCCGCTTTGTGTCTCTCGCTCTCAAAAGTAAATAAGCATTAAAAAAAATTTTTTTTAAACAAAGACAATGCAGGCAGTTGCGTACTGTGACTGTTTTTTGTTTTTGTTTTGTTTTATTTTGTTTTTTCTTTAGAGAGAGAGAGCATGAGCAGGGGAGGGGCAGAGAGAGAGGGGGACAGAGATTCCAAAGTGGGCTCTGTGCTGACAGCAGCAAGCCCGATGAGGGACTTGAACCCACCAATTGTGAGATCATGACCTGAGCTGAAGTCAGATACTCAACCAGCTGAGCCCCCGTGTCTTTTCATGTGTGCCCCTGAGACTGTTTTTTCGTGTTGTTTTCACCTGCACTGTTGTGGTACATTCCTGACTGGTGTCCGCTTCTATTCTTGACCCTGGATGTGCAGTTGTTGACATCGCATCTAGAGTAACCCTTTAAAATGAAAATCAGAATATATGTTTGTGTTAAAAATTCTGAAAGTTATTCTGTGTGAATTTTAGGATTGAGGAAATGAATATGTGGATATATTTGGGATCTAGGGTTCTCACTGTAAGAGAAAATACAGATGTGGACTGGGGGAAGGGCAGTGGTGTTAAATTGGAATTTTCAGTATAAAGTCCGTCTCTCTCTCTCACACACACATGTACAAATTGATTTCCTAGCTGTGTCTGCCAAAGGAGGCTAGGAGCAACGGCATCCCTGAGCAGTGGGCACATCTGGCTTCCATATCCTGGGTTTACAAATTCCGTTACCCACTAAAAGGAACTGGGGCTCCCTGAAGAGAGAATTCTTAAACTTATTCCCCACAGGGACCATGGCAGAAGGACACAGGAGCTAGTTTGAAACATTTTGAGTGTCAAAATAAGTAACAGCAACCAGATCATAAACTATTGAAAAACAAAAGACCATATGAGTCCATATTGATACTAAAAAGCATAAATTGGGGGAAGGGGAAGTTCCTTGTTATTGTAAAATGCTAACTGTTACAAATGCAGAGGGAAGGATAAAGTTGGAAAACTCCATCTGCGACCCCAGTTAAAGTGTCTGATTCACCCCTGGGTGAAAGTTTGTTGGGGACCAAATACTTACACAGTCAGAGGACACAGACAACTTGTTTCTCAGGAAAAAAAAGGCACTTTTACGGCAAAGCCCTGACAGCAGCTTAACCAAGTAACCGTCATATGTGACATCACTTGTCCTGGAGGAAACCGATGTTAGGTGCCTTCCCAGGCTGTCCTGCAAGGGACCCCCAACCCTTCTGTAGGAGACCTGCCTGTAATGCACAGTCTGGGTTGGAGCATGAAAAGACAAGCAGATGAACACACATTAGGGATCATCACACAAAACAGAGGGCCTGTGGTCTTTGCCCCCATGAGGGTCACAAATAACAGAGGAAGGCTGTGGAACCCTTCTACGACAGGGTGACTGAAGAGACGTGACATCTGGATGCATGCTGTATGGTGCAGGATTGGATCCTGATTGGAGGAGGGGAAAGTTGCTGCATAAGATAGTTTAGAAAATCCGAACATAGATAGCAGTATTGTATTTTTTTAAAAAATGGATAATTGCACTGGGTTCTATAGGAATGTCTCGTTCTTAGAATCACCCACTCCTGAGAGGAAAGGGTCGTGACCTCTGCAACTTACTCTCAGGTGGTTCGGGAAGAAAAATAAACGTATGTATTATATATACATGTATAGATGGAGAGAGCAGAATGTTAACAATGGTTGAATCCAAATGCCAGAGTATTTGGGATTTCACTGCAGTACTCTTTTTTTTTATGCCGATACTGTATTTCCTGCACGTTTACAGATTTTATGTAATTTTTCCACTTGTACAGCTCTCTTCAGAGCTGTAACTGACATATAATATTGTGTAAATTTAAGGTACAACATAATGATTTGACATATGTATGTATTGCAAAATGATGACCACAGTACTTTTAGTTAACGTTCATCACCCTACTTAGTCTTTTTTCTTACGATGAGAACTTTTAAGATTTTATTAGCAGCTTTTGAATATATGGTACAGTGTTGTAGTTTTAACTGTAGTCACTATGCCATGTATTACATCCTCGAACTTACTTATCTTCAAACTAGAAGTTTGTGCCCTTTGACCACCTTCACCCACTTCCTCTGGCAAGTGGGTGAAGAGTTCCACCTCTGGCAACTACCAAACTCTTCTCTGTTTCCGTGAGTTTGATTTTGCTAGAGAAAACATAGAAGTAAGATCATACAGTACTTGTCTTTCTCTGACTTCTTTCACTTACCATAATGCCCTCAAGGTCCATCCATGGTGCAAATGGCAGGATTTCCTTCCTTTTTTTTTTTTTTTAATACTTTATTTGTTTTTGAGAGAGAGAGAGAGAGACAGAGCAGAGTGGTGGAGGGGCAGAGAGAGGGGAAGACATAGAATCTGAAGCAGGCTCCAGGCTCTGAGCTGTCAGCACAGAGCCCGACACGGGGTTCAAACCTAGGAACCGTGAGATCATGACCTGACCCGAAGTCGGAGGCTTAACCAACTGAGCCACCCAGGCACCCTGAGGATTTCCTTCCTTTATAAGACTGAACATTATAACTTCTCCGTAGGTCTGAAAAAAAAAATCTAAATAAAATGCTTAATTAAAAAAAAAAAAAAGATGAGGTAAATGCAACAAAATGTCAATATTGTTTTAAACTCCTGGGTGTCTGTTATATTATTTTCTGTAATTTTATGTATGTTTACGTTAATTAATCTCTGATGATAAAAAAGTTTCAAAATAAAATATTTAGGTACATTGAGTACTACTTGCCTCTTTACTAGAACACTGAGTTCTTTTTATGCGTTTTTTGCCCTGGTACCCAGTTTATGGGAATTTTTTTACTCACTGGACAATCGTCAGGTTTATACAAGCTCTTCTTCCCTGTGGTGTAGACTTTCGGGGTTCCCCACCACAGGAAAGAAACCCTTCTCGTTACTCCCACCCTTCTGTCCCAGCTTGGCTCCTGCTGTTCCCTGACTCTTGACTTCCTGTATTTCTCATTTCTGGCCTGGGAATACCCTTCGGGGCTCGATGTGTTTCTTTTCCTGGATTTGTCTTGACCCTTCCCAGAAAGCTCTGCCCCTCTGGTCTCTCAGAAGAACCACTTGGCCCAAGTCGCTTCCATTCCAACAGAGCCCTGGCTCCTGGGACCCCCTCTAGCATGGCCTGGTTGGAGTGACTGGCCCAGAGAGGAGTGTTTTAAGAGACTGAGAGATTAAAGTTCTGGTGTTACCAGTTACTAGCTTGGATAGAGATTACTTTGAGCTTTTGGTTTTATCTACGGTAAAATGAAGATAAGATACCGTTTTCTCCCTCCCTCTCTCTTTCTCTCCGATTTGGTCATGAGGTTTAAATGAGGCAAGGGTTTAAGGACCGCCTGTATCCTGTGAATATGGGTTGTCTGTTGTCTTTTTTTCTGACCTTCCATTCCAGATGAAAAACATTTTGAGCTCAGCACATCCTCAATTTCCGTCTCTCTAGACTCAATTATATTTTCTTTCTTCCTCTTTTGCAAAAGCTTTGGTATGAAGTTTACTTATTTATGCTCTGGCAGTTTCCACCGGTGCCTTGGGGGAGGTTTTTGAGGTCCCAAGACAGGACCTGAAACACATTATCCTATAGAAAGAATGTTACTACATGCTGGCTATGTGCACTGCCAGGACCATACCTAAGAAATACAAGGAAGGACCAGACAGGTTTTCATGAAATCCTGATAGCACTGTCCTTTTGCATGAGAAAGTATCTGGAGAGAGGATACCAAGCAAGCAACGCATCAGAAACCATCCATTTATAACCCGAGATCAGTAAGCCTTGGTGGATGGGGACTTCCTAGGCAGCGTTTAGCAAAGTCATGCTAATGCAAGAGCTGTGTGACGTTATCCCTACGGCCCAGCACTGTTCTGACCACTCTGTTTTTATAAAATGCAAGAACTGAAGTTCAGTGGGCTATGAGAATTGAAAGCTCCTTGAAATGTGTGACCTACCCCCAACTGATACTTAAGCCATTCCTAGCTGGCAAGAACATACCCTATCGTTGGACACTCTCTGATGGTATGTGACTTTTCACTGTGATGTCCTCCAAGGGCTCTTGCTGAAAAGTCCTTTCTTGATGTCTGTGGGTATAAAAATACCCAATGAAGTGGGGGTGCTCTGACCTCGTTGTACCTCCTCCACCACAAGATTTTGCTCCCCAGACAACATCCCCATCACTGCCTTCTCCTGCCACAAGCGTAAAGCCCACCCCCTCCCCAGAGGGAGGTGACGCTTTGAGGCTTTTTATGTTTCAGGAACTAGGCAAGTCCACCCCAGTATCTTCCTGCCACTCCTTTCCCCTCTTTCCAGGGTGGGCATGCCCCCACTCTTTAAAGCAACAACAGAACCTGCTAGTTACTTCATACAGAAGAATGCAATACTTCCTGAGTAACTCCTGGGAACCAGGCAGCCTACTGAGAATATAGACATTAATGTCATCGTCCGTTTGGAGAGCCTTGGCTTTGGAAGGTGAAGTGACCTGAGGTCACCCAGCTGTGAGTGGCAGAGTTGGGTTTGAATACAACAGCATCAGAGCCCAAGCACCTAGCACCTCTCACACTGTGCAAGGTGTGGAGGACAGTGTGCCTGCTCTCGGCTTGAGATACACGCTCCCACATGTGCCAGATGGGGGCCCGGGAGTAGGACCCAGGTTTCCTGCCACCCCGCCCCACACCCATCCCTCCGTTAGCGGGTTTGCTCTCTCTTCCTTGGGCTGTACTTTTACCTGTGCCTTCTTTCTTCTTGGAGGAGACGGAAAACTGCTGATTTGCCATCCAGTGACCTATCACCAAAAGTTCCTTCAGCCTTCCCTTCATCAGGGTAGAAGTCCTGGCTTCTCTGTTCTAAAGGACTCCTTTTCTAGTCCAGTTTTCTTTCTTTTTAAAAAAAATGTTTTTAATGTTTATTTTTGAGAGAGAGACAGAGCATGAGGAGGGAGGGGCAGAGAGAGAGAGAGAGAGAGAGAGAGAGACACAGAATCTGAAGCAGGCTTCAGGCTCTGAGTGCTCAGCACAAAGCCCCAGGCGGGGCTTGAACTCACGAACCACGAGATCATGACCTGAGCCGAAGTCAGAAGCTTAACCGGCTGAGCCACCTGGGCACCCCATCTTTTTCTTATTTTTTTTAATGTTTGTTTATTTTTGAGAGAGAGTGAGAGCACATGCCTGAGCAGGAGAGGGGCAGAGAGAGAGGGAGACAGAAGAACCAAAGCAGGCTCTGTGCTGTCAGCAGTGAGCCTGACACAGGGCTCGAACTCAAGAACCGGGAGATCATGACCTAAGCCGAAGTCAGGTGCTCAGCCAACTGAGGCACCCAGGCACCTTTTGCCCAGTTTTCTGATAGACCCTCCCCGCTCCCCTGTAACCCCTCCCCTTCACTCAAACCTCACCCAAATTCAGCCAGCCTTGCTATGCTTTTAGCCCTGGTTCTTTTCCTGCCCACTTTTTCTTTTTATGGTGGTTTCACTTTCAAGAGCTTTCTCCAGCTGAGCCCAAGCTACCATCATGACCAGCGTCGGCCAAAAATCTCTCAAATACTCAGCTTTAATATGAATCTGGTTTTGGTTCTGACCTTGTGGTGCATTGCTCTGTGACTGCTACCACTGAGAGACCTGAGGCTGGGGGGTGGGAGGTGGGGTGGTCCAGATACTGCTCACACATTTATTTATCGCTGTCTCTTTTTGCTTCTCAGGTACCCAGATAAGCTGTTTCTCCCCAAGTTCCTTCTCCTGGCGTCAGGCTGCCTTCGTGGATTCTTACTGTTGGGCTGCCGTTCAGCAGAAGGACTCCTTGCAGGGCGATTCTGGACACCTTCCACTGTGGCTGCATAAGGTAACTGGGGATGTTTTCTCACCCGATAGCCTTGTAGACGTGGGAACCGAGGCCCGGAGAGGCTGTGCCACGCAGTCACACAGATGCGCATGGCCAGCCAGCAGCCCTGTGACTCGGATCATACAAGCCTGGCACTTTAAATTTGGTCAGAAGAACTCAGAAACCTCAGAGATTACTTGGTTCGGCACCTTCACTAGCAGATGCAGAAACTGAGGCACTTTTTGGATTTTCGCGCCACAACGGCGGGCATTTGTGTCATGTTTCTACCCTTACTGCCCAGTGGCGTCTCATGCAGAGTAGGCTCTCGGTGCCTTTTGAATTGCCTGGGTGAGCGATGTTAGATAGGGGCAGAGCCAGGACTCAAACCTAGCCCTGGCCCGCGCCTTTTCCACTGCTCCCAGGGTCCCTTGGGGAAAGTGGCGGCCAACATCCAATTTGGTTTCTTCTCGCCAGTGTGTTGCTGGAGCATCGGGAAGCCTAGTGATGACTCCTTCTGGGGGTGTTGGCTGCGACAGAGCTGCTGGGATCTATTCCTTGGCGGTTTGACAGGTCCATATTCCGCAAGGAAGGGGAGACATACTACACAGGGGACTCCAGTGTCCTAAGAGAAGAGGCCCCATCAGGAGCTCCCTGGTCAGGGAGTGATGGAGTTGGGGGGTAACATGGGGTATGGGCGGTGAGGAACCGGCGCCAGAGTCAGCGGGTTTGTGCAGAACGTTCTTTGTGTCACAACACGGCTCGAGTAGGTCTTCTCCATGCGTGTGAAAGTAGGACTGTGTATCAGCCCGTCATCATTTTCAACCACCGGTTCTGCCATCCATCATGAGAACAAAAAGAATGTTTGTGTTTCTTCTGGTGTTCTCCTCCACTGAGGAAAGAGTGCTGCTTTAGTTTCTGAAAAGCCAAAGGCTGAAAAGTTTGACTCTGGCCTTGACCTATTGCTGAACACTCCGCACCCTTTTTAAAAAAAGAACAATTTAAGTCCTTTGCTATGACTCAGGCCTCATCCCCTCGTGTTAATTTATTGTGTGCCACCAGGCAGAGTGATGCCTACAATGGCTGCTTTCTTCTTTGGGGTTGGGCTTTTCTCTTTGACTTTTAGCCTCAGCGCTAGCTGGGTCCTCGTCAACACTGTAGGTCTTACTAGCCAGGCCAGCAAATAATAAAGATATTCGATAGGAATGGGCACAGTTCCAGAAGCTGAACAGCCTTGTCTGCACGTCAGAATCCATGCTGTTTTAACGTGGGTCTCTGTGTTGTGATGCTCTTAGGGGAAGGGAGGGTGTGCCAGGCTGGGCACTGACAGAGCCGCAGAAGAAGAATGTATCATCTGGTGTGTCCAGCGTATGTTAGGGATGTTAGAGACGTGAGACTTTGAAAGTGGGAAGAAACAAGGGTTTTGATGCAGTCTAAGGTGAAGGACACCTAGAGAGACAAGTCGAGGACTCAGGACTAGTTGCTGACCACAGTCAGGTCCCTGGCCATCCGCTGCCCCTGCCGTGTAGGAGGAGAAGCCCTGTAGAGTGGTGTGGGCAGCCAAGCCCCCGGGGTCCAGTGTTAGTGAGACACTAAGGAGCTTTCTGGTGGTAGTAGGCTAGCTTGTTTGAATGGAAGTTTGGCTGAGAGACTTTTCCAGATCCACAGGGCTTGGGGCAAAAATTAAGAGTTGACACAGCCAAGTTGAAAGGAGCTTGGTCAACACACCCCAGGCTCGGGAGCCCATTGCTAGGGAGTAAGGGGTGATCCTAAATTAGACCAGCCCTCATGGGGACCAGCGTCCTGGTTTGAATCACTTTCAGTACTGACTGAATGAGGAGATACGGGGACTGTCAGCATCTCGAGTCTGCCCACCAGCCAGCAGCAAAAATAAATCTTTTCCAGAAGTAGGTAACTTCATCCAGAGCCTCAAACTCTTGTCTGGTTTTTCACGTGTAGTTTCAGCAGCTGATACACAGGAGAACCAAGAGAAAAATCAGAACTAGAAACAGACCCACAGGATATCCAGTTGATAAATTGATCAGATACCCTATTTATTTATTTATTTATTTATTTATTTATAATTTTTTTATTATGAAATTTATTGTCAAATTGGTTTCCATACAACACCCAGTGCTCATCCCAACAGGTGCCCTCCTCAATGCCCATCACCCACCCTCCCCCCTACGCGCCCCATCAACCCTCAGTTTATTCTCAGTTTTTAAGAGTCTCTTATGGTTTGGCTCCCTCCCTAACTTTTTTCTTTCCTTCCCCTCCTCCACGGTCTTCTGTTAAGTTTTTCAGGATCCACATAAGAGCAGATACCCCATTTGAATAATCACTAATACTATAGTATTAGTATTAATACTAATGATATGGAGAATTTCAAGAGAGTGGAAATTCTTTTTTTTAAATATGAAATTTATTGTCAAGTTCGTTTCCATACAACACCCAGTGCTCATCCCAAAAGGTGCCCTCCTCAATACCCATCACCCCCCCTTCCCTCCCTCCCATCCCCCATCAACCCTCAGTTTGTTCTCAGTTTTAAGAGTCTCTTATGCTTTGGCTCCCTCCCTCTCTAACCTTTTTTTTTTTTTCTTCCCCTTCCCCATGGACTTCTGTTAAGTTTCTCAGGATCCACATAAGAGTGAAAACATATGGTATCTGCTTCTCTCTGTATGACTTATTTCACTTAGCGTAACACTCTCCAGTTCCATCCACTTTGCTACAAAAGGCCATATTTCGTTCTTTCTCATTGCCAAGTAGTATTCCATTGTATATATAAACCACAACTTCTTTATCCATTCATCAGTTGATGGACATTTAGGCTCTTTCCATAATTTGGCTATTGTTGAAAGTGCTGCTATAAACATTGGGGTACAAGTGCCCCTCTGCATCAGCACTCCTGTATCCCTTGGGTAAATTCCTAGCAGTGCTATTGCTGGGTCATAGGGTAGGTCTATTTTTAATTTTCTGAGGAACCTCCACACTGCTTTCCAGAGCGGCTGCACCAGTTTGCATTCCCACCAACAGTGCAAGAGGGTTCCCGTTTCTCCACATCCTCGCCAGCATCTCTAGTCTCCTGATTTGCTCCTTTTAGCCAGAGAGTGAAAATTCTTGACCTGAAAACAGTAAATGACAATTGATTTTAGCTGACATTCACTGACGTCCTGCCTACCGTATACTAGAATGTATGTGTGGCATCAGAGAGCCACACATGACGCGGCCCCTTCCTCAGGAAGCTCCCTGTTTGGTGGGGAAGACAGATATGTAAGGAAGACACTGAGAAGGAGTATTCCAGAAACGAGATGGGAAAAGAAGAGTGTGGTTATCACGGAAGCCTGGGGGAGAGTGTTCTTGGACAGAGCAGTGAACTCTGTTCAGTGCCCTTGCAGAGGGGACAGTGCAGTAGGAGTGAAACAGGCTTACTGGCGTGGGTGAAATCATTAGTGCCCCCGGCAGAGGTGATTTTAGTGAAGAAGTGGGTGCCAGATGGCAGTGGGTGAATGGTGAGGTGAGGAGGTGAAGATGATGGTGGTAGATAATTCCTTCAGATTTTTTCCCCCAGAAAATCTCTCTCTCTGGGAAAAGGAGGAGAGAGCAATTAGCTGGGTGGTAGCTGGAGGGAAGGTTTGGGAGCCTCTGGGAGATTGTGTAATATGAGAGAGTTTGGCACACATTCAGATACCAACGGCAGTAAGAAAGTGGACTGGCTGCACCAACGGTGCAGTGGCTGGGGAGAGCCTATGGCACCTTCTGGCAGAGGGGAGGGCGCCGGCTTGTCCTGTTGGGGGGCAGCGGGGCCTCGATTGACTCTACAGGGTAAGCCCAGGTTATACGGGACCTTTGAAAACTTAACAGGTGTGTGTAGGCTAAGTGCTGGAAACAGTGAGAGCCACTGCAGTTCCTTGATCGGGGAATATGGTGTTTCCAGGAGACAATTGTCACAGATGGAGTGCAGGAGGGAAAGGAGGCAGGGAGGGAGCCGCCTGGCAGGCAGACTGAGGCTTTTGATCAGGAGACAGAAAAGAAGGGGAGCTGTTGGCATGAGAAAGGGAAAGAACAATCTAAAAGCAACATAGGTGTTTTGTTGTTGGCTGGAGGACCACAGTGAAGGACAGTCACAGGTGACATCCGTGTTTAGACCAGGGATCAGTGAGCTTTTCTGTGAAGGGCCACACGGTCCATTATCTCATCAAGGCAGGTCTGGCAGTCACTCTGCGGAGATGCAGATGCATCTGTGGCCGCATTGGGCTCGTGGGAGCGTTTTGCCGTCCCGCGGGCTCAGGGGATAGCAGTGGGGGTGGTGGGAAGTACAAAGATTCTGGGCATCTTGGAAGATGTGCCAGTGGGACACAGAGGACAAGGGAAAGGTCAGAGTCATGGACACGGCACGCCCAAGGATTTAGGCAGTGGGTGAAGAAGGTGAGGCCATTCGCCCCTTTGAAGAAGTCTGGGGAGGGAGAAGGTTTTGGAGGAAAGCCAAACGGTTCTGCACACATGCAGTCAGAGCTGCTCGGTGAGCAGCACGATGTTAGGTGGGCCGTGGGCCGTGGTGTCCCGGGGTCCAAGGCAAGAGGGGTGTGGAGGCACCCGCGGCAGTGTGTCGGAGGGAGGTGGTGGTCAACACTGGGGTTTCCTAGGGCGTGCGTGCAGACAGGGCACTGTCTGAGGGGGAGGAGGAGGAGTTGGCCGAGGAGTCCCAGCCGCGGCTGGTGGGGAAAACGTGAAGGCTGTGCGCCGCACGAAGGAAAGCCAGGAGGTCCTGTGAGGAAGGCCTGTGTCAACATAGTACCGTGTCAGGTGCTGCCAGGGGATGGAGATGAAGTCTTCATTTGGGTGGGGGTGTGACCTGAATTGTATCCCCTAAAAGATCTCTTGATGTCCTAACGCCTGTCCCCTCGAATGGGCCCTTTGGTGGAAATAGGCTTGTTGCAGGTGGAATCAGTCGAGGTGAGGCCCTGCCAGAGTAAGGTGGGCCCCTCGTCCAGTATGGCTGGTGTCTTCCTGATTGGGGGACATTTGGACGCAGACACACACAAAGGGGAGAGATGCGAGACACCGGGGACAAGATGGCGTGTGACGCAGAGGCCTAGAGCAGAGCTATGGTGCCGTGAGCCAAGAACCCTGATTCCACTTTCTGCAAGAGACAGGCACGGGTCGTTCCCCAGAGGCTCTGGTGGGAGCAAGACCTGCCAATACCTTGATTTCAGACATCCGGCTACCCGGACTCTGAGAGACAACGTTGTTGTCTAAACCATCCAGCCCGTGGGACGTGGTTAGGGCAGCCCTAGGAAGCTGGTGCAGGTGGTTAGAGAAATTGGAACTCCGGCCTCATTGGAGGGGAAATAAAAGCTATGTCAGATTTGAATGTCCATGTGGCTTTGTTAGCCAAGCCAGATTCTGTGATCGCAGCTGCTTTATTTTCACATTGAATTCGTCTTCAGCTTTTTTCTTTTAATTGTGGTCAAATACACACCACAGAAAATGTACCTTCCTAACCCCTGTTAGGTGTGCAGTTGGCCAGCACGGAGTACGTTCGCCATGTTGTGCAACCATTGCCAAGATCCATCTGAACTTTCTCAGCTTCCCAAACCGGAACCCTGTGCCCCTTCGATACCGACTCTCTGCTTTTCCCTTCCGCCAGCTCCTGGCAACCACCATTCTACTTTCTGAGTCTTATCTCCTCTTCCAGGCACCTCAGATAGCCACGGTCACGCAGTCTGTGTGCTTTTACATCTGGATGGTTTCACTCAGCATGTCTCCAAAGTTCACTCATATGGTAGCATGATCAGAACTCCCTGCCTTTTTAAGGCTGCATAATATTCCATCGTGTGTGTGTGTGTGTGTGTGTGTGTGTGTGTGTGTGTGTGAGTGTGTGTGTATGCGCCATGCTGTGTGTGTCCACGCATCCAGCCATGGGTGCTTACCTTTCTTGCACCTTGTGGCAATTGCAATGAATGCTGCCCTGAACATGGGGGTACAGACACCTGTCCGAGTCCCTGCTTGCAGCTCCTGTGAGTATATACCCAGATGTGGAGTTGCCAGATTCTTTCTCAAGTTTAGAACATCTTTCCTGGTGGCTTTCTCTTGGCTTCTCCACATTTAGCCGACTCCTGATTGCTAAGCCGGCAGGCACCCTGTGAGCCAGGCTCCCCATCTCCTGAAGGGCCAGAGCAGTCGATGCCGTGTGCAAGGCCCCATGGCCAGGTGGTGGCAAAGCACAGGACCGCCTTCAGACTTCAGGTGTTTCTCACATGTGAGAAGGTGAAGGTTTAATTTGTATGGCTTCAGAGTGTGCACTCTAACCTGGAGGTGGCTACCAGTGGCTGAACTTTGGCTCGACACAGAAAGGGAGTTTCTGGCAGAAGGGCTGTCCAGCAGGGGTCCCACCCGCTGGTGGCACCAGGGAGGTCTTTGGTTCCAGGTGGGCACGAAGGTGTGTGTCTTCTCCCCATGTCTTTATTCCTTACCCCTGCTGTGCTTCCTTCATGTAAAATCCCTCCTGAGCTATTCTTGACACCTGGCTACGTCATTCCCCACCTCCCCCTCATTGCTGTCATCTTCTGTCACCCCCATTCGTTCACGACTGCGGTAGTGGCTCATAGACATTCTCGTCCCAGGAGAACTCTGTCCTCCCCGAAGGTGCATCCAGTATCCCATCCACTGTCTGATCTCCAAGGACTCTGACCCCCTCTCCATATGTCCACCTCATCCCGTGGCCGCCTCACTCATTACCTGGAACTAAAGAGGGGACCCCACTCCCTGCCCCCACTTCCTACCTTCTGAGGTCCTGCCTTTCTGACTCTGTCATTTCCCCAAACAACCCCCCCCCCCCCAGAGTCCCTACAAAATGTCTATATTTCTTTCAAAAGACAAACTACTCTGGCTTCCAAGCTTCTCTCTGCCACTGGGCCCTGTGAACCATCCCAGCCTCACTTCTGGGCCCATCCCCACCATCCCTGGGCCCCCGGGACCCTGACTTCCTGTAGCTCTCACCTTTCCTGGCTGTTTCACACGCATCTTCCGTTGATCCCTCCTCCCCTCTAATCTGGCCACCTCCTATTGTATGATTCTACTCTCAGCTTCCACCTGGAAGTTTCCTCTGGATCTCTAGATGGAGGCTTCTTGCTTTCAGGGCCAGGCGGGTCAATGCGAAGTCTCCAGGAATAAGACCACTGTGTGGACAGTAGACCGCACACCCTGCCTAAAAGCAGTCAGATCCTAAAAATGGGGTGTTAACCAACAAAACACCGGCTGCACCACACACACCCTGGTCAAGACTGCACTCCCAGAGCAGTCTGTGCTTTTCCTGCAGTCACCATGGGACGCGGCAATTACTTGCCTGAAGTCTACTTAATTGATTCCTTATTTCTTTTTATTTAAAATTATTTTTAACATTTATTTATTACAGAACAGGGGGAGGTGGGTAGAGAGAGGGAGACAGAGGATGCAAAGTGGGTTCCGCGCTGTGAGCACAGAGCCTGATGTGGAACTCGAACCCATGAACCGTGCGATCAGGACCCGAGCCAAAATCAAGAGTCAGTCACTTGACTGATCCACCCAGGTGCCCTGATCCTTTATTTCTAAGACTGCAGGTTCCATGCACGTAGAGACCATGCCCGTGTCCCTCATCAGTGCACTCTGGGACAGCATAGCCCATAATGGGTGCTCAAATCACATGTGTGGAAGGGAGGAGGAGAGTTAGGCGGTTTCTATGTGTTGTTCAGAACCGGAGTTCATTCTCCAGGAGCATTCTGAGTCCAGGGCGAGAGGCTTAGAGGCACCGGGTTTATGTGAACACTTCTCAATTCAGTTCTGATGCCAGACTTCAAACCAGGAGACCCAAATTCCCCCCAAAGAAATGAGTCAGTGTAATCTTTAAGTGTACATCAGTGTAGTGTGTGGTCCTGGTATAATTAATGCTGTACTTTCTTTCTCCCCAGCTGTTTATTCCGTGTCTCCTTTCCTCTTCCTCCCCCTACGCTCTCCTCCATTTCTTTCTGGTGGCCTCCAGTACCTCTGAGGAAATAGATTTGTGGAAATGAGTGTGCTTTCAGGGGGGACCAGCAGGTGGTGCTGTAGGACCTCCAGGACTGTTTGATAACTGGCCTTTTCTTTTTCTTTCTTTCTGCTTTCTTGCTTTCTTTTTTTTTTCTTTCTCTCTTTCTTTCAGTGCTCTTTTCTCTTTGTTCAAGTTCATAATGTAGGCAAACCGTTAGGCAAGATTTTTTCAGAAACAGGAAAGCAGGGTTTTGACTGAAAAAAAAAAAAGCAACAGAACACGAAAATAAAATTAATAGAATGGACAAATCTTTATTTCCTTTAAGTGGATTCACAGAAACTTAGTTTAGAAGGGTCCTCTGAGGCTCCCAGACCAGAGGTTTCCAAGCCTTAGCATTATCTAGGAGGGGTAGAGGGGGGTGAAAATTTAGGATCCTGAGGGCCAGGAATATGGTTTTCATCAGCTTCCCAGGAGATTCAGATACTGCTGGCCCAACTTGGGCTCCCGTGTGGGTACCCCTCATCTAGACCAGTGTTTCCCAAATTCTGTGTGCATGAAAATCACCTGCAGAACTTGTTGAAATGTTGACTCAGGTTCAGTAGGTCTGACAGGGCCTGCATTTTTCCTTTCTAACAAATTCTCAGGTGATACTGACGTTGCTGGTCTGTGGACCATTCTTTGAGAAGCAAGGATCAGGAGCAAGGGATTGACAAACTATGGCCTAAACGCTCCAGCCAAATCCAGCCCATCGATCACCTGTTTCTGCAAATAGTTTTATTGGAACACAGCCACGCCCATTCCTTTACACATTACCTGTCTGGTTTCACGTATGCAACAGAGGTCATATAGCTCACAAACATTTACTGTCTGGCCCTTTGCCCGCCCCTAATCTAAAATTCTAAAGCCCTCCCAGATGATTCATTGAAAGGGAACTCCCTGCCTCACAGGACAGTTCATTCCATGTTCATACAGATCTTTAGGAAGGTTTTTTCTTGCTTCCTTGTGACTTGGTATTAATTCTGTTGTCAGGAGTCTCTTTCTACTTCCACGCCTAAGTGCTTTGCTTACCATCCTGTCTTCCCTAGGTCTCTCCTGTGTTAGGCCCCTCCTAGAATGTCATGAATCACGAAGCCCACTGCCTTGGGTGTCTTCCCAAGAGCGCAGAATAGAATGGTGTACCACCTCCTTCTCTGTCCTCTGTAAGCTGCTCATGGAATGCATTGCATTGGCCTTCTGGGTAGACCTTCACTCGTGACTTCCTACATTTGGGATTATTTTTAACATGGGTTTCTCTCTGGGGCGCCTGGGTGACTCAGTCGGTTAAACCTCTGACTCTTGATTTCAGCTTCAGTCATGATCACACGGTTCATGGGATCTAGCCCTGTGCTGGGCTCTGTGCTAACAGCACAGGATTGTCTCTCTTCCTCTCTCTCTGCCCCTCCCCTTGCACACTCTCTCTCACATTCTCTCTTTCTCAAAAGAGTAAACTGAAAAAAAAAGTGGGCTATTATCTGAAAAACATGCAAACAAGAGCAGACATCTTTTGTGTCTCTTTTTACATCACTTCCCCAGTGCAATTTGTTCTTGGTTTACCTGCTTCCTACTTTCTGACCATTCCTTCCCATGTCTTCCAGGGTTCTGTTTTTGCCCGACCCTAATGTTAGGATCCCATGTCCCTCTCTTATTCTCTTGTCTCCTTCTACACATTCTCCTTGGATGATCTCGGTCACTCTTGGCTTCAACCATCTATATGCTACAAAATCCTCAATTGTAAGGTTGGCTGGAGTTTTTTCTTTTATTTTCAGTTACTTACTCTCCACTAGGATTAGAGTTCTGGGGTGTGAGTAGCTTATGTTCATAATTTCTTATCTTCTTGGATCTGCCTCCCACCTCACTCCCCTCTGCTTGGAATCTGTTCCTTCTTGCTTCTTTATTGCAACTAATGGTACTATCCCCCACACCCTTGCATAAGCTAGAAATGTAGAATTAGCCTCTGTTCTTCCCTCTTGCATCCCTCACTTCCAGGTAGGCACTGAAATGTCCGCCTCTTGCTTTTGATAGGTCTTAAACCTGTCTTCCCCTCTCCCCATGGCTGCTGCCTCAGTTCAGTGCGTATCACTTCCCGCCTCTCCGTCGCAGCAACCAACTGCCTTGTCTCTCTGCCCTCCAGTGTGTTCCCTTCTCCACGGCTGAAGGAATCTTTCCAAAATAAATTTTCCTCATGCCCCCCACCAGTGGCTTCCCATTGTGTATGATGTGGGAAGGTGAGGGCCTTGTAATTTAGTTCCTGCTTACCCTGCATATGAGTCTCCTAGGACCACTGTAACAAATTACCACAAACTCAGTAGTTTGGAACAGCGGAACTTCCTTCTCTCATATTTCTGGAGACCAGGAGTTGGAAATGAAGGTGTCAGCACCGTGGGGTCCTTCTTGGGGGCTCAGAGGGAGAGTCGTGTGCCTCTCTTCTAGTGGCTGGTGGTGGCCAGCCGTCTGTGGCGTTCCTTGGCTTGTAGATGCATCACTCCAGTCTCCCCTGTGTGTCTCTGTGTCTTAAAATGGTCTTCTTAGAGGGACATCGGTCACTGGATTAGGTCCCACTCTGATATAGTACAGCCTCATTTTAACTAATTAGGTCCGCAAAGTCTCTATTTCCAAACAAGGTCACATTCTGAGTTCCGAGTGGACATGAGTTTGGCGGGGAGGGACCCCATTCAACCCTAGTACCTTCTTCCAGCCTCAGCTCTTACTGTGTCCTCACCGTGGGCTCGCTCATTTGCTTTGGTGCCCTCGACGGGTAGGAATTCACTTGGCAGAAAAAGAGACAGAATTCCATGCAGAGGAAGGAGTGTGTCTGAAGGGCCACAAGAAGGTGAAATCTGAGCTGGGTCTTAATATACTTATGGAATTATTTTGGGGGTTTTTGTTGTTGTTGTTAGTGCCTCACTACTTGAAGACGTAGCTCAGATGTCACCTCTTTTATGAAGCCTTCCCTGAGCTCCCCAAGGACATTTCAAGTTGCTCGGTACTTAGTACCTGTGTATTTAGTGGCCTTCACTTTCATGTTTTGTTTAATCGTTAGCTTGTATTCCCATCTGGCCTATGTGGTCCTGGAGCAGACTCTGTGCATTTTGTCTGTAGGGGCCAAGCTTCCAGCCCAGATGTGGTTTTCTGGAGCGGGAGGTGGTTTGCCTTTTGTTTTTAAAGATTTTATTTCTTTAAGTAATCTCTACACCCAGTGTGGGGCTCGAACTCATACCCGAGATCAAGAGTCACGTGCTCCACTGACTGAGCCAGCCGGGTGCCCCCAGCCCAGATGCTTTTGAAAGAAATTACCCATCTGCATTTAATCCCGTAAGAAGCGATCACATACATGTCAGGGGAGGAGATGGTCAGTCCTAACTGGATGCTTCTTCGCCTTAGAGGAGGTCGGGGTGACTCGAATGTGGAAGGAGGCTGTACCAGAGCCTCTCCACACTTCCTTCCATCTGGAGCTTCTGTTGTTCTAACTACAACCCCTTCCAGAAACAACGCAAACTTTTAAGGCACACAGACTGGGCATTGTGCTTCCTTTTGGTTCCGCGTGGTTTCGAGAAGCTTCACTGTCACTGGAAGGGCTCGGTGTTAACATGAACCACATTAACGGACCCGTGGCCTTGAGAGATGCTCGGTGTCTCGGACCTCACTGGGAGCAGACAAAGCTTATGGACAAAGCCATTCCCACCCAGCAGATGCACTCGTAAAGCTTGGCAGTTTTTCCATGTTCCTTACGTGGACAAAAGGATTTTAAAGACTGTAATTTAACGCTGTTTTGGATTCCTGTTTCTGTTGAATCGATTTTAATACCACCTTGTTACAGAGTCACATTTTCCTTTTTGATGAAAAAGAGGTTTCACTGTGGGGAAAACCAAGGAATGGGCCATTCAACTACATTCCTTACAGAGGTGATCAAGGTACAGGGATATTGGAAGAGAAAGCAAACACCCTATATGTAAATACCCTTAAACATTCATTTTTTCCAATTACAATGAGCTATGTTGATCTATTCATTGGTACTAATTCTTGTACCACCTAGCCGTGTTGGGAAAATTGCCACAGATTGTAAACAGGCACTTTTTAACTCAGAAGAACAGTTTGTGGTAAAATTCTATTAATTCAAATTGCCTAGAAACAAAAGTGACTTATAAAACTACTCCGCAGCCCCAAATTAGAGATTGTGTTCCCTCTGTAGTTTCCAAAGAAAATGCCAGGTTCTCTTGGTCTTGGGAGCAGCACTGACTCTATATCACACGGTTACATTTTTATCCCATTTTTACCCCCCTTTGGAGTAGGCAAGGATTGAAGGAACAGAGCTTCTCACCGCAGCCAGCTACGAATTATGTAGCCAAAATTCATGGAATCGCAGCCTGTTACGGTTGTCATTCTGTAGCGGCCCTTTGCACATGGGTGAGTCATTTTGAGAAACCCCATCCCATGCCCAGTACGGACTGAAGTGCCTGTACTGGTGAAGGGGCTTTGCAGAGTTTCAGAGGCGTTGTGCCATCGCCGTCTTTCCTGTGGGGCGGGAATTCCGAGCGTGGGCTCCAAGGTGGTGGCAGGGAACCCGGGAACGAGGGTAGGAAGACACGTCACAGCTTTATTTTTTATGCATCTCTTGAGTAAAACGTAACCTCAGAAAACATGTACCATGGAAGCAACGATCCATCATGGTATTTGTGGACTCTGTGATTCTGTCACAGATCTCTTCACCACTTCAGAGTTGGTGGTACAGCACGGGTTAGGTCCTACTTAATGTGTTAATAAGCACACACAAATTTGTTTAATATTCTGATAACTATATCCATATCACCCATTTCTTCTGTGAACTTTTAGGTGCTACTTTATGTGTTAGTTTTAAATGAAAAGCATGGAAAACATGAAAAACCAGGAAAGACCTGAGAAATTGTCACAGAATCAAGGAGACGAGGGAGGCACGACGCCTCAATGTCACGGATAGACCCCGAACTGGATCTCTGAACAGAAAGAAGACAATAATGGGAACACTGGAGAAATCCAAGTGAAAGTCTGAAATTTGGTCAATGATGGTTTCTTAGTGTTGACAAGTGTACCACGGAAATGTAAAGTGGTAACAGCGGGAAAACCGGATGACTGTTACTTGAGAACGCTCCGTACATCTGATTTTACAGTGAGAGTCACGGTGTTGGGCCAGCTGCCTGCCCCTAGAGATCTGTGGGGTGGGACTTCTGTGTCACCTCAAGGCCATCACTGTCACAACTCTGAGGCAATTGGAGACCAAGCCAAAGATCGGGAGAAATTTTCCAGAGAAATAAAATAATTTGCAGCGTATTCCAGTGGGAAAGGCATGGCCGTGGGTTCACTTTGTCCTCTGTGGCTAGGAACTGTTCTGGGCTTCCTCTTCCCCTTTGAGAGTAAAGCCATCGATAAAGGCCTTATCAGGGTCCATGCGAGGACTAAAGATCACGTGCCCACCAGGTGGCCCTTCTGTTGGTTTTAGCTGGTGTGCTGTCGTGCATTTTACATGCCAGGCACCACGCTAAACACTTTTCATAAACTATCTAATTTAGTCTTCATAATACCTGTATCACACAACCATTTCATTCCGAGAGTGAGAGGCTCAGTGACCTCAGTAGCCAAGAACGCTTAAGCTGGACTAAATCTCAGGTCCGTGCTAACTGCGGTACATGGTGTTCCTTTATCTTCTCTCAGGGCTAAGCCTTTCCTAAGGCTGGATGGACCTGGTGACCAGGTGCTTTTTGCTTTTTGCTTTTTGCTCTGACTCCTGAACCCTTCTGTGTTTGTTTTGCATGTACATCCACATCCAGATGCTCTCCGCATGTCTGTTGCCCGTTACGGTTGGCTTGTCTGGACTTGAGATTACTCCACTGGAAAATGAGGGTGTTGGGCGGTCCTCAGGAGTGTCCGGCATGGAAGGCCTATCCTGCATTCTGTGAATTTTAACGACTTATTCCAGCTGTTTAATAGGGGTGACTGTTGGATCACTGAAGCCACAATTTTTCTAATTCATATTGGATAAAGTCTGCATTCCTGGGTCATTCTCCCAAATTCTAGAGAGAGGAGAAAGAAAAGAGCTCTAAGATTAGTGACCTCCTAACACCATGGCAATGAAAAACAACCCAAAAACCACCAGAGACCACTGTGACATTTATCTGTTCCCTAATTGGGATTTTACTGAGGGATTACACTAAAGGACGTGGGAGTAATTTTATTTTTTTGTTCCCTTCCGTGATTAGGGCGGAGGCACCACGCGTCACCATGTAGTTGCCAGTTATTTCAAATTGAAGTCTTTTGGAGGGGGAAAAAAGGTAGTTACCGCTGTTAAGTAGCTGGGCAGGTGAATTCAGCCAAAAATGGTTACGAGGTAATGAGCCCTATTTCCAAAATTGACATGCGCGTGCACGTTGTCTCAAAGTGAGAAAAGTGAGAGCAGCACTGGTACACTTTGTTTACTTAAGTGGGGCACCTGTTGAACCCATGATTTGCTCTCTTGTTTTCCAGTTTTTCCCCTACATCCTGCTCCTGGTCGCCATCCTCCTGTACCTGCCCTCCCTGTTCTGGCGTTTTGCAGCAGCTCCTCATCTTTGCTCAGATTTGAAGTTTATCATGGAAGAACTTGACAAAGTATACAACCGCTCCATTAAAGCCGCAAAGAGCGTGTGTGATCAGGACATGAGAGACGGTGCTGGCCCAGTTCTGGGTGTTAATGAGAACACAGGACAAAGGTAAGTCAGGCTCCGGCTTGTTTCTCGTCAGGCTTTGGGGTGTGAGGTCTCAGCCCTTCTCCTGCCCGTCTGGGCTTTGGGTTCGCACTGTACTAGATGGGGGGCGGTCATCCACCTACAGACAGCCTGTGGGAGCCTGGAAGGCCCACTTCCCCCGAATCTCACCCCCACCTGCCTGCCTCCGCACCTGTCCTCATATCAGGAGGCTTTCCCTTTTTGCGGGCAATGCCGCCGTCTCGTGGTCTGGAAGGCAGATGTAGGTAGGGTAACAGGTTAAGGCGCTACGTACTTGCTTGCTTTGACCTGCTCCTCAGTGGAGAAGCACAGAGGATTATGGGGCTGCTGAGCTTGGAGAACTGGGGTGAGAAAAATGGGCAATGAGTAGGCAGTGCATTGCCTGTTGCATAGTCTTCTCTGGTTCTTGTCATTAACAATGGTGATCGTATTTATAGCTAATATTCCTGATACCACATTGAGCTCTCCTAGTACATTATCTCATTTAACCCTCAGAATGTCATTACAACTAACTGCATTTATTTACTGCCCCCCCCCCCTTTTCCCCAGATAAAAACATTCTCCCATAGCTACCAGTGGGAGAGCTGGGACCTGACCCTGGTCTGTCCGTCTGGAGCCTGACCCCCCCTTGCCCTAGGAGCTGGCTGCCTCCTGCCCCTCCCCTGTAGGAGGCGCGCATGTTCTGGTTGGGCTGGAAAGTCTTCTTTATTCTGCACACTTGAGAAAACTGTAGTGGTTTTTTTTTTGTTTTTTTTTTTAAAGTAGTAGAATCAGTCAACATTTAGCATTTACTGAGTGCCAGGCACTTTAAGGATTTACAATTATAACTCATTTAATGAACCAGACCTTTAAAACGTTAAGGGGGAGAGCATTTTATTGTTTCTTTTCTTTTTTTTTTTTTAAACAGGATTTTATTCCCTGATACCCCAGCGAAGTTATAGGTAAAGTAGGGAGGGAGGAAAGGTGTTTGAGATTTTTAGTGTGATATTGCTCTGTGTGTACGTCTTTAACATTTGATCTTCGTAAGGGTTGAAGTTTTTATTCTCCCCCCACCCTTTAGTTTGTGGGAGATCTCTGAAAGCCACTTCAAGTACCCAATTGTGGAGCAGTACTTGAAGACGAAGAAACACTGTAACAATTTGATCGTCAAGTACGTCAGCTGCCGGTTGCTGACCCTCAGCATAATACTGTTAGCGTGCATCTACCTGGGCTATTACTTCAGCCTCTCCTCCCTCTCAGATGAGTTTGTCTGCAGCATCAAGTCGGGGATCCTGAGAAATGACACCACCATCCCCGATCGGTTTCAGTGCAAGCTCGTCGCCGTCGGCATCTTCCAGCTGCTCAGCTTTATCAACCTCATGGTGTACATCCTGTTGGCTCCCGTGGTTGTCTACACGCTCTGTGTTCCGTCCCGACAGAAGACGGACATTCTCAAAGTGTACGAAATCCTGCCCACTTTCGAAGTCCTGCGTTTCAAGTCTGAAGGGTACAACGACCTGAGTCTCTACAATCTTTTCCTGGAGGAGAACATAAGTGAGCTCAAGTCCTACAAGTGTCTGAAGGTGCTGGAGAACATCAAAAGCAGCAGCCAGGGTGTCGACCCCATGCTTCTCCTCACGAACCTTGGCCTGATCAAGATGGACGTTGTCGACGGCAGAGGACCCGGGACTGTGGAGATGATGGCACAGGAGGAGGAGGACCCGACAGCAGAGCTCAAAGGTAGGGTTAGCTCTCAGGGCAGAGGCTGAGGAAGCCCACGGAACACCCAGGCGGCCGGCCTCCGCGAACCGTCCCGTCTTTACCCCGGCCCGGCGTCCCTAAACCATTCTCCTGTGTGGTCTTAGGTGAGACCCCTCCCCTACTGGGTGACGGAGGGAGAGAACTGGTGCTGCCTCAGATCTCCACAGGAAGGTGTGCCTCCTCCAGACCGTTCTCTCCTCCTTTTCCTCCTCACGCTGTCTCCTGTGCTGCCTCTTGCTCAGGCATTCCTGCTTGCTGTCATGCTCGCTCACGCTTGTCCCGTTCTGCTGCTTCTGTCCCTGCACCTCTGAGCCTCTTGCCTGTTGTTCTCCACCTCCTTTCAAAGAGACTGAAAGTTCACTGATTTAGTTGTGGCGCTGACCTAGCTTCACTGTGCTCTGAAATTTGGCTCAGAAGCAAAAGCCGGTAAGGCAAAGAACGCTGAGATTTCTAGAAGGGAAAGTAATTCCTGCTGTGGCTTCCTGCTGTGTGACTTCTGCCATCAATATTTGTTTTCCATTTTGACAGATTTGAATGCACCCAGTGAAACTAAAGTTAGCAATGGAGGGAAGGATGCTCGGCAGAGACTTCTGGATTCTTCTTGCTGAAGGTTTTTTCCTTTCAACTTGAGATCTGTGACTTCTGTGAGGTGGGATTTGTAACGGCTGAAGCACTCGGTCGGGTTTCCAGCTGGTTTGCAGCCAGTGCTTCTTGGTAGAGACACTGAGCGTGTCTTATCGAGTCCCTGATGAAAATTACGGTCAACAGAATGGTGTGGAAGTAAGGTTCATGGACTTCCAACGAGAGGCACCATGGAGATAAGTGAACCACAGCAAGTGTTGATGTGTAAGTCCTCATCGAATGGAAAGTGGAAAGGCTCATCAAAGAGTCATAGCCCTTTGAGTGCCTCAGAGGGACACCTTTCTGTGGAGATAGTGCAGTGAGACTCAGAGCTACCAGCAAGGACTTTGGGAGGCCTTATTTTTAATTTGTTTTAGGAAAAAATAATAAATTGTCAGGATACAATTTTAATCTGAGTCTCCTCTGTGTTAATAACTGTTGGACAAGAGAAACATCCACCGACCCACAGGCAGTCCTGCTCCCGGTGGTGTCCTAACCTGGGGACGGTGCTGGTGTCTCTTCACACTGCTGCTTGTCACCCTGGCTAACTGAAATCGCTGACCGTGGTTTGTCGCACTCTGCTGGGAAGGGCTGCGGGCCCATGCACTGCTCTGACGGGAGACTTGGTGAACGAGATGCGTGCAAAGGATACTTCCTTGTGACTTCTGTACAGGAAAAGAATGCCGCTAAAAGGGCACCGTGGGGAAATCTGCACATGCACAGCAACTCAGTTTTCCAAGGGGTTTTCTGCAGGTAACCCTCTGCTGTCAAAAGAACCGAAACAGGATGTTACTTAAACGAGCGGAACACGGAATGCTTAAAACGAGGGACATTTTGCTTATTACGATCAGAACATATAAATGACATCTGCCATATGGCGTGCTTGGAGCCAGAACAACTTAGCGGTTTGTTTTATTTACACTGGAGCATATCTTTTAAAAATTCATTTTAATTTAGAAGTGTATGGTATCAAATTTGAGGCCATTTGGGAAGGACGTTCTGGTTTTGATGGAGAATTATAGACTACATGTTAAAAACGGGTATATAACACCCAAGCATTATTTCATAAACATTTAAGTCCGATTCAGAATATGTAAAAAAAAACTTTTCCCTTTCTAACCATGTAAGTGGGTCCTAACTATGTTTACATTTTATACAAAATTCTTTAAAACTGTATCTGTGGATCTCCCTGTGTTTGTTCTTAGGAAGTTAACACATTTCTAAAGTAAGTAATCCTCAGGAACCTAAAGTTTACGTTTGACTCTTAGCGATAGTTGTTTAATATAACTACTGTTTTTTGAAAAACAAAAGTTACATAAGCTGAGAATATTCTGAGAATATTCTAGTCTCTCTCCAGAGTATTCACAGAAGCGGATTTTAGCTGTGCCTCTGTGATGGTTTCTGAGATGGAAAGCTAATAATAAGTATTAAGGATGCAATCAGTGCTTTAAATTATTCTTATTACATGATATTTATTACCATTGAGTTACACAGTGTGATTTAGAAATGGTAGTCACCTAAATATCCCATTTTCCCTCATTTTTATATCACTGTGTGTGTGTGTTCACTGTTCACAGTTCTCCTCACTGGTTTCTTTTTATACTCGGAAAAGATTTCGGAGAGGTATTTTTCTATCATATACTTCCCCCGCCCCCACAAAAGCTTCATCTTCTCTATAGGCTGCCCCTTATTTGTATTTTGAAGAAGTAAAAGTGGATCCACTATCTTAGGAAAACAGCAGCTCCGTAAGCCCTGGCACACGTAATCCTTTCATCAGGATTGTGGTTGCTGAGCTCCAGTGGGGTCTGCGATGTTCCAGGCTAGTCCTGCTAGTCACTGATGGTATGGCTGTGATGAATAAGGCACAGCTTTGAGGAGTTCACAGTCTAGTCAAAGGCCGCAAAGGCAGAGGCAGGTACAAAAAAAGAGCAGCCACAATAAAGGCCCTTCCAGAAAACTTCCAGCAAACGCTCTGTGTTCTGGGTGGATGCCATATTGTTTTCCTCTCTGCCGTAGCCTCTGTAGCCGGTGGTTTTAAGAATCTGGTTGCAGTTTTTCCCAGAGCTGCTTTAGCCACGAGTACTCCAGTCTGAAGCTTGGACAAAACGATAAGATAGCAATTTTGAGTAGTAGGAGCTCCACTGGCCTTTTGCACCTTACCTTGCGGAGGAGGGCAAGCCTGTGGCGGACATGGAGTTGCCCGTGAACGACAGTCGTGGAGCTAAGGGGCTGATGTGGATGCCCGGTCGTACATTCTGGCTTGGGAAAAAGTGTTATCAAGAAAGTTAACTCGTTCATCTCCTGTGAGTTGCTGGCTTACAGGACTACTTTTGAGGGTCCCATTTTCTGAGGGTAAGAGTCATTTAAAAGGGGACAGACCGATCCTAAATGAGTACCCCAGGGTCACTGACTTTGTTTCCGGCTCACGTCTTCCTAGTAAAGCACCAGCTGGGCCTCGAACGGATCATTCTGAAAGCAGTATCCAGCCACGTGTTTGCTTTTACCACACGGAAGGCAGAGACTTCCCATCTTAAGACGGGAATGTAGACATTCTTAAGCCTCCAGGAAGTTACAGACCCCTTGCCAATACTTTTAAAGCTACGAACCCTTTCCTCTGGGATGCACACAACACTAAATACACCTTCAGGGGCCATCGTCATCCACGAAGCTGTGCTCTTGTGGCTGGAGACCAAGCCGCACGGCACAGAACGGAGGCCCCTTTGCCCACGTGGAAAGCTGCTGCGTGTTTACTTAGTGAAATCGTGTTTGGCACTCTTGAGCATGCTCTACCTTTTGAGGAATGGATTTCATTTTGTAGAGTCAGGCTGAAAAAGTCAACTAAGAGAGTGCGTGTGGCTGGCAATGGCCTGGAGCGACCCCTGTCCGGCTTCTCTAGAGTGTGGGTGAGGGTGAGCACAGCCCTTGTCAAATGCTTTGTCCTCCTTTGTAGCTGTGCTGTGAAAATGCTAGAACTTCCAGCTGTGCGGCAGGGCTTGCTGCACGTCTGTGTTTCGCTCATAGAAGCTACCTGTTCACTGAGCATCCTCTCCTATCCAACATTGAGCGGAGGTGGGCTGGGGGCACTGCCGGCCTCCGTCCTGTGACAGGGAGTTCTGCTCCTGGGGGTGGATTGCCGCATGCATTTTAAACTGTGTTCGCGTTGGTTTATTTTGCTTATTGTCAGTCCCAGTTGATAGAATATCTACAATGATGGGAGTTATCTAGTGCTGTATCACAGGCTCCTACCACAGCGACTGGCTGGAGTGTAATGAACATTGTGTAAATATTTAGTGAACACATGAACACACTGTTAGGAGAAGTCCTAGTTTGTTGGCAACTGTGTTGATTTAAAAGGCAAACCGTCCTCGGCAGGAGACGAGAGGGGAGACTCAGCCTCACGGTGGAGAGAGGAATATTTCTGTAAATGACTAGGGCTCTACATGTAAGTAATGACAGTCCTTGGCTTTTTACTGTGACATTGTGACCACTTTCCAAGTTCAGTACAAGTTCAGTGTTGCCTTGCAGTGATGAAAAATTTTTTTTTTTTTGAAATTGAAGTTTTAAAGCCCCTGATCTCTGTTATTTCCCAGAGCGACCTCTTGAAAAGGAACATTGATTGAAATGCGCAATTGCCAGTAATTGGGGGTTCTTCTGAGGGCGTGGAGATGAAGTGGCTCCTTCTGGGCGATCGTTGGCCGTTTGGTCCTGTTATTCACAAGTGATGTGAAACCTTTAAAAAAGATTGGCAAAGATGATATTGTGTCATTTGTGGAACATAATAGATGTTAATTCGTGATTGCTTTGTTCAGCCTGCTGGAAATGAAATGTATTGTTTCAGCGTTCTCTCTTTAGCTGTAAAAATACTCTGTCACTGAAAGCATGTGTTTGATCCGTGATTGTTCTTCAAGTTCTTGAAAGTGACAAGAGTTTCTAATGCTTTGAGTGCTCTCCCCTGCCCACCAGAGGAGGAAAGTCCTTGTAGAATTCGACAGTGTCACCAGTGTTCCCTACAAAGGATGAAGCCAACAATTCCTGTTTACAAGTCGGAGTTTTTTAAAAGCACCATAATTACAGCCTAATGGGGTTGTGTAAAGCGGTGCTCTAGGTGTAATTCACATTCTTTTCAACAACCAAACATCTCCAGAACTTTTAAAGAGAGACACGCATGCTTTTTTTGCTGTATCATTTGGTAAGAACGATCACTTTCTGTTCCACAAGGATCAAAGGATGACAGCGTATCATGGTTAGAAAACGGTCCTTAAAAAAAGCACAAGAACCTGGAAACTCTCCAGTTTGGTGGCTATCACTGTTACATTTTTGTATTTCCACGTAAGCCGCCTGTCCAAGTTCTGCCTTCTGATCCAGCCGGCCTCCCTTTAGGGAGGGATGAAAGCTGGAAAATCAAGGCTGCTGTGTAGGGAAGGGTGAAGCACTGTTTTGGTTCTGCACTGTTATGCCCACCTAAATAAAACTACTCTCAGCAGTGAAAAATGTGTCTTCCTGCTTCTTGCCTTCTCTTCAAGGAAGACGGGCCCTGAAATGCGTGGGGAGGCCCATATTCCTCTCTGCTGGACACATGAGATTCACTAGGTACTCTCCACAAGCCGGCTGGCAGCAACCGAAGAAGAAAGTCCTCGATTAAGGGCCCACGGATCCTGCAATTTCCACAGCAGAAATCACATGCACTCTGTTGCCTAGAATCGAGTCCCAGGTCCTGCCCACTAAGGGGGAGGAGATTGTACAGGCGTAAACACTGGGGAGAATCATAGGGCCATCTTGGGAGGTTCTCCTAAATCCCAGCCCCTCTGTCTCTGAGCTTGCTATACAACCTCGACATCTGTCTGAGGCCTCCCTCCATTCCCAGAGCTATCTTCGAGCCTCTGACCCCCTCTTTCCTGAATTTCTCTTATAGTCTTTCCCTAAGCATCTTCTACATTCCTCTCAAGACTGTTGAGAATACAAATCCGGTCATGCCAGCCCTCCCCACCTCACCCCCACCATTTTAAATCCCTTGAGAGTCTTCACGGATTTGGGGATAAAGAACACACTTCTGCTTCTTCAGGCTCATCTCTACCACTGTCCCTCCTGTCTCGGATGCAGCCTCATGTCCTGCTCCTTAAAGGACCCTCTTCTTCCTCAGGCGCTCTTCCCTGTCCCCACCCCCTCTTCCCTTCTGTTCAAAAGTCAGCTCTGTGTCAGTGGGAACACCAAATGGTGCAGCCACTATGGAAAACAGTATGTCAGGTCCTCAAAAAATTAAGCATAGAATTACCATCTGATCCAGCCAGCAACCCCACTTCCGGACCCATAGTAGCTCAGGCTGCCATAACAAAACCCCAGAGGCTGGTGGCTTACACAACAGAATTACTATCTTATGAGAAGGGACCCTCTTTCTGGAGGCTAGACATCCAAGGTGGAGGTTCCAGCCAATTCAGTGTCTGGTGAGAACTCTTCCTGGCTCGCACACAGCTGCCTTCTTGCCACGTCCACACGTGCCTTTCCTTGGTGTATGTGGTGATTGGGGTGGAGCTGGGGTGAGGGTGGGGACATATGTCTCTTTTCTAAGGCTACTAGTCCTATGGTGTTAGGACCCCACCCTTATGAGTTCATAATTATCTCCTCAGGACCTTATCTCCAAATACAGTAGCATTGGGGGGCTAGGGTTTCAACATATGAATGGGTGGGGGCGGGAGCAGAGGGAGAAGAACTGTCCAGTCTGTGCACTAACATGTTAAGGTGACAACAGGGTCTTTGTCATGTCTGTGTGGAAATTAGGAAACCTTGATTTTTATAACCAAACCAGATCTTGTGACATGCAATTATACCTTGAGAGAGCTGCCTGTAGGCAGGTATATTCCTTCCCCTTTTTGCACATGATCCCCTGTGAGCTAACAAGCTTTGGAGTTCTTCAGAGCAATCTGGAAAACTGCCTGCTGGGCTATACAGTCCTCGGTAAGACAAGGAACAAAAAGCCCTTACTAACCTACTTTGAGGTTGACTTTTTTTTCAGTCAGCAAGTCCAAAGCAGGGTATATAACTCAGAGAACTGAAATTTCGGGTCTTTTTTGAGAGAGAGTGAGAGCACAAACAGTAGAGGGAGTAGGGAGAGAGAATCTTACACAGGCGCCAGATTCAGCACACAGCCCAACTCAGTGCTTGATCTCATGACCCTGAGATGATGATCTGAACCCAAGCCAAGAGACGCTTAACTGACTGAGCCACCAAGGTGCCCCTGAAATTGGGCTCTTGAAGAACTATTTGTACATCTGTGTTACAGCACCATTATTCACAATAGCCAAAATATGGAAGCAACCAAAATGTCCATCGGTGGATGAACCGATAATGGAATCATTTATATACAGACCCTCCTTAAAAAAGGAAGCAATTTCTGATACATGGTGCAACATGGATGAACCTTGAAGACATCATACTCAGTGAAACGAGTCGATCACAAAAAGACAACCTCATAGGATTCTACTTCTATGCATTACCTAGAGCAGTGAGATTCACAGAAATAGAGTAGAATGGGGTTTTCCAGGGGCTGGGGAGAGGGGACAAGAGAGTGTTGTTTAAAGGCTACAGAGTTCAGTTTTGCAAAATGGAAAGAGTTCCAGAGACTGGAGAGTGGTTATGCAACAAGGGGAATGTACTTATCACTACTGAAATGTACACTTAAGAGTGGTTAAGGTGTTAAATGTTATGTTACGTGCATTTTACCACAGTAAGAAAAATGCTCTAGCATCCACTGCAGGCATCCCTCTGTTACCCCCCACTCCTCTTAAACCGCACGGCTCCCCCTGCTGAGCTCAGATCACACATTTTGGCTTAGTGCAAGGCAGGACTGCCTGTCTCCCACTGTTGGAACAGTGCCTTCCTGTCCCTGATTCCCGGCACCTGGCCCGCAGCCTAGGAATTTTTCATACCCTCATATCCCCCATGATGTCTCCTGGGAATGCCCAGTGCAGACAGACGAAAGCATCAAATGAGAAGGGATGCTCCCCTGGCCGATCATTGGTCTCGGCACTGCTCCCTCCAGTTTGCCCAATTCAAGGTGTCCAAGGACAAGGCATCTTCTGTTTCCTTCTCCCACTTCAGTGACTGAGGGCTTAACTGGGGCCTTTCTGAAACACTTTTTTTTTTTTTTAACATTTACTTTTGAGAGAGAGAGAGAGAGACAGAGAGAGAACAAGCAGGGGAGAGACAGAGAAAAAGAATCCTAAGCAGGCTCTGCACTGTCAGCGCAGAACATGACTTGAGCTGAAACCAAGAGTCGGATGCTTAACTGACTGAGCCACCCAGGAGCCCCTCTAAGGCACTTTTAAGGAGCTTTCCTGGTTGGTGATTTCACCATCTGCACCCATGCCAATTTATGTCATTTCATTTTCCAGGGGTTCTAACATACTTCGCAGGTAAAATTAAATTTCCTTCCAACCTGCAGCCCATTGACACATACTTGAGGTAAACACAGACTGTAACATTTCTCTAGGAACTCCCTGCTGTCTTAACGTGAATGCTTTGTTGGAGGGAAAAACCACCTTAGCTCGACAATAGCTCTGCCTGCAGTTTCCTGTGAATCTTCTGTAGCATATGAAAATCTCTTTGGAAACTTCCTTTTTGCCTTTACCTCCCCAAGTCCACAGTATATAACCAGCCATTCTTCACAACCCCAGTGCAGCTCTTTCTGCCCATGGGTCCTGTCCCCATGCTTTAATAAAATCACCTCTTTGCACCAAAGACATCTTCAAGAATTCCTTCTTGACCATCAGCTCCAAACCCCACCATCACCCCAAAACCTCATCACAACCACCCCCACCGCCCAGGGATGAGGGCAGGGGGATGGGAGAGAGGTTGGGCTGCAGACTGCCGACTTGAGTCAGCAGCTCTGTGCCCTTCCTGCTAAAACTGAATTACAGTGAACAGCAGAACGGACAATTTGTTGATTCAAATCCCACCCCTTCCCCCTTCAAATAACATCAGTGTCCTAGGTTCCCCTTCTTGAAAATGAGATGAGAAAATGAGAAGGAACACGTAAATGCTCCTTTGTGGTCTAGCGACTGCGGACGCCTCAGGGAAAGGAGACGCAAGTCAAATCCAGTGAATGAAAGGACTCTCGCAAGAGTCCTGTTTGATTGTTTCAACGTGGCTTTTCAGATGCGAGGGAAAGGAAAACCAGAGAAACTAAAATGTTGTCAAAAATCATTTCTAAATCCCCAGAACTGTGATTCACATTACCCTGAGGAAGCAGAGTCCCTCAGAACCAGAGCTTCCATGGAAACTTCAGGAATGTAAAAGGGACTGTTCTGATGGTGATTTCAGAGGTAAAGATTTTAACATTCCTCTCTTTTGCTCATTTTGAATATGAAAACTGCTACCAAGGAAGCACTGTTAAGCAGAGAGGCCCTGGAGGCTCTTTACCATCTTTTAAAGTACTCTATAAATAATATCACCTCTTGAGATAAGGAAGATCATTTAAGAGAAATTACCCCAAACTACGGCTGCTACAAAAGGGAGCAGAAAAAAGAGTCAGCATTAGAATAAGCATGGGCTAGATAGGCTGTCCAACAGAATATGAGAGCCACATCATTTAGAATTTTCTAGTAGCCACATAAAAAAGTAAAAGGAGGGGTGCCTGGGTGGCTCAGTCAGTGAAGCGTCCGACTTCCCTTAGGTCACAGTCTCACGGGTCGTGGGTTCGAGCCCCACATTGGGCTCTGTGCTGACAGCTCAGAGTCTGGAGCCTGTTTTGGATTCTGTGTCTCCCTCTCTCTCTGTCCCTCCCCTGCTCACGCTCTGTCTCTGTCTCAAAAAAAACACCAAAAAAAAAAAAATGTAAAAGGAGACTGGTGAAATTAATGTTAATAATTATTTCAACCCAATATACCAAAAATATAATTTCAATATATAATATAAAACATATTGAGACATACATTTTTTTGTACTAAGTCTTAGAACTACCGGCCATGTATTTTACACTTACAACATATGTCATGTCAGACTAGCCTCATTTAAAGTGCTCAGTGGTCACACGTGGCCAGTGGCTACCATATTGGACAGGGTAGGTCAAAACAGAATGCTGTGCCCACATCTTTGCTCCTACTCAAAGGCTTGTACTTTAAATTTAATGGTGCCTTTGCCAGTGTCTTTCTTCTGGCCTGGGGTTCTCTCTTCTTGAAGCCTAGCTCCTTTCTGAAAGATTATCTGACCTCAGAAGGGCGCGTGTCCTCTGCTTGAAACTCAACAAGTCAGTGAATACTTACACCACCCGCTTGTGAAGAGTTGTGCATCAGATACCTCCCTCTGAAGCAGCTTTAATCTGGAGAGTTGGTGGCTGCTTCCCCAGCCGCTCTCGCTCTCTCTTGCCTTGTTTTGTTTGTTGCGACTTGTCCTCGTTCGCCTCAAATGAGCCATAGACCTGTTAAATTCAGGCATCTGGTCTCAGTGTCTCCACGGTGTGCCTCCCCACGCCAACCTCCGCGTAGCAAATGCCAAGCACAGCTAGAAGAAACGAGATGGGGAAAGTTAAGTCTGTGGGTGAAGAAGCGTTCCGTTCCTCTGAGAGCAAACTGCGGGTGCTCAGGGTCATTCCTTCTCCTCCAACCAAAGCCTTGATGAACCTGGGCCAAGAGATGTAATAAAAGTGCACAGCAGAGGCCCTCCAAAAATGTCTGCCCACCAGTGAGCTAAGGCATAGACTTTCACCACCCAGGTGGAAAAAAACAAATCCTGCATGTGTTCCCTTGGCAGGATCAGGCACTGAAGCTCTGAAGAGAGAACTTCGAAGTCAGTAGAGTAGAGTAGAGTAGAGAAGTCAGTAGAACTTCGAAGTCAGTAGAGTAGAGTAGAGAACAACTTGGGACTATAATGGGCTGGCTTATGGCGGCTCCCTTTCCACACCCAAAGCCCTTGGTAGACAGAGAAGCTCACAGTTCCGAGGTCAGAGTGTTGTTGAAAACCAACTCTCATATTTTGCAGCCAAAATGGAACCCCAAGAGAGAATGTGGAATAAAGAGGAGCATCAGCTCTCTTGCTTTGCTGGGCAAAAGAGGCTGCCACCCGCTGAGGCCTTTAAAAACTGCAAGCTGGGTGGGAGGAAGGGGCTGGTGGGTTTTATAGGGAAATAACCGGATCTTGCCACTTTCAACAGGAATTGTATACCTCCTGCCAGCCTCTTTCGTTACGTTTTCCAGGTGGTACCGGGTTCCTGAAGCAAAAGGCTAAGAAGGGAGGAGGGGAGTTTTGCAGAAGAGAGGAAAAGATTGCTCAGTTGCAGCTTCGTGAAGCATTAGTGCAGCCATATTGATTTTTGTTCAACTCTATGCTTTTAAGCGGTTTCAAGAGAAATGAATCAAATTTTTACTCTCCTACTAAGAGCTATCTATATGACCTCCAGGAGCTTCAGGTTTCTCTTCTGTAGAATGGGATAATAATATCTCATAGGCTTTCTGAACTTTTGTTTGGAAGTACTTACAGACCCACAGGAAACTGTAAAATTAGAACAGAAAGGTCTCCTTTACCCTTCACCCAGCCTTCCCCAATGGTAACATCTTACAAATTATAGTATGATATCAAAACCAGGAAATGGACATTGGTACAATCTACATGCTTTATTCAGATTTCATCAGTTTTACATGCACTCATTTGTGTGTGTGTGTGTGTGTGTGTGTGTGTGTGCGCGCGCCTAGTTGGTACAATTTCTCACCTGCATAGATCTGTGTGACCACAATCAATCAAGATACAGACTGGTTTTTTAAAGTTTATTTATTTTGAGAGTGAGTGAGAGACAGCAAGTGCATGCAAACAGGGGAGGGGCAGAGAGAGAAGAGGGAGAGAGAATCCCAAGAAGGTTCCTCAATGTCAGCACAGAGCTGACTCCATCTCACAGACCATGAGATCACAGACGCAAGGCTCCATCTCACAGACCATGAGATCAAGAGTCAGACACTTAACCAACTGAGCCACCCAGGCACCCCAGAACTGTTTTATATCTACAAAAGGATTCCACGCTTCTCCTTTATAGTCAGGCCCCCACCCACACTTCCCCAATCCCTAGCAACCACTAATCTATTCTCTACCTCTATAATTTTGTCATTTCTAGAATGCTTATATAAGTAGAATCATACAGAATATAACCCTTGGAAATGGCGCTTTTTTTTTTTTTTTTTTTTTTCACTCAGCATCATGCCCTGGAGATCCATTCATGTGGCTGCATGTATCAATAGCTTATTCCTTTTTTACTGTTGAAGAGTTTTCCATACAAGCTAGTTTTGAGGATCCCACAGAACTGCACAAAGGCAAGTCACGAGCACAGTGCTCAGCAAACATTAGGTCTTTCCTGGAAGCTGATTCTGAGCTCTTGCTGAAGATCAACACCAGCCTGGGGCAGTGATTCACCCTGCCCATGAATTTACACTCTCCCTCAGTGTGTCTCCCCATTGTATACAGCCTTGTGGTCAGAGCTTGTCTGGTCCACTCCTTCCTTGCAGGGTGGAGGGTAGTACGACGCAGAGAGAGAGGAGGCCAAGTACGAGACGCCAGGTCATGCATTCAGGGTTCCTTCCACTGTACTGTGCCTGCTCCCCAGCCCACAGCCTATGGCAGGTGGTTAATCCCGCACTTGGCCGGGGGCAGGCTGTGTACAGCGCGTCAGCTGGGAAACTGGGCTCCTCACCAAGTCAATGAGTCACCCCTGAGCACTGATTGAGTTGGGGCAGGGAGCCAACGATTGTCAGTTTTCCCCTAGATACAAAGCTCCGGGGTGGGGGGGGAGCCTTCAAAACTTCAAACGCAACTTAACTGCAAGAGGAGGTTGGCATTCATTCATTCAACAAAGGCTTTTCAAACTCCTACTGTAACAGATGACGGATATAAAGTTGAGCAAACCAGTAGGCTTTGGTCTTCATGGAGTCTCCTGGGAATTTGGGCGGGGGGGGGGGGGGGGGGCGGGGTGCTGGGGGAGGCTGAAAAATACGAAGTCTTTGTTTCCATCCATCATTTCACTTCTCCTAGCTGTCTGCTCGGTGTGGGGCTCAGACTAAACAGCCTCTGAAGTCTAACATCTTTGCTTCTGGGATCAATACTGTCACGCTCTAGATCCTTGGAACCTGGACAGAAGAAGAAAGGAATTAGTATTTGTTGAGTACCTGTATGCCAGGCATTTAAAAATATACCTTATCTTCACAATCTAGTGAGAATGTTCCCTTAGTTTGGGGATGATGGATGTAATCAAGTGGTTTAAGGGAACGGCTGCTTAAGGCAAGCTGCCCGAGTCCTGTCTGACCTCTGTATGACCTTGGCCCCTGACTCCTCTAGTCCTTTGTCTCCTCATCTATTATATCTGTATCATCATGGGGTTTCGATGAGGATCAAAGGCATCTAAATAAAGGCACTCAACATTGTGCCGGCACATGGAAAACATTTAATTCTTGTTTAAAAAAAAAAAAAGTCAAGTTCACAAAGTAAACCATATTTGAAAACTAGAAAACCCCCAACTCATGCAAAGGCAGGCAGCCTGGCGCACTGCAGAAGCTCAATTTGAGTTTTGATCAGAAAATCTGATTCAGTGCCTTAGCTCTAAAATTACAAGAGGTGTCTGGGAAAGTCATTTAAAATGTTCTTCCTTGTGCCAAAGTTCACCTTTCAGGACTGTTGTGAAAATTCAAGGATATTATGCACCTGGCACCGAATAGAGCTCAGAAATAATGGCTATTTGTCTTACCTCAAATAGAAACCCACTAATGACAGCTAAGGACAAGGGAAGCCCCTTGAATGTTTTCATAGAACCCAACGGCGGGGCACTTGGCTGGGAAAGTATCTGGAAAGGTCGTTGCTAAGACAGGAAAACCTTCACTGTTTCCAAGAGCAGCTGGATACTTGATCCCGGGGTTTCGTGCCTGGGCCCCACACGAGTGGCAGCAGAGAGGTGGGACTGTGAGGGTGGCCTGGGGATTTTCGGAACTACTCAGGAGTGTCCCTGAGTCAGCGAGCCAGATGGGCCCTGTGGGTGTGAACCTGCCAGCATTTGGAGCAGATGCTGGAGAAGCTTCCCCGGGGACCCCCAGCCCCCTGCCTTTGTGCTGACAGGCTAGCGTGGGTGTCAGCGCCCCTGTTCCCACGGGAGGGCACCGGGCACCCCTTCCCAGCCTGGAGCAGCGAGGAGTGAGGCCCCAGGCTGGCCGGCTCCTCCTCCCGTTCCTCCCCATTTCTTCCTTTTGTTTCCAGCCCCCGCCCAGGGCCTTGCTCTGCCCACTTAATGCTTTTAGGACTGAATCATTCAGGAAGAGGAAGAGTGTCATAATTTTCTGACACGTATTTTTCTAGCAACCTGTAACATTTCAGTCAAGCATTACTGGCTTGGGAGGAATTCTTTTTCAAGTGCATTTAAAGAGGGCTCAGAGGGTGGGCTCTCCAGCTGGCAGGCTGGCTCCCAGTGTGGTTTTGGTGCTTGACTTCAGGGCTCCTCAGCCTCCTGATGATTCCATATTCAGCTGAAAACTGGGGATAGTATCACCTACCTCAGAAGACCCTTGTGAGGTTTAAATGAGGGAAGACATACAAAGAGCTACGGTGCCTGGCACAAGTGAAGCCCGTTAGCTCTCCTTCCTTGATTTGACTCCCTTTGCTTGCTGTACAATGTAACCCTCCGTCAGCCGGTACTACATTTTCAGGCTTTTGGTTGTTGCCTCACAATGGGAATCTATCCAGTTTACCGACGCTGAAAGGAGCCTGGTGAATTTAGGCTTTGATGCTTCTAGAATCCGTACTCAAAGAAGTCTCGGCTTATCCTCTCAGTCCCTCAGCTTCCTCATGTATAAAATGGGGACCATAATAGAATTGTTGAGAAGACCTATTGAGTAACATAGGTAGAGCACAGAGGCCCCGCGGAAACCCACACCCTATGGCAGAGGTAATTATTCCCAATGTCACGGCTAAATCAGATAACATATACAAAGTGCTTGGGCCAGCGGATGTGCAGGATAGATTAGCCATTGCTCCCATAATCAGTATTACGTCCATCCTTAAGAAACCAACTTTGGATTTGAGTGTGCCCAAATCCCATACCCCCAAAAAGAATCGTTTTTGCTGTGGATAGATTCATGTGCATTTTTGCCTTGTACAAGAACTGAAGGTACTCAGGAGAGTGTTTGCCTCACGGCCCATTGTCAATTCCAGAAGGTTCTATTTGGACGAACTGCTTGGCTTCAGAAAGACACACGGATCGCAGGCAGGCACCCCATGTGCACAGTTAACGGGGCCTATTAAAACAGTGAACCACTAAAACGTAATGCAAAAGGTCTGCTGGGATTCACCCAGAGTTGTATAGGGCCTTCAAGTCCGAACTTCCCGTAGAAATCACTTTTGGTGACCCCAACATGACCCATTGGAAGGACGTGATGAAGATAAAATTCAGGCAGTTCTGAACAAGAGCCAGGGGACACTGGGTGCTACAAGCTATTGTGTCAGCTTTTAAAACATATGTTGCCATAAAATGAACATAACATCCAGAAACAATCTTGCCAGAAGTCGGGAATTATCCACAGGGGGAAAAACTTGCAAGTTGTTTGACAAGAGAAGATATCGTAAATCTCTTTCGTTGTCAGAATCGCTGTGCGGCCCCAGGTCAGACCCCAGTTTCTGTAGTGCCAGGGGCAGAGCAGGTAGAAACTGATGGTGGAGGAAACCCTGTATAGACCTGGAGCCAACCTGGGGTCACGTGCGCTCATAATTCAGAGGCTGAGGTTCAGGGTGAGGCATGTAGGCAATAATCAGGAGGACCCAAGCTCTCCAGCGGTGGTCAGAAGCAACTATCCTAAACCAGATGGCATGGCAACTTCTCACCTAGGGATTTTCTAGAGCTGTCCTCTTCCTCTCAATTCACAGAAACGTGACGGCATCTCAACACGTCCTGGCCTGAGCTGAGCAGTCTTCCATTTGTAGTAGGAAAGAACAGCGGTCCAATAGGGTTATTAATTCTCATGATCTGAAAACCAATGAGCTTGTAACCTTTAAAGTTTGTCCCTTTCTCAGTCTCATCAACAGTTTTGGTTTTAACACTGTGAAATAACACAGCCATGCGTCCATTCACTCAACAAATATGTGTTACTACTAAATGCCTTCCTTCTTTAAATGTCACCACTTCGTCTCCATTCCCATGTGGCGACACCCTCCTCTTCCATTCGTCTTGTAACTACTTTTTTTGCTGCCCAGGAAATTTACAGCAAGAGCTATGGTATAATTTGCACAATATCTACGATCCGCAAGGTGGGCTATATGGGTTTTTACATCTTCATTTCCTTTTACACGAGGTGATAAACCAGAGAGCTGAATTTGAAGGTTTGGTGATGGCGTGCTGAATACAAATTAACAGCCTGTGTCCAGAGCCTGGAGGTTGGATCCCCATTAGACACTTCAAACCAATATCAGAAACAGGCTGCTCCATCCGCCACCTCCTTTACCCCAGCTATTCTTCCCCACTTCCCAACAGGCATAAGCTCTTTTAATTCTCTCTATATCCCCTTCAATCCCTTGTCTGCCTGGAGTGAGTAAAAAGAACAGGGGAAATGTGGACAGTTGAAGCTGTGGTTCTCAAAGTGTAATCCCCGGATCAGCAGCAGCACCAGGGAGCTGGTAGAAATGCAAACCCCCAATCCCCACACCAGACCTACTGAATCAGAAACTCAGTGGGGGTGGAGGGGCAGCTATCTTAACCAACTATTTTTTTTAATGTTTATTTTTGAGAGAGAGAGAGAGAGAGCGCACACACAGGAGAGGGGCAGAGAGAGACACACACACAGAATCCAAAGCAGGCTCCAGGCTCTGAGCTGTCTGATGTGGGGCTTGAACTCAACAAACCATGAGATCATGACCTGAGCCGACGTCTGAAGCTTAATCGACTGAGCCACCCAGGCGCCCCTTAACCAACTTTTTTTTTTAAAAGTTTATTTATTTATTTATTTTGGGAGAGAGAGACAGAAAGTGGGAGAGGGGCAGAGAGAGGGCTGGAGGGAGGGGGAGGGAGGGGGAGGGAGAGGGGGAGAGAGAGAGAGAGAGAGAGAGAGAGAGAGAGAGAGAGAGAGAGAGAATCCCAAGCAGGCTCTGCACCATCAGTGTAGAGCCCGATGTGGGGCTCAAATTCACGAATCATGGGATTATGACCTGAGCCAAAAGCAAGAACTATACTGAACCACCCAGGCGCCCCATAACCAACTATTTTAACAACCATCAAGATGATCCCAAAGCTTGAGAACAACTGATTCAAACCATCACATAGAATGAAAGGCATCAACTTTTGGTCATAAACTAAGCACCTATATAAAGTATCTTTTAACCCAGCCTAAGCTGATAAGGATTCCTTGAGAGCACTCCCAGCCGCTTACCACTGCCTTTGTTCTGCCTTCTCGCTTTTCAGGGGCTCCCAGAAAAGGGAATTCCTACAAAGAGAGAATATCAGTCCTGTTGTCCATATTCTCACTCCTCCCACTTAGCAGTGTCTTTGGAGACACCAAGATCAAGGCTCTCTGTGTGTGCCCCTTCAGTGTTTCTACATCTCTGGTGAAATGAAAATGTTTCTTCCCACAAAAAGATTAGGATACATTTCATATTAAGAGTGAAGCCTGTAAGAGGTGCCTGGGTGGCTCAGTCAGTTAAGCACCAACTTCGGCTTGGGTCATGATCTCACCGTTCCCAAGTTCGAGCCCTGCTTCTGGCTGTGCTGACAGCTCAAAGCCTGCTGTGGATTCTGGGTCTCCCTCTCTTTCTCTGCCCCTTCCCCATTCATGCTCTGTCTCTCTCAAAAATAAAGATTAAAAAAAATTTTTTTTTAAAGAGTGAAGTTTTAAAAAAATTTGCTTAGAGGGGCACCTGGGTGGCTCAGTCAGTTGAGCGTCCATCTTCAGTTCAGGTCATGATCTTGAGGTTTGTGGGTTCAAACCCCACATGGGGCTCACTGCTGTCAGCATGGAGCCTGCTTCGGATCCTCTGTCCCCCTCTCTCTCTGCCCCTCCCCTGCTCACAATTGATCAAAAATGAGTGAACATTTAAAATTTTTTTTTAAATATTTAAAAATCTACTTGGAATGGTTACAATTAACAACTCAGGCAATGACAGATATTGGCAAGGATGCAGAGAAAGAGGAATGCTTTTGCACTGCTGGTGGGAATGAAAACTGGTGCAGCCACTCTGGAAAACAGTATGAAGTTTCCTCAAAAAATTAAAAATAAAACTACCCTATGACCCAGTAATTGCACTACTAGGTATTTATCCAAGGGATACAGGTGTGCTGTTTTGAAGGGGAACATGAACCCCAATGTTTATAGCAGCACTATTGACAATAGCCAAAGTATGGAAAGAGCCCAATGTCCATCAATGGATGAATGGATGAATGGATAAAGAAGAAGTGGTGTATGTATGTGTGTGTGTGTGTGTGTGTGTGTGTGTGTGTGTGTGTGTATGTGTGTGTGTGCATGTGTGTGTGTATACACACACACACACACACACAATGGAGTATCACTCGGCAATCGAGAAGAATGAAATCTTGCCATTTGCAATGACATGGATTGAACTAGAGTGTATTATGCTAAGCAAAAGTGGTCAGATAAAGACAAATATATGACTTCACTCATATGAGGAATTTAAGATACAAAACAGATGAACATAAGGGAAAGGAAGCAAAAACAATAGAAAAAAGGGAGGGGGACAAAACACAAGAGACTCTTAAATATAGAGAACTGAGGTTGCTGGAGGGGTGCTGGAGGGTTGGGGGGGACGGACTAAATGAGCAAGAGGCATTAAGGAGAACACTCACTGGGATGAGTACTGGGTGTTATATGTTGGGGAGGAGTCACTGGCATCTACTCCTGAAATTATTATACTATATCCTAACTAACTTGGATGTAAATTAAAAAGTAAATTAAAAAAATCTGCTTGGAGATATTGCATGATCATGTCATGAGAAATTAATTGAGGGGGAAGGAATGGCACACAATATAAACACAAGGCAGCTGAATGGTTAAATGTACACCCACCTGTGTCTTTGCCAGGGGTCCACTACATCCTGGGAGATCTCAAAGTTCAGTCCAGGTCAGGCCCTTACATGGCCCCACTTGTCTAACTTTCTTCTCCACATGATTTCAGAAGCAAAACCAGTTCAGGGGCAGGGCCTGGAGGTTGAGTCTGGCTGCCTGCAACCACCGGAGGGTCAACAGAAGCGAGAATCCAGGAAGTGAGGCAGAGAGCTCTTCAGGCAACAACAAAGCTTGTTCTCAAATACATGCTCAAATAACTGCAACTGCATGAAACCACAGGGGTTGTTTATCTCTTGTTTGTTTGTTTGTTTGAAACATAAAAATAACCACAAGTTGGGGGGCGCCTGGATGGCTCAGTCGGTTAAGCACCCGACTTCGGCTCAGGTCATGATTTCACAGCTGGTAAGTTCGAGCCCCGCGTCACGCTCTGAGCTATCAGCACAGAGCCTGGAACCTGCTTCAGATTCTGTGTCTCCCTCTCTCTCTCTGCCCCTCCCCTGCTCGTACTCTGTCTCTTTCTTTCTCTCTCAAAAATAAGTAAACATGAAAAAATTTGTTTTAATAACCACAATTTTTAAATGTCAAGAGGGAGAGAAACAAATCTATCATTTCAAAAGCCTAACCTAATGGCTACTGTAGGTTTTTGCATGAGATTTTCAGTCTTGGGCCGTTTGCACTCTGTGCTGAAGTATGCCTTGTGTTTTTCGGGTGGTCTTTTTTCTTAATGTCATCATTAATGCATTTTCTCCAGGTTGTTGCCAGGCAAACACTGCAATCTAACCAGAAGGTTGCCTAGAACCATAGAACATCAGAGCTATATAGGACTCTGGAGGTCGTCTTCTCCAGGAATTCTTAGTTAGTTCTTCATAGATGCTTTGTGTCACACCTGAAATTATTTGCAGAATTTTACCATAAACATGTATACCTTGCTAGGGATAATAATATCTGTTTTTCATCTGATCCTCCGTGGCTTAGACCCCCCAAATGTGATCCATTCTTTCCACAAGGGTCACTGTGTACAGCCCTTCAGGCTGTTCCTTACACAACTCTGGGTGGGAGATTCACCCACTCAGGGTATAACACCCTGTAGAAATGTGCAGTGCACAATCTGTATGTACATGGATGATGGGCCTGCATTCTATTCTATACTCATTTTATGCTTGGCACCAAAGAGCAGAGACGTGATTTGCCCTTTCCTTCCTTCCATAGCTCCTTGCAGATAATTCTTTCATCACTGAGATTATACTGAAATGACTTTAGGAAGTATGTTTAATTCTAGGATTCAGTATTAAGAAATCCACTGCTGCACCTGTTGTCATGTTTTCCAATGTCAGTTTTATTACTAATAAAACCAACATTTTATTCTACCTGAGCCTGACTTCTTTTTAAAAAAACTTTTTTAAATGTTTATTTATTTTTGAGAGAGCGAGAGAGAGAGAGCGAACAGAGGAGGGGCAGAGAGAGAGGGAGACACAGAATCTGAAGCGGGCTCCAGGCTCCGAGCTGTCAGCACAGAGCCTGATGCGGGTCTCGAACTCACCGACTGTGAGATCATGACCTGAGCCGAAGTCAGAGGCTTAACTGACTAAGCCACCCAGGTGCCCCCTGACTACTTTTTATTTTGCAGTTGTTTCCCAAACTCAGGTAGACAAGAAGGATGCTATTTATTGTCCCCTAAATCTTCTTTTTAAGTTATTTTTTTCTCGTGGAAATAATTCTTTTTTTTAAATTTTATTTTAGAGAGTGAGTGAGCAGGGGAGAGGAGCAGAGGGAGAGAATCAAGGAGGCTCCACTTTCAGCTCAGAGCCTGACATGGGGCTTGATCCCATGAACCTGGGATCATGACCTGAGCTCAAATCAAGAGTTGGACGCTCAGCCAACTGAGCCACCCAAGACCCTGTCCCTTAAATCTTAAGCATGTTCATGAAGAGTCAATCAACAATTCATGAATAAAAGAAGTAAAAAAAATAGCTGTACAAGGCAGTGAGGACTAAGGACCCAATGAAAAATTAATTCCTTCTGTAATTCTAGCTGCTAGAAAGAGTTCCCTTAAGGGTATTTTCATACTTTGCTGTTTCTCTATTTAGAAGCCTCAGTTCCCTCTTCTATTAAATTTTGCAAGGGATTCTATGAATTTTAACGATCAATAGCTGATCCTCATGGTTCTCAAAACACTTACAATTACATGAGTTGATGTATCAATAGGAAGAACAGGTGTCATCTCCATTTTACACAAAGAGAAAAAAATAAGACTGGAGAGACAGTATGACTACACTTTGTGAGTGGCACAGCTGGGCCTCAGCCAATGTATGTCTGGCTTGGAATTCATCACACTAAGACCCCATTCCAGGCAGTGTGATAGACAACACAAATGATCACCAACATCTAGTTCTCCTCTACTTCTAGGCAAACAGAGGACTGTGCTTCCCTTAGAGTTGGACATGGTTGTTTATATTGGCTAGTTATGACCAGTAATGAGAAAAGGGATTGGTGTCACTTTTGCACCAAAGCATTTAATTCTTGGTGGCCAACTCATCAGCTCTCCTTCTTTCCCTGTTACAACTTCCAAGGCATAGAAGCAAGTTGTTATATGGAGGTGCCATATGATCAAAGCAGCCTAGAATGATAAGACAACAAATGGAAGACATTTGCTCTGGTGAGCCACATGATCCTGTAGCTGACTTTTCAGGAGCAAGAACTTAACTTGTACTGTGGGCAGTCAAGAAGATTTGGGGATTGTTTGTTATCACAGCATAACCTAGCCTACCCTAATTAATACCAACAGACTCCCTATGGGACTGGTCTTCTCTCCGTTACAGCTCAGGCTGGTGCTCTGAGAGACACGTGAAACCATGCTCAAATGTACTTCCCTCCTCAAATTCAGCAATCTCCTTTGTATCTGGAGCCTTCAGCTACCACGTTTTAAACCATGGATATGGCAGAAGATACAGCCCAGAGGAAGAGAGTTGGGAAGGGGCAGATTCCTGCATGGTTGAGGGGAGACATCCCCTCAGGTGTAGTACATGCTGTGGGCTGGGTCGTATATGAGTTTCCCATGATTGACTGTAGTGGCCTAATGAGATGAGGTCAAGATCATCATCCCAAGACCACAAGGAAAGGAAAAGATCAAAGTAGCAAATGAGGGTCAAGTAAGAGAAAAGGGTCAACCTGGCTGGGAGCTGATTCAGCACCACAGACAGATCCCGTGGGCCTATTCTGATTATTTTTCCCAGGCAGCTCAGTCTTCAGTTAGCCCTGCCTTTGAAGTGTCCTTGTAGGTTCCAAATGCCCAGTTCTTCCCAAGTAAGAGCTTGTCATGCCCTAGACCAGTGACCATGTCCTTATTCATCCAACACAGTGCTCCCAACTTATTTTTCTCCATTGTATATGATGCATGAGAATATTTACCTGGCATCCTGGGATAAATGCTTGGGGCTGCTTCTGGCTGAGGTGGCAAACCTGTGAGCTCCAGCTCTCCTAGGCCCTGCTTTATGGTATCCTACCACACTTGTAATATCCTCCTGCGAAGTTCTGATCCAGTGATCCCTCCTTACCCTCTACTTGTCAGGGACTCGGCTAGGTCTTCTAGGTGACCTTTGGGCCAAGCTAGGTCTGGGTCTTCCATCACTTGATCCTGGCTCCTTTGGACCCTCTTCCCAAATCTTACTATGCTCATAGCCAGGCCAGAGGTCCAGAAGACTAAGGCAAAGCACCTGGGACTCCCCACTCCCTCCTACACTCATTTATTCATTTGGCACATATCAAGCACCTGCCATATATTAGGTTGATAATTACCTCTGAGAATACAGTGGAGAACAAGATGGATATGGTCCTGCTCTCCCATAGCTTACAGTCCATTAGGGGAATCTATTAACCAGCACTTATAAGAAAGTCTGATTAGTATTATGATGGGGACATACACAGATGCTATGGATTGCCCAGCTGAGGAAACTAACTTGGAGGATGGCTGAGTTCAGGGAGGACTTTTGACAAGCTTTAGTCCCCTTTTGAACTATGCCTTAATATGTATCTAACTATACGTAACTGTGGGGATCTAATGGACGGCATGAAGTATGGATTTCCCATGACTTTAAATTCCGCAAACATTTTCCAGGCACTATGTTGGATGTTCACCCTTGAATTACCTAACAACAACACTGAGGGAAGGGTTTTGTCTTTCTAATTTTCTGTGCAGCCTAGAGAGGCCCCACGGCTAGTTTACAACGGACTCACATGCTGGAATCTTTTCCATGCTACACTGACCCTATGGGAGCTCCACTTGCCCTCTGTCCTGCTTCTGAGAACACATACCTCAGCATTCTGAGAGCTCAGGTCCTTCTGCCCTTGAAGTCTTCTGTGGAGAAGCAGTATTCAAGTTAGCTACAACTTCCTCAAGGTGTTTGGTTGCTTCAAAGAAGTGTTCACTGCGTGTGTGAGCGGTAATAGGACTGCTCTCGTGGCCCCTTGATGTAAGAAGGTGGCAAATGTCCCTGCAACCCGTCACCAAGGATTTCCTTCCACCAGGTGAAAGTGTCCTTGTGGAAACAGAACAGTGATCCTCACATCACTCCAGCCAGAGGCGCAGACAGGAGCAGAGGCAGCATGAAATCCCCGGGACACACCCCTGTCCTGTCTTATTGTGAAGGAGATTTGGCTCTTTCTTATTGTGATTTTCACTCCAGACTTGATGGCTCTAGCTGTGTTCCTGCCAGAGTTGCCCATCTTCCTCTACGTTTAAAAATGAGATACCTGGGGCGCCTGGGTGGCTCAGTCGGTTGAGCGTCCGACTTCAGCTCAGGTCACGATCTCTTGGTCCGTGAGTTTGAGCCCCATGTCGGGCTCTGGGCTGATGGCTCAGAGCCTGGAGCCTGCTTCCGATTCTGTGTCTCCCTCTCTCTCTGCCCCTCCCCCGTTCATGCTCGGTCTCTGTCTCAAAAATAAATAAACGTTAAAAAAAATGAAAAAAAAAATAAAAAATAAAAGAAAAATGAGATACCTGTTTACCTCTTTTTTTTTTTTTTAATGGGTTACTGTCAGGCAACGATTCTCAAACTCAGGGACCACAAGTGTCCAGAGGAGCACCCACAGATAGACCTCAGCTAGTTTTACTGCATATAATGTGAAAAGGTCTGTGCTTTCCTTGAAGGCAGAACTTCAGTTAGTCTTTCTCTTCTCACCTCAAGTGAACATGACCTCAGGCCTTTGCTCCCACTATTTTCTCAACCCATGATGTCTTCTCTCTTGCTGACTGCCTGGCCAACAGTAGCATGTTTTCCAAATCTCTGCTCTACCTCCTTTATGAGTCCCTCCTTGACCACGCTCCTCTGCAAGGTAGAACTTATCTTCTTACTCTAGGACTCTACTGTGTGCTGCACACACATCTATTATAGCATCCATGATGTTCTGTCACAACTCATTCTTCATAGGGTGCAGGTTGGCCACCCAGCAAATACTTGTTGGATGAGCTCAGGTGTTCCTGTGGAAAGAGCCCTGAAGCCAGAAGGCCTGGACTTTGGTAAGTGTGTGGGTTTGACTAAGTCATCGCACAGCCCTACGTCTCATTTTTATCTTCTCTAAAATGCACAAGTTGGAGCTGATAAGGTGGAAGGCAACTTCCTGCTCTAAATTTCTATTTAGAAGTAAAAATGGAAAGACCACTGTGATGGTCTTTTGTAGGGTTGACTTGGCTAGTCTACAGCCCCTACTTACTCAAACACAAATCAAGGTATTGCTGTGATGGTATTTTGGAGATGTGATTAATGTCCATAATCAGTTGATTATCACAGATAATAGGTGGGCCTGGTTCAATCATTTGAAAGGCCTTAAGAGCAGAGCTGAAGCTCTCTTAAAAAAGTAATTCTGCCTGTGGACTCCAGTATCAGCTCATGCCTGAGAATGCCAGCCTGCCTTTTCTGATGACCTACCCTCTACATTTCTAACTTGCTTATGCAGTCCTCACAGTTGTTTAAGCTAATTCCTTGCAGTAACTCTTACTATGTATCTCTTATTGGTTCTGTTACTCTGGTTGAACTCTGACTGACATAGCTTTATACTCATGGAAACCCCAGTCAAAACCCCAGCTCTACTACTTATTAGTTGTGTGATCTTAGGAAAGATACTAAATGGCTCTGGGCCTCTGCTTTCTTATCTATAAAATGAGAGAAATAACTACTTCATAGTTAATAATAAAAGCTATTCTTATTTATGTGTTTTAGAGCACTACAATGTTTGGTACTTTCTATGTTTCAGCTTCTCTGAGAAGCACTTAACATATATGATCTCATTTAATCATCTATAAACCCTTATATGATTAAATGACATAATGCATGTAAATGATGATAAACACAGCCATACCATATACATTTAAGATGCTTAATAAGAGTTAATTCTGACTTTTCCTTTCCTTTACAAACATTTTTTTTTCATTTCAGAGAGCATTCCAGGAGAGGGGGGCAGAGGGACAGAGAGAGAGAATCTTAAGCAGGCTCTACACTCAGCACAGAGCCCAACATGTGGCTCAATCCCACAACCCTGGGATCATGACCTGAGCTGAAATGAAGAGTCAGACACTCAAGCGACTGAGCCACCCAGGCGTCCCTATGTATATAATATTTCTAAATGGTAAGCTGTCATAAGGCAGATCCATTCTTTGTATCTATTCTCATGAGGCTTTACAGTGATGGGGAAGGGGATGAGAGTGGGAAGACAGATCTGAACTGGGCAATTGGTAAAAATAAATACACTGTAATTGTAAGGGATTTTTTTTTTTTTACCCCACTGGTCTGTACCATTAAAAAGTTCTGGAAACAATGGTTTTGACCATGTATATGACTTAAAGAAAACAAGCTATGGGATTAAAAGACAATTAACTTCGTTGACCCACTCTCATCTCCAGATTGGTTTGCAGATACATCCCTCTGAACATTAAATTGCCCTGGAATTCTAGTACTTTTTGTATGAGGATTTATGAAGATGGTCTATATGCATCAGAGAGGAAGAGGAGATCACCCCTCACTCCATGGAAAAAAGTGAGGTGACCAGAAATGTCATGAAATCAAATTAGAAAATATCAGCTCTCTGGATTAATCACAGACTTGTTTCACTCTGTAAATCAGATTAAAAAGTACGGTACCTAAAACACTACCTGGATGCACAGGGCTGGATTAGGATTTGTGAAGATATAGGTATATAGACATAGAAGTCCCTGTGTGCCAGAAAGAAGTTTCCTCAGTTCTAGGAACTCCATGCCATTTAATATAATCAACCTCACTTATTCACCCTGGCCCAGTCACTGAGCAGATACAGGCCTACCCACCGCCTCATCTTCATGCTCAAGCATAAAGGAAGAGGAAGAAGCAAAGTCGGTAGTAAATGGGGCACTTGTGAGTGGGGAAGAAGGTGCTTAGATACATAGCCTCGGAAAGTAGTGCCTGGAATAAGGGGTGGATTGTTAAGTAGGTGCATGGGAGAAAATGTGTAAGCACAGAAGCGAAGGATTAGACAATCATCCATGGATGCAAGTTTCCACGCTAAGTCCCAGTTTCCATGTTGCCCTGGCTCTTGCCCCAGGTCTACAACCCCTTATAATCGGCCATACTGATGTCCATTCCACCAGTATGCAGCCTCTGTTGTGCCCTTTTCCCAAGCCAGTCCTGACTGATGTGGGAATATATTTTTTAATTGTTTACTACAGAAAACAAACATATAGATAGAAGTAGAGAGAATAGTATTACGGATCCACGTACCCACTCCCCAGCTTCAACAATTTTCAATTCATGGCTGATCTTGTTTCATTTATATTCCCACATACTTCTTTCTCATTCCATGAATAATTTTGAAGAAAATTCCGGACGACATATCATTTCATTCACAAATATTTCAGTACGTATCTCTAAAACATAAGGACTCTAAAAAATAACTAATATATTTATCAAGCCTAAATATTCATCATAATTCCTTAATAACAGTAAGTATTCTGCCAATGAATCATCTTTTTGTTAATTTGGCGTGCTTGAGTCAGATTCCAACTAAGACCCGTTCGTGGTTATTTAATTTTATATCTTACAAGTCTCCTTGACTCAGCAATACCCTCCCACCTCCTTTTTCCCTCCACTTGCAATTATTTGTTGAAGAGAACAAGCTGCTCATGTAGAGTTTCTCACAGTCTTGATTTTGCTGATTGCATCCGTATGGTGTCATTTACAGAAATGGTATTTACAGAACACAGTCTGGGTACTAGGGTATTCAGTTCCTACTGATGGACATTTGGTCCTTCTAGTCTTAGTGCAGGAGGGTTCCTCTGACCTCATGTGTGGCATATAGCATTAGTTCCCCCCCTTAACAGCCATGAAACCAATATGGTTTTCCTATTTTTCCTTTTCTGCCACTCATTCACTCTGTGGAAAAATCAGTAACTACCTGATATTTAAGAAGCAAAATAGAATAGCTGTTAAGAACACATATTCTGGAGCCAGCCTTCCTGGTTTTAGATCCTAGCTTTGTTATTTACTAGTTCTCTGGACTCTCTATACCTAGGTTTTCTAATCCCTAAAAGAGTAGTGGCCATAACACAACTTAAATGGCATTATTTTTGAATGAATTAATATACGTAAAGCATTTCAATAATGGCAGGTACATATTAAGCATGTATAAACACTTGCCATTAATATTTGCAGTGGGCATTGTACATGTGCAAACACGGGTACTTCAGCATGTAATTCAACTCAAACTAACTTAACAAAAAAAAAATAGGACTTACAGAATTACAAAGCTTGCAGTAGTCATGGGGAAGTGATAGAATAAAGGGGTGAGGTGTAAGAGCTAAGGACTTACTCAGAAACTGGAGTAGAGGACACAAGGCTCCTTACCCTACATATCACTGTTCAATTCTCCTTCTGTCTTGTCCTCACTCTTTTTCCTTCAGATAGGTTGGTATCAGGGAATTAGGCTGCTGCAGCCAAAAATCAATGTTCTTTCAGCTCAGAATCCAAGAAAAAATGGCTACCCTTTCCCTTCCAATCCAGAGAATTTAATGAAGCACTCTGATGGCTGACCTTGAATCATATGTTCATCTCTGGGCTAATCCAGGGCTTTGAAGGAGTATCGAATTATGGTTTGCCCTGGGTGGGTCACATGCCTACCCCTGTGAATGGGGGAAATCATAAGTAAAGCCTACCAGGACCACACAGAGTGAGGAAGAGATCCCCAAAGGAAAAGACACCCCCTTAAGAAGGGAGAAATGAAAGCATACTGGAGATATAAAAACAATAACCGCCAGAGCTAACTGCAAAGAAAATAAAATATGGTGTCCACTTTCAAGGAACTTGGATCCTAGTAGGAGAAGAGGCATAACAGATAAATTAATCATGCCATTATTAAGCAACTATTCCATGTCATGGACCATGTGGTGGCGGTACAGGAAGGAGTGAGAGACACCCTCTTTCTCAGCAGCTGGTCTAATAGAAGTATCTTGCTTTCCCTATTGTGTTCCTGAATGCCTAATGCTCACTCTAGTATTTGAAATGCAGCAAGCAAACTGGGCGCAGAGATTTCATGCCAGACTCCAGAGGAATGAAACACAGGTACTCATTTCTAATTTGGGAAGGAGCTTGTCTGGGCAGTCTTTCTTCTTCTTTTTACAAACCCTTTAATTATATCATAGAAGTCACATTTACTGGGCGGAGGGGCTAGGACTTCCTATTGTTTGGGAGAGACATGCAACTTGTAACAAGCTTCATCTCATTTTGAAGAGATTGGAAGTAACTTACAACAGTGAATGAAAGTGGAATGTCCCACGTAACTCATCAGCTTGATAGCATGAGGAGGTTACGTGCACACCAGCATTAATCTCCTATCTACAGTGGCAGCCTCTCCCTACCTGATTATGGGCAACTTCCAAAACCAGACCAGACAACAATAAACCTAAGAGCGCTTTCTGAGAGGTTTCCCCAACAGGGAGGAGGACCATGTTCTCACTCTTGAGCCGCATCTTATTGTCTCTGTGGCCGGTGACACCCTGAGAGTACTGGCCACTGGTACACTCCCTGCATTTCTATGGCCAACGCTGTGGTTTGTGGCCTTGGAAAGGATTTAGGTCCTTGTCCTAAATGGTTGCACCTTTTTACAAAGTTGTCCTGAGCCCATCCCAGCAGCCTGGGGCCCTGCGTATTTCCACAGAGGCTTCTATCGAGGCTGGGGCCAGACTACACCACTCCCTCCATGGGTATCATTTCTGACTGTCGTCCTTACACCAGGGCACACAGCTCTCTCATCCATTGTTGCCCCTTTCTCCTCCGAACCACACAGAACTGCAAAATCCTTTTCTATCATTTTATGAAATTAGATCCCCAAAGATCCCAGAACAAATCTGTAAGAGCCTGAACAAACAACCAGACTTTGAACCTTGGGGTGAGCTTACCCCGAAAGCGGGAGCCCAAAAGCATCTGCTTCATATGCAAATCCATCTTTCCAAAATAAATAAAGAAACCCAAGAAAGGGGGAAATAGATGTAGATTTATTACAAAAAAATAAATAGAAGGCCAGAAGAAAAAGATTATACGTAGAAGCACACACTGTACAGTTGTGCAGCTGAGCTTTGCAGTAGCTAAAGTGAAGACAGAAAAAGAATCCGCGAGAAGGTTCAGAATTTCATCGGAAATAAATAAAACCAGTAGTTCAGGAGGAGTATGGCTTGGTCTGGCGGTGTTCTGGAGTCTTTAGTTAACTTTACGTTTTGGTTTGCTGCTTTGTCTATCAAGTCCCCTTCCCTTTCCTCTGGGGACACAGACCACATTCCCCAGCTCTCTTGCTGTCAGGTGTGGCCGTGTGACTGAGCTCCAGCCAAGGAAATATGGCCAGAAGTGCTGTGTGTCATTTCTGGGAAGACTCTGATAAGAAGCAGGTCTACCTCTCCTATAGTTTCTGTCCCCATCTACCAGTTGAACAGGAAAAACTCTGCCCCCCATGAGGAGAGTGGATCACGAGCTGGATAGAGACTGGGTCCCCAAGTGCTGGTGTGGAAGGCTGCTAAGCCATGCCACTCACAGCAGACTGAGCCATAGGGAGAGGTAACACAATCAGTATTAAGCCACTGAGACTGCAGCGTTTATCTGTTAGAGCAGCTGATGTCACCATGCCCAAAATATATGGGCTAACACTGGCCTCCCTTGTCTTAAACTTCTCTTCCACCCACTCTCCCCGATGCCCCAACAAACATTCCAAAATTTCATCTGCAACCTCTCCCAGCACAATAGAAGATATTCTATCAGGGGAGGGCTCAAAGCCACTTAGATTGACTCTGAGCCCTCGGATGATCTTTCTTCTCCTGGATCTCTATGCCCTGTACCTAATATCACCCTGTCCCTTGCAATCTGACAACTGTCCATTCTTCATACCAGAAGAGACCAAAGGACATGGGATTTGGGAAATTCTGCATTCTCTCTGCACTGGCCACACTGCAACATCTGAGAGTTGTTGTTTCCTGTGATGACAAAACACCAAGCATGCGTCCCTCCTGCTGAGTTGCAGAACAGGCCATGTGGCACACTGTCCAGAACTGCAGGTCCCCACAGCCCTCTTAGAAGAGCCAGGGGGCATGAAGGGTGGAGAAGGGTCAACCCCAGCCAGTCAGGTCTTTCAGTAAGTTAGGCGTTGGCCTGGAAGGAGGTCCACAGGCATGCTGACACAGCTGATGGAGTCCTGACTGTCACACCATTAGTACTCTGAAGGACTCAGGTACTATCATTTTCTTGGAGGTCATGTTGACATAACATTCCCATGGTAATTTGCCTTGCAAAATTCACTGGTCAAAATGTTCATTTCCTGAGCAGAGATTGCAATTAGTAGCCAATCAGCGAAGCCAATCACTCAGCACATCTACGTCAAAATTTGAAGAGTTCTGAGTGGCTCCATCACTTGGGCACTTGCTAAGATCTAGAAGAAATATTGGTCTGGACGACATAATGCCTGGGTTTCAACTGATCCAACAATAGCCACCACTTACGGGGTACTTGCTGTGTCCCAGATCATTCTGGGCACTCTGTATGCAGCATTTCAAACATCTCCTTTGAAACAGGGTATCATTTGCATGCCCATGTATTTGAGAGATAACCTCATTTCACAGAAAAATACAACTGTCTACTGTACACACAACTGTAGGCTAGTCCCTCCTGGAAATAGATCGGGACTTTGATTTTGAGTTTAAAATCTTTTTGTGGAAGTGAAATTTTTCGGAAATAATTTGAGAATCCTATAAAATAGCATACGCAGCTAGCCTTTTTTCTGCTCAAAGCTAGATGGGGACTGAAGGTTCTGTAGAGAAAAAGGGGTGTGTGGGGGGTGGGGAGAGTCATGTCAGCCTGAGACGTAAGGCCAGGGTTGCAGGGTAAAACCAGCTCTGTTACCAGGGGTCTGGATGGACAAACACCAGTTGCTGAGGGGGAGGACGGCCAGCACTGAGGTGCGGGTGGGGAGGTAGAGTACAGAGCACCTTGGGAGAGAAGAGACGAGGCGCTCAAGAAGAAGCTGAGGACGGCCTGTTTTCATTCTGTTGGGCAGCTGCCCCAGAGATGCCCTCAGAGCAGTGACTCTGACCCACAAACCGTGGCAATAAGCCTGGGAAGCCAAACCATCAGCTAGCAACCAGTCAATGAAATCAAATCACAACCTCTGTAGCAATAGGCCCCGATCAGGTTTGATCAGTAACTGATGGCTTCGCTAAGTTTTGCCCTCACTTCCGACTCAGGATCACCCAGACATGGCCAGATATGTTCCCCTCACTAATTATGCAGGACGCTCAGCTCTGGTTATCCCACCTCCTGCTTCCTCATGCAAACTGCCTCCAATAGGCGCACACCTGACGCTTGCCCTTTTTTCTCACTATAAAGCTTTTTCACTCCCTCGCTGCCTTTGAGTCTCTGCCCAAATGCAAGTGATGGGGGCTGACTCTACCGTTAGAGCAAGTCCTGAATAAATAGCCTTTACCTGTCCTCATGTGGGTGGTCTTTATTTATTTCCATGCAACTAAGCAAGGAGGAAAGAACAGGAATTAAAAATCAGACTGAATGACTGAATGACGAAGTCCACCAGCAGAAAAATGAATCCATGGTGATGGAAATAAGAAAGCGGTTGTCAGGATGTGTGTGTGTGGGGGGGGGGGGGGGATGGCAGGAGTGGGGTGAATTCACTAAAAAGGGTCATTAGACGCTTTCTAAGATGATGGAAATGGTCTGTCTTATTTTGAGTGATGGTTACATGGTGTATTAAGTTGTCAAAACTCATTGACTTAAATCCTTAAGATTTAAAGTGCATTAAACTGTACTAACATTATTACTTGTGGCAGGCTGCCTTTAGGAGGGTCCTCAATTCCTGGTATTCACACCCTTGTGCAGTGCCCTCCCCTGGTGTGTGTGCCAGACCTAAAGACCAACTTCCCACAAACAGGTACAGCACAAGTGACAGTTTATCACTTCTGAGGTTGGGTTATGAGAAACTGTGGCTTTCAGGATACTCTGTCTTTCTCTTGCTCTCACTCTGGGAGAGGCTGGCTGGTCTGCTGTGAACTTACCCTAAGGAGAGGGCAACATGGCAAGGAACTTAGCTTCTGACACACAGCCAGTAAGGACCTCGGGGCCTGGCAACAGCCAATAAACTTGAAGCAGATCCTTCTCTGGTAAGCCTTGCTGTTATCTTGATTGCAGCCTTGGAAAAGACCCTGAATCAGAACCACCCATCTACACTGTGCCTGGATTCCTTGGCCACAGAAACTGTGAGATCATAAATATTTATAATTTTAAGCTACTAAGTTTTGGGGTAATTTGTTATGCAATAATAGATAATGAATACAAAGATGGAATCTGTTCTATATCAATTAAAAAAAAACCAAGCACTTGTTAAAAAGGAAGGGAATGGGGGCGCCTGGGTGGCTCAGTCGTTTGAGCATCCGACTTCGGCTCAAGTCATGATCTCATGATTCGTGGGTTCAAGCCCCACATCAGGTTCTGTGCTGACAGATCAGAGCCTGGAGCCTGCTTCAGATTCTGTGTCTCCCTCTCTCTCTATGCCCATCCCTCGCTCGTGCTGTCTCAAAAACAAATAAACATAAAAAAAATTTAAAAGGAAGGGAAGCACAGTACCTGGTAATACATGCCTCTGTTCTTTTCCTAGCTCAGGGACTCTGCTCTGTCCACCATGATCTACCCAAGTCTTTCCCCGGAAAGCCTTCTTCCAGAAGATAAGTTTCCTCAGTATAAAAATAAGTAGGACATACAGACACATCCATGGAAGATCTCCTCTAAGGCACAGGGAGAGAGATTCTCCACATGCTGTTACAGGAACATTCCTAGCTCTGAGGTGCACATGGAATTCAAACATGCTGATACCCAGACAGGTTCATGGAGGGAAGGAGGTGACAGAAGGGGCTATCTCTTCCCTCAGATGCACGGTCTTCACCATGCAGCTCCTCCTCACATCTTCCCCTCTCTTAGAGAGCCTCCCTGGCCAGGACTGCCTCCGTCAGGGGGATAGCAGAGGGAGCGTGGGCTCTGACAGCACACAGATCTGGACTCAGGTCCAGCCCCATGAGCGGGGGAGGGGGGAGCTTTAGTGCACTGAGGAAGCTCAGGACGTGCCACTTGGTATAGTGATTATTTTGAGCTCAAGGCACTTGAAAAATAATACGTGCAGAGAGATACTTTTCTCTGTACACCCTTATCTGCCTAAAGACAGAGCCTCCAACAGGAACTCAACTGTTATAAATCCCCTCCCCTGGGGTTCCATCAACCAGAGGAGATGGACCCCTTTCACAGGAAAGGAGATTAGAAGTAGATGCCACATCCAGGCCAACTTTGTCACAAACCGTCATATCTCCCCCACCTATTTTGCTCGGTGGCCCATTCATCTTCCCTAAAAACCACTCACTCACCTCCCACTTCCCTTATTCAGATGGCATGTCAATTCTGAAATCTCACCACATCTGGGGGCATTCACTTTTCTGTGTATGACATCCCTCTGCACATAATACTGAAAATGAATAATTGTATATTCCTTTTCTCCCAGACCTAGATGAGGACAGTAGAGGGAAAGTCTTTCCTTCCCTGCAACACCATGACTGCTTTCTGGCCTCAAGAACCTCATCTATAAAATTAAGATAACTCCTACCTTGAGGAATGATCGTAAAAATTAGCGACAGACACCAACATGGATGAACCTCAAATGTACTGGCCTGAGAGAAAACAGCCAGATTCAAAGGCTACATAATATGACATGCTGGAAAGTGCAAAACCATAAGGGCAGAAAACAGATCAGAGGTGAGAGGGTGGGAAGAGGGGAGGGCCACAAAGTGGCACCAGAGAATTCAAGGGGGGCGGTGACACCGCTGTTCTATATCTCAATTATACTGATGGCTGCATGACTGTATGTGTCAAAATGCACAGAACTGCACATAAAATTGATGAATTTTATTGTACGTAAATTGTACCTCAATACACCTGCTTTGAAAAATAGGGGCAAAGTAAAAGGCACAGACACAATAATTCTCTCATTCTAGCCCACTGCCCAGGCTGGGGTCACAGCCTCTAAGACTGCCCACTGACTCCTCTCTGCCTTGGGGAGTTTGTCATTTTGGGGCACACAGACTTAGCCCTGGGAAGAGTGGCATCAGGACCACTCAAAGATGGCACCCTGTCCTGTTCCATCAGCTAACAGGGAAACATTAAGAGTCAGCCATTTTCATCTATCATTAGCCTCTATACAAATTCATGTATGTTTTTTACTCCAAACCAGCAAACAGGATGTTGACACAACCATAGAGCAATGCCTACAAATCAGACATATATGTTATATGTAAGCTGCTAACAAACTATTGAATTCACCCACCCTCCTTTGCACCAGCAAGGTAAAGAGCGGAAATGTGAGTTTTTAATCAAATCAGAAAATGAGAACCAAAATATGGCAATGGTGCCTGTTAATCTCCTCTAAGTTTCCACAAGGATGGGCCCAGCCAGAAGCCTTCATTTCAATGGAAGATACAAATGGTTAGTTTGGATAAAAGAAAACGAAACCAGGGCAGGGAAGGGAGTGGCTACATCCTGAGCAAGACTGAATTCCGAGGTTGGTCAGTCGAAGGGCAGCTTGAGAGCTCGGAAGGCAAAGCCTTGGGTTACCAAACCCTGGCAAAAGGATCTTACAGTCTGGAGGGCTGGTAAGAAACCTGGATGTCCAACTTCTTTAGGCCTCAGGGATTCCAGAGAAATCCAGCGAGACTCGTGTGTGTGGGCCAAGGCAAAAGCACAGGCAGGAGAAAATAGGGAGGGGATTCCACGCCCAGCAGGAAATGGTTCCTGATACCCCGGAAGTACGCTCTCCTCTGCAGGCATCTGTCTCCACTGTACCACAGATCAGGATATAGTAATAGGCCGCTTACTTGCTGTCTCCACCACTGGATTCCTTGTTAAGAGGAAGGGTGTATGGAACTCATCATTGTATTAACAGCTTCTAGCTCTGTGCCCAGCCCTTCTGGCAGCAAGTACAACAGGAACAGCTAACTCTCATATAATAACAACAACTAACACACGTTGCACTCCGAGTGTGTCATGTGTACTCTAAATTCTTCACATCTATTAACTTAATTTTTTTTAATGTTTATTTGTTTTTGAGAGAGACAGAGACAGAGACTGAATGGGGGAAGGGCAGAGAGAAAGGGGGACACAGAATCTGAAGCAGGCTCCAGGCTCTGAGCTGTCAGCACAGAGTCCAATGTGGGGCTTGAACCCCTGAACCGCAAGCTCATGACCTGAGCCAAAGCTGGACGCTTAACCAACTGAGCCACCCAGGCACCCCACATCTATTCACTTTTAAAATTCTCAGTGTTGGAGAAACTTAACAGAAGACCATGGGGGAGGGGAAGGGGGAAAAAAGTTACAGAGAGGGAAGGAGGCAAACCATAAGAGACTCTTAAAAACTGAGAATAAACTGAGGGTTGATGGGGGGTGGGAGGGAGGGGAAAGTGGGTGATGGGCATTGAGGAGGGCACCTGTTGGGATGAGCACTGGGTGTTGTATGGAAACCAATTTGACAATAAATTTCATGTTAAAAAAAAAAAAAAAAGAAGGAACATAACAAATGACACAAGAGAAAAACAATTCTCAGTGTTAATATTATATTTTATAGATAAGGAAACTAAGGCACAGAGAGTTCAAGATGCTTGTCCTAGGCTATACCACTGGTAAATGGCAGAGCTGGGCTATCTACTCCAGAGTGTATTTTTGGCCTTCTAATAATGTACTTGGTAAAGATCTGCTGACTGAACAGGCCAAGGCTCTGTCCTTGCCCTCTTCTCTCGGACTCTTTCTCCGTGGCCTCATCTACCTCTTCAGTTCCTAATATTACATCTCTGCAGCCTAATCTCTCTCTTCAGCCTACTTCCGAACACTAAAGACATCTCTGCCTTTAAATGTTTATGGTTTAGTCAAGAGACAGATACATAATCAATACCAGTAAATCATTCACCTACCGGTACCACCCTACCTCTCTACCTCCTCTCTCTCTCTCTTTTTACGTGTGCACACACATGAATCCCCAAAGTCCATCCCCTACTGCCTTCTCCTCGGTAGGATATAACTGACCAGAAGGGGTATGTCTTACAGTTAACCTACTGAATAGCTGAGTTGGCTACTCAACACCAGTTTTCTGTTTCTACTACCAGCTCCTCAGCACACAGAACAATGGGTAGGTAGCAGCATTTTCCGCCAGCGTGAAACCTGAGACCTGCTCTACAAGGAAGAGTCTGCATGGAGAGGCCAGGGCTCTCGGGTGGGAGTCTGCTGCCCACCTCAGGGTAAATTTCTCTTCATTTATCTGCAAAGATGGAGATGGGGGTGAGGGGCGACCCTGCCTGTCTGCTTCCAGCAAACATAGTAATTCACTCAATGTACTCTACACAAGTACACAGAGCTCACAGACAACCCTTTTCACTTGGGAACATATGCACTGGAGAAATGGCAGAGGATGCCTCTGCCAGCATCTCTGTTAACTGACCCAATCTTTCCTAAATACAAAAGGAAACCCAGGATCGTAAGCTTTATGAAAAAAAAAATCAATAGGTTAAAAGCGGAGAGTAGATGAGAAAACAAAACAAGAAACTCGTCCAAAACAAATTCTAAAAAAGAAAAAATTGGACTTTAGAGGAAACAGAATACTCAAGAAAAGAGGGAAAATGTAAAAGTTTTTATTAATATGATCAGATATTTGAGAAGCTATTACATCAATGGAACACGAATAGGCTGCTAATACAGAGGACATTGAGAAAATAATTGATTGGAAATTAAAAATGTGATTTCTGCAATAAAAATTTAAAAGTAGGGGCTCAATGATAAAATTAAGGAAACTGTCAAGAACATGGAACAACAGGGACACCTGGGTGGCTCATTTGTTGGGCATCTGACTCTTGATTTCGGCTCAGGTCACGATCTCAAATTTCGTGAGTTTGATTCCCATGTCTGGCTGTGCACTGACGGTGCAGAGTCTGCTTGGGATTCTTTCTCTCTCTCTCCGCCCCCCCGCCCCTTCTCTCTCTTTCTAAACAAACAAACAAACAAACAAACATAAAAAAGACATGGAATGAAAGAAAAAGGATACAAAACATGAGAGAAAAGACACAAAGCATCAAACCAGGCATCCAGGTGTCCAACATCCATCCCAGAAAAACTGAATCCAGTACATGAAAGAGGACATAATTGAGAAATAAAAAAATATATAAATTTTCCAGAGTCCCCCCCAAAACTTCACACCTTCAGAATGAAATGTGTTCCCCCAAAGCTAGAAGAAGAATGAAAAAAGATATGTACACAAATACATCAGTATAAAATTTCACTAAGAATAGATACTCTTAAAAGCCACCACTAAAAAAAAGTAAAGCATACATAAAGTTGGTCAACTACAAAGGGACAAAAATTAGATTGACTGCCGACATTGTAGCATTGATATTGGAAATTACAATATGATCTAGCAGCACCTGGGAAATATTGAGAAAATGACACTATGCCCACTGGCTTGGCTGTCCCAAAGGATGGATGGAGAGAGGCAAGAGACACAGGCAGACATCCGGATCCTTCCGTGTAGTTAGAAGATACAATTACAGCCATACAGAGCACAGAGCAGCAGCACACCCAGTCAGAGTGCAAAACCTCTGGCTTTCACATCTCCCTGAAGGCTCACAGCCGCTGCTGTCCTACCTGGCTCAGGTAAACATTCCATTCAAGAAGCTGTTTGGGGTGTGTGTGCATGTGTGTGTGTTTAATGTTTATTTATTTTTGAGAGAGAAAGAGAGAGAGAGGGAGACAGAAAATCTGAAGGACAGAGCCCATTATGGGGTTTGAACTCATGAACTATGAGAACCTGAGCCGAAACTGAGAGTCAGACGCATAACCAACTGGTCCACCCAGCTGCCCCCGGTGTGTTTTTGTATCGAATCCTTATCCACACTCTGCCAGCCCAATAGGAGCAAGTAACTAATTACAACTCCAGCCTGTTCCAGAACGTTCACTGCGAGACAGGATGAATCCGAGGTTAGTCTCCCAAAGTCAGTCTCCTAGGCATCCTGCCCTCCAGCAGATCTACATGTGAGGGTCCCTTGAAGCCATTTCCTGCGCAGTCAGTCACCATGGGGACCAAATTCATTTCAGAACTACAAGAGGTCAAAGAGTTTATCTCCCATAGTCTTGCTGAGAAAATAATGACTTGGGAATTTATTCGGAAATTGAAAAATGAAGCTAAAAAAAGAAGAATTTAAGAACAATGTGGATTGGAGGATTGTCTACAATATCAGAAAGATTTATTCCATGGAAACAACGAAAAGGCAAATCAGATGACAATTGTACAGGGAGTTTATAAAACAATTGGCCCAAATTAGAAACTGAAGTCAAAGGACTTAAGATGAATATCTCCAAGAAAAAAAAAAAAAAAAAAAAAAAAAAAAAAAAAAAAAAAAGGATTTCGCTCATCAGATAGTATTAAAAACCTAGAAATATCCAGGAATTAAAAAGGCATTTATTTCTCTCAACAAGAAACAAGGAAACAATTGGAAACTCCAAGGAAAGCAAACAAGCAAATGTGAGAAAAATCCCAGTGCAAAGACAGAGAGCAAACTAAAATGGCATGGTTTTGAGCAAGGCTGGAACGTGAGAGAATTTAATTGCTCCATGGGCTCGAATATTCTTTGAACTGAGCAGGATTAGTGACATAGGATTTCACTGTATTTGGTTCTACAGTAAGTGAAAAATATATAACTATCATATGGGTGGTGATGTTTTATTTTTTAGAGTCAATCTGTAGACAAAACATGAGATATAATTATAGGCACACAAAAGAATGCAAACAGCTGAACTTTGCAAAAATGGTAGTCTGCAACTGACAAGGAAAAAGTGGAAGATGTTGCATCAGCTCTGACTGCTCCTCCTGCAGGGGCCATCTCAAGTTTACTGAACTGAAATTTGAGTATATTGTGTAGTTCACTCTACAGTGACTTACCACACGCCCTCCACACGCTACATATTGCCCTGGGTCTTGAGAGACGATGCTGAGCATGTCTACAGTGCTGACAGGCAGGTTTCCTGCCCTTGGGGAGCAGGTCATGGGACACTGTGGAGGGAGAGTGCAAGTGACAGAAAGTTGCCATCTTTGACAGCAGGCAAAGAATGTAAGACTCCTTGACAATTATGGTAAAAGCCAAACAAAAAATAAAGTTAGAAATGGTTAAAAGCACTTGCCTCTAGAAAGTAAGACTGGTTGGTGGGGCAGTGGAGTTTAAGAAATGAGTTTTTTTACTTGACTCAATTTGCACTACTTTGAACATTGCCTTATAAGTATAAGGTTTATTTTAATCATAATTTTTTTTTTAAAAAACTGTAATAATGCTACTTCTAACCGGCACGGTCAGAGTGGCTCACACTAAGTGCAAATGTTGCATAAAAGACCTGATGTCAGGGCTTCGGGATCCTGAATTTTGTGCAAAGAGTGTGAAATGGTGCAGCTGGGAGCCATTTTCTTCAATATACACTGAGAAGATTTTGGTCCTATAATTGTGCATCTGGATATTTTAATAGCGGTATGATATAAAATAAGCCTCTAGAAATATACTGTGTTGCCCTTTCTGCTTTTTTTATTGCTGTAAGTTGACTTTTAATTTTTTAAGTAGTATATAAATATTTTAGAAGGTGCTGTGAAAAAGTGCTTAAGAAAGTACACACTTGGGGCACCTAGGTGGCTCCATTGGTTAAACAACCAGCTTTGGCTCAGGTCACGATCTCGTAGTTCATGAGTTCAAGCCCTGCATGGGCTCTCTTATCAGCTCAGAGCCCACCTCTGATCCTGTCTCCCTCTCTCTCTGCCCCTGCCCCACTTGCTCTCCCTCTCTCTCTCTGAAAATAAACATTAAAAAAAAAAAAGTGCATACTTGTCTATACACAAAAAACATGTTTGAGTGGTTCAACCCCTCTTATAGCCCATATCTAATAGTATGTTGGGATCTAACCATCGTGGGCAACAATGATCCCTGAAAAGATGTGTCCAGAGGTCTGTTTTGCCTGATCCCTTCCAATCTCTTTCGTCATTCTCTCCCAGACTACCTGAAGCTGCCCCTCCATAGCTCTAGAACTCTGGGAGCAGGAAAGTCATGGGGAAAGATGGAGGGTGGAAGGGGGTCCACTTCAGAATGGGGTGGGGTGAGAAAGAACGAGGGGCACTGTGAAAGATCAGCTCTGATCTGGAAGGGACTCTGAGGAGGCATTAGGTTAGAGGTGAGCAGTGAGGGGCAGAGAAGAACGGATCTGCCTGTAAGGCAGGAGAGGGTGTGGGAGCAGTAGGAGAGCTGGTGTGGAGTTTAGGGCAGTGAACAGAGTGGCTCCAAATGGACTGGAAGGAAGGCCTGCAAGGCAGGGATGTGGTGAAGAAAAAGTGAGAGCAACACAGCCAAGCCCTTGTGGTGAGAAATGAACTGCCGTAGACATTGCTCAGGAAAGGTGGGCATCCCAGGGCCTGCCTGGGAAGGACACGTGGTCTATCTTAGGTGCTTTGGCCGTGTGGTCTCGGGTCCAAGCCCACCCAGGGACTCGGTGACATAGAATGGAGAATTTGTTTAATGAACCCAGAGCCATAAAGAATCTGATCAACAAAGCATAAAAATCACTCAGGGACTACCCCTACCTCAGTTGTGTCCAGTTGGGGGTCTGTTCTGTGGCCTACTTCCCATCAGCCTCTGCTCTCATCCTTAGAGCAGGTGTACATGAGCACTCATTTCTGCCTCCACCTCCAGTCTGTCCTGGGACGCGGGTCTGGGTCACAGCTCCTGGACACTGAAGAAACACAGAGGGAGAATGTGTCTGTACTTGACCACCTGAATCAGAGCCCTATGCTCTCAGAAAAAGGCAGTGCCTCCCCCTGACCTACATTTTCAGGACTCGCGTTCTTAACCCGCCATTGAGGGTGGTGACAGCTGCCAAGCACAGTTAATTCTAGACCTGTCACCAATCCTCTTCCCTGAAGGGCTCGAACACAAAGAACCATGAGCCATTATTGCCTTCTTTCTGCTGTGTAGGAAGAAACTACGACTGATTCCTTTCACCCTGAGCTTCCTGAGAGTCGGAGTCACATGCCATGGGCTTTGGAAACACTGACCTAGGCTTGAGTTCCAACGTCACCATTTTCTAGCTGTGCAGCTTGCAAATTTTAACTCGTCTGAGCTATAATTTTTTTAAGTTAACAACTCGATATTAATAATTACCTCATTGTATTATATGGAGGATTAAGTGAAATAATATGCATAAAGTACCTAATTCAGAGTCTGGCACGTTGTACTCATCTTTGTTCTCCCATGTCTAGACATAGGTGGTGTTGAAAGTATCCTTGCCCTCATTTCCTGGCAAAAAAGTGGGACTGCAGGACCCAGCTCTCTCCCATACCCCCTGAGTCAGGTCCACACCCTGTTGTCACTGCCTGCACGTTCTCAGGTATGGTTTTCAGGCAGATCCTCCCTTCTTTCTGTTTATATATCATATAAGCATGCTGCAAACAAGAGGCTGTCTCTGGTTCTTGTCACATCCGTGTTGAGTTGCCATGCTCCCCGACTCTGTGCAGAGAGTGTAGCTGGCTGTCCAATGCCTACTAAGTCAGCGTTAAGGCTGGGTCTCAGTCCAGTCCCTGGGCTAGCTTCCCAGGGCTACTCTAGGCAGCCAACCCAGCAGACCTTGCACACCAAAACCTCAATCCCAGCTTCTCCTTTTCTGAGTTCATCCCATGTGGGCAACTGTCTCCTTCAGCTGCGGGAAAAACTCCCAGATATGAGAACAAATGAGTCTGCAGGGTCATTCTGGCCTCTTACTGGATATCAGCAGCCCAGATTCAGAAAGACCTGGGCTTTCCCAGCAAAGGTTCTGGGAAGCCTGCTTTTTCCTCTTTTCTTCTCTTTTCTTGTGTTATTCTATTTTTTAGAGATCCTAGCTGTTGAAAAACATACTTTCTATCAACCACGCTGACAATTTCAACACAAGATAGTGGTTGAGAAGACAGGCTTTAAATTTGGATAGAACTAGAGGTGAATTTCATACCACAATTTATGAGCTGTGTGACCTTGAGCTAGTTACTTTAATCTATCTTCTCATCCCAAACTGAAAATGATAGTATCTATATCATGTATTTCATCATTTGGTTGCAAGTGAAGAAATCGGACTCAGTGGTTTAAAAAAAAAGGAATAGTTTCTCTCACCTAGCAAGAGCTCTGGAAGTGGTGACTGTGTAGTTTCAGCACCTCAATAACATCTCCCAGATTCTTTTGGCCTTTATTTCATCCTTATTGCCTCATGTTTATAAAATGGCTGTTGTGGCTCCAGATATCACATTTATATCAAGGTACCTATATCTTTCCTTTTAACAGGAAAATAGAAGGCTTCGCAGTAGTCTTTGTTCTGGACTTTCCTTTAGATCCTATTAGCCAGAACTGGGAGATATGGCAATTCATAGCAAGGGAGCTGGGAAATTGGGGAATATTATTGGCTTAGACCAAACAGAATTCATATATTGGAGCTGGGCACATTGCAGCTCAGGGGGAAAAAAGTCAGGGTTTAGTTACCTAATGTGATACTGTGATTTATTATAAGAAATACATATTTGGTCTTTGTCCCCATTTCTGGCACACAACTCAAAACCCTTGGAATTTCCTGTGTTGAGAGTTTATCACTCTTTGTTATGTTACTGAGGCAACTTTTGGAAAACACCTCAGGATGGGGGCTGGCCAATGGAGCCTATCTTGCCATGGTTGCTCCATGGTTGCCAATGGGGCCTGATTTTGATTAAAGGGTTAGAACTTTCACTCCTCACCCCTCTCCCAGTCCCCACCTCCCTGCCCCCCACCCTGACCTCAGGGGAGGGGAGACAGGCTGGAGGTGGAATCAATCGCAATGGCCAATAATTTAATCAGCCATGCCTATGTAATGAAGCCCCCATAAAAACCCAAGAGTACAGGGTTCAGAGACTTTCAGGGTTGATGAACATGTGGACATCAGGAGACACCGGGAGAATGGTGTGCCTGGGGAGGACACGGGAGTTCTGCACTCTGCTCACACACCTTGCTCTATGCATCTCTCCCACCTGGCTTTTCCGGAGTTATATCCTTTCATAATAAAGTGGTAATACAGTAAATAAAATGTTTCTCTGAGTTCTGTTAGCCAATCTGGCAAATCCACCAAACCCAAGAAGAGAGTCCTAGGAATCACTGATTTATAGCCAGTTGGTCAGAAGCACAGGTAACCTGGCCATGTAACTGGCATCTGAAGTGGGGGGGGGGATAGTGGGAGGGGGGACTCATGGTGAGGGGGGGGTGCTCATGGTGAGGGTAGTCATATGGGACTGAACACTTAACCTGTGAGATCCAAACTATATCCAGGCAGATGGTGATAGAACTGAGTTGAATTGTTGGATGCCCAGTTGGTGTCCCCAGAGAAGTGCGGGTGCAGGTAACCCACATTGGAATGGAGTCTCAGAACCATTTTCCCAAGCAAGAGGTAGGTATGGCTAAAGGGCAAGTAACCAGAGAAGTCTGACTTGACACAGGCTTGTGGTATTAAATTTAAGAATATTTGTAGGGTCGCCTGGGTGGCTTAGTCATTTGAGCATCTGACTCTTGGTTTCAACTCAAATCATGATCTAACAGTTCATGGGTTCGAGCCCTGTGTTGGGCTCCATGCCAACAGTGCGGAGCCTGCTTGGAATTCTGTCCCTCTCTGACCCTCCCCCACTTGTGTGTGCATGCGTGTGCTCTCTCTCTCTCTCTCAAAATAAATAAATACGCTTAAAAATTGTTTAAAAAAAGAATATTTATAAAGTGCCTAGTGCAGTGTCAGACTTATAAGTAGTGTTTAATACATTATACCCATCATTATCAATAAAATATAAATTGTTGGGGGGCCTGAGCGGCTCAGTCAGTTGAGTTGCACTGACAGTGCAGAGGCTGCTTGGGATTCTCTCTCTCTCTCTCTCTCTGCCCCTCCCTAGCTTGTTCTCACTCTCTTAAAATAAATCAATAAAAACTTTAAATATATATATATATATATATATATATATATATAGCCAAAGTTGGTTGATCATGCCCTATAGATAATTAAATATAGTAGTTAGAAAGTGATAAAATTGATAGCACAACTCAGCTGTACTGATTTCTGCGTGTCCCCTACCCCCACCAGCATAGGACTTATTCTCATTCATTCTTTCAGGCACAAATATCAAGTACCAACTTTGCATCAGGTGTAAGGCCAGGTACAGGCAATAATCCCTCTCCCTGACTCCCTAGGCCTCAGAAATTTAATTCCCATACCTTTTGTGCTCATGTTCTCTGGCTGGAACCTCAGGTCCAAGCTCCTGCAGACCCCTGGATCTTCCCTTTCCCCGCCAAAGTCAGAAACCACAAGAATGGTTTCAACTTAAGGGCAGCACGGTAATTCGTGCCACATCCACACCTTCCTTTTTGGATTTTGAGATTCCCCAGAACATAAATGCGAATGAAGCAGACACCCAAAGAGCTAGCAGGGAACTCTTCACAAAGCGCACACTTTTCACGAGCACCAAAACCGGGAGCTTCCCCAGATTCTGTCGACGCCTTATGACTGAATTCAAACGTTTGTCCTGCAAGGGCTGTTCATAAGCAGACCTTCTGTGCTGGACCCCAAGAACACGTTCCAGAGCACATCCTCAGTTTCATCAGCAGTGAGGTCCTCAAAGCGGGCCTCATCCTCCATTAATAATGGGGTTAGAACCCATAACGTGGCTGTTCACAGTGCCAGGCCCTGTTCTAGGCACTTTATATACATTCTCTCATTTAATCTTCCTGCACTGCCAGATGGGTACTATTATCTCTAGTTTACAGTTGAGCAAACTGAGGCCCAGAAAGGGTAATTTACCTGAGGTCACACAGCGAGTTGATGGCAAAGCCACAGCTGAAACCCGAGCCTCCAATATCTAATCCCAAATACTGCCTCTGGGGCTATATGGCCCCTCATTACATGCATTCTCTGGAATAATGTTCCTGCTTCGAATCTTTTTTTTGCCATCTGAGTGGAAGTTTTCTAGAGAAAGATAGTATTCCTTAAGCTAGGAGTGTGGATTTCGGCCACCTGTATTTTCTATAATCGCATTTCTAGAAATGACCAAATTGCTTTTTCTTTCCCTTCCTGTACCTCACCACCAGCACCTCCATTTTGCTCTCCTTTTTTGCCACAGAAGAAGCTATGGGAGGTAGCGTTAGAATGAGCTTGACGACGGAATTGCAAAGAATCAATGAAGTGCTGTCCACCCCATCTAAACCGTCTCTACAGGAAGAGACCCTGCCAGTACCAAGGACGCATCTGGGAGAGTATTGTGGAGAGAGAGGTAAGAATAAGGATGGGAATTGCCAATAGGCTGAAAAACGACCTATTTAAATCTGGTAAATATTGGGAAGAAGAGAAATGAAACACATCCTGAAATGGAGATGGGCAGACCCGTTTCCCTTTACTTCATTCCTGATGCAGAGATTACACAACAGCAGCATGACCTCACTTGGAGCCTGGGCAGTGCCATGTGGAGAGAGGGAGGGGAACCAATTCACTGTGTCCTATGCTCAGCTGAACCGTTGCTACCTACTTGGTCTGACCAAACTTCAAGCACAGCCTCCTTTCCCTTCCAGTGCACTAGGAAACTGAAGGGAAGCCCCTATACCAGGTGACTCCTGAAAGATTTCTGAAATTGTACCCTGCACGCCGTCTCATCCCGTTGTGCTTTACGCCAATGCTGTGTCAGAAAACCAGGGCTCACCTCAGGGTCAACACAGAACAGAAATACCCAGCAGATATGCTAACACTCTCTAGCCTCACACAGAAGTTCGCTCTATCATGAAATTTGAATCCAAGAGTTCTTGCAAGAAAATTTGGCCCTGCTGCTCCTGCAGGTCCCAGTGGTAAGGGCTGAAGGAGTCCACGAAGGGTTCACCATCGAGTTGCTCTTTCCTCTTTTTCTCTCTCTTACTCACATCCTGCAAAGGTTTGATTTTTAATAATTTGCCTAAGCTTTACTGATCCATTCTCCAGAGCTCTAGAAACACTATCTAGAGTACCATTGAAACAAAAATGATGAAAATGATAATAGACAACACTTACCGAGTACTTTTTGTATGTGAAGTAATGTTCTAAGCATTTTAAGTAGATTACCTTATTTATACATTATAAGAGTATGACAAGCTGGGTACTATTAATATGCTTGTTTTCCAGATAAGAAAGCTGAGGTATAAAGAAATTCATCAACTTGTCAATGCCACACCACAAATAAGAGGAAGAACTGGGATTTGGATGAAGGCAGTCTAGCTCCAAAGCTTCCCTTTTAGCCATTACTCTATCCGTATAATGGATGAAGTGTTTGACCTCAGAGAAAATTTCAAGTATATGTAGTTTTCTTTGCTGACATGAATCATATAATTTTAAACATCCAATAGTGGTTGCTAGTGGAAACTATTGGAAGCCTGTTCAGTACTAAACCCAGTCATTAACTAGCCACTCTTGAAGCCAGGCTGTGTTTAGCCCTCCCCCAGCAGGGAAGAAACAAATTTTATTGAGAAGGTGTCAAAGTCACACAGCTAGTAAACCATGGGGCCAAGGTTCAAGCCTGTGCCTAGCACGTGGCCTTCAACAAATATTTATTGAGCAATGAATAAATGAATGCATAAAGAAAATGAAAATGTGAGCAAGAAGGCAGGCAGGCAGGCAGGCAGGGCTGTGTAGCCCAAAAGTTCATGCTCCATCCTTTGTACTGGTGGTTTTAAATTGTGTGCCACAAAGGCCTCAGGTAATGTGAGGAGGGGTAGTGTGGAATAGCTAGCTACCTGTGAGACTGGAGCCCCAGGCCTCCTATCCCTGCTCCAATCAGAGAATCTCTGCCTCTATATGTGTTAGGTACTGGACGGCAGGTGTCACCAAAAATAGTAGGGAGACCCAAGTATCTATCCCTCCACTGAAGAAAACATTAAGCTGGCAAAAATAATCAGAATGAGGAATGTAATTAAAAAAAAAAAAAGATTTGCGAAAACCAGGGAAGTGCTTAATGAAGCAGCTGCTGCTAATTTTGGTAAAAGCATGTGGCATTTTTCTTGCCCACCTACGATCCCCCCCATTCCCTAGGTTGGCCCATGGACATGTTGATGGTTAACTCCCATTCCTCGTGGTTCGGTTTGCTGATGCCAGAGGGGCAATTCAAACTTTGTTATCAAAGAACTGTAGTTGTGCATTTTGACCTGTCGGTTCCCTGACTCACTTGCTCAGAGGCTGCCTTTGTTTTGACCCTCTCGGAATTTTCTCAGGGATGGAATGGCCTTCTGGGCAGCATTCATTGAAAGGATGTAAAGGCATTTTACTACTGACAGTCACCTGGGGCAAAGGATGGAGAATGGGACAAGCAGCTGACAGACCAAAAATTTGGGAAAGAGTAGCCTGAGGAGGAAGATAACTGAAGGTAAAAGGCTTGGAAGGGTTTCCAGGTAAGCCAGGGAATCTGGAGGTCAATATGCATGCCCAAGTCTGAATATATATACTCAGAAAAAGTGAGGTGATCTGATCTTTGGGTTCTTTGTGAGAGTTAAGACAGTTGTAGATGGTCTGGCTAAGCACTGAAGGACTGTAGTTCACAAACAATCTGCAAAGACTGCAAATACCACAAAGTCTTTTCTGTTTTGTTTTCTTTTTGGTTCCAAACACTTAAGGAAATATCTCTCAGGTTCCTGGATGAATGCTGAGATAATGGAAGTGAGACTTGCATGACCACAGATGACAAGAAATGTATGCAAAATCATTTGGAAAAGTCACTAAATAAGTAGATGATTGTAACTCACAATAAGAAACAATAGCACATCATGGGAAGGGGAAAGAATATGATTTCTGGAGTTATCACTTTAAAATACTCAAAATGTCAAGTTTTCAACAAAAGTTTAGCAGCACGCCAAGAAACAGGAAACTATGGTGCATTCACAGGAAAAAGAAAATAAAGTGACAGAAATGGTCTCTGAGGAAGCCCAGACAGACAGATTATCTTGAAGATGCTCAAGTCAACTATCTTGAAGATGTTCAAAGAACTAAAGGAAACCAGGAGAATGATGTCTCAACAAATAGAGAATATCAATCAATAATAAAATGAACCAAATAAAAATTCTGGAGCTTGAAAGTACAATAGCTAAAATGAAAAATTCACTAGAGATGTTCAGCAGAAGATCCGACAGGAAGGAGAATCGGGTAACTTGGAGATTGGTCCATTAAAATTATCCAGTCTGAAAAGCATAAAGAAAAAAGAAAGAAGAAAAGTGAACAGACCTAAAGGGACATGTGGGACATCATCAAAAGTACCAACATGCACACTATGGGAATCTCAGACAGGAGAGGAAAGAGAGAAAGAGGCAAAAAAAAAAAAAAAAAAAAATTGAAGAATTAATGTCCCAAGAGTCCCAAACTGATAAAAAACATGAATCTACACCTCCAAAACGTTCAATGAGGCTCAGGTAGGATAAAGTCAAAGGCATCCACACTGAGATACATTGTTAATCCAATTGTCAAAAGACAAACATAGTCTTCAAAGCAGCAACAGAGAAGCAACTAGTCATGTGCAAAGGATCCTCAATATAATAACAGCTCGTTTCTCATCAGAAACCACAGAGGCCAGAGGACAATGAGGTAACATATTTAAAGTAGTGAGAAAAAGAAAAAGAAACCCTCTCACCCAATAATTCTATACCTGGCAATAGTATCCTCCAAAAGTGAAAGAGAAATTAAGATATTCACAGATGAACAAAAACTGAGGGAGTTTATTGCTAGTTGACCTGCCTTAGAGGATATACCAAAGGGAGTCTTTCAGAATGAAATGAAAGGACACTAGATAGTAACTCAAAACCATATGAAGAAATGAAGAACATCAGCAAAGGTAACTACCTAGGCAAATATGAAAACCAGTATTACTGTATTTTTTGGTTTGTAATTCCTCTTTCCTTTCCTATATGATTTAAAATACAAATGCTGTGGATATTATTTCATTTTATGGAATCACTAAGTTCTTTGTCTCCCCTCATTGTCTAATAATTTCCTCTCCCTCTTTTTTTTAAGCTTCATTATTTTCCACAATTTTATGTTCCATATCACCTATTCTCTCTTCTTCTTCTTCAATTCCCATTGTGACTGTATCCAGTCAGTATTACATCTTAGTTATAGTATTTTTTAAAATTTCAGCCTGACTATTTTAGGTCTTTGACCTCTGAAGCAATGTTTCTCTGGTGTCTTCTATACTTTTTTCAAGGCCAGCTATTAGTCTTATGACTGCTGTTCTAAATTCTTGTTCATATATATTGCTTATAACTGTTTTGATCAAGTCCCTTGGCTGTGATTTCTTCTTGACCTTTCTTTTGGGGAGAATTCCTCGGTCTTGTCATATTGGCTAAGTTTCTGTCCTTTGCATGTTTTAAAATTTTGTTATGTTTCCTGCATCTCAGAGTACTACTATATTAAAAAGGGCCATACACTGTCCAGGGCTGGCACTTTAGGAAGTGTTTCTGGTGTGTGCTGTGTGCACTCTGCTGTTGAGTTTTGAATATTCTTTCTCACTGGTCAGTGCTCTACAGAGCTCCTCTTGCAGTGGGGAATGTTTAGACCTTTAACTAACCAGATATAAATAACATAACTGATCAAGAATTTAGAATAATAGTCATAAAATTAATCACTGGGCCTGAAAAAAGCATAGAAGACAGCAGAGAATCTATTGCTGCAGAGATCAAGGGACTAAACAATAGTCGTGATGAATTAAAAAATGTTATAAATGAAGTGCAAAATAAAATGGAGGTGACCACAGTGCAGATTGAAGAGGCAGAGGGGAGATTAGGTCAATTAGAAGATAAAATTATGGAAAAAGAGAAAGCTAAAAAAAATAGAGATAAAACAATCCATGATCACGAGGGGGAGAATTAGAGAACTAAGTGATTCAAACAGAACATTATCTGTTATCATAGGAATTCCAGAAGAGAGAGAGAGAGAAAGGGGCTGAAGGTGTTCTTGAACAAATCATAGCTGAGAAAACTTCCCTGATCTGGGGAAGGAAACAGGCATTGAAATCCAAGAGACACAGAGAACTCCCTTCAGACGTAACTTGAATCGATCTTCTGCATATCAGAGAAATTGGCAAAATACAAGGATAAAGAGAATTCTGAAAGCAGCTAGGGATAAACAAGCCTTAACATACAAAGGTAGACACATAAGGGTAGTAGCAGACCTATTTACTGAAACTTGGCACGACAAAAAGGAATGGCAGGAAATCGTCAATGTGATGAAGAGAAAAAACATGCAGCCGAGAATCCTTTATCCAGCAAGACTGTCATTCAGAATAGGAGAGATAAAGATTTTCCCAAAGAAACAAAAACTGAAGGAATTCATCACCACTAAACCAGCCCTACAAAAGATCCTAAGGGGGATTCTGTGAGTGAAATGTTGCAAGGACCACAAAATACCAGAGACATCACTACAAGCATGAAACCTACAGATAACACAATGACTCTAAACCCATATCTTTCGATAATAACACTGAATGTAAATGGACTAAATGCTCCAACCAAAAGACATAGGGTATCAGAATGGATTAAAAAAAAAACAAGACCCATCTATTTGCTGTCTATAAGAGACTCATTTTAGACCTGAGGACACCTTCAGATGGAAAGTGAGGGGATGGAGAACTATCTATCATGCTACTGGAAGTCACAAGAAAGCTGGAGTAGCCATACTTATATCAGACAAACTAGACTTTAAATTAAAAGCTGTAACAAGAGACGAAGAAGGGCATTATATAATAATTACAGGGTCTATCCATCAGGAAGAGCCAACAATTATAAATGTCTATGCACCGAATACAGGAGCCCCCAAATATATAAAACAATGAATCACAAACATAAGCAACCTTATTGATAAGAATGTGCTAATTGCAGGGGACTTTAATATTCCACTTACAACAATGGATAGATCATCTAGACAGAGAATCAGTAAAGAAACAATGGCCCTGAATGATACATTGGATCAGATGGACTTGACACATATATTTAGAACTCTTCATCCCAAAGCAACAGAATAGACTTTCTTCTCAAGTGTGCATGGAACATTCTCCAAGATAGATCACATGCTGGGTCACAAAACAGCCCTTAATAAGTATAAAAGAATTGAGATCATACCATGTACACTTTCAGATAACAATGCTATGAAACTTGAAAGCAACCACAGGAAAAAGTCTGGAAAATCTCCAAAAGCATGGAGGTTAAAGAACATCTTACTAAAGAATTAATGGGTCAACCAGGCAATTACAGAAGAAATTAAAAAATATATGGCAACAAATGAAAATAAAAATACAACAATCCAAACACTTTGGGATGCAGCGAAGGCAGTCCTGAGAGGAAAATACATTGCAATCCAGGCCTATCTCAAGAAACAAGAAAAATCCCAAATGCAAAATCTAACAGCACACCTAAAGGAACTAGAAGCAGAACAGCAAAGACATCCCAAACCCAGGAGAAGAAGAAAGATAAATAATAAAAATCAGAGCAGAAATAAACAATATAGTATCCAAAAAACAGTAGAGCATATCAATGAAACCAAGAGTTGGTTTTTTGAAAACAAAAAACAAAAAACAAAATTGATAAACCTCTAGTCAGGCTTCTCAAAAAGAAAAGGGAGATGACCCAAATAGATAAAATCATGAATGAAAGTGGAATTATTACAACCAATCCCTTAGAAATATAAGCAATTATCAGGGAATACTATGAAAAATTATATGCCAACAAACTGGACAACCTGGAAGAAATGGACAAATTCCTAAGCACCCACACACTTCCAAAACTCAAACAGGAAGAAATAGAAAACTTGAACAGACCATAACCAGTGAAGAAATTGAGTCAGTTATCAAAAATCTCCCACCAAAGAAGAGTCCAGGACCAGATGGCTTCCCTGGGGAATTCTACCAGACATTTAAAGCAGAGATAATACCTATCTTTCTCAAGCTGTTCCAAAAAATAGAAAGGGAAGGAAAACTTCCAGACTCATTCTATGAAGCCAGCATTACTTTGATTCCCAAACCAGACAGAGACCCAGCAAAAAAAGAGAACTACAGGCCAATATCCCTGATGAATATGGATGCAAAAATCTTCAACAAGATATTAGCAAATCAAATTTAACAGCATATAAAAAGAATTATTCACCATGATCAAGTGGGATTCATTCCTGCGCTTCAGGGCTGGTTCAATATTCACAAATCAATCAATGTGATACGTCACATTAATAAAAGAAGAGATAAGAACCATATGATCCTGTCAATAGATACAGAAAAAACATTTGACAAAATTCAGCGTCCTTTCTTAATCAAAACCCTCAAGAAAGTCGGGATAGAAGGAAAATACTTAAACAGCATAAAAGCCATTTATGAAAAGCCCACAGCTGGGGCACCTGGGTGGCTTAGTCGGTTGAGCATCTAACTTTGGCTCAGGTCATGGTCTCATGGTTCGTGAGTTTGAGCCCCACATCAGGCTCTGTGCTGTTAGCTCAGAGCCTGGAGCCTGCTTTAGATTCTGTGTCTCCCTCTCTCTCTGCCTCTGCTCTGCTCACACTCTGTCTCTGTCTCTCAAAAAAAGTGAATAAACATTTAAAAAATATTTAAAAAAAAGGCCCATAGCTAATATCATCTTCAATGGGGAAAAACTGAGAGCTTTCCCCTGAGATCAGGAACACAACAGGGATGCCCACTCTCAGCACTGTTGTTTAACATAGTGTTGGAAGTCCAAGCATCAGCAATCAGACAAAAAAATGAAATCAAAAGCATCAAAATTGGCAAAGATGAAGTCAAACTTTCACTTTTCTCAGACAATATGATATTCTACATGGAAAACCAGACAGACTCCACCAAAAGTCTACTAGAGCTGATACATGAATTCAGCAAATTTTCAGGGTACAAAATTAATGTACGGAAATTGGTTGCATTTTTATATACCAATAATGAAACAACAGAAAGAAAAATAAAGAAACTAATCCCATTCACAATTGCACCAAGAATCACAAAATACCTAGGAATAAACCTAACCAAAGATGTAAAAGATCTTTATGCTGAAAACTATATAAAGCTTATGAAGGAAATTGAAGAAGATACAAAGAAATGGAAAAACATTCCATGCTCATGGATTGGAAGAATAAATATTGTTAAAATGTCAATACTACCCAAGGCAATCTACACATTCAATGCAATCCCAATCAAAATTACACCAGCATTCTTCTCAAAGCTAGAACAAATAATCCTAAAATTTGTATGGAACCACAAAAGACCCCGAATAGCCAAAGTAATATTGAAGAAGAAAACCAAAGCGGGAAGCATCACAATCCCAGACTTTAGCCTTTACTACAAAGCTGTAATCATCAAGACAGTATGGTACTGGCACAAAAACAGACACATAGGCCAATGGAATAGAATAGAGACTCCAGAATTGAACCCACAAACGTATGGCCAACTAATCTTTGACAAAGCAGGAAAGAGTATCCAATGGAAAAAAGACAGTCTCTTTAACAAATGGTGCTGGGAGAACTGGACAGCAACATGCAGAAGAATGAAACTAGACCACTTTCTTACACCATACACAAAAATAAACTCAAAATGGATAAAGGACCTGAATGTGAGACAGGAAACCATCCAAACCCTAGAGGAGAAGCAGGCAAAGACCTCTTTGACCTCAGCTGCAGCAATTTCTTGCTGGACACATCTCCAAAGGCAAGGGAATTAAAAGCAAAAATGAACTATTGGGACCTCATCAAGATAAAAAGCTTCTGCACTGCAAAGGAAACAATCAACAAAACTAAAAGGCAACGAATGGATTGGCAAAGTTATTTGCAAATGACATATTGGATAAAGGGCTAGTATCCAAAATCTATAAAGAACTCACCAAACTCCACACCCGAAAAACAAATAATCCAGTGAAGAAATGGGAAGAAGATATGAATAGACACTTTTCTAAAGAAGACATCCAGATGACCAACAGGCACATGAAAAGATGCTCAATGTCACTCCTCATCAGGGAAATACAAATCAAAACCACACTGAGATGCCACCTCATGCCAGTCAGAGTAGCTAAAATGAACAAATCAGGAGACTATAGAAGGCTGGCAAGGATATGGAGAAATGGGAACCCTCTTGCACTGTTGGTAGGAATGCAAACTGGTGCAGCTGCTCTGGAAAACAGTGTGGAGCTTCCTCAAAAAATTAAAAATAGATCTACCCTATGACCCAGCAATAGCACTGCTAGGAATTTACCCAAGAGATACAGGAGTGCATAGGGGTACATGTACCCCAATGTTTATAGCAGCACTCTCAACAATAGCCAAATTATGGAAAGAGCCTAAATGTCCATCAACTGACAAATGGATAAAGAAGGTGTGGTTTATATATACAATGGAATACTACTCGGCAATGAGAAAGAATGAAATCTGGCCATTTGTAGCAATGTCGGTGGAACTGGAGGGTATTACGCTAAGTGAAATAAGTCAGGCAGAGAAAGACAGATACCATATGTTTTCACTCATATGTGGATCCTGAGAAACTTAACAGAAGACCATGGGGGAGGGGAAAGGGGGGAAAAAAGAGAGAGGCAGGGAGGCAAGCCATAAGAGACTCTTAAATACTGAGAACAAACTGAGGGTTGGTGGGGGGTGGGGAAGAGGAGAAAGTGGGTGATGGGCATTGAGGAGGGCACTTGTTGGGATGAGCACTGGGTGTTGTATGGAAACCAATTTGACAATAAATTACATTTAATATAAAAAAAAGAAATGAGAGGAAATCAAAATGGCACACAAGAGAAAAAATGAAAGAAGAATTTAGAGGTTCTCTGGCTCATCCTGCCAAAAGAAGCAAAGATTGTCTTTCACTGGATCTGACATGTAGCCCATGGGCAAAATGAGGCTACTCCAAACAGAAATTCAGCCCATATAAGGCTTTTGCCCAAAATATAATATAAATGTGAAGCATTATCTAAGTAATAGGTATGACCCAGGAGCTTGATATGGTCTGAGCACCTTCCCCACTATTGCTACTGTGAAACTGATGCCTGTTGCCACATAGCAGCCCAGGACTTCCCTATGTGTGATCAGCAAAGCACTCATGCCACGATGTTTGTGGTTATAACACACACAAGGACTGCTGTGGTCAAATATGTTTAGAAATACTGGGTTAAGAGGAGTTCAAGAAATGTCTTTATTGCAGGACACCTTGTTGTTATATATCATGCATATAGACTGAGTCCTCAGGAGGTGGTGATAGCATGAATACTTCCCCAATTTTTTATGAAAGAATCTGTTATTTGGGAGATGGGGGCTTCAGGGAACATCCTTTAGGAAAGAGCTAAACATAGTATGGAGGTTTTCTATACCTCACGTTCTTCATGACCACAGATGGGGCGATGGCATTTAGGGTTGCTGTGTAATAACCTGAGTGACATACCTGGCCCAGTGCCTGAGCAAGCACTTAATGCTTTGCAGATTTGATTATAAGATCTAAGTGCCAAGGAATAATTCAATAGACTTTTTTGTCCTGTTTAATGTCAAACAGGAGAACACAGATTTTGAAGCTAGATAGACCTAGACTCAAATCCTTATTTCTCACCGCTAATTATGGATTTTAATAAGTTCTACAAAACACCTGCACAGCCACATCTAGGTTAGTGTTACTGAATAACAGGGGATACTAACCCAGACAAGATGACATATAGAACTATCACAGTCTTCTCTTGTCAGCTTGGCACTCACACACATCTTAAACCATACTTAATCTCCAAGTAAAGACAATAAAGTCATACTACCATATGATACAGTTATCTCAAATACAACCAGTAAAGTGCTAATCCATTCCAAGGAGAGTTAAGATCCTTGGGTGATATTTACTCTTCTCCTTTGATATCCTATAATTTTAATACTGTGGTATAAAATTAACTATTACAGGGCACCTGGGTGGCTCAGTCGGTTAAGTGTCTGACTTCAGCTCAGGTCATAAGCTTGCTGTTTGGGAGTTTGAGCCCCACATCGGTCTCTCTGCTGTCAGCACACAGCCTGCTTTGGATCCTCTGTCCCCCTCTATCTCTGCCCCTCCCCTGCTTGTGCTGTCTCTCCCAAAATAAATAAACTTTAAATAAATAAAATTAACTATTACTAATATATCTTAGGTTAGATGATAAGGAGATAAGAGCTTAAACAACTTGTATAACCTGTCTGAGGTCATCTGTAAAATGGGTTTATAATACCTATGCAGGGTTATTTGCTAATTCATTCAGCAATCATTTGGACTAATCAGTACAAACTGTGTAGTATACAGTATTGAACTACACATGGTTTTTGCCCCTGACTAGCACATAAGACAATGAGATAAGGTCTATCAAGAGTTTGGGCCTAGACCAGAGTAATACTTGAGAAACTTTAGCTGACTTCCCCTTTCTCCAGGAATGGGAAAGGCACAGTTCTCAGAATAACCAATGGTAGATGGTGTCTCCTCACTCCACCTAAAGGGACCATTCATCCTGCAGTAGAAAACCCAGGAAACTTCTTCTGAATCCAAAGAAATCACCATGCCAGGGAATTTGGAGGAGATCGAGAGTTTCCACATTTCTGTGGATATGTGCAGTGCTCTGTGTTTAAGGACAATGCACTAAGATGACTCAGTAGTTCCTCTTAAACCCCAGTGTCCATAGCAACCAGACATTCCACAGGCTTTGATTAAAAACAAAAACAAACAAAAAAACAGAATCATCAACTCAGGTATGAGGAGACGTTTAGCAATTAAAATCTGGTTTCGTAAACTATTTGAATATTTACAATCATTAACATTTTTCCAGAGTATTAAGTCTTCAGTAAACATCATACATTTAAGAGCTCCTCATAATGTTATATCATAATGGTTTAGAATAGAGGTCATGGAAGAATCAGAAAATTCACTTTTCTAGAAATGCCAACTGCTTCATCATTGTTTTACCGGAAGGCAATTTACCCACAGTCTCTTGCAAAATTGATTTTTCCCATCTCTACCTTGTCATTTGTAGGCACAAGGGCATGAGGAGTCAAATATTTGCCAACTTCAAATGATCCATTTTCTACCACTTTCTTTCCAATAAACAACAGAACACATGATGGACCTTCCAATCCTTCTGTGCATTTTCTCAGACATTTTCAATGTAAGACCAAGACATACAGACCAAAACAAACCTAGAATATTTATATTTGTTTGTGTATTTCCTTTAGTCTGTGAAATACAAGCTGATCCAATTCCATTCTTTGAACTTGAAATTATGTACATGCCTTAGAGAAAAACAATTCACCAGCCACAATAGCCAAAGCTTATGGTTAACAGAGCTGTGGGGAGTCAAGAAGATGAGTAAGACAAGACCAAAACAATTTTTAAAAAAGATGGACATCCACAAGCTTGTACACCACATACACATAACTCTTATAACTCTTACCACAAAAATTCTGAGGCTTCCTAGAATTTGTCCTGGTACACTTCTTAGTAAAAATGAATTATGGAAGAGAATCCTTCTTACCAAAAAGAATTACTTGTTCATTCAATAAACACCTAGTGAGTGTCTACTCTGTACCAGGCACTCAGTTACAGCTGTGAAACTGACAGACACAGTCCCCACTGGTCTAGGAGCTTTCAGGCCACTAGGGAACATGTAAGTGGGCAGACGATTCTGGGATATTTGTGGCGTCATAATAGAGGCCACTCACAGGTTGTGAGAGTACCAGGAGGGACACCTAACTTAGACTTGGACTTCCTTGAATGTGGGCCGCTCCAATCTGAGACCTAAAAAATAAGGTGTCTGATAAGTACTAAGAGTGTTGAGGACAGGGGTAAGGTCCCAAGTAAAAGGGGACAGCATGTGTAGAGACCTGAGAAAGAGTGACCACAGAATGTTGAAAGTATTAAAGATCAGTTTAGCTGGGGCTTGGGACCCCTGTCTCTTTTAAGGCTAACACCAGCATTGGCTCATGTCCCATAGATTGTTGGGGGTGGGGGGAGCTGGAGGGAGAGTACAGTGGTGCTAAGAGTCATGATCTAAGCAGCCATGCCTGGACAGGACCTCAAAACCATCTAAACCATACGTATTATAACCATGTAAATTTGTCCCAATCTAAATGAACATATTTAGGAATGTTTCAAGATCCTCTGAGAGGAGCTACACATAGGTCTGTGCTTTCCCAGACAAATTTTCAATTTTAAATACAGTAGGCAGGTGGGATGAAACATCCAAGGGACGGGTGCTGGAAATTGGACCTGAGGAAACAGCACTGTCCCCAGGCTCAAAAAGACTGGGTTCTACATACAAGTTCAGGCCCCTGTGGATCGTCAGATGTGGCACATACCACTCACTCATTTATTCAAACGTTTGGAGGCTCTTACATACACCATAAACTGTGCTGGAGGCTAGTAGCCAAAGGAGGAGACAAAGTCCTTACCCTCAGGGAACTCCAAATCTACATAGGGAGGCAAGCAATGCAGAAGATTATGCTACCTTGTAATCCCCTTCTTGGATAGTGTGGCATCATAATAGAGGTATTTTTAGACCAATACTAAAAAATAGTATGGAAACCTATGGGAGTCCACAGAAGGGACCCTAACCTAGGGAGGGGCAAAGAGGTGATGCTGCTTGAGTGGAGCCCTAAGAGAAGAGTACTTGGGTGAAGAAGCCGGGAAAGGTCATTCCTGGCAGATGGAGCTGTAGGTGCTAAGGTACAGGGCAGGGGCAAATTCAGATAGCAGCAAGGATTTCAGCATGGCAAGTGTGTCCGGTGAGGATGGGATTGGGAGGAAGAGGAACTTCCGCAGTAGCCAATTGCCAAGCCATGAAGAATTCTGTGTGTCATGTTAAAGGATTCGCATGAGGTGGGAGAGGAAAAATAGTCCAGGATAACTCCAGGACCATGACCTGGATGACTAGAGGGAGAGGGTCCCAGTAACCAAGAAAGAAAAGCAGATTGAATGAAGAGCTAAGAACAACCAGGTTATATTGAGTATAAGGCGCCTGTTGGAAATCCAAGTAAAATACTCCTGGAGATAGATCAGTAGACACCCTCACATATCTGCCATTCTACAGGTCAGGACTGGAGAGAGATTTAAGAGTCACCTGCAGAGAGGAGACAGATCACTGAAGCTACACTGGGGGTAAGGTTGCACAGAGAGAGTATGGACAGTAGAAAGAAAAGAGGCCCAAGGAGAGTGTTCAAAAAACCCACTTAAATGGCAGATGGAGGAAATAGAGCCTACCAAGGAGACGGAGAAGGGACAAGTTGAGATGTTGGAGGGAAACCAGGACACAGAGGAGCCCTGGGAATCAAGGAGGAGATGAGTTTTAAGAAGGTAGGAGGGATTCTGTTGGCCAAAGGCAGCTGAGAGGTCAACTAGGATAGAACAATTTGGAGGTTGTTAGTGAAGTTGGCAAGAGTGGATGCCATGGGATGGCAAGCAGAAGCTGAACACCAATGGTTCATAAATGAATGTGAGGTGACACAAAGAAGCCACAATGAACACACACAGGTGTGTTTTTAGGAAGCAAGCCTGGGAAGAGAGAGAGAGAGAGAGAGAGAGAGGTTTGTAGCTGGGGTGAAACTTCAGGTCAAGAGATATTTGCGGGGAGGGATGCCAGGAGGATTGAGAGAGACAATGTATTGATTTCAGCTGCACATTTTAAACTGCAAACCTTAGTTATTTCTTAAAACCTATCTCCCAGCCGCCCGGCAGCAACCTGGTTTGGATGTCACAGTGAGACGCTGGCACTGGGGAAACCATGTTGAAGGGAAAAGAATCCAGCAGCCTGAGAAGAGAAGTAAGTAGGCGAGTAAAGACATTTGTTCTTTGTGACATACCTTTCTTCCAACTCCGATTTTCAGCTAATCACTTTCTGGTGGGACTTTGATGTTTTTCTGTTTCAACCTACTTGGACTCTCTTCAACACTGACAGGCTTCACACTCATTTCCTTTTGTGGTGGCTAGACCTAGAAAGTGGTCTCTTCACATGGTGACGAAAGGGCACTGACGCACTGAGATCTCGCAGAACTCACCAGAAACTGTAGATGTTCCCAGGTGGAAGTCGGAGGGGGAGGGAGGCCAGAAGGGGGAGAGAAGGGAGAGAAAGAGGATGGTGAGGAGAGAAGACAGGGAACAGAAAATGAGAGGTCATTTTAAACTCCAGGTAAGGATGGAATAAAGGAAGGGAGGGAAGACGGAAGGGCAAGGAGAGAGGATAGGTCAGGTTAACCTAGGGAAGCGCGTGGATAGTTTTATTCTATGCAGGTATTTTCTGCCCATTTCCTCAGCAAACATGTATTGACTAGTCACTCTGGGCCAGGCACTGTGTTTGACACTGTGAGTACTCCTGTGGTAAATTCCACGTCGGTGACAAGCATAAGACCCCAAGAGAACAATTCACCAATCCTGGGGGGAACCACACAAGTTCCCTGAGTAGCCATCTGTCCTCTGAGCTAAAGGGCCAGTAGGAGTTACCAGTCACAGAGAGTGAGCTCTGAGAGAACAGCCAGGCAAAGGAGAGTGATGGGAAGTTAGGGATGTTGAGGGGTGAGGATTGCCTGCAAGGCAGGTGAGAGAAAGGACCACAGGTTAGCATGGAAAAGTAAATAGGGACCAAATTAAACAGGGCTCTTGTGACATGTTAAGGTTGGGACTTACCTTAAGCCTAGAAGGGTTTTAAACATGGGAGTAGCTTAATCTTTACCTTCTTTTAAAAAAAAAAAAAAAAGTTATTTATTTTGTGTGTGTGTGTGTGTGAGAGAGAGAGAGAGAGAGAGAGAGAGAGAGAGAGAGCGCACCAGCAAGAGAGGGAAAAAGAATCCCAAGTAGGCTCCAAGGTATCAGCACAGAGCTGGACACAGGGCTCGAACTCACAAACCCAGATGACCTGAACCTAAGAGTCAGACACTTAACCAACTGAACCAACCAGGTGCCCCTAATCATCTTTACATTAAAAAAAAATAATTTGAAGCGAAAAAACCTGCAGGCAAATATTGAACTCTGGTTAATGATAAGGATGCACAAATTATTTAGGAGGATGTTGGTGACTAAAAGGAAGACTGATGGATGACCAGAAGGCTAGCTAGATGTGGGACAAATATAGCGAAAGGGTAATGGCAAAATCAAAGTTGTGGTTATATGGGGGTTCACTGTAAAATTCTCTCAACTTTCCTTATGTCTGAAAACTTTCATAGTAAAATACTGGGAAATTAGATCACTCTGGCCGCTGCTTGGATAAAGGTTTTGGAAAGGGGCAAGGGAGCCAGTTAGTAATTGAGGCAAGGCGTGGCCACAGCCCAGGAATTGGGAAGAACCAGGGATAAAAGAATTCGAATTGAAGAGATCCTTTGGGAGGGGGGTGCTTGGGTGGCTCAGTTGGTTAAGTGTTCAACTCTTGATTTTGACTGAGATCATGATCTCACTGTTAGTGGGATGGAGCCCATGCTCTGCGCTGATATCACAGAGCCTGCTTAGCATTCTCTCTCTCTCCTTGTCTCTCTGCCCTTCCCCTGCTCATGCTCTCCCTTTCTCTCTTCCTCTCTCTCTCTCTCTGTTTTAATTAAAGAAAAAATTTTTTAAGATACTCAGGAAGCTAAATCAACAGTTTGGTGATGGAAAGGATGTGGAGGGAAGGAGGACTAGAGGTAAACAAACCTGCCTTAGCCACACACCAATTAAGCGTCAAGTCAAAGATGGCCAATAGATTTTGGGGTGAAAAGAAGAACTCATGAGGCCCATTAAGAACTCTGAATCACCAATGTCCCCTTCAGCTGGCCTCTGACTTCAGATTCTCACCAGGAGATTCCTGGCATGAATTCTTGCCTTCTTAGTCTGCTCTCAGAACTCAGTGGGGCTGGGCACCTTGGGCGACCTCACAAGCAGTGGGGGGGGGGGGGGGGGGGGGACCCGGAGAGGGGCTCCTACCGTACATGCGTGGTGGCCTGCTCGGGGCTGGGCTCTCCTGCCCAGCTCTCCCTCTCGTCAGACCTCTCTGAGAGCTGCTTTCTGAGAGCTGCTCTGCTCTCATCAATTTAAGTGTTCTGTTTTGTTTCTTTAGAGCAAAATTGTTTGGGGTCAGCAGCTTTCAATGGCTTCATCCACAGCCAGCTTTAATTTATCAGCTTTCAGTTACAAAACAGATTTCTCTGGAAGACTCAATCACAATAGAGCAAAAATGAGTTTTCTTCAAGGGCTGCTAACTGCCTCTTTGCTGGAGCAGATGTTGGCCTGATGGTTCTCCGAGAGGCAGCCTCCATAATCCCTCCCTCCCCCGGAACCCGCACAGACTGTAATTTTAGCTCATTTCCTACAGCCTTGTCCTAGAGACTGTTAGCGAGCCCCTCCTCGTCCTCCTTGCCTCCACGTGAAGAATGTTTATCAGAGGACCTGTTTTACATTTCAGTAATTACTCCTGCGCTTCATTCCTGGATTCTTGTCCCTGGCACGTCCACAGTTTACAGCAAACTCAGTGTTAAACCCCAACGCTCTTTCCTCCTCAAGGCTTACTGCCCGTGAGTGTTTGTCAGGACTTGAACAGGACAGGCCTGTCTGCTCTGCCCCTGCTGAGTGGACGCTGGTGGAAAGAGACCCAGGCTTCAGAAATGCAGTTCCTCTTTGGTATCAGACCCTGAAAGGGGGACTCCTAACTCTGCTTAAGGCAGGGACTCGGGAGGCTGGGCCGGTAACCATCACTGTTCCCAAATAAAGCTGGCACAGGTCTCCCAACACACAATCTGATGGTGGCATTTGACTCTTTAAAACACAGACTTCGCTTGAGACCTGGATGGCCCCTACCCCTTCAGTCTTGGAGGCTGCCCCCGTCAGCTGGTCCTTAGGCATCAGATATGGGGTGTTGACCTGAGTTCGGATCCTAGCTCTCCCACTCCCCAGCTGAGCCTCAGCCTCCCCACAGTTAAATCAAGGAGGGCATTCAGCTTGGGGGTCGTTTCTAGGGGCTTTGTTTCTCTCAAAGATAAAAACGCTTTTATTGTTCTCATTTCCTATGTGTTGGTAACATGTCAGTCACTTTGGCTGCTTGTCCCTTGGAGAGGGGACTGGGTTCAAGAACAGGCAAGGAGAGGGGCTCCTTTTCCAGCATTTTCATTACCTTTGGGACTCTCCCAAGAGTCCTGTCCCAGTTTCCCAGCCTCTCCTTGTTAAGAAGGACTTCCTTGTGTGCATCATCACTGCTGAGGACAGTTGCAGAATATTTCACAGGACAGGGTCTCTGCATGCTAAGGGAGACAGTTCTGTGGGCTGTGGAGGGACTTTTTTGGTTTTGTTGGTTTGGGCTTTGGTCACACCTTTAAATTCTTGGGTCTCCAAGGCCCCACTTTATCTCTGGGTCACTGTGCTGCCGTGCCTGTTCCCTGGCAGGAGTCTTAGCTCCTGTGGGCTGACAGAGGTCACTGTTACTCAAGCCACCAGAGGGTGCATCCCAGGTACCTGAGCTGACAAAGGGGCAGGCGGAGCTGCGGAACGGGGCGAGAAACACTGCACAGGAGAAAGGAAAAGAATTAAAGCCGCTAAGACTTACTCTGTGCCAGGCACGATGCCAAGTCCGTATGGTGTATTTTCTCTTTCACTGCGTTCCCCCAGCAATCTCTGTTATAAAACGGCCCTCTATACAGATAGGAAAACTGAGAGAGTTTGGCATTTCCTCCAGGTCATCCAGCTGGCAAGGAGCAGAGCCAAGAGCGGAAGTCAGTAGCCGACCAGAGCCCGGGATCCTACCCACTACCTGGTCTCTGCTTCTCTGAGTAAGTGAAAGCCTCAGGCTCCAACCACAGAAGACCCCTTCACCTCGGTGAGGTGGATGTGTTTAACCGGAGCCACCTGGAGCTCTGTATTTGCACCTGGGCTGGTAGGAAGTGGAGTGGGTGATAAATGAGCAAGATGGCAGCCTCCAGTCTCTGGAGGTGGGAGGGAGCGGCTCCTGCTATGAAAGTAAGTATGAAGAAAGCACTGGAAGGAGGAGCATCTTTCCTCTAATTCCCCTGATGCACCAGATTCTTTAAAGATACGGGATGGCTGCAGCTACGCCTGAGACTGGAGGGGGGCAGCCGCAGATTTGGACTTGAGGGTAGGCTTGGAAAGCGGGACGGGGTCTCCATCCCCAGCCTGCTTGATGCTCTAAACTCAGGTGAGGCCAGAGGTTTTCAATTTCACTCTGATGGGTCCGTGGTCCCTCTTGCAAGGCCTGGGGGACTGTGGGAGCCAAGGGGTCCTGGGTGGGTGAAGGCTGAGGGAGCCCTGTTTCCCAAAGTGTTGGGCACTTGAGACAGGGTGCTCTTCTGCCTTTCTTCTTTTTGTCTCTCACTTCCTTCCCTCACATTACCAGCACTGCCCAGAACAGAGTGGAAAACACAGTGCTCAACAGACACCAAGGGAAAAGTCAGCCTTCTCACTCCTGTGGTGAGGACCTGACTTTGGGTGCACAAGGCCGGCACATCTGACTGCCTGGGCATGCTCCCTGGCTCTGAGGTGCCCGCAAGTCCGCTGGGTGTCCAGGCTCCTGCTCAGGAGGGTTGGTGATGGGTTGGAGCTGGTGGAGGCAGAGGGGCTGCCATCACGGCTGGCTCTCGATGGTGTAAGGATTGCACTTGTCCCACTACCATGTCCCACCATGCCCTCTATCCCCTGTAGAATCTGGTGATTTGCTCTGTTCTTCACCCAGAATTAAAACTCTGAATTCCAGCCCGTATGTCATAGAGTTGGAAAGTCTGCCTTGGAAGGGGAGGGACCAAGAAAAGCTCCCCCAGAGCAGGCTGGAGCCATTTCACCAGACCCTCCCTTACCTCAGGGCTGGCCTCTTCCTGGTATTTCACTCACGTGTCTGTGCATCCGTTGGGGGTGGGTGTCAGAACTCTCAGGTTTGTTTCACCTGCCCTGACGTTTTATGATGCTGCCTCAGATAGAGGTCCTAGGGGCAGCCAGAGTGTCATGATCATTTGAGGGAGGGAGCCTTGAAACCCATACTCACTCCCTGGGAGAGTAGAGAGAATGGAGCGGGCGTCCTGTCTATCACACAAGCAGGTGGGTCTCCTCTCTGCAGTAGGCCATGGGACGGTGGTGGCAGCTCGTGTTATGGCTGTGGACAGTCGTGCCCATCTGGGCTGGGGACGAGCTGCTCGATGTCTGCATGAACACCAAACACCACAAGCGAGAGCCTGGCCCAGAAGACCAGCTCTACGATGAGGTACAAAGGCCAGACCTTGCCTGGGGACGGGAGTGAGGCTGCTTTGGCAGATCAGGGAAGGGACACAAATGCCAAGATGGCTTCTGAACTATCACCAACCCTCACTCACTTGGTTCCTTATGTTAGGATTTGGGCAAAGACCACTGGAGGGACACTTTGGCCTTTTGAGATCATAACTGTTGAGTGTTTCCACGTCCCCATACCTGAGCTGCCCGGCCACTTGGGGGACAGGGGCAGGGGCAGCTCATGATCCAAGAGGTCCATCACTGGTTCAGCATACATTCAAACAAACCAGGTCCCCCTTCTTTAGCCTTCCTACCCATAGGCACCGGGGAGACCTATGACTCAGGTGACTCCTCCCCAGACCCCTAGAGGCAACTGACAGGGGCACGGGAGGAGTCGTGGAGCTGATTTTTACCTATAAGCTCTTCTCAACTCTGGTGCCCTCCCATCCAGGGCAGCCGCACACTCCTCTGGGTCTCGTGGGGTTCCTCTGTTCCCTTTAGGAGCTGAGATCCTGGAAACCCTGTTTCTAGGGAATGGCAGCAGTCTGTGGCAGGGAGATTGGTGTGCAGGAGCCCTTTGGCTACAAATATTGACATATTATCACCATTCCTTCTAGATGGGCATTGCTGGCCTGAAGTCCTCCCATTTGCCCAGGCCCTCTTCTAGGGGACATTTTTACCTCTCTGCCCTGGACACTCCTCCATCTCCTGCCTCTTATCCAACCCCCTGCCTTTTGCTTCTTCTTCCACCTTCAGTGCACCCCCTGGAAAGACAATGCCTGCTGCACGGCCAGCACAAGCTGGGAAGCCCACCTCGATGTGTCCCTGCTTTACAACTTCAGCTTGATTCACTGTGGGTTGATGATGCCAGGCTGTGAGAAGCACTTCATCCAGGCTATCTGCTTCTATGAGTGCTCCCCAAACCTGGGACCTTGGATCCGGAAGGTCAGAAGGCTGGGCTGGGGAGGCAGGAGGCACATCCACACAGTGCCCTGTTACTAAGAGCCTGAGGTCCACGATGCTAGCAGGAGCAGGACACGCTGTCCCCCTACGGACCAGAGCAGAGTCAGAAGCCGGGTTGGGGAAAAAAGTGGAGAGAAAGCCACCTCTGGGCCCCAAAGAGCAGCATAGGGGAGCACAAATGAGAACTTTAGGATAAGGGACGACACTAAAACCTTGGCTTGCAAGCATAATTCATTCTGGAAACTTGCTTGCCATCCAAAGCACTTGTATTTCAAAGTGAATTTCAAGAACCATTGGCTCAGCTGTGATCATGTGACATTCTGTGTCATGTACTACTCATATTGCAAGGCATCACTCGTTTATCAAGTTAAAATTTATTAGAGATATTTCCTTGTCGGGGCGCCTGGGTGGCTCAGTCGGTTGAGCGTCTGACTTCGGCTCAGGTCACGATCTCTCAGTCTGTGAGTTCGAGCCCTGCGTCAGGCTCTGGGCTGATGGCTCAGAGCCTGGAGCCTGCTTCTGATTCTGTATCTCCCTCTCTCTCTCTGCCCCTCTCCCGTTCATGCTCTGTCTCTCTCTGTCTCAAAAATAAATAAATGTTAAAAAGAAATTAAAAAAAAAAAAAAAAGAAATATTTCCTTGTCTTGCGGAACACTCGCAGAACAAGTTACTTGCAATCCAAGGTTTTGCTGCCTTTGAATCCCATCTCCTATATGTAGGAAGCTGTGTAGCTGGGGCCAAACCATTTAGCCTCCTTAGCCTCATTGTTCTCATTGGTTTTCTTTTGTTTTTTTTTTTTAAGTTTATTTATTTATTTAGAGGTGGGGGGAGGGGCAGAGAGAAGCCCAAGCAGGCTCCGTGCTGTCAGTGCAGAGTCCGAGGCAGGGCTCTCTCCCATGAACCGTGAGATCATGACCTGAGCCAAAATCATGAGTTGGACGCTTAACCGATGAGCCACCCAGGCGCCCCTCATTGTGCTCATTTGTAAAGGAATGCTTACAGGCACCCCTCATTGTGCTCATTTGTAAAGGAATGCTTACAGACTTCCTAGGAGTCTGTACCCTATCTTCCAACGGTAACTGGCAGAGTACCATTGTAGCTACTGATCATCTCTGGATCCTGGCTATTAGCATTCTTGTCTCTTGCTATGCCTGCACCCAGATGGACTTGGCTGGGCCAGGAGAGCGAATCCTGGATGTGCCACTCTGCCAGGAGGACTGTGAGCAGTGGTGGGAAGACTGTCGCACATCTTACACGTGCAAGTCCAACTGGCACGGCGACTGGGACTGGAGTCGGGGTGAGTGGTGCTTGACAGGGCCCCCACCTGGCAGCAAGCGCCAGCTCCCTATGCTCCCCTAGGGCAAAGGATGGGGATGTGAGGGTGGGAATCTTGGGAGGTAACTTTGTGCCTCGATTTACCCCCACCCCCCACCCGGCCCCCTCCCAGGGAAGAACCGCTGCCCTGCGAGGGCTGTCTGCCACCCCTTCCCCCATTACTTCCCCACCCCCGCTGACCTGTGCGAGAAGATTTGGAGCAACTCATTCAAGGCAAGCCCTGAGGGCAGGAACAGTGGGCGGTGCCTGCAGAAGTGGTTTGAGCCCACCCAGGACAACCCCAATGTGGCCGTGGCCCGCCTCTTTGCCAGCACTGCCCCACCCTGGGAAGTCTCCTACAGTCTCCTGGCCTTCTCTCTGTACCTGTCATTCCTATCCTAAAAGCCCCTTCTCCCTCCCACACTCCTATGCCCTCCCCAGCCCCCCCAGCTATGGGTCAGGCCAGCCGTGGCAGCCTCCTTCCTTGGGTCCTTCCTTTAATGGAGCGGCACAGGCCACGGGTTTGGTAGGGACGCTGAGGTTGCCAGAGCTGGTGCCCAAGCCGTGAACTCTCGGAGCTAGGCCCCCCCCTCCACCTCTCTGCTCTGCTTTCAGGGGTTGGGAGAGTCAATGTGACCTGCCCCCTCCCGCCTTTATGGCTGGCTGGAGTCGGGGTCTCTGAGGTGGGACTCCAGGCCTATCTCCTCCAGTGCATGCCCACCCCCTTCCCTGGCAGAGCTAATGGTGCTCCCAATAGAACAGCAGCTGCCCTTTCTCTCTGTGGGACCCACTCTCTCCTAGCTCTACGGTCAGGGAGTCAATGTCCAAGAGGGAGTCCGTTTGCCTCCTGCACTGAAGTCTCAACGTTGGTTGCTACTTAACTAATAACCATTAGCTGCTAGACATGTGCTTGGCCCTCTCCAATCCTCGCAACACCTCCTGGGGGGGAAGACTCACAACCTCTTTTGCTTTTGGAGCAGTACAGCCTACAAAAGACCCAAAGCCAGGGTAAGGACTACCCAGACCATCGTCTTTACTGTGGATGCAAGGCTGAAGCCACTGCCTCCATTGCTTTAGGCGTCTCCTGTCCTGATGAACCCCAGAATCACAACAGGCTGCTCTGGAAATTCAGAAGCCAGAGCTCTAATCCAGTTCTACAACTTTCTATGTGACTTTTGGCAGGTCCTTTGGCCTTTCTTTAAGACTGTCTCTGCTTCCCTCTCCCCTGAGACGAATGAGGGAGTTGGACCCCCTTGATTTTAACTTACAAAAAGAAAGAGGAAAAAGCCAATGCCGGGGTGCCTGGGTGGCTTAGTCGGTTAAGCGGCAGACTCTGGATTGCAGCTCAGGTCCTCATCTCACGGTTCGTGGGATCAAGCCCCGTGTCAGGCCCTGCACTGACCGTGCAGAGCCTGCTTGGATTTCTCCCTCTCCATCTCTCTCTGCCCCTCCCCTGCTTGCTTGCCATCTCTCAAAATAAATTAAAAAAAAAAAAAAAAAGCCAATGCCATTGTTTGTGGGGGTCTAGTCTGTGCCTCTCAGGCAGTGCCAGCCCCTAAAGAATAAGAGTCAGAACTGAACTCAAGAAAGGGCACCGGGGCAGCCTTCATGTCCTCTCTAGAAGTGGACTGGCAGCTAACCTGCCCACTTGGCACCTTCTGGAGCCTGAAGCCCAGCAGCTTCTCAGCACAGATGGTGCCTTCCCTACAACCTTTTCTTTGACAAAGAACGTTTCTAATAGGTCTGCATCTGAGGTAGTTGATTTTGCTGACGATTACTCATTCTCACCACACACCAGCAAGCCCTGCTGGTCCATTAAACTCTACCCCCATTCCTCCCACGCCTCCCCTGACTGTGCTCCTTCACTGAGCAGAACCTCTTACAGGCAGGGCACTCGTGTTCTAACACCAGTGAGGACGGTCCTCCTACGTGAGGTGCTCAGAGTCTAGAGTAGGAGACTGACGCTAGCAATGGAAACCAAGTAAGAACAGGGCCTGGGCTGGGGGTCCTCATGAAGGGGGTGCTGTCTGAGCCCCAGTGAAAAGGGTCACTTCGTTAAGAGCAGGAAATAAAAGGGGCGCCTGGGTGGCTCAGTCCATTGAGCCTCTGACTCTGGCTCAGGTCATGGTCTTGCTGTTCATTGGTTCAAACCCCATTCGGGCTCTACGCTGACAGCTCAGAGCCTGGAGCCTGCTTCCAATTCTGTTTCCCTCTCTCTCTGCCCCTCCTCCATTTGTGCTCTCTCTCTCTCTCTGACTCTCTCAAAAATAAATAAGCATTAAAAAGAAAAAACCTAGGAAAAAATTGCTGAATGAAAATCAGGCGGTCCCTAAAGCACTTAACTATCTGAAGCAGGAATTTCACTTGCTCTGAAATGAGTCAATGAATTGTGGCTTCAAAAACACATCTAGGTAAAGTTTCTTAAGAACTGAGGACTGGGGGCACCTGGGTGGCTCCATCGGTTAAGCGTCCAACTTTGCCTCATGTCATCTCATGGTTTGTGAGTTCGAGCCTGCATCAGGGTCTCTGCTGTCAGCATGGAGCCTGCTTCGGATCCTCTGCTCCCCTCTCTCTGCCCCTCCCTTGCTCACTCTCTCAAAAATGAATAAACATCTAAAGAAAAAACCTGAGGACTGAATGAAGTGTCTGAGGGTATGTGTGTGGTAATAAAGCTGAGAGTTTAATGACTTTTTATTTTTAACGTTTATTCATTTCTGAGAGACAGAGATAGAGGGCAAGCAGGGGAGGGGCAGAGAGAGAGGGAGACACAGAATCTGAAGCAGGCTCCAGGCTCTGAGCTGTCAGCACAAAGCACAGTGCAGGTTCGAACCCACAAACTGTGAGATCATGACCTGAGCCAAAGTTGGACACTTAACCAACTTAGCCACCCAGGCACCCCAAGTTTAATGACTTCTTAAAAAGGATTTTTGGGTAAAAATATAAAAATAAAGTAGGGTTAAAACTGAGACAGCCAAAACAAGACTAGTCCTGGGAACCCTAATAACTGTTAGTATATATTGATCACTTACTCTGTGCCTGGGGCTCTGTTAAGCTACTAACATGTATTAGCTGATCTGATGGCTCCAAAAGCTTTGAGAGCCACACTCATACCCATCTTTCTTTCCTTTTTTTAAATGTTTATTTATTTTGAGAGAGGGAGAGACAGAATATGAGCAGGGGAGGGGCTGAGAGTGACAGAAACACAGAATCCAAAGCAGGCTCCAGGTTCTGAGCTGTCAGCACAGAGCCCATCTCAGGGCTTGAACCCATGAATCATAAGATCATGACCCTGCCGAAATCGAATGCTCAACAGACTGAGCCACCCAGGTGCCCCCCATCTTTTAAATTAGGTCAGACATATGTGGGTTTGAAACCAGGTAAGTCTGACGCCACAATCTCAGCTCATGAGACTTATACAGAATACCCTGGCAAGTGGGGCTGGAGCAAATGTGGGGAATGGAGGGAGAGGGGAAGGGCACAGGCTATGGCAGGTTATGAGCAGGAAATGGGGACTAAGCTTCCTCCCCATAAGTGGTTAGAAGAGTAAAAATTTTCAGTAGCGGAATGGAATGATCAGATTTGCAGTTAACTGATTTGCTTTAATCAGAGTGATCTATGCATGTGGCTAAAACACAGGTCAAAGGATCTCTAACACAGAACCACACAGCCCCAGCCAGCCAGTCCCTTGGTACCCACTTTGGAACCATTTCTGGATTTAAGCCTATGAAGAAGTTCCAAATGTGGCTTATCTTTTCTGCCACACAGGCTACCTTTTTGCTGTGTGGTTAGTTTCTTAATCCTCCAATCTTTTTAATTTTGGAAATTCACTTTTAATTTCCAGGAGATTTTTTTTTTTTTATTCCCTTGTTCTTCATAGCCTGCTGTTTTTGGTTTTATGGATGTAATATCTTCTCAACTCTCACTGAAGATTTAATCAGAATTTTTGTTGTCTTTTTTTTTTTCCCCTAGTGTCTGAATGACCTATTTCCTCCAAGGGCAATCTGTTCTATCTTAATCTTCCCCTGTGTGCTGCTGGTTCTCTCTATGTCTGGTGACCTTGGCTGTGTATCCGTATTTAAGAATGACAGGCTGGGTTCATTTTTCTAGCTAGCTGGTATAGGTGTCCTGTGGTTATATCTGTGCCTCTTCTTGCCCCTGAAGAGCAAAGCTGATGGGGAGTTCTGGGTATATGGGGGAAGGCTTATTGGCTAGCAGGCACCTTCTGCATATGGAAGTAAATGAGAACAAGCAAATCTATTTGGTCAGAGCTTGCTGTGATGAGGCAGTCAGTCACCATCACTTGAGTTCTGGCAGACACCCAAAAGCTTTGAAGGGGAAAACTTCAGGTATGCCCTAATGGAGGCTGTTGGCATGGGGAAGCTGTAGGCAGGCTAACTGGAAGTGCGGCATCCTAGGTGGTTGGTTAATAATGTGTATTTGGCTTTCTCTGGTTGATCCTCCATTGGAAACAGGGATAAAAAGTAGGAAAGCTGTCACTCATTAATCAAATCCTGCCTGTTGGGGCCAAGTGTTAATTGGGTAATCGGCTGGCTTCCTGGGCTGGTTGTTAAAATAGCGGCCTAACTTCCTGTAAGTTTAATTTAGATAGCAGGTTGGCTTTCTGAGCTGCTTGCTGCAGATAATGGGTTGAAACTCTATATACACCCAACCGTTGTCCATTATATATGTAGGCTATCAAGAGTGAGTTGGCAGGAGCTATATTGGAGTGCAGACCCCTCAAATACTGGAATAAAGATGGTTCTCTTTGGGATGTCAATACCATGTATTTCATGATACATGAAATCTCAGCATTATCCAGAATTTAACTTTTCAGGGAAGACTCCCTCCGGGGGTTAAAGTTGGGTTACCTTAGCTCCAGAACTGAGCAGAAGACAGAAGGCTTTTTCTCACTGCCCCCTATGCCTGCCAGCTCTGCCCATAAGAGCTCATCTTCCTTCCAGAAATGAGCTCCTCTTTCCACTTCAGCTGCCTCTTCCATTTCTTCTGGCCACCACTGTGCCCTTTGTGTGTTTCCATATGCTCTCTAGCTTCTAAATATTTATTTATTTATAAAAATGTATTTGAGAGGGAGAGAGAGAGAGAGAGAGAGCACTAGCAGGGGAGAGGGACAGAGGGAGAAAGAGAGAGTCTTAAGCAAGCTCCATACTCAGCATCCCATGATGCTGGGATCATGACCTGAGCCAAAATCAAGAGCCGAACACTCAACCGACTGAACCACCAGGTGCCTCTATCTTCTAAATATTTTTTGAAATCTCTTGTTCACTGATGGTCTCCTTCACACTCTTTAGCAAAGGAACACTTAGAAATAAATATCTTTGTGAGATCCTAGTAATTCATTCTACCTTCTGTAATGAGAAACTGCAGATTAAAAGAAGATTTCATTATATAAAGAGAAGATTAAAAGGGGGCCAAACTGGAGACAAAGAGGCTGAGGACAACATATAGGATGAAATTTATAGGAGGGGAATGACATAAGAAATGCATATGGTAGGAACTTAATTGTGAGTAGAGCTCTAGGAGGCATTAAGTCAGGCTATAGGAGAGACCAGTGAATCAGAATATGGCAGAATCAGAAACAATTAGGAAAATAGAACCTATGGAAATTTGGATCACACTTTTGTATACAGTGCCACAAAATACATAAAAGATGAAAGGTGGGGGAGAGAGAACTATCACAAAGGAAGCAACAGCCTTTGAAAACTCAACTCTGATGCTCCCATTTGTAAGAGGTACTTTCCCTAGTCTAGATTATACCAGGTCTTGGGTGGAGGACATTCCTTCTACCGGATGCAACCTATTCACTTTTCCACATGGGAACATTAAATCTTGTTCAAGTCCTTTCTCAGAGAATGCTGGGAAGTTCTGGGTAGCCAGTGAAAAACAAAAACATGTATGCTTCCCTTACTTTAAGATTCCTTTTTGAATAGCTTTCCTGAATAGGACTTCATACAGAAGTGTGTAATTCACAGCAGCCTGACATGAATACACTGGGATCAGACCACCTCTGCTGCCAATAAAAGAATGCTGAGCACCCCTTCTGTTCCTCTTCAACCATGTTCTTGTCCACTCCTTTTCCCACCCCATCCTCACTGACACCCTCCACAAAAATTACTGTTTTCTTAGGTATTTCCCACTGTCCCATTGCTTTTTTTGTGGGGAAAGGCAGGAGGATACAGATTTGGAGATTATTCTGGTGTCCAAGGCAGGTGTCTCTCACATTGGATCACATTCCCCAGCTCCAGCCCGTGAGACAGCTTGAGTGTCCAGTCTCTTCTTGCACCTCAGAGGGGCAGTATTCCTGCCAACAAAACCAATCACTTGTTTGCATTTTCCACCTTTCCTTCTGTTCTGCTCACATCCATCCTCAGATTTACCCTCCCACAGAACCAGAAAGCACTTTTAGTAGTGCTTTTGCTACAAACGGACCAAACAGAAAACTCTGGAGGAAGAGAGAGGACTTCCCAGATGGGAGAGGCTGATGATAGGCTTGAAGATGCTGGTGAGATGTCAGCATAGAGCTGTTTATCAGACAATGACTTGGGGTACATAAGAGAGGTCAGAGCTAGAGAAAAGAATTTTGGAATCACTTCTCTGGAAGTGTTATTTGACACTTTGGAAGCAGACATGTTTTCTAAGAAAAAAATGTAGACAAAAAAACAAAAAGCTTGCAGAGAATCTCTAACTTACCTACAGTTTGGAGGTGACTGGGAAAATGGAGCTAGTCAAGTTGCAGGAAAGCAGAAACTAGGGGTAGAAGAGAAATGAAAAGAACTATATCTCAAAGGGGCAATATAAAATTCTGAGTTGCCATCCAAATGCAAATTAATTCATAAAAAACTATTGAGTTATTACTCTATGCTGGACACTGTGCTGGTCCTGGGGACTGAGGGACTGAGTAACAATGAATAATAACTAGACTATAAATATAGGGCTCTGCCCCATAACCTGTAACAATCAGCCCAGGAAGCCAGCTACTTCCTACAGGAAGCAGTCAAAGAAGTCAAACTACTATCCATAACAACCAGTCCAGGAAGCCAAATAATAACCCCTCTAATAATCATCCCCAAATGGCCAGGACTTAATTAATTACTGACAACTTCTCTATTTTTGCTCCCTATTTCCAACTTAGGACCAATTGGAGAAAGCCAAATGTGTATTCCTAACCAATCTCATGCAATGCCTCATTTCTGCTTGGCCACTTAAGCTTCCCCATGCCAATAGCATCAAATCAGGACATACCCAAATCCTTTTCTTTTTTCCATTCTTCTGCCTGTCTTTGAGTCTGTCTTTGAGTTTGTCTTTGTCTTCTGCCAAAATCCAACTGATGGTGACTGACACTCTTGCAAGTTTGAATAAATAGTCTGTGCTTGTACTCATTTGGTTGGTCTTCATTGATTTTCATGGATAAAATAATGAGTGAGGCAAACATGATTCCTGTCCTCATGGAAATGATATAGTAGTAAGGAATACAGTAAAAATATGAGTAAACAATAATAAATAAATACAAATGAGATAATCATTTGGAAGGAACCATACAAGGGACTCAGAGAGGATTGATTGAGGTGGCTAATTTGGATAAGGTAGCTATTTTATTTTTATTATTTTTTTCATGTGTTAACTTATTTAACTTTAATTAATTAAGAGATAGCTACGATTATTATCCAGAATTTACATATGAATAAATGGAGGCAAGGAGAGATCAAGAAACTTGTCCAAGTTTACACAGTCAGTGACAGGTGCAAATCCAGGCAATTTACTTCCAGAATCCATGCATTAATCATTAAATTCCATTGACAATGTATAATACAGATAAGATAGCTATTTTAAAGGAGTAGGCAGCTTAAAGAACATTTTAAGGATTGAGGTGCATGTTTGTAGAATAAATGAAAAGTGTTATGGGTGGTAAAATTAAAAGAGAGCTGAAGAGCTGAGGGAATGAGTTCAAAGATGGGTGGGTGATCCATGGCATAAACGCAAAGGTTGACCTTGGCAAGGAGTTGAGATACTTTTTTCATTGAGACAGAAAAAGGGAGAAAATATGAAAAAGTGACTTCAGAATTAAAATATTTCAAATATAAACCACTGACTCAATTAACATTAAGACTTTGCCATCTGTTGGGAGTTTAGAAACCCAGACTACTGGGCTAGTGGGAGCATTCTGGCCAAAGCATGGAGCCTGGGCAGCTGCTCCTTACAGCCAGCTTTCCAAATTCACAGCCCAGGCAGTTTGTCTATCTTAGCCATATGGTTATTGTAAATTTTCCAGAGGATTAATATCTCCCCAAGGGTGATATTCAAAAAACTGAAACAGGATTATTTTCAGGGTGAGGACATTTTATGAATAAAGTGACTAAGAGTTAGTACCAGCAATGAAAAATCAAAAAAAATTAATTCATCCTGGCCTTTTCTGAGCTCTACATTGTGTCTGCAGAGACAGAAGCTGTTTCTGATCCCAGAACAGTTTCTGATTGTGAAGCTGCTGGTCTCGGGTCCTTTGTTTCCCGCTTCACAGAGGAGAACTCTAGAACTTAACGGGCTCTGATTACTTTGAATTAAAGGTGAGCTTTAAAAGGAAGGAGTATTTTTCCCTGGGGTGGATCCTGGTGCCTTAGCAGAGAACTCCCAAAAGCTGGATCATAGGGTCCCTAGGTGGCTCAGTTGGTTAAGTGTCTGATTTCGGCTCAGGTCATGATCTCAGTTTGTGAGTTCAAGTCCCACATCAGGTTCTTTGTGACAGTGCAGAGCCCCCTTGGGATTCTCTCTCTCTCCCTCTCTCTCTGCCCCTTCCTCATGCTCTCTTCTTCTAAATAAATAAACTTAAAATCTGGATCATAGATGAGAACAAAAGAAGGCAATGAGAAGGGGACCATTTCTCCCCAATGGTTAGGTTTAGAGTTTAACCTCCATGAACACCAGCCAAATGTGGTTTTTGGCCCTCTAAGATCATCAAAATAGCCATAGCAAAACATTAAATAATATATGTTGCTATGTTTTCATTATTAAGTAAAAGGTATAATATCACCCAGTTCTTAATCCATTGGTCTTAGTCCCTCCAGGGAGACTCAGAGGTGGGGTAGAAATATTTGTCTTACACATTACTTAATTTTAAAAACTAATGGAAAAATTGATGATGTGTGAAAGTAATGAGTGAGATGGAAATATGGGTGAATATTTTTATAATTTTGGTAGAAGAACTTTCTCAAGCCTAGAGCTATGAAAGATTAATAATAGAGTTACTATAATTTTTTAGAAGGCACAATAGAAAGGAAAGGAAAAGGGATTTTTAAAACACTGTAAACAAAGGTAAAAGACAAATGAAAAATAGAGGGAAACATCTACAATACACATATGTATAGATGTTAATAATTTTAATACAATAATAGTTTTAAAAAATCAATATAAAAATATGACTACTCCAATTGAAATATGGGCAAATGATTTGTATAAGCAATTCACATTTAGAATAAAATCTCAACTCCTTACAGGAGTTTACAGGCCTCCTTTGGCCTTATAGGTTCCATGGATCTGTCACTGCCTACCTCTCTGACCTCAGCTCCTGACTTTCTCTCCTACTTACTATTCTCTAGCCACATGGGATTTCTTCGAGTCTTGAAATAGACTAAACTCCTTCCTGCCTCAGAATATTTGCACTTATTGTTTCCTATTCCTCTTATGAGTTTGCCCCATATCTTTGCATACCTAAATCTTTCTCATAATTGGGTATTCAAATATCACATCTTCAGAGAAGCCTTCTGCAATGACCCAGTATATACAGCATCACATCATCTTATTTTTGTATAGCTTGTGTCACCATCTGAAGTTGCATGTGTGTGCTGTCTTCTCCAACTCCCATTTGAAGGCAAGCTCCCTGAGAGGAGAGCCCCCTATCTCTTGTTTGTTGCACTATCCCTAGCGTATAGAATGCTCCCTGGTGCATAGCAGGTGCTATGTAGAGAAGGGGCTAAAATGACTAACACAATTAAGAAAAATAAGAACACGTGATCCATTAACATGAACAAAGGCTTGATTCCATAGGTAATCAAAGAAATGCAAATGAAAACAATAGGAACTTTTATCACCATTTAGATTGACAATAATCAAAAAGAATATGCTACTGTCTGCTGATGGAAATGTAAATTGGTAGACATTTTGTGGAAGGTAAATTGGTAAAATCCAATAAGTTTAAATTTTTAAATCTTTTGAGCCACAATTCTATGAAGAGTCCTAGGAAAAGATCACTTCTGCTTCAGACCCAAATGATAAAACTTTGAATCTAAGATGCTCATTGAACCTCCAGCACAAGAAACATGAAGATAGCACCAAAACAAATAATACCAAAATTGCTCAAAACTTGGATACAGAGAAAATCTTAAAACAGCCAGAGAAATAAAAGAGTAAATATATTCAGAGGAACAAAATGAAAGATGACAGCATATTTCTTATGGTAAACAATGCAAGTGAGGTGATAATGGAGAACATCTTCAAAGTGCTGAAAGAAACTGTCAACCTATAATTCTATACCTGGAAAAAGTATCTGTTTGGGGCTGAACTGTGCCCAGCTCCAAATTTGTATGTTGAAATCCTAACTTCCCAGTAGCTCAGAATGTCACTGTATTTGGAGATAGGACTTTTAAGAGGTAATTAAAATAAAATAAAGTCGTATGTGTGGGCCCTAATCCAGTATGACTGGCATCCTTGTAATACCTTATAATAAGAGATTAAGGGGGTGCCTGGGTGGCTTAGTTTGTAAAGTGTCCAACACTTAATCTCAGCTCAGGTCATGATCTCTCAGTTTGTGAGACTGAGCCTTGCTTGGTATTCTCTCTCCCTTGCTCTGACACTCCCCCACTCACACATTCTCTCTCTCTCTCTCTCTCTCTCTCTCTCTCTCTATATATATATATATATATATATATATATGTGTGTGTATATATATATGTATATATATATGTGTATATATATATATGTGTGTGTATATATATATATATATATATCTCAAAATAAAAAAAAATAAACTTAAAAAAAATAAGAGAATAGGACACAGATGCAGTCTGAGAGCTAACAATGTGAGGACATAGAAGGCAGCCATCCACAAGCCAAACAGAGAGGCTTCAGAAGAAACCTAACCTGTGAATACCCTGATCTTTAATTTTTGGCCTCCAGAACTCAAGGGAAATACATTTCTGTTGTTTAAGAAACCCAGTCTGGGTATTTTGTTATGGCAACCCTAGAAAGCTAATACGATATCTTTTAAAAATGAAAACAGGGGCGCCTGGGTGGCTCAGTTGGTTGAGCGTCCGACTTCGGCTCAGGTCACGATCTTGCGGTCCGTGAGTTCGAGCCCCGCATCAGGCTCTGGGCTGATGCTCAGAGCCTGGAGCCTGCTTCCGATTCTGTGTCTCCCTCTCTCTCTGCCCCTCCCCCGTTCATGCTCTGTCTCTCTCTGTCTCAAAAATAAATAAATGTTAAAAAAAAAAATTAAAAAAAATTTAAAACTATCTTCTAAAAAAAAAATGAAAACAAAATACTTTTACAAAATATTTTTTAGAAAAATCTGAAAGAATTCATTACTAGCAGACCCATACAATAAGAAATGTTAAATAAGCAGAAGAAAATGAGGATAGATCAAAATATAGATCTTCACAAAGGAGTGAGGAACATTGGAAAGATTTACTACATGAGTAGATATGTAAGAGCTTTAAAAATTATTTAAATCTCCTTAAAATATTATGTAGTGGGGGAGAAATGGCAGTGTGTTACTGTAAGGTTCTTATACCATAGTAAAGTGGTATAATATGACTTTAATGATTCTGAACCCAATTTCAATGTGTTTGTGTGGAGTTTTCCCCATATCACTAAGAAATTCTACAACACCAGCTGGATGTTCTATAATCAACTCAATTCGGACGCTATCTACCTGGAGATAGTCCTACAAAACTGCCCCCAACATACATACATTTGAGATGCCATTCACAAGCCCAGGTTATCACCTACACTTCTGTTCAGCTGGTCATAGATTGGAGGTTCCAATGACTCCCTTCTTCAGTTCCATTAATTTGCTATTGTGGCTCACAGGATTCAGAGAAATATTTACTTACCAGATTACCAGTTTATTATAAAGGGATATAATTTAGGAACAATCGGATGGGAGAAATGCACAGGCAAGGTATGGAGAAAGGGTGAGTTTCCTTCCCACTCTCCCTGAATCTCTACATGTTCACCAACCTAGAAATTCGCCAAATCCTGTCCTTTTTTTTTTTTTAAATGCACGTTTCATTATATACGTGTGATTAATTAAATAATTGGCCATTGGTGACTTAATTCAATCTCCAGCCCCTCTCCCCTCCCTGGAAGTAAGGTGGTGAGATTCAAAGTTCCAACCAGCTAATCACTGGGTGACTCAACTGGCAACCAGCCTGTATTCTTAGATGACTTATGGGCTTTCTAAAAGTCAACCTAATTAACATACCAAAAACACCTTTATCACTCTCATCACTTAGGGTATTCCAAGGGTTTTAGGAGCTCTATACCAGAAATGAGGATGAAACCAACTATATATTTCTTTCTTTTTAATTCAACAATTAATAAACATAAAAATAAATAACATTAATAAAATATCAATTGAAGTAACCTGATCATCTTATTAAATAACACTTGGAAAGTTCTTAATTCTGATTTTTATGTCATATTATATATTCAAACATAGAAAAAAACCTCAAAAATCACTTTAATAACTTAAAACAATATTAACACAAAAAATCATGTTAAACCTTTGAGTTATTTTCAATAACTTTCTTCTTCTTTCATAAAATGTGTATATGTTTTCATTATGGTAGACCTAAAAAAAGAACTAAGAATTCAAGCAATACCTCATTTTAGAGCTAGCTGAATAATTTCAAAAAGGTTTAATAATTCCTACTCATTATATCAAGGCATATGGGAATAACGAGCAGTGCTAGACATCTAAATTCCTTCGACTTTGCTCCATCCAAATATTCTCAGTTTATTTACTTTCCTTTTCCCTGATGGTTATAGATTTCCTTGCTTTCTCAACTAAAAAGCTTACCCAGCGCTAACTTTTCTAGCTTGTGTTTTTAATCATATTCTTTTTTAGCTGTTCTATTAGGCTTCAAAAAGTTCAAACCTCCCATAATTTAAAACCACCACCAAATACTACCGTTAATAATAAATCTGCACCCCCCATTTTTCCTTTGTCCTCTAAAGGCAGTGCTCTCAAAGCCAGCCCTTTATTTAGGATATCTTTCTACCTGGAATGTCTTCCATACTGCCACTCATCAAGGCTCATCCTAAATATAACCTTCTCTCTTATTTGGTCATATATTCTTTCATAAAGGATGCTCACACTAATCATAGCAACCTACAAATTCATGTTTAGCTCATTTTTTTGGTACTTTTCCCTTTTTTAAATTTAAATTTTAGGGTCACCTGGGTGGCTCAGTCCGTTAAGCATCTGACTTTGGCTCAGGTCATGATCTCTTGGCTCATGAGTTTAAGCCCCACTTCAGGCTCTGTGCTGACAGCTCAGAGCCTGGAGCCTGCTTCGGATTCTGTGTCTCCTTCTCACTCTCTGCCCCTCTCCCACTCACACTCTGTTTCTCTCTCTCAAAAAAAAAAAACATTAAAATTTTTTTTAAATAAAATAAAATTTTAATTTTAGTTAGCTAACGTGCAGTGCAATATTGGCTTCAGGAATAGAATTCAGTGATTCATCACTTACATACAACACCCAGTGCTCATCACAAGTGCCCTCCATAGTACCCATCACCCATCTAGCCCATGTCTCACCACCTCCCTCCATCAACCCATAATTTGTTCTCTATCATTAAGAGTCTCTTGTGGTTTGTTTCCCTCTCTTCTCTTTTTTCACCATTCCCATATGGTCACCTGTTTTGCTTCTTAAATTCCACATATGAGTGAAATCATATGGTATTTCTCTTTCTCTGATTGAGTTATATTGCTTAGCATGATACATCCTAGCTCCATCTACATCATTGCAAATGTCAATATTTCATTCTGTTCGATAGCTGAATAATATTCTATTGTGTATGTATGCCACATCTTCTTTATCCATTCATCAGTCAATGGACATTTGGGCTCTCTCCATAGTTTGGGTATTGTTGATCATGCTGCAATAAACATTGGGGTGCATGTAACCCCTTCAAAAGGTACTTTTGTATCCTTTGAGTAAATACCTAATAGTGCAATTGCTGGATCATAGGGTAGTTCTATTTTTAAATTTTGAGGAACCTCCATGCTGTTCTCCAGAGCGGCTGCATCAGTTTGCATTCCCACCAACAGTGCAAGAGGGTTCCCCTTTCTCCACATCCTTGCCAACACCTGTTGTTTCTTGTGTTGTTGATTTTAACCATCTGACAGGTGTGAGATGGTATCTCATTGTGGTTTTGATTTGTATTTCCTGATGATTAGTGATATTGAGCATCTTTTCATGTGTCTGTTGGCCATCTTGATGTCTTCTTTGGACAAGACCAACTATAAATTTCTTATTTAAAAATCACAATATCACAGACTTTAAGGTAATCTGTGATAAGTTAAATATATATAATACAAACACTAAAACAACCACCAAAATAACACATAAAAAAACATTTCTAGCTATTTACAAAGTAAATAAATGGGATCATAAAAAATAATCCAAAATATGGCACACAAAAGGAAAAAAGAAACAAAGTACAGATGGCACAAATAGAAAACAGTAAGATGGTAGACTTAAATCTCATCATATAACTAATCATATTAAATATAAATGATCAAACATTCTAGTTGAAAGGCAGAGATTGTCTGGTTTTGATTAAAAAAAAGAAAGAAGACCCAACCATATACAAGAAATATACTTTAAATGTAAACACACAAATAAATAAAAAGTAAAATAAAGGTATATCATGTTAATGCTATGCAAAAGAAATCTGTATGATATATTAATATCAGACAAAGTAGATTTCACAACAGAGTATTACCAGGGACAAAGGAGTTCATTTTATAATGGTAAAGGTTAAATTCATCATGAGGACATAACAATCCACACAAATGCTTGTATACAGAATAACAGAGCTATAAAACACATTAAGCAAAAACTGATAGAACTGCAAGAAGTAGACAAATTCATAACCTTAGTCAAAGATGTCAATCACCTATCTCAATAATTATTGCAACATGTAGATAGAAAATGAATAAAGATATAGAAGACTTGAAGATATTGAGAAGTCTCAATATATTTAAAAGTATTATTAATACAATATTTTTTCTAAGATCACAATAGAATTAAACTGGAAATCAATTATGATCTCTGGAAAAATTCCAAATATTAGGAAACTAACCGGTGCGTTTTTAAATAATGGATCAAAGAAGAAATCAAAACGGAAATTAGACATTACTTTAAACTGAATGAAAATAAACACAACATACTAAAAATTCATAAGATGCTGGTAAAGCAATACCTAGGGTGATAGTCATAACACCAAATATTTATACTAAAAAACACTAAAAGTCTCAAATCAATAACTTCAGCTTCCACATTAAGAAACTATTTTTTAAAAGATCAAATTAAACTCGAAGTAAGCAGATGAAAGGAAATAATAAAGAGCAAATGCAGAGAACAATGAAATAGAAAACAAAAGAATAACAGAGAAAAATCAATGAAATAAAAAGCTGGTTCTTTCAGATGATCAATAAAATTGAAACTCTCTAGCCAGATTTATAAGGAAAAAAAAAAAAGAAATACACAAATTGCCAATATCAGGAATTAGAGAAGTAACATCACTCTAGAATCTATAGATATTAAAAGCATAATAAAGGACAAGCATAATAAGTAAACAACATTATGCTAGTAAAGTCAACAACTTAGATAAAATAAAATTCCTTGAAAGACACAAACTATCAAGAAGATACAAAACATGAGAAGAAATAATCTAAGTAGTCCTATATCTATCAGAAAAATAAACTTATAGTTAAAAAACATTCCCATAAAGAAAACTCTAGGTCCAAATGGCTTGGCTGATGAATCATACCAAACATTTAAAGAAGTCATACCACCTCTACACAAACTCTTTCAGAAATTTAAAGAAAAAATATTTTAAAACATATCCATTTTGTTATTATTTTATTTTAAAGAGAGAGAGTGAGCAAGCGGGGGAGAGGGGCAAAGTGAGAGAGAGAGAGAATCCTAAGCAGTGTGGATCCCACAACCCTGGGATCATGACCTGAGCTGAAATCAAGAGTCAGATGTTCAACTGAGCCATCCATATACCCCAAAACATCCATTTACCTTAATAATATATTATGTATAATTATAATCAATACCCTTTCATTAACACATAACATGTACATGGGGGTAATAGAGCTCTGAAGAGACAACAAAGAAAAGTGGAGTTTGATGAAGAAGAAACGGGAGAAGATCCCAGACAAAGAGCTCTGCTACACAGGATAGAAGAGGATGCTCGTAAGGGAGAGTTCCTCTCTCCAGATGCTCTCAACAACCCAGGAGCAAGAAACATTGCCTATGTTTCACTGAGGTTATACTAATATTTCCAGAGCACTACTGAGTAATAATTGTAGCCAATAGCAATGTTTCACTCTATATCAGCATCTACTACCATTTATTGAGGATCATCCATATGCTGGGTTCTATGCTGGAAATCTCTGTGAGTGATATTTCTTCCTATCCTTACAGCCACCCTCTGTTTTAGGAACACCATCAAGTACAGCACACTCCTGCCAGGGTTCTGAGTTTTTTCACCAGTCAGGAGAAGCACAAGATGAAATAATGGAAGGCAAAGAAACCATGAGAAGAATCAGGTTAGATTTATCCATTGATGTAATCCATATGGCAAGCTCCTCCTTTCTTTCTTCCACAAATGATGTCTCTAATAACCTTTCTGGAAGGGAGAAACAGGCAGCAGTGAGGGGCGGGGAACAGGGATAGAATCCATCTTACTATGTCTCCAACTGGGCCATCATCCTCAGGGCATATCCTCATCACTTTGTGGTCTATAATGAAGTTGTTTCCTCAGCCTAGTAGATGAGCTCTGGTAATAACTCTTTTTCTATATTCCCACCTTCCTTTCATTGAATTCTGATGAAAAATTATGCCAATCTTTATTGCTAAATCCACATGGGGTTGGAAAGGAATGATGAAAAAAATCGATTGCCTTTTCCCTGATCCAAGTTTCAGTTCTTTGAATAAAAGAATAAAGCTTTATTGTCCAGAGCTTCTAAATATATGCCAATTTCCAACTTTTCCTTCTCTTTTCTTCTCATAGACCTTTCTCTTTTAAGCCACAAATACCTCTGTCTGACTCTCCCTTCAGAATAACCAATCCCTAGTACCCTTATTGGACATTAGAAATCCATGGGGCGCCTGGGTGGCGCAGTCAGTTAAGCGTCCGACTTCAGCCAGGTCACGATCTCGCGGTCCGTGAGTTCGAGCCCCGTGTCAGGCTCTGGGCTGATGGCTCGGAGCCTGGAGCCTGTTTCCGATTCTGTGTCTCCCTCTCTCTCTGCCCCTCCCCCGTTCATGCTCTGTCTCTCTCTGTCCCAAAAATAAATAAAAAACGTTGAAAAAAAAAATTAAAAAAAAAAAAAAAAGAAATCCATAACTGCAGGCATTTGATAAGTGAAAATGGCTTTATCTGATTTAGCAGAACTGTTGGCTGAACTCTGGTCTTACCATCTTCTGGCTCTGCTAGGAAGTAAGGAAGTGGGAGAGGGAGCTTTGGGGCAGTGGAATGTTGGAAAGATAGAAAAACAGGGGGGAATTTTTCCACTCTGAGTTGCAGCTATTTTTTTCCCTCAAAGCCATCTGAAATGAAACATATTTTACCATCACGAGGACTCATTTCCTTCTTCAGACTTTCCTATCTCCCATTAGAGAAGTTCAAATTCCTTCTTTTGGCCTATGTCTTAGAAAACAGTAACACAGCTATGAATAGAGACTGCCCCTTTCCACCCTGGTTAAAGCTGTTCCGCAGCGTTCTCACACTGTCTGAGAATTAGGGCTCCATAACTTCATTTTGAACCCATGTTTCTCTTTTGAGTACTGGAGTGAGAAAGAAAGTACAGTTTTGATTCTCAATCAATACCACCTCTCAATTTGGATAAATTAAAGGCTCCAGCCAACAAGCAATTAATCACAAGATAACCTACAGTGAATGCTAACATATAGAGTGGAGAAGAAGGGAAAAGATAACTGGTTATTAGCCACCTGTGTTACTGCTCCTACTGTTTCTGCAGGAACATTTAGAACATCTTGGTCCTATAGGTAGGAGGGAATGGAACACATATGAATGGAGGAAAAGGTTGCATGGAAATAAATGAAGATTACCTAAATGAGAACAAACAGAAGCTATTTATTCAGAGCTTGCTATAACAGAGGAGTCAGCCACCATCATTTGCCATTTGGTAGAGATTCAAAAGCAAGCAGGAAGCTTTACAGTAAAAAAAAAAAAAAAAGGCATGAGGATAGCCTCATAAGCTCTGATTGGAGTTTGTTAGCATAAGGAGCTGGATGCCAGCTAATTAGAAGTGGAACATGTTATATAATTGATTTGGAAAGCATATTTGGCTTTTAAGCTTGGTCTTGAGTTGAAAATAGGGGCAAAAAATCGGGAAACTGGCAAGGTCAGTTGGGAAATGGTGGAGTGGAAAGACCCTATGCTCACCTCATCCCATGGATACAACTAAATAACATTCGCATAAGCATAAACAACCCAGAAAATGACCTGAAGACTGGCAGAACAAATTCCACAACTAAAGGTAGAGAAGAAGCCACACTGAAGAAGGTGGAAAGAGTGAAGATGTGGTCTGGGAGTGAAAGGGACCATGGCCAACGATGGGGGGATGGAGCTGGTGGTGCAGAGAAGGGTGAAAAACAGACTTTCACACCAGGGAGTCCACAGATGAATAGGGAGGATGAACCCCCATAATATTTGCCTTTGAAAGTGAGAGGGGCCAAATCTCATGAGTTCTTACAATCAGCAGGACGTAAAGCCTGGAATTTTAAAAATCAGTGGCTCTGCTCTGGGAGAACCTAGAAGGTGTTAGGAAGCAGAATCCCTCTGCCCTTAAAGAACCAGCATGACAAACAGCTCTTGCAGATATAGTGTAGAACCAGTACTTTGAAGAATGCCAGGGGCAGACAGGAGGGAAAAAGACTTGCCCATCTCAGAGCATGGCCTGGAGAGGCAAGGATCATGGGAGAGCCCTCCAGGAACAACGGAGCTAACAGGCGCAATTTCCCTCCCCACGCCCCATCTGTGGAACCAACACTGCCCCAACATTTGTTACCTAACTTGCTTACACCAAGTCCCAACCCCTGCAAGTTGAGAATAGTCTTAGGGAACTCAGTGAATCCATCAAGGTTAATACATTCCCATTATAGAGGTTTCAGAAGAAGAAGAGAGAAAAAGGAACAGAAAATTTATGTGAAGAAATAATAGCTGAAAACTTCCCTAATCTGGAGAAGGAAATAGATAGCCAGATCCAGGATGCACAGAGATCCCCACAAAAACTCAATACACCAAGAGACATAGTAATCAAAATGGCAAAAAAGTAGTGATAAAAAAATTTTTTTAGGAGTGCCTGGCTGGCTCAGTTGGAAGAGCTTGTGACTCTTAATATTGGGGTTGTGAGTTCAAGCCCCACACTGGGTGTAGATACTACTTAAACAAAACAAAATGGCACCTGGGTGGCCCAGTCAGTTGGGCATCTGACTTTGGCTCAGGTCATGATCTCGCAGTTCATGAGTTTAAGCCCCACATGGGGTTCTGTGCTGACAGCTCAGAGCCTGGAGCTTGTTTTGGATTCTGTGTCTCACTCTCTGCCTCTGCACCACTCGCACTCTGTCTCTCCCTCTCTCAAAAAATGAATAAACATTAAAAAAAAAAAAGAAGGCCTCATTCAACGCGGCGTTAGCTCTCCAGGTAGCTGTTTCTTTGGCAAGCGGGGCCGGGCCCATCCTGAAGCAACTATGTCTAAGGGACCTGCAGTTGGCATTGATCTTGGCACCACCTACTCCTGTGTGGGTGTTTTCCAGCACGGGAAAGTGGAAATAATTGCCAACGATCAGGGAAACCGAACCACCCCAAGTTATGTCGCCTTTACTGACACCGAACGATTGATCGGTGATGCTGCAAAGAATCAAGTTGCAATGAACCCCACCAACACAGTTTTTGATGCCAAACGCCTGATTGGACGTAGATTCGACGACGCTGTTGTCCAATCTGATATGAAGCATTGGCCCTTCATGGTGGTGAATGATGCCGGCAGGCCCAAGGTCCAAGTAGAATACAAGGGAGAGACCAAAAGTTTCTATCCAGAGGAAGTATCTTCTATGGTTTTGACAAAGATGAAGGAAATCGCAGAGGCTTACCTTGGGAAGACTGTTACTAATGCTGTAGTCACAGTACCTGCCTATTTTAACGATTCTCAGCGTCAGGCTACCAAAGATGCTGGAACTATTGCCGGTCTTAATGTACTTCGAATCATCAATGAGCCAACAGCTGCTGCTATCGCTTACGGCTTAGACAAAAAGGTTGGAGCCGAGAGGAATGTGCTGATCTTTGACTTGGGAGGTGGCACTTTTGATGTGTCAATCCTCACTATCGAAGACGGGATCTTTGAGGTCAAGTCTACTGCTGGAGACACCCACTTAGGTGGAGAAGACTTTGACAACCGAATGGTAAACCATTTTATTGCGGAGTTCAAGCGCAAACACAAGAAGGACATCAGTGAGAACAAGAGGGCGGTCCGTCGCCTCCGTACCGCTTGCGAGCGCGCCAAGCGTACGCTTTCTTCCAGCACCCAGGCCAGTATTGAGATTGATTCTCTATATGAAGGAATCGACTTCTATACCTCTATTACTCGTGCCCGGTTTGAAGAGTTAAACGCTGACCTGTTCCGTGGCACGCTGGACCCTGTAGAGAAAGCCCTTCGGGATGCCAAGCTAGACAAGTCTCAGATCCACGATATTGTCTTGGTGGGCGGCTCTACGCGTATCCCCAAGATTCAGAAACTTCTACAAGACTTTTTCAATGGGAAGGAACTGAATAAGAGCATCAACCCTGATGAGGCTGTCGCTTACGGTGCAGCTGTGCAGGCAGCCATCCTTTCTGGAGACAAATCTGAAAATGTTCAAGATTTGCTGCTGTTGGATGTCACTCCCCTTTCTCTCGGCATTGAAACCGCTGGCGGAGTCATGACTGTTCTCATCAAGCGCAATACTACCATTCCTACCAAACAGACCCAAACCTTCACTACCTACTCTGACAACCAGCCTGGTGTGCTCATTCAGGTTTATGAAGGTGAGCGTGCCATGACCAAGGATAACAACCTACTGGGCAAGTTTGAACTCACAGGCATACCTCCTGCCCCCCGTGGCGTTCCTCAGATCGAGGTCACCTTTGATATTGATGCTAATGGCATTCTCAATGTCTCTGCTGTGGATAAGAGCACAGGAAAAGAGAATAAGATCACCATCACAAACGACAAAGGTCGCTTGAGCAAGGAAGACATTGAGCGCATGGTCCAGGAAGCTGAGAAGTACAAAGCTGAAGATGAGAAGCAGCGAGACAAGGTGTCCTCCAAGAATTCCCTTGAATCTTACGCATTCAATATGAAAGCAACTGTCGAAGATGAAAAGCTTCAGGGTAAAATCAACGATGAGGACAAACAGAAGATTCTGGACAAGTGTAATGAGATCATCAACTGGCTGGATAAGAACCAGACTGCAGAAAAAGAAGAATTCGAGCATCAGCAGAAAGAGCTGGAGAAGGTCTGCAATCCCATCATTACGAAGCTGTACCAGAGTGCAGGAGGCATGCCTGGAGGAATGCCTGGAGGCTTCCCTGGTGGTGGAGCTCCCCCCTCTGGTGGTGCCTCCTCCGGGCCCACCATTGAAGAGGTTGATTAAGCCAACCTGAGCATAGGTCTAGCATTGTTCCACACAAAACATTTGAAGGACCCAAATTTGTAGCAAATTCCATGGCAGTGAAGTTGAGCTGCTATAGTTAATGAAACTGGGCATTCTTGATACTTGAATATGGAATATGTGCACAAGGAAAGGAAATACAACATTGCACTTTATAAGCACTGTATTGTTAAGTGGAAAATGCAATGTCTTAAATAAAACTGTATTTAAAATTGGCACCATAAAAAAAAAATAAATAAATAAAAAAAATAAAAAAAAAAAAAAGAAAAAAATTAAAAGCCACAGAAAAGACAGTTGCATACGAGGGAAACCCCATAAGTCTGTCATCAGATTTTTCAGCAGAAACTTTGCAGGCCAGGAGGGATTGGCAGGATACATTCAAAGTGCTGAAACAAAAGTCCAGGACCAGATAGCTTCACAGGTGAATTCTACTAAACATTTAAAGAAGAGATAATTCCCATTCTCAAGCTTTTCCAAAGAATACAAGAGAATGGAAAACTTCCGAATTTATTCTATGAAGCCAGTATCACCCTGATACCAAAACCAGATAAAGACACCACAAAAAAAGAAAACTACAGGCTAATATCTCTCATGAACATAGAAGCAAAATCCTCAACAAAATATTAGGAAACCAAATCCAACAATACATTACAAAAAATATACCAGCGTCAAGTGGGATTTATTCCCAGGATGCAAGCATGGTTCACTATTCACAAAACAGTCAACACGATACATCACATCAATACTAGAGAGGATAAAAACCATATGATCATTTCAATAGATGCAGAAAAAGCATTTGACAAGGTACAACATTCATTCATGATAAAAACCCTCAAAAAGGAAGTCTAGAGGGAAAATACCTCAACATAATAAAGGTTATATAAGAAAAACCCACAGCCAACATTATACTCAATGGTGAAAAACTGAGAGCTTTTTCCCTAAGGTCGGGAACAAGACAAGGATGTCCACTCTCACCACTTTTATTCAACATAGTACTGGAAGTCCTAGCCACAGTCATCAGACACCATAATGAAATAAAGGGCATCCAAATTGGTAAGGAAGATGTAAAACTGCCATTATTTGCAGATGACATAATACTATATATAGAAAACCCAAAAGACTCCATCAAAAAACTACTAGAACTGATAAATGAATTCAGTAAAGTTGCAGGATATAAAATAAATGTACAGAAATCTGTTGCATTCCCATACACTAATAATGAAACAGCAGAAAGAGAAATTAAAAAACAATCCCATTTACAATTGCACCAAAAACAATAAATTATCTAGGAATAAACTTAACCAAAGAAGTGAAAGACATGTACTCTGAAAACTATAAAACACTGATGAAAAAAATTCAAGACAATGCAAAGAACTAGAAAAATGTTTCATGCTCATGAGTTGGAAGAATAAATATTATTAAAATGTCTATACCGCCCAAAGAAATCTACAGATTTAATGCAGTCTCTATCAAAATACCATCAGCATTTGTCACAGAACTAGAATGATCCTAAAATTTGTATGAAACCAATAAGGCCCCAAACAGCCAAAGCAATCTTGAAAAAGAAAAAACTGGGGGTATCACAGTACCAGATTTTAAGTTATATTACAAGGTAGTAGTAATTAAAACAGTATAGTATTGACATAAAAATAGACATAGAGAGCAATGACATAGAACATAAAACCCATAAATAAACCCACAAGTATGTGGTCAATCAATCTTCAACAAAAGAAGAATGAATATACAGTGGGGAAAAGACAGTCTCTTCAACAAGTGGTGCTGGGACAACTGGACAGCCGTTTGCAAAGGAATGAAACTGGACCACTATCTTTCACCATACCCCAAGATAAATTCAAAATAGATTAAAGACCTACGTGTGAGATCTGAACCAAAAAAAATCCTTGAAGAGAGCACTATTGGCCATAATAACATTTTTCTAGATATGTCTCCTGAGGCAAGGGAAATAAGAGCAAAAATAAACTACTGGGGCTACATAAAAATAAAATGTTTCTGCACAGTGATGGAAACAATAAAACTGAAAGGCAACCTACTGAATGGAAGAAGATATTTGCAAATGACCATATCTGATAAAGGATTAGTATAGAAAACATATAAAGAACTGATACAACTCAATACCCAAAAACAAATAATTCAAAAAAAAATAAGAAGACATGAAAGACATTCGTCCAAAGAAGACATCCAGATGGCCAAGGAACACATGAAAAGATGCTTAACATCACTCATCATCAGGGAAATGCAAGTAAAAACTACAACAAGAAATCACCTTACACCTGTCAGAATGGTTAAAATCAACAACACAAGAAACAACAGATGTTGGCGAGGATGTGGAGAAAAAGGAACCCTCCTGCACTATTGGTAGGAATGCAAAGTGATGCAGCCACTGTGGAAAAGAGTGTGGAGGTTCCTCAAAAAGTTAAAAATAGAACTACCCTATGATCCAGCCATCGACTACTGGGTATTTACCCAAAGAATGTGAAAACATGAATTCAAAGGGATACATGCACTCCTATGTTTATAGCAGCATTATTCACAATAGCCAAACTATGGAAGCAGCCCAAGTGTACATCAATTTGATGAATGAATAAAGAAGATGTAATATATTACTCAGAAAAATATTACTAAGCCATAAAAAAGAATGAAATCTTGCCATTTGCAATGATATGGATGGAGTTACAGAGTATAATGCTAAGTGAAGTAAGTCAGCCAAAGAAAGACCAATACCATATGATTTCACTCATATGTGAAATTTATGAAACAAAACAACTGAGCGAAGAAAAAAGAGGGAAATAGACAGACCAAGAGACAAACCCAACCATAGAGAACAAACCGATGGTTACCAGACAGGCAGTGAGTTGGGGGATGGGTGCGATAGGGATGGGGATTAAGTACACTTACCATGATGAAATGAAACGAAGTGAAGTGAAGTGAAGTGAAAAATGAAATGAAATGAAATGAAATGAAATGAAATGAAATGAAATGAAATGAAAAAAAATCAGGAAGCTGACAATTATTGACCAGGTCCTGACCATTCTGGGACAATTGCTGCAGAGGTTGTGGTTTAGCTTCTAGGCTGGTTATTACAGACTTCTTTTGTAATATATGGTCGGGTCATTGTCCATGTATGTATTTAGTCTCTCCATGCTTAACCACCATTTTTGGTCTGATCTTCCTATAGCTACTCAGGAGACAGACTTTATGTCCTCAGGTCCTGGACCTCTGTGGAGGATTCCTATCATCAACTTTGTGTAGTTATTTACTGCTGTGTAATAAATTACCCCCCAAAAATTGTGGCTTAAAACAATATTCATTATCACAGTTTCTTTGGGTCAAGAATCCAGGTGTGGCTTAGCTGGTCCTCTGGTTTAGGGTCTCTTACAAGTATGCAATTAAGGTATCACCTGTGTCTTAGTCTATTAGGGTTGCTATATCAGGATACCACGGACTGTATGGCTTATAAACAACAGGAATTTATTTTTCACAGTTCCAGAGGCTGAGAAGTCCAAGATCAAGGTACAAACCCAAGATCATTTGATGTCTGGTAAGAATGTGCTCTCTGAGACAAATATCATATGACTTCACTCATAGGAGGAATTTAAGACACAAAACAGATGAACATAAGGGAAGGGAAGCAAAACTAATATAAAAACAAGGAGGGGGAAAACAAAGAGACTCTTAAATAGAACAAACTGAGGAGTGCTGGAGGGATTGTGGTGGTGGGGATGGGCCAAATGGGTAAGGGGCATTAAGGAAGACATTTGTTGAGATGAGCACTGTGTGTTATACATAGGGGATGAATCACTGGAATCTACTCCTGAAATCATTATGGCACTATATGCTAACTAACTTGGATGTAAATTAAAAATACATTAAAAAAAAAAAAGAAAGAATGTGCTTTCTGGTTCATAGACTTAAGTCTTTTTGCTGTAACTTCACGTGGCAGAAGGGGTGAAGGATCTTTCTGGAGTCTCTTTTATAAGGGTACTAATCCCATTCATGAGTGGTCCATGATCTAATTACCTCCCAGAATCCCCACCTACTAATACCATTGCATTGGAGGTTTAGATTTCAACATATAAATTTGGAGGGGAGAGGATACAAATATTCAATCCTTAGCATCCCAGTTCTGTAGTCATCTTAAGCATCAACTAGGGAAAGATCCACTTCCAAGTCCACTCTCAACAATCCTGCTCACTTGGTTGTTGGCAGGATTCAGTTTTTTTGAGGCCTTATTGGACTGAGGGCTTCGGTTCCTCACCAGCTGTGGGCCAGCAGCGACTTTCAGTTCCTTGCCCCTTGTTTCTCTCCATGGGTCTCTGTAGCCCACAACATGGCAGTTTCTTTCATCAGAGCCAGGAAACCAAAAAGAGCCAGAGATAGAGAATGTGAGCAAGACAGAAGTCAGAGTCTTTTGCAACCTAATCTTAGAAGTGACATCCAACTTCTTTTGCCATATATTCTATTCATTAGAAGTGTCAACCTTAAATTGTCGGGAGGCAACAGTTAAGCAAAAGCATTTATTTGGGATCAAAGAATTGCAGTTCAGGATTTGGGTAGCAACCCAAACAGCAAAAGTCAGGGGCTTTTAAAGACAAAAAAAGGGAATGCTTGTATAAGTTGTTTACAAAGACTTTTGATTGGTGTTGGCAGCAGAAAACTAATCTTGGCCAAATATAATTGGTTGCTAAGGCTATCACTAAGCAAAAGTTTGCTACTGTAGCAAGTGGCAAGCCTTCTTGCCTGCAGAGTTCTTGGAGTATTTGCACTTTGGCCCTGTTCAAAAGTTCATGGTTCCACCGGTAAGGATATGCATAAGGCCACCTCCTTAATGGCCTCCCAGCTCCACTTTAAACTCTCTTGACATAGGGGTGCCTGGGTGGCTCGGTTGGTTTTGTCCAACTCTTGATTTCCACTTAGGTCATGATCCTGTAGTTGGTGAGTTGAGCCCCTAGTCGGGCTCTGTGCTGATGGTGCAGAGCCTGAGTGGGATTCTCTGTCTCCCTCTCTCTCTGCCCCTCCCTCACGCACTCTCTTTCTCTCTCAAAAATAAACATTTAAAAAAATTAAAAATAAAATAAAATCCCTTGACATAAATGACTCCCATTTTATTTGACCTTTCTCAGAAGCAAAGTACGAGGTCCAGCTTACACTCAAGGGTGGGGATGATGCAAGAGAGTGAGTATCAGGAGTGGGGATCATTGAGGGCCATCTTGCAAGCTATCACAAAACTCTGTCAAATCAAAATCAGATCCAGACTAGTAAGAGACTTCATTAGTAGAGATCATTGCAAGAGTGGGGAAGGATTATTGCAGTAAGGAGAACATTGATGGACAGATCAGCAAGCATCTCAAGTTTGGGAAAAGTTTTCTTCTATAAAGTAGAGAATACAAGGCTATGGGATGAAAGGAACCAATATATGCATGGTTGTGTGGCAGTTCAGAGAATGTCTTACCCTGAGGCTGGCCTCTTTTCCAAGAGGACCCTTAAGGAAAGGCTATATGCTGGCCAAAGCTGAGGGTGGGCCCAGGTTCAATCCCCTGAGAGAACCAGAGAACCGTATCCTGGATTCAGTTAACAGCATTTTGTTCCTACTGATCAGTGGGGACAAAAACAGTTCATCCAATCATTGATGAGGCCAAGAATGGGAATTTGGATAATGAAAAGGCTACCCAGGAGCCTTATCTAACCCATATGGGAAGGGTACTTCTTTGCAGTAAGCCATTTCCTGGAACACAAAGGGCAAGGAGATTCCTTAAGCTTCCCTGTTTTCCCTGCTCAGCTCAAATTCAACAACATCATTTTCATTCCCATCCCTCTTGCTTCCAGCATGGGGGCACTTCCACAGAAGCTGACCATCCTTGGTTTGGCTCTGCACCCCAGTTTTTCACCCAGTGGGCTGCCTTGGGCAGGATGAGGAAGAAGAGGGGCAAGAAGAGGAAAGGAAAGAATAGAAAACATTTACTAAGCAGTTGGAGGTGTCAGCAGTGTCCTAAATGCTTTCTCCACATTATCTCATAAACTTTCCATTTAGCCACTTCTGGTTCCTTCCCATTCCTTCCCTCAGGCCCCACCCTTGACACCCCCTCCCCCCCCCCCACCCTCCAGTCATGAACTCATATTGCCCTGCACTACTCAAGATGCACTTGCCATTCACATGTTTCACTGCATTACTATTATTTATAAATAATTCCTAGACTGCAGGCTGAGTGACCCCTTCACTTTTGTGAGTTCCCTGGCCTTCCATTTTTTATCTGTAAAAACTGGGACTGAAGAAGTGAACACTGTGTTGGGTTTACAGAATCTTAGATTTTGTGTTTCTCAGGTGACCACAAACCACTGGAAAACAGCCAAGCAAAGTCTCAAATCCACCTCAGAGAAGGAAACTTTCCCAACAATAGTACTTACCAGGATCTTCTCTTTGTAACAGAATCTTCTGCAACATTCCGCCAAGGCCACACCTCCTCTGATCCCACCACAAATAGAGCTCCCTCCATCCCATAACAAACCCTTCTAATACCTGGCTGCTTAAGGAACATCTTATCTTCTTTCCACAGAATTCTAGAACTCCTTGACATTCAAATAACTTCCTAGCTTCTCCAGCCATTCCCAATTTCCTGGCATCTACCATAGTATTTCGAATTCAACGTATCCAACAATGGAAGCCATTTCCTATAAGGAGGCCCAGAAAACACTGCGGATTAGAGGAAATACTGATTTGCCACAAAGGAAGGTAATTATATAAAAGAAGCTAAGAGCTGCTTGGCCTTGAGGAGAATGACTCACACAACCTACAAAATCACTTGTTAGAATACAGAAGTGGAAAGTAAGCATACACTAAACCCTTCTGTTTTTTAGAGCAGTAAAAATCTATTGTGTTAGGAAATAGGCTTCTATAAAGATTAGCCCTTAGCTTCTACAACATCGGTATAGGCAAACCTTTTTTCATTGTGCTTTGCAAATAAACTGCGTTCTTTACAAACTGAAGGTTTGTGGCAACCCTGTGTCAAGTCAAGTCTATTGGCACCATTTTTCTAACGGCATTTCCTTACTTTGTGCCTCTGTGTCACATTTTGGTAATTCTCATAATTTTTCAAATTTTTTCATTATTATATTTGTAATGGTGATCTGTGATCAGTGATCTTGGGTATGTTGGAATTATTTGGGGGCACCACAAACCTTGCCCATATAAGACGGTGAATTTAACTGATAAGTGTCGGGAGTGTTCTAAAGCCCCACCAACCAGTCCTTCCCTGCTTATACCTCACCTCTCTCCCCTCTCCTTGGGCTTCCCTATTCCCTGAGACACAACAATATTGATTTAGGCCAGTTAATAACCTCACAATGGCCTCTCAGTATTCGAGTGAAAGGAAGAGTCGATTGATAATGGCAGATTTCATTGTTGTCTTATTTTAAGAAATTGCCACCGCCACCCCAGCCTTCAAAAACAACCACCTGATCAGTCAGCAGCCATCAACAATGAGGCAAGATCTTCCACCAGCAAAAAGATTATAACTCACTGAAAGCTCAGATGATTGTTAGCATTTTATAGCAATAAGGGTATTTTTATTTTACTTTATTTTATTTTATTTTATTTTTTACTTTATTTTATTTTATCTTATTTTATTTTATTGAGAGCAAATGAAAATGTATGAGTGGGCAAGAGGGAGAGAGAGAGAGAATCCCAAGCAGGTTTCACACTCAGCGTGGAGCCCAATGTGAGGTTTGATCCCACGACTCTGGAATCATGATCTGAGCCAAAATCAAGAGCTGGACGCTCAACAGAATGAGCTACCCAGGAGCCCCACAATAAAGGTGTTTTTAAAAATTTTTTTAATTTTTTTAAATTTCTCTCTCAATTTAAATTGAGAGAGAGACAGACAGAGAGCAAGCAGGGAAGGGGCAGAGAGAGAGGGAAACACAGAATCAGAAGCAGGCTTCAGGCTCTGAGCTCTCAGCACAGAGCCCAAAGTGGGGGTCAAACTCACAGACCACAAGATCATGACCTGAGCTGCAGTCAGCCACCCAACCGACTGAGCCACTCAGACGCCCCAAGGTGTTTTTAAATTAAGGTATGTACATTGTTTTTTTTTTTAGACATAATGCTATTGCACACTAAATAGACTATAATATGGTGTCAACATTAACTTTTATATACACCAGGAAACCAAAAAATGCATTCGACTCACTTTATTGTAATAATTGCTTTTTTGTGGTGGTCTGGAACCAAACCTGCCATATCTCAAAGGTATGCCTGTACACAGTAACAAATGTATTATTGTCTCCATTTTTGTGAATGAGATTACCAAGTCGGGGAGCATGCTGAAGTTTACAGAGCATGCAGAGCGGCAGAGTGGTTTACAAATAAGCCCCATTCCAAAAAGTATGCAATGAGCTCACATGCCCTGAGTTCTTCTACTTACCCTCCCCTACCCCCCGAGTCCTGGAAGGCATGACTATATTTAACAATTATTTGTGCAACTTACACAGTGCTTTGTACATTATCAGTCTTCAGTAAGTATTTAGAATTCTGAACCTATGAAAACCTAGTTGAAAATGGCTTCAAATGCACATAACAGAAAATCCTAGTAACAGGAGCTCGGGTAAATAGGGCCTTATTTTACTCATATAACAGTGTCTTACATAGAGGTAGCTGGCTTGCTTAGGTCAGCAGTTTAGGTCAACATCTCTAGAATTCTCTTAAACTTCCAGAATGGGTGTTGGGATAGCCAACATGCAGTGTTGGACACAGGCCTTTAGAGGGCATCTGGTCCCAAACCTACATGTTATAGGGAGGGACTGCAGCCCAGAGAAGTTGCCCGAGATCTCACAGCTAAGTGACCAAGCTCAGATTTAAACCCAGAACTCCCTAAGCCATGGCCTTTTCTCTTTCTAAGAATTGATCCTTCTGGGATCCTGATATCTACTAGAAATAACCTGATAATGTATTATGAATTATTCTTTGATCACCCATATGTTCACCAGATTAAGAGATGTATTTATAACATAACCTGAGATTTCAGTGACTTATTCCCAAGCAGTGGTCATAATGGTGGAAATTACAGTTTCCATGTCACTCAGAGTGAGGAGAGATGATTTCGAGACCGGGGTTGGCAGTGCCTCCTCAGTCATATAGAAAACTAGTGACTCGCTTAGGTTGTTTGTCTGCTACTACCAACTTGTATTCAACCTTCTAAACCCAAGCATGCTATAGTAATTTGTCTTGTCTATGTTAGGGATTCCTGGCATGGAGCTCCCAAAGCCCTTGGAATTCCCTGAATGATAGTAATGTTTTCTTATGCTCCTGAAGTGATTTATGGTGTACCCCTAGAGAGCTTCAGCCTGGGGCTGATCACCAGGAAGTCCAACTACATGATTAGAGGGTTGGAACTTTGGGCCAGCCTAACCTCTGGGGAAGGGAAGGGGGCTAGAGATTGAGTTCAATCACGTGCCAATGATGTAATCAACCATGCCTATTTAGTAAAACCTCAATAAAAACTCTGGACACCAAAGTTCAGCGGAGCTTCCTTGTTGGTGAATACATTGATATGACACTGATATACACTCTAACTCCATGGGGAGAGGGCACAGAAGCCCTGCATCCCTCCCATACCTCACCCTATGCATGTCCTTTATATTAAAACTGTAATTGTAAGTAGAGTACCTTTCTGGGTTCTGTGAGTCTTTCTAGTGAATTATCCCACCTGAGGGAGCTGTGGGAAACCCTGAATCTGTAGACAGATAGTCAGAAGTGTGGCTGACATCTGGAGCGAGGGCAGTCTTATAGAGGAGTTCACCCTGAACTTGCAAAATCTGTACTAGCTCTGGGTAGTTAGCATCAGAACTGAATGGTAGCATACCCAGTTGGTGTTAGACAAGTTGGGGTGGAAATGAAACACCAACTCAGATTCACCCCCTCCTGGATGCCTTTCCCTCTCCAGATAGAATAAACCCTCCCTCTCCTGTGCTACCTTAAAAATACACTGTATTTATCACACTGTATAATGTTATATTTATATAATTTTTAATGTCCTCCAACTAGATCATTAGCTCCTAGAAGAAAAAGATTCTACCATATCAATTCTACACGCGTTTCCATAGTGCTTGGCAAATGTGCTCAGGGCATTTTTAATGAGCTAATGGATAAATGAGTGATTGTGTGACAATCTCTCTATTCATCACCTCCATCTCTCTGCGCTTGCTTTCTTCCTCATGCTGTCCTTCTGCTTCACTCTTTCTTGCACAGAGCAGGGTAATTATTTCTACACAAGCACCACTCTACCATAGCTACTCTTTATTTTCTGATTTAGAACAGACGCTGCCTGCTGCACAGGAGTTTAATTTGTTTGTGTCTCCGAGTCCAGTACCCAAATGATGAGTGACTGGTAGGACATGGCTAGAGGAAGAGCTGATGGGTTCACATGTTCTGAGCATCCCTCAGGTACTGTTCCCTGCTCAATTCCACCCTCAACCCCTGAAAATGCAATGGCATTATTTGTAATATCAGGTACTGTAAGAAGTAGATACCACCAATAAAACATCTGTTGTGCAATAAGAAATAATTAAATAATCATATCCTAATCTCACAGAGACCCCCTCACTCCAGCTTGGCTGCTCTTCTGCTCCCTTGCCATGTTTGACTTGGCACATGCCTCTATATGAAGCTCCGAGGCTCCTCAACCCACATCTGAGAAAGCAGGATGCCAGGCTAGATATTTCTCGGTCCCTTGATGTTTCTAGCATCAGATGCTTCAAGGCTTGGGGAGAGAAGCATGGGTTGGGAGAAATCTTGCTCCTCTCTCTCCCCTTCTCCCTTCCATCTTCCCAGTACCACAGAGGCTTCCTTCTTCCTCTTTCTATGTGACAGGAGCTCACTTTTGTGTCATTTTTTCCTTCTTCCTTGCTCTGTGTGTTTCTTTCTTCTAGGTGATGTTTACAACCCCTTCTCTGAAACACTAAGTCTTATGGCCAAGTCTTACACTCTTAAGGGCTATTGGGGATGGAAAGGAAAATCTCTAAGAGGAGAAATACTGAAGTCTTTGTAAAGTATTGTCTGTGTTACATAGACATCTAGCCAACATTTATTCCTAGTTATTCTGTGCCAGTGAAAATCTAACTGAAAGGTAAGGCATAACTTCTTCCCTCAGGCAGCAACCAAGTTAACGGGAGAGGCAGACAAGCAAAGAAGCAATTACAAACCAAAGAGCTCAAGGAAGGTCAGAGTTCTGAGCTTTCATAGAAGAGGGGCTCCTTAACCCGGATGTGGGCATCTTGATGAGAGGGACATGATCCTGAGCTGATACCTGAAAGACACATAGGAGTTAAAGAAGAAACCTTGGGTAAATAATGGATAACAGCAGGAGGATCTGCCTGTGCAAAGGTCCAGAACATCAGGAACTTCAAGTCAGTAGTTCAGCTTAGTGGAAGCTGAAGCAGGAAGAGTGGGAAGAGGTGAGGCTCTGTGGGCAGATAGGCTTTTGTAGGCAATGAGGGCCCAGTGAAGTGTTCTGGTTAGGAGATGACAGGCTTGACTTTGAGTTACTTTAACCCATGGCATGAAGAATTAATTGGATGGGGCAAGACTGGCACTTGGAGGCCAGTTTGGAGACCACTGCTTTACCCAGCATGAGGCAAATAAGGTACTGAGGGTGCAAAACTTAAGAAGGCATTCACTCTCAGAGCTGTGCAACTGCTTTGTTATACCTGTGACTTCAGCCCCTCCCTTGCCTCGCCCTCTTCCAAGCTCTAGCTGAGAATATGAACTCATGCACTGATAACTGATCATTTACATGTTCACTGAGGTATTTGCTTTTGTCAAAAGAACCCTTGAGCTAGAGGAATAATTCCTAAAAATGAGATCCTATGAAATTCTAATGTACCCAACACACAACAGCATGCATAAACATGTCCATGAATGTGACAAAAAGAGCCCCTGTGAGTTTGACTTCTCAGGATGAGGCTCTTGAGAAAGGGTCATAACAAGGAGAGGAATTTTTTTTTCCCTCTAATGTGGGGGCAACTTTATCACAAAAGAAGTGGGGGCTGCTCAATGTCAGGGTAGCTTAGTTTCAAGAGCCAAGGTAATGTTGAAGAGGATGGTGTCCATCCATGTCCAAGGCAGCCTCACTACAGAGTCTAAATCCCTTGGTACCCACGTAGGGCTCCAAGGCAATGGCCTTCAAACATATTTAGGCAGATGCCCCCTAAACAAATCAATCACAAACCAAAACAAAAGCCTTAAGAATGGGAACAAACAGGGATGAAGAATGCAAAGAATAAAGTCTCACAAGCTAGTTGTAAAATCAGATGAGAGAGTGAATAGAAAGTCCTGGTAGCATAGTATCATCCAGAGACTTTGTTCCATCAGTGTTAATTCACTTCACCTTCCCTTCTGAGTTATGTACAGAAGCTTATAGATGATAACTAGAGTTGCTGTTGATCAAACAATTACAAAAGAATAAGCACTTTCCATGCATTATTTCATCCTTACAACAGCCCCATTTTACAGATAATGAATTTGAGACTCAGAGAAGTTAATTTAGTTGCCCGAGAGCACACAAGGGTGAGATGGATTTAAGCCCCAGTTTGTCTAGCCCTAGCAGAGCTGAGGCATGAACTACACCCTCCTGCCCCTCCTGGCGTCAGAGTCACAGAATGGGGCAAATACCCAGCAAACGATGATTCACTGAGCCCTCCTTCCCAGACGAGCACCTCCCAGGAAAGAGATTCCTCAGCCTTCCTGGGGAAACAATTCCATGTCCTAAAGCATCACACTCAGACTGCTCAGAGAACGCTCCTCTGTCAAAACCTCATCTGCTTTTTGCTGTAATTTCAACTCATCACTTCTTTAGTTTAGTAGGTAAGACTTAGAATAAAATGAAATTGAAGTTTTATTTCAAAACACTTATGTCTCCATCCTTCATAAAAAAGACTGTTCCACATTTTTTTTTGGACTTGTGGCAACAGTGATTTATTTCTTACTTTCAAGACCAAGCTCTAGCTAGTAAAAATAAAATGAGGGGGGGGGGTAGCAAAAATAAAAATTATTCAGTCCCTTTGCCAAGGGACTGAAGCTCAAAACTTATTTTTCTTTGAAGAGAATTTGAAAAAAAAAAGTCTAGCATGCTGTCCAAGCTATTGGCTTCCTCTTCTTTGTACTTTTTTTTCTCAAGCTGAGGTTTGACGGCAACCTTATATCCTACAAATCCTCAGTTTAGCCTATTTTTATCTCCATACAGTTCTTTTTTTTTTTTTTTTTAAATGTTTATTTATTTTTGAGACAATGCGAGAGACAGAGTGAAAGCAGCGGAGGGGCAGATAGAGGAAGACACAGAATCTGAAGCGGGCTCCAGGCTCTGAGCTGTCAGCCCAGAGCTGGACGTGGGGCTCGAACTCACTAACCACGAGATCATGACCTGAGCTGAAGTCAGATGCTCAACCGACTGAGCCACTCAGGCTCCCCTGGCTCCATACAGTTCTAATGACAAATATTCACCAAACAATATATACTGAATTTTCATTATTTTACCTGGAAAAGAAGAAAGGAGCTGCCAGGGTCTCTTTGACACAGGACAGCAGATCCTCGACATTTTCAAGGGGTTTTCCCAAGACTTTGGCAAACTCTTAAGAATAACTTTTGTAAAAATGTTTAGATCGGCACTTAATCGCCCTTCAAATTACATTTTAGTCCAAAGTCACATGTTTCCTCTACACAACCTCACAATCTAAGTTAATTTTTATTTTTCATTCCAGTTTTATCTTCCACTTAATAAACAAATTAGGGCTGACTGGACAGTCAGTGAAAGTGCCCCAAAATCCCCTTTGCCTTTTTTGTATGGATTGATCCTGTTCACATTAAAGACTTGAGTCCTTCTTAAGGCATCCCTCTTTCAAGTAGCCTAAACTCCTAATCTCTGGACAATCAGAACTACTTTCTCTTGGAAGTAAGTGTAAGAAACCACTTTGGTCATATTTCATGATGAGTAATCAAAATAAGTGGTATAGGTGTAAGAGAACAAGAAAGAGATGTTTAGGCAAATCATTCATAATTATACTAGTTATGGACTGAATTGTGTCTCCCCAATCCCTATGTTGAAGCCATAATCCCCACTGTGATTGTAGTTGGAAACAGGGCCCTGGGGGAGGTAATTCAGGTTAAATGAGTCATAAGGGCGGGGCGCTAATCCAATAGGACTGGTATGCTTATAAGAAGAAGAGGAGGGGTGCCTGAGTGGCTCAGTGGTTGAGTGTCTGACTTTGGCTCAGGTCATGGTCTCATGGTTCATGGGTTCAAGCCCCACATTGGGCTCTGTGCTAATGGTGTGGAGCCAGCTTGGGATTCTCTCTCTCTCCCTCTCTCTCTGCCCCTCCTGCACTCATGCTTTCTCTCTCTTATAAACAAACAAACAAACAAACTTTTTTAAAAATTAAAAAAGACAAGAGACACCAGAGAGTGTTCTCATCCCTCATCCCTAGCTTGAGCATACAAAAGAAAGGTCTTGTGAGGATGCAGTGGGAGGGGGGCTATCTGCAAGCCAGGAGGAGAGGCCTCACTAGTACTTTGGTGGCACCTTGACCTTGGACATGTGACCTCCAGAAAATTTTCTGTCAGGAAATAAACTTCTGCCTTTTAGTCCACCCAGTCTGTGGTATTTTATTATGAAAGTCCTAGCAGACTTAGACAATACCACTAGATGGAATTAAAAGGATTATTTAACCAACAAAAGTAGGAAGCAGTGAGGGTCTGGGAAAGAGTCCAGGAGAAGTGAGGAAGTAGGGAAGTTTAAGTGAGCTGATCACTCAGGTTCTATGACAGGGAACCAATAGATATTAGAGAGAATTGATAAGTCAAGAAAGGGGAATTTTGAATACATTATTTAAAGTTACAGAGGTGAACCCTTTAAGAATGCTTCCACTCCAATTACTAGAACATCTGACTACAGTGGACTGAAGAAATAGTTATTTTTTCTCCTCATCCCTCATAACAAGCAGTGCAGGAGGAAGCAGCTGCTGGCATTAATTCAGAAACACGCCCAACATCACTGTAATTCTCTTGGCTTTCTCTTCATGATCACAAGTTGGACCTTGCATCTCCAGTCATTGAGACCTCATTCCAGACAGGAATAAGAAGTAAGGGAGAAGGGATAGCACCAGCAGACTAGGAGGAAAAGAATTCATGCCTCAGGTTTGTAAATTACTACATGTCGTGGACACTTTGGGGTGTGACTGTTGAAGCCACAATTTTAAATCAGTGACTGCTAAGAATCTACCTGATGTGATGTTTCCTGGGGTAGCCCAGGGAGGTTCTGAATTCATTTAGCATCTCTAAGAGTCTCATAGCTAGGTATTAAAGCCATCCTCCTTGAGCTATCTACTCTAGACCTCAATGATGGCTACTAGATGATTTGGCAAGACATACAACTGCACAGAGTAATGGTCAAAAGCATGGCCAATGGAGGGGCACCTGGGTGGTTCAGTTGGTTAAGTGTCTGATTCTTGATCCCAGCTCAGGTATTGATCTCAGGATTGTGAGTTCAAGCCCTGCGTTCAGCATTGGGTGTGAAACCTATTAAAAAAAATCATTACCAGTGGAGTTGGAAAGAATTGGGTCTGACACTCACTACATACTTCTTACCAATTGTGTCAAATTGGACAGATTACTTTAGCTCACTTTCCTGAATCTCAGTTTCCTTGCTTATAAAATAGAGATAGTGGGGCACCTAAGTGGCTCAGTTGGTCGAGTGACCGACTCTTGATTTCAGCTTGTCATGATCTTTCGGTTCATGGGCCCCAGCTCCATGTTGGCATCCATGCTGAGCTTGGAGCCTGCTTAAGATTCTCTCTTGCTCTCCCTCTGGTTTGCATTCTCTCTCTCTCTTTCTCCCTCGGAAGAAGGAAAGAAAAGAAAAGAAAAGAAAAGAAAAAAGAAAAGAAAAGAAAAGAAAAGAAAAAAGAAAAGAAAAGAAAAGAAAAGAAGGAAGGATGGAAGTAAGGAAGGAAAGAAGGAAGGAAGGAAGAAAGGAAGGAAGGAAGAAAGAAAGAAAGAAAGAAAGAAAGAAAGAAAGAAAGAAAAGAGACAGAGAGAGAGAAAGAAGAGAGAGAAAGAAAGAAAGAAAGAAAGGGAGGAAGGAAGGAAGAAAGAAAAGAAAGAAAATGAAATAAGAGTAACACTTCACAGTCCAGTGTTTGCAGTGAGAATTGACTACTCTATTGCCAGCTCTTAGAATGCCTGACTCACTGAATGTTTGTTGAATAGTTTGTGAACGTTTTCATTTCCATTTCCCTAAGAACTGTCATCATGTCTGAAGTTGGCACCTCATTTTTTTTACGGTGACTCTTAAGTCAGCTTTCAACTTTACATTCAACCAAATTGCATATAAATTGCATCTCTCAAGTAGTTAATGCATAATAGAAGCTGGAATTTAAAAACAACTTCACGAAAGAAATTCTCGTGCAAAGTGAATTATGGGACTTTTGTTCAAAACGTGTCCCTGGGCTGAAGCAGCATGTTCCATGCCTACTGCAAACACTGAGCAATGTTGTTCAAAGTGAAGGAATGGGAAAACCCAGATTCCACAAACAAGGAGTAAACTAAAAGCCGAAGTGCTGAGTAGGAGTTGATAGTGGAGCCGCCCCCTGAGAATATCAGGACTGACTATTTCAGAGGGTCAGGTTGTGACTATGAGGCCACATTCGCCACGGGGAGGGGTCAGGGCTGGAATTTCCTGCCTAGTGCCTGAAGCCTATCCATGGCTTGGGTGTGGGGCCAAATTTACCCTACTCATGGGGTTTGGAAAGCTTAAGCTTGAGAAACAACCTTAACTTATTCAGAGTTATAATAGCAGAAAAACTAGGTCAGGTTAATCTTTTTGTATTAACAACGAAAGATCAGGAAAAACATTTTTTTTAATGTTTTGAGAGAGAGAGAGAGAGAGAGACAGAGTGCTGGCGAGAGAGAGAGGGAGACGCAGAATCTGAAGCAGGTTCCAGGCTCTGAGCTGTCAGCACAGAGCCTGACTGGGGGCTCACACTCATGGACCACGAGAGCATGACCTGAGCCAGAGTCGAATGCTTAACTGACTGAGCCACCCAGGCACCCCAGTCTGGAATAATATTTTAAGGCAACTATCTGAAGGCACTGGAGAGGAACAAGATCATGTAGAAACTGGGTAAGAGCCCACCCTTGAAATACAATTACAATTGGTGTGATTTGGGGGTTTCAGGCTTTTTGTCTACATGCTGCCCACCACAGGGGAAATCAAGGTTACTGCCTGCTAGGCCCAAATAAGAAAAATGAAATTCTTCAGAGAAACATAAAATCCAGAATCTGGTCACCATACCATCGTAATATCCATAATGCAGTCAATCCAAAAAAATCACCAAACATGCAAAGAAACAGAAATATGTGACCCATTCTCTAAAGAAAAACCAGGCAAAAGAAACGAATTCAGAGATGACTTAGATGTTGCAATTAGCAGACAAGAAATTTTAAGGCAGCCACTGGCATAGCAGTTCAAATATTTTACGGGAAGATATGTTTATTGTGAAAAGATGGAGTGATAATCTCAGCAGAGAAATAAAAGTTATAAAAAATAATCAAATAGGGGAAGGATGGGATTTCTGTAATGGTAGATTTAAACGTTCAGGGAATCGTTGGGGCACTGGGGTGGCTCAGTTGGTTAAGCGTCCGACTTCACTCAGGTCATGATCTCACAGATCGTGAGTTCGAGCCCTGTATTGGGCTCTGTGCTGACAGCTTGGAGCCTGGAGACTGCTTCAGATTCTGTGTCTCCCTCTCTCTCTGCCCCTTACCCGCTCACTCTCTGTCTCTCAAACATAAATAAACATTAAAAAAAAAAAAGTTCAGGGAATTGCTTTTGAAGATAAAAATCATAAAATGTGACAAAATTATTTGAAACAATTTCTGTCCTGTGAAAGATAATGTCAAGAGAATAAGAAGACGCTCCACAGACTGGGAGAAAATATTTGAAAAAGACACATCTGGTAGAGAACTGTTACAAAGAACTCTCAAAATGTGACAATAAAAGAACAAACAACCTGATGGAAAAATGGGCCAAAGACTTTAACAGACACCTCACCAAAGAGAGTATACAGGTGGAGAGGCACCTGGCTGGCTCAGTCGGTTAAGTGTCCAGCTCTTGATTTCAGCTCAGGTCATGATCTCACAGTTTCATGAGTTCGAGCCCTGCATCAGGCTCTGTGCTGACAGCATGGAGCCTGCTTGGGATTCTCCCTCTCTCTCTGCCCTTTCTCTGGTCTGCTCTTTCCCTGGTCGTCTCTCTGAAAATAAATAAACTTACAAAAAATCCTTAAAAAAAAAAGAAGATATACAGGTTGCAAATAAGCATATGAAAAGATGCTACATCATTTGTCATCAGGGAAACACAAATTCAAACAATGAGCTACCATTACATACTTATTAGAAAAGCCAAATCTGGAACCAATTAAAAAATTTTAAAACTGAAAAATATATCTAAAAGCCATGCCCACCACTTCTATTCGCTATTGTAGGGAAAATCTAGTTGTACAAGACGATAAGAAAATGATATAACAGTTATATATGTTACAAAGAAGTAAAGTTGTCTTTATTTGCAAATAACATGATCATGTACATAGATAATTCTAAAGAATCTACACACACACACACACACACACACACACACACACAGTCTGCTAGAATGAATTACTGATTTAGCATGGTTGCAGGATAAGAGTTTGATATAAAGGAGCGCCTAGGTGGCTCAGTTGGTTAAATGTCCCACTCTTGATTTCCACTCAGATCATGATCTCACATTTCATGAGTTCGAGCCCTGCATCAGGTTCTGCACTGACAGCACAGAGCCTGCTTGGGATTTCTATCTCCTTCTCTCTCTGCCCCTCCAGAGCTCGCTTCCTTGCTCTCTCTCTCTCAAAAAATAAATATATAACCATAATTAAAAAAAAGAGTTTGACATAAAAAGAAATGTTTTCTGTATGTTGGATCTACAAAAAGGGATGAGAAGCCCAGATGTGATGGCCTAACAAATGCCCTTAGGGCCTGACGGGGGTAGGGAAACTTAACACAACATAAAATTAGGTAAGAAAAAGTGCTTCAGCAAAACTTTGTATAATAAGGGAGGAAGAGATTCCAGCTTCCCCCTGGAAGAAAATCAGGCCTCTGGATGATAAAATTGCTTTGAGTGGATAAGATCTAAAAAGGCATCCAGCATTTCTGAGGCGCAGAGCTAGGTAATTCTTCTTTGAAGGGACTATGTCTGGTTTGACTACCTGTACTCTTTCAATGGCTCTACAGAGACTTCCCAAGTGCCCTGTCATGCTTGAAATTCCATGCCTGGGATGCTTTAAAATTTTTCATATTCCACAACTTACAATTAGCAATCTTTATGTGACCCAGGTTCTGGCAGACACACTCACAGACACCTGGAAGGCAGAAGTGAGCTATGTGACGTAGAAGCTGGGTGAAGGTCAAAGTGCTCTTCTATTGGACACTGAGTTTGAGGTATTTGGTTGATTTGTGGCAGCTGTGGCAGAGATTCTCCTATGCTAGGTGGTGAATGATGGTCAATGACAGCTGTGGGTTTTCTTCTAGCATTGTCCCATGGAGTAACTGGGCATTTCTCTTGGTGGATGCACTTCTGCTGGTAAGACCTCCCAAGTAGGTTCTCTAGTTCCTAAAAATCTCTCTAATATTCTGCAAAAATTGCATTTAGACTTAAACTAGCTAGAGTGGGTTCTGTTTTCTGTAACAAAGGACATCATCGGTTAGTAAGGAATTTGCTCCAGAAATGGTGGCAGGCTACAGAGTTTCAAAGAAATGGGAATCTGGAATTAGTTGTCTTATGTCAGAGAATTTGAAGGCCATGGGGATTGGGTTAGCAGTACAAGAAGAGGCACAGGTGTTGCATAGCATATTTGGGTTTGAGCAGTCACTTAAATGAACAATCATGGTCACTTGGAATGAAATGCATATTGAAGGCAAAGCTTTGGTGACCACAGCAATGGACCATTATCACAGATGTAAGAAATACATGGATTGTAATGTGGGATGGCTGCTTCTAACTAAGCTGTAATAGTTTTAAAAAGAAAAAGACAGGCTGAGAATTTGTAAAATTCTCTGATGCAGTCAGAGAGTGAGGGATATTCTGTGACTGTCCTGATAGACTTTGCTGTATCTCAAAACTGCAGAATTAATGTAGCTAGCATAGTGGTTAATCAGATATAGTGGGCTGTCAAATTACAACATATGTTTAATTCGTAGCCTCCTTTGGTCTCTAGTGTGAAAGTTAAGTCATTTATAAGGGAGTGTGGCACCCTGAAAATTAGAATGGGAATATTTGTGGGTATTCAGATGACTCCAATAACCCCAACACTTCACTGAGCCTCACTGAGCCTTTCTTGCTGAAGAAGTTCCTCCTCTCTATCTGATGAGGCCGACCCATCCTGATTACAGACCCAGAATAACCTCATCAGAGAACACCTTGATATGAATTGTCAAGCCTCTTCAAGTTCCACTGCTAACTCTAGAACCCAGGGTGCTGTTACGGGGCCATTTACAACATCAAACCCAGAGGAGATATTGCATACCAAACCAATTGTATGATTTAAATAATTGTAATATGTAAACATGTAGGTAACATATGTGAGAATGGATGATCAGAGTGCTAGAACAGGGAGGAAAGAATAAAAATGTTAATTAGGCTGAATTTTATCAAATTTGGAAAACACACCAGAGATTCTGGAGTCAGTGGATTAAGTCTGGGCTGCTGAGAAGGGTTTTTTTTTTTTTTTCCTGATGTTCAATTTACATTCTTTTTTTAAAAAATTGTGGTTAAAATACACATCATATTTATCGTCTTTTTTCCAGTAAAATAAGACCAAGAAAAAGAGCATGTGGTTTCCTTGTTTTTAATTGAAGTATAGTTGACATATGATGTTGTATTAGTTTCAAGTGTACAAAACAGTGATTCCTCAATACTTTGCTCACCACAATAAGTAATATTTGCCATCTTAATCATTTTTAAGTGTACCATTCATTAGTGTTAAACACATTTGTCATACATACATTGTCATACAACTAATCTCCAGAACTCTTTTCATTTTGCAGAACCCCAAACTCGATACCTATTAAACAATTCCATATTTTCTTCTCCCCCCGGCCCCTGGAAACCACCATTTTACTTTCTGTTTCTATGAATCTGACTACTCTAGATCCCTCATAGAAGTAAAATCATACAATATTTTTCCTTTTGTTACTGGCTAATTTCACAGAGCATATTGTATGTGCCATGTTTTATCATCCGTCAGAATTTCCTTACTTAAGGTTGAATAATATTCCATTGTGTGTATAGACCACATTTTCTTTATCCATTCATAGACTGAGAGACAGTTGAGGTGATTCCACCTTCTGACTTGTGAATAATGCTGCTATGAAGATGGGTGTACAAATACCTCTTGACAAGACTCTACTTTAAAATCCTTTGGGTTTACAACCAAAAGTGGAATCTCTGAATCATATGGCAATTCTATTTTTAATTTTTTGAGGAATTCCCACACTATTTTCCATAGGAGTTTTCCATTTTACATTCCTACCAACCACATACAAGAGTTCCAATTTCCCTACATTCTCTCCAAACTAGTTATGTTTTTTTTTTTATACTAGCCATCCTAATGGGTAGAAAGTGGTATCTCATTGTGATTTGGATTTGCATCTCCCTAATGATTTATGATGTTGAGCATCTTTTCAAATGTTTGTTGGCTATTTGTATATCTTCTCTGGAGTAATGTCTATGCTGATCCTTTGCTCATTTTTTAACTGGGTTGTTTTTTGTTGTTGTTGAGTGGTAGAAGTTCTTTATATATTCTAGCTACTAACTCCTTATCAGATATTTAACTTGCAATTATTTTCTTCTATTCCATAGGTTGCCTTTTTACTGCCAATTGTTCCCTTTGATACACAGAAGTTTTAAATTTTGATGTAGTCTGATTTATCTATTTTTTACTTTTGTTGCCTGTGCTTTTGGTGTTCAAGAAGTTATTGCCAAATCAAATGTCATGAAGATTTGTTTCCCTTATGTTTTCTTCTAAGAGTTTTATAGTTTAAGCTCTTACAGGTCTTAGGTCTTTGATTCATTTTGCATTGATTTTTGTATACAGTATGAGGTAAGGGTCCAACTTCATTCTTTTGCATGTGGATATCCAGTTTACCTAACATCACTTGTTAGAAAGATTCATTTCCTCCATTGGTTTTAGCACCCTGGTTGAAAATCATTTGACCATATATGTGAGGGTTTATATCTGGGCTTTCTATTCCATTGGTCTATATGGCTTTTTGCCAGTATCACACTATTTTGATTACTGTAGCTCTATAATAAGTTTTGAAATCAGGAAGTGTGAAACCTCCAACTTTGCCATCTTTTTCAAGATTACTTTAGCCATTTGGGGTCTTGAGAATGGTTCTAATTGATTTAATTAAAAATCAATAATGATTTAATTATTAATTTAATTATTTTATGATCTGCTAGGTTTCTATTATCTCTGGGTTCAATACTGGTCTATGACAAATGAGCTTGAGATGTCATGAATACCTTTGTAAGTTAGGAGAAGTAATACAAAGACTTTGAGAACTAGGAATAGCACAGTGGATTTATTAGGTGTGACCCATGCATTCATCCTTAAATATGTCACCCAGAACTTTCTATGGCATAGAGAAACACACTAGTGAGAGAAATGCAGGCATATGTAAAAGTGCTAGAGTGGATCTTTTCCATGCATCAAAAATAAATGTGAGGATGCTGTCTTTGAAATGTGCTTCCTAATGTGAATGAAGTTAATGGGATTAGATTCTAGGGTGGCAAAAGCCAAGCATCAGTACTCAGCTCTAGTGGCACAGAAGGTATGATTAGTATAGCAGTTAGTAGGGTAAGTTCAGTAATCAATGATTTGGCCCACAGGATCTTCATGGTGCCTAAATCATCACAGGGACCTTGAATAAATAGAAGAACATCCTACTATGGTACTACTTGATTTGTATAACAAAACAAAACAAAACAAAACAAAACAAAACAAAACAAAAAACAGCTATAGGTCTGCCAAATGCAGCCCTAACTTTAGCCACCACATTTGAAATTCAGAGCCCCTTATTTAATTTCCATTCCCAAATTAGTTTACAGACCATGGATCCCTTGAATAAAGAGAAGACTATGACAATATCACTGTAAGTATTATAGTTCTCCCAATCAGCTTCTCTAAACGGGCTTATGGAATGGCCATATTCCCAATTTGGAGATAACTAGATTGGCTTTTGGTCCACATAATTTAAAAAAAAAATTTTTAATGTTTATTTTTGAGAGAGAAAGACACAACACGAACAGGGGGTGGGGGACAGAAAGAAAGGGAGACACAGAATCTGAAGCAGGCTCCAGGCTCTGAGCTGTCAGCACAGAGCCCGATATAGGGCTCAAACCCACAAGCTGTGACATCATGACCTGAGCTGAAGTTGGATGCTTAACTGACTGAGCCACCCAGGCACGCCTACATCAAAATTTTTTAATGTCTATTTATTTATTTTGAGAGAGAGACAATGAGGTGGGGGCTGAGAGGGAGAGAGAGAATCCCAAGCAGGCTCCATGCTGTCAGCGCAGAGCCTGATGTGGGGCTTGATCTCACAAACTGCAAGATCATGACCTGAACTGAAATCAACAGTTGGATGCTTAACTGACTGAGCCACACACGTGCACCTACACCAATTCTTAGAGAGGAAAAAAGCCACTGTGGCCCATAGGTGAGAGTGAAGACTCATAGAGGCCAAGTGATAAATGGAATCCTGCCTGTGTCCAACTCATATGGGGCCCCTGAGTCTATTCTGTGGCTAATTCCTGAGTTACTAAGTGTAGAGTTAGAATACTTGGCAACTTGCAAAATCCACACATGAGGTCACTTACAGTAGTGTCAAATGGAAGCCCCTGAAGCTCCTCCTCCCAGTGAAAATATAAACCAAAAGGAATGTCACATATATGAAGGCATCACAGTAGTTGGTGTCAAATTAAATACTTCATAGGTGCAGAAGTAATGATTCTTATTTTAGTCACTCAACTCACCTACTTGGCCTCTACTTAAAATAGATCATCTTAGGTCACACACATAGGACTAGAAATCTCAATACCACCCAAAGCAATCTACACATTCAATGCAATCCCAATCAAAATTGCACCACCATTCTTCTCAAAGCTAGAACAAATAATCCTAAAATTTGTATGAAACCACAAAAGACCCCGAATAGCCAAAGTAATATTGAAGAAGAAAACCAAAGCGGGAGGCATCACAATCCCAGACGTTAGCCTCTACTACAAAGCTGTAATCATCAAGACAGTATGGTACTGGCACAAAAACAGACACATAGACCAATGGAATAGAACAGAGAACCCAGAGTTGGACCCACAATTATATGGTCAACTAATCTTTGACAAAGCAGGAAAGAACATCCAGTGGAAAAAATACAGTCTCTTTAGCATATAGTGCTGGGAGAACTAGACAGCAACATGCAGAAGGATGAAACTAGACCACTTTCTTACACCATTCACAAAAATAAACTCAAAATGGATGAAAGACCTAAATGTGAGATAGGAAACCATCCAAACCCTAGAGGAGAAAGCAGGCAACAACCTCTTTGACCTCAGCCACAGCAATTTCTTGCTGGACACATCTCCAAAGGCAAGGGAATTAAAAGCAAAAATGAACTATTGGGACCTCATCAAGATAAAACGCTTCTGCACTGCAAAGGAAATAATCAACAAAACTAAAAGGCAACTGATGGATTGGCAAAGTTATTTGCAAATGACATATCATATAAAGGGTTAGTATACAAAATCTATAAAGAACTCACCAAACTCCACACCTGAAAAACAAATAATCCAGTAAAGAAATGGGCAGAAGACATGAATAGACACTTTTCCAAAGAAGACATCCAAATGGCCAACAGGCACATGAAAAGATGCTCAACATCACTCATCATCAGGCAAATACAAATCAAAACCACCCAGAGATACCACCTCACATGGGTCAGAGTGGCTAAAATGAACAAATCAGGAAACTAAAGATGCTGGTGAGGATGTGGAGAAATGGGAGTCCTCTTGCACTGTTGGTGGGAATGCAAACTGGTGCAGCCACTCTGCAAAACAGTGTGGAGGTTCCTCAAAAAATTAAAATAGATCTACCCTATGACCCAGCAATAGCACTGCTAAGAATTTACCCAACGGATACAGGAGTGCTGATGCATAGGGGCACTTGTACCCCAATGTTTATAGCAGCACTTTCAACAATAGCCAAATTATGGAAAGAGCCTAAATGTCCATCAACTGGTGAATGGATAAAGAAGATGTGGTTTATATATACAACAGAATACTTCTTGGCAATGAGAAAGAATGAAATCATTCCATTTGTAGCAATGTGGATGGAACCGGAAGGTATTATGCTGGGTGAAATAAGTCAGTCAGAGAAGGACAGATATGATATGTTTTCACTCATATGTGAATCTTGAGAAACTTAACAGAAGACCATGGGGGAAGGGAAGGGGAAAAAATAGTTACAAACAAAGAGGGAGGGAGGCAAACCACAAGAGACTATTAAATACAGAGAACAAACTGAAGGCGGATGGGGGGGATGGAGGAGAGGGAAAATGAGTGATGGGCATTGAGGAGGGCACTTGTTGGGATGAGCATTGGGTGTTGTATGTAAGCCAATATTAAAAAAAGAAAAGATCAATAAGATTACTAAAACTAACAGACTGACTAGGGAAAAAAAGGAAATCAGAAAAGCATCCAATTTCTCAGCAGCAGTGCTGGAAAGTAGATGAACGATGCTGGCAGGCATAATAAATTTGTGTTGTTTAAGCCACTAAGGCTGTGGTTATTTGTTATGGCAGCAATAGAAAACCAATAGAAATTCCTTCAAAATTCAGTTTGTTCCTATATACCTTTTCTTGGCCAACTGCTAGAGGATGTGGTCTTCTAAAATAAAGGAGTAAATTAAAAAAGAGGAAGACAGCGGTTTAGGAAACTGGAAGACCTAGTCCCTGGGTAGAGGACAAGGGAAGGTCCTGGGAAGAGCAGGTATTCTGCAGACAGAGAGATCTGCCAGCCCAGGGAAGAGCAGCTGACAACCCAGGAGGTGTGGGGGAGGGGTGCTGGCAGATACTTGATGTGTGTAGACAAGTCACAAAGGGACTCTCAACTATTTTGAAAAATTGTGAAAGAATTAGTGATAGTGACATAAAAAACTAAGCCAGAAACAAAAAGGAAGTTTTAACTCCAGAAAAGCAAGATTGTTTTTAAAAAGGAAATATGATTGTTATATCCTACTTGTCTTAGAAGTCAACTCTATTTGCATGTTTTAATAATACAGATGTAGAAGTAACTTGATTGGAAGGATACAGGGAAGAAAATTAGGTTAAGGACTGTTTTTTCCCTTGCTGCTTTCCTTTCCTGAATATTCTTTCCATGCCTGAGTATTTTGTGAATTTGACTATGATATGCCTTGTCGATGGTCAGTTTTTGTTGAATCTTATGGGAGTCCTCTGTGCTTCCTGGATTTTGATGTTTGTGTCCTTCCCCAGATTAGGAAAGTTTTCAGCTATACTTTGCTCACACAAAACTTCTGCTCCTTTTTTCTCTCTCTTCATCTTCTGGGACTTCTACGATTCAAATGTTACTCCTTTTTAATAAGTCACTGAGTTCTCTAAGTCTTGTATAGTAATCTTTTGCCTTTGTTTCCCTCTTTTTTTCTGCTTCATTATTTTCCATAATTTTATCCTCTATCTCACTGATTTGCTGCTCTCCTGTGTCCATCCTAGCTGTCACGGTATCCATTCGAGATTGCATTTTGTTTATAGCATTTTTAATATCAGCCTGACTAGATTTTAGTTCTTTTGTCTCTGTAGAAAGAGATTCTCTGGTGTCATCTATGCTTTTTCAACTCCAGCTATTATTCTTATAATCATGGTTTTAAATTCTAGTTCAGACATCTTACTTATATCTGTGTTGATTAAGTCCCTGGCCATCATTTCCTCCTGTTCTTTCTTTTGGGGTGAATTGTTCCATCTTGTCATTTGGGGGAAGAAAAACATTAATAAAATAAAAAATTAAAATTAAAAAAGAAACAAAACAAAATCAAATCAAATAAAGGAAGCTAGATCCCAGGTGTGTTTCAGTCTGTTTGTTGAAAGAAGCTTGATAGAATAGAGGAAAAAGAAAAAGGAAAGAAAAAAAAGTTAAAAGTTAAAAAAAATTACAAATTAAAAAAATTTAAATAGTAAAATAGAATAAAAGAAAATAAAATAGAATAAAAAATTTAAAAAAATCTGCTCTTTTTGTATCCGAGAAAGAGAAAAAAAGAAAGGAAAAAAAGAAAAGAAAGCAAAAGCAAATAAAATGAACAAATAAGTGAACCAGCTAACACAATGAAACCCAAGTGAACTTACATCCAGTTTCCCCTAGAACTGAAACTTTGAATCACACTACATACACTAAGCAGGTGGAGGGATTTGTGCTGGCCTTTTGGGGGATATGGCTGGAGGGCACAGTTGGGTGGGGCTTGGTGTAATGGCTCCATTTTCCACTTGGTGGCACTGCTTAGTTTACTGGGGTGGATCTGTGAGTGTGTGTGTGTGTGTGTGTGTGTGTGCACACGTGTGCATGTAGGGGTGAAAATGGCCTCACCCAGCTCCCCAGTCTCTGGCACAGGAACTTTGCACTCTCACTGGCCCGCGATCAAGCACCCCTCCTTTGTCTCAGGCCTCCGTCCACTCCCCACCTTTACTCTGTGTCCAAGCTGTCTGCCTGCCAGGTGGCCCCTCCCTCCAGAGTTTTATCTCAGATGGGGTTGTGTTTCAAAACCCCATGCTTCAGGGCCCCCTGGCGCTTGGACCTGTGCTACTCTCTAGGGGAGGGTCTCACTGAGCAATGGACAGGTGCCGGCTTGCCCCAGAAAACATTCGTGCAATCTCACAGCAGCAGAGGGTCAGAGGTTATGGCAAACCACAACACATGGCTGGTGCCAGATTTCCCTGCACTCTGGCGTCTTTGTCCCAATACCAACAAACGTAGATGCTCTCCGGGGTCCCCTGGGACCTTTGCCTGCGAGAAGGCCATAGGGCCTCTACCAAATGCACTCCAAGCAGGGGAACGGCTTCTTCCTGTGTGGCACATGGACTCCTTGGACCCTACCACCTGCTACTGGGGATTTGCCCCGCTTCTTCACCAGAACATCTCCAGGCACTGAGTTCCGCTGTTTAGAGGATCCTGGTGGTATTGAAACTCTCTCCTTTCTCCCTGTCAGTAGTTTTGGGGAACAGATTTCTTGTCCAGTCTCTTGTGAGTGTTTTCACTCTTTCTCTCTTTCTCTCCAGCTGCTTTCAGGGGGAGTGCTTTTCTTGCATAATCCCAATGCACTGAACTCTCCCCCTTTCTCTTTCTCTCTCTGTCCTCTCTCCACAAAAACAGCTCTCTACCCTCTGCAGCACCATGGCTTTCCTCTCCCCAGTTCACCTCTCCACACTGCATACCTGCCAAGTTCTGGGGCTCAAGTTATGCAGATTGTTGCTTTAATCTTCAGGTCAATTTCCTAGGTGTTCAAAATGGTTTGACGCTGATCTCGCTGGGTTTCAGGGATGAGACAAGCTCAGGTCCACTATACTGCCTCTCCATCTTAACTCCTCTTATTTGTTCCTTCTTGCACTACTCCTTGAAATGAGAGAGAATAGTGGGGCAAGGGCGGGTACACAGAGATGTCAAAACAAGATGCTAATGACCTGATCTCACAGCACTATGAGCATCTTCTGCCACCTGCCTGTAGGCAACACTCAAAGGCAAGCTTGTTTCCCCAGTCAATGCTCCCTTGCCACCTTCCAGATTTGCCCCTGGCCCCAGACACTCTCGCATGCCTCCCATTACCCTAAAGCCTAGAGCTTGGTCAGCAGCATAGAAGCCCTAGAGGCACATCATACCAGTTTGGAGCAGTAAGGGTTTAGCTGAGCTCTCCCTGTGCAGTCTGAGGACCCTGAGGCCTGGGCTGGCTATGAGACAGCTATTTGCCTTGACAACCTATTATGGTTGGTCAAGCAGGGCACCAGCAATCTGGAAGTCACTTACAGTTCGCTTGTAAGATGTGTCTAACCAGAATTGAGTCCTCAAGGCAGCATAAGATCCTGCCTGTACCAGAACCATGGACTCATTGGCCATGAAGCTGCAAGGGCCTTGGGGTCCACCTAGTAGTCAAGCATTTCCCAAAGCAAAACTCAAGCACTGATTTTTAGGATGGCTAACAGGTTTTACCCCCAAAAAGTGTCTCACAATCAAGGAAATTTGTAGAACCTTGAATTAAAAACAAATTAAGATTCTTTTTTACATGCCTTCTCAGAATTTAACTTCCAAGAAGGTAGAATTTCCTAAATTTTGCTGTGTGACCTTTCGCTGGAAGCCAAGTTTCCTTAACCGTAATATAGAAATGATAATGCCCACCTTGGAGAATTGCTGTGAGGTTGAATGAGATCATGAGCTGAGAAGCATTTAGCATAGTATCTCACATATTAGGGGTCAGCAAATTTTACTTCCCTTCTCTTTCTCCTATGCCTTTCATTGTTCTTTCAAATCTTCCCCTAGGCTCGGTAAATTACCTCTATATACAACCTTCTGTGAAATTATGTGAAACCAATTTCCTGGCCTCTTGATGGCATCAGAGTATTTATGTATGCCACAAAGCTTCCTACCCAGCTTATCTGGAGGACAGGGGAACCCCGGAACCAATGGGGCAGAAATCCTGGTAAACACAAAAATGCGGCACCCACGGCACAGTGCGAGTGGGGGGACCTATCCCGTCTCCAGTGGCAGCTTTGCCTCCTCCCGAATCACCAAGGACTCACAGGTGGAGTCCTAAGTTCTCAGCACAGATTCACAATCACAAAAGAGGCGACGTGGCTGCCAGCTCACTGGAAGAAGCTCTAGACCAAGATGAGAGGTTTTCAGCTGGCTATTTACCCTAGCCAAAGCATGGTGGCACTTCCTCAGTTGTGAAATGCAGGGATGTGGGCAGATGATCTTCACGCTTTCTTCGTAATTTGCACAGATCCCCATTTTAAAGGTTACCAGCTGTAGTTTAATCAGAAGTCCAAGAAACATAGTCCATGCACCCCAAATATATTTTATTGAGAGCGGAGCAATTACAATAAAGTACTCATTACGGCACACTGGAAAGGCTCAAGTCCTACAAATTTCACATTCACAAATACAAATCGCTGTTTGCTCTGAGGCACACAGGGAACAAGGGGAATGGGGAAGACAGGGTACTGACAGGAGACCTGGATCTATGGGCCATCTGTGAGTCTTCCTCCAGGGAAGGGCCTTCTCTGACTTGGCAGTATTTCTAAAAATTTTTTTTACATTTATTTATTTTTGAGAGACAGAGAGAGACAGAGTATGAGCGGGCGTTGGGGGGGGGGGGAGCAGAGAGAGAGGGAGACACAGAACCCGAAGCAGGCTCCAGGCTCTGAGCTGTCAGCACAGAGCCCGACGCGGGGCTCGAACCCACGAACTGTGAGATCATGACCTGAGCCGAAGTCAGATGCTTAACTGATGGAGCCACCCAGGTGCCCCGGCAGTATTTCTAGATTCCCTCAGAGAGGAGCAAAGCAAAGCTCTCCCCATGATTCCAGAGCAGGACCAACTATCTGTAGTCTTGCTACCTATTCTCTTTCTAGTTCAAAGAATTTCTATGGCAGCGTTAGGATGAAACGATTAGCTACTTCTGGACACCACAGAGACAGGAGGCACAGGCATGGGTGCCATTTGGCCTGAAAAATCCATCTTGGGATCCATACGGGCTTAGAAGCCTCTCTGTCCCATGGAAGTCAAACACTTCAAACATTCTCATAAATAGACTAGTATAATGAACCCCCATGTCTCATTATAGGAAAGCAGATGACAAGACTGAGTTCAATTTCAATTAACAGCCAAGAGATCTAAGTAAACCTTGGATAAAGCCCTTCTCCCCAAACCTCAGTTTTCTACTCAGCTGCATATCCATGTTTGCTTTCAAGTCTATCTGGTGTTAGAAAGGAACCTAAAACCAGTGTGAGAATGGCAATTACTTAGGGTGGGTGAATTAAGCACTATTCTGCCTTTGTCTCCTGGGTGACCTAGTGAGTCACTCAAGACCAGATGAACGATGATGAAAACAGTCTCTGGAATGATATTTCCCTGGCATGTTGAGTCCTTAAAGACCATCACAATGTCGTAGGTTTCTGTAAGTGACACGTGAGCCACTAGGGTGATGTTGACAAGTGAGTTGTCTTCAGGGAACTGGCGTGAAGAAGCCTTATTATTTAGACAACACAGAGAAGTGGCCTGTCTAGACAGCTTGCAAGGATGAAGTGTCCAAGTACGATTATTTCTGGCATGTTGGAAAGACTGCTCCATCATCTCCTGTAAAAGCAGGGCAGTGTTTTTACCACCTCTTGTTCTATGTGAGTGCAAAGGAGAAGGAATTATGCCTCCTTGGATGAGTTTTGGTCCCTGGCTCATCACGATGGCCGCCATCTGAGAAGAGATACTTCATCTGGGTCTTTCCCACCGCTGGGTACAGGATGACAGCAGTCTGTTGGCTTTGACAGCCTTCTCCTTGTGTTCCTCTCCCACCTCTTCTTCTAACTCTTCCCGTGGACACTGTTCCTGGGAGAGGGGCTCACGAGTTCCCTGCTATGCCCTGTTTCTTGCTTATCTCTACATGGAAAAGTGTAATTCAAAACGGAATGAAAAGTGCATGCACACACATGCACACACACATGCGCACAGACACACAAAGGAAAAAAGTTGCAAGTGAATCCACAGCACGTTAACAAAACTCATCACAGTTGGTGGGAGAACGGGGTGATTTTTGTTTTCTTCTTTGTGCTTTTCTAAATTTTCCGAAGTTTTATAATAATAATTCTTTAAGAGAACTCAGTAATTTCTCTTTGCTTTCAGGGACTGAATTGACCCTGTCTTGTCATGTATCCAAGCCAGCCACCACACGGCTGTGATTCATCCTGGCCCAGGACTTTGGGAAGTGAGGCAAAAAAATGTGGCATCTCTGGCTCACTCACCTTTTGCTGGCATGAACCTTTTTCAAGCAGAGTTCTGTGCATCTGGGTCAGCCACACCCCAAGTATGACTCAGGTGTCCTTTACACATGTTCCATGGTAGGGAGTATTGTCAGGCAGCTGACTCAGCCCTCATGTGGGCTGCAGCTTCCCTGGGTTCTCTGGCTCAGGGAACCCAGGTGATATGCTTTGCAGCATTTCTTGGATAGGAATTCACAAACACATGTCTAATTGGGTGTTGCCTTTTAGTTTTCACACCAAATGGGGTAGAAGGCTAGACAGAGCTTCCTGGGAAATGAAGACTCCCATGGCTTCTGTAGGACCTTGTTTTTAGCACTGTGAGGGCCATGGGTGAGAGGACAGGCTTCTTTTCCAGTCTCTATCCTCAGGCCCTTTCCCAGCCTTAGTTGGAGAGAGAGCTCGCCCTCTGCCTCTTCTCACTCTCCCCTAACTCACTGCCACGATGGGCTCCACAGAAGACAGGTCTGTCTTCCCAGACTGCAGTTGGGAGGAGGGCAGGAGGTTGTTGGCTAGCGGAGCCCTCCGGCCACTGCTCTTCTCTGTCCAAGCCACCCTGAAGGAAGGGACTGGGGAGGGTGGCCTTTCCTCCTGGGGCTTGGGCAGCCTTTGGCACATGCTCAGTAATGCCTTCAGCTCGACCCTGAAGTTCTCGTTGAGCCAGCAGTAGATGAAGGGGTTGTAGCAAGTGCTGCTCATGGCAAACCAGTGGAAGGCGAAGTAGAGGGCGTTGTTGGTGTGGATGACCTTGCTGGACAGGAGGAGGACATAGCAGTTGAGGGGGAACCAGCAGAGGGCAAAGAGGACCACCACCAACATCAGCATCTTCATGGTCTTCTTCTTCTTCCGCCGCAGGGCCAGGTACTGCTCCGTGGTCACATCGCCGATCGTGTTGCACATCCACAGCTTCTTGGCCACGCGGGCATAGGCCACGGAGATGATGAGGAGGGGTAGGATATAAAGCAGGATGAAGGTGGCCAAGTCCAGATACTTCCAGAAGAGGTCAGCTGGCTCAGGGAAGTCTGGCAGGCACAGGGAGCGGACAACGTCCTCGCTGGTGACAGGGGAGAGAGGGAGACAGAGAAACAGAGATAGAGACAGAGGGAGGCAGAGAGAGAGGAAGAGAGAGGAAGGGTGTGCCATTAGTGTGGAAAGGCCTCGTCACAAGATTCTGGCTCTCCCACTAGATTGGGGGTTTTATAGAGACAAGGAAAACACCTGCTCTCTGTGTGTTGTCTTAAACTTACATAATTCCTAGCCTGTAACAGAGACCCAGTAAATATCTGTTCAATGAATGAATACAACACTGGCATTCCTAGTCTTAGAACTAACTCATCCTGAGAGCACAATGTGCTCAGGAAACGTTGGAATTCCTCCATTCCAGAGGGGAACTAAGGAATGGGGCAAAGAAATGATGGATCTTGGGAATGTGAGCGGCAAAGCCCGAACGAACACACCTTCAGCCAATCGTGTAACAAGTATCTATTTTCCATGGAATGTACCCAGTCCTCCTTGCAGAAACCCTAGAGCTGATGTGTTGAGACTCTGCAGACTACGACCCCCTGAAAGAGGGGGCACAAATCACCCACACAGGGCTGGCCAGTACCACCCTTGGTGTCTAAGCTCCCACTTTGGGGAAGTGAAAACCTTAGGGCCATTTTGATTGAAGGCGCAGTTTGAATACACTCACACGAAGGAAGTAAAGGATATATTACTTACAAATCCCAGCATGGAGACGCCAGGAGCTGAGGGGAAGGGCAGTCCTCTGTCCCAGGTCATGAGCAAGCAGGAGATAGAGAGCAGGGTTATAAGCACCCATTACTTATAGGGTGGTTGAGGCACAGTCACCAATTTTTCACAGCCTCAACCCGGAGTGGTTAGTTTATTTTTTGAGAGAGAGAGAGAAAGTGTGAGCAGGGGAGAGGGGCAGAGGGAGAGAGAGAGAGAGAGAGAGAGAGACTCTTAAGCAGGCTCCACACTCAGTGCAGAGCCCGATGCAGAACTGGGATCATGACCCGAGCCAAAATCAAGAGTTGGATGCTCAACTGGCTGAGCCACCCAGATGCCCCTCCGAGTGGTCATTTTAAAACGTGACCCGGGGGCACCTGGGTGGCTCAGTCAGTTAGGTGTCTGACTTTGGCTCAGGTCATGATATCTGTGAGTTCAAACCCCAAGTCGGGCTCTGTGCTGACAGCTTGGAGCCTGGAGCCCGCTTCCGATTCTGTGTCTCCCTCTCTCTCTCTGCCCCTCCCCTGCTTGTGCTCTCTCAAAAATACATGTTAAAAAAAAAAAAAATGGTGACCTGGAAAAGCAAGGCAGGAACTTGTGATGGAATCGTAACCTTGAGTCCCAATCTAAATGCCCAGACTGTGGGTGTGAACAAGGGTTGTCATACTGTTAAAATGTCTAGGCAGCAACTCAAAATGGCTGTTTCTTCAGCGCATTATGTCGCTTGTGCACTTGTTATATGTGCTGATGGCCATCACTACTGAAAGAAAGAGAATTCTCTTTGCTTTCATTAGCAGAAAAAAAAAAAATAGCTCCCCATATGTGAAGGCAGATGGGGGTCTGAGTGCTAGGAGATTTGGGTATGCGATTCATTCTGCTATCATAGAATTTGGGGAGGGAGAAGCCTTTGTAAATTACAGTCGACCCTTGAGCAACATGGAGGTTAGGGGCACCGACCCCTGCGCCGTTGAAAACCCATGCATGACTTTTGACTACCCCCAAATCTAACTACTAATAGCCTACTATTGATGGAAGTCATATCGATAACATGAACAGTTGATTAATACACATTCTGTAGGTGTATGATACACTGTGTTCTTACAAGAAAGTAAGCTAAGGAAAAGAAAATGCTATTAAAATCATAAGGAAGAGAAAATACACTTACGGTAGTGTACCATATTAATCGAAAAAATCCACACAGAAGTGGACCCACACAGTCCAAACTAGCATTGCTCGGGGTCAAATGTAGTTGTAATCAGCCTTCAGAGCTTGTTCTCCTGACTCTGCTTATGTCATAGGCATGTGTGTTTTGAAGTGTATGTTTCAGGCGGAGCAGCACAGAGTTATTGCAGGACACACGTGGCTACTGGTCTGGAGCGCCAGGATGCTAGCTCCCGGCCAACCCACAAGAAGCAGCTGGCACCTGTGATATTGTAGGGACCTAGCACTACTGTAGGACCACTAAAGTCATTTCCTACAGATCCACTAAGACCCAGAGGTGGCTGGGAGTTTTTGATTTCTGCAGGGAGCCCAGAATATGACAGCCCAGCGTCCTGGCCTCGAGGCTGAACAAACTCTGTGTTATCTTTGCTCTAGAGCCCCCTGTGCTGCTGCCTGTAGCTTCTCCTGACATCCCTCCAATGCCAACATTGCACCCTCCCTTGGTCTCTTGCTATCCTGCCTGCTCACTCCCTTATCCATCACTCCCGGGAGCACTTCCTTTAAAAATCCCAAGCACGATCTGTATCTCAGGGTCTGTTTCTAAGGAACCTCCTCTAAAACAAGTACGGACTGATGAAAATCACTCTAAGCTTGCTCATTCGCTCATCCATTCAGTAATTATGTGTTGAGGGGCTGTTATATGGAGACAGTAGGTCAGGTGCTAGGGACACCAGGAAATTCTTGTTCTGCGACAGCACAGGACAAAGAAACCTGAATGGGAGGTAGGAGATAGAGCATCCTGCCTCAGACACACAGACACATGCGTGCTTTATTTATACGTTGTGCGAGAGAATGTAAACGTTGCCATTTTAAACGAGGCCTGGGTGACTTTGATTCTCAGTCTGTGTGAGTACCTGTCCCCAGCGAAAGAAGCTGTTGGCTCCTGCCCTGACCTCGCAGACAAGCTGGGTGGAGAATAAGGAGGGAGCTAAAGTTGCTGGGAAGAAAAGGTGAGGAAAAGCAGAACAAATGCCACAGATAGGCCCCAGACTTGGAAGCAAGACAATGGGAGACAGAAGTGCTGGGTGCAGCAGATACCGGTCACTCAGACTCAGAGGGGGCTCAGACTTCCCTCTGTCAGGGCCCTCTGAGTCCCCAAGCTGCTCCCGACTAGCCAACTCACCTGTACTTGAAGGTAAATAATTTCTGGCAGATGGCATGTGGGAGTGAAAAGAACGTAGCCATGGTCCAGATGACCGTGACGTAGATGACACCTTTTGTGATTGAGATCCGGGGTTTTAATGGATGCATAATGACCTGGAAAACAAGCAAACTGTGCATCACTGGCTGAAGAAGTCTGGAAGCAGATCAAATCTCAATGACGGAGCTCACGTGCCACACTAAGGCAGGTAGGTCCTATTTATAAACAAGCACCCCTTCATTCAGTGTTAAGCCCCTGGGCTGCACCACCCCACAGTCCACCCCCAGAAGCAAAAAGAAGGTATCGTCTGGACTCAGAGACTCCAGGTGGCTCAGATGCCTCTTACAGGTCATATGTAGCAGAACCAGAGTGCAGTGAAGGGATGGGGAAGGGGTGAAGCAGGAGGTCTGCTCCCATGACACCCACAAGGCCAGCAGAGGAACAAGCCACAGTCAGCCTCCACCTTGAGATCCGATCTCATTCCGCCATGATTCTAGACCCCTTGGGTTATGGAGGGCTCTGAGAGGATCTGGGGTGACAAGCCTGGAGAGGAGTCTCTATTTGTCATGGGAAGTTGCACTGACATTTATGTGGGGGTTCGCAACACTGTTTACAAAAGCTATTTCTAACTTGTGGGGTCCAGCTTTCCCACCGCTTATAGTAAAGCCTGTGTTACAGGCTTTGAGCTGAAAAGCATTTTGGAATTACTACAGTTGGACAATCCATTCTGCTAAAAGGTTTAAATAAAGATTTGGGAACTCAACGGCATCCTCATGTTAAGATTAGGATCATTATTTCTTGAAAAAGGCATTCTGAGACAGGTGAATCCAGGGTCAGGGAGAGAGGTCCTCAAGAGCTGCCATCACCTAAGGATGTCATCCCAGGACACAGTGGACATTCTGGCTGTGTCCTCCCAAATTTTGTCTCCAGGTTCTTTCAAGATTTTATGAGAGGAAGTGACTAGGCTTTAGAAGCTGCTCAGCACAGCCCCCTTCTGGATTTTGCCGTATTTGCCCCTCAGACTCCCTCGTTGTTCGGGTTGCTGAAGAAAGTGAAAGCCTGGGTCAGAGGCCCCAGACATCGCTCAAAGATTTCACTGCTTTGGGAAAAGGCCCCATGTTGGGGTTTATGTCACAGCAACGTGATCAGTGTTGGCAAGACTTAACCCCCTTGTTCCTCGGACCCACCTTTGGCCCAAGGGGCAACTGTCGGTGAGGCTGTGTTAAGTGGGGGTAAGCATCGGCCAGGTGGAAGTAATCCAGAGTCCCTCTTGTTGAATTAGGAGAGAAGGTTAAGAAAAGGCAGAAAACATTAGCATGCAGCCTTTTCAGACTTTGCCCAGAGTATCTGCAATATAAATGCCAAAATGGTGGAATTTCGGGGCTGAAGAGATCTCAAAGTTTGCCAAATCCAATTCCCTACCAGATAACGAACGTCCTCTAAAACATCTCTATCAAGTGTCATCCAGACCTTGCTTAAAAATGGCTGGGGAAATGAAACTCACTACCCGCTCCCCCCCACCCCCACCCCGGCAGCTTCGTTCTGCTAGAAAATTCTTTCTCCTACTGAGCTGCACCTTTGAGTCTGCATCTTTGAGGCCTCCTCTCCTTTGCACCTCTTGCAGCTACTCAGAATAAATTCTTCCTCTCTCTGTCCTGCTGGCCCTTATGATATTGGCCACCTTGAGCCTTCTCAGAGTAGGGCGGCCTCATGATCAGGGCAGAGGTATGAAGCCAGACAGACCTCAGTGCTAATCCTGGCCTCATCATTCACCAGGCATGTGATCTCAGGAAGGCTACCCATGCCCTCTTCTGAGCTTCCATTCCTTGATTCGGCATAGACCTAAGTACACAACATGGATTTACTGAGTTAGCACATGCAAGGTGCTTGGCAGGGAGCCATCCTCTTCCCGGATAGAGTCCTCTTTGATTTCCTTTACCATAGCCACCATGTGCCTCTGGTGGGGCAGGGCAGTGGCTGCCTGCTCCTGCCACATGGCACCCTAGCTTGTTTTCCTCCTCAACAACTTGGGCCCCGGGGGCTCCATCCCCCTCGTCTCTGACCTGCAACGATTTGCCAATCTCTTTTCAACTGTGATTTTCGGGTTGGCTTTTCTCCCCCATCCCCAAACAAGCTCGTTAATTTCTGAGACACAAAATATAAGCGATGAGCCTTTGTTAGAACAACAAACTGGGAATAACTTTTTGTAGCACTTAGCACAAACGTTTTAAAGCGCCTAATCTAAGTGCTCATATTAGTCAATAAGAAGACAGATACACTTATTGAAAACTGTGCTAAAATACTGTCTCGAGGGTCCCTGCAGCTTCCCGGAAAGCAAAGCCGGAGGGGGAAGGACCGGGTGTTGGGGGTAGGTGCCCTCACCTGGTGGCGGTCCACAGCAATGGCCGTCAACGTCAGTGCTGAGACGTGCAGAGAGCAGTACTGGGCAAAGCGGCTGACGTGGCACATGCCTTTCCCGAACACCCATGTGCTATTCACAAAGCGGACCTGGAAACCAGCCCACAGAGGTCAGAAGACAAACAGGGCCTTGACCCTGACACCCCTACCCCCATCCGTGGCCTCTGAGGAGCATCCCTTGGGAGGCATCTTCCGGCTCCTCTCTTCTTCCATTCTACACTACTAAATTTTGCATCACACATGACTTTCTCCAGCTTGACTCATTTCCAATCATTCGATTCAACAAAACCTGATCATACCGCCGGGGCCAAGCCTTGTTAGGTGCCAGGAGGGCGTGGGAATACGTGGGCCTTGCAGTTGGACTTCCCACCTCTAACAGTTTGAAGCTATATGACCTTGGGCAAGGTGTGTATAATCTCTCTGAACCTCAGTTTCCTCATTTGTAAAAAAAAAAAAAAGGGGGGGGGCTTAAAAACTTCTACGTTGTGGGCTTATTACATGGATTAAGGTTTTAAAAATCTATAAAGGGTGGAACACAACGTCTGGCAGATTGGTAGAGAGATATTCTTAGAAATAAATAGTAGCTATTTTTATGGTAATAATAAAATCCATTCTCAGTCCACATGAGTTCAGACTAATGGGGGAGACCCACGTGAAAAATCACAACATAGCGTGTAGGCTGTGCTCTCTAATGTTGACTAAGCAGGCCTTACAACTTCATCTGGGAAGGGGCCTGAGGGGCCTGGAGGGGTGGGGGTGGGGCAGAGCGGGAGAACGGCAAGCTGCAGGACAGCGTGGGGCCCTCGGAGCAGCCCTAGGCCTCACCCCACATCATCCATGGCTACTTGCCCACTCAATCAGTGCCTGGGCAGCTCCTGTGAGTGATGCTCAGGCCCAAGAAACATCAAGCACCGATTCTGAACAAGGAGCTTCCGGTCTGGGTAGAGGACCCAGGCACCTCCGGATGCAAGAAAGACAGTATTCAGTGCCCACAGAAGGCCCAGACAGAGGGCTTCGGGGCCGCAGGGTGGGAACGGAGCGGGCTGAGGTAGAGGGGAAAAATGATAGAGAAAGATCTAGAGCAAGTCAGTCCGACAGAAAGAAGATCATGTAGTGGTGGCCAGCAGAGTCACCCGGGGCAAGGCCCTTGGGCTCCACAAGCACCACTGCCCCCATCTGTAAAATGCGGCTAATGGTCTTCACATGGTTGTTAGGAAAATCAGAGGAGAGATGACGCGTGTAAAGTAGGTGCGGCAGGGCCTCGAACATTAGTAAATACGCCCTCCACTACCCTCGTTATGACACATGAGGCATCGGAGACGAGCTTTAAGAATACGTGGCATTTGTACTTGTGGCAGTAAGAACAAAGGGCTTGGCGCTGAGTCAGAAATCCCAGGACCTATTTGAGGAAAGAGGAGTGGGATGGTTTGGCTGGAGGGTGAGAGTCGGGAGACACGGATTGTGTCGCTAGGACAGCACCTTCATTCTCTGTGAGGCTGGCAGGTGGCAGCCACACGGGGCTTCTGAGCAGTCCGGGAACATTACAGAGCTAGAAATCCTTAGTTCCTCCCACATCCAGTACGTTGCAAAGTCAACCGGTGCCCCTCTCATCCCAAAGTCGTGGCCCTCGTCTCTCACCTGGACCTTTACAGCCTCCCAGCTGCTACCCTTGCCCTCCGGTCTTGTCCACTTGTCATTCAGCCTTCACTCTGCTGATGGGATTTTTCTTAACCAAAAATCAGATGACTGTCACCTTCCTGCTTAGAATCATCCTGGCCCTCAGGACAGAGCCAGATGCCTTAGGAGTCTCCAGGCCCATTCACAAGCTGGCCCCAGCCTTCCTCTCTGGCCCACCTGCACTTGTCCCCACCCCCCACCCCCTGTTCCTCTCCATTCCTCCCACCGTGCTTCCTGCCTCCTTGCTGCAGCTACATCAAGCCTCTCAACATTCCCTCAACACACCATGAACTCTGAAGCCCTTTGTTCTCCAGGTCCCTCTGTCTGCACTGAGCGTTCATCTTGACCTGGGAAATTCCTGCTCTTCCAGGCCCTTTAAAATGTCACGTTCTTTGCACAGTCTCCTTTGACCCTCTCATGAGACCCTGGCAGGACAGAATAAATGATTCTCTCCTCCAGGCTCCACAGCACTCCATACGTGTCTCTGCCATGGGAATTGTAAGTACCTGTTTGCTCTTCTCTCAATGACAAGGGCTGGGCTTCATGCTCGCTGTCGTGTGTAAAGTGAACAGAAAAGGAAACCAGGTTGCAAGAATACTGTCACCAACTAGCTGGAAGGCAGGATGCCTTACCTAGTCAATTAGCAATTGATACATCAGCTGTGGCACAAAGCAGCGTCCTAGGGTGGGGGTGGGGGGGGGGCATTGAATGGACTGGATTTCGTGGGTGGGGGGTGACCTAATGATCTCTGCCAACATTTCCAGAAGCTTCGATTTACTGCTTGACTATCAAATAGGCCCACGTGCACTGCCATTAAGTAGGAGTGTGAGGGCTTAGGAGATCCTCCCCCTCAACCCTTTCATTCTCCCTGCTTGCCAGCACCTTGCAAGCTCTGACAGGAATTCAGATTGGGGCAGTTACACGGGTCAGGTTCAAGGCCAGGCCGCTTTGGATTATCTTAGAGGAGTGCTGGGTTCTCAGGACCCTGATCCTCCTCTCTTGCAGGAGATCATCCAAGGCTGGACTTGTCAGGCCCCAGCCACAGCCTAGCCTGGGGTTCATGGTGTCTCTCTCCCATCCCCCAGCCTCTTCTGTGCATACTGCTCTGGGCAGTAGCACAGGGGCCATGCCCCGGGGCCAGTTCTCATCCTGGGTGTCCCAGCCCAACCCTAGCATTGCAGATGGTCAGGATAGAAACCAAGGGGGCAGGGGCAACCAAGGAGAGCCAGAGATACACAATCTCATGCTTCAAGGTAAGAGGCAGTTACCTTGGCAGGGTGGGGCCTGGTATTTGAAAGCCCTTTTGTCCTTGGCTAGAGAATATAAACTGGCAGGAGAGCAGGAAAAATCCATGTTTCAGAATAGTGGAAGCTTAGCATGGTCCAAGAAGCCCTCCTCACCCACCACCCCCAGCGCTAGGTGGCTTAGTGGACAGACCTCTGACTTGAGTCAGGAAAGTAATTCTCATCGTGGCTCGGCCAATTACTAGCTAAGTGACCCTGGACAAGGGATTGAACCTCTGTGTGCCTTAGTTTCCTCATCTGCAAAATGTAATATTCTTGTGAGGACAAAGGTAGAACGCAGTTTTAAAATGTGAGGTTTAGAAGGACGTGCATGCAGGTGGATGGATTTGTGGGAGTTCACCCTCTTCTGGCTTGTCTATTATTTCTGGTTGCGTGTGTGTATATGTGTGAGAGAGAGACAGAGACACAGAGCAAGGTACGAACAGATACTGTTTTGGTAGTAACTCAAATAACGGTAAGGTTATTCCACAAGGTGAAAAAATGTAACACTCATGCTGCAGAAACATAAGGGGTAACTGTCAGTAGATTGCTCAGTCATCGCCCTCACGGTCCCAAACCACCCATGAGCACCAGGCTCCCAAGACACAGAGAGGCAGAAATGACACCACTAACGCTGAGCAGCCAAGGCTTGGGGATGGGAGCCACATCTGCCATGATGGGCACGTGCCCCTGGCCTATTCCTGGGCCCCAAGCCCACCTCATTCCCATGTCTTCCCCAACACACACTGCCTACACAGCCTCACTGTCAAACCACAAAAGAGAAACACAATTTAAATAAGTGGTCTAGGAAAACGCACTGAAGTTTCCATGCACAATTAGCAACTGACATATCGGCTGTGGCACAAAGCAGTCTCCTAGGGTGGGGGTGTGGGAGAGCATTTAATGCACTGGATTTCGGGGGTGGGGGGTGACCTAACAATCTCTGCCAACGTTTCCAGAAGCTTCGATTTACTGCTTGACGATCAAATAGGCCCACGTGCACTGGTCATTTGCTCCCGGCTGAGCACAGACACTCCAGTCATTGACCTCATGGCCCCCAGCTGCAGAAGGTGATGAGACAGAGACTGAGAGGGGAAGAGAACGAGAAAAGGAAGAAGGACGGAAGCAAGGGAGGGAAAAGGGAGGGTAGAGACCCAGATGGAGGAACAGACAGAACGACAGTCACAGAGAGGGAAAAAGATGAAGACACAAAGAAAACGGAGAGGGACAGAAAGTCTACGAAGTGGAGAGAGTTGAGAGGGGAGCTGAGAGGGCAGAGGGGGAAGGAGCTGGAAAGGCGCAGCCAGCCAGCGGGACCCAGGAAGCGCGGACGAAGAGAGGGGCTGGGGCAGCGGGGCGGGAGGGGAGCGGAGGGCTTGGGGGAAGGAGAGCCGAGCCCGCCACGGCCGGGCGGGCGGGAGCCGGGGCCTCACCAAGGTGAAGGGCGTGTTGAGCAGCGTGATCATGATGTCGGCGACCGCCAGGTTGACGATGAAGAGGCTGGTGGCCGAGTGCATCCGCTGGTTCTTGAAGATGACATGACAGACCAGCACGTTGCCGAAGAGCGAGAAGACGATGATGAAGGAGTAAGCCACGATGAGCAGGGCTTTCACCGTGGGGTTCTGGGACTCGGCCCCGTAGCGCCTCCGGCCCACAAAGTTCTGCCAGTCGGAGAAGGTGTAGTTGCTCCAGAAGAAGTGCGAGGCGTTGGGCACGGCCAGGGCCGCCTCCAGGCCCGGCTCGTCGGCCCGGCCCTCGGGGCGCTCGGCGGCTCGCACCAGCGGGAGCAGGCAGAGCAGCACCCCGCGCGGGCCCATCCCGCAGCAGCCCCAGCGCCGCGCCCGCGCCCACGCCCGCCCGGAGGGGAGGGCGCGGGGCCGCCGGCCGCACTTCGCCGGCGCTGCGCCCACCCGGCCGCGAGCGCGCGGGCGCCTCCGCCTCTCGGGCGGCTCGGGCTCGGGCTTCCGCTCCGGCTCCGGCTCCGGCTGCGGTGACGCGAGCCCGCTCCGCCCGGCCGGCCGCCTCTGCGGGAACGCAACTCCGCGGGGCTTCCACGGCGCTCTCCCCGGCGCGCGTTCGCCCGCTGGCTTGCCGGCGCCCCCCCACCCCGCCCGCTCCCACGCCGGGAATGCAACTCCGCCCGGCTTCCGAGCCTCTTTCCCCGCCGCGCGCACTCCGCCCGTTCCCACGCCGGGAGCGAAACTCCGCCCGGTTCGCAGGGCTTTTCCTAAGTCACACTCGCCCCTCCATCCCGCCTCAGCCTAGTTACGGCCAAGGGAGCAGGCGGGCGGGCGGAAGACGCCCGCGGAGGGGGGGTGGGGGTGGGGTCGGGGGGGGGGGCGCGGCAGGGGGTCAAGCTGGGTCTGCCGGCCCCAGGCTGCTCCCCGTGCAGAGACTCGGGTGCCTTCCACCTGTTTCCGTCAGAGCGTCCGCCCTGCGGTGGATCCCAGTCCGGCAGTGCTGGGGACACAGGCGAGCGATGCCATAGATGTCACTAGGGTTTCTCCAAGCCCCCTCACTGACCCCACTTCGGACTTGCTGGACGTTTTGTTTCCTTAAGGTTCTTAAAACAGTGTGGGGCGGAGGGGGGTGGGGGGCGGGCTTGGTTTTCCAAAGAAAACCTTCAAAGCAGGACACTCTTCTGCCAGGATCAGAGAATCAAAGGAATAATAAGTAGGTTTTGAAGCTGTAGTAAGGGAGATTATCCACGCGTTTTGTTCTCTGCCTACTTTACAGGAAATCTTGATCTCTCGCCCACCCGTTTTCATTCCTACTGTGAAATCTCTCCTAGTCACCCCAGACGGGTCACCCATTAACCCCCTCCCGTGGAATCGGGATCATAGCACAGCTGTGTCACTTCCTAGCTATGGAATCCTGGGCGAGTTACGTAACTTTTCTGGCCTCGGTGAAAGGATTTCCTTTTCCCGCGTGTGGGGTTTTCGGAGACCCCTGTATGGATGTCCCACCACCTTGCTCTCGGCGCTAGATAATGCAGTAATTGGTTGACTACTTGTAACTGACCTCCCCCCCCCCCATTCAAATGGTAAACGGTAGACTCTTTATTCTGTCATTTCCCCCAGCTGAGTGAGCAGTGCCTTTGGGCTGGGACTCCCATCAAAGGACTCCATCAAAGGGGACTCCCATCAAATAACCCTCTGAGAAGTCCACTTGGCCCAGGGGAAAGCCTGCTCCTCTGTCCCACCCAAACCCTGGGGAATGGGCCCCTCCCACCAGCCTCCTCTCACTTTGGAATTTTCCAGGAAAGTTAGATGTCAGCTTCTTTACCCCTTCAAACTCCAGGGGCACAGCTCAAGCTCTCCCACTAATAAGCAGCTAGAAGATGGCTTAAGTGTCACCATAGTAAAACACAGGTGCTCTTCCTGAGGTGGGAGGGAGTCTGGGAAGACTTCGGGAAGAGTGATACCTGGCAGGTCCCACGGAGGTAGGTGGTTGGAATAGGGGATTATGTGACTGGTCCTAGGAGAAGGGACAGGGGTGCCAGGCAGCTGAAGTAATAGGTGGTTAGCTCTAGAAAAGAAACCAAGGGGCTGTCTGTAAGCATTAACTCAAGAGCTTGGGTGGACTTGATGTTCTACTAAGATGATGTGGCACCATCTCAGGGAGGCAAGGCTGGAACGTGACGGCAATTTAGAGAACAGAACAAGGCTAGGCAGCATCAAACACAGAGGAAGAAATCAAAGGTAGGCAGTGCCCTTCAAAGCACAGTCTTTCAAGTCCCCTGCTTGGTGCTCTGTGACAGGCACGCCAATCTGGAGCACGTGACTAATGCCTTCACTTTGATTCCTTGTTCCCGATGCCTGCCTTGGAGACGTGAGGGCATTTGTGCCAGGTGCCTGAAACCTGTCCCTGAAAGACAAGATGACCTATGTTAGTTCTTAGCTTTCCACAGAAGCACATCCTGAGACATAGATTCCAGTGCAAGGGTTTATTTGGAAAGTGAAGGCAAACACCACGAGTGGGGTGGAAAAGTGAGACGAGCACAGGAAGGTGACCAATAGAGTATTGTCAGGCCAGCTACCAGCGAGTGATGGGAACGTAATCCTGCCAGGAAAGCCAGCGTCAGGAAGACACGTCAGCTATCCAACCAACGGACAAGAGCTGGATATCTACCCACCAACCCCTGTCAATCACTGGTTGAAGCTATTCCCAGGGGTGTGATGATTCTCGTGCACTTCCAGCCTGTCAAGTAGGCAAATAAATAACGGTGCTGGGAGGTGGCAGTTGGACTGGCATGCCTTGAAGGGGTGGAGAGGACTGACAATATCCAAGGTGAGGCACAAAGTCTAGGATCACTTCATTTCCCTCTTCCCCAGGCATTCAGCTCTCCTGTCCCCAGTTTATCCTCAACTACAGGAACAGGCCAGTGCTTAATGAAATAAGTACCTCCCTCCATCCACCCCACAGCAAGACCAAAACTAAGGTTTTAAAAAAGTTCTTTCCTCAGGGGTGCCTGGGTGGCCCAGTCAGTCAAGCGTCCAACTTCAGCTCAGGTCATGATCTCGCGGTCTGTGAGTTCTAGCCCCACGTCGGGCTCTGTTCTGACAGGTCAGAGCCTGGAGTCAGCTTTGGATTCTGTGTCTCCCTGTCTCTCTGCACCTCCCCCACTCATGCTCTGTCTCACTCTGTCTCTCAAAAATAAATAGATGTTTAGAAATTTTTTTTTTAAAGTTCTTTCCTCAGAGGGCTTAAAGGTCCTGTAACATTACCATTGCTATTACGAAGAAGATTTGGGAGGACACAAAGCTGCTCCTCCAGAACAAGGCAGCTCCTTCCTTGTGTGCATTCTGAATAAAACCAAGGATACCATGCATAGTCAGGATGTGCCAAATAGTAATTATATTTTTGTCTCTAATTATAGTCACATGCATTAAACATACTGAGGAACAGAGAAGAGTTTAACTCTTTCGAGTGGACTTGAAACAAAAGGAAAATAGTAAGACACCTCACAAGTATTCACAAGACCAAGAATTATAGAATAATAATATAATTATAGAATAATAATAGAGAATTGAGAGCCTCACTCCATCTGCAAGCAATTGCTCCTTTGACACCAATATTAGTTCCTGAAAAGGTCCTACTTGAGTTCAAAACTCACCACACCCACAAATCTTCTCTGGTGCCAATCATCGTGGCAGAGGGGAAGAAAGAACAATTAGCATCCTGCCAGGCAACGACAGTCACTCATAGTTGATCTATTTTAATGGCAAAGGTTGGATGTCATCATACTTTAGTTACAAACGAATCAAATAAGGGCTCCTGGGTGGCTCAGTTGGTTGAGCGTCCAACTCTTGATTTCAGCTCCGGTCGTGATCCCAGGAGCCCCGAGATGGAGCCCCGAGCTGGTCTCCACACTAAGTGTGGAGCTTGCTTAAGATTCCCTGTCTCTCTCTCTGCCCCTCTATCCTGCTCTCTTTCTCTCTCTAAAATATAAAAGAAATGAATCAAGTAGACTTGACATATAAAATATGGCTTAAGATATTCTCAATGCAATAGAAACGCAGTGTGTGGGCATGTTACACTTGGAATCAGTTTCCAAGTTCCAGTACCTTGGAGCCACAGGCTAAAATGATACATTTAGGATAAGTAAAAGGAAGTCTAACTTACAGTTTGTGGCTCCAAATACTTCTGTAAGTTGTTTGAACTTACTCTGCACTTTTACATGGGAAGTTTTATAAATGGTGGAGCGGGTATTGGGCCAACTTGTAATAGCCCATTTAATCCATAAAGCAGATAAGTGGTTGCATTAGTTGTACCACCACAGAACTGCTAGCCTCTGTTGGTGCTCCAGAGTGCCATCTTCCATTATCTGCTCCTCTTGAATTAAATGTCCCCCTGGGCGACCTCAACCATCTCCACTGGTTGCACCATCACTCACAAGGGACTCCAAGATCTGTATTTCTACTTACCAACACTCCTGAAAGCTCCAGATTGAAATTATACATTCGACTGCTGCCTGGACATTTCTACTTGGAATACCCACACACACTTAAAATTCAACAAGCTCCAAACTAAACTCATTATATCCTGTTCTTCCCTCACTGTCTTACACTTGCTCCTTTTCTTGTTCACTTGTTCACCACAGTCAGAATCTTGGGGTCATCTCACGGCCCACCCCGTTTAGGATGCTATGCATTCGAAGGTGCTATTTCTGTCTACAGTCATCCTCTCTCTGAATCCCAGAGCCAGAGAAACTCCTTTTCATTCTTGAAGACCTAGTTGAAGTGTTCTCTCTCCTGTGAAGACTCACTGACCCCCCTGACTGCCACAACCTCAGAACAGGCAGCGTTGCCCTATCGACTCATTTAAAGGTGCTCCTGTAACATGTAACCCATGCCAATGACATGTGCTTCCCTTGTTGTACCCCACTATTTGTGACTTCTCTGTCTTTCCCACTAAACTGTCAGCTCTTCAAGGCCAGGATGATGTTATTCCTAACGTTACCTCTAGAACCTTGCACAGTGCCCAGACAGGGGAAATGGTAGTAGATAAATCTATGTATCTATATCTATATCTATATCTATATCACACACACACACACACACACACACACACACACACACACACACACACACATATATATATATAGTGTAGTATAGTGTAGTGTAGTGTATATGTATAGTACTCAGAAAAATTAAGACTTGCTTCCTGCGTTGTCTGAATAGACATTGGACCTGGATTCAGACAACCCAGGAAGCAAGTCTTAATTTTTCTGAGTACTCCTTTCCCTGAATTCCTCTTTTTCAGGGGAGGAGCAGAGAGAGAGAGAGAGAGAGAGAGAGAGAGAATCGCAAGCAGGCTCCATGCTCAGCACGGAGGCCATCGTGGGGCTTGATCGTATGACCCTGGGATCATGACCTGAGCTGAAATCGAGTCAGATGCTCAACCGACTGAGCCACCCAGGCACCCCTGAACCTCCACCTTCCAAACTCAAGGTAAAACCTACCTTCTGTGAAAATATTTCCTGGCTCTGTTGCTAATGAACCACTTGATTTCAGTGAAGAAATGAATATTTCTTCATCAGATCTCTGAAGGGGCAAAGAGAGAATAGGATTCCTCTAGTAGATGGAGCCATGGGATTAATGTTTGAAGATTTTCTGTAATCCTACAGGTTGAGTCATATTTCCTAGGACCAGCTCTAATTCAATGCTCTTAATTGCTACCGAGCTATTTTTTCTACTTCTCTTTTATTTCTGCTGTGTGCTTTGTTTCAAATCAGATCCTCAGAAAGTGGAAGAAGATAATTAAGCATGGTACTTAAGCCATTTGGTTAATATTGCATCTTATAGGGGGAGGAATGTTTCCTGTTTTTATAAACAATACCAAGTAAAAATTATATTTCTAGAAGGCATCACTGGATCTGCAACTCATTTTCACGAGATATAAGCAATAGCTATCATTGATCTTACACTCTTGAAAAGTGCTTTAATACGTTTTTTTTTTTAATTGCCCCTTGAGGCCATTAGTTTTGAGCTCCAGAAAAAAAAGTTGTCTTTTTCTCATATTAATGTTCTGCTGATTTCTATTTTAGAAAGTTAGTACTACGATAATGACAAATTCTAGCAATTACAGTTGAAAGTTCAGCTTGCAGGCAATGGAACCAAGGAAGTCTGTGGTATTTGAAATATGATGATCACATTTCTCTGAGGAAAAGCCGTACACAGTGAAGTAAACAAGTAGGATCTGAATGTAAAAGTCAGATCTTGACCAACCAGTAAAACTATTTAAAAAATCATGGGGCGCCTGGGTGGCTCAGTTTGTTGATCATCTGACTTGATTTCGGCTCAGGTCATGATCTTGGTTTTAGGGGTTACAGCCTCCCATCCGGCTCTGTGCTGACAGGAAAGAGCCTGCTTGGGATTCTCTCTCTCTCTCCTTCTGTCTTTGCCCCTCCCCCACCCATGTGTGAGCATGCACACATTCTCTCTCAAATTAACTTAAAAAAAATCTCATTAAGGATACCATAAAAGCCTGGAATTAAGGGCAGAATAATAAAATCTACTTTAAATTGTGTGGGGAAGATGACCACACCATTTATACTATACCTAGAAAGTGAACTGCTAAGTAAAGGATCTTAGCAGCAGGTGACTTCCAGAAAGACTGTGGGCCCCCAGCTTGAGCTTGGTGGTCCATCCTGAGCTTACCTCTACCCACAGTCTTCTTATACAACATAACAACTATCTATGTTGGCCTCTCTCATTAAACTGAGCTTCTTTGAGTGCAGGCATTCTGTTCTTTTCATCTTTTAAAGCAAGCCTAGCATGGTACCTGGCACAGAGCAGGTCTTACTAAATGCATGAATATGTGAGAACAAAAATAGAATGTTTTTTAAAGACAAAAAATTCCAAAACACCCGAAGAGTTAAGGCAGAGCTGTTAATTTGATAAAAAATTGTGTGTGTGTGTGTGTGTGTGTCTTCCAGATTAAGTGATAAAATCATGCAATGTCTGGAATTTGCCCCAAAATAAACTAGACTAGAAGAGGAAAAATGGATTGAAGCTGGATGATGGATGGATACATGTTTTCACATACTTTCATCACTGGATAATGGACGTGTCTCACAAAAACACAACTGGTTGTGCCCTGCAGAAGTATAGGGTATAAATTACCAAGCTAACAGTTTGATTTCCTCTCTGCCAATGATGTCCTAATATATGACTCTATATATGTCCTAATATATGACTGTTACTGGCTCACATTGGTTCCGTTGGCTGATCAGACCAGTGACCCACCTCTGACAGTGACAATAATAAGGGACCTGTCATAGATGGGGGGCTGTTGTCTTCCGTAAGTTTTTTTTCTGAGTATAAATGGTATCTGCAAAAAAAAAAAAAAAAAATGATAAAGAACATAAACAAGAAAATAAAAACCACCACAATCCTGCTATGAACATTTTGGTGTGTCCCCTTTAACTCTTTCTACATAATAGTAATTAAGTTTTACTAGTTTTATATCCTGCTTACATTACTCTGAGAACAGTTTCCATGTTCTAAATTTTTCTCAAAAACATCCTTTTAATGGCGGCATATTTTAGCTCATGGAATACCAGATTTTTCACTATAATAAATACTGCTTGATGGAATCATCTTTGTACATATTTTAAGACCTTTTTAAATGGAAGTATGGTGAATAAACTTACATGTATCCATCATCCAGCTTCAATCGATTTTTCCTCTCCTAGTTTATGATGAGGCAAATTCCAGACATTCCACAATTTTGTCACTTAATCTGCAACACACAAACACACACACATACACACACACACACACACAATTTTTTATCAAATATTCCACCAATTGTACATAAATCTTTAATCACATTTCTGATTCTCTCCTTAGGGTAGAGTTAAAACAATAGAATTCCAGGTAAAGGAGATGAAAATACTTTAAGGCTTCTAATATTTTACCAGATTGCTTTGCAGAAAGGATGTATCCGTTTATACTCTAGCAACACGAGGGCACCTCATTCACTACACCCTAACCATATAGACTCATTTATTTAGTTTTTTGAAATATATTGAAAAAAGTTTCCTCCATTGATTTTAGGCTTTCCAATATTCCTTCACCCAGAGCTAATGGTGAGATCTTTGGAATTAGTCACAGTTGGACTTCCACCCACAGCCTGTATAGCCATGTGACTCATACAAGTCAGTCTCTGAACATCTGCTTCCTCATTCAGTAGGTAAAAATACCCACCTCATAGAGTTTTGAGAATAGATGCAATAGTGTTTGTAAGTGCTTCGTGTACTCCCGGCACACAAAAAGCGTTCAATAAATGGTGTATTTCCTTCAGACTAAAAGTTCCAAGAGGCCAAATCTATTGTGTTTTTTCTTTCATTGTTTGGGGGGCGGGGGGTGAGGGGCAGTTGCTTGGTGTCTGATACATGGCCAGCACTTGAAGGAATGCACAAAGTTCTATTTGACAGTTAAAAATGACCTGCCGTTTAAAATTTAATAAAGTCCTATTTGCATTTCTAGTCTGTCATTTTTTAAAATTCATGTCCTTCGGCCATTAAAAAATACAATTTGTCAGTTTTTTCCAAATCGTTAAATATGACCACACTCTATGTCCAGTTAACATTAAGAATTTATTTAAAGAAAAAAACAGCTATATTAACACATATATACATATTTGGGTTTTTTTTTCTTTATGCTGTTTAATACTTTTTGGGTTTCCCAGAGTATTTTTATAATCAGAAAAAAGAAAGAACTGATAAATATGATTTGGGGGAAAAACCAAAAAATAGAAACACTTGCTATGGGAAATCACTATTAAACAGGTTTTTAGCTGATAGATACATGAAACTTACTAAAACAATCCTGATAAACGTAAAAAAAAATTAAGAAATTAGGGGCGCCTGGGTGGCTCAGTCGGTTAAGCGTCCGACTTCGGCTCAGGTCATGATCTCAAGGTCCGTGAGTTCGAGCCCCGCGTCGGGCTCTGTGCTAACAGCTCAGAGCCTGGAGCCTGTTTCAGATTCTGTGTCTGCCTCTCTCTCTGACCCTCCCCCATTCATGCTCTGTCTCTCCCTGTCTCAAAAATAAATAAACATTAAAAAAAAAAACTTAAAACAATCCTGAGAATCCCAGGGGAAGCCCCTTCTGAGCCTGTCATCTATTACAGCCTAAACCACCTGGGAGCTATTGATACTTTCAATATTCACAATAACTTGGTCAACAGGTCATTCCTATTTACTATTCATTGTTTAATATGAATCCCTGTAGCCATCTGAAATGTTTCTTTCCAAGGGAAAGATCTCTTCCTGCTATTCACCCTGCCTGGGACAGTCACCAACTTTAGACCCAACTCAGTTTCTCCTTTGGACTTCGTCCTTCTTTTTTTTGTATAGTCCACGCCCAAAGATGCATCAGGGTTTGAGGCTAATGATTTTAGTTTTAAGTCAGGACATGCCTCATAAGTTATGGGAGGCAGTGTGGTCATGTAGAAAGAATGAGATTTGGATTCAGATAGAATTAGCTTTAAATCTCAGCTCTACCATTTATTAGAAGTGTGACCTTATGCTTAAGCCTTTATTCTTACCTATAATGAAAGGGTAATAATGCCTGCTTTATAGCGTTGTTATGAGAAATTAATAATATGCACGAAACCTGGGCCTGGCTTGGAAAGGAACTCAATACACAGCTCTCACTTTCGCGTTCCTCCTTTCCTCTGTCTCTTCATAGCATCTGCTGCATTTGATGAGAAGGGACCCCTGCAGATACAAGGAGATGGCTGTGATAGGGAGCTAAAAGTGCAGTTGGAAGGAACTAGTGGGTGAAGACACAGAGGGGATTGGACAGCGAGGACCAGAGCTGGAGGAAAGCCTGGATTGCCTGCTTTATAAACATAGGCAGGGGCTCAAGACAGGAGGGAAAGACAGTACATGATTTACACAGGTTGGAGGAAGGGAAGGTGGGTGTGAAATAGGGGTCTAACAGACACTATTACCCTCTATTGATTCAGTAATGTCACAGACGGCAAAGGAACATTAAGCCAGGTAAATGAAGTGGATAACATTTCAGATAAAACAAACAAACAAACAAACAGAAAGATCCTAGCAAGGACAGGATATCTTCCTAATCTCAAATAGCAAGCTTTAGCTCTGGCAACCAGAATCACTATCTTTGACTGCCAAAGGAAATGTCCAGTGAAGCCTGAGAATGAAATCAATATTTAAATTAAATCAAATGCAACGGACAACAGCTGAAAATTATAACCAACCCGAAACTAGGCAGTTATTTTTGTTAAAACCTTGTATTAGGGGGGCACCTGGGTGGCTTAGTCGGCTAAACATCCGACTTCAGCTCAGGTCATGATCTCCCAGTTTGTGAGTTTGAGCCCCACATTGGGCTCTGTGCTGACAGCCCAGAGCCTGGACCCTGCTTCAGATTCTGTGTCTCCCTCTCTTTCTGCCCTTCCCCCGCTCATGCTCTGTCTCTCTCAAATATAAATAAACCTTTAAAAAAGTAAAAAAAAACAAAAACAAAAACACCCAAAACCTTGTATTAGGTCACAAACAATATATATAAATATAAAATTTAACTGAAAAGTTGTAGGGCCAAGAATTGCCAAGACAGTAGTCTCAATAAATGACTAAATAGTTCTGCAGGGCAGGAGAAAGAACAGTCATTTCAACAAATGGTACTGGGGCAAGTGCATCCCCATATGGAACAGAATGAAACATGATTCCTATCTCACACCACACGTAAAAAATCAATTCCCAGCTGGACTGGAGAGTTAAATGTGAACGTCAATCAGATAATTTTCTGGAAGGTAACACAGAAGAATCTCATTATGATCTCAGTATAGGGGATGTTTTTCTTAAATGGGACACACACACAGTAATCATTAATCATTGATGAACTAAACTTTGTTAAGAACTTTTGCTCAATAAGACACCATTCAAGAACAAAAAGGCAAGCCACAGACTGGAGATTTTGTAATACATATATCCAGCAAAGCAACTGTATAAAATATATATATTGCGAGGATACAGAGCAGCTAGGATCCTCTTACATGGCTGGTAAGAGTATAAACTGCTATAATCAATGAAAAAGTACAAAGTGTAGGAACATGCTGGAACATGGATGTATCTCAGACACAATGTTCTGTGAAAGAAGTCGTACACAAACAGGGTATATATTGTATGATTCCATTTAAATGTAGTTACTACTGGTTAATTTATAAAGCCTACCTACAGATGCAGAATTTTCAGAGCAACTTTCAGTAACAATTTTTTAACTGCTATAACATTATCCCAAATTATGTAGAAAAAAAATTATGTTCCTTGTCTCCACTTTGGCAGTTTTTTGTTTTAATTAACATGGTAGTGGAGGCCAATGCGCTTACATGCGAGAAAAAGTTAAAGGGATAAAAATGGAAAAGAGGAAGGAAAAATATCTCTATTGGTAGATCACATGAAATTATACCTGGAAAATCCTACATTATCAAAGATAAAAAAAAATTAAATGATACAATTTAGCAAGTTAGCAAGATATAAAATTAATGTGCAAAAATAAATAGCTTTCATATATAAACATAATAACCGGTAAAAATACATGATGGAAGAAAAACACCGTAATCACAATAGCAACACAAAAGGCAAACACTTGAGACTAAATTTTAAAAGTGTTAAAAACCTATTTCTGAAACACACAAAATAAACTTGAACAAATGTGAAGACATCAATTGGATAGGACATCCTCACAGGATGTAGTTCTTCCTAATTTACAAATTAGGCAATACCAATTAAAATACCAAAACCCTTTTTTTTTGGTTTGCTGCAGCCAGGAAATTGATACTTAAGTTTATTTGGGAAAACAAACATAAAAGAATAGGAAAACACTGAAAACAAAAAAACCTAGGAGGAGTGATGAACCTTATCAGACATTAAAACACTCTACACAGCCTCCATAGTTAAACGTGCAAATGGACATTAACAATGGAATAGAAATCCAGAAAGAGACCCCACCACATTCGAAAACTTAGCACATAACCAATCACTGGAGCAAAGAGGCACCTGTAGTAAATGATGTACATTCAACTGAAGAGCCATTTGTAAAAGATAAAAGTAGGTCTATTCCTCACAATTTTACACAAGAGTAAACTCTAAGTAATCAGAGATCTAAATGTAAATGACTTGAAACTGTAAGTTTACAAAAAGGGAGTAATTTCCTCTATATGAGTAAATGAGTAAATTCCTCTATAACCTGGGTGTAGAGGAAGATTTTCTAAGTCCAGATGGAAAAGAAAAAAAAAAAAAAAAAGAGAAAAGGAGGAAAAATAGGACATTAAAAATAAACTAGCGCATTGGGGTGCCTTGGTGGCTCAGTCAGTCGAGCGTCCAACTTTGGCTGAGGTCATGATCTTGCAGTTTGTGGGTTCAAGCCCCGCTTCTGGCTCTGTGCTGATGGCTGAGAGCTTGGAGCCTGTTTTGGATTGTGTCCCTTTCTCTCTCCACCCCTCCCCCACTCGCGCTCTGTCTTTGTCTCTGTCAAAGACAAATAAACATTAAAAAGTATACAAATAAAAATAAACTAGTGCATTGCAAAAAAATATGAGCAAAATCAAAATACAAATAACACTGTAAGCTACATTAGCAATATGTTATTAGACAAAGGGCTAATATCCTTAATATCCTATATCCTTAATATAAAATTTAATCGAAAAAGGAACCAAAACCTTAGAAAAGTGGACATAATACATGAATAGGCAATTCACCAAAAGTGGATACAAAAATGGCCCTTAGTCATGTTTTTACAACTTCTTATTCATAATAACAAAAATGCAAACTAAAACTACAGTGAGATACTTTTCCACCAGATAGGCAAAAATTAAAAGCTTGACAATTAAATTCTGACGGTGAGGCCATGGAGAGTAACACATTGCTGGCAGAAACACGAAACGGTGCAATATCTATGGAAGGGAATTTGGCAATATTTAATAAAACTACATATACATTTGCTCTTTTACCTAGTAACTCCAACTTCTAGGAATTTACTCTTGAATATATACTTCCAAAAATAAGAAAATGCTAACACGAGGTTAAGTATTGCTGCATTACATAGAGTTGTAAATGCGAGAACTACTTAAATACCCAAATATGGGAGAATGAAGGCATAAACAATGAAATTTAAACTCAATGGAATACTATATAGCTATGAAAAAGATGATCTTTGAAAGGTTATATGGAGTGATTTCCAGCACAGATTATTCGGGGGGCAGGGGAAGAGCATGCACACACACAATTCATTGTGTAAGAAAGAAGGGAAAATTAGAAAAAAAAAAAACCATATTTGCTTATTTTAGCAAAAAGAAATGCGGAAAGGATGAACGAGAATGGGATTGTTTACCTACAATCGGAGCAGAAAGGAATGAAAGGGATGGGAAAGGGTGTTAAGATTTGAGTACATATGCTGAATGGTTAGACTTCTGAACATACGTTAATGTTCTATACATTAAAAAATACAATTAAATCCCGGACTAGAGGGAAAAAAACATGCTTTGTAAGGGAATTATTGGGACAACTGAGAAAATTGGAATATAAAGTATTAAATGCATGTTAAAATTTCTGGAAGTGGTGACTGTACTGGTGTCATGTAAGACAATATCCTTATTCCTCGGAAATATACATTAAAGTATTAAGGGGTAAAGGAGCATTACTGCTTAAACCCTGCTCTCAAAAGCCTGAAAAAAATTACGTATGTGTGCATATTCACATTTGCATATGAAGAAAGTATGTAACATACACACATAAATTTTTTAAATGCCAAAATGTTAAAAATTAGTGAATCTGGGTAAAAGGTAAAAATTCTCCATTCTTCTTGAAAATTTTAAATCATTACTAAAAGACTCTACGATCAAGATTGGGATAATAAGCCATTGGGGGCTTTTGTCTGTGACGGATGGGTAGACTAATTGACTGATTTCAGGATTTATAGAAAGACATTTTAATAAATGTAAAATGGATGCCTCCATTTCATGCGTTCTATTTCCAGACTGTCAAAGGACCAACAGAAATGCAGCCGTGCCTCTCACCTTAGTAAACAATTTGCCTCTTGGCAATTTGCTCAAAGTCCAGATATACCTACCCCTCCACCTAATCAGTTCAAATGCACGAACAGGTAGATTGGAGTCACATTTATAAGCTCCTAGTCAAGCAAATTTTGTACTTTTAAAGCCCACTAGTGTTGGCATCTCCACATGGATCATGAGAACTGAAACAGTGGCTCTAAGAAGCCGAAGAGTGTGGTCTGGGTTAACCCGCTGCCCTTCTTTTGGCTAGTCAACTAGGATATACCGTCACTGGCCGAGAGCCCTTTGAAAATCACTGTACCACTCTGGATGGCAGGTCACACAGATTAAACATTCTTTTATGTGACCCAAACTGAGCGGTAACATTTAAATGATGCATTGGAAAGCAGTGCCGTTATCCCTCAAAACAGACAAGGGTGGTTTAATTAAAAGAGGTTGACAAAGCAGATGTGGAAAAATCAGGATGTCAATCAAGTACCAAGGTGAACATACACCTTGATACGGGGACTAAAATATTTGACTATATAATTTGGGGTTCTAATTCAACAATTTTTGTCAGTAATCATGCCAAAGTAATGGACAAATAAGTACCTAATGGTTGGGAGGTTAAGTCTGGGGAGAGGATTACAGGGACATACACACATTTTAATATGTATTTCAATGTTTGAATTAAAACATTTTTTAAAATCTTTATTTATTTTTGAGAGAGAGACAGAGTACAACCGGGGGAGGAACAGAGAGAGAAAGGGAGACACAGAATCTGAAGCAGGCTCCAGGCTCTGAGCTGTCAGCACAGAACCCGATGTGGGGCTCGAACCCACGAACAGTGAGATCACGACCTGAGCCAAAGTTGGACACTTAACCAACTGAGCCACCCAGGCACCCCTCACTGTTTGAATTTTAAAGAAGACACCCTGACTTTACAATTTAAAAACAGCTAAAATCAGTTCTAGTGATCAGTCATGGGAAAGATACAAACATGAATGGAGACAGCAATCTGTGTGAGCTGGCTTTACAAAGATCAAACTAAAACGCTAATGTTTTCAGACCTAGCTAATAAACATTAAGATAAAAAGTAGCAAAAGGGATAAACAAAGGACAAAATACATTTTTTTTATTCAAGAATATGGAAGCTCTTTGGACTCAAAAACACAAACCTTTATTCTATAAAAGTTTTATAATAATCCTTAGTAGTTAGCTCTAAAAAGCCACAGAATACTAAGAATTAAATGTATGACACACAAAAAATCAGGCAACATTGGGGGAAAGTTATTTTTAAATATAGTACATTTCAACAGACAAATTTTACAATGGGAGACCTTTTAATTCAATTTTTCTAATAAAGGGTTTTTCTTGGTTTATTAAAAACATAAAATAGTTTCTTCTTGAACTTTTATAAAATTTATCAAACTGGCAATTTCCTTAGTAACAGGCTGAGCCAGGTGATATACGGAAAACAATTTCCATCTAAGATTAGAAGGCTAATTTTGGTACTACTGCATAGGTTTAGTATTATTGCATAGGCTGCAAATTTATTGCAAAACTATACTAACTTCTTCGGTTCAGATTTGCTGTTGCATCATCCTATTTGCCATCGGATGGTGGAGGCACCACCTTGTGGTAAAAAAAAAAAAAAAAAAAAGCTTCTCAAAAAATTAAAACTAGACCTACCCTATGGCCCAGCAATAGCACTGCTAAGAATTTACCCAAAGGATACAGGAGTGCTGATGCATAGGGGCACTTGTACCCCAATGTTTATAGCAGCACTTTCAACAATAGCCAAATTGTGGAAAGAGCCTAAATGTCCATCAACTGACGAATGGATAAAGAAATTGTGGTTTATATACACAATGGAATACTATGTGGCAATGAGAAAGAATGAAATATGGCCTTTTGTAACAACGTGGATGGAACTGGAGAGCGTTAAGTGAAATAAGTCATACAGAGAAAGACAGACACCATGTTTTCACTCTTATGTGGATCCTGAGAAACTTAACAAAAGACCATGGGGGAGGGGAAGGGAAAAAAAAGAGGGAGGGAGGCAAAACCATAAGAGACTCTTAAAAACTGAGAATAAACTGAGGGTTGATGGGGGTGGGAGGGGGGGGAAAGTGGGTGATGGACATTGAGGAGGGCACCTGTTGGGATGAGCACTGGGTGTTTTATGGAAACCAATTTGACAATAAATTTCGTAATAATAATAAAAAAGCTTCTCCATGACAGAAGTCAAAAGACTGGTTAGTCAGAGGGCAGGGGAGAGCCACTGGGTGGGGCTTCCAGGGCACGAGTGGTATTCTATTTCTTGACCTGCATAGAGATGTCATGAGTGCTGACTTTACAATTATTAAACCACATGACTTTCCTGTTCTTGTACCTTGTAATTTTAAAGGTTTATTTTGGGGAAAAGAAAGGTTTCTATGTACCTGAATGAAGTCTTACGCCTAAATGCTTAAAATTCCTAAGCACCTGGCCAGTCATATATTTATAGAATTTCCTGGAATTACAATTCATTCTTAGCCTTATAAATGCACTGCTGTATTTTTATGATAGGAACAAAACACCAAAAAGAGGTATATTCTTTGGTAAATGATGGAAGGCTCTTTTCCTCAGAATGTTTTCATCGTTGCTTTCTTGGCCTCCAAGAGCAACTGGGGGTACTCTGCAATCATCTGGAATCACCTCTATACACCTACAAACATGTCTGAAAACTTCCCACCAAACCCCTAGATTTTACTGCATCAACAGTAAGTACCAAGGGCATACTGAAACTATGCAACAATATCCAATCAGAAAGGATTTTCTTTCCTGTTTCCAGGACGTGACACGCACCGTTAACAAAATGATTCGGATTAAGTGAACAGGGTTTCACCTCTCACTGCCCTGGGATCCCTTTTCCTAGGAGCTAACTGCGTTACACTTAGTACCTTTTTTTTTTATACCATGGAGCAATTTTCAGAAAAAGAGAAAGTCTTATTCATTTTTCGTAGGACTTGGTCAGGATGCTTTTGTCACTGTCTCCTTCACTATGCCCCTCGCCCGAGCACATCTTGGCGGCAGGTGAGAAGGGCCATTAACAGACGCCAGCTGTGCAGGGGCGGCACTACGCTGCCCACACACCACTGCCCAAACCAGCTTCCATTCTGCAGGGAAAGCAACTCTCACTCCTGGTTTCATTTCTGCTGGGAGTATTAAAGATGTGGGCCCATGGACCTGAGAATATTTCGCAGGACAACGCCTTCACTGATTAATACTACCTGCTAAACTAATCCTTACGCTCAAGCTAGGTACAGAAAATATATATTTTTTAATATTTAAAACAGATTCACACTTTATCCCAATAGAAGGTTATATCCCAGGCCTAGGCCATTTCAAAGGGCTATAATATGGAGACAGCCACCAGGCAAATGTTCTTTTATAATTTGACACAGTCCAGGTGTGACCGTGCCAATAATCATGACTACTGCTCAGTCAAGTGTATAACTCTACAGATGAAGAAATGTGTGCTTGTTGTACCGCCCAGATCTACAAATTCCCTAAGGAGTCTTTAAATATAGGTACCTCTTGGACGATAGGAAGGAACACTCTAAGGGTGTTTTAACAGTCTTAAGACAGAGAACGAAATTACTGAACTTAAATCTGAAGAGGTCCAATTCTTATACCCCCCTTGAACACAGTAAAGAAATACAAACTTGTCCACGGGCATACAACCCTGAATGTGCCTGATCCTGGAAGCTAAGCAGTGTTGGGCCTGGTTAGTACTTGGATGGGAGAAAATATGAACTTAACACGGGCTGCTTCACTAAGATTTCTGGAACCCTGTCTGATGTTAAGATAAAATGTTATTACTATGAAATTTTGGCACTGATATCCCACAGAAGTTGTATTTTAATATTTTAATCTAATATAATCATAATGACCAACTGACCACTGTATCTAAAAAACGTTCTTCAATTATCTTCTAAGAAAGATATAGTTAAGTATAAATCTTTCTTAATGCTTTTCCTCCTAGAAATAGAGGAGAGAGCTATAGCACAGGAGAAAGAGAGAACCACGAATAATGGAGAATAGAGAAAATGACTATTGCTGAATGGGAACACAATTTTTTAAAATCTTTGCTACAACTGAAATCAAAAACTTAGTAATTCAGAGACTGCTCTATTTTTTAATACAAATATATCTAATTATTCAAAGTATAAGATACATCTAACATTCAAAGTCTCAGTGGCTGACACGATCACAAACATTAGAAAAAGAACAACACTTAGTAACAAACAATGAGCTTAGGCACGGTTTTACAGATTGTTTTACCTTCAGGAAATCCAGAATCTTTAGAAATTATTAAAATTACAAGGAGGTTAAGTTTTATAAGCTCTTTTCCTCAACTTTGGTTAAATGTAACTACATTAAAATACTGACAGTCTTTGATAATGAAGCAGAAACATAGAGTGACAGATTTCTGTTAATCCTTACTCAAGAATGGTATTTAAGCAAAGCCCTCATTCAGTTAGATGTACGCTAATATATGTAAGGAAAACATTCTGATCTTGTAGAGCATCCCCAGGTAATGTTAAGAACTAGATTAAAAAGTATGGAGAACCAGTGCCATTCTGGATGTCCTCAAATTGGGATGTTTCTCAATTAAAGGAGTCATGTTCACGAAACGATACGTCAAAACACAAATTCTTATACGTTAAGTTTTTCTGTTAAGTAAGTCTCTTTCAAATTCTTTAATTAACAGCAATACTTAAAAAAATCTTCAACTGTAAACTGTTTGCTTGCAGTGTTTTGATTTTTCCTGAACCGTGAATGCTTCAAACTGCCATTAAATATATTATCTTCTGTTTCCTCTTAAAGAGCTAGTGTTCATAAAAGGATCATCGTCGTCATCCTGCAATGACACAAATGTTACATGAGTGGTTGTTCCATGCTTCACTGAGGCAAGACAGAAGTGCTTCTGGGTAAACACCACCACCAGTAAGGGCCATTTCCTCCTTTCACATGAGGAAGGCACTCAGTTTTATATATCCCTTATAAATATGAACTTTTCCCTTCCCTAGTAGCTTGCTAAGAAGCACTCAAAATAATTGATCCTGATGTGTGTGTGTGTGTGTGTGTGTGTGTGTGTGTGTGTATACACTTGTAATACATACCATACACATTTCTATTAACCGAAAAGGCAAAAAAGATGTGGGGAAGCCAAGAAAATTAATACTCTTCAAATTATTTCTATTTGGTTTTTGAGTAGGTTTTTTTCCAATTACATATTATTACTGGTGTTACCTAATGTTCTGGAAACTCACACCCCCTCCCCCCCCCCCCAAATAATGAAGCCACATGGCCTAACTGAGAAATAGCTGTAATTCTTATCTCCCATTACCTATTTTATGCTAGAGATAGCTAGCTATTCTCAGACTGCTGCAAAAAAACATCTAGCAAATCAATCTTTCAAATGTCTTTTTGGGAAAAGAAGCAGTATGAAAGAGGTCCCTTGCTGGAACTAAGCTGCAGATTATAGGCATACTAAGAGCTGACAGGAATATCAGAAGAATTTAGTTAAAGAGTAGGAAAACTAAAACCTTCGAGAAGCCTAAAATATAAAATTTGTTGAGGATAATTTGTTGAATTGCTTTAAGGCAATAACTTTATATTTTTATTTAAAAAGTTATTTAAAAACTTAAAAAAAAATTTTTTTTTTTAACGTTTATTTATTTTTGAGACAGAGAGAGACAGAGCATGAACAGGGGAGGGGCAGAGAGACAGGGAGACACAGAATCTGAAACAGGCTCCAGGCTCTGAGCGGTCAGCACAGAGCCCGACGCGGGGCTCGAACTCACGGACCTTGAGATCATGACCTGAGCCGAAGTCGGACGCTTAACCGACCGAGCCACCCAGGCGCCCCGCTAAAAACTTTTAAATATTCAGAAGAGAAAGCAAAATTGCATGTAAAATTTTAATTTATGTTTCTTTTAAGACACTGATAAAAAGGGGTAATTATTTGGTGTTAGGCTTTGTTGGTGGTATTAACACATTCAAATGTTAGCTAAGTTGGCTATCTGGTAAGAAATGGATGCCTTGAAAAATACAAACTCATTCACATTTTTTTATTTATTTTCTGCTATTATCAAAGGCAGAACTTATTAATAAACCAGAGGTAAATCCAAATTGGAGCATAATAATTAGTCAACAGTTTTTCTTTGCAGTTAACATGAACTATATACAAATCTTTAACTGTAACATATAACCACATGTCTATCTAGATGCTTAGGAATTAACAAATTAACGTTAACTGCTCACCCCCCTCCTGGAAAAAACATATTCGTTTTTTCCATAGGTAGATTGAGCTCACGGTGCCATTTTTCTCTGCAGCCTGAACTGTTGGTGAGTCTTCTCCTCAAGCTGGTTCAGAACCTCAGCTGGGATACAGGGACATGATAGCAACAGGTGAAGCTCAAAATGAAAGGTGTGAGTCACGCGCTACAGCAGGGGTGGACCTGGAAGACACTGTGCTAAGTAGAATAAGCCAGTCACAAAAAGAGAAAGACTTATGACTCCATTCAGAGCAGGTATCTAAATCAGTCCAATTCACAGAAACAAAAAGAACAGTGGTTACCAGGGGCCGGGAGGAAGGGGAAATGAAGAGTTGTTCCATGGGTGAAGATTTTTAACTCCGAAAGAGGAAAAGACTCTGGAGATCCACTGCATAACAAGTGAACATACTGAACACGAGGGCACTGCACATCGAACAATGGTTAAGATGGCAAGTTTTATGCCACGTGTTTTTGTCACAATTGAGAAACTTTTTAAGTAAAAATAAACAAAAGAGGTTACAGACTTAAGAAAAACGCCTTAAAACAATTCAACAAAAAACTAGCAAAGTCCTTTCAAATGGCCTCCATGGAGGAATGGGAAAGGCCAGACTTTATTTAATTCAAGGTAGCTGAACCAACAAACGAATAAAACCAAGAGGCAAGTCCTGAGTCTGCCTTGTCCTATTCCTTCTTTGCTCCTTTTCTGGCCCAGACTCAACTTGTCTTCACTTGGTTTCTTTCACATATCCTGCCATTTAATATTTCAGTGCATATCTGAACACCTTTGTGAATGAGAATCACCACCACATACCATTTTATATAGGAAATGTGTAAAGCATACAGTGGGTACTTAACAAATATTTTATTAAAGTAACATTAAAAACTTTAAGAATATTTCATCACTTCTCCAAATATAAATGACAGATGCTGAAAACAACTATTCTGATCCATTAACAGGGCAAATTATCTTATTTCAAAAATTGGCAGGCCTTTTACGTCCGAGTATTTACACTTGCAGGTACTCAACAGATGCTACTTACGGACTCTTAACATCTTAAGTGCAGTTCAAAGGAAGGTTATCAATGAAACTATTTTAAAAAATAATTTCCAGCAACTAGCTTAGCAGTCCCTATTTACATTTTTAAAAAATGTTTATTTATTTTTGAGAGACCGAGAGAGACAGAGAGAGAGACAGAGAAGAGAGTGTCAGAGCAAGCGCGAGCAGGGAGGGGCGGGGGGGGGGGGGGCGCAGAGGATCTGAAGCACGCTCTGTGTTGAAAGCACTCACAAACTGTGAGATCACGACCTGAGCCACAGTCAGACACTCAATCGACTGCCACCCAGGTGCCCCAGTCCTTATTTAAATTTTATGAATTGCTAAAAATTAAAGAAGATTGAATAATATTACTTTATTACCTCATCTGATTCAAAATCGACCCCTTTAGCTATTTGGCTTTGGGACATGCGCTTGCTTGATGATGATGATGTGCTCGGACACCTGAGGCAGAAACATGGAAAAAACAAGGAAAATGAATCAGAATTCATCAGAAGTGCCTTTTTAGCTAAATGTTTCATTCTAGTAGCAGCCACGAATAAAATTAGCTAATACCTTCCCTTTAATGTACATTAGCAACATAAAAACTTAATGGTGAGAAAAAGGACTCTGGGGCCAGGGTTTGAATTCCAGTTTTGTTGTTTACTAGCTATGTGGCTTTAGGCAAGTTACTTAGCCTCTCTGCCTCAATTTCCTCATCCGTAAAATGAGGATAATAATTTTTAGAGATTAATTGTGTTAATATACTTACTCAGATCAGTGCCTGACATACATTAAACACTACACTGATACTTGCTTGTTAGTATAGGGCTCAGCATGTTACTAACATGCGTCTACTACCAGCCCCCACTCCTAAAAATTGTGGCAACACTGAAATACTTTTTATTCAAATATCAGTTTTGTCTCTTCAACAGGCTAAAACGATTTTAGGAAAGGCTCACTGCTTTCTAGGGTTGCGTCGTTATATGATTTGTGTTCAATCCAAAGCAAACAGCAAATATATACTGAGTGTTTGCTCTTTTCCAGGTACTCTGATAGGTCTTGGGAAATATCAGTGTACAAGAAGATCAAGATTCCCATCCTTATGAAGCTTAACTTGTGCTAATTAATGAAACTTATATTCGTATGTCTTTTTATCCATAAGAATTCTGTCTTCTTAGATCACTAGAGCATGCAGCCTATCCAGCCTGCCTGGTTTTTTACTGCCTGTGAGCTAAGAATGGTTTCACATTTTGAAATGGGGTACATTTAGATGGTTATATAAATACCTACAGAATATCTTCAGTTTTGCCTCTTGGTCTGAAAAGCCTAAAATATTTATTATTGGGCTCTTTAAGAAAGTTTGCTGACTTCTCTCTTAAATGAAAGCAGCATTTGTCAATTCTTAGTTAATAATTTATTATTATGCTTTGGGATGTTGTTACAGCAAAGGAAGTATGTCTGAAGGTCTTGTCTGGAAAACAGGTTGAGAATCAAGCGGTCTTGTGTCAGAAGGAGAGAGAAAAATCCACAGGTTCTTATGCATAAAAGTAAAGGACACGAGGATTTGTCAAGCAAACTTGAAGAACAACATGGTTTTAGAAGTACAGATCAAGGACATTTATCAAATGACCCATTTGGGGAGTGCCCATCTCTATCTATACTTGACCCAAGCAGGAACTACCTGATCAGTTGTTGACTTGCTTCTATCTGTGACAGGAAGCAGATCAAGAGTATAAAGTCATAGTGCCCAGGTGGCAAAGTTAGGTTAATAAGTTCTTGTTGGGGGCCTGGAGAAAGGGGTGGAGTTTATGGAAACACCCACTGAGATGTGACTCTGCCTCTGATGTCTCCCCAATAACCAATGGAACCCAGAGACAAGCCAGTCATCTATGATGGATGGTGGCTCATCTTATCATAACAAGAATCCTAGTTCAGAGACCCCACAGACCTACAGATCTCATCTGTGAAGGATCCCCTATCCTTAGAAATCAGCAGAGGGGAGGGAAAGAAATAAAGGGAGAAGGGTGTATCAAATCGAGTGCCAGGAGTTGTATAAGTTTTCTCCATTTTTGTTCAGCTAGCATTTGGGGCCATAAATTAGAGTTCCTCGTCTAGAGATGTTCAGCCAGTAAGTCAGTTGTAGCAGTGTTATAAACACAGGACAACATGTTAAATTGGCCTTATATTGTGCCTGGTACATAAAAGGTGCCACAAAAACCTTAGTTCCCTGCCACTGCAACGTTTAATAGAATCCTCTCAACCTCTGCTCCTCCCCCTGGCCCAGTGGGGCTGGGTCTTCTTGTACTTGCTGCTTTAAAGGGAGGGTCGTTATTATCCGCCAGCTCTATCAAACCTGAAGGGCCCTCTTATTCTCAGTACAAGGACAGAGTTTGGAACGACTTTTTCCAGGGAAAAGCAGGCTTTCCATTGCCTATTTGGCAGAAAGGGATCTTACAACTGGAAGCTATTTCTGTTTTCAAGTTAACTGCAAGCATATTAGTGCTTTCACTGCTTACCCTTCCTCCTGTTATGCTTGTTTTCCCTAGCGTGTTACTTAATTTATTTAATAAGCACTTACAGGGCTGTTATTGTGTGCCAGGCACTGTACTTAGTCCTTGATAAACGTGAACTCACTTAAGCTTCATAACCCTATGAAGTAAATATTAGTATATTCATTTTATAAATGAAGATACTCAGGCACAGAAAAGTAAAAAAAAAAAAAAAACAAAAAAAAAACTTGCACAAGGTCCATACCTAGGAAGTAGCAGAGCTTAACTGCTGTAAATTATAATCAGGGTAACCATACAAACCCTGCCACTAGTAATATAATTCTTCAAAACCAGCCTAAATCATGTCATTCAGTTGCTGTCATCAGAAATACCAATCTGCCATGGCTGATTTCAGATCTACTGCCCAAATGTTAATTTCTAAATTGCCTCTCATCATTTAAATGATTCTTGCTGCCTGCACAACGGTTTGAGAGGTTAATCTATTAAGTTCAGAAGTGACAACAGAGACAGTTCTGGAGCAGAATGTCTTGGCTGTGTGACTAGCTGGGTCATCTTAGGTAAGCCACTTAACCTACTGTGCCTCGCCTTCTTCAAAGGTACAATGGAGATAACAGAGTTTTTTTTTGTTTTTTTTTGTTTTTTTTAATATTTACTTATTTTTTATTAAATTTTTTTTTTTTTTTTAACGTTTATTTATTTTTGAGACAGAGACAGAGCATGAACAGGGGAGGGTCAGAGAGAGGGAGACACAGAATCTGAAACAGGCCCCAGGCTCTGAGCTGTCAGCACAGAGCCCGACGCGGGGCTCGAACTCACAAATCGTGAGATCATGACCTGAGCCGAAGTCGGCCGCTCAACCGACTGAGCCACCCAGGCGCCCCTACTTATTTTTTGAGTAAGAGCGAGCCCATGTGCAGGGGCGAGCAGGTGAGGGGCAGAGAGAGGGAGAGACAGAATCCCAAGTAGGTTCTGTGCTGTCAGCACAGAGCCCGATGTGGGGATAGAACTCATGAGCCTTGAGATCATGAACTGGGCCGAAATCAAGAGATGGGTGCTTAACCGACTGAGCCACCCAGGCACCCCAGGATAATGTAGCTCTAACCATGAATACCTGGCATGGCTGTGAGCACCAAACAGGCTAATTCACATGTAAAGACTTAGAAGAGTGCCTGACTGAGCAATTCAGTTACTATTATTACCTCATAGGTAAATAAGAAGTCAACATTTATTCTTCTGAAAAGTAGACCGCCCAAAATGGCAACAACATCACGAGTTTTAATACCCTGAAAATATATGTCAAACATACTGAAGTTGCATTTTCACCATTCCAATAATGAAAAATAAAGACTTCACGCAAGCTAAACTTCTTTTTCCTCTCAACTACTGAGGCGCCACTGAAAAAAACCTCCAAAGGCTACACCTGTTTTTGTGTGTTTTAATTCACAAAGACAAGAATGACCAAACAAGTATGGATATTCTTTCAATAAATCTCCTTCTCCTTAAGCAAATTTGAGTTATGTTTCTATCGACTGGAACCAAAGGAGTCCTGATTGATACTGGACTCAAGTTGAAGACAGTAACTCAAGACTGAGAAATTCAAGTAAATCTTTCTATGAGCTAACTACCTCAATGACCCTCAACTACGGACTGCAAATATACAATCTAACCTGCGTCTGAGCCCATCACAGTATTGTGTACTCCTTCTACAAAGGCTGGCATTGGCCTTGGCAACTCTATACTCTCCTGGGTCTTTCTCAGGTCCTTCTTGTTGCCTTTCCTACTTTTCCTAAATTCTAAAGGTTGAAACCCAGGTACTGGAACACAAGCCCTCTTTTGTCTCTACCTTCTCTTTCGAGGTGATCAATCCATTCCAATGGCTTCATTAAGTATCAGTGTATCAGTTATATGCTGCTTAGAAGTAAATTTTGTGATCATCCAAACCTCTGATCTCAGCTCTGGACTCAGATCTCCAATTGCCTATGACCAACCCCCTTCAAGTCAATTTTGCAGGCATCTCAAACTTTCCATGTCTCAAGCTGAATTTTTGATTATCTGCCAATCATCCTTTACGAAAATCTGTTTCTCTTCTTTTATGCCTTTCTCAGTGTATGGCAGTGAATGTTCAAGTAGGAAACCTGGAAATCAACCCTGCTATGCCATTCTTCCTCACTCCAAATGTTCAATCCATCCCCAACTGCTGTCATGTCTACCTCACAACATAACCTGAAACCATCTATTCTTTCCCTTTCCCCTGCTACCACTCTGGCGCAAGTCTCCATCATCTCTCTTCCAGGGAGTCCAGGGACTCCCCACAGCAGCACCGGCCTTTCAGGTCAGCCAGCTGGTGCCCTGCCTCCTGCACCACAGGGAGCCTTTAGAAATGTAAATCCCACGGAGCCACTACTCTCCCCAAATCCTTCCGTGTTCCCCCTGCATTTATAATAAAGTCCGAATTCCTTACCTTGCTCAACTGTTCCTGCTTCATGATATACTCCTGCCTCTCCTATTCTTATACCAACTTCCTTCTTTCCCATGTTTTAGTCTACAGTAAGCTTGTTTCTTCTTCAAGAGACTTCTACATGTGCCTTTCCCTGTGCTTTAGGCAAGGCCACGTCTCTTTCAGTAAGATTTCAGCCTCCTCAGAGGCCTCCTCAGAGGCCTTTCCAGATCACCCTTTCAGAGCAGATGTCTGTGGCCTATGACATTACTGTTTACTGCTGCATCCTGATAACTTGGTAGGGGCCAAGGGCAGGCCACACCAAGATGGGCCACTCTGGCATGAAGATTATTTTGAGTTAAGAAGCAATCAAACCCCAGCAGATTCAGGAAAAGCTCTTTACCTCTCCCTCAAATGCTTACAAAGAGTTTAGTAGAGGACCTGTTCCAGAAAGAGAGCTATCACCATAGATAATTACATTATGACATATATTAAGGTATGACAAACAGGAGAAACCTAGCAAGGCCTGTGTGATCAAAGTCCTCTTTGTCCTACTGATTCTGAATGTCCCGGCAAACATTTATTTACTAAGCATTTACACTTTATAATCTTCTTGTGAATTGCTTTCCTTCCCTTTGCCATCCCAGACCCCCATCCTCTTCTCCTTAGTTCAGAATGACATATATATTTGGAATTGCCATGTTTGTGTGGATTACCCCCTATGTACAAAATTAAATTTGATTTTCTCCTGTTAATCTGTCTCACGTCAATTTGGTTCTCAGCCCAGCTAGAAAGACCTTCAACGGCAGAAGAAATTCTTTACAATTTCCTTTAAGCATTTTTACACATCTGTTGATCATTGGCCCAGATGTGACCTACCTTCTTTGTGAAGCCTTCAATGACCTATTCTAGGAAGACACTGTCACTTCCCTCAGATTTCAATGCACTGGAATAAAACATTCATCTTGTTGGATTATTAGTGCCTTATAATTAGTGTACTGCTAACGTGGAAATTCCTTGAAGGAAGGAAACATTTCTTTTGTATTTCTAGCCCCAGCTCCTAGCATACTGTTTAACCCTAGAAATAACTGGATAGAGGGGCGCCTGGGTGGCTTGGTCGGTTAAGCGTCCGACTTCGGCTCAGGTCATGATCTCACGGTCCGTGAGTTCGAGCCCCGCGTCGGGCTCTGTGCTGACAGCTCAGAGCCTGGAGCCTGTTTCAGATTCTGTGTCTCCCTGTCTCTCTGCCCCTCCCCTGTTCATGCTCTGTCTCTCTCTGTCTCAAAAATAAATAAATGTTAAAAAAAAAAAAAAAAAAAAAAGAAATAAGTGGATAGGGAACTATACCTACCAATTTTTCCAACACAGACCCGTAATTCACATAAAGCATACATTCTCGGTGGGGTCAACATCACACCCAAGGAATTAAAACTGGTCCCGGGAGATGGGGTGGGTGAAAAATACTGAGATACTACAATGGTTTTGACCCTTCCCAAACTCAATCCTACCCAGCAAAATTTCATTCTTTAGTATTTAATTTCTCTTGTTAGGGAGAAATTAAATTTAAGTTATTTTAATTAATTTAAGTCAAATTTAATTTTTATCCTTAGGTAACGAAAAAAGGCTGAGATCATGAAAAACAGTGTGAGAAACACGGAGGCAGAGTTTTTTCTCATTCTCCCGCTTAGTGCCACAGCTCCCACTCAGGCCATCACTCTCAGCTGTCCTTTTCCACCTCTTTGCTCCAGATGATTCCTATCTTCAAAATCTCAGGTAGATTTTACTCATTCTATAAAGCCTTTTCTTTTTTCATAGCCCACAATTCTTGCTCCGTTTTCTAAGGGCCTATAAGCACTCACACCTAGTCTGTATCATAAAATTTCACACACGATTATGTACTGACTCATCATCCTTTAATGGACTGAAATGTGTTCATCTCTCTTTTCCACTATAATTTATGCTGCCTAAAGGCAGTAACCATGCTAAAACATTTACTATGTCCCCCATCAGACCTAATTTAATGTTCACACAGAAAATTTCTGTTAAGAGAAGCTCTTGATTATTTTCTTAAGTAGAAATTTTCATTAACTGAGCTTAAGTTAAGCAGTGTTCACCTGAAACATGAACACAGAGAACATGGCAATAGTGAATCAAGTCAACCCTTACAGTAACAGCAAAAATGGCAAAAACCAAAAGGACAGGGAAAAGCACACAAGTAAGTGCTTCAAGGGCAGAAAAAGCCAACATGATCCTCTTTTCAGTGTTTATTTAGCACAGCACCCTGTGTAACTCAGTATATAAAAATGTGATAACAAAGAAGAGAAGCTGAAATCAACTATTAAGAAATATACAAAATTATTTTCTGTTAATTAGAATACAGAACTCCATCGGGAAAATCTTTGGGTAATACAGACAAAAGGAAACAGATTACAGGGTAAATTCCGTTGAAAAACACTTGTAATGATGCTGCACCAACTCTGTGAACCAGCCTTCCATCTATTTTTCACTTCTCTATTTACTTGACCAGTTGGAAAATAAATCTGTTAAAACTTCTATGGCACAGAAAAATGTGTTAAGTAGAGCTCTGAATAATTTTAAGTTTCTTCAGATGTTTCTTTCTGCACAAAGTCACCGCACCTACCTCTGCTCTGTTTTTGAAGTGGTAGGAAACATGTCTTCTTCTTCATCTGTCTCATCCACCTCAATCATCTAAGGGAAAAACAAAACAGGGAGTAGTTTTTATGGAAATGGAACACCTGAATAAGAATAAATCACTGAGGGGCGCCTGGGTGGCTCAGTCAGATGAGCGTCTGACTTCGGCTCAGGTCATGATCTCACAGTTCGTGGGTTCGAGCTCTGCATCAGGCTCTGTGCTGACAGCTCAGAGCCTGGAACCTGCTTCGGATTCTATGTCTTCCTCTCTCTCTGCCCCTCCCTGGCTTGGGCTTTGTCTCTCTCTCTTTAAAAAAATACATGTTTAGGGGCGCCTGGGTGGCTCAGTCGGTTGAGCATCCGACTTCAGCTCAGGTCACGATCTCGCGGTCCGTGAGTTCGAGCCCCGCGTCAGGCTCTGGGCTGATGGCTCAGAGCCTGGAGCCTGCTTCCGATTCTGTGTCTCCCTCTCTCTCTGCCCCTCCCCCGTTCATGCTCTGTCTCTCTCTGTCCCAAAAATAAATAAACGTTAAAAGAAAAAAAAAAAAAAAATACATGTTTAAAAAAAAAAAGAGTAATTGAATCTCAAGAAAAATCTTTTTTTTTTTTAAATTTCATTTTTTATTTTTCTAAATTTACATCCAAATTAGTTAGTATATAGTGCAACAATGATTTCAGGAGTAGATTCCTTAATGCCCCTTACCCATTTAGGCCATTCCCCCTCCCACAACCCCTCCAGCAACCCTCAGTTTGTTCTCCATATTTAGGAGTCTCTTCTGTTTTGTCCCCCTCCCTGTTATTTTATACTATTTTTTGTTTCCCTTCTCTTATATTCATCTGTTTTGTCTCTTAAAGTCCTCATATGAATGAAGTCATATGATTTTTATCTTTCTCTGACTAATTTCACTTAGCATAATACCCTCCAGTTCCATCCACGTAGTTGTAAATGGCAAGATTTCATTCTTTTTGATTGCCAAATAATACTCCATTGTATGTATGTATGTGTGTGTGTGTGTATATATATATATATACACACACATACACAACACATCTCCTTTATCCATTTATCCATCGATGGACATCTGGGATCTTTCCATACTTTGGCTACTGTTGATGGTGCTGCTATAAACATGGGGGTGCATGTGTCCCTTCCAAACAGCACACCTGTATCCCTTGGATAAATGCCTAGTAGTGCAATTGCTGGGTCATAGGGTAGTTCTATTTTTAGTTTTTTGAGGAACTTCCATACTGTTTTCCAGAGTGGGTGCACCAGCTTGCCTTCCCACCAACAATGCAAAAGGGATCCTCTTTTTCTGCATCCTCGCCAACATCTGTTGTTGCCTGAGGTGTCAATGTTAGCCATTCTGACAGGTGTAAGGTGGTCAAAAATAAATGTTTAAAAAAAAAATTAAAAAAAAAAAAAAAAAGAATAATTGAATCACAAGAAAAATCTTTTTTAAATATACCAAAAAAGTCACAAAAAAAGGGGGGCAGAAACCCCATGAAGAGCAATTGTTAAAACTGAAGCTTAGCCTGACCTCCCTCCAATGTCTTCAATCATAAATGGTATTCTTTCCATATAATGTGTTTGAGCTCGCCTTTCTCCTGGACACCACGGCAGCCAGGGCACCTAAGGTGAATGACTCACATAGGGTCACGTGCAGACAGTGCCTGTGATTTTCTTGGGTTCTAGTGAGGAGACCATTTCCAGTTTAAAATTTGGTATAAGACCATGTGGAAAGTACTGTATATCTAGCTTTCTATGACACTCATCCCTGTTAAACACCATTTGGTAGTTTCAGGCCCCAGTAAAGATATTTGTGACTCTTGATACTAACATCCAAAATACTACTTCTTCCTCTACATTTAGTGTTACCTTGACATTTAATACACTTAGTTGCTATGTTGTCAACTAACTAATGAAGCCGAGGACAAAACAGTGAAAAGACAGCACCTGAGATCTCCCCCTCCAGGCTGACACTGAACTATTAATAAAAAATCATTAAATGCAGTTGTCTAAGAAGCTATGAATCCAGCCAATATTTCTGCATTGTCATAAAACTATCAGAAGATTGTCTTCTGTGCCTTGAAGGAATCAAATGTATTCAATACTCCTCTAATCTACCAATGTGTAACCACAGTTAAAAAGTGAAAAAAAAGTTAGTTTAGCACCATCTGTTCCTTTTGAACTCATGTTCCTGCCTTATATTAGAAAACTCTAGGAAAGAAGCTACCGTGTGGATGTGATTATAATTTTTTTAGATATGATGATCTTGAAGTGACAGCAGACAACAGTTGAATGTAAATAATAAAATGGAGCTCAGGACAAAAGCTAGCACTGGTACACTCACGTAGCAGTGACAACAGGAAGAAGGGGGGGAAAGATGAAGAGAGACAAAAGAACAAAATGAAAATCAGGACAGAAGTTTCCTGGAGAAGTGGGGTGATCAATTGTGTCACATACTCAAAAGATTAAAAGAAATTTGAGAAAATGCTGCTGGGGCAGGTATTATACAGACCATGGATTCTCATCTGGAGGGGATTTTTAACCCCCACTCCTATTCTGGAAACATTTTTGATTGACACAATTAGGGGGGCTTGCTACTGGCATCTAGAGGGTATAGGCCAAGATGTTGCTAAAAACCCTACAATGCACAGAACAGTCCCTCACAGTAAAACTCACCTGGTCCAAAACTTATCTGGTCAGTAGTGCTGCTACTGAGAAACCCTGACACAGAAGGAAGAACACTGGCTTAGGAGTGAGTGGGTTTTGAAAGTAAGGAAATAGGGGAGTCAAGCCCATACAAATTCTTGGAATCCAAAGGAGGTGCAGAGGGCCTATTTTTAAATCTGAACACAGAGGTCCTCAGATTCTGACCGCCTGGTTTGTCTTGAGTCTAGCTCCAAGCCATCAAGGCACAAGCCATAGTATTATGAGAGTATAAATAATAAAAGATAGCCAGATTTACTAAGACCTCTATATGCACTGAACTCCTATGTGCGATATTAATATTCCACGCACAGACCTTTCTGGCTCCACACTGTTATCCTTAAAAATATTCCTGGATACATACATTTATGGCTTTCTAATCACGAGATCCATTATTAAAAAAAAAAAAAAATCCCAGAAGCCCTGACTTGATAATTCATAAAGTTCTCTCCAGCTTTAACACTCCACACTTATCCTTCTCTTGTTTACTTTGTTGATCAAAGAATTGACAATTCAGAATGCAGGATCATAAATTATTAAAAACCAATTATAAAAACTTTTTTCTTACCTCTGTATAATTCTTAGTAGCAACATTTCGGGAAGGCTGCTGTCTTGTAGATTTAAAGGCTATGATACAAAAGAAGAAACATCCATTATGTTACTCTTAAAATAACTTAGGAAAATTTGTCACATCTTTAGCTGAAGATTTTGTAAGCTCTATCTACAAATATCCATGATGACCAATTATAAAACCATTTCCTATTGTGTAAAATCTAAAGGGACATCAAATTATATGTTCAAATAAATCAATGCCTAGCTGCCAGTATCACGATTTCCTGGCTTATTCAAATATAGTAACAAGCAGTGTTCATAAACATACCTACACTAAAAACATTTTATAGAAAAATACATGAAAGCTAAAATCTGATCACCTAATGGATTTAACTCCAGGTACACTGAAGGTGACCCTTCTAATGCCTTCCTTCTCTTATAATTGGCAATACCTTTCCCTGGGGCTATATTAGGAGCCATGTGGTTCCAGTAAGGTCTTTCTTATTCTCCTCTACTTTGTTAGCCATATTCTGTACCTAAGGAACAGTCTAGAGGAAAATTCTAGAAAACAGTGTATCTTCTATGCTATTATAAAACTTCCCTTTAAATCCTTACATTTTAGCTTTATAAACTTAGTTAGAATCATGAAGTTTAGCTGACCCTTCATTTTTCCAAAGACCAAAACCATGATTTTCAGATTTTATAATAAGAAATACAGGGGCACCTGGGTGGCTCAGTCGGTTAAGCGTCTGACTTCGGCTCAGGTCATGATCTCACGGTTTGTGAGTTCGAGCCCCGCGTCGGGCTCTGTGCTAACAGCTCAGAGCCTGGAGCCTGCTTAGGATTCTGTGTCCAAGAAATATATTTTGGTCTTTGTCCCCATTTGTGGCAGAGCTCCTAAAACCCTAGGAATTTCCTAAGTAATGAGCGCCATAAAATTGTCTTTTGCTATGTTAATGAAGTGACATTAGGACCACACCGACAGCTGAGGGCTGCTTACCTAGGGAACCAACTGGAAATCAAAGGTTGGAACTCAATCCCACCCCATGATTTCCAAGAAAGGAGCCTGGAGCCAGAGGTGCAACCAATCACCAATGGTCCATGATTTAATCAATCAGTGGTAAGGAGGCTGCTTTAAAAACCCAAAGGAGGGATCTGGTGAGCTTAAAGGTAGTGAATCAGAAAGCTTCCACATGCCAGGGTGCCAGCCCCCGAACTCCCTGAGGATACAAGGACCTTCCCTTTCATATCTCTTTATCTGGCTGCTGATCTGTATCCTTTAATATCCTTTGTAATAAACCAGTAATTTAGTGAATAAATTAGTTTCCTGAGTTCTGTGAACCACCCTGGCAAATTAACTAAACCCAAAGAGGGAATTATGGGAAAGACTGATTGAGAGCCAGTCAGAAGCACAAGTTTAACCACGCAGACCTATGATTGGCATGTGAAATGGAAGCAGCCGTGTGGGACTCAGCCCTTAACCCATGGAATGCGATGCTACCTCTGGGTAGGCAGTGTCAGAATGGAATTGAATTGTAGGAAACCCAGCTGATGTCCAAGAATTGCTTGGTGGTGTGGGGAACTAACCCCTCTCCTCCAAAAAGCCCAGAATTGGGTGCGTAATATTTAAAACCCAGAAGAAACTTCAAAATGCCAATTAGAGGTTTATTTTCTCCCAAGCGTTACCAGTTTCCTAATACAAAATAATGTTTCCCCCCAAGACAACCCCCAAACTAAACAACAAGGGAAGAGGAGGAAAAAAAATATACGAGGCCTTGAAAAAGTCAAACACTCAAAGAATCCCACAAAGCTAAAAATTACCGTCGTCTGAAAACTCAGGAATCTTTCTACCTAGCCTAAATTTATGACCTGCTCATTTTTCCTATTCCAAGCTCTATTCCCAGTCTTGTGATGTCTATTTGAGAACAGAGATCAAGAGCAGAAGCAAAGTTCTTATTTACTCTACTCTCAATTACTGGAGCCTCACATTCTAACTCTATTCAAAAGACCTTTAAATAAGGGCAAGTGAATAAAAAAAGCCAGCCGTCATGACTCTTAAAGCATATTTCTGCTCAATAATTATTCACTAATTGACTCCTCAAACTCTCAGATCCTTGAAAACAGGAGCCCTATCTTTTTATCCCCAACAAGTATCAGTGAGGTAAATTAAATCATCAGAAAAATGTGCACTGAGTTCTGTTAGGAAGCAATACAGTATGGTGGTTGTAGAGTTAAACTCATTTGACTTACTAGCTGGGTAACTATAGCCAAGGCCCCCTGGCTTCCTTAAGTCTCAGTTTCCCCACCTATACAATAGTGTTAATAATTAATTCGTGCAGAAAACGGTTGAGAAGATAAAGAGAGGCAGTTCATGTAAATCGTTTGGGCAAGTGCCTAGATGTAGCAGGCATTCAAATAATGTGGCTAGCAGCAGTGGTAGTAGATGGAGTAGTGGTAGCCAGGATGGTAAATTAAATCCAAACACAGAGTCTTTAGAGGTACCACTCACTCAGTCCCCATCCTCTACAGAAAAACTTCAATGGAAAACTCTGGGCTGTCAACTCTTACTTGTAACTGCTGCTGGCTGTAAGTGTAATATCTACCTTTCCCAATACAATTCTGGTACAATAATAAATCTCTACACTCCATGGGGCTTGTTATAATAGAATTTTACCTTTATGTATCTCTTCATACCTCCATTTACAGTAGGGAACTGGAAGCTATAGTTTTAAAGATGCTTTTATCCTGAAGTTATAGTAGATACAGTTAGTACCCCATGGTTATTTTGTCAGAGACTTACCACCAAATCTAACCTAATGAAAATGTTTTACACATGTATGTTAACAAGTCCATTTCACTTTTCAAAAAAAGTCCCAATGTTGGAGACAGTTCAATTGTAAATCCATTAGACCAAATGGATTTACATAAAACACAAATTTAGACTAACATTTATAAAACATCCATTTTCTTAAGTTTATTGTAAACATTGCCACTAATACTAATAGCAGCAATCATTCCCTTGGATTCTTACTAAATCCTGTGCGAAGTAATGTACATGTGTTAAGTTTTTTTGATACTTCGAACTTCTCTGTGGAGTCAATTTTATACTGTCAATTTTATAGCTAAGGGATCCGAAGCTTATAGAATAGAAACAGTCTACTCTTACTGGGGGCTTAATATGTATATATACTACACCAAATATTCCACATGTATTTTCTCATTAATCTGCAAAATAACCCAATGAGATCAATGCAATCATCACCCCATCTTACAGATGAGGACACTGAAGATGGAAAGCCTAATTAATGTGCTGAAAGACACATAGCTAGTAAATCAAGGAGTCAGAATTCAAACCAATAGTTCTGACTTTAGAACCAGGCTTTTAACCTTTATGCTATACAATCTCTAAGGGGTTTTTATTCAGTCGTTCTCCAGTATTTAATGGGCATCTGCTCTATGCCAGGCACTATGGATACGGTGATGAAAAAGAATGACTCAGTCCCTGTTCTGCCGGTGCTTGCGGGGCAAGGGCATGGAGGCAGCCAGTGAAGAGCTGGCCGACCATACCATGTCAGACTCCAAACCCCAGGTTCTTAACCTCACCATCTGCTGCAAAAGACACCACATTTAGATTTTCTCCTAAACATAAGTCAGGAAATCTTAAGTTCCACATTAATTTGTCTTTTATCTATAGCTGCTTTTTACAAATGACTATTATTACTTTAAAAAAAAAGAACATCGGTGAACATTTTAAGGCACTATAACTGGTCTCTTGTCTTTTCTATGCAAACAGAAGCTTTACTCCACATTATCAATGGGTAACAGCAGGACTCAGGAAAGAAGGTCTTTGGAAAGCCTCACAAGTGCAGTAGTTCTGAAAGGAGCTGATGGCAGAATGTGAAAAAATGCTCACAAAAAACCTTATGAGATAGAAAGTTTTAGATGCAAAGGAGGCAGTCACATGTAAGTTTTAAAGAAAGAAAACACGGATAAAACCTCTGCTACTTGTTTACTGGGGGCTAGGTTGTTGAGACAAACACTGCTGCTCAAAGCAACCCAAAATGCTCCATCAAACATTAAAAAAAAAAAAAAATTCTGAATGGTATTTAATTGCTGATCACATAAAGAAGTAACAGGCAAAAATGGAAAAAAAGCTCGAACTCAGAGAATCAAGCAGAATCCTTTTTCCTGGGGACCTGTTGATCTGGACAAATGTTCACACTGGTCTTGACAGCTCTGTATAGAGAAAGGAAGAGCTATCTACAATAGGTCAAGGCCTGCTCAAGACAAGGTGGGGGTGGCTAATGCATTTCCTCCCTACCTTAAGCTGGGACCCCAACAGTTAAGAGGGAAGCAGATGTAAACAGGATTTTGCAAGTACATATCAGCTGGCTGAACCTCAAGTCATAAATTTAAACATAGTTTAATGTGGTCTAAGACTTGTGGTGCCCCCAGAGGCCCGGAGAAACAAATAGGAATCATGTCTGTAGGACCTTCCCTTCATCCCTGACCTCAAATTATTCCTGCTGAGATTTTTTTAGGGACAACAGATAACAAAACATGCAAGGAAACATGTCACCATACATGAGAAACAACAGACACAGGAATCAGAAACAGACAATAAAAAGAGGCCAAAGACATTCAGACACTAGGTTCTTAGACACAGAATACAAAACAAGTATCCTTACTATGTACACACACAAAATTACAGACAGGCTTAAAAATACCTGCAAGGAATTTTTAAAATCACACAGCATATTTCAAAAGAACTATGTGAATTTCTACCTCCACAAAAAAAACAAAAAACAAAACACAAAACAACAATGAAAATTAAACATTTAAAGAACACTTTTTAGAATAGGTGGGTGTGGGGAGCCTGCCTGACTCTGTGGGCAGAACATGTGTCTCTTACCTTGGGGCTGTAAGTTCGAACCCCACAGTGGGTTAAGAGTTTACTTAAAAAAAAAAAAGATGGGTCAATCGGAAGATCATACAGCACAGGAAGATAAAACAATGGAAGATACAAGAGAGATTAATAGTGACTTGGGGACAGAGTGATTCTTGTATTGATGTTAAGTGAAGACCCAGAAGGGAGGAGAAAAAGAAGAGCACCGGGGTAGCATTTGAAGGGAGAGGACTCAAAGGAGTGATGAAAGACACCAATTCAGTTTCATAGAGCCCAATAAATGCTAAGCAGGATAAAAGAGAATCCCCTATCTAGATTCAATGTAGAGAAACTGCAAAACACCAAATACAGCTGGCTGGAGGAAAAACAGACTACCTGGGGGGGAAAAAAAAAGCAAGCTAACAAGCTAACATTTCCTAACAACAAAAGACTCATTTTTAAGTGATTAATTCTGCCCATTGGTGCCAAGGAAAGCTTCACGTAAAACAATTAAGCCAGGACAAAAAAAAAGGCAGTTTGGGCTGAGGGACAGGTGGGTAATTTATAACATCTATGCCTCTGTGTCACATGCTAACCAATTTGTGGTGGCTTAACACGAAAGTGTACAGATTTTACTTTGTTTTCCTATCTCTCTCTGCTTTTGTTTTTATAATGAACATTTTGTAAAGGCCTACTATGTGCCAGACTCTTTGCTTCTCATCTTCAGAATAACCCCACTATGTAGAGACTACTACGTAAACAAACATAGAAGTGTGACTGACTTGTTGAACTCAGCCTACATCCTTTCTATGCTGCTCATTTTGATTTTTCTCCTTCTCGGCTTTATCTCAGTCCTGCCAAGAATGCAAGAGCACCTTTTTGGATGCCATTTCCTAAATGGCATCAAAGACAGCATGCTTTTGGAGTAAAGGCAAAGATCTCAGCTAGCTCTACTCAAGTACTGAATAATCACTGAGGAAAAATATAGCAACCGAACTTTCGATAAGAAGGTTAAGAGTCATTTACTTGATCTAATGTTTGTATCCTTCCTCCAATGTCAGTTGCCATCCAATAATGTGGAAAACTTCCTCTGACAGTGTAATAATTCACTTCCTTCTGGGGCAGTTGACTCTATCTTCACATTAATTAGATAGGTTACTCTGTATAATGCAAAGACTGTTCTATTGAGAACTAGTAGGTAGGTATCTAATCTTACCTTGTTCTGGAAACCAGTGGTACAACTGACTTTTGAACAACTCAGGGGTTAGGGGCACTGACTCCTGCACAATCCAAAATCCCCACGTAACTTCTGACTCCCCCAAAACTTAACTACTAATGGCCTACTATTTATTGGAAGGCTTACTGACAACATAAACAGTTGATTAACACTTATTTTTCACATTGTATTATATACTGTATTCTTACAACAAAGTAAACTAGAGAAAAGATAATGTTATTAAGAATATCACGTGGAAGGGAAAATACATTTATAGTACTGAATTTATCGAAGAAAAAAAAAACCACACACACACATATAAGTGGACCTACACAGCTTAAACTGGTGTGGTTCAAAGGTCAAGTAGTGACTAACTGCTGGTTCTGGAGTCTAGAGTCTAGGGAATGTGGGATTAATCCAAGTTCTAAAATTTCCCAGTTGTGAGACTGTGGGTAAGTTGCCTATCTTTTCAAAGCCTCAGTTCCCTTTTCTATAAAAGAGAGATAATGTCAGTATCTAACCAGAGAGCTGTTGAGAAGCATGCAGTAACTCTCTCATAAATATCAGCTATTTTGAGAATTATTGTTAGTGGTTTTATCAACCTAGTACAAATTGCTTAGCTGAGCTCCCCCACCTGTAAGATGAGGGAGTAGGTGAAGTATTCTTAAGTCTTCTGGGTCCATTTTATCAGATAATAAACTTAAATCTGTAAGCTTCTAGCCTTTCCAATCTATCCTTATTGGAGCTCATGGATGAACTTCATGGAAGTCCCAGAATCCTTTGAAAATGAGTGCACCTGCACTTGAGCACCTACTTAAGGAGAAGAGACACAGCTCTCATCAGATTCTTAAGAATCCATAACTCAAAAATATTTAACACCACTGCCTTTGGGACTATACAAATCAAACGTATTCTATCTTTCACAGGACAGAGTTGAATTTATATAAAGACCTAAATTCTTCCCAGGTTAGATATCTCAAGTTCCTTCTACCATTTCTCCTATTACATGGTTTTTCTTCTGAATGATCATATGTAGTTGATATCCCTCTTGAAACACGGTTCCAAAAGTAAGTACAGAGGGAGAACATCCTTGCTGCAAAGAGGCACTACTCCTATTAATATTGTTAAAATACCGTTAAACATGGACAGTTAGGAGGACCTGCACATTCTTACTGACCTTAGTTTTTTTTACTTAAGTATGTGGTTAAACTCACATACCTCTCACAACTCTTTATACAGCCGTCCTTTTGAACATATATGCAGTTTACATTTACATTTGATAAATTTCATCGTGTAAGATTTAGCCCAACTCTCCAATCTGTCTAAAATTAATCCTAGCTATGAATGAGACAATAATTAACCTCAATAATAGATAACGTAAATAAAATGCATATGGCTACATATGCATTTTATGAATGCTAGGTAAACAAAAATATATAACCACATGTTTTAACAATGTTACTTTTAGGAGCCCCTGGGTGACTCAGTCCGTTAATTTTGGCTCAGGTCATGATCTCACGGTTCAAGGGTTTGAGCCCCATGTCAGGCTCTGAGCTGCCAGCATGCGGTCTGCTAGGGATTCTCTCTCTCCTTCTCTCTGCCCCTCTCCTACTTGCGGGTTCTCTCTCTCTCTCTCTCTAAATAAATAAATAAACATTAAGAAAAAACCCCAAACAATGTTACTTTTTTAAACAAACAACTTAGAGTGATCTCAAAATTTAAAAACAGCTTATTATATTTTTATACTATTATTAAAAATAGGTCCCCTTAGGTTGAGGTCAAATTTTAGACTATAACACATACACAAAATTAGCTTAAAGAATCCTAACCATAATTTCTCTTAAATACAGATTACATGACTTCCCTGTGCTAACAGTAGAGTCAGACCAAAGCAGCATAAGAAAGTAAACAATATATTAAGCAGCAGCTCTTTCTCTTTTGATCATTGCTGATACACTGACCAACTGACTCACTTTTCTAGGTCTTCATGATCCCTCTATAAACAGGAAATAAATTTGTCAAAAGTAAGGGATTATAAAAAATAATTTTTAAGGCTCACCCTTTTCAACAGCTCTGATGAATGGCAAAGACCTTTAAAAGAATAATTTATCCTGTAATCCTAATAATCCTTTTGACTCCCCCCAATGATGGCAACACAGACCGATGAGGTTTACTAATGGCAGATTCCTAGGTCTTCCTATGTTGACATTTATAAATAACTGCTAGATGATCATCTGAAGTCCATACTCACCATCTATAATAGACATATTTCTAGATGTTGACACAGCAGCCTTTGAACTTCTGCTTCGAGTAGAAGTATCCAGACTACTGCCTCCTGTTAGAATAGTGAGCAGTCAGTATACAATACCGTCAATAGCCACGTTTTTTAAAAAACAATGCCAAAATGAAATGTAAATAGTTATGTCAAAACATAGTTTATGCATAAAAAGTCAAAGACATATATAGCAAGAAACACCTAGGCTAATCAATTTTCAAAGACTATATACTTCTATCACATTTGGTTTATACTGTTCCAATCAAAATTTAAGGAAATACTTTGTAAATTTAAGGATAATGAAAATAAATTATCATTAGAGGATGAGGATTTCTCTCCCTGGAAATTTTTAACTAAAATATTTTACCAGATTAAAATTCCTACAGATAAATATTTAATGAAAACAATTCAAAAATATTCCTAGAAATGATTTATATAATGCACCAGAAAGCCAGTGGATGGCCAATTTTCCATTATTTGAATTATTTAAGGGAAACAGTGACACATTACTACACTGATGGCAATTAATGTCAATGACTGCTTTAAGAGATCAAGTTGTTTTGGGCGCCTGGGTGGCTTAGTTGTTTAAGCGTCTGACTTTGGCTCAGGTCATGATCTCACAGTTTGTGAGTTCAAGCGCCACATCGGGCTCTGTGCTGACAGCCTGGAACCTGCTCCAGATTCTGTGTCTCCTCTCTCTTCCCATCCCCGGCTCACGCTCTGTCTCTCTCTCTCAAAAATAAACATTAAAAAAAAATTTTTTTTAATTAAAAAAAAAAAATCAAATTGTTTTAGGGTAGTTTTCTTTCTGCACACACTTTATGAAGCTACTTTATAAAAATGCAGGCATTTGTATCTTACAATAGTAACAGAAATAATAATCTTTATGACCTGGAGTTTGTTTCTGCTGCCAATGGTCATTAGGTAGCCATTTTCCTTAGCAGCTCGTATTTGCCCATTACCTGATACACGTGAGAGTAAATAGGATATTAAATGTATCCAAAAGGTACTGTGTGAGAAACATAGTGAAGTTCTTAAAAAAAAAGTGAAGAGAAATTAAAACCTATGTGCACATGGCCATTAATATTTATGTAAAACACACATATCAGAACTACATAAAAGATGGACTTTATGTATTACAAAAGCAAAGTTTTAAAGGACTGCATCACTTAAATTCTGATGATAGGAATACAATTTTGTGTTTCCCATTTAACTGCCAAGTCTGAATATGTGTGAAAGACAGTACTCGGGGCTAACCTCTTCCTCTCTGAGACCCTCCTCTCGAGGCTGAACTCTGCCCTCTTCCCCGTCGGCCTCTTCCTCGGCCTCTTCCTTTGTTGGCTGCTGCTGTGATGTCATCATCAGAGTCATCAGCCATCTGTTCTGCCAGATCTATACTCATAAGGTCCTCAGCACTAAAGGCGGAAGCAGAGTCCTCGGACTGAGATCTGAGGGCTCTGGCCCTAGTCATAGCCTGAGAGGGAGAGAAGGGAAAGTACACATTAACAGACAATGCAGCATCCTAAGTCATTAGTCTGGTCATTGAGATAACATTTAATATTGTCAAACTGCCCACACCATTCTGTTTCACTAATCATGCTATAAAAATGTCAATCAGGAGAAGAATAAAAAGCTTAAGACTGAGAAGATGCAAATTTTAACTTGGGAAGAAACTGTCTAAAAAGACAAGTGTGAGGTTTAGTGAAATATTTTAACTCTGAAATGAACAGATTTTCTGATTAAAAATAGGGTAAAATAAAAGCAATGCTGTCCTGAGCTCTTCCCTTAAACCAATCAAAAGGTAACAAGGAGAACAGAAACAAGACACAATACACTTTCAATGAAATAAGAAATAGCTCCAACTTCAAAACACAAACTCTCTGAAGAGTTATCAGATATAACAAAGATCTGACCTGTTTGAGGAACAAGGCTGAGAAGAGTGTCAGGGAACATAGAGCTCTCTAAAATGGATCTATAGGTCTCAAGGGACCATGACTGTAGTCTCTCTTGCTTGGAATAGAAAATCCTCAGTCTAAGAACAGGTGGCTAGAACATTTCTAAGTGCTCTATGATACCATAAAGTAAGCGGAGAGGGGTCTAAATGAGGAGATGAGAACAAAGCAGGCAGGGCAGAAGTAGGAGTAAAGTGGGCTGTGGGAGATCATCCACCTTCAGGATGATGGTGGACGACCTTAGCTTAAGGGAGATAACAGCTAATTCACTACACGAAAGGACTTGACACTGAATTACTATGTAAAAAACAAAACAAAACAAAACAAAAAAACCTTCAGGGAACACAACAAAAAATATAAAGAAAAAATAATAGAAAAAGATTTCAACTCATTTTTCTTGTCATAGATGAAGTATGGCGAATCCTCATTATTCCCGGATTCTGTATTTGCAACCCCCAGAACGATCCTCCTGACACTTCTGCAGTCATCTGTGGACCTGCGCAGAGTGGCAAAAATGCTGAGTCTCCTGACGCACATGTTCCCCGATGAAGATGAACAACGGGACACCCTGCCTGCTTGTTTCTGCTCGCACACTTTAAACAGGTGTCCTTTTGGTGGCATATTTAGTGCCACGTTTTTCCACACTTTTGTGCTTTTGGTTGGTGATTCGTTGTACTGCTCAAGTGCTGTCTAGTGCTCCCAAGTGCAAGCAGGCTGCGGCGTGCCTTACAGATGACATACATGTCGTTAGATAAGCTGCATTCAGGTATGAGTTACGGGGCCGCTGGTTCTAAGTTCAATGTTAGTGAATTACAATATATATATTAATTAAGATGTCTTTAAACAGAAACACAGATAAAAAGGTTATGTACTGATCAGCTGACAAAAATGGAACCAGTAGTTGGCAGGAACCTAATCCTGTATTTTCTCCTAGCAGCAATATGGTTCAGTATTTGCTAATTTAGTATTTGTGGTGACACAGAACATAGAACTTGTACTTTTTTTTAAAGTAGACTTAAAAGGAAAAAGGAGATCTAAATTACATCATTAATAAGATAGGTCTAATTGATACATGTTGAACTCTATACTCTGAAAATAAGTAATATACTTCTTCGCAAGACCTCCTGAAACGTTTAGCTAATATATCATAGGGTGTTAAGAAAAATATCAGTTAAGTTCTAAATAATTAACAGTATTATTATATTGCCTAATCACCATGAATACAATTAGGAGTTACTTACAATAAAGCAAAAACACTTGCCTCAAAACCTCAAAACTAAAATTGTAGAAATCTAGAAAATAATAAAAATACTATGTACAAAACACATGAAACAAATAAAGCCGTGTTTGCAAAGAAAGCCTACAACCTATTAAAAAAGAATAAATGCAAATAAGGAGATCTGGCATCCAAAAAGTTTAGACAAATAAAACCCATCCACAGGAAACTATTAGAAATCAATAATGAGGGGTGGCCTGGGTGACTCAGTTGGTTGAGTGCCCCATTTCAGCTCAGGCCATGATCTCAGGGCTAGTGAGTTCAAGCCCCATGTCAGGCTCTGTCCTGACAGCTCAGAGCCTGCTTTGGATTCTGTGTCTCCTTCTCTCTCTACCCTACCCCTCCACTTGTGCTCTGTCTCTTTCTGTCCCTCTCTCTCAAAATAAATGATCGTTAAAAAAATTTGCGGGGGGAGGCGCCTGGGTAGCTCAGCCAATTGGGTGTCCGTCTGACTTAGGCTCAGGTCAGGTTCTCACAGTTTGTGGTTTGAGCCCTGCCTCGGGCTCTGTGCTGACAGCTCAGAGACTGGAGCCTGCTTCTTATTCTGTGTCTCCCTCTCTCTGGCCCTCCCCCGCTCAAGCTCTGTCTCAATGTCTCAAAAATAAATAAACATTAAAAAATTAAAAAAAAATTTTTTTTAATTTGTTTGTATAAAAAAAAACACCAATGATGGTACAATCATAAACAAACACATTTTAAGCAAAAATCATTCAAATTAGCAAATTTAAAAACTGGTCCTCTGGGGCAAAACCATATTGATAAAAATCACTAACTTAACAAGAAGGAAGACAAATATACACCATTAGAAATGAAAGTGGAGGGAAAAAAGATCGACAGAAAATTCAAGAATCCTGACAAATACTCTTCAATCCTAAGTAACTGGAAAAATAAATGACCTAAATGGATCCAAGAACAGGTACACAGTCTCAACAGACTAATATCAAAGAAAAATCTGAGAAAACTATTAAAGGAACAACACCTCTGAAAAGGACCACAGCCAGAAAGTTTCACAGGTAAAGTCTATCAAATCTTCAAAGAACAGACCGTTCCACTGCTATTCCCATAGTACCAGAGCATAAAGAAAGCTTCCAATTTATTTTTGTAAAGCAGCTGAAAAAGTGACAAAGGACTGCATGCACAAAAGAAAATTACAGGATCTGACTTATGAATGTTAAAGTGAACAAAGAGAATCCAGGAACATACGGAAAAACCATATCAGGTATACCCATTATCAGGGGGCTCACAAAGTGATAACAAGGATGGGGCAATAATAGGATATGTTATAATATAACTTATCAAATCAATAAATAGAACAAAGGAGGAAAAGTCCCACATGTTTATCTATACATGGGTCAAAAAAGCACTTAATTCATCACCCATTCTGGATTTGAACAAACCCCAAAACCCTTCTTTTGCATGACAAATACCCTAAATATGCTATCCCCTCACCACACAAAGAGTGTGTGCACACTTTCATGTGAGAGAGACCAACGCCCTTGGCACAAAAACAAAACAAAAATTTTGGGGCCAAGAACATGACCAGGTGTCTCATATAAATAATTTATAAACCCAAAACCACTCAGAGTCACTGGTAACAAAAGCAGTACGGATTAAAAACAACAGCAAGAGACAATTTCTCACCCTTCAGATTTGTGAAGATCAAAAGGTGTAGTGGGGCACCTGGGTGCTCAGTAAGTTAAATGACGGACTTTGGCTCAGGTCATGATCTCATGGTTCATGAGTTCGAGCCCCCGTGTGGGGCCCTGTGCTGACAGCTCAGAGCCTGGAACCTGCTTCAGATTCTGTGTCTCCCTCTCTCTCTGACCCTCCCCTGCTCACACACTCTCTCTCTCTCAAAAATATTTTTAAAAAAATTAAAAAAAACAAAAACCAAAAGATGAAGTAATACATCATGATGACAAAGATGTGGGGAAATAAACACTCCCAAATACTGGTCAGAATGTAAACTGGGGTGACATCTCTGTAGTGATGGAGAGGTATCCAGCAAAAATCTAAAATGCATATGCCCTTTTATGATTATTCCTTGGAACAAATTACCCACCATCCATTTCCAAATTTTGTATTTTGCCTTTGTCTAAATACTAGACCTTCATTTTATCATCTCAAACATTACATTAAAATAGTTTAACTCTACTTTTCTGTGCAACAGACTTTGGAGTTTACGAATATATTTGAAGTACATTACTTCTAAGAATTAGTTGGGGAATTCTAATTTACCTCATGAGTGTAGGCCCAGAACCATTGTTAAGTGCAGATCCACTGGTAGGACAATGTTTTCAGGTGCTTTTTTGATGAGATTCGAAAACATCCTATCCTGGTATTACACCTTTTAAAAAAAAAATTGTGGCAAAATATACAAAAGTAACTCCCCATTCCCTACCCCATCCCCTAGTTATCACTATTCTACTTTCTGTCTGTATGAATTTGACTACTCTAGGTATCTCACGTAAGTGGAATTATACAAGCAATCATCCTTTTATGTCTTACTTCACTCAAGATATTTTTGAGTTTCGTCCATGTTGTAGTATCAGAACTTCACTCCTTTTTTTTTTTTTTTTTCCCAACGTTTTTTATTTATTTTTGGGACAGAGAGAGACAGAGCATGAACGGGGGAGGGTCAGAGAGAGAGGGAGACACAGAATCGGAAACAGGCTCCAGGCTCCGAGCCATCAGCCCAGAGCCTGACGCGGGGCTCGAACTCACAGACCACGAGATCGTGACCTGGCTGAAGTTGGACGCTTAACCGACTGCGCCACCCAGGCGCCCCAGAACTTCACTCCTTTTTAAAAAAATTTTATTTTTATTTACTCTGAGAGAGAGCGAGAGAGACAGAGAGAGAGAATTCCAAGTAGGCCCTGCACTGTCTGTGCAGAGACATGGGACTTGAACTCATGAACAATGAGACCATGACCTGAGCTGAAATTAAGAGTTGGACGCTTAACCAACTGACCCATCCAGGTGCCCCACAATTTCACTCCTTTTAAGGTTAAATGAATAGTCTGCTGCACATACATACCACATTTTATCTGTCCATCAACTGTTACTACCTTTTGATTATTGTGAATAATGCTATGAGCATGGGTGTACATGCTGAGTCCTTGCTTTCAGTTCTTTGGAGTAAATACCTAGAAATGCAACTGCTAGATCACGTTATTCTATTTTAAATTTTTTGAGGAATTATCCTACTATTCTCCACAGAAGTTTTATATTCCCACCAGCAATGCACAGGGTTGCAATTTTTCCATATTCTTTGCAACACTATTTTCTATTTCTGTTTTTTTTTTTAACGGTCGTCTTAATAGATGTGAAGTGAGATCTCTTTGTGGTTTTGACTTACATTTCCCTAATGATTAGTGATGTTGAGCAACGTTTCTTGTGCTTATTGGTCACCCGTTTATCTTCTTTGGAGAAATGTCTAAGTCCTTCATCCACTTTTTAAGTTGCGTTTTGTTGTTGTGACCAAGTTTTAGGAGTTCTTTACATGTTATGGATATTAATCATTTACCAAACACATGACGTGCAGATAACTTCTCTCATCGTATGGGGCGCCTCTTCACTTTGTTGACAGTGCTTGGCACTATAGTTTAGAAGGGGATCAACTCTGCCTCCGATTCAGGTAAAGCACAGGAAACTAGAGGCTGGGAAAACTATGGACTACATGTTGGACTAAGAATAGATTTTACATTTTTAAAGGATTGTTTAAAAAAAAAAAAACAGCCACCACCTACACAGAGAAGAATATGTGGCAAAGAGCATAGATGGCCTGCAAAGCCTCAAATATCCACTGTTTGGCCTTTTATTTAAATGTGAACTTATATTTAAAGAAAATACTTGAGAGCTTTCCAATGCGCACAAGAGCCTTTAAAGCCTCTTGGAAGGACTAATGCTTTTGTCTGTTTGTTTAAATAATTTAAGCTAACCCCCACGGCTGGAGGTTATAGCTTGGGAAAGTCTCAAACTCCATTACAAAGCCTAAGCAGTATGCTGAATGAAGACCATTTGTAACATCCTATGGCAATGCTAACAAATTACTTAAGAAACCCCGATTACCTGCTAATGTCTTAAAATATAGCTGAAAAATCAAAACTTAAAAGCGCTTTCTTCTGAAAAATTCCCAAATGCAATCTGTCATGTCCATTATTACCTTCCTTGTATAAAATATTCACTCTTATTCTTTAAAAGGTTAATGAAAAACTGAATTTAGTGGCTCCAAACACAAAGGACGTGCCCAGAAACACTTCCGTAACCTGTTAAATTGAAACGGTTAGTTAAGTTTACACGATCCAAGAATCAGGAGTCATTTCTTTCCTGTAGCATTCACTCTTGCTATTTAGCAAACTCTTTTCTACTTGAACGGAACTCTGTAGGTGAATACAAGCATAAATGTGGTAAGGGATCCCTAATCTATAGCCTCCTCTTCTTAGCTCCCCAAAACCATCTTGTAAACGGTAAAGCAGTTATACCTGTGCTTTTTAGGAACAGTGATTTTCATGTGCTGCACATCAAAAACTTTGAGAAATTTTATATTTTTAGCCATTCACTTGCCATGAGTTGTATTAATGTCATGATGATACAGAGTTGTGATAGGATGTGGTATGGTGGAAAAGTCTAGACTTGAAGGTAAAATTTCACCCCACCAGGTAACCTTTACTGTGGTCTCAGTCTCATTTGTGAAATGGAAACTGAAATAGTGTGATACACCTAGAGAAAACTCAATCAATAAAAATTTCATAAATACCATTTGCCCTTTCTCCTTGAAAGCAGCAAAGAATAAAACAAAGTAGGCAATGTGTTCTGTTTTTTCCTACATTCATGTAGAAGTGACTCTGACATCGGGAGTGTTGAATGTGAAATTTAGTGGATGGTGGTAGCTTTTAGTTCTCTGATCAATTACTGTAGGCAGGAAAAGCCTGTAGTCAGTATTGGCCCTACTGCTAGTAACATTAGTTTATGTTGTAAAATCTCCTGTATTACACGATGGAGATGGTGCTAACTTTTACAACACGAAGAAGCCAGTGAAACTCACAAAACTAGGCATTTAGAAGATTATCTTTGCATATCTAAAGAAAGTTTACTAAGTGAGTTATTACACTTCACATTACTACATATTCTAATGAACTGGGATATAATTTGGGGGGGGGGGGCAACTCCCCCTACCATAAGCTCAGGTCATCAAACTTTTATAGGAAGACAGAAAGAAAAAAACCACAATAACACCAAAAATGTTACTTTCCTACTCCTTAATATTCCACATAAGGTGCATTACTGGATCAGCTTAAAATGTAAAGTAGCCAGTATGGTATGACAGATATTGAAGTAAATCAGATGTAGACTTAGAAACTGCATTTAAAAAAGAAAAAATTCTATCTAACGGCCTTTAGAGATGGTACTGAAGAATTATCTGATAACTAATCTTTCCTATGTCAGGATCTAAAATTGCTTCACATTAAAGGCTGTGTCGTATTACCTAGTAGTCATCACTAGATCAACCACTAAACGGACTCCTTTTCAGAGGACAAAAAAAGGAAATTCAGAGTCCCCATCTCCTTAGGCAGGGTTCTTTTCCTTTTTAGTATCCCAGGTATTGACTTTTACCTAAGGAGTGTGCTTAAAACAAGGCAAAAAATATTTAAAGGTGGTGGTGATGGGGGTGGGGGGGGGTGGGGTTTCCATTAATTCCTTTTTGCTTGTACCTGAGAAAACAGTGGAGTTTGTAAAAGTTAATATGAGGGATGTGTCAAGTGCTTCCGCACCTTCCATCTCACCACCTGTCAGGGGCAGTTCTGATTAGGAAAATGACAATGGACTAGCAGGATAGTTGTATTAATTCAGTGAGGATGACACTTCCGGTCATGATAATGTTTAACAATTTTCTTTCTACATACATCTGCCTCACCTACTAAAGTGAATCTCTGGTGGACACGAACCACATGCTTTCCACATCTGTACTGCTAACGCCAATAGGACGGCAAGGTTGTAACAGATACGGATGAAAGCAATCAAGACAAAGTCCCAATAGTAAATCAGTTATAAGATAACCTTTAAATACTACATAGCAACCATAAAACACGAGGGACAAATGGGAAAATAGAAAAACATGTTTCAATAGTGAATTCACCAAGTACCACATAGAGGCCCAAAGTTTAAGTAAATGGTCATTAACCAGAAGTTCCTAAACTGCAGATTGAGAAAGACAGCATTGATGGTGATCAAGCCCATTTCAACATTTTAGAAAGCCCAGAGGACACTGTGTATTTACCTATGGTAATACTGCTAGCAAGACCCTATGTTTCTTCCTTTTTACCCAAAATAATACCAGCTCGGTAGGGTTAGATTTCATCTTACACTGGTTAAGATGTTCTGATCACAATTATGTATTATTTTGATTAATAAGGGCTCTTGTTGCATATGTCCCCTGCCCCCACACAATTAAATCAGTTTTAGAGGAGAGCAAAAGGGAAAAAAGGGAATGTCAGCAAGCAGAATACTGGTAGGGTGAGCTGGTGTAAATCAAAGGCAGCTATCCTCGGCCAATCCCTGCTCAGTCCATCAATCAAACCTCGGTCCTGTGGACTGATTCCTCTATAAACAAACCTACTAGTCATTCTAACTTAAATTGACATATAAGCACAAGAATTTACAGCAGGAATTACCTCTCGAACTTCATCATCTTCTTCATTAGTGTTTTTTTGCCTGCTTTCTCTGAAACGGCGTACCTGTATTAAAAGAGTAAATCATAAACATGTTGCTTATTCCTATCATGTAAATATAAATGTGCTACAATTAAGAAATGCTTTCTAGGGGTGACTGGGTGGCTCAGTCAGTTAAGTGGCTGACTTCAGCTGAAAGTCATGATCTTGCAGTCTGTGAGTTCGAGCCCCATATCGGGCTCTGTGCTGACAGCTCAGAGTCTGGAGCCTGCTTCAGATTCTGTGTCTCCCTCTCTCTGCCCCTCCCCTGCTTGCTCTCTGTCTCTCTGTCAAAAATAATAAACATTAAAAAAAAAAAAAAAAAAAAAGAAATGCTTTCTATTACAACAAAAAACTTAGAAATATAAGTACAGTTTTGTCTCACAAAACACTGATTAAAAAATCGTATTTTTCTAGTGACTTACATTAAAATTTCAGAATTGTACTATATAGGCCCTAAGCAAAACTGTATTACCTCCTGTCGAAATGTTCCAGATCACTGAAAAAGTCTATCAAACTGCAGAAGAAAAAATAATTTAACACCTATGGGTGCTATACTTCAGTAAAATAGTTAAAAACAAAAATCTCTTCTTTCAGAGGCTTGAAGTATTTATTATATGGCTCAAATCATTCTTAGGCACTTGGGTGTAAGAGATTCAGGAGGCTCTCTGAAATGGTAATGCGAAGTGGGTGGGCCTCTAAAGATCACTTTACTACTGAATGTTTACCATTGGCTGATAATGGTCCCGGAACCAAGAGGGATACTACAGATTTTTTTTTAATTGTTGCTCAACAAGGCTCTTATAGTACAGTTACATAATTAGAGAAAAGCTCTATTTGTTTAATAATTTGTTTGGCATCTATTTACTGAGCACCCATTATGTGTCCAGCACTATAGGAACTGAGAATACACTGAAAACAGCTACAAACTCTGTCCCCCAGGAGTACAATTGTGTGTGCGCGCAAGTGTGTGTGTGCGCACGTGTGTGTAGCCAATAAATGAAAACAAAATAAGAAGTTCTATTGCATTTTAGAAGGTGGATTGGATTGAGTTAATTTACAACTAGACAGAAAACTCTAGGCTCTTCTCTGGGGAGCCTTTAGCTGGGGCCGTTTATTTACTGATGGTTTTCAATCTGCACAACCAGGTTTGAAGCGTGGCTTGACTATGTGACCAGAGGGGTATAAAAGATCTCCTGGGACCTTTTGCACAGATGTTGGTGTTCAATCCAGGGACTACTGTGTGGATACGACGACATGGGGAGCTTATATATGCCTGGGGTCTCCCAAGTCCCTAATGTCTGCCCATACTTTTTCTTGATGCACTAGATCCTTTGCCTTTAAAGAAAAACCTTAGGGGTGCCTGGGTGGCTCAGTGGGGTAAGTGTTTGACTCTTGATCTCAGCTCAGGTCATGATCTCACAGTTCGTGGGTTTGAGCCCCTTGTGGGGCTCTGCGCTGACAGCACTGACCCTGCTTGGGATTCTGTCCCTCTCTCTCTGCCCTTCCCCCACTCTCTCTCTCTCAAAATAAACAAACAAAAAAACAAAAAAAAACCAAACCTTAGATGAAGAATGCTCAGTGAAATCTGGAGTTCTTCAAATATCTGAATCTGTGAAATCCTGGCAAAAGACAGTAAGTATGCAGAGAAAAATAAAGCAGGAAGAGGATGAGCAATGCTGAGAGGTCACATCTGAATAGGATGACCATGGAAGGCCTGAGAAGGTAATTTATGAACAAAGATTGTAGAAGGAAATGAATCTTGCAAATGATTAGGGAAGAACACTCTAATCAAAGCAAACAATGTGTTTTGTAAAGGCACTGGGGGCAGAAGTACGCATGGTGTGTGTAATAAATAGCAAGGAGGTTGCTGTGGCTCAAGCAGACTGGATGGGAAAAACCTAAGGGAAAGCCAGACTGAACAGGGCCTCGTGAAAAACTACAGGGGCTTTTTCTTCACGCAGGAGTGACTGGATCTGAAATATGTTAGGATCACTGACAGGTGAATTGAGAATGGGGGGTGGAGGAAGAGCACAGGTAGAAAAAGAGAGAGTTTGGAGGGTACTGGAAGAATCTAATCAAGAAACAGCAATGCAGGTTGGACCACCGGTAGTGACAAAGGCGTGAGAAGCAGATTCTTTATCTATTCTGCAGTAATGCCACAGGACATTTACAGAGTCAGGACACAAGTGACATAACGGGAAGAGTCAAGGATCACTTCAAGGTTTTTGGCCTGAGCAACGGAAAGAATGGTGTTTCCACTAGGACACGACACGGAGTAAAGGCTGAGAACAGAGCAATTCAGATTGGGGAGTGTTAGCGGCTGAAGAGGTCTACTAAGCATCCAAGTAGAAATGTCTAGCAGGCTGCTGGCCACAGAAATCTTAAGCTGAGAGGAGAGGTCTGGGCTAGACTTTTGAAAGTCACCACCAAACAGATGGAATTTAAGTCCAGGCAGCTAGATGAGATTATAAAGGGAGTATGCAGATGAAGGAGAGCTCCAAGGACTGAGTTCTAGGGACTCCAACAAAAGAGGTGGAGAGATGACAAAAACAACAGAAGCAGAGAAGAGGACCAGAAGACTGTGGGGTCCAAAAGCCAAAGAAAAAAATGGCTTCAAGAAGAGTTCAACTGAGATTTAAGATGAACTGACAAGTGGATTTAGCAAGAGAAGTCACTGGTGACTCTGAATGAGCAGCTTCACTGGAATGATGGGGTCAACCCACCTGGACGATGGGCGTTAAGGGAAAAGGGAGGGAGAAAAATCGGGGCAGCAAATACAGAAAGCCCTGAAGCAATTCTGCTGTAAGAGGGAACCAATGAAGTAGAGTAGTTGCTAAAGGGAAATGGGACTGAAGAGGTTTATTTGCTGTTTAAGCTGAAAGAAATGACAGTGTCTGTCATGATTCAGGAGAGGGGATAAAATTGTTTTTTAAAATGGCACAGTATGTAATAGTGCTCTAGGTGGCATGTGCCTCACCAAAAGTGCTAAGTCACTCAAGCAAGAGAAATGAGTCAGTAAAAATACTGTGTAGGCACTGTGTGCCCGCAGTGCTCCAGGACTTTACACGTATTGTTTTCACCCTCACAACAACCTTGACGGAGGTTCTGTCATTATCCCCATTTTACGTATGAGAAAACTGAGGTGGAGAGTAGTTAAAAAACTTACTGATGGTTACACAGGTACTAAGGGTTTTGATTTTGAACACAGGCCGCTTGGTCCAGAGTCCGCGCTCTTAGCTAATACATAGCCCATCCCTCATGCACCCTCTCAGGAGTCATGACATCTCTCTGGGTTGGAGATGGTTTTTTGCTTTACTGTTTTTTTTTTTTTTTTTTTTTTTTTTTTTAAAAGAGTAATTTTAGGTTCATAGAAAAATTGAGAGGAAGGTACAGAGATTTCCCATATACCCTCCTGACTCACACATGCAGACTCCCCTATTATCCATGTCCCCCTCTACCAGGAATTGGGACATTTGTTATAACAGATGAGCCTACACTGACACATCATAATCACCCAAGTCCATCGGTAGTTTTTTGTTTTTTTTCAAGATTTTCTTTTTAAGTAATCTCTACATCCAATGTGGGGCTTGAACTTACAACCCCAGAGAGATCAAGAGCCTGGCAGGCTCAGTCAGGCGGCCCCCAAGATCCATAGTTTATAGTTCACTCTTGGTGTCATATATTCTGAGTCTGGAAAAGTGTGTAATGACATGTATCTACCAGTATAGTATCATATAGAACAGTTTCATTGTCCTAAAAAACCTCTGTGCATTTATTCATCCCTCTTCTTGCCCCTCACTCAGCCCCTGCAACCTCTGATCTTCTTGCTGTCTCTATGGTTTTGCCTTCTTCAGAATGTTGTATGGTTGAAATCGTACAGTTTATAGCCTTTTCAGACTAGTTTTTTCATTTAGTAATACGCATTTAAATTTCCTCCATGTCCTTTCACAGATTGACAGCTCGTTTCTTCCTAGCCCTAAACAAGACTCCCTTGTCTGAATGTTTCACAATTTATTCACCCATTCACCTACTGAGGAACATCTTGGTTGCTCTCAAGTTGTAGCAATTATGAATAAAGCTGCCATCCACATCTCTGGGCAGGTTTTTATGTGAACGTACCACTTTCAACATCTCTGGGTAGATATGACTGCTGGATCATATGGTAAGAGAATATTAAGTTGTTTAAGAAACTGCCGAACTGTCTTCCAAAGTGACTGTACCACTTTGTATTTCCACTGGCAACGAGTGAGCATTCCTTTTGTCCACATCCTCACCAGCATTTGGTGTTGTCAGGGTTCTGGATTTTGGCCATTTTAATAGGTGCACAGTGGTATACTTCACTGTTAATTTGCATTTCCCTGATGACATAGGATATACAACATGTTTTCTTTAAAAAAAACTTTTTTAATGTTTATTCATTTTTGAGAGACAGAGTGCGAGTGGGGGAGGGTAGAGAAAGAGGGAGACACAGAATCTGAAGCAGCCTCCAGGCTCTGAGCTGTCAGCACAGAGCCCGACACGGGGATCAAGCTCATGAACCGTGAGATCATGACCTGAGACGAAGTTGGACGCTCAAACGACTGAGCCACCCAGGAGTCCCTATTTTTTTTCTTTAATTTACTTATTTATTCTTGGGAGAGAGAGAGCACATGTGCTCGTGACCGGGGCAGAGGCAGAGAGAATCCTAAGCAGGCTCTATGTAGTCAGAACTGTGAGATTGTGAGAACTGTGACACCATGACCTGAGCCTATCAAGAGTTGGAGACTTAACCGACTGAGCCACCCACGTGCCCCTAGACCATGTTTTCATCATAAACTTACTTGACATTTGTACATATTTGGTGAGATGTCTATTAGGTCTTTGGTCCATCTTTATATCGGGTTACCTATTTTCTTATTGTTGACTTGTAACAGTTATTTATATTTTTTGAATAACAGTCCTTTACCAGATGTTATCTTTTATAAATATTTTCTCCTTAGATCTGTTGCTTGTCTTCTCATTCCTTTGACACTGTCTTTCACTGAGCAGGTTCTCATTTTTATAAAGTCCAGCTTATTAATCCTTTGTTTCATGGATCACACCTTTGGTGTTGTATTTAAAAAGTCATTGCCACACCCAAGATCATCTGGGCTTTCTCATACGTTATCTCCTAGGAGTTTCACAGTTTTACATTTACATTTGGGTGGGATGTCATGTTTTATTTTTAGCAATTAATTGAGAAATGCATTCCTGCCAAAAATTTATAAACCCCATACACCCAGTGTCACAGTGTGAGTGATTTTAGAATGTGGAATACTTATGTTGACTGTTGAAGTGCTTGGCATGGAACATTACAAGTTGCATACTGACATCACAGGAACCATGTTGACTGACTAAAAGCACCAAAATCAAAGTCAAAGGGAATGAGTTTTAAAAATAATGTTTTGTTCTTCTGCTTAGAGGGAATCTGGAAGATACAGTAAATGATCCCCTATAATCCCATTACCTGAATATAACAACTGATAACGTTTGAAATATTTTCTTTCATTCTTTGCATGCATACACACATTCATATATAAAATAAAAACTCACTGGCACCATTCTGTATGTAGTTTTAAATCTTCGGAATTCTTTCCCCACATAACATTGAAAATATTTTTCCATCCTCTTCAAAAGTGTAATTTTTAATAATGCCTGCATAGTATCTAGTATGTATGTGCCAACATTTACTTCAAAACATTTTCCAATTTTCCCACTGCAGACAACACTTAAATTACTCCATATGCAAATCTCTATCTCACTGTTGTCTTGGGAAAATTTCCCAGGGCTGAGTTAAAGGTCAAATCTTAAGCCTCTTGATGCACGCTGACAAAATGCCTTTCGGTGCAGTAGCTCAATCTTGATACCCTACAAGCAGCATAGGAAACACTTTCCTCAAATTGCTGTCACTTGGACAAATAAAAACTACATTTGAGTTTCATTTTTCTTTCCTTTCTTTTTTTTAAGTAGGCTTCACACCTGGTGCAGAGCCCAACGTGGAGCCTGAACTCATGACCCTGAGATCAAAACCCAAGGTGAGATCAAGAGTTGGATGGACACTTAACTGAACCACCCAGGCGCCCCCAAAATACATGAGTTTCTTTGATTATCCTCGGCTAAACACCACTTTCATACGCTTATTACCTGTTTGTATTTCTTTTGTGAACCACTTATTCATGTCTTTGTTCATTATTCTATGAAATGTTTACTACTTTCCTTAAGACTATTATAAAGGTACTACAATAACATTGAGTATCAACCTTTTTTCTGCCCACATACAAATATTTTCTCCACGTCAGTACATTTTGATTTTTTGATACTTTGAGACATGCAAAAATTAACAATTTCTATGCAAACTTAGAGCTTTTCCTTTGATTCTTCCACTGTTTTTCTGCTTACAGAGAATGCATTTTCTAGATGACATTCAAAACCTCAAACAAAGCTTACTAAAAAACTGAAAATCAGAACAGAAATTTTCACCCTATACGGTTTGTCTTAAAGCATTTTCATGATCTTTGGGAGAAGATGCCATCCATGGGGAACAAAGCTAACATTTAATGGGTAGCAATCATGTTTCAGATTCTGTTCTAGACCTTCTCTACTTTTAATTCTCATTTTGCGATCTCAATTTTACAGATGAGGAAACTAAACACATCAGAGAGGTTAAACACTGGTCTATCAGAAAGGAAGTCAGAGGTACTTTTAAGGAGAGAGTATCCAATTAGACTTATCCACCAAATGAGTTACCTCTTCGTCGATTTTATCTTCTAAGGCATCAATATGACGTTCTTTAAGAAATCGCTGTGTTTTTTCCAATTGGTATTTCACTAATTCCTCTATGGCATCTTTTTCTTCCTTGTCCACAAATTCTTGTACTGCTTCGCCCATTCCCCTTTCGGTTAGAAGTGAGAGCTGCACATTCTATAAAAGAGGTACAAACCACTGCCACTGGATGCAGAAATCAGGATCTATTCCTTACCAAATAATTCTATCCGAGCAAGAAAAATTATAGTCTAATGTTACCAGGGGAAAAAGACAAAAAAGTTATCTAGTTATTGAAGGGAAAACAAAACAAAACAATGGGCAGTAATTAAGCCTACTAACAAATATTCAGGGCTAGAAAAAGCCAAGTAAAAACCAGATACAGGAGTAGTGTAAAAGACAGGAAGAATGCAGAGGCCCTAGTGGTTGGGATAAATGGTCCTGAAATGGTAGCCAATGACTAAGAGACTAGGTTAACCAGTGCAGCAGGCAGAATGATGGCCCCTAAACATGTCCACATCCTAATCTCTGGGACCTGTGAGTATATTGTAAGGCAAAGGATAATTGAGCGTACAGATTACTAATCAGCTGGCCGTACAACTGGGAGGTTACAGGGACTATGCAAGTGGGCCCAGTGTAATCACAACAGGGGGTGAGAGGGAGATGGAACTGGCAGGAAATGGCCAGAGAAATAGAACATTGCTGGCTTTGGAGGTGGAAGAAGCAGGCTGTGAACCAACAAATGTGGACACCTTTAGAAACTGGAGAAGATAAGGAAATGGAGTCTCCCCTAGAGTCTCCAAAAAGGAACACACAACCCCACTAATACCTCGGTTTTAGGCCAGTGAGACTGGTGTCAGATTTTTGACCTACAGAACTCTAAGACAATAAATCTGTGTTAATTTAAATTATTAAGTTTGTGGAGACTTGTTTCAACAGCAATAGGAAACGAATACAGCCAGATCTTAAAGTGACATATACTCATGCCAACAAAAAGTCGCTGCACAGTCCCGTGGCTATATTCCTCAAGTTCTGAAACTACATCCGGATGTGAGAAAAGTAAATCCTGGATTCAGAAACATTCGGTAGAGAAAAGAAGGAAGAACAGGACAACATCAACAACAACAGCCACAATAATAATACCATCAAGCACTGATTTTTCTTAATGTAGAGTAACTATACATGAGTATAATTCATTCTTACCCTACTTACTTCATAGAGACCTTGTGAGGATCCTCTACGTTTACTTATTTATTTTTGAGTGTTTGTCGTTTAGGGAGAGTGAGAGAGAGCGTTTGCAAGGGAGGGGCAGACAGAGAGGGAGACAGAATATCAAGCAGGCTCTGCTGGCAGCACAGAGCCCAATGCAGGGCTCGAACTCACAGACCACCGTGAGATCATGGCCTGAGCCGAAATCAGTAGTTAGGTGCTTAACCAAATGAGCCAACCAGGCGCCCCTCGTTTCAAGTATCAACTATACATGACCCAAATTCAAGTCTGCTATCATAAGATAGCCATTATTCAAAATGTAAACTGTAAATAAGAAATTACCTTTTCCGCAGTTTGAAAATACTGTTTTACAAGGTCTTCTACTCTTAGAGTTGTGCCTTCTGAAGGTTTTGTGATTAACTTCCCTAAGTTGATTTCTTCTCCTAGAAAAAAGAAGTCCGTGGAAAAACAGTAGCTTCCATTACAGTGTTAAAGTACCCAAACTTATGGCAAGTCTGGCTCAGTGGAGGCGGAATGGCCAGACCGTATCAACAATCAGCTTGAGGCATTTTGAGGCAAAAACATGGCATTTCTACTGACAGCTGCAGTCTCCTCCTCAAAGCTCGTATTTTTCCACATCTCCAAGTACTACGTCTCCTACAGCACAGGGTGGTCTTCAGACCTCTGGGGATCTCCAAAACGACTTCAAGGGATGTTCAGGGACAAAACTACTTTCATAACACCGAGATGTTATTTACCTTTCCCACTATACTGACAATTACAAAAGCAATTTTGGGTAAAATCGCCAGTTCCTCATTACAAACCAAGGCAGCAGCTTGGAACTCTGCAACAGTCACCACCACATACGCACAGCTCAAAACAAAACAAAAAGACAGCCAGTTTCACTCATGAATGTCTTAGATGAAACTATAAAAATATTGATTTAATTAAATCTCAGCCCTGAGGTATATGCCTTTTTAATAGTCTGTGAGACAAATGGGATGTATGCTTACAGCACTTTTGCTGGTTTCTGAAGCAGGATAGTTGTTGCAAAAACAGCAGGTGAAGAATAAAAAGAGTATTGGGTAGGAAGCCAAGAAGCATAGGGTCCAGTATCTACTCTGCTGGTAACTCTTGTCAGGGAAACAAATATTAGCTGTCTGACATACTGGACCTGGCCATGAAAACCCAATGATAAGACAGGATCCCTGCCTGTGAGAACAAATGATTACAATTAAGGTGGGAAGTGCCACATGAGGGAAGAACAGAGAATATGACTCACAGGAAAGAAATGAATTAATCTTCTCAGAGAAGGTTGAAAATAACGTGCAAATATCAAATGCAGCTATATCATTTGAATCAAGACCTCCAGAATGAGTAAGATTCACAAGGCAAAACAGGAAAAAGAAAAAAAATTTGATGCAGAGGGAAAAATACGTGCAATGGCCTAGAGGGTAAAGAGGCACAAAGTTCAGTGTGCCTCTTGCAAAGTACTAGAGACAAGTAAACAGAAATCGTTTCTAAATTTCAAGACAGAATTAACATCATGACTTCCTAAGTATGAAGTCATGCCAGACACTGTGATAAGACCGTTTACACGCAGTGTGTCTTCTAATCCTTAACCACAGTTCTGTGAGGCAGGCTCACGTACTATCCTGATTTCACAAACAAGAAAATCAACCATCAGATAGGTTATGTACTTTTGTACAATGTCACACACGTAGTTAAGAAGCAGAGCTGACCAAAATAACAAGAAATGCTTTCAATAAAACACACAAAAACGTTGTTTTTTTTAAGTTTATTATTTATTTGGGGGGGGGGGGGAGAGAGAAGAATGCCAAGCAGGCTCTACACTGTCAGCATAGACCACCATGCAGGGCTCGAACTCACGAATCGACAGAACATGACCTGAGCCAAAATCGAGAGCTGGATGCTTAACTGACTGAGGCTCCAAAGTGCCCCTTCTGTTTTGCAATTTATGTTTAAACCAAAAAGGAATCATTAGAATAAAACTGACTATGGATGAAACTCAAGTAACAACATACTATTTCTATATTCTGTATTATTATGATCTCAAGGGATTGATAAGGATGGACAATTAAAGAAAACCATGATCAATAAGCAACTAGTTAAAATTCATAGCATAAGAAAGTAATTATCTGACACAGATTTTTTCCTAAAACAGTGTTTTATGAGTTCCACTTAAATACCTGAACGAGGGGTACCTGGCTGGCTTATTCGGTTAAACATCTAACTCTCGATTTCGGCTCAGGTCATGATCTCATGGTTCATGAGTTTGAGCCCAAAGTCTGGCTACATTGTGGGGCTACGTGCTAACAGCACAGAGCCTGCTTGGGATTCTCTCTCTCTATCCCTTCCTCCACTCGTGTGTGTGGACTCTCCCTCTCCCCCTCTCTCTCAAAATAAATAAATATCTGAACCAATGTTTCAGGTTGAATTAATAGCATGGAAAATTTGGTCACAATTTGACATTGAAAACAGAAGCTCCATTAAAGCTCGGTTAATAAAAACCTAAACAGCTTACCTATAAAAAAAAAAAGATATTTTTCTATAAAAATTCTCTGACTCAGTAGTTTTAAGAAGAACCTCTATATTTAACATTATCAGTATTTCTAATGAAGCAGCACTATTTCAGTTGGATGGCCTTTTTTATAAATACATTTAAAATAAGAACAATTAGGGGCACCTGGGTAGCTTTGTTAGTTAAGCATCCGACTCTTGGTTTTGGCTCAGGTCATGATCTCACACGGTTCGTGAGATCAAGCCTCAAGACAGGTAGCGTGGAGCCTGCTTGGGATTCTTTCCCCACCCCTCCCCCGCCCCTCCCATGTTCGCACATGTGCTCGCTCTCTCTCAAATAAAACGTTTAAAAAAAATGCAATTAGTTATTATGAAATTTAATTGGAACTTAATTATGTGGTCATCAGAGACATCAAATACCTCTTATTCCAAGACTCGAGTTGTCCTAAATCCTGTATACTCAAAAGTTGAAATACTTGCGTAAAATTTGAGTATATTCTCTAAACATTAACAATGTATAGTCAATAATGTATACTTTGAGCAATAAATCTCTAAAGTCTGTGTGTACTGTTAGCAGCACTATTTTCACAAACTATGTCTGCAGAGAAAATGTCCCTTTCTTTATTAACATCCACAGGTTTAAAAATGATGGCTATCTAATGTTTAGAAGACGAGATTTAATTATTCCGGTATCAGCTTGCCCAAGATATGAGAAATAATCACAAAAACATTTCCATTAGTTTATATTCCTTTAACTAAAACCTGATTTTTATACATCCTATAAAAAGCATTTTTTTAATCTGTAAAGGTAACTGGCTTACCTGTGTTCTCCTTTTGTTCTCTGTGCCTGAAAAAATGGATAACATCTTTTGGGTTAGCTACCCGATCCACAAATTTCTGGC